>NC_086331.1:115106134-116389600 GCF_032445375.1 Bacillus rossius redtenbacheri
AAGCTGTGTTTAATTAAAGGTGGGATGCTTAATATCATTCGTCTTAAATTTTCTGTCAGTAGTAACAATATGATGTGTAATATATTTTCAATCTTTAAATTTAGAATATAGTAAATACGTATAATTTATGATATAGTCATTTCGAAAATGTTTTACGAACATAACTATATGAACTTAATAATAATAATGAACTTAAAAAAAACTAATCGTACATACTTCAGGATATAATCAGTCTTTACAGATTTGTGGTGGTTGACTTGGACTAAAGCTGTCGTCCTATTGGTTCTGTAGTGTGCCACTCAAAATAGGACCAATAAGAAGACAATACGAATATTTCTACTCTTAACTCCGCCTACAAAATTAAGATTTTTCCAAATAGACAACCCCCTCCATCCTTACTTAAATGGTAGGCTGGCTGCTCAGTCTCTGCTTCTCGGAATGTGTACGGATTATGGTGTTTTCCCCTGAACGCTTTTGAAGCATTCTGCAGGTGTATAGAAGTATTTGTTGCTTCCGCTGCTCCATTGTGTCCCGGATTTCCTTTTGGTACGGGAAGGTGAACGTTTCAATACAGTTTGAATAGTTTGAAGCATGACACGAATATTTCGGGGAAATTCCAGGCAAGCGTTCGTTATTCTTCGCAGGCAGCGGTATTACTGTGTTGACAAAGCATTTTCCCGCAGTTCTCTACAAATGAATTGCTTGGCAAGGTTAAGTGTATCACATTTACACAAGGTGCTAATTTCAGGTGTAATGAATTCATAATTTAAAAACAATCTTTTTTTTATAATTCTTATAGTTACAATTTCATTTGCCGTTGGACTTAGCTTCGACGAACCTGAAATATCAATGCCAACACGTACAAAAATATTTAATTTTTTATTATATAAAAAAGCGTATTCGCTCACGTCATACTTTATGAAATTCCCTATGATTAAATGAGGAAATTATCTGGTTTACCAATAAAAACGAGTAATGTATGATCATAACTTAAACAGTAATGTTAAAATTTTGAAGCATCTGTAGGATGACTCATTTGGCACGTTATTGAAACATACCAGAATGAGTAGCCTACCACGTTTATGTTGTATCAATTTTTTATGACGAAGCTTTATATAAGTTTAAAGAGTGTAATAATCAAACATAAATGAACACGAGGTTAGTTCTATAACTGATATCCTATTTTTCGCCAGGCAAATTCCTGTTTCAAGTGATTAAAAAACATTAAAATATTTCCCTATTTAATTTATTTTTATATTGTATTAGTTGCTGTAAAATTGAAAGTTTTCGTAAATTAAGCTATCTTAATGATTTTTATCGATTTTTTTTCCTAACTTAACTAAAAACTAAGTGTATTTGGGAGGGGTCTGGGTTAGGGAGAGACTCTAAGTGCGTCTCAGGCCGAAGCCTATACGCTCTACTCATGCAGGGGGTGCCATGCAGAAAGGGAAACATGCATCTTGTGCTAAGGAGGGGGATTGGCCAGCCATGGCAGCGATTGGCGCCATGACTAACTCCCCTCACTTGATAATTCTAGACTATAACTAGATAAGTTGGGCCCAGGTAAAACCTTTATAGACAGAGGGAAAACCCTGGGCACTTACATGCGGGATGCAAAAATTACATGCATTAAAAAACAAGCAGGTTGGTTACAGGAACAGAAGGATGGTTCAGGAAGAAGAGTTGGGCAGAGTAGAAAGCAACTACTAAGCAATTTGGGGGGAAACTTGGACTTTATGTCCGCATTTTGCTTAATTTGGTTGGGCACTGGTCTTTAGGGGGCGACTTTTGTCGTGTCCCACCTGGCTGCCAGCTAGCCAGAACTTACAATTAATGGTTATGGCTTAAAAACTAATAGGTGAGTGTAGAATGCATGTTGGCGCATTTGCGTATGAATTTACAGAAATTACCACGAGCATTGGCATCGGGTCTTACTCCAGAACAGACATAGCTGCAGGTCGCCTGTCGCCTGTAAGTGGCTGTCGGCAGTTAGAGAAATTGCCTGATCTGTCATTGCAAAACCCTAGCCGCAGCATCTACGCTTCATATGCTACGAGTAATTAATTAAAAATGTGTAATCCGCGAGTTGGTGCATCGGGCCACACTCAGGAGGGAGCATAGCTGCAGGTCGCCTGTCGCCTGTAAGGGCAGTCGGCAGTTAGAGAAACTGCCCAGTCCTTCATCGCGAGTCCCTAGCCACAACTCCCTACGCAATTTGAGCTACGATGTATTGTATCGTATTATGTGTGGGAGGCCTGGGAATTAAAATTAAATTTAGGGAGCTTAAATTTAATGGACAGGGAGCTTAAAATTAATGGTGCGGGCCGCCAGCATACATGTGTTTAGCACGCCAGTATTTTATTATTTTATTGGGCGCACACTGCCAGTCGGTGTGCTAAAGCACTAGGCAGAATTTTGCAGCAGGCCGGCGCTCTGCGTGCGTCCCGGCTAACTAGTTTTGTTTGGGAGGGGTCGCGCGCTGATTGGCTCTCAGGTTGCGCGACCAATCAGGAGGCGCCTCGCCCGCAACTATGGCGGACGGTGCGCGAGGATTGATTTTGGTCGTTTGTATTTTTGTTCCACATATGGATCGTAATTTCCAAGTGAAGAAACATATGGATTCAAACTATTTATGCATTTATCATCAAATCATTTGGGTCGTGCGGATGTAAAAGTCTTGCAATGTTTCCGTGTCAGTTTCACGATGCAAGGCTTCCACTGGACAGTACCTCGGGGCATCTGTAGCGATTCGAATACATCTATTCTGAATTCGCTGCAGTTTTAGTAAATGTGTTTTAGCTGCAGTCGCCCAGACAGGGGCTGCATATGTTATTATTGGGCGTATGAGAGCTTTGTAGAGCAGTAAGCCAGTCTTTGCTGTGCCTCCACATCGCCTTCTCATGACAGGGTATAGTGTGCTCATTCTGCCCTGAGCTTGTTGCCGCTTGGTGTCAATATGATGACGCCAGAGCAGTTTTCTGTCCATGTGAACACCTAGGTATTTAACCACGTCCTTGTGCGGAATGTTTTCATCGAACAAGCGCAGTTGCGGCCTATTGTCTGCGGGCGGGAGGTGTTTGCGTGTAAACACGATAGCTTCTGACTTAGCTGTGTTTACTTTTATTCTCCAGGTCGTACACCACTGTTCAAACTCAGTGAGTGTAGCCTGTAGTCTGTTGGTGGCTAGCTGGAGGTTGTAAGATCTGCTATACAGCACTGTGTCGTCTGCATAGCAGCCTAGCTTCACTAAGCGATGTGCGGGGCGCGGCATATCGCGTACATACGTATTAAATAACACAGGTCCTAGGATGCTGCCTTGTGGTACGCCAGCTCTGATTTGTTTTATGTCAGACTTGGCACCTTCAGTTGAGACCCTGAAGGTTCTGCCTTCAAGTTAGGACGCGACTAGCTTAATGTAGCAGTCTGGGAATTCGGTTTGATATAGCTTGTAGATTAACCCCGCATGAAATACTCTGTCGAAGGCTTTTTCTACATCTAGGAAAGTTGCTACTACGTAATCTTGTACATTAAAAGCACTGGTAATTTCCTCAGTGATACGCACAAGCTGGTGTACTGTCGAATGGGCTCCGCGGAAGCCGAACTGTTCATTTGGCAGTAGGTTATTTTCGTGTATGTGTACATTAAGTTTGTGTAATATTATACACTCAGCGACTTTTGACACAGTACTTAATAGGCTTATTGGCCTGTAATTTTGTGGAAGGGTTTTATCCTTACCCGGCTTCTGGAAAACTATGACATTAGCTTCCTTCCACTGGGAGGGAAAAATATTTATTCTGAGCATTGCATTTATACACTCAGCTAAATACTCCAGGGTTTCTTATGGGAGTTGTTTGAGAACCACAGCTTGTATGCTATCGTTCCCAGGGGCTTTTCGCGGCTTCATTTTCTTGATAGCTCGCTTAACTTCCTGTGCCTGTGTTGGCATAGGTTCGGAGGTGGTGGGCTGCCGCAATTGAGCCATTGAGCTTCTCGGCAAGCACCAGGCTCCAGTCCATGGTCGCTCTCAGCTTGTCGCCCATGGTCTTGGTCGGGTCACACCAAATGACCATCAGCTGGCACAGTGGTGCCAGGGCCAGGCGCATGTGCTGGTTGGCCCTAAAGGCCTCGTTCGAATGGAGGATTTCCTGTGCATCCTCCAGCTGCAGGGGCTGGGCACTGGGAGCGGGTGCTGACTGGCAGTTGGCAGCACTGGGGCTGCGTCAACGGCCATGTTTTCCGCCGTGGCAGGCACTGGCCGCCGCGGGGTTAGCTCTGCCTGCCGCGGGGCGGGCTGGGGCACCTGCAGGGGCGGAGCTGCTGCTGCAGCCTGGGCCGCCTGCAGCTTGGCTTGGGCGGGCTGTTGCGGCTGGCCATTGCCATTCTTGTGACCAGTCCAGTGCTTTTTGGGCTCCCTGGACTGGGTCTGGCACTGCCTGCGGGGGCGGGGATTGTTGGCCACTGCGGGGTAGGCCAGCTCATCATGGCTGGGCTCCCAGTGCTGCTGCAGAGGAGCGTACATATTGCCACCCGTCTGGAGCATGTAGTCCCCGAAGGTAGTGGACGGGGGGTGCCTCGGGCCCCAGGGGTTCTGCTTCGGGGGGGCTGGGGGCCGGGATGGGCCTGGCTGGGGGGGCCTGAGCCTGTGTCTCGGCTCGCTGATTGGCCCGCAGGTCGCGGCGAGACTGCTGCTCGCGCGCCTTACGGATATCCGGGGGCAGGTGTCTGCGAGTCTCTCGCTTGTACTCGCTGCAGACCCTGTAGTTTGCTCAATGCCCTCCCTCACAGTTGCTACATTTCTTGTGGGCAACCTGTCCACCGTTAGGGCACTCTGTGGCTTTGTGTGGGCCGCTGCACCACCTGCACACAGTATTGGCATTGCAGCCCTTTCCCACGTGACTAAATCGTTGGCAGTTGCTGCATTGGGCGGGGCCAGAAGGGCGCTTGTAGTCGTCGACACGAATAATCATGCCGGCGAACTCTTTGAGGGCCCTAATGGGGGTGGCATCGAAGGTCCGGGGCACTTCAATTACCAGGGCGTCGCATTTCTGGCGCCGCTGCCGGTTCTGAAGGAACCAGCAGTTCTGGACAGGCAGGTGGGCTGCTACAAACTCCTGCTGGAGGAAGTCATGTGGTGTGTCTCGGTGCACACCACGCAGGACAAACTTCTGCGGAATATCTTCCTTCTGCAGAAGGACGGAGTGCTGCGCTCCGATGGCCTGAAGGGCCCTGATTTCACGCTGGTACTCAGGAATGCTTGCAGTATTAACCTGCAGCTCATCGCGCCCGCGGTTTTGGCAGGTGAATTTCTCCTGCAGCGCTGCCTTGAGCGCAGTATAAACCTGCGGGTATTTGTGTCCCTGGTCGAGGAACACAAATAACGGTTTAATGCGCGGGCTCCTGGTTGCCGCGGGTGGCTTGGCGGAGGAAGGGGGGACGGGGTCCGCCTCCGGGTCAGAGTCCGCACCGGATACCTCCGTGTGCGCCCTCTTTGTCCGCTTGGACGAGGCGACAGTCCAGCTGCCACCCTCGCCGCTTGGCCCTGAAGGGGCTTCGTCGGTCGTCATTTCCGTGGGTACCTGCAAGGAACACATCCTACAGCGCACAAAACACCCGCTGTCCAGCAAAGCCCGGACAAACCGGGCTTGCGACTCGGTAATATGGCCAGCTACGGCAAATACCGGGCGTGTTTGTGCGCTACACTTTAATACTTATCCGCTCGGTGACAGCTCAGGGTCTGTGTGCATGCGCACAGTCTGGTCTGTATCGCTGCTCGCCTCTCGACACGTCCGTCCTCGGCCAAGGCTCAAGGGAAAACTCATGATTTTTATCAACATATAAATTGTTCGTATGAAAAAACTTAGTCCTTAATATGTGTAAAAGTATTCTACGACCTATCTGAAAATTGGTAGTATTTGTCAAACATAACTCACCAACAGCCATTTAATTGGGATAATAAAATAATATGTAATTAATATAGGCTAATTTCATTGGTATCAAACATACATTTATTAGAAAGATAGTACTGACATTTTTACATGTACACATCGTTAAGCGCCTTATTACAAATAACTGAAACAGTACGTTAGGTTTTTTAATTCTACGAATTTTTTTGGGTGGTATGGTGCCTTATGTGGCCTAGTAAAGTATAGCGTAACTTACATTTTTTAAAGAAGCAAAATAAAATTTAATACAATTATTCTACAGATTTTGTTATATAAAAGTATAAATTCAAATAATTATCAAATAATTGCATATTACATAGAAATATTTAATTTATGACTACCTAGGAATAGATTTATTTTTGTAATTGCGTTGCATGTAGTTATTTGATAATTATTTGAATGATAGCTTTATAACAAATTATTTTTGATATAAACTGACCAAAAAACTATTGTATAATGAAAAAAGTTCAGAATACCAATGCATAAAAATATTCACCGAATTTATAAAATGGTTTTTTATACTTAAAAAAAAATTAAAATTAAAAGTTAAAATATTTTTGAAAATAGATTTTTTTCAAGATGCTTTTATTATAGCTTGACCTGTGTGCATCAATGCGATGGAATCATTCAACGTAATTTTCCCCAACTTAAAGGCATCTGATAGAAGCGAAGATTTGCTCACGAGTCAAGGGCCGATGACAATTCAATATTTTAATAACTTATGACCTTTAAGTATTTGTTTGGGTGGGAGGGGGGGGGGGGGCGGTTCAAAGGTTCACAAGACTACTTTTTTCGAGTTATAGGTAATAAACAGGTTTTCTACATATTCATGAGGTACGGCATGGTGGGAATTTACTTAGGGTTGGACTGAGTCATGGTGTTAAAAACGCAAAATTTTGAAAATTTTTGAACTTGACCCCTTTTCGATTTTGGGAGTTTAGATCCAAATGGTCAGTTTACGGAGGAAAATGTACCCGGTAAAGATGGGAATGGGGGGACCTGATGCCCCTATACTGTGGACATTTTAAAAACATATTCTTTCCAATTTAGAAGGTCGTGTTATGGTTTAACATGTGCCCGACGTTTATCTTTTTGTTTCCACCTTCGAAAATATTAAGAATATATAGGTCTAGTTTTCGATTTAGAATGTATTTGCTTCAACTGTATTATGTATGAATAGATGGACTTTCCATTCATTTTAGACTTCCTAATTTTTGATGTCAGAATTTTTTAAATTTTTGCATACACGTAAAGAAACATTGAAAATACAATATTTCGATAACTTACGACCAAAGAGGGAGGAGTGAGGAAGTCAGTGAGTAAAAATAATAATAATAATAAATAAAAATACTCATTAGAACTGTGGGAGCTGTGGGTAATAACCATAACCATGATAGGGATTTGCCCCGAGATAGGTATACTGTACCCCTACAGGTTTAAGGGGAAGGGGTGAAATACTATAATTTCCAAAATTTGGTAAATTAATGCTTTTTAGTTTTTGAAGTGTTTCCATTCCAAAAGTTTGGGTTATCGTGGAAAATGTGCCAGGTAAGGTATAAAGCCCCAAAATTGTGAAAATTAAATTAATTTGAATTGCATGCCTAAATGGACTATGTCATTTTAATAACTTAAAGCTTTATTGGTAAGAAGGAGTTGGGGGTGGGTTCAACTTGACGCATTCGCTGAAATGTTTAGATAACGTGTACTTTAATCATTTAATGAACTAAAAATTAAAAATTTAATAAACTAAAATTTAAAATGAGGTTCTTGTCCAACAGCCAAATAATGCACCCGTATGTATTGTCCCTGAAAAAAAAGTATTGTGTAAACAGATTTGCTTAAAGCGAATTAAATTACATTTTGCGAACATTGAATTTTGATGAGCCATTCTATTAAGGTAAATTTACTTTTCAAATTAATCCAAACTTGTTTTATCGAAACTCAGTGAATTAGTCTGCGTATTTTAATGTTGTACATTTCTCAAGTTAAGTTTGACCAATTTCAGTGATTGTGAAAACAATCCCAAGTCGGTTTGTAGTGTTCATTAAAATGCTAAGGAGAAGACGAGTAGACACAGGTCGTCGAAAACAGTCAAATTTGATTTTAAATTCCTGCAATTTACAATGCGTCTCGGCAGTGACGTAACTTGGCTTGTTTCTAGCCAGGGCAAGAACTCATCGTAGCGCCCCTCTTCCCCCGCCCCCTCTTTTTCTTGCTATTTCAAACCGACCAAACCAAAACTCCCTTCACCCCACCATACTCCTATCTCACCCATATTAATTCCATTATTTCAACGTTTTTTTGAATACGTAGATTTAATGCATTTTTTTTAATTACTGCAAGTTGGATAGGCCTAGTACGCGAAAGATACCAGGTTTTTTTTTTTAATTTTACGCTAAACGTGTAGGTATTTTTCAGTACAAGTAATTCAGTTCATCTGCCCTCCAATGTGTTTTAGACTACGATATTCAAATAAATATCTCCAGTAAAAATCGCAATGGCAGTTTAGCGCCCGGGCCACAAGCCCCGCCTGCCCCCCTCTAGTTGCGCCCCCGTGCGTCTGGCCTTTGCGAATACCATCTACAAATTACAAGGCCAGTCGTTTTAAGCTGGCGGGATAAACTATGAGTTTTTGTGTTTCGCGCATGGACTACTGTATTTCCCACGTTTGCATGCCAGAATACCATTATCTTTGTTTATTTATGCACCAGAAAACAAACACAAAACTAAGTGTACCAGAAAGCTTTGCGTTGAATGTTAAGTGCATTTATCTTTCTTGTAAATAAAAGTTTGAATTACAAACAGTTTCTTATAGTAACAAAAAGACTCAAACAGTATACGATGCAGCTAATGCTATCGATTTCAATTGGAGTTGGATGGTTGATTAGGATTGATATTTGCTTAGGAAGAGCTATAATCAAATCAATTTTAGGTGGTACGAAGTTCACCGGGTCATCTAGTTGACAATATAAATTGACAATTTAACGTATTTACGATTTAAATTAATACAGATGATAGTGATAAAAATACGGAAATGTGTCCAATGTTTACAATAGTGACAGAATTAATTAGAAAACTATATAACGAAATTTGTTGAATAACCTAAATTGAGAAACAAGTAATAAACAAAGCAATTAATTTGAATGAAAAAAAAAAGGCATGGGGTGCTTTTTTTTACCATTAATATCTATTCGTTTGGATAGTCTCATGATAATGAAAGAAGAGAGCACCTCATGCCCTATTTTTTACTTAAAAATTGATGGTTTTGTTTATTACTTTATTCTTACATTAAACTTATTAAAAAATATTACCATAATCAGAGTTGTTGTATAATTTGTCACTGGTGAAAAAATTACTTAAATTTAAATTTTTTCCTACTTTTATTTTTATACATAAATGAAAAATTTAAACTTTTTTTGATATAATGTTATTCGTCCCCAAAATCAACAACTTACGATCTAAGTTAGCTTTAACCATTCTTGGACTCTGGTTTTAGATGTACATAACCTACTTGCATGTTTCATTGTTATATGTATTTTTTAAAACGATACTTTCGTCTCTTTATAGTCATAGACAAATAAAGGCGTCTAATGAGGTTGTATTAGATGTTAAGGAAGTGTTAAACTAAGAAAGTCGGGTTAACATATTTTTGTAACATATTTTTCTAACCCTTTGTGGTTTTTAATCACAATACACTTACACAAATATAGTTTTCATATACAATACACACGCATAGTTTATTTTAAATTTATAACTGTAAATAAAACATGTCAAAAAACTGTATAAGTTTCTTTACAAATCAACTCTTACACTTAAACTCACTTGGACACACAAATATAAACATAAATTTTTGTATTTGTACATAGCCTAAACATTTACCGAGGTCTCCCGGTAACTTCAAATTTGAGGCTTGACACATTTTTAATCGTTAGGCATTCAATTTATAACTTAAAATAAATCATAAACACATCAACCAGACTTGTATAGCACAAAGATGTTTGACGAACGCGACTTAAGTAAACAAGTACACCAAAGTGACAGTGAAACATTCATTGATAAGCAATTTTATTTTAAAACATCTACAAAATGGTTTCCTCTATATGAAAAATCTGTACAAGTCAAATCACACTAAGGGCCGGTATTATGACCCTCGGCTAAACCTCCGGCTAGAGTTTATCTTCCGGCTAGCGCTTATTTTCGTCTTATGACCCTCAGCTCACGCCTAACTCCAAGATAAAGTTCCGGCTACGTTATACTGAGGATGGACCAGCGGCTAGCTGCTTAGCCGGCGGCTAAGTAGCAGAAATAAAATGGCGGGCGAGAAATCAGGCGAGGTTAGTTGTTGCCAGTGAAAGTGATGATGGCTATTTGGGAATTTTCAGCGGAGTTAATGCAGGATTCGGCGAAATTATTTAATTCTGTGCTCAAAATGCATTTGTTCGTGCATCGAAGTTCGGTTAAAAATTACGTGATATGATAATGTATGTATGTATGTATGTTTGCCTATCGCAGAGTCGTAAAATAATTTTGTGTTTAATATTTCAAGGAAAGCGACATCATAAATATAATATCTGTATATATACTTAATCATTTTATAAATACGTAAATGTACATGTGTAAGGCTAAAAACGTGTGTTAATCTACTGTATCGTTAAATTCCAAAACGAATGTAATTCTTACTAATTCGTGTGTTCGTGAATTTGTAGTTACAATATTTATATTCTGGACAAATGTAGTTCTAAAATACGCCAGATGTGGATCAATTTTGCCAAATTCCAATTAAATGTGAAAATAAAGAATATTTTCCCCCTTCCTCTGTCCTTTCTCACTCTCACAAACACTGTTGACGTTAGCTCTATCGGCCAGCTCTATCCGGCCGCCCGAAGGTTTTGGAACAAAAACGGTATTGTATGTTATTTACCACACGTAAGGCAAAGTCCGTCGCATTTTTTTTATATTTCTACATCAAATTTGCCTTACGTGTGGATAATAACATACCATGCCATTTTGGTTCCAAACCTGACCCCTTCGGGCGGCCGCATAAAGCCGGCCGATAGAGCTAACTTCACAGTACACAAACGACACACCAAAATACACATAAGTGAAAATTAAACTAATGTAGTATCTTGGGACAAGGTCTACATTAATGGAATATTAGAGAGACTCAAACGGAAACATATTTGTGTGTAGAAACTTAGTTTACTTGGTCTTTTAAATTAACGTAGCATAACCTAACACAGATAGTATTTCGAAATAGGTACAGGAATATAATTTACAAGGTAAAAGAAAGTTATAAGGAATGCAAAGAAAGTTACATGTCAATGTAATATTTTTTTTAAATCATGATATTATCTAATTTTGTTTCAAGATAAAATTTACGACATAATTTTCTTGTCGCAAAAATCAGAATTACGAGTCCTATATCACACATACAAAAAATACGAACAGCTGACTATCAACACAGTAGGAGAGAGCTGTGTTGTAACACTCAGAAAACAAATGTTACCAAATTCTAGTTAATTTTATTACCAACATACGCAATATAAAACCAGAAGCTTCGTCATGTTTCGGTTAGCCAGCCGCCGGCTAAATATGGGTCATAATACACCACTCGTTCTGTCGGCTGGCTAGCCGGAGGATTTAGCCGAGGGTCATAATATCGGCCCTAAGAAAAGAAAAAGGAACATTTTTTACAAGTCATATCATGGAATATAACTATACAACAGCACTGAAAAGGATGACATTCTGATTTTGGAACATTTGGGGTCGTTAGTGTACGATAAGCACAGCGTAGGCAGGCCCTATCTAGGGATATTCCCCTGGGCTACCGTTCATTCTTTTTGGGTGGGTTTTCCAGCTTCAACAACGAACCATTATTATACGTTTACAGCTAAAGGTGGAGGGAGGTGGAGTTTCCCGATCCCATTCACAAGTTATTCACAGAAACTCGACAGGGGGTCTAAGGGGCGAGGAGCTTTGCGTTTCCAGGAATATTGGGACAACATTCCCTCCCGAGAAAAGCAGGTCAAAATGTGTTGAATATGAGTACAATGCTCAGACTGTTTGCTTATCAGACAACACTGCGACACAGTGTGCCGCAAACTGTATTGTCATCATAGCAGTTGCGGGCCTCGTGGTCCGTATGCCAGAACAAAGCATCGAACCAAGGGCCCGCGAAGAGTTCCAGGCCGCGGATTGCCGCCCACTACCTCTTGTTTTAAAATAGAGTTTATGTGTGGATGTCTGTGAAAATATGATGCTGAGTTACTTCTATAGTGTTGTTTAACTTGTATCCTTTGGTGGGGGCGGTCGGGGCTTTAAAAACCTACCCCCTGCTGGGGGCTATTTGTGGATAAGAAAGTGGGAAGAGGGTACAATGACAGAAGTGATTAAGGTGGAAAGGGGGTGGGGGTGTGTGTGAAAGGATTTACTTGTCACGGCAGGGAACTTAGCAACAATAACGGGATGGAGGCGCGCCTTCATCTGGCTGGGGTTTTTGTCTTCTGCTCTAAATGCTTCTTCTGGCTCAACTATTGACACACAATAAATACACGGTGCTGCAGACAATTATATCTGACTGACAACTACAACACTGCTGTCCATTTATTCGATCGAGTTCATGATAATATAAGTAATAATATGATGGCGAATTTTCAATGCTAGGTAAAATCTTAAAACAATAGTTTTACACTACAAATACAAAACAAAATTAATCCACGTATTACTCTAAACTTAGTACGGGCATAAAGCTGCTGTAATTTATAAGGGTAAAACACGACACGTTTCCAGTGCAAAAAAAAAGAGAGAGAAAAGAAAATGGCATTGCATATGCACCAGTTATACATGTTTTCACAAACTATTCATGCATTAGATAAGCCACGAAGTGGTCATTTTAACGAAGTCCTATGAAAATTCCTTTTTTCTTTCTTTAGCCTGTCTTTGAGGGTAAGTTCTTTGATTGCATACATGAACAAACACTTCCTGGTAAGACATATGAATTTTTTTACCTTCAAACCTTTGTCAAAATATAAACTCGTACCATATCTAATCGTACTTAAAAATATTACTAAGTACGTATATTTTTTCCAAATTTAAAATTAAAAAAGACTAATTTTGAGTTGTGCATAGCAAGATCTTTACAAAAAGGTTTTGCTGTATTTAATTCGCTGTTTTTTTTGCTGGAATAACGATGTAAGTGCTATAACATTGTGACTAATCGTAGCCATGAATCCATTTTATTGCACGTAAGTTCAAAACCAAAAAAATTTTAAACATTGGATTGTGCATTTATTTATCCATTTCACAAACGACTAATTTGGCGCAGTTTTATCAATAAAACGAATTAGATAACTCTAAAATAAATTTTTAAGTACCAGTTTTTTTAATATCACTCACTATTACAAATAACCACGCAATAGAATCAAGCCAGTAATTTTGTGTTTCTGAGAAACAAATGTTTTGTATTTTAAGTTCAGAAATAGCTATTGTTATAATTTAATTAAAGCTAATTTAAATGGCCGTTATTATTTCTTATTTTTATTTAGATATATTCAAATATAGATATTTTTAAAACTAAGATTATGAAAACTCTGGTTAGAAATCGCTTCCAATAACACACGCCAATTATTCAGATCATAGTTTTAATTTTTGCTTGAATTGGGGAAATGCTAATTTTTTTTTTTTTCATTTTCTGTTATTTATATTTATAGAACATTTGTCTTCAAATGAATTTGATGTATGGAAAGGCAATAAGTGGATAAACAAAACTAGATTAAAAAAAGTAGTCTCAGACGTGAGCACTAATGGCCAAATTGGTTATCAATTTTCAACTAGATGATGTAAAAAAGGGACAAAATGAAAAATCGTATAAAATCTCTGCCATAATGCACAACTGAATGTTCATTCGCATTCCACACAATTTGAAAAAGAATCATAAATAAGAAACACAACTTAGAAGTCAAATAAGTAAAAAAATTCCATTTGGTGTGTTTCTGAGTGATATGTTTATAAGTTGCATGTTTCTAAGTTGTGCCAGCACTGCGAACATATCTGATCCAAAAAAGAATATCACATTCAACAAAATAAATATTTTTCCACAATTTCAACATGTTTATTTGGGAAAGAAATAAAATACATAATAAAAAATGTATTGTTGATAATATCTAATAAAAAATTGACGTAAAAATTCCGTGTCTTCTATTTCAACATTGCACTTCACAGAAAAATTTGTTTTTGGCGAAGAATGATACTTGATCAAACGAAACTTTTTGTTGATTAAATCTGATCTAACGATGATCTAACGATTGACATATAGGAAATTTGAAATTTTAATTTCCTTCCCTGATATAGTAAAGTGGGGGTGCTAACTACGCATTTTTTAAAGCATGCTTAATTGTCAAAGTTTGAAACTTGATCAAACGAAACTTTTTGTTGATCAAAACTGATCTAACGATGATCTAACGATTGACGTAGAGAAACTCTGAAATTTTCATTTCCTTTACTGATATAGTAAAGTGGGGGTGCTAACTACGCATTTTTTAAAGCATGCTTAATTGTCAAAGTTTGAAACTTCATCAAACAAAACTTTTTGTTGATCAAAACTGATCTAACGATGATCTAACGATTGACGTAGAGAAACTCTGAAATTTTCATTTCCTTCACTGATATAGTAAAGTGGGGGTGCTAACTATGCATTTTTTAAAGCATGCTTAGTTGTCAAAGTTTGAAACTTGATTAAACGAAACTTTTTGTTGATCAAAACTGATCTAACGATGATCTAACGATTGACGTAGAGAAACTCTGAAATTTTCATTTCCTTCACTGATATAGTAAAGTGGGGGTGCTAACTACGCATTTTTTAAAGCATGCTTAATTGTCAAAGTTTGAAACTTGATCAAACGAAACTTTTTGTTGATCAAAACTGATCTAACGATGATCTAACGATTGACGTAGAGAAACTCTGAAATTTTCATTTCCTTCACTGATATAGTAAAGTGGTGGTGCTAACTACACATTTTTTAAAGCATGCTTAATTATAAAAGTTTGAAACTTGATCAAACGAAACTTTTTGTTGATCAAAACTGATCTAACGATGATCTAACGATTGACGTAGAGAAACTCTGTAATTTTCATTTCCTTCACTGATATAGTAAAGTGGGGGTGCTAACTACGCATTTTTTTAAAGCATGCTTAATTGTCAAAGTTTGAAACTTGATCAAACGAAACTTTTTGTTGATCAAAACTGATCTAACGATGATCTAACGATTGACGTAGAGAAACTCTGTAATTTTCATTTCCTTCACTGATATAGTAAAGTGGGGGTGCTAACTACGCATTTTTTTAAAGCATGCTTAATTGTCAAAGTTTGAAACTTGATCAAACGAAACTTTTTGTTGATCAAAACTGATCTAACGATGATCTAACGATTGACGTAAAGAAAACTTTAGTTTTCAAAAGTGGGGGTGCTAACTACGCACCGGTTTGCGCGGGGGGGAGGCAGTCGGCGCCTATACGGGCTGTTCGCAGAACCTCCCCTGCCCCTGTTCCTCCCGCGCCGCCTTGTTTACTTCCCTTTGTCATCGTCCTCATTATCCCGTAGCTGTCTCGCATTTGTTGTTGAGCTCAGGTATGTACCAAACATATTTTTAACTACAAAATTCTTTTTACCGCTATTGTATAATATATATATATTTTTTTTTTTAACTGAGCAAATTTTAGATGAAAGAGATGAAACATGAAAACAAATACGTTTGACGTTAGAATGTAATTTGTATTGGATTAGCTGATTACATAAGAGTTTTTGCCACCAAATGTAAATCACAAAATACCACGCATGACTATCATTTAAAAAAATTGAATTTTAGACGTAACAACCATTGGCACCAATAAACTTCAACTGATACAGAGTGAAAAAAAAATTAAAACACGCACACGACTTATAGCCTAAGTTGCTCCCCTAGACTGGTATATGATTCTTGAGTAAGAGAGTTAACAAAAAAATTATTGCTAATAAAAGAAAAAAATTAAGTTGTAACACTGGGCGTCTTGATGGTGTATTTAGTTGTAAAAAATTATACAACAAATTAAAAAATTGTCGTTGATTTTAGAATATTTATTTTAAATCATTGAGCCACAACTTGTAAAAAAAAGTATGAAAAATAAAGGTGTATTTTCCTGTACTTTCAATGAAATATTTTGCGAAGCGACAAGTTTTTTGCTGTTTTATATATTTGTTAAGATAAAAACGCTATTTAGACGCTAGTTAATTTAAATTTTTCACCTCAAACAAAAAGTCAGCTACAACTTAAAAGTCGTAAATTAAAGTTGTTAAACAGTTCAGACCACGAGTCTTCATATGTTTTCAGCTTATTTATTCTTGATGAACCTGAAGTTGAATTTTGTCGGTCAAATTCTGACTCATGCTGTATATACAGCATAGATTCTGAATTCAACCAAGAAAAAAAATGCTGCAGGTTCGTGACAACAAATCAGATTGAAAACCTTCTGTACAACTTACGGTCTAAAGTGTTTCCCCAGACTGGGTTACGTCTTTAATGTTTGGGGCTTAACAACATTTTTACTGTAAATAATTAAGAAAGTATTTAAGATGGATCACCGAGTGTCTGGATCATGTTTAATCGAATGAAGTTCTACAACTACCGCGAATGTTTTTCACTGCAGCAAAATTATTTCATTGAAATCATTAGGCTACTCGTGACACCTTTATTTTGCACGTATTTTTGTGGCGTTGTTAGTACCCTAATTATTTCAATGAAATAACTTTGCTACAGCTACCAAATTCGCGGTGGTTGCATAACTTGTTCGATCGAGCATAAGCAAGACGCCCAGTGCTCTATATTATTTACAGTAAGAAATGTCGTTAAACCCCGACTTCAAGAGCCTTGGGAAGAAGTTTAGACCGTGAGTCGCGTAGATGTTTTGGAATTGTATTTGTCGCGATGAAGCTGCAGCATCACTGAGAGAAAGGTTTGTTTGCCTCAACAAAATATTTGTTTATATACGGCGGATTAAATACATATTTTGTTAATTCAAACAAATATTTTGTAGTAGGAGAGATTCTGTTGACCCAACCAAATGATTTTGTCAACCCATATGTATATTTGGTTAAGTGTAACAAATAATTTTTTTTACTTGCCGAGTTTGGTTAAACTAACAAAATATTTTGTTCCACCAAGTAGGCTAAATATTTGTTTCGCCATATATAAACAAATATTTGTTTGATTCAAACAAACCTTTTTCTCTGTGCAGAAGTTAGTTCGGCGGACTCCAGGATCAGCCTGTGTGCGCAGGCGATGTTTTGTTCGGACGAGGCACCGTTGACTCGACACGGCGTGCGTGCGTGCGTGCGTGCTAAAGAGAGACTTCGTCGTCCCATGGCAACGCGCGAAATCAATAGACCACGGCTTTGCGGGGGATAGTGGACGCCGAAAATACTTCCGGCTTGATTGGAATCCGCGAGCGGCGCTGCCTGGCTCTGTCCTCGCGAAATGGCGGAATTTTTCGCCAAACCGTACTTTTTTTTTTTTGACGTGATAACGTCTTATAAATCGATGAACAACTGGCTGCACGCACGAAAAATTGTCACGTTCCGCTTGAGCGGAGCGTGCAATAACCGGCCAACCGCCGTGCGAGAAAATCTTCTATAACATCAAACAGGTTAAGGCGGGCTTTTTAATTAATTGTTCGTGATTATATTTAAAGAAATTATTTAAATTAAATTTGCAAACACTGTAAATAATA
Organism: Bacillus rossius redtenbacheri; assembly: GCF_032445375.1. NCBI lineage: Eukaryota > Metazoa > Arthropoda > Insecta > Phasmatodea > Bacillidae > Bacillus > Bacillus rossius. Next base: position 115,123,837 of record NC_086331.1, read on the forward strand.
TTTGAAAATTAAAAAGTATGTAATTTTTTATCAATGTTTTCTTATGACGTTATCACGTAAAATTATCGTCCGTAAACCGACTTTACAGACAACCCCCTTTTTTTTTGTAAAATGGAACTATGACAATCACTAAAAAATGACAGATGTTTCTTAATTTCATGAAATGAACTGTCCGCTAGAAAATAATAAACAGTGTTCGCAGTAACACTTTGGTTTGCCGTGTCCCCGCAGACTTGTGCACTTGTTCGCTCGCTGGTCTGTGTGGCTGTTGCTACGGCCGCGTTCATTCCTACTGGATGACTGGATGACTGGATGACTGGATGACTGGATGACTGGATGACTGTCTGCGCGGGATTCTGCGGCTCGGCGACTCTGCGCTGATACAGCGTGTCGAAATGAATGCCGCATAAGGTCGGACGGCCCAATCACCACGCATGTGCTCGCCTCGCCCCGCCCACCACACTCACCCGGCTGGTTTTTTTTTTTTTTAATTTTAAATTTTAATAATCAATTAATCAAAGTAATTTAGGTTTTCATGTTTTATCAGTAGAGCTCTACTAATGACTACCATATTCGTTTTTTACATTTACGTGATTTTTTTTCCTAACTAGCCTTTATCCTTAAGACTTTGTGTTAAGTTTGTGAATAAAATATTTTGATATCATCTGCCGACCCCTGGTCTACAGTATGAGTCAGTAAAAACTGTACAGTGTGACAAGAACCTACCAATAGGGGTGGCGGAATGTGCCCACCAGGACATATACAGCACCTCCTCTAAGTTCTTGTCACACTGTACTGTAGTGTTTCTATCACTCATTATTTTCCACTTGTTCCACGGGGCATTTTTAATACTCACCTTGTACATTCTGCGAAATTTAATTATTTTATTAATATTTTTGGCGTGACAACGTCTAATAAATCGATGAACGCCGGCTGCACGCACGAAAAAGTGTCCCGTAACGCACATTGTCCCGTTACGCTCATTGTACGCTTGCGCCGCATCTATCTCTCTTCCACTCGATTGGAACAACCATCGATTTGACTATTTCGAGGCACATTAAACTTGAAACACTCCCATTCGTTTCCTACTTTTCCTATCATCGTCCTATCCTTAACAGAATAACACAGATTGGAAGAAGTTAAATAGCAAACATGTATAAAAGTTTTGGTTAAAATAATCTCTTCGTTAAAGTAATAAACATAATTTGAATTAATAAGTGCAAATAAAAGTAAATTTATCAAATAAATTATAGATTTCATTTCACTCCTTCTTTGTATCCATAAAAAATAGTGATAATTCAATAAAAATGATTCAATTTTATTCATAAAAGTATGCAATCATTTCATCAATGTTTTGTTATGACGTCACGTTAAACTATCGTCCGTAAACCGACTTTACAGACAACCAATTTTTTTGTAAACTTATCGTACTTTTTCTTTAAACATGAGGCTGCCCAATTGCGTGTAGAGTTAATGACGATCGATTACGAACGAATCTTGGCAACACCGCTTATGGGCCGTGCTTTTTCTTCGCACAGCTGTATTCCTTCCTTGCGGTGACTGTTTTTATAGTTGGCAGGCAGTGTGGTTGCTAAGTTATGTTCGGCTAAAAAAGAAAAAAAAATGGGAGCGAAAATGTTTTTGTGATGTTTAACGTACGCAAACAAAAAAAAATTTGTTCCTAAATATGTTTGTAGTGGAAGATATTGACCTATTTCTTGTAGGTAAATTTAACGAGCAAATTATGGCTCAAAGCCTTTTAATTTAGCAATTTTTTTCTTAGTAAATATTAGAGAGATTTATAAAGAGTTTCAAAAGAGATTTTTTCTAAATTTCTTGCTAGGTTCATGTTTTAGTGTGGTGCACGGAAATGCCGGTGTTGAACTCGCACAGCGTGTTGGCCACACTCGGGACGTGGACGGACAGCGACACGGCATGGTAGACTCTGGGATGTCCACAATGGCTCCCACAGGGAGACGAACCCACGCCCTCCCTCTCTCCGAGCGAGAGCGACTCAAACCCTCCCACACTGCATTTTTTTTAAATTTTTGACGTGACAACGTCTAATAAATCGATGAACGCCGGCTGCACGCACGAAAAAGTGTTCCGTTACGCACATTGTTCCGTTACGCTGTGTCCCGTTACGCTCATTGTACGCTTGCGCCGCATCTATCTCTCTTCCACCCGACTGTTTATAAAGTGAAGTGAAAAGTTAATGTGGTTTTCATTGCTTATTACAACAACAATTTCGGCAATAAAGGTTAATTATTCTTGCATTTTAAAAATCTGATTACTAGTATAATTTCAAGTATTTATTCTTTTATTATTAAAATAAAAATGATTCAATTTTATTCATAAAGTACGCAATAATTTCATCAATGTTTTGTTATGACGTTGTCACGTTAAACTATCGTCCGTAAACCGACTTTACAGACAAGCAACTTTTTTTTAATGGAACAGAAATATTCACGTAAAATCACAGATGTTTGTAAAGGGGTACATTTACGTGAAAACAACTGTACCACGGTGCACCACCCTGATTCCCGCAACGACTCAGATCAAAGGCACTGGGATATGAGTCGATCACAGCATACTGCAAGGAACCAACCCTGTATTTGGCTGGATATATTCCGGAAAAAAATGGGAAACCTAAAGTCAGGATAGCATGTATCGGCATTCCCACCTGAGTCCCCTGGAATGCGAGACCAGTCTCTGAAAACTACGGGACCGTCAACTTGGGCAACGAATTAATATTTTCCTTCCATTTGTGAGTGATGGCGGCTTGGGAGAGACGGTTTATGGATCGAACCCGTAACTTTCGCCTCACGAGCGCTGATGTGTTACCGAGCTCGCCTCACCGAGAACACAGCCGAGAGGTGCTACTAGTGAGTTTAGGAACGCACTGTTGGCCATCTTGCTAGTCACACGTACTGGACAGCGCAAACAATTCTGCGAGCAAACCGGGCGTTATTGTCACCTTTAGCCAAAACATGGCAGAGATATATCACTAATTAAAACTTTACCCTTTTCCTTAACAACGATAATTGATTTAAATTTTTTCCTCTCTAAGAAAAGCTTTTGAAGTTATATATCTTTAGGCGCGTTATGGACAAAATGATGAAAGTGAATTTTTACGATGCGCGCGCACCAAGGAACGACATTCTCACAGGATGAAAAAAACGCTACATACAAATAAAAATTATAATAATTAGTCATTTATATTGAATACTGGTCCATATAATTAAATAATTAAAAACATTTATTTATTGTAAATATTAGGGACATAAATTCTTTTTATAAACTTTTTCAAGTGTAATTATAAAAGTGAGGTTATGCTCCCGTATGTATAATTTATTTCCATTGTAAATAATGCATTATATTTTTAATACATAAATAAAATTAATAAATTAGTATAAACATTCAGTATATTTATTCATTTTTATTATTAATTAAAATTCATATCTATTATTTGACTAAATTAAACGATTAATTTTATACATGTATTTTATTAATATTGTATAGGTACTGAGATTTGATTTAATTTGTTTAAATTTGATTGACTTTAAACTTTACCAACCGTATTTATAATATTGCACCAGTCCTTTTATTATATTTTTCTATTAATTATTTGCATGAAAATATAAGTTAGTTTTTTACTACGCCAAGTAAGTACCTATAATTTCTAACGCGCACTTCAAAGTACAATAAAAAAAACTAAAACCTCGGTAACGCCAAAAGCAATTTAAATGGAAAATAACGTCATCATATAATGAAAAGCGTCCATTTCCCTGAAATCACTCAGAGTCTAAATTGACAAAAAAATGTGTGTGTACTTGATGTCAGTTTTTCCAGATAATATGTGAAAGTACAAAAAAAAAAATGTTTTTGAAATAAACTGAAAATGCCATTGGCCAAAATGAAGTAATGATAGGTACTGATAACCGTAGCATCAGATAAGTAAGAGAAACTAAGCAACATAGTAATTGTAGTCTTTAATTTTGTTTGAATGCTACGTTTGCATTGGGCATTGATGATTTCGAGATGTTTAAAATCGAGGCTTGAATTAATTTTTGCCCTACACGCAGAGGTGAAGAGGCATTTGATGAGCCAGTTCGTATGTCTGATAACGAAGTTATTTTGTTGCTCATTATTTAATAACCCCAACTTTTTTTTGCTCAGGTGTCAAATTATGTACCTAGGTGACAGTGCGATTTTTTTTTTCCTGTTGTTTTCTGAAATGTCACAAGCAGTTCTGTAGTATCGCTTTACTGTTTATTAATTGTCTACTAGTCTTATGTTTTAGAAATGTTATGGATATAAAACAGTGAGACATTCATTCAAATAAAATTAATTTTTTTTGTAATGAAAATTACATTTCTATAAAAATGATTAATTTTGTCCTACAGTTACATCGTGATAGAGTCTTACACTAAACCTGTTTACCATATCATGTTAAAATAAATCACGCCAGTATATTTTAAATATGTCTCAATCATTACTAATCCTTTATTGTACATTTTTTTATATTCTTTATACGTTTTGAATTTTTTTTAAAACTCTTCGTCAGTCTTCCTGACCACTTAACTTTCACTGCAGTGCTCTCTAGCATCTGAAGTCTCAACTGTAGAGTGTGGACGCTAAAAACTGGAACTACAGAACTACTGGCGCGATCTAGCGAGAGAACTTGAAACCACGAACGAGATGAGTACGCTCGACCGACAAAAACAATTTTTATCCAATGATATTTGCGAATTCCATCATTGAAACGCTTTACTTTGTTTCTATTAAACCTCATCCGTTTTTAAGGTCACCAAAAAAAATCTGTTGAATGTGCTTATTACAATTGCCTGGTATAATTCAGTTACGAAGTATGAGGACTCCCCAAAGCTTAAATTTAAGTTATTTGTCATGAAAAAAGGGTATGAAAACACGTTTGCCTATTCAAAAAATCTAGTACATAAACAATGACTCCCTATTATAAACGTACACATTGCTTCTTGTAATGACATGAGGGCTGCTAGAGCGCTCTATTTGAAAACTTATAAGAAATTTATGATAATACCTTATCCCTGTCCACAAATGGACGCAGTAATGTTACCAACAGCTAACTTCAAAGACACTGATATATACGGTAATTCTTTTTATCAAAGCCTTGGACATAAATTTCACAATTACATTACTGCAGCATAATTGACATTATTATTTTCCAAATTGATTTCTTTTCTAAGTAACTGAAATTTCTTTTTTTTTTCTTTTAACCAATATCCTGCATTCAATAAATACACAATACAGTTTGTTCCTTAATGTATGCCTGCATCTGACTGTCAAACATTGTTAATGTGGAATTTATGTTTTATTTACATAAAAAATGTAAGATCTCACATTAAAACAAGTCACCTGCAATATGCAAATTTATAACATGTAAGTAGACTATCATAAATAATCTGTTTAGACAATGCAATATAATATTTGGATTAAAGTTTTAATTGTTTAACGGTATTTTAATGTGTAATTTAGTTTGTATAAGGATATGTTATAGAGGTTATATTTAAAAGCCTGTATTTCGTATGTAATGTTATTTATTTATTATCTTTGACGAGTTGACAAAAAAAATAAAGAAAAAGGCAAACCATATTCCTAAGTTTTTTAAATAATTCATGCAATGGGGAATTTTGATTTAATGTAGTTTTTTATACACACACCTATGCAGTTTTAAACTGTTTGTCATAGAAAAATTCGGAAAATTAAAAAAAAAATATCAAGATAAATAATAAGAATGAATCAGCTGATGTCGGACAAACGGAACCAACGATGAAACTACACAAGTATTATGTACATCACAACGACGACAGCACGGACAAAAAATATTCAACTTTTGAATATCAGACAGCACAAAAATCCCGTTGAAGGTACTTAGTCATGAAAAATAATATAACAACACTGACGAACACAGTGGGCTAAAAACGACGAGACAGATTAACAAAGGCAGACAACCAACCTGGACACAGGGGCGGAGCTAGGGGGGGGGGGGGGGTTAGGGGTTCAACCCCCCCCCCCCCCCCTTAGCACCAAATCTTTAATTAATTTCTTATTCATCACTCAAACAAATTTCTAATTAAAATTAATAAAAATTTTACCATTACAATATTTAAATATAAGAACCGAAAACTGCTAAAATAGCACTATTTTATACCTTAAAATCCAAATTTTCCCGGGGAGGACCCCCGGACCCGCCCATTTTAATACGGGAAGGGGGGGGGGCATGCTTCTTAACACCCCCCACACACAAATCCTGGCTATGCCACTGCGCTGGACAACGCAACAAACACATAAACACAACGATGAAGATAAACAAGTGCTATAGACAAACACAAGGACGATAGCACTGATAAACACAGAAGGTTTCCAATGACAACAGTTGCGACGTTTCGGGAACTGACATCTGTTCCCGTCATCACGTTCAAACAGACCGATATTGGACACTGCCGAATTCTCATATGCCCCCGGAGGCATATATATTTTACAAAAGATTCCTATGGAAACCAGTTGCCAAGAAATAGTTTGTGATACTACAAGAAAGATTTTGTTTATTTGTAAAAAAATTTGGCTATGGTTATATTTGCATATATTGAATACGTTTTCGAGATAATACTGTTTCTTACGAAAATTTGCGCGTGATTTTTATATTAATCGAAGTTTCATTCAAACATATTTTTTTAAGCTAACGGAAAGGTAACTGAATATTCATTAAAGGAATTTATTTTTTTATTATGCTTATTAATGTGCACAGTTAATACTGAAAGCTATTCAGGGAACGGTTTACAAATAACTTGAACTATTGGAGGTACTGGGACAACACTAAGCATAAATGCTCGGGTAATAATACGAACCCAGTACAACTGCGAACACTATTTTGTAGTGGTAAAGTTGTTTTAATGTAAATGTACAAATATACAAATGTCTGTAATTTCACATTAATATTTCTGTTCCATTAACAAAAAAAAAATGTTACAGTGTACCCATGGGCTAATCGTGGCTTTGGTAGTCCAGAGAAATGATTTTCATCCGCCTTTCCATGGTTCAGTACATTCTGTAATCTAGCAACAATGAAACCACTCAAGGTCAGATAATATTTTTTGTGGTAGATTCCAGTTGTTGACCTTGGACGCCACGTAGCATCACCGCGCCGACGGATTCTTTAAGCTCCCATCTGTACGCTTTCTATCGAAAGTACAGCTTAATACATCTTATTTGTCTGAATACCATCATCATCATCATCATCATCATCATCGTCATCATCTGCTTCCAGTCTGAGGCCAAGTCAGCAAAGTAAAATGCCTCCATCTTCCTCTTTGATTCCTCCATTTCTCACCAGTCTTCTCCTCTCTCCTGCACTCCTTCAACTATCTGCTCTTCCCACTTCCTCCTTGGTCTTCCTTGGGGTCTTCTTCCTGTGTACTTCAACTCCAACATTTGCTTCTCTTGTCCCGTCCTCTGTACATGGCCATACCATCTCCTCGTTTGCTTTTTCAACGATCTCATTCAAGTCCTGCACTCCTGCTCTTGTTTGCATCATCTCATTCCTGAGTCTGTCTCTTAATATTCTACTCTGTTTTGCAATGTGACACAGAAAAATGGGAACCTTTGGCAAAAAAATAAAAATAGAATGTAGCAACAACACAACATTTATATTGGCATTAATTTAACTATTACAACTTAACTTGCCTTTTAAAGAGCAACAGTCCAAATGATAAATTTCTGGAAATTACGTCATGCAGACGGCGTCCTTGTCTACGTATACATTCTTCTAATCTGTTGTTCAGGTTCCCCATTGATCGCTGCAACATCTCAGCTCGGATGTCACGAATTCCTTCTCCAATCCTTTGTTTCAATTCAACCAGTGTCCTTGGCAGAGTCGTGTAGACCCGACAAGAAAAATTCACAAACCGATAAATCCGGTGATCTTGGTGGGGCCAAGGAATGTCACCGAATGTTGAGATGACACGATTACCAAACAGTTCTAGCACAGCTGCAAATTGATTGCCTTGCAGCGTGCGATGTCGCACCGTCCAGTGCTGAAACCAGGTTCTTGTTTTTTTCTGTGTCACCTTGTATTTGTTGTTTGATACCGGTGTTCGTTAATCTGGCATGTCCGAGGACACGTATTAATTTATTTATTTATTTATCGTCTTTATTGGTGGCGAAGTTAAGGCGGTACGCCTTTTCTTACACTTAACCACTTTTCTGCAATTTCATCAAATAGTGGAATATTAAAAATTAAGCATGATATAAGCAGATGTTGACTTAATATTAAGAGAACAAATTAAAATTTTTAACTTAATGTTCAAATATTAACTATTACAAAAGATTCAACCATAAGTAATTTAAAGTAATTAAAAATTAAGCATAGACATACATAAAAAGAAAATTGATTAAACATACAGCAAATAGTTTTTTAAAAAAATAGGTGCTACTACATTAAAACCGGTCACCTCTCACTTGAACAGTATGTTTTTGTTAAACGGACGGGATTCGACGACCAGACATGAGCATTCGCGCGAGCCGAGAGCAACGGCGGTCTTCCGGGGTGACTGGCCAGGCAGGACTTTGCCCGCGCGCGGCGAAACCGGTTCGCGAACAGCCGGCCTCGCGCGCGAAGCGCCTTCGTCTTCTTCGTCTTCTTTATGTCTTCATTCGCGGTCGCCAATTCGCGCGCCTTCTTCTTCTTATTCTTCTTCTTCTTCTTCTTCCTGTCCTTATTCGCGGTCGCCAATTCACGCGCGGCTCCAGTGCGGGCGCCCGTCGAGCGACGCTGGAAACCACAAAAGCGCGACGACGCGGTGCGAAGATGGCGATGCGATGGCGAAATACCGCGTCATTGTGAACATACACGAGCGACAAACCCCCCCCCTCCCCCACCAACACCAATATATATATATATATGGGTGCAGGTATTTATTATGTACGCGCGTTAGAAGTTATACTTACTTGGCGTAGCAAAAAAAAATTAATTTTTGATTGCAAATAATTAATAGAAATAAAACAATATAAGGACTGGAGTGATATAATAAAACGGTCGGTAAAATATAAATTCAATCGAATTAAAAAAAAATTGTCATTCTAAGATATCAATAATAATATAAACATGTGTATAAAACTATTTTTTTTTTAATTTAGCAAAACAATTGAGATGGGTTTTGATTAATAATGGAAATAAATAAATATGCTGAATTTTTATTCTAATTTACTAATTTTAATTATTTAATGCAATAATTAATAATGCAAATAAACTATACATACGGGAACATAACAAAATTTAAAAAGTTTATAAACACAATTTCTATCACTAATATTCACAATAAATACACGGACCAGTATTCAATACCAATTACTTAAGTATAAGATTTAAAAGATTTAAAAGCACATTTATAATTTTTATTTGTATGTAGACTTTTATTCATCCTGTGAAAATTTTGCGCGCATCGTAAAAATTCACTCTCATAATTTTTTCATAACGCGCCTATTGAAGTATAACTTTAAAAAAATATTGTATATCAAATGTTTCTTACTGTTACATACGTACTAAACATACGACAGCCATTAATATTGTGAGGTTTATTGAATACATATGTTTGAGAGAGTATTTGTTTAATTAAAATTTAAAATTCAACTATGAATATTAGGCCCCGCCATCAGCGGCGTCTCCAACATTTTCAAAATTGAAAATTGGAAATAAGATTTTTTATAAAAACTCACAATTCATATTAAACGTTAGGTTTATTTTGAAAATGGCAGTTGGCAATGAAAATAAACTATACGTTCACCTGCAGAATTGTAACATTTTACATTAACGTACGATTGTGTTGTAATGTTCACCTTATATTAACACAAGTTTAATCCTAACAATTACTTTTGTGACCTTTTTATGGTATTAAAGTTTTTTTTTGTTGACATACAATCATACGTTTATAATAATTCTCTTGATTAATATATTATACATATTTGACATCAGAAAGCCACAAAACTTACCATTACGCATCTGAATTTGAAAAATTCCCCGGACCACCTCTGATATGGGGGCCAGACACCCCCGTTAAAGCCGGAATCCCAAAACTGTGCATACGCCCCTGCGGTACAGTCCTGGCCTACCCAGAAATTAATCCTGGAGCCTCCCCTGGCCGCCATCTTTAATTTTTCTTTATTTTTGCTATAATTCTAATTTTGAACTATTCATCCCAATTTCTGGCATGTCGAGGCATATATCTCCCTGACATATACCTTGCTGCAACCACATATTCGCTAACAGGCTCTAGTCTGTAGGCACCGCAGGGAAAAAAAAAAAAATTTGACCCGGATGACAACAACTACCAAGATAGTGACACCAGTACACAAGTGTTGATATCAACAAGTTATCTAAAGCTAAGTCCTATGCCATGATAAACCAAAATAATTCAGCTCAGAAGCTTTATTGCAAATGGTATCAAAATATTTGAAATTAAAAGATGGCAAGGCCTAATCCCCGTTAGTTGTAAAAAAAAATTACTTAGCACAAACATATTTAAGAGATTGCACAGATGAAGACAGTGAACATAGCCTTAAAAAAAGAATAATAACAGAATGGGAAGCCTACGATGTACATTCTGTATTGCACAGACCCGAATACTCACGTTGGCAAGCCTTCTTTTCACAGACGAGAGAGCCAAACCCGAATTTCCCCGAAGTTCATGCTCGCTTTTTTGTTTACATGATTTCACAGTATCTTTAAGGTAGCTATCCTAACCAAATCAACCGTCCACAATGTTTTAAAGTATTTATAATGTAGCTAACCTAACCTAATTGACCATTAGTTATCATGAATTGTATATTTATTCATTTACAATGAACAAAAAAAAACCGAAGGTGCACGATCAGGCGTTTGGCTCTCTCGTCTGTTGAAAGAAGGCTTGCCAACGTGAGTATTCGGGTCTGTGCAATACAGAATGTACATCGTAGGCTTCCCTAACAGAATTACCAACTTCTCAGTTTAACCATCTTTCGAAAACAAAATCCTGACATGCATTTCTCTAACGCCTTGCCCTACTCGGGTAGTATGTCGCGTCCGCCGTTTTTGTCGAGTTGATATCACAGACGTGTCGAACGTGATTGGTCAGAAATGTTCGCTTCGCGCTTGTTCTTTGGCCGCGTCGAGGACGGAGTTTTGGCGCGCAGCGGACATTTTGACAGGATGACGTCAAATGCGCGTTCGCGTTGTGTCTAGTTGTGTTCAACCGCAGGATGGAGGCTGAAGCGTAGCACGTGGTTCTTTTTTCCCCTTCAAACGAACGAAAAATAGTTCACTGGAGAAACAAATAAAAAAAAAAAAATGTTCTCATATTCTTATAATATCATACTGATAGCTAGGTATGATTAATATTACATTTATTTTCAAATCTGAAACCAGTACACACGGTTTGTGCAATTTTGTTATTTTCCAGGTTTACTTATAATTTACTTGCCGAGAAAATGTTGTTAGAATATACATATCGTCGATGATATTCACCACTTAGTTTGCTATCTTTAATATGACTAACGGTGCGCTCGATTTTCCTTTTGATGTCGACTGTTTACTTCAGTTTATTTGTCAAACTACATCAGGCTAAAATCCGAAGGTCACACGCATTGTGCTGCCTCTGAACCATGATTCGTAATAAATTCGCGCATTTGTAAGGAACCTGTACCTTCAAACAACGGAATGTATAAAATGACCAAATATTTTCAGATCGTTAGTCATGAGCGTGATATTCTATAAAAGGGAAAATCCTCCAAAATGAACTTAAGTTAATTTAGAGTATTCTGAGATAGAGTTTTTACTGTTAAATCTAAAATACCAAAAGGTTAATTATTTTAATAATCCAAATAGTTATAACATATAATTCACGTACATAAATACACACAATCATTTTTTTCCGCCGTGAGCTTTTTTCAATATTTTTTTTTTATTTTACGTCTTTTTAGGTGGCGAAGTTAAAACGATGCACTTTTTCTTACACTTAACCATATACTTAAATGAACTAACATCGCATTTGTTGTTTAAATTAATCAATGTAACATAGTTCAAAAACTGGAAATAAACATTACAAAACTCCAAAAAATACTTATAATTACTTTAAATAACGTACATATAAACATACGCCAGCTACAATTAAATCACATGTTGCCGCAATAACGGTGATTTTATTCGGAGCAGTTTTTTTTTAATCAGTTGGGGCTTTTCTTCTTGCGTACCGCAGCAGTAGAGCGGCCAAGTCATCGGTCAGGTCACCAGCTAGGTCACCAGCCCAGTCACCGGCCAGGTCACCCGCTAGATCACCGGCCCAGTCACCGGCCAGATCACCGGCCAGATAACCAGCCAGGTCACCGACCAGGTCACCCGCTAGGTCACCAACCAGGTCACCCGCTAGGTCACCAACCAGGTCACCAGCCAGGTTACCGGTCCAGTCACCAGGCAGGTCATCGACCAGGTCACCGGCAAGGTCACCGACCAAGTCACCCGCTAGGTCACCAACCAGGTCACCAGCCAGGTTACCGGTCCAGTCACCAGGCAGGTCATCGACCAGGTCACCGGCAAGGTCACCGACAAGGTCACCCGCTAGGTCAACAACCAGGTCACCAGCCAGGTTACCGGTCCAGTCACCAGGCAGGTCACCGACCAGGTCACCGGCAAGGTCACCGACCAAGTCACCCGCTAGGTCACCAACCAGGTCACCAGCCAGGTTACCGGTCCAGTCACCAGGCAGGTCATCGACCAGGTCACCGGCAAGGTCACCGACCAGGTCACCCGCTAGGTCACCAACCAGGTCACCAGCCAGGTTACCGGTCCAGTCACCAGGCAGGTCACCGACCAGGTCACCGGCAAGGTCACCGACCAAGTCACCCGCTAGGTCACCAACCAGGTCACCAGCCAGGTTACCGGTCCAGTCACCAGGCAGGTCATCGACCAGGTCACCGGCAAGGTCACCGACCAGGTCACCCGCTAGGTCACCAACCAGGTCACCAGCCAGGTTACCGGTCCAGTCACCAGGCAGGTCATCGACCAGGTCACCGGCAAGGTCATCGTCCAAGTCCCGCCAGGTCACCGGTCGAGTCACCGGCCAGGTCACCGACTAGGTCACTGGCCTTTCGCAAGCGACCCGTGACGAGCCCGTTGTCGACCCGACAATTAATTAATTAATCAATTTAGTAATACGCCCACCGTTTCGTCAACAGCATTGTCACGCGATGTTTGAGTCAGGAATGTCATGGAAGAAGTCGGCCGTGTCCTTGCGGTATGGAACCAGATCAGCATTTGCCCGCAGCTGATTTCGAGAATACATGGAAAACCTCAATCAGAATAGCTAAACTAGGGTTCGAACCAGTTTAACTCCCCCCCCCCCCCCCCAAAAAAAAAAAAATCACACTCACCAACTGAATGCTAAACCAATGTCTTGATGCGCCAACTCGCTGAATTTTGCTACTTTTTTTTTTTCGAGCTGGACCAGGCGACAGTGTAATCTTATAACCGAGTTACCTTTGAGCACAGCTGAAGAGGCAACTCGGCGTGATCACCTTGGGGCTTGACAACTAAGGACTTTGAGATACTGGTTCGAGAATATTGGGATTCGACCCATCACTTAAAATAAAAGAAAAGAAAAAAATTCATATTCTACACCCTTGGTCCCTGTTTCGTCCATTATCGTACTGGACCGAGACTTTTCAACGCTGAATTTTATGTACCGGTCAGGAAGTTATTTGTACAAAACTGGGGTCATAGAACTATGAAACACAAAACAAAGCACACAATTTTCGGAAGTCGCGCCCTGGTAACGAGTATAAAAGGTAGCTTTTCTTCTAAATTTACCTAATATTTTTCAGCGCCAGGAACTTAGTAGGGGAAGGTCGGGTAATACCGGACAGCGGGTGATACCGGACAGTACCAGTTTCCAGAGGTGCGCGCTAGGGGCAGCACCAGTCGGTCGTTTGTCTCGTAGGTCTCTGTGAAGGACACGCAGTGTCGCCATTATGAGTTCGTGCGTTGTCTGCTTGTTGAGTAGTGCTACGTTTTATTGATTTTAGGCCAAGATCTTCTGCACGAAGATAACTTTGCCGGGTTGTTACAACATAACAAGTAAGATATTTATAAGTTTAAGTATAGTAACTTGTGTACTAACCATTTATATATTACCATACAGTGTAACATCTGTGTGCGACAAATACTAAATATTTTATGACGTAATTTCGATGGCATGTCCGTCGGGTAATATCGGACAACCTGCTGGAGGGTTATATCGGACGGTTGCGGGTGGTATCGGACACAATGGTAGAGTAATTTCCCGTCTATTCTGATTCAAGTATTCTTTCTATTTGCAGAAAATGGAGAAAAGAAGGGGAAGGTGGAAAGAAGAAGATATGAAATTAGCAGTAGAGCATGTTATAAATAAAGAAATGAGCATTAGAGAAGCAAGTGAACAATTTTCTGTTCCGAAGAGTACACTAGGTGATCGACTCATTAAACTTGGTTCGGGAAATGAGGCAATTATGAAACCACACATGGGTACTTTCAGTAATACATTCAGTGATGCACACGAGGAGCAGTTATACAACCATGTTAAAGCTTTAGATAGACAACTCATGCTATTAACTCGAGATGAATTTCTTAAATTATCTTTTGACTTGGCAGAACACCTAAATATTGATCATCGCTTCAATAAGCAAAAAGAGAGGGCTGGGAAAGACTTCTATTATGAGTTCATGAAGAGGCACCCCGATTTGAGCCTAAGGTCTGCAGAATCCACAAGTTTGCAGCGAGCTGCAGGGTTTAATAAAGAACAAGTTGATCGGTTTTATGAAAAGCTGACTGAATTAATGGACAAATATTCATTTAGTCCATCGCGGATCTTTAATGCAGATGAAACTGGGGTATCCTGTGTTCACAACAATCAACTGAAAGTCATGACAATAAAGGGAAAGAAACAAGTGGGGAAATTAACATCAGGCGAAAGAGGAAGAAATGTAACTGTTCTCTTATGCATCAATGCTTCTGGAGACATGTTTGTTCCCCCACTCTTTGTTTTCCCCAGAGTTCGCATCGATAAGGATCTCACTAAAGATGCTCCTGTTGGAAGTGTGTTTGACGGACAACAAAGTGGTTGGATAACCAAAGATGGATTCCTAAAATGGTTCAAATTATTTGTTGAACGAGTTGTGCCAAGTGAAAAGAACCCTACACTGTTAATTGTTGATGGTCATTCAAGTCACAAGGACTTAGAAGTGATTCTGTTTGCTCGTTCCCACCACGTCCATATCCTGAGTTTACCACCTCATACAACTCACAAAATGCAACCACTGGACAGAGTAGTTATGAAGCCATTTAAGAATGCTTTCAATGAAGCATGTTCTTTGTGGATGCGAAAATATCCAAAGCTGAAAATTGCTCTCAAGGACATAGCTGGACTGGTTAACTATGCATTAGCAAAAGTCTGCAGAATGGAACTCGCTCAATCAGCATTCATGTGCACTGGAATTTACCCACTCAACCGTAGCATATTCACAGACTTGGATTTCCATACTAGTTTGAATGACTTACCAATCACTGTTCAAGAAGAATCTCCACCGTGTGTTCGAAGACAGAGTTCACCAGAGCCTTCAACTTCAGATCAAGCAGTAGGTCTAACAACACAGCAAATGTCAACTCCATCATGCTCCAGAATGGAAGGTTCTGAAAGCACTGTACTGCACACTTCAGCCTTCAATGTAGTAGAACAAATTTCTCCACTTCCTAGCAGTGCAGTTGCCAAGTTGGCCTCACGAAAACGACGGGGAGACAGAAGTGAAGTTCTAACATCTAGCCCATACAAAAATGAGCTTGAAGCAAAAAGATGCAAGTTGAATGTGAATCAAAAGTCGCAAACCACTAAGAAACTAAAAGGGAAACATCTCAGAAAAACATCAATGCATAGAACACCCCAACCAAAAGTTCCATGTGCAACAAACGAAGAGACTACTGACTGTATCATTTGCGGTGAAAATTTCAGTGAGGATTGGATACAATGTACCATATGTAAAGGATGGGCACATGAAAACTGTGCTGACCTTGAAGGGGATGCTGTATTTTATAAGTGTGATGTTTGTAAGAAAACCTAAATGTTATTTACAGGCGGTATTTTGTAAAAATCTGAAGGGGAAATGACTGTCCGATATAACCCTCCAGTTTACTGAAACTTCCAAATACCACTGTTTGTTCAAATGTAAAATACTAATATTTCTAAATGTTTTGGCCCATTTTCTTTATTAGGCATTATAAATAATTAAAGTACAATTCCAGAGACATATGTACATTTCATTTTTTGCAGTAAGTTATATTTTTATTAAAAGAAAACCTAAGGTGTCCGGTACTGCCCGACCTTCCCCTAACTCATGACTTCAAATTTTTTCCTGAAAGCACATTCACGTTCGTGACGTAATATCCCCGAAGAATGCTCACGTGAAAGATTAGGAAAACCGCTCCCTGACTTCACTGTACCAACGCTCACGGCGGAGAGAGGTGGTTTCGGGGTACAAACAGTCACCGTATAGTTGCTCATTGGAGCACATCCTGAACTAACTCGTGATTTTTGAATTGGGGTGTTACATTTAGATGGGTTCCACACTTGCTCGTTTCGCAACTGTGAAAGCACCTTATTGCTGTCAGTAGTTAACAATTTAATGTGGATTTAAAGAATTTTGCAGTCGCAATCTCCTGTCATCTCAATAATCCTCTTTCAAAACTATACTTATATAATTTCATTACTAACAGTTTTTTTTTTTTAAATTGAAATAATCGTAAAAAATTGTTAAAGCCAAGCATGACGGTCTACTAAAATGTATAATATTCATTAGTTAAAAATATTTCAAGAACTCGCACAATTTTTTATTGTAAATATTAAAAAAAACCTACATGAAAATTTCGAAGATTTTTCTTAATTTTATGAGTTTATCTGCATAAAAAAAATATACAAAACTCGAGTTTTGAAAATGTTTCCAATCGGGCCACGTGTGACCATTATTTCGACAACGCAGTCCAAATAGAGGACCTGAGAAACCGTTTGTATTCCACGTTGACTGTTTGTCCTCTGGAGGACGCGGCACGGTCCCCAGATGGCTGGACCGGCCGTTGTTTGTGGAGACTCAACTCTTGGGCCGAGAGACACAAGGTCGAAGACCCTCGGCTCGCACCGGTGCGTAGTTAGCACCCCCACTTTTGAAAACTAAAGTTTTCTTTACGTCAATCGTTAGATCATCGTTAGATCAGTTTTGATCAACAAAAAGTTTCGTTTGATCAAGTTTCAAACTTTGACAACTAAGCATGCTTTAAAAAATGCGTAGTTAGCACCCCCACTTTACTATATCAGTGAAGGAAATGAAAATTTCAGAGTTTCTCTACGTCAATCGTTAGATCATCGTTAGATCAGTTTTGATCAACAAAAAGTTTCGTTTGATCAAGTTTCAAACTTTGACAATTAAGCATACTTTAAAAAATGCGTAGTTAGCACCCCCACTTTACTATATCAGTGAAGGAAATGAAAATTTCAGAGTTTCTCTACGTCAATCGTTAGATCATCGTTAGATCAGTTTTGATCAACAAAAAGTTTCGTTTGATCAAGTTTCAAACTTTGACAATTAAGCATGCTTTAAAAAATGCGTAGTTAGCACCCCCACTTTACTATATCAGTGAAGGAAATGAAAATTGCAGAGTTTCTCTACGTCAATCGTTGGATCATCGTTAGATCAGTTTTGATCAACAAAAAGTTTCTTTTGATCAAGTTTCAAACTTTGACAATTAAGCATGCTTTAAAAAATGCGTAGTTAGCACCCCCACTTTACTATATCAGTGAAGGAAATGAAAATTTCAGAGTTTCTCTACGTCAATCGTTAGATCATCGTTAGATCAGTTTTGATCAACAAAAAGTTTCGTTTGATCAAGTTTCAAACTTTGACAATTAAGCATGCTTTAAAAAATGCGTAGTTAGCACCCCCACTTTACTATATCGGGGAAGGAAATTAAAATTTCAAATTTCCTATATGTCAATCGTTTGATCATCGTTATATCAGATTTAATCAACAAAAAGTTTCGTTTGATCAAGTATCATTCTTCGCCAAAAAAAAATTTTTCTGTGAAGTGCAATGTTGAAATAGAAGACACGGAATTTTTACGTCAATTTTTTATTAGATATTATCAACAATACATTTTTATTATGTATTTTATTTCTTTCCCAAATAAACATGTTGAAATCGTGGAAAAATATTTATTTTGTTGAATGTGATATTCTTTTTTGGATCAGATATGTTCGCAGTGCTGCCACAACTTAGAAACATGCAACTTATAAACATATCACTCAGAAACACACCAAATGGAAATTTTTTACTTATTTGACTTCTAAGTTGTGTTTCTTATTTATGATTCTTTTTCAAATTGTGTGGAATGCGAATGAACATTCAGTTGTGCATTATGGCAGAGATTTTATACGATTTTTCATTTTGTCCCTTTTTTACATCGTCTAGTTGAAAATTGATAACCAATTTGGCCATTAGTGCTCACGTCTGAGACTACTTTTTTTAATCTAGTTTTGTTTATCCACTTACTGCCTTTCCATATATCAAATTCATTTGAAGACAAATGTTCTATAAATATAAATAACAGAAAATGAAAAAAAAAATTTAGCATTTCCCCAATTCAAGCAAAAATTAAAATATGATCTGAATAATTGGCGTGTGTTATTGGAAGCGATTTCTAACCAGAGTTTTCATAATCTTAGTTTTAAAAATATCTATATTTGAATATATCTAAGTAAAAATAAGAAATAATAACGGCCATTTAAATTAGCTTTAATTAAATTATAACAATAGCTATTTCTGAACTTAAAATAGAAAACATTTGTTTCTCAGAAACACAAAATTACTGGCTTGATTCTATTGCGTGGTTATTTGTAATAGTGAGTGATATTAAAAAACTGGTACTTAAAAATTTATTTTAGAGTTATCTAATTCGTTTTATTGATAAAACTGCGCCAAATTAGTCGTTTGTGAAATGGATAAATAAATGCACAATCCAATGTTTAAAATTTTTTTGGTTTTGAACTTACGTGCAATAAAATGCATTCATGGCTACGATTAGTCACAATGTTATAGCACTTACATCGTTATTCCAGCAAAAAAAACAGCGAATTAAATACAGCAAAACCTTTTTGTAAAGATCTTGCTATGCACAACTCAAAATTAGTCTTTTTTAATTTTAAATTTGGAAAAAATATACGTACTTAGTAATATTTTTAAGTACGATTAGATATGGTACGAGTTTATATTTTGACAAAGGTTTGAAGGTAAAAAAATTCATATGTCTTACCTGGAAGTGTTTGTTCATGTATGCCATCAAAGAACTTACCCTCAAAGACAGGCTAAAGAAAGAAAAAAGGAATTTTCATAGGACTTCGTTAAAATGACCACTTCGTGGCTTATCTAATGCATGAATAGTTTGTGAAAACATGTATAACTGGTGCATATGCAATGCCATTTTCTTTTCTCTCTCTTTTTTTTTGCACTGGAAACGTGTCGTGTTTTACCCTTATAAATTACAGCAGGTTTATGCCCGTACTAAGTTTAGAGTAATACGTGGATTAATTTTGTTTTGTATTTTTAGTGTAAACCTATTGTTTTAAGATTTTACCTAGCATTGAAAATTCGCCATCATATTATTACTTATATTATCATGAACTCGATCGAATAAATGGACAGCAGTGTTGTAGTTGTCAGTCAGATATAATTGTCTGCAGCACCGTGTATTTATTGTGTGTCAATAGTTGAGCCAGAAGAAGCATTTAGAGCAGAAGACAAAAACCCCAGCCAGATGAAGGCGCGCCTCCATCCCGTTATTGTTGCTAAGTTCCCTGCCGTGACAAGTAAATCCTTTCACACACCCCCCCACCCCCTTTCCACCTTAATCACTTCTGTCATTGTACTCATATTCAACACATTTTGACCTGCTTTTCTCGGGAGGGAATGTTGTCCCAATATTCCTGGAAACGCAAAGCTCCTCGCGCCTTAGACCCCCTGTCGAGTTTCTGTGAATAACTTGTGAATGGGATCGGGAAACTCCACCTCCCTCCACCTGTAGCTGTAAACGTATAATAATGGTTCGTTGTTGAAGCTGGAAAACCCACCCAAACGAATGAACGGTAGCACAGGGGAATATCCCTAGATAGGGCCTGCCTACGCTGTGCTTATCGTACACTAACGACCCCAAATGTTCCAAAATCAGAATGTCATCCTTTTCAGTGCTGTTGTATAGTTATATTCCATGATATGACTTGTAAAAAATTTTCCTTTTTCTTTTCTTAGGGCCGATATTATGACCCTCGGCTAAATCCTCCGGCTAGCCAGCCGACAGATATAGTCCAGGAAACCAAGACTTAAAAAGGCACAAACCTGTGAAAAATTTGTCCAAAGCTGAATTTTTGCACAGTTGTAGATTTGACTATGCTTAATAACATACCGAAAGTTTACCGCTGTAGACCTTGTGCGTATCACCGAAAATTTGCATTTAACATTCAACGCAAAGCTTTCTGGTACACTTAGTTTTGTGTTTGTTTTCTGGTGCATAAATAAACAAAGATAATGGTATTCTGGCATGCAAACGTGGGAAATACAGTAGTCCATGCGCGAAACACAAAAACTCATAGTTTATCCCGCCAGCTTAAAACGACTTGTCTGAAACCTGTGGGCTTCTAGCCATCAACATGACTGAGGAATCTAGAGCAGAGAAGGCTAAACAATATATTGGGAAAAGAATTAACATTGGGGCTGAAATTCCAGACACTTTGAAGGAAGTCATTGAAGATACAAACTACATTATTAAAGACCATGATATTGATGCAAAAGAACAGTCTTTAACAACCGAAATAGGTCATTGTGATAGTATCCAACAGTTCATAAGGGATATTTTACATGAAGCAAAAATTTGTGCACTAGACAATGGAATAGAGCCAAATCCATATTACTGCCCTGGTTTTTCTGAAAAACTAGCTTGGTTACTATCTTATTTCCCACTTTGGACTGGTGTTATGGCAGAATTTTTTGGTTCACCAAATACTGTAGCATCATCGTCGTCTGTTGAAGGAGATTTTGCTCTACTGAAGAACGGAATTTTGATGCACGAAGAGCCACCTCTAAAACTGCCCAATTTTGTATCAAAACACCTAAGGGCACTAAGTGGTTTAACTAAACTTGCTGCTGCGGAACAAGCCTTAGTAAAGAAAACCAGTAAAAAGCCACCAAAATCATGCAACTCGCAAGTTGATGACTCGCAAAATGAGCTGATGTTTCAAGAGCAGTGGAGAGGAAGGAATGAAAACATACACGATATTCATTTTGATTTTGAGGGAAAAGAATTTCTTGAAGGTAAGTCATTAAAAATAATTAGGTTACCTTATTTCCCGCTTTAATAATAGACATTTTAAAGGGTTAGGCCTACTTTGTTTTAATATTTTAAAATTATATATTTATCCTCTGTTTATGATTTCAGAAAATGTGATGTCCAGAACTCCAAATTGTACTGCTGTCAGACCAAGTATACCATCACACTTGCCCCTGAAAAAGAGGAAGACCTACTTGGATCCAGATCCGAATGTAATGCTGTATCTGGAAAATCCGGAAAATTCAAAAGAATTTGTTGGTTTATTAGCAAACGGGAATTTACTTGGCCCCATGAAAGTCAATAAACATGTGTACACTGTAATGAACACATGCCCATTTGACTCTCTTGTACAGTTGATAACGTGCTTGTGTGTGGACTACGAGCCTTACAGGCGGAGGATATTAGAAGAAGGGGGTGAACTAGGAAATATTGTTTCAGAGTTAATTAAAGGGGGAAATAGCAGGAAAACTTATGAAGCCAGATTGAACACTCTTAGGATCATGTACTGTTCTAAGTTAGCATCAAGTAAAGAAATGATCACAGTAATCAATGCTGAAGATTCCATCGGGGGGGTTTATTTCAAAAACTTTGTCGAGTTTTCCAAGTGCCATTACTTACATGTCGTGTAAAGACATTTGCTCAGAGAAAAGAGTCAGCACCGATATTTTCTGGAGTGTTAATATGAATGACATTAAAAATGGTATCGAGCATTTGGAAACTGCGGTTATTAACTCGTTAGAAATGAACACTAAAAAAATTTGTGAAAGATGCAGTCAGGAAGTCTTCATAAAGAAAGAAACTGGTCCTCACCTCATTATCGAACCGAGAGTAGGTCTTCCTGATACAACGTTTCGGCTTTCAGACGTGCCACATGAAATACACGTTGACAATAAAAACTTTGTGCTCGGAGGTGTAGTAGACTTTGTCCGCGGAAACCATTTCGTATCGTATTGTAGAAGTAAAGACGATACTTGGGAACTGTATGATGACCTGGCAAAAAAAATGAGAAAAGTTACAGCTGTTAGCATAGTCGGAAAATTTGAGGTTATTGTTTATGTAAACGTGTAATTATTTGTGTAGTTATTTTTGTTTATTTTGTATTAGTGATTTGTAAAAAATGCGAGATGAATTTTTTTTGTTGACATTTTAAATTAATATTCATTGTTACATATTTGAGATAACTGATATCAACTTAGCAAAATTGCGTTCAGCAAGCATTTTAAGGGTGTGCATCTGTGATAAATCTCTCATAATATTGTAATAAGTGGTATGAATTTAATTTCGGACTTGTTTTAACATTAGTTACAAGCATATTATTGCATATATATATATATATATATATATATTCTAATGTATTTTCATGTAAGTAGGTATGGAATGTTTTTTCTTGAAGTAACTTATTACTACAAATGTGAGAAAAAATAGTTTTTTTATAAACACGTTAAATAATTTATTTAAAAGAGACTTAATTGAAAACACGCTCTAATGCTTTCAGCTATGTTAATGTGTGTTACAACATACTATGATGAATGTTTAACATTAAACGCCTTACAATATAATTGGATAATTTTGATATTTTTTATATATAAATGAAGTGTTTATAAACTAATTAGTTTGGTGTAGCTATTTATCGCAAATCTTACAATGAAAAACATTTCGTAGTGCCGTCCATCAATTAAAAAAAAATCACTAAATTTAAATTTTCTGCACTTAATATTCAATTTACATGTCCAGTTATTTGTTCACTTGACACTGTTACTTTTTAAAACAATTCTGTAAATTTGTCATTACATGAGTCTTGAATTTTATTTTCTTAAATGATTGACTTATTAAAAGTGTTTTACAATCTCAACATAGTCTTGAAAATTCTGATAATTTTGTCGACCGTACACTGCGAAATTTTTTACTACTGTCATGTAACCTCAGTAAATATGACAAAAATTTTGTGAAGTTAATTAAAATTCAAGAGAGTTAACCTAAAAAATTTGAAGAAAGAGTCCTTAAAAGTAATGGCGAGAAACTTGCATAACCAACCCAGTTTTTAATACCAGGCTTTGACAAAAATGTATTGTCACGCATATTTTTTTATGTTGAATTACGTTGAAATAGCATTTTGCCATAAATGCCATTGTTTTTGCTTTGGTTTATAAGTTTGGTCTCGAATGACTAAAAGCCAATACTGATATTACCCAAAAATATTATAATCACACGTGATTATAGAGTTATTTTCTCTATGCACACGCCGCTAGCCACGATGCCGTCGTTGTCATAGCAACCAGTCGGTTTGTTTACCTATTTCTGACGGTATTCTAAAAACATTTTCTGCAATGAACTTAATTAAATTATCATTTGGTGGAATTTTAACGAACTTTCGGACTATTATTTTCTAGTTCTGAACAATATCAGTGCATTTAATAAGTTTTATTTTGAACTGTTTTCCGTGGCTTAACCATGCTACACGTGTTTTGATTGGCTCCGGAGAACAATGCTTTGTTGCCCGGGCATTCAAACGAAGTTGGCGTGGGTTTGAGGGCCTAAAGAACAGTATTAGTGTAAAGAAAGCCGTCTCGCCATCTTGCTGATAGGCGTGGGCTTGGGGCAGGTCATTGCTGCTCCAGAAAGTTGTAACCACTACGGCCCTGGTGTGGTGATTCGACCAGACTCTCAGAATAATTCTGGATCGAGGTATTTGTGGCCGGATACCAGCGACAGCGTCATCCCAGAGGTAAAACTTTCTCGTTCCTGCGAGTGACGCGGAAGTCCTGACGTTGGACTCCTGGGACGTTCTGAGTCCTTTTATAGCCCTAAGCTACTGCCATCTGTTTCTAGTAACTGTTTAAACACGGGTATTTAAAATTTGCTTGAACTATTTTGCAAGAAATTGAGCATTATACTGTCTAAGGCTCACCTAGTGGTCTGTAAGCAAGAGACCTTGCTTCTATTACTGAGCTAGACCGTGTGCAATTACCCCGCGAATATTAACTGTTGTTTTATGTATGTGCCCACCCTAAATGCTATTTATCAATCTAGTTTATGTTCAACTGGATTGGTTTTTTACAAACTTAAAGTGTATTATCAACTTATTAATTTCGTAAAGCCACTTGGATTCAGTACATTTTTTTTGTTCAGTGACATTAATTACTATAATTGAAACTTTTGTTCTAAAAGAAATAATTGTTGTTTTTCTATGATTTCAACTGGATAATCTTTCACTGAAATATTTGTTTCAACCTAAATAACTGCAATTTAAAAGATTTACACAGAATACTATTTTATGAACATTAATTGCTACAATTGGAATATTTGTTATCACAAAAATAATTGTCATTTGTTGATTTAAATTGAATTCTATTTTATTGAAATATTTGTTCTAATTTCAATAATTGTAAATTTTAATAGTTCCAAACTGGACTACAATGAGAATATTTGTTCAATTTAAATCTTTCTCATTTTAAAGATCTCAAATTGAATTAATTACAAACTGAATATTATTTATGGACAATTTTTACTACACTTAAAATATTTTAAATATTCCAATCATTACTGTTATTTCTCTCTGCCACTGATACATTGTTTGCATTCAAATTTTCCTTTTATCATAATTAAATATTTTATTGATTATCTTTAATGTTAGTGTGTTTGTTATTATTGTGTTTATGTGTAATTTTCTGTCTTGATCTCTATCAAAGTTGACTAAAATATTTTAGGGGTACATTTTAGTCAGGTCAGAGTCTGTAGAGACTTTGATTACAGATATAGAGGTTATAGAGTTATAATATTTACACGATTTTTTGTTTCTTTAGCTACCTTAAACTTGACAAATGAATGACTCAAGATTGAACTATATAATGTACTGAAAACTGCTAAACATATATAAATTAATCCAAATTAACTTACTTAAGCAGGTACACTTGCTTCAGAACTTAGTATGGTTTTCGTGCAAACATTCCGTAGTCTATTAGTAGTACTAATTGATTGTTTAGTTTTGTGTAGTGCTGCATTATTGTAGTTCTTAAAATACGCGTTATAGTAAATGTAAGTATCTGTTGAATGTTCACAGTTTTAGTTAAGCATATAATTTTTTGTTAATAATTAATAATAATTATTGTAAATTATTGTTGTTTTGTAATGTAATCATAGGTATCGATACTTCTCAGTTGTGTAATAAAATACTTTCTAAAAAAAACTATAACGTTTTTGCAAAAAAATTTCATTTAATTTGCATTTAATTTTCGTTAGTGTTGGTTGTTCATTAGGGAAAGGTTTAAAATAAAAACTTTAATTTTTTTCCTGCAAACGTCTAGCCCACATAAAATTGTTGTGTCATTTATCTGATAATATTTAATAATAGGAGGGAAAACATTTTTACTTTATATTTATCCTAATAATAATATTTTTAGAAGATGTAACAACATAATTACTAATAAAATCAAGTTAAATACTTATTTTCAAATCTTTGCTTGATACCATTACGAATCAAAATATTTAATACTAAGTATTTTAATGCAAACCGTTGTCAAATATTTCTAAAATTCAAAAGTTATATCTAGAACTAAATACATTCACAATGGATTTTCGGTTTATGTAAGGCTGGAACCAAAATGTTGTTGATGGGGCTATATTAATTTGTGTCACATGGATGACTGAATCCCAACACCTCTGTGAGAAACCCGCCGTCCCATAAGAGTCTTGTTCCAGCCAGCCTGTAAAATGCATGAGCTGTCATTATTCTATGCCATAATCAACAAGTTACCTAACTATACATTCTTAAATTTATGTAAAATAAATTGTTGATAATAGCCTAGGACTTAAAAATACTAAACAGTATTTTATTTCACATATATTTAGTAGTACCAGGCGTCCTACATGTATATGTGTGCTTATACACATGCATATAATATGTACATTTAAATATATGGAATAAAATAAAAAATTGTGTTCACTAACGTGTTCTGTTATGATCGGTGCATCCGTCTGTGCATTTTAATCAATAAAGGTATTGTAATTGTAACGAACGACACACAAAAAACTCTGCTGATATGCCCGACAAAAATTCCTGAATTTTTTCGGTACAAACTATATTACTTTCGAGGTAGAAATGAAACACAGTAAAATAAACGTAAAGTTAAAAAACCAAACAGACATAATTTTATCGTTGAATAAACTAAAAATTAAATAAAAAACTAATATAAATTTAAGTTTCGTCCAACAACCTTATAATCCACCACAAATCTGTAAAGACTGATTGTATCCTGAAGTATGTACGATTAGTTATTTTAAGTTCATTATTATTATTAAGTTCATATAGTTATGTTCGTAAAACATTTTCGAAATGACTATATCATAAATTATACGTATTTACTATATTCTAAATTTAAAGATTGAAAATATATTACACATCATATTGTTACTACTGACAGAAAATTTAAGACGAATGATATTAAGCATCCCACCTTTGATTAAACACAGCTGTGATGCATTATTTGGCTGTTGGACAAAAACCTTAATTTATTTTTAATTTTTAAAATTTTTATTTCATTCAAAAATAAAAGTGTTTTTTGTTTGGATTTTTATCAACTTATGTTATACTTTTTAGTCCCAAAATAAAATGAAATTTTGAGTATGAACCAAAATACATATAAAAATATTAAATATGAGTAATATTATTTCTTATATTGAAATTTAAATTATTCAATGTTCTCAAATCTAGTGATTTCCATTTAACGGTCAAGTTGATAAAACCCTCCCCCGCACAACACACCTTACCCTAGAAGGTCTTAAGTTATCAAAATTATATAGTGTATTCACACATACAGGTCAATCTAATAACTTGAATAAAAAGTCCAAACAAAATATAAATTAATGTTTTCCATTTACGGTAAAAGCACTACAAGGAGGTAGAACAAGTAATTATAATCTTTAGTTCACAGTTCTCATTCACAATTTAAACGACTGTGCTCACGATGGGAGAAAACTGGTATTTTGTGCTACATAAAATAACTTATTTTTTACATAAAAGGTAAAAAAATTAAGTTTTAAAGCCATATGTTCCTAAAACCTCTCGTCCAAGCATTCTGAGTGTTACAATATTATAACCCTATGATGGCCATAAAAATAAACTTTGTGAAACATTTTGTTTTGAAGTTACTTTTGAGTCTGTTAGTTGATAAATTATAAAATGGTCTCAGTATTCTCATAAAACAAGACGGAAAATGCCAGGAAAATATTTTATCAAACAAGAGCTAACACTGACAATATTTGATACCTGAAAATATTTATTTACGTTGAAAGAAATGTGTGCACACCTAAAACCAATTCAGTTCTCAAAGCTTTTTGTGCTATGCTCAAAAAGTTTAATCTGCAAGCACAAAATAAATATGTAAAATTTAATACTTGAAAGCAAGAATAGAAATAAAATAAAATATGGATTGTAATTTTAATCTGTAAATATTATAACTGTATTATTTACCATAGTCCATAATTTATAAATTTGTTATGTGAGAGAATATCATAATATATTTTCACACCTTATGGAACCAAAATACATCTGGAAGAGCTTCAATTAGTAAAAGTAATCTATTTTTTTTTGTATTTCACATTTTTACTTTGTAGTAACCAGCTTTAAATTGTTATTACCTAATATACTATTGAGAATTTTGACAAAACAAAGTCAATGGCAAATAAAATCTGATATAACAAAGATCTAACGACTGACGTAGAGAAACTCTGAAATTTTCATTTCCTTCACTGATATAGTAAAGTGGGGGTGCTAACTACACACTTTTTAAAGCATGCTTAGTTGTCAAAGTATGAAACTTGATCAAACGAAACTTTTTGTTGATCAAAACTGATCTAACGATGATCTAACGATTGACGTAGAGAAACTCTGAAATTTTCATTTCCTTCACTGATATAGTAAAGTGGGGGTGCTAACTACGCACTTTTTAAAGCATGCTTAGTTGTCAAAGTATGAAACTTGATCAAACGAAACTTTTTGTTGATCAAAACTGATCTAACGATGATCTAACGATTGACGTAGAGAAACTCTGAAATTTTCATTTCCTTCACTGATATAGTAAAGTGGGGGTGCTAACTACGCATTTTTTAAAGCATGCTTAATTGTCAAAGTTTGAAACTTGATCAAACGAAACTTTTTGTTGATCAAAACTGATCTAACGATGATCTAACGATTGACGTAGAGACACTCTGAAATTTTCATTTCCTTCACTGATATAGTAAAGTGGGGGTGCTAACTACGCATTTTTTAAAGTATGCTTAATTGTCAAAGTTTGAAACTTGATCAAACGAAACTTTTTGTTGATCAAAACTGATCTAACGATGATCTAACGATTGACGTAGAGAAACTCTGAAATTTTCATTTCCTTCACTGATATAGTAAAGTGGGGGTGCTAACTACGCACTTTTTAAAGCATGCTTAATTGTCAAAGTTTGAAACTTGATCAAACGAAACTTTTTGTTGATCAAAACTGATCTAACGATGATCTAACGATTGACGTAGAGAAACTCTGAAATTTTCATTTCCTTCACTGATATAGTAAAGTGGGGGTGCTAACTACGCATTTTTTAAAGTATGCTTAATTGTCAAAGTTTGAAACTTGATCAAACGAAACTTTTTGTTGATCAAAACTGATCTAACGATGATCTAACGATTGACGTAGAGAAACTCTGAAATTTTCATTTCCTTCACTGATATAGTAAAGTGGGGGTGCTAACTACGCATTTTTTAAAGTATGCTTAATTGTCAAAGTTTGAAACTTGATCAAACGAAACTTTTTGTTGATCAAAACTGATCTAACGATGATCTAACGATTGACGTAGAGAAACTCTGAAATTTTCATTTCCTTCACTGATATAGTAAAGGGGGGGTGCTAACTACGCACTTTTTAAAGCATGCTTAATTGTCAAAGTATGAAACTTGATCAAACGAAACTTTTTGTTGATCAAAACTGATCTAACGATGATCTAACGATTGACGTAGAGAAACTCTGAAATTTTCTTTTCCTTCACTGATATAGTAAAGTGGGGGTGCTAACTACGCATTTTTTAAAGTATGCTTAATTGTCAAAGTTTGAAACTTGATCAAACGAAACTTTTTGTTGATCAAAACTGATCTAACGATGATCAAACGAATGACGTAAAGAAAACTTATGTTTTCAAAAGTGGGGGTGCTAACTACGCACCGGTTCGGCTCGCTTCCCCCGCGGACAAAAAGAAAACAAAAAAAAAAGTTAATTTTTTTTTCTGTCCCGTCGTTGAGGGGGGTGGAACGGGAAAGATAAATGACTGTGGGAGGATGGCTGTGCCTACCTGCCATTGGTGTCGTGGGGGTCACCCCACCGAAAGCGCAAGCAACCAGTTGTCGGAGGCAGTGTTTCGTGTGCCGAGAAGAAAGAAGAAAGAAGAAGGAAGGAAGAGAGGGAGTAGCTGGTGTTTGAGGAGGGGTGAGGGTTGAAGGTGGGAAGGGGGGGGGGGAGGCAGACCCTCCACGGTGAGGTACCGCTAGTCCCAGTTATTTCGCCCACCATTAGGGACGGCCCGTGCTGTGCCGTTAGGCGAGCTTGGTCAACTTCTCGAGGGGCAGGAGAGGGGAGGGGGTAGGGAGGCGGACAAGGGGAAGAAGAGTGGCTGTGTCCCGTTAGGTGCCAGCCCTACCACTTACCAGGGCCTCCCTCCTGTCAATAGGATTACTGCACGGACCTCTTACACCATCCGACATCCTTCCTGCTGGCTGGCTGGCATGCCGGCCGCGTATGCCACACGCGCGGGCTACGCACTTCCCTAGACGTATCCAGGCCCGTGACAGCTTTGTGAAGGAACATTCTTTATTGGCACGTTTTCTTTTTAACTAAGTAGGGAACTGTGGACTTTCAGAAGTCCAGCTTATGCTCGTATAAATTTAAGTAATGAAAAAAAATTGGTTGTCTGTAAAGTCGGTTTACGGACGATAGTTTAACGTGACAACGTCATAACAAAACATTGATGAAATGATTGCATACTTTTATGAATAAAATTGAATCATTTTTATTGAATTATCACTATTTTGTATGGATACAAAGAAGGAGTGAAATGAAATCTACAATTTAATTGATAAATTTACTTTTATTTGCACTCATTAATTCAAATATGTTTATTACTTTAACGAAGAGATTATTTTAACTATAACTTTTATACATGTTTGCTATTTAACTTCTTCCAATCTGTGTTATTCTGTTTAGGATAGGACGATGATAGGAAAAGTAGGAAACGAATGGGAGTGTTTTAAGTTTAATGTGCCTCGAAAAAGTCAAATCGATGGTTGTTCCAATCGAGTGGAAGAGAGTTAGATGCGGCGCAAGCGTACAATGAGCGTAACGGGACACAGCGTAACGGGACAATGAGTCATCATTTTTCGTGCGTGCAACCGGCGTTCATCGATTTATTAGACGGTGTCACGTCAAAAAAACAAGTAATGAATGCATACATATATTACATATATTAATGTTATTTAATACATGAAATAAACATGTCAAGTTCGTATGAAGACTTCTTGCGAACACAATTCCTGCCGCTTCTCGGTAAAAGAGGCAAGTCGGGTTAGATGTGGGAGGAAGTGCAATTACTGTAGTCCAACTATAGCAACTATGCAGTAATATTTCCAAATAAATATCTCTGCAACCTTCTCCCTGGGTTCAGGACTGGGTGATTGTGAAATCCCGCGGAATCATCCTACCTCGGCAAGCATAGGGACGTCATCGGTCATCGTCGTGACGTAGCCTGGGCTCGCGACAACCACATAACGAGCTAACCCACTTATCATAAATAAAAAGTAAGGTTATATCAGTTCATGTTGCATGGATATACTTCTCACACCCATTCGTTCCTTTTTGATTTTTTTTTTTTTTTTTTAGGAAATGAATTTTCGCTCATCCAGGGATCGCAACTACAATTTAACTGTGGGAAGGTAATTTCAGCTTCATTAAAAATTTTCTTAAATCGTAAAAATACATTTAATTTCACAAAATTGTGGTTTTTATTCCGACCGCTAAGTCTGAAAAGCATGTTCGGAGACTGGTTGGGGGTCTGTGAATCGTAGGCTTCCCGTCTGGAACAGGTGTTTGCTCGGCAGCTCCTAAGGGGAGAAACTCTGGCGCGAGATCTTGGCGCTGTGATCACAATAGCGGGGCGGGCGCGAAAACAAAATATTCTCCTGGCCAATCACGTTCGACGTGTCTGTGACGTCAGTGCGACAAATACAGCGGACGCCACGTCACGAAAATGAGCGTCAAGGCGGAATCACAACCGTCGGTCACAAGACCTGCAGCCCAAAAGCTTGGCAAGCTCTAACTTTTGACGGGTAAACGGATTAATTATATCTAGATTTTTGGCCTCGACAGTCGATTGTTTTTTTCGTCAATTGTTGTGAAAGTTTGTATTGGTTGTTCAGATGTTTTGTACAACAAAATTGCGGTTCTTAAAACTCATTTTAAAACAGTTTCATCATGACTCAGACAATACGAACATAAAAACGATATAACTAGCATTGCAGTTAAACCTAAAAGTTTCAGTTCTGTAATAAATTTAATTCTACTTATTTGTACAACCCAAAAACATTAAAAATGTAACTTTGGCAGCTAATTATGCAAAAAGTATGCGCTGTATATATTATTCATTTGGTGAAAGTTAAACAATTGAAAAAAGTCTAAAAGTTGATCAGTGATTAATATAAATATAAAATCATGACCTGAAATGGGAGGCACCCCCTTAACAGCCAATTAAAAATATATCACTACATAGTATAAAACAAAGTCGCTTCCCGCTGTCTGTCTGTCCCTATGTATGCTTAGATCTTTAAAACTACGCAACGGATTTTGATGCGGTTTTATTAATAGATAGAGTGATTCAAGAGGAAGGTTTATATGTATAAAACATGCATAATATAGTAGAGAAACACTGATAATTTTAGAGGTTTCTAATGCGATGTCATAAATAAACACATTTTTTTGCGCTTACATTGCAAACGCTGGCTGAACCCTACGAGATAGATCAAAATAATGTACTACAATTCTTTGAACCCGTCTGGACTCCCTCATTATAAAATGGTGTTGAAAGTAGGTAGTCCTTTTATTTTATCTTTGAATATATATACTGTATAGAAGTCGCCAGCCCAGGTTAAAATTTCTAATACGGTTTCGAGGTAGTTGGTTAATTCACCGCCGCAATCGCCACCTCTCTAGGGCATCGACTTGTGGTGGTCCCTAGCGGACAAGTGTCGAACTCTTCAGACACCCCTTCCCCCTCCCCTAGAACGACGTTGAGCTGCAGTGAATGATGGATGAAGGGTGCGGGGAATGACAGCGGGTGACAGCGCTGCGCTCTAACGTGTAAATAACAACTAAGACGATACAGGGCGTTACGGCAGCGCACTGCAGCGGTGAAGTTCCCAAGCTGCTCATTTTACGCTTCTGAAAAACGTAGAGTAAATCCTATCCACTCGCGACTTCTATACAGTATATATATTCAAAGATTTTATTAAGAAACCTGAATACACCTGAACTTTGCAATGGCACGCGTTTGCTGGTAAAATTACTAAAAACTTTCATAGTATAGTGCACAACACTCACCGGATGTGGTACCGGAGAAGATGTTTTGATTCCCCGAATTCCTCTGATACCATCGGATTTACCGTTCCAATTTAAAAGCCTACAATTTCCGGTAAAGGTAACTTTTGCAATGACCATTAATAAATCGCAGGGTCAAACTTTCAACGTTGCAGGCTTAGATATGAGCGTTTAGTGTTTTTCACATGGCCAATTATATGTCGCTCTTTCGAGAGTAACCTCTAAAGAAAACATGTTTGTATTGTCTAATGACAAAAAAAGCTGTGAACGTTGTATATAAAAACATTCTGTAATATATTTAGTATCAGCATTGCACCCGTGCGAAACCGGGGTGGGTCGCTACTCGCTAGTATATATTATTTGAGAGATTTTTTTTACTTTATGATCGGAATGATGGTATCAGTTGGAACCTTAATTTTCCGTGGATACGTGATATTATCTAGTGACGTAATATACAAATGCAATGTCCTTTTCAGACTTTGTTGTATTAATTTTCAACATGCTGAATAAATTTAAAAAAAATTATAAGTCGAGTAACTTTGGCATTTCATACTCTCACGTTTAATTATAAATGTACGATATAACGAGCGATTTTAAGTAAGGACTCATATAACTTAGTTTAAGTTTTTTTATTGGGTTCTATGGAGAATTAAATAGATTAATCGGATTAGTTTCATGGCGAGTTAAAATCTCTCGAGTGTGTTGAATTAGACTGTTATGTAAATTTTATTTCTGCTTTATTCATTGGTAAAAAAATAAATAAAAAAAAACATTTTTTTTTAGTAACCAAAGAGAAAACTGAAAACATACACATCTTTCTGGTGAAATAGGCGTCGGAAACATATTAATAATGCATAAATGTTTTTTTTTATATCACCAGTTACCCTTCCTTTACTGAGAGAACAATTTGTAATTTAAGGAGCTTTGAAAAATAATGTTCCTGCAAAAACTTTAAAAGCTGGTTTTAAGATTCAGATCCCTCTCACCAAGTTCCCTCCCCCCTTCAAATTAAACTTTTTCATACTGAATGCTGGTGCCATCCTACTTCCTGGAGTCTGCTGCGGGCGCAAAGGGCCTTCCCATCAACCTGCAGCATAAGTTGTTCCGCTCATTATTTTAATTAAAGTATACGAGTGTGTCTTCCCCAATTTGCTGCGAAGAGTGTCTGACGGAGATTTCCAACTAAAACCCGGACTTGGATGGATAGTCTGTTCAAACGAAGAAGCAGTTGGGGAATAGTGATGCATTCTAGAGAACATAGCAAAAACTCAATTTTCAGAATAAAAAATAATAATATTTGTATTAACGCCTAAATATTTTTTTTCTGTTTTTATCCTGGGTTTGATCGAACATTTTCATTTTCCGTGTATTTTATCTTAAGCATAAATATTTTTAAAAATTTTTCTCCCACTTAACTCCAGGGAATATGTTTCACAGACCTTGCCGATGCAGCTACTGCACTGTACATCACTTTATTGTAAACAATATCACTTATACGGGAATTGTAAGGCATGTGTCTTATAGGTTATATTCATATAGGTTTTTGGAGAACGAAATAGGTGCTACAATGCCATAACTTGACAAGTCGAGCATCATTCGGACGAAACCAAGCCACATACTTTTTATGTTTCAGTATTTGCAAATCACGTGTATAGTTAAATAAACCAACCAAATAGTTCTAGACAATGCATCTAAAATTTAAAATATATCGTAAAAGATGCCAGCAGCATTGTAACAGCAAATAACCACATCTCAGACTTGTGATTATAATTTTCATATTCCTACGAACAAAGTAATGAACGCCAAAATTATGCCATACGATATATTACATTCAAAACCCACCCTAAAAGCTACAGTTTTTCTACTATGTTACTTTATAGCATTACACTCATGAAACCGTTTAGCAATTTATTCAATATTCACTTCAGCGGCACTTCAAACATAAACAAATGCATGGGTTAGATGCTGTAGTGGTCCAACTATAAAATATTTCAAAATTTAATTGACCTAGAATTTTAATTAAACAATTTGCATTTTAGAAATCACTCACCATCTTGATTTAGTACGTCAATGCGCGAATATAACGAACTTAGCTTATATTAAAGAAAAGAACGCTTTGAACAAGGAAGTATGTAGTTGGTTTCTGCAGTGTAGTTAAGGCCTGCTTTTTGATTAAAAGGAAGCCTAATAGGAAAAGAGAGATTTCTGCATGTGGCTGTGACCGGTAGCCCCATCAGCGCCGTAGAGGCGACGAGGCGTGCGATGCGCCGGATGGTGTAGCCCTTATCGCCTCTATGCCCCTCAGTACGGAGATACTTGCTGTCGTGCGGCCTTGCAAGGCCATGCGCGCCTTTAGAGTTTTCGTAACCGAAACAAAGTTTACTGCAAAGAAAGATTTTTTTTTCTCTCAGGGGAAGTGGACAAGCATGTCAATAGGGCTGCATGGGATCCGCTCCAACACCACCAACACCAGGGGCGTAGCCAGGGGGGGTGAAGGGGTTCAAACCCCCCTTTAGCACCAAATCTTTAATTAATTTCTTATTCATCACTCAAACAAATTTCATATTAAAATTAATAAAAATTTTACCATTACAATATTTAAATTTAAGAACCGAAAACTGCTAAAAT
Organism: Bacillus rossius redtenbacheri; assembly: GCF_032445375.1. Taxonomy (NCBI): domain Eukaryota; kingdom Metazoa; phylum Arthropoda; class Insecta; order Phasmatodea; family Bacillidae; genus Bacillus; species Bacillus rossius. The sequence continues at coordinate 115,159,546 of NC_086331.1, forward strand.
AGCACTATTTTACACCTTAAAATCCAAATTTTCACGGGGGAGGACCCCCGGACCCCCCGCTTTAATACGGGGGGGGGGGGGGGGGGCGCATGCTTCTTAACACCCCCATACACAAATCCTGGCTACGCCACTGACCAACACTAAAATGTTTGTAAAACGATTTTAAGCGAAATCACCAAATTCTCTAATTGTTAATGTTTCTAAACGTCGCGACACGCAATCCTCCAGTCCTCTGGTGCAATGAAGAAGCGCTCTGAGACGCCATGCAATATATTTCGTTTTCTCGTCATTGCTATTAAATATGAAGGCCTTTTTTGCTAATTTATCACGATATTGCATTCCTCGCCTCAAATTTTCTCAGCAGATACTTCCCAAATATTTCCTAATAGCGGAAAAAAGATACGCAAGTTTTCATGATTTATTATTATCACTTGTGTGACCTTTTATGGCACTAAAATAACGTTTAATAATTATCTGGTGAGAAAATGTGTGACCCGACAAATAATTAAAGAGCGCTACTGTAATAGATGTAAAGGAAACCCCTTAATTTATAGTAATAGTAATAGAGAATAAACAACTCGGCGAGCGAGAACGAGCCTTAAAACCACAATGTCATGTGTCGATTTCTAAAGCTTAAAGTCTGTAGAAGTGGGTCTACGATTGAAAAACTAAAGTGTTATGAACGTAATCTGTACACCAACGAGCATATGGTTAAGAATGCCAGCCAGTAAAAACGGGCGAGAAAGCACTAATATTAATTAAGTTGAATTTTTGTATTCGTATGCATTTCTGTTTATATACGTTGACGATTAATTATTTTTTTAACAAAACTTTTTCATCCATGGTGAAATTGGTTATGTGCTTTCTGGAAAAACCAGACACATGGCTACGATTGAACTTAAAAACTGAAACATTTCAGCTCGTAACCTTTTATCCGTACACAATTCAGAATCAAATATATTTAACTTTAATATATAAATACTAGGTAATGTAATGAAAATATCATCCATTCCAAGTCACCTTAAAATGGCTTTACAATAAGAACATATATTCGTGAATTGTAAGTACATATCAATACCAAAAAAAAACAGAAACACATTAGAATAATCAATTTACGAAATCTTAAAACAAAATAAAATATTTCAACCAGAGCTTATTTTTTTTTTAATTTTCGAGCAATGTTCTTTTAAGTATTTTATAATTTCTTACTTCTTTCGTACTACATCATAACCTGGTTTTCCCAAACAAACATTATTTTGTGCCAACAACACATTCCACTGTTATCTGATTGGCGCTTCCTTTAATTCTCGAGGAAAAATCTAACATATTAACCATCTCTGTTCAGTCTTAAGTCATCATGTAGTTCGCACACGTCCCGTCAACATTCCTACACGACAATCATAAACCACTCCACTAGTATGCATAGAGATATATGTAGAGACCTGTAAAATTCGCGGATTCATTTCGCGATAGGATAGAGTCCAAATACTTTTGACATTATTTGGTTCAGTGATTGGGCCACAGTTTATCTGAAGGACTCTGGGCCAATGGAAAATCTTTAACAGAAGAATTAGCGAATCACGATCATTCCAGTCAACAGGTGTTACGAGTCGGTAACCAATTAGCAGATGTAATTTGCACGAGTGCATAGAGGATCATGGAGTCTATCCTTTAGGGATTGGAAATCGCGAATTTTACGGGTCTCTAGTTATATTGTCACGATCCACCTTCAGAGGGGGGGGCGAGAATCGTAGCTCTTTACATAGAAACAACTCGCTTGGCATCAACTAGTCTTAACTTCATAAAATACTTTACTGTACCTAGGATCATAGGTTCGTCATCCCGTACAGGATGTCTGGTGAGAGCTGAACTAAGGAGATTTTGCAAAATAACATAATACTTAATTAAAATTATTTTATTCTTAAAGTCAAATACTCAACATCATTTTAAAGAACATTTAAATAGCGGGATTACAATTTAAAACAATAATCTCTTTACTTCCTTAACGATTGAACGACCTTACAAGAGAGAGAATGAGAGAACTTCACTAAACACTTCCCTAGTCCTTCCGAATACCTCAAATCATAATTAATACTTAAAATTAAAACAAAGATAAGTCCATACTCACATTTTCCGAAAAGCCTTTCTTGATCGATTACTTAAAACTAACGTAGGGGCCTCTCCTGCCCTTAAAATCCGAACGAACATTACATTTTAAAAAATTATAACTAAACGACTAGTGACAAGGGCCATTGCCTCCGCCCGAAAGCTTGAAGATGACTACATTATGACCTAACTTAAATTAAACGACTCGTGGCCTCTGGCGTCGGCCATAGCTTCCGCCCGAAAGCTTGAATTCCTACATCACGAACGAACTAACAACTCGTGACCACAGGTGAGACGCATAGCCTCCGCCTGAGTGAGCCCCGAGTCACCAATCACTTGCGCTTAAATTCGCGCGCCCTGCCGCGCCTACCATAACAAAAGCTCGTTATTGAAGTCAAATTTACTAAACAACTAACTAGAACATCTGGGAAGACTACCCCCCCTCTACCCCGATGTGCAGGCCACACCGCGCGGCTTGTTACGACAGCGCGCCCCAGTAACTGCGGCCCGTGGCTGCGCCAGCGCGCGGCCAAACAAACAAACAAAATTCTGCAAGCCCGCAGCGCGCCGCGCCGGCCCCGTGCCCCAATTACATGGTCACGCCACTTGCGCTGACGAGTGAACAGAGCAGCCAGCCCAGAGTCCCGTCAGTAAAGTCCCTAAATTTGATTTCAACAACCCTGCAAAATTTCAACCCGCGACATAACCCTCCCCTCACAGAGCTCGAGCCCCATCGAGCTACCTCAAAATTACAAATTGTCTTTTTCCATTAAACCATAACTATAAATTCCTCATTTCACAAAAATAATAATTTTCTTAGTTCCTTGCTGTCTGAACATACATCTAGATTCTGCATAAGATTTATTTTAAAACAACAAGTATTCATAAAATTAAATGTAAAACTTTTATCTGGTTTGTTCTCACAGGAACCTTCAGAGGCTCGAGTTCTCAATTCTAAAAAAATTGTTCTGTTAGTGAAGCTCTCTTTACAAATTAAATTACTGTTCTTAGTTTCTCAGTATTCGTTAAACAATGTGCAAATTCTTGATAATTATTATTTTTTTTTTTCAGTTTCCGTTTATTACCATACTTCTTTCGTTCTTCAAAAAAAAATTAAGTGTCCTTACAGTGTTTCAATTAATTAAACTCTTATCTCGTGAAGGTTGGTGCAACTCCTCGAAGTCAGTGTTGTCGAGAAGAGTAGCTCCCTGGGCTGGCCATCAGCAAACACCACTCAACTCCAACAGCTACTGGACTGGCTTCCAGGGCAGCTCACAACTTCTCCCCACATCTGCTTCGGAGTTGTGCCATCCTCATCACGAACAGATTACAATTCTGAAACATCATCAACAGGCATTACCATCACGCCTGACAAATACAAAACTAACTACTAAACTGCAATCGATGGGCAAGGATGCAAACACACAAAAAAATAAAATTAATTAATTCAACTGCTAACATAAAGTATCCCACCCTTAGCATAATCTAATCAGGCAAATAATTTGATAGGAAAAACTTAAGGAAGGGAAACATGACCTCCAATGATTTTCCCTAACTCTTGAGTCTTGATCTTCTCTATACAGCAAATAGTCCCCACGAAGTAACTGGGTTGAAGGTCAGTTCACATGACCCACCCATAACCTCTTCTACTCTTCTTTTCTTCTGGGGGCAACCACAATGCCCACCAATCTCTCTCCATGGTGCCGAACCAGCTATCCCATGAGAGTAAACAACGTAGTCAATAGAAGCGCAGAGGGGAAACACCAATCTCTGGCTTGTCGAGTCATAAAACTGCTTTATCTTCTTCTTCTTCTTCGGAGTAAAACATCTGATTAATCTTGCTACTATTCTTCCCAACAATAAAAAAAAGTTCATCAGGTATCTTCATGAAAAAACATTCTAACTAATAATTCTTCATTTTTCTTCTTCTTTATTTCTGTTAGTTGTAATAGAAGGCCATGTTAGGGAGGTTATAGGGAAAAAGAGTGGCCAATTCCCACCCCATCACCCCCCTAGATCATGACTAATTAACTTTTAAACTTTCTATTTCAAACAAATTAAAAAAAAAACCATTTTTTTATTCAAACTTTTAAACTATAATTACTTTTACTTCATAACCTCAAAAGCTAATCAATAATTCTAAATGAAATTGTGATTTACTGCATCCTTGTTCCATCCGATCTGTTTGTTTATAACCTTTCTTGTAAAGTATAAAATTTTCAAACATTACTAATTCAAAAAAAAGTAAATTCTGGTGTCCTTCGAGTTACAATTAAATTTACTATTTCTTAGCTTGAAATAATTTAAGTTTTCAGAACTATTTCATTGTCTAATTCACAACACTTAAAAATCAACTCAAAACAACAAATCATCAAAATCAATAAGATCATCTGACCTACCTATCAGTACTGTGAACTTGAACTGTTCGTACACATTTATAATAAGCTATTGTATTTAAATTCCAACCTAAATAAGGTTTTAAAAAAAAACTACTAATCCCTCTGTAAATTAAGAAAATTAACTTTAAAAATTAAACTTAAGGTATTAGTTCTTTTTGACAGCTACCACAACTCACTAGTTCCATTACATTACTATAACCTAAAAAGTTCTGTAAATAATGTTTATAACAAAAAAAACTCCAGTTACTGTCTTCCATAAAAAAAAATAAAACTTTACATGACCTTATTAATCTCCACTTGTAAGTCCATGGCTGCCAGCTTTCTCTTCTCTTGAATCTTCAGTCTTGGCTCTTGTTTCAGTGATCTTGTATCTTGTCTCTCGAACTCTTGTCATCTTGTAAACTGGACTGCTGCTCAGCTCATCTTAAGGAATCTGTAACAGTTTCAAAAATACATGTTAATTTAAATTACATAATTCCTGTTCTTTGGTCCTAAAAAAAAATTGTATTATTAGTACACATTACCCTGAAACAACATTATTATTCATTGTTTATTACTTAAAAAAAATGCTTTACCATAAAATCCTTTTTTGTTCTTTTCATTAGGCCTATTTATTTTCCTTCTTCTTAATTAAATTCTGCTTCAAATGTTAATCCTAACTTAAGACCTACCATCTATTTATTATTCATTACCTACATTATTTATGTTACCCTAAAATTCCCATAAGTTTCTAATACTTCCTATCAAAGACATTCTCTCTAAAAAAAAATTTACTTGTGACTCTTAACTTAACAAACTTAAAAAAAACTTTTACACTAGACTTAACTTATTATTCATTCTTAGTTACTAAATTTCTATATGTAAACTTTAGTACTTACAAACAAAAACTGCCTATTTCTCTCTACCTCTTAATCTCTTTCAATTATTACAATAATAATGTTACCTTGCATCTTTAAACTTTCTTCTTTTCAATTAAATTAGACATCTCATAACAATAAAAATTCTGCCTATACTCTTCTTATGGGTGTACAACCCAACAACAAAATTTCAAATTCTCAAGTTTCCTTATATTTAAATTATGCAATGCACATAACCTCTGTGGTGCCTGTACCCTTTTAGGCCTACCACCTTCTCCTCTCACATCATGACAACTCTTATTCCTCGGGGTCTGTATTCACTGTTACAAATCAAATATCTCAAAAAAATTAAAAACAAATTTATTATTTTAAGAAAACAAAAATTTACATTGAATTTACTATGGAGCCTGGAAATCTTAATGTCTCACAGCAGCTAACATGACTAAATCCCATGGAACCCCAGGTTTACATAACCTGTGCCCAAAAATTTAAGCATACCAGGCTTTCCCTGCACTGGTTTTACAGCATCACACACTATTTAGGGCCCCTGATCTGCCATCAGTCCCAAGGAGTTTTCCCACAACCCCTCTCTACACAAGCGCCTACAGCATTCCTCTCAATTGGCTATCGGTTTTACGGCATTCTTTTGGGATCCGACCATCAAGTTAGGGCTAATCGAACAATAAACCTCCATACTTCCAAACTAATGTAAATCAATTAAATTTTCTCTGTAAATTCTAAAAATCAAAAAAAAATTATTCCAACATGCCAAAGAAACTTCCAAAAAAAATTCATAATCTTATCTTCAAACCATTAAAATAAAAATAAATAGATTACTCTGTTTTCTCCTTAATAACTGTAAACTGTCAACAAATATCATGTCGTAAATTTTAACTATGCTTACTGACTCTTAATCATAAAATCTCATTTGTCCTAATTAATAAACAACCGATTTCCTTAAAATCTCACTGTATCTCTCATACTCAAACTCCACTGGCTGAATATCTCAATAAATTCAAAAACAATTATCTAAACTCTTAAAGAAACTCCTCCCCAATTATTCAAATTACTTCACCTTATTTTATTTCATTACTTAAAACACCTTACTCAAAAAAAATTAATTAATTATCTAGCTATCTTCCATTATTATTTATTTACCGAACAAAACTTTCTCCTAAATTAATTTAGTAAAATTCAATTTCACATTAGGCAAGTACACTAACTCTCTACAGCAATGTTTCTCATTTCCCTCCTTCCTAACTGAATCCAATCTTACTTAACCTCCAGGGAATTTACCTCACAAAATAACCAAAAATTTCACTGTAGTGCCTATCTGCTATAGGCCCACTACACAGGGGGCTCTAACCCCACCAACAAACTTCATTGAAATGGTACCCTATCCCATACAGGATAGCCACTTCGGTTCTACCATGGGGAACTCCTGCCCCAAACTACTCACAACTCTCAGGATTCTCCTGACCCTTAATTCCGTAGTCAGCCCATCTCCTATGGTCTGCGCTACAATTCCCTTTCTTCCCAGGGACACAACGCCTCACCTTAGGGTCCCTCGCCCTAATGAAAACATTAATTTTGTCTCTCTGTTCTTTTGGAGTAAATTCCCTCTACACACAAAATCTAGCCTTCCCAGTTTTCTCAATGCTTATCGATTTTATAGTGTACCTCCTTAATAATGTTTACAAATCCCAAAAAAATATTTTTAAAACCGAGGTAGAATTTAACTAACAAAAACATAAACAACTTACAACGAAACACTTCTAGCCTATACATCATACACTTCTTAAAATAAATTACTTACATACTGAAAGTTCCTCTTCTTCTAAAACACACTTAAATTTAAATTTATTTAACCAATAGTCTATTTTCTTATCGCTAAGTTACCGTACAGCTGATCAAAACAAGGTCACGGCCGTCCACGTCTCCGTATGAGCCCGTGACGTCACCGAATTCCATCAGGTGCGCCAACCCTCGCTTGCGGTTCCTCCGTTCTCCGCTAGGTCTCAGCACCTCCCCGTCACGTGTTCATTCTGCCACGTCCACTGACGTGTCGTTCTGAAACAACTCTCAACATTTTTCTAATTAAAACAAAACATCACTATAAATTCTATAACTCTCTTTTACATAAACTCTCGTTTTCTCTTTAATTCCTTTCTAACGTTTATCCTTCCCTCGACTGATTTAATTCGTACGTCTCGTCTCCTACGCGCACGACAACAAAACAAACTTCACTTGAAAATAATTCCTATTTACGACAAAAAATTTTTATTTTAAATTATAATTCTCTTAACCTACAATCTTAAAATGAACTTCAATTAAATTAAACCACTTGCATTATCTCTAATAAGCATTTAACTTATAACGTATTCTCCTCACGTAATAATCCCCGATATAAATCTACAATAAATTCAACGACTTAAAACAACTTATCACTATAAACTTTATCCTTACAAGTATCCTCAAATAAACATCTGTTACGTCAAAAAAAAAAAATCTCAAAGACTTCCTCCTCTATAGACTAAAATTCCGTAATCCTCTCCTCAAGTAAACTCTTAATAACCTGCTATCAGAAGCTGAAACTAACTTAATAATAAACATAAAAATCTACCTCTCTCTCTCTCCAGAAATAGAACCTATCCGGCGAACTCTACCATTTCTGTCACGTGCACCTTCAGAGGGGGGAGAGAATCGTAGCTCTTTACATAGAAACAACTCGCTTGGCATCAACTAGTCTTAACTTCATAAAATACTTTACTGTACCTAGGATCATAGGTTCGTCATCCCGTACAGGATGTCTGGTGAGAGCTGAACTAAGGAGATTTTGCAAAATAACATAATACTTAATTAAAATTATTTTATTCTTAAAGTCAAATACTCAACATCATTTTAAAGAACATTTAAATAGCGGGATTACAATTTAAAACAATAATCTCTTTACTTCCTTAACGATTGAACGACCTTACAAGAGAGAGAATGAGAGAACTTCACTAAACACTTCCCTAGTCCTTCCGAATACCTCAAATCATAATTAATACTTAAAATTAAAACAAAGATAAGTCCATACTCACATTTTCCGAAAAGCCTTTCTTGATCGATTACTTAAAACTAACGTAGGGGCCTCTCCTGCCCTTAAAATCCGAACGAACATTACATTTTAAAAAATTATAACTAAACGACTAGTGACAAGGGCCATTGCCTCCGCCCGAAAGCTTGAAGATGACTACATTATGACCTAACTTAAATTAAACGACTCGTGGCCTCTGGCGTCGGCCATAGCTTCCGCCCGAAAGCTTGAATTCCTACATCACGAACGAACTAACAACTCGTGACCACAGGTGAGACGCATAGCCTCCGCCTGAGTGAGCCCCGAGTCACCAATCACTTGCGCTTAAATTCGCGCGCCCTGCCGCGCCTACCATAACAAAAGCTCGTTATTGAAGTCAAATTTACTAAACAACTAACTAGAACATCTGGGAAGACTACCCCCCCTCTACCCCGATGTGCAGGCCACACCGCGCGGCTTGTTACGACAGCGCGCCCCAGTAACTGCGGCCCGTGGCTGCGCCAGCGCGCGGCCAAACAAACAAACAAAATTCTGCAAGCCCGCAGCGCGCCGCGCCGGCCCCGTGCCCCAATTACATGGTCACGCCACTTGCGCTGACGAGTGAACAGAGCAGCCAGCCCAGAGTCCCGTCAGTAAAGTCCCTAAATTTGATTTCAACAACCCTGCAAAATTTCAACCCGCGACAATATGTTAAGTACACGGCTAATTTTCAAATCATAATTCTTAATTTTCAATCGTGAACCCACCTTTAGTCTGCGCCCGCAGGCCACGGAAGCGATCACGCGCTCAGGGAAGCTTGTTGATCATTCTCGAAGTCAACCTTCGAGGCACAAGGTCACGCTACACTCCCAAACAACTCGTGCGTGTCCAAAATAGATTTCTATTTCTCATGATACGACTACATGCATAAATATGTCTCCATCACATCCAATAGTTTCCTCACAATAATAACGAAAAAGTGGTATACGTATCTAGAATTATTTTTTTAAGGATAAAATTATTGCATGGTTTGACTTTATACACAATCTTAAACATGTTTTTAAAACAAACGATTTTCACATGACAAGTATGTTGCTTAAAACCATAGAAATGCTTATAATACAGAAATGTGCAAATTACAGTTACAGTATGGGATGAAATTATTAAAATTTTCAATTTAAATAAAATTAAATATAAGTAAATAATATGTTTTCATTTAATTTTTTTTCCCCGTAGACATAGCGTAAATGTTCAACCTGCATAATTAATTGTCTTGAGAAAGTTTTCTCTCTTTTGTATAAAATAATTATAAAATTTGATTCATATAGATCTAAATAAAAGTATTTTAGAACATTCGTACTTAATATTACGTTTAGCACTACTAATTACTTCAAAATGTATGTTGTTCAAGTGCCATTTTTGGTTTTTGCTGGTTGTCAAAGTTAAAACCTGAGGAATGACAGTTTCCGAAACGTCGCAACTGTTTCAGCATCGTAAGCCAACTCTGTCCGTCCGTGCTGTGGTTTATTCGTCAAGTTTATCCTTTAAGTTTCATCAATGAGTTCGTCTGTCTGTGTTTTTTTTTTGTTGTTCTGTATCTACTGTTCTGGTTGCAACATGTCGTTGTTGTCAGTCTGTGCTGACTGACTGAATTCCTTTCACTGTATTCTCTGTGTTGCCTAAGCAAGTAACATTCGGCTTCAGCTAATTTTTGATTATTTTCCGTGAATTCATCTTTGTTGTTCATTCCTGAGGTTTTTTTTTTCCGGTAACAATTGGCATAAACCTGCAATGGCGTCCAACATATTGTAATAAATGAATCTTCCTCGCAGCAAGAAACATCCATAGAACACAGCTGACTGATGCTGAATGCCACAGAAAAAATATCACAAAATAGGGTTGCGGTAGGGAAAATATAACATTTGTGAGTGAGTGAGGCGGCTTTGCGAGATTTAGTCGCCGCGTCCAGGTGGAAGGAGAAAGAGAGCTATCGTGGCGTACACACAACCCGGCTTTTGCGTCGGCTTAGGAACCGTGCTTGAAGATAACTTGACACTAAGATTACTTTGTTTATGGCAAAACTTAGCAGTGAGTGCAGTCACAGCTCTGAAGTGGGAGTGAGAGTGGACGGGGACGCACCACAACGCCGAAATACCACAACGCCCAAATGCCAAATTGACCACAACGCCGACAGCTAGAAAACTGCTGTGTACCACAACGCCGAATTACCACAACGCCGAAATACACTAACGCCGAAAAATGACATTGCAGGACTGCCACAAAGGTTAGGTTAGGTTAGACTAGGTTAGGTTAGACTAGGTTAGGTAAGACTAGGTTAGGTTAGACTAAGTTAGGTTAGACTAGGTTAGGTTAGACTAGGTTATGTTAGGCTAGGTTAGGTTAGGCTAGGTTAGGTTAGGCTAGGTTAGGTTAGGCTAGGCTAGGATAGGCTAGGTTAAGTTAGGTTAGGTTTTATTACGCTAGATTAGGTTAGGTTAGGTAAGGTTAGGTTTGATTGTGGTATTTCGGCGTTAAGGTACATTTAAGAAACACACACAAATTCATTCAGTTGTTATTTCGGCGTTGTGGTACACAGCAGTTTTCTAGCTATCGGTGTTGTGGTCAATTTTGACATTCGGCGTTATGATAGTTCGGCGTTGTGGTAACGACCCAGAGTGGACTGATCGGTGCGTTAACGGCAATTTTCAGAAGCGGACTACAATTGGTTTTTAACAACACGGTTGATGGTTATTGATGGGTGGTCATTGAAAAGAAAAACAACAACCACGAATGAACAATGAATGTGAATACATAAACACACTGAAAACAAGCCAATATTTGTTGTATGAGTTATTTTTTCCCGGTTGCCGACAGCATAGGACAGCAACGGCTTATGTCCGACATACCATGATAAATCAATCTATCTCCATAGCAAAGAACGTCGACCGAAAAGTAAACAAGATCGCTGTTGGAACGAATCTGGACCGAACACGATATTATGTTTAAGTTTGCTTTTTTTAAGTTTTACCCCAATACAAGTTCACAATGACTGTTGAAGAAGTATTAAATTTTTGGTCGTGACAACGTCTAATAAATCGATGAACGCCGGCTGCACGCACGAAAATGTGTCCCGTTTGTCCCGTTACACTATGTCCCGTTACGCTCATTGTACGCTTGCGCCGCATCTATATCTCTTCCACTCGATTGGAACAACCATCGATTTGACTTTTTCGAGGCACATTAAACTTGAAACACTCCCATTCGTTTCCTACTTTTCCTATCATCGTCCTATCCTTAACAGAATAACACAGATTGGAAGAAGTTAAATAGCAAACATGTATAAAAGTTATAGTTCAAATAATATCTTCGTTAAAGTAATAAACATATTTGAATTAATGAGTGCAAATAAAAGTAAATTTATTAATTTAATTGTAGATTTCATTTCACTCCTTTGTATCCATACAAAATAGTGATAATTCAATAAAAATGATTCAATGTTATTCATAAAAGTATGCAATCATTTCATCAATGTTTTGTTATGACGTCACGTTAAACTATCGTCCATAAACCGACTTAGACAACAAATTTTTTTTTACAATATTCGGTCCCTCATACCTTTAAAATTTTCAACTGTGTTCACCGGTGCCTTAGGTTAAACTTTAATTTACGATTTTTCATTCCATTACCCTTGGCGACTGGACTGGATTACGCGCACTGCTCCGAGATAAATCCAGAACAAAGTAACTGGCACACCGAGCCCAGGGAAATTCTGAATGTGTACCGCAGCATCTTTCACCTGTTCAGGGCGATGTTGGGGAACAATTGCTGGAACAACAAAAGCTACCAGAGAAATAAAAACTTCTCTCTCCAAACCGAAATCACACTTACTCACCACGGGTGCCCCTGCAAGGAAAATGTAGCTGATTACTGGAAGTCATGCTAAAAACCAAAATTATTAATTGTCAACATCCAAAACAATGTTTAAAACTTTAAATGTGTTAAAAATGAAGGCTCACGAGGGTTTTTGTATTTGCTGTTACTTGCGCGCCTCTTTACTCACATTGCGTAACACTTGTGAAATATCTGCGAGGAAAAAACAATTGAGACATTAAAAATGCAAACTAGGTGAAGTGTAAAATTTATAGAAATGGCCATTAACAAGTAGTAAAGACGAGAAAAAGAATAAGACGACATTCAGATCACGTGGTTCCTGCTGAAGCCCTGCAGTGGGCGGGGCCCGTAACTGGACACGCCTACTCCGGCCTCGCGGTACGAGAAAACAACACGCAAACATTCTGTTCATTTTTTGACGTGACAACGTCTAATAAATCGATGAACGCCGGCTACACGCACGCAAAAGTGTCCCGTTACTCACATTGTTTCGTTACGCTGTGTCCCGTTACGCTCATTGTACGCTTGCGCCGCATCTATCTCTCTTCCACTCGATTGGCCTATGCGTCCGAGGAGAAGAAAGACAGCGGCAGCACACAACTTACATCTACACGTGAACTGTTTCGTCGACTGTTTATAAAGTGAAGTGAAAAGTTAATGTGGTTTTCATTGCTTATTACAACAACAATTACGGCAATTAAGGTTAATTATTCTTGCATTTTAAAAATCTGATTTCTAGTATAATTTCAATTATTTATTCTTTTATTATTGTTATGACGTTGTCACGTTAAACTATCGTCCGTAAACGGACTTTACAGACAACCAATTTTTTTTCCATGGGTTGATGATTTTTCTTGTGTTTTATGCGTGCTCATTGTCTCGTCGGCAGCGAGGCTGTGACACAGAAACAAAATTTCTGTACTTTTACAAACGATGCCTTTGGAAACCAGTTGCCAAGAAGTAGTTCGTAATACTACAAGAAAAATATATTGTAACTTTTTACAGCACATGGCTGTGGTTATTATTGCATACGTTAAAATACTTTTTACGAGATATTGCCGAGTATTTCTTACGAAAAATGTTGCATAATTTTATATTTTGATTGCTGTTTCATTCGAGCATACATTTTTGAACCGGGTAAAAGATGATCGAATATTCAATAGTTGGACTTTTTGTTTTATTTTGCTCATTAATGTGCGCAGTTATTGCTGGAAAGCTATTCGGTGAACAGTTTACAAATAACTTCAACTATTGGAGGTAACGGGACAACACTAAGCATAAATGCCCGCGTAAAAATCCGAACCCAGCATTACTGCGAATATTATTTTGTAGTGATACAGCTTTTTTCCCCATGAATATTTCTGTTACATTTACAAAAAAAAAGGGGGGGGGGTTTCTGTAAAGTCTGTTTACGAACGATAATTTTACGTGATAACGTCATAAGAAAACATTGATAAAAAATTGCTTACTTTTGAATTTTCAAATATAATTTACAGTTTTTGCCAATTTAATTTAAATAATTTGTTTAAATATAATCACGAACAATTAGTTAAAAAGCCCGCCTTAACCTGTTAGATATTATAGAAGATTTTCTCGCACGGTGGTTGGCCGGTTCTTGCACGCTCGGCTCAGGCCAATGGCGGCTTCAGGATGACTTTTCGGGAGGGGCTATCGCACAAAGAAAGGTCGTAGTTGCAAAAAAATGAAAGTGGTCATATAATGGCCTTGGAATATTATTTACAAATTATAGGTTTCAAATACAGAACCTTAGTAGCTCCATGCAACTTTTGATGAGATAAAAGTTTAACATATGAAATTAAATATTTAAGTAAACATAAATATACACTAATCAATAAAATTGGTCTCGGGAGGGGCTGTCGCCCCCACCGCTCCCTTTCTGGAGCCGCGCTTGGCTCAGGCGGAACGTGACAATGAGTCATGCTTTTTCGTGCGTGCAGCCGGCGTTAATCGATTTATAAGAGGTTGTCACGTCAAAAAAAAAATGGAAATATTTACATGGCAGGGACGGTCACACACTAGGAGTCGATCGTGGCTTACGGCGAGGAGCCTGGCGTGATAGCGGAACCCTGGAGTCGAGGTCCCTACCCCCGTGTCCTCTGGAACACCGGTCCAGTACCTGGCCACTGTTCACTGATCGCTAGAGACCTGCAAAATTTGCGGATTCATTGACCTCCAGGATAGACTCCACATTCCTTTAAATACTCGCGGAAATGACACCTGTTCATTGGCTACTGACGCGTGAGACGTCTCAACTAGGCTGTCCGTAATTCGACACTTTCTTGGTTTAGTGTTTCCCATTGGCTCACAGTTCCCCGGATAAAATGTGGGCCAATCGCAGAAGCGGTACGAAGGTATAGTTGTTTTGATGCTAGCCTATCGCGAAATGAATCCGCGAATTTTGCATGTCTCTACTGATCGCCTTTGCACGTCCAGCTCCAGCGTGTCTCCGTGCTCAGGAAATTGTTACGTATGTTGTAAATCCACCCCTGTAGAAATTGACCATAGATGCATACATTCCACTTCGTGCATCAACACCTGCTCCTATTTTTTAATCAACAATCTAAACCTCCGTAAGCAAAATTCCAAAGTTTATTCATATTTGAAATGTCACTTCTTCTCGGATATACTTTAAAAGTCATGGCCTTTCTGCCACCGGAATCAATTTGCGCCAAATGTTTTATAATTACAGCAATTTTCTTTACGTAGAATCAAGTAGGAAATATTGTTGGTTGAATACTAATACATCTATGGTATCTTCTGCTCGTCACCAGGACATTCTGCGGCGTCGATTTTGAGATTGTTCTTGGACTATAAATACACAATTGTGTCCGCATTCTTCGAGGGTTGTTCACTCGCTTTCCCTGGCCAGAGGGTCGACGCGAAGCGCTCGGCGAACCACAGAGTATCGATTATTTCCCTCTGCCGAAGTGAAGTGTTCTGGCTGTTCGCCTCAACCAGGCTCGCGTCCCGGCACGCGGGTGGTGCCTGGAGGGGAAGCCCTCTTTCACAGACGAGAGAGCCAAAACCCGAAGTTCCCCGAAGTTCATGGTTTTTTTTCTGTATCTTTAATATAGCTATCCTAACCAAATCAACCGTCCACAATGTTTTAAAGTATTTATAATGTAGCTAACCTAACCTAATTGACCATTAGTATCCTTTTATCAACACCGCCATATTTATTTACAATGAACAAAACAAAATCCCGAAGATGCACGATCGGGCGTTCGGCTCTCTCGTCTGTGAAAAGAAGGATTCCCGTGCCTGGAGTTGCTTTCCTCGCAGCTGATGTCCCGCGCCATGACCGCGGCACGACCGAAACATTGGCTGAATTGTGATTTTTGGATTGTGGAAACATTAAAGGGGATTAGTAGAGACCTGTAAAATTCGCGGATTCATTTCGCGATAGGATAGAGTCCAAATACTTTTGACATTATTTTGCTTCAGTGATTGGGCCACAGTTTATCTGAAGGACTCTGGGTCAATGAAAAATCTTTAACAGAAGAATTAGCGAATCACGATCATTCCAGTCAACAGGTGTTACGAGTCGGTAACCAATCAGCAGATGTAATTTGCACGAGTGCATAGAGGATCATGGAGTCTTTCCTTTAGGGATTTGAAATCGCAAATTTTACAGGTCTCTAGGGATTAGGCCTTACCATGTTGATATTTCACATATTTCGATGCCGCTTGCAGTAAAGCTTCCGTATTAAAGTTTTTTTTTTTTTTTTTTTTTTTTTTTGCTTGACACGGCATTTAACTTAGCTTTGGCTACTTGTTGAACCCAGCACTGGTGAAAATGGTGCGATCGTCAAAACAGTTGTAGTCGCCCGCGTGAAATAATCCGTTATTTGCTCCCAGGGGTTACAGGCTAAAGCCTGTTCGTAAATATGCGGTTGCATAAATGCGTAGAAGGTCTGGGAGATAAGATCTGTGCCTTGACATGCGAAAAATTGGGATCAAAATTTAAAAAATTAGAATTGTATCAAAAATATACATAAAAAAATTGGTTTTCTGTAAAGTCGGTTTACGGACGATAGTTTAACGTGACCACGTCATAACAAAACATTGATGAAATGATTGCATACTTTTATGAATAAAATTGAATTATTTTTTATTTTAATAATAAAAGAATAAATACTTGAAATGATACTAGTAATCAGATTTTGAAAATGCAAGAATAATTAACCTTTATTGCTGAAATTGTTGATGTAATAAGCAATGAAAACCACATTAACTTTTCACTTCACTTTATAAACAGTCGAGTGGAAGAGAGATAGATGCGGCGCAAGCGTACAATGAGAGTAACGGGACACAGCGTAACGAAACAATGTGCGTTACGGGACACTTTTTCGTGCGTGCAGCCGGCGTTCATCGATTTACTAGACGTTGTCACGTCAAAAATAGGCGGGGCATAATTCCCCTTACCGATGGAAGTTCAAAACTCTCTTGGTAACCATCAGCAGGCTAGGTCAAGTTACAATTCCGCAATGTTTTGAGTGTAATAATATGTAGAGACAGGAAAAATTCGCGGGTTCATTTCGCGATAGGCTAGAATCCAAGTGCGTGTAACTTATTACCGCTTCAGTGATTGGAACACAGTTTGCCTGAAGGACTGTGAGCCAATGAATGACCCTCAACGTAAGAAGTATCGAATCATTAGCATCCCAGTTAGCAGGTGTCACGAGTCAGTAGCCAATGAGCTGGTGTAATATTCCCGCGTACATAAAGGATCGTGGAGTCCATCCTAGAGGTCATTCAAACCGCGAATTTTCCCAGTCCCTAATAATATGGAGACGGTGAGTTAAAAAGTGACTTAAACGACGTCACATCATGCCATCCCCCGAGCATTCCCAGCTACATGTTGAGGACATCTCTCTCGACAAAGATAGATCGATCCTATTAAAAGCTCGATCCTGGGTTCGACTGAAGTTATACTTTCAAACCGTTTGACCAATAAATTTTTGCTCATCCTCGATTTGCGATCCTTCTTTCCTGGTTACAATTGACGAGTTAGAGAGAAAACATAAAATGCACATTGTTATTGTTTGCTTATTTGTGACGTAAAATAAAATTAACTCACTGGAAAATTTGTAAATTAGTAATCATTGTGGCTTTTGGAAACAGTTAACAGTTATTCAGGAGTTCATGTGCTTATGAAGCTTCCGATCCCCAATCCGGGAAAGACATAGGCATATGAATGCAGATAAGCACAACGAAATCACGCACAAAGTAATTAAGCACAATGCTGTTAGGCTGAACGCTTTTGGTGAGAACGTATTGCACTCCTAACGTGCACATAAGAAATTCGTTAGACTTCAAGTAACTGTGGTCAACCTAGCCACTACAGCGATGAGTCAATATTCAGTGACTGAAGTACTTCCATTCAATTTTTACACACTTCTAGTAAATTTGTGTCGACAATATTTGCGACAGAATAACAAATGAGCGCGGTAGTGTGTTCAATTTACATAGACAGCCCTTAACTAAAAGTAACGACGATAAAATGAAAAAAAAAAATCAACTTGGCTTGTGAGATCCCACATTAAGAGTGTTTCATAGTATCATCTCAAGTGAAAAAAATCACTATAGTCTTTTCATTCGCTCACTTCAGGAGGTGCCGTTGTAGGTATGCTGACGAAAGATTATTTCGCACAAAAAATCCGTATTCATTTAATTAAAGATTATTTTGTTTAATACATTGATTCTATGTATTTTATATTAATCAAGAAAAGCTGCAAATTCGCGAATTATTTTGAGCTAACCATGCCAGATTAAGGGATAGTCATCTTTTAACATCTCGAATATGCTTAAGGTCCATAGTGTTTAATTTTGCTCAGTTAATAGAAAACTTTAGGCAAGTTTGTCATGATACTCCACCCGGCCGAGCCGTTATTTGGCTAGTGTCACGGTCAAAACACTTCGACCTTTAACCTTATAGTACCAAATAAAATGGTGCGTGTAATTATCTACGTGCCGTAGAAGATATACTTCTTAGACATGATTAAACAAACCATATGGTAAACATCAAATAAAGAGATAGCACACAGTTCGTAAATTTAAAAAGAACCAAAAATGTCGTAAATTTTATCAACGCCATGTATGTTCTAAAGCTATTTTCTCGGCTTACAAATTATAAGAAAACTAAAAAAAAAAAAAAAAAAAAAAAAAATGCAGACACTTTGTGGGTTAGTATGAGCATTAAAAATATTCGCTACTTGTAGTATAAGCTATTAGTACAATATTAAATGAGCATATGTTTTTTTTTATTAGTTTGTAAAATGAACTCTTTTTTAATTATTTTCAAAATAAACCATGCATTACGTATTAGATCTTGCTTTTGAACACACCAGCATGAAAAGTGTTTGCGAGTTGGGACTTCACCCTGTTAAATTTCCGCTGCGTGATGAGCCAAAATGCCACTCTCGACACGCCTGAAGAAGTGCGTGACTTGATGAGTGAATGTAACCACTACTATTGCTTTTCGTTGCACCAAAATGTCACCTTCGACGCGCCTGAAAAATTGCATGTGACTTTATTAGTGAATGTACCCACTACCGCCGCTGTGTGATGCGCCGGAAGAAGTGCGTGTGACCTGAGGAGTGACTGTAACAACTACCGCCGCTGTGTGGTGCGCCGGAAGAAGTAAGTGTGACCTGAGGAGTGACTGCACCAACTACCGCCGCTGTCTGATGCGCCGGAAGAAGTGCGTGTGACCTGAGGAGTGAATGTACCAACTACCGGCGCTGTGTGGTGCGCCGGAAGAAGTGCGTGTGACCTGAGGAGTGAATGTACCAACTACCGCCGCTGTGTGGTGCGCCGGAAGAAGTGCGTGTGACCTGAGGAGTGAATGTACCAACTACCGCCGCTGTGTGGTGCGCCGGAAGAAGTGCGTGTGACCTGAGGAGTAAATGTACCAACTACCACCGCTGTGTGGTGCGCCGGAAGAAGTGCGTGTGACCTGAGGAGTGAATGTACCAACTACCGCCGCTGTGTGGTGCGCCGGAAGAAGTGCGTGTGACCTGAGGAGTAAATGTACCAACTACCACCGCTGTGTGGTGCGCCGGAAGAAGTGCGTGTGACCTGAGGAGTGAATGTACCAACTACCGCCGCTGTGTGGTGCGCCGGAAGAAGTGCGTGTGACCTGAGGAGTAAATGTACCAACTACCGCCGCTGTGTGGTGCGCCGGAAGAAGTGCGTGTGACCTGAGGAGTGAATGTACCAACTACCACCGCTGTGTGGTGCGCCGGAAGAAGTGCGTGTGACCTGAGGAGTAAATGTACCAACTACCACCGCTGTGTGGTGCGCCGGAAGAAGTGCGTGTGACCTGAGGAGTAAATGTACCAACTACCACCGCTGTGTGGTGCGCCGGAAGAAGTGCGTGTGACCTGAGGAGTAAATGTACCAACTACCGCCGCTGTGTGGTGCGCCGGAAGAAGTGCGTGTGACCTGAGGAGTGAATGTACCAACTACCACCGCTGTGTGGTGCGCCGGAAGAAGTGCGTGTGACCTGAGGAGTAAATGTACCAACTACCACCGCTGTGTGGTGCGCCGGAAGAAGTGCGTGTGACCTGAGGAGTAAATGTACCAACTACCACCGCTGTGTGGTGCGCCGGAAGAAGTGCGTGTGACCTGAGGAGTAAATGTACCAACTACCACCGCTGTGTGGTGCGCCGGAAGAAGTGCGTGTGACCTGAGGAGTAAATGTACCAACTACCGCCGCTGTGTGGTGCGCCGGAAGAAGTGCGTGTGACCTGAGGAGTGAATGTACCAACTACCGCCGCTGTGTGGTGCGCCGGAAGAAGTGCGTGTGACCTGAGGAGTGAATGTACCAACTACCGCCGCTGTGTGGTGCGCCGGAAGAAGTGCGTGTGACCTGAGGAGTGAATGTACCAACTACCGCCGCTGTGTGGTGCGCCGGAAGAAGTGCGTGTGACCTGAGGAGTGAATGTACCAACTACCGCCGCTGTGTGGTGCGCCGGAAGAAGTAAGTGCGACCAGAGGAGTGAATGTACCCACTTCCCCCGCAGCGTACTTCCCGAAGCGGCGCGACTCACCCGCCTCACCGACGCCGCGGTGAGTCGGTGAGTCGGTGAGTCGGTGAGTCGGTGAGTCGGTGAGTCGGTGAGTCGGTGAGTCGGTGGGTCGGCGGCCAAGTTCGCGGGACGCGTCGTGACGCCTTGGGGTCGCTGCCTCGCTTTCTCCGCGCGCCCGCGTCCAGGGTCGCTCCGAGGACATCCTGTCTACGGTGTCGGGGGCACAGGGCGAGTCGGGGCTGCACCGTAGACTTGTGCAGTTCGGCAGAGCGCTCCCACAGACGAACTACACATACTAGTTCCCAGATCCCTCGCTCCTCAGTTCATTAGTTCGTTCTTTTTAGAGTTGCAGCAAACCGTATGTATTCGGTACTGAGTAATGGGTGCGCCATCCGGTAACGAGTAACGAAACGTTACACACGGCTGCATTTCGTTACTCGCATTTTTCGTATGTTTTACGCATGCGCGCGCATATGCGATGAATTTACGTTACAAAGAACGATGTTTGTTTATTAAGTAAAGTATAATTTGGAAATTCGTCCTCCAAGTTTATTTACTGTTTATTAAAGGTATTGTGTGTGTAGACAAAGATTGAGATTGGAACAGAAACAACGTAAGAAAGTATTTTTTACAAATTAGAAACATGTATGTTTTTGTTTTTTATTATCGCGTATTTTCACGTTTTTTTGTTATTATCTTAAAAGAGATAATATAATAACGCCGCTCTAATGAGATTTAATTGTTTATTGGTTAACAAAAACTGTTGATTATCAAATATTGTTAATTGTTTATATTCTATTTATTATTATTTACGCGACGTCATACTGTACGCGTACGCAATAAGATTCGATTCGTTGCTGCAACATAACATAGCATGTTGTGCGGTATCAGAAGTAACGAGTAACGTAACGATACGATAGTAACGAGTACTAATTGTAATAGTAACGAATACATACGGGTACGCTTTTTTTCGTTACTTTTACACCTCTAGTTCTTTTTCCGATCTCCTTCTTTTAGTTCTGGCTCTTATCAAAAGTCGTCACTCGTTCTCCCTTTCGGTATTAGTTACGGCTTTGTCGCTGGCTTGTTTTTTGGCTGGCTATCGTTATCTGCTCGGGTCGGATAGCTGAAATTTCAGACGTCTAACGGATACTGACTTCACAAAAATATTATCTCTTGATCGCTGAAAATGTTTTCTGCAATGATACATTTTCAAATATGATCGTTTTGTTGATGATGATAGCGCACGGTTACCCCAGGGTAACTTCGCGGTGGGGAAACCGTGCTGTATACTGAGAACAAGTCAGACATAATTACATTAGGTACTTATATCAGTGTTTACAAAATGATTTCAATATTCATAAAATAATTTTGACAGCTGATGACAACTTTAATATTAAAATTTTGACTAATATAAAACCGTTGTTAAATAAACTTATTTTTACATTTCATGCATTATTTATTTGTCATTTAATAAAACAATAAACTAAACAAGTTTTTTATGACTGTCTTATAATGCCAGTACATGCAGTGTTAAGTAATTATCTCAAAAATAATAAGTGTGGAGCACATTTTTTGTTAACTTCACTCATATTTTTTGTTTGCATTTTTTTATTATTATTTCCAAAATTCGTGTGTGTATGTGAAAAAAATGCTTAACTACTGTGTACTTAATATTTGACATTGTCGACTGTAGATACTTTTCATGTTACCCTATATGCTATATTCTTTGATCAGATGTCTTTAGCTCTTGTGAATGCGCACGTTTAAATTACCGATTCCTCCGACTCCCGAAGACATGAGTCATTTCATGAACGAATCAGACTGGCGACAAACTGGTTCTCTTATGTCTTTCTCTCTGCATTTTCGTTCTTCCGACTCGTGTTACGAGTAACGATTCTCACGTACATGCGCATCTCATCGTTCAGTACAGTTTAGTTTCTTTTAGTGGAGTGTATTATATATTGTTTGTGGCAAGACTGTCTTAATTAGGCGCGGCAAGCGAATGTTAGTGTATAATAATACACTGAGAATGTGCTAACAGGTAACCACCTTATATTTGTAAATTGTAATATAAAATGACTATCAAAATATTCTGTGACTTTTACAATGCAATGTATGAAGTAGTGTAATGTATATCAGTTTGATTATAGGGTTAATGTTTTGTTTTAGCTTATTCATTGCGATGCCATCAAAATGGAAACACAGTTCCCTATGAACACATTTTACTGAAGAAAAAGGCACAGATAAGAACAAAGCAAAATATAACCACTGTTCGACATTAATCAATATTGCAGGAGGTTCAAATGGAAATTTAACTCGGCATATGAAATCAAAACACGCTTTGATTCCATTAACATTTGAAAGACAACCACTGATAATATCTCATTTAAACTCACTTCTATCAAATAAAACCACATCCGAGTCTGAGAATATTATTTCGGAATCGTCAAATGAAGCAGGCTCCCAACAGTCAATGAATCAATACATACGTAGACCACCGCCAATCCGGAAGGTTGAAAAAATAGATAGACAATTTGTCAAGATGGTTGCTAAAGGGTATCACGCTCTACGAATCGTAGAAGAAAAAGAATTTAAAAAACTTATTGAATTAGTTTCTCACTGCCCAGGCTACAAACTTCCGTCAAGAAAAACATTATCAGAAAATTTAATATCAAGTGTTCACAATGACATAATTAATGAAGTACAAAAGAAAGTGCAAGTTGTATCTGCATTGTCTCTCAGTACTGATGGTTGGGCGTCCAAGAATAATGATAGCTGTATAGCCATTGTAGCCCACTTGATAAATGAAGAGACTAAACTTCAATCGGCATTACTTGGTGGTATAAATTATAATGAAAGACATACCAGCCAAAACTTATGCAATTTTATTAAAGATGTTATGGCTGAGTGACATATTTCCCACAAAGTTGCTGCTATCGTGAGCGACAATGCTGCAAATATTTTATCTGCTGTCAGACTTGGTGGTTGGCGGTCAATCTCATGTTTCGCTCACTCTCTAAATCTAGTTGTACAAGAAGCTACGAAAGAAATATCAGATGTTTTAGCGCAAGTTAAAAATATTGTTGAGTTTTTCAATCGTAGTACACAAGGACAAAAAAAAATTGATTTCTACACAACAGCAAATGAATTTGCCTGTCCTCAAGCTCAAACAGGACATCCAGACCCGCTGGAATTCTACTTTTGATATGCTTCAGCGGATTGTCCATATAAAGGATGCAGTGATTGCTACGGTTGCACTTCTACACTCTGACCTCACAATAAAAGAAAGGGACTGGGAGATAATTGAAGGAGTTTTGCCCTTACTCAGACCATTGTATGAAATCACAGTAGAAATAAGTGCCGAAGAAAATGTGACTTTGTCAAAAGTTATAGTGTTTTGTAACTTGCTTAAAGGTTTTCTGCAAAAACATACTTCTAACAATGAAAAAATAGTCGCTGTGCAGTCAGTGCTGAAGAAAGGCATGGAAGACCGTTTTAAAGATATAGAGAATACAATTTTGTACGCTGAGTGTACCATTCTGGACCCCCGATTTAGACAGAGAGGATTCAGAAACCAAAGAGCATGTGAAGTTGCAATACAAGGCCTCAGAAATAAAATCGGCAGAGTGCAACTACTTCAAAGGGAGAATCGAGTAGTTTCAGTAGCTGCTCCTACTCTTAGCGACACATCGGCGTCTAGTTCCAGTAGCAGTAGAAATGAAAATAAAAAGGAAAGCATATGGGACGAGTATGACCAAGAAATTAGAAAAATAATTGCACCAGATAACCAACTTGCTGCTGGTATTCGCGAACTCGATAAATACCTCAACGAAGAGTAATTGGATCGAAAAAAATATCCCCTTCAATGATGGCACGAACGTCGTCAATTTTATCATCATGTTTACGCATGTATGTTAAAAAGATTTTGCGTAGTAGCGAAGTCAGTACCCTGTGAACGTGTTTTTTCGACGACAGGACATATCCCAAATGAACGAAGAACACTATTATCTACCAACAAAGTTTCCAAATTAATATTTTTACATAATAATATGTGAATTGTTGTGATAATGAACTTGCCAATATTTAGTGAATTATACACAGGTAATGTACAAACACATTCTTTAGCAATATTAGCGAACAATTTTACTTAAGAGTTTTTATTAGTTATCTATGTCTAATTGTTAGGTAACGAATTAGAAGAGTAATGGGTCTTTTTTCTTAATAATGTACGTAATTTTGTTGCCTGTACATAATAACGCATTTTTGTTAATTATTTCTAAAACTTAAAAAAAATTAAAATTTGTATATTTATAAAACGGTATTTTATTCACTAAAATAAACACATTTCATAAATAATATTTCTTAAACTAGCTATAAATTAAATCCTTTTAAAAATTAAAATTTTTCGATTATAGTGTAATTTAAGTGAAGAATAAAAACAGAACTGTTATATACGCCATTTTACCCAATTATGTAAATTATTGTTTTATTTACTCATTTGATGTATAATAACCCAAAAAAGGATAATAATCTAGGCGTTCACAACACTGATCATTATAAAAAATAACTACTATAACATACAAAGAAGATCGTCTGCAGTGGCGGTAGCAAAGCGAACAAACTATCTGTGACCTGTCTTCTTTGAATTCGAGTTGGGAGCGGACGAACTGAAAGAGCGACCTAGTTCGCCAAGAATCTGCGAACTAAAAGGAGCGCTTCCGGTTGCGAACTATTATGCGCAAGTCTACTGTACCGACTAACTGCGGCGGCAAGTTCGCCACGAAGTTAAACTTTTTATTTCATTTTATTCACTACACTCTTTTAAAATGAATAGTTACAAAAATTATTAAAATTGGGATAATAACCTTTTTTTAACAGAAAAATATTTTACTGCGCGACGGATACAAGTTTTAGTGCACCAGTATTTTCTGGGTTTTATGCAGTTTTTTTAGAGACATTAATTCGCAAAAAAAAAATCTTCCAGAAAACTAAACTATTGGCGGCTGGAGGATGACAGTAATTTTATCGAAATCATATTTAGACAATAATTATTGCATTATTTTGAAGGTCAATTGTGCAACATTTTTCAAGCAGTACCAGAAATCTTATTTTAAGGTATGGAAATATAGGATGGGGTGGTTTTACGAAAACGTTGGTAGAGAGTGATAGGCCTATTCATCTTTTTCGAAACAGATATAGACAATAATAAGTTATTTTATTTTATTCGTAAGTTGGGAAAAAGTTCATACAGAAGTACCAATATTATGCTTTATGGGGATCTTCCTTTATTTCTGAATTAGATGTAGATGGCAATATTCATCTTATTTTGAACGTCAGTTCCGCAAAATATCACTAAGAAGTACAAAAAGTCCACTTTATAGCAGAATGTAGGTGTTTTTTTTTGTTATAAATATTATGTAGATAGTGATACTCATCTTGTTTAGAATATCAAGTGTGCAACATTTTATTAAGCTCGAAATAAAACTTTAGATTAAAAAATAACAAGTATGCAAACTAACATAAAATATTCTGTGTATGTACGTTAGTTATATACATTCTCATATTCCCAATCAATTACTTGGATTGTATTTAAGTACAGGATTTTTTTTATTTTACGTAAATTTATAGGTATGTTAAATGCTACCTTGTGTAAAATAACCTTACCAACAGACAAAGGATAAGTATTAAAAGTAGTTAGAACAATTATTTCAACAAATAATATTTCTTTAACCGTGGTGTTTAAGTGTAATAATAAGATAAATAACAAAATTAAAAAATATCTTGGCATGAACTGATTCTGGATTCTTAAAGTCCGTAACCACTCTCTTAACCGCTGAGTAAATACACACGGTAATATTAAAAGGAAATTATTGAGTTCTCAAGGGTGTATGTAATACCTGAATTTAAAGTATTTTAAATCTTGCGAATTTTTTTTTGTGATAACTAAAGTTTATAAAAGTATTCCAAAAAGTTTTGCTATAAAAAAAATTTATTTATCTCACTAATACACTTGGTAGGCACCCCGATGTTCACGTAAGCGAATACATAAAGGTTTTTGCCACCACACGCGGTAGGCTATCTAAACGACTTCAGCGCGTGCGCTATAGACTTTATCATGTTAGACTTCCGTCCATTGTCAGCGAGCATTTCATTGCATTTCCGTTGTTTACTTAAATTTCACCCTCAACGCGTGTAAAGAATCATAACTTCAAAAATAATCCGAGAAAATATTTTTTATTTATGTTCTTATGAGTTTACCAATATTTATAAATGCTTTTAAAGTTGGAGCTGACAAGTCTTTTTTTACTGAAAATGCTGAGCGTCTGGGTAATGTGTAATTAAACGACGTTCTACAGTCAGCACGCAATATTTTTGCTGTCATAAAATAAAATCACTGAAATAATTGGGGGATACAGCTTTATTTACCATACTTTTTAATTTATTTTATTGACTTATTTTATGTGGCGACGTTCAGGCGAGCCGCCTTGTCTACCACTTAACCACGGACGTGTTATACAATTAAATGTGAAGTTACAACAAAAAAAAACATATATAACTAAACTAACCTAAATAAAAGACAATAAACAAGAACACGATAAACAACTTACAAAAAAAAACTAAGTAAACAAACCAATTACTAGCAAGTAACGAAATTGATTCGCGCGTATTAAAATACATGTTACTGACATCCAGTAATGTTATAAAACCAACACTTGTGTGCGCTCGTACTGGAACATCAAACACTAGCCGCAATGAGATCGGACGTAAAACGTGCTGCGAGATTTGGTAGCCACGAAATCTCGCGAATTTCCCATGCGTGTGCGAAGGATAGGAGATGCAATAACACGTTTTAGGAACGTTTACCAAGTAACTGTTGCCGCGGCGCGTACTCGTCGGACCTTGAAACGGCGCCTGGCGGCTTGGCCGTTTGAATAACACCAACTGAAGGTCGCCCCCAAGCTTTCTTCTCCGGTGGAAACGCGAGTTTGACGCGTGGCGCTGACTCGACCTTGTGACGCTATTGGCCCGGGCACGCGCCGCAGCGGCCAATGGCGTTCAAAGAACATGTTTCTGTACTTTTACCAAAGGTTCCTTCGGAGACTTGGTGTCAAGAAATAGTTCGTAACACTTCAAGAACTGTTCTCATTGGAATTATTCCGTGTTCGTCAGTACTTTCGTCGTTGCGTTGTCCATAGTACTTGTGTATCTTCATTGCTGCGTTGTCCAGATTTGTTGTCTGCCTGTATTTGATCTGTCTCGTCGTTGTTAGCCGACTGTGTTCGTCTGTGTTGTATTATTTTTTCCCATGACTAAGTTCCTTCAACGGAATTCTTGTGCTGTATGATATTTATTTGCCGAACAATTTTTGTCCGTGCTGTCGTCGTGTGCTGTCCACAATACTTGTTTAGTTTCATCTTTGGTTCCGTTTGTCCGACATCAGCTGATTCAGTCTTGTTTTCTGTGAATTTTTCATCTTCATATTTTTATTTATTTTTGATTTTCGGAATTTTTTCCATGACAAACAGTGCAAAACTGCAATGCCGTATGTAAAAAAAACTGTATTAAAGACATTGTATCACTGTACAACATATGGCTATGGTTATTTTTGCATATATAATGTACAACTATTTGTAAGTTTACATGAATACATCTGTTGGCGAAGCGAGTCGTCTCAAGCAAACTCGCCCAGTGTAATCGCGCCGACTCGCTGGATCTCTATTCGAAGACTGGGCTGCTTCTCGCTGTCCACTTGTCAGTGCTTGGAGCACACACTGGGGAGTCCCCGCTCTGATGACGAGTGGAAGTGGCGAGCTACTTAATGCTCGGGTACTTGTCTGGATTAGCCTCGGCTGGATCACTAATAACTGGGTGAACGAGGGGTCCCGGGGATGTGTTAGGTGTAGGTCTGTGTAGATACCACTGGTCCCTCAGTGGGGGCTTGCACTGAGGTTAACCTGGGGTTATACGGCGGGTTGGGCGCCGAAGTTGGGATGGGTCTCTTCTGGGGTGCTAAATTTTTGTTTGTGTTCGTTGACTGATTTGTACAACCGTAGGAACATTTGCAAGAGTTGTTGTCGGTAGGTGACCCAAACGCAGATTGGCGGGCCACCGCCTTACGCATTTTTTGAATTGTAGGAATTTTGTTTGTTGTTTTTGAAATAGCAACGGTCAATGGTATGGCCATCCCTTGTACAGAAAGTACAATGCAACTTCTGTTGTTGATTGTATTTAGGTTTGTAAGAATTGTGAAATTCTGTCTGGTGTTTGGACTGCGGCTGATGTTTACTGTGAAACCTTTTTATTTTCCTTTTCCGCGCCGGATTTCGAACTGTCGTGGAAATAGCCCGGCCTATTCCGCTGGTAGTCAGCATATTCCACGTATTCGACGCAGTCACTCAGATGTTATTACCATGCCGCGACTGGAAATGGCGTATCTATTTCCCGGTTCTCGGAACCCATGTCCAGCACTGGTTCTCTGGTGTTGGGCATGTAGAAGAACCATCGGATTTATGCCCTGTTAAGGGATCAGTTGTCCGAGGGAGTTAGATGTAAGTGAAGGTGTCAACCTTAAAGTTGTCCACTTGCCATTGCTACGTTTTGATCTGTTGTTGAAATCTCCAACAACAAAAGAACTGTTACAAAGGGACGTTGTTCAAGATCAAAATACAGCCCCAAGTTGTGATCACACTGGCGTGACGGGAGCGACGGTGGACGCGACAAGATTAAAATAATGTTCTAACCAATCACTAGAAACAGGAAAAATTCGCGCTTTCAATGACCAATAGGATAGACTCCGTGATATTCTATGCACGGGGTAAAATTACATTTGCTAATTAGCTACTGACACCTGTTAACTGGGATGCTCGTGATTCGATACTTTTTTTTTTGTTGAAGGTTTTTTCATTGGCGCAGAGTCCTTCAAATGAACTGTGGCCCAATCACTGAAGCAGCAAAAAAGGCAAACGTATTTTGATTCTATAGCCTATCGCGAAATGAATTCGCGAATTTTTCAGGTCTCTGCCAATGATCTCTGTGACGTCAGAGAGACAAAATTCCAGGATTCGAAAGACTTTCCGATTAGATTGTTTTGCTATTTAGTTGGCGCCTAGTGATGGTTAAACTACTTCATTTTTAATATAATTATTATTCGTGTACTTCCGAATTTTCGTTTCTGAATTTTCGTTTCTAAACTTTTTTTAAACGTTCACGTACTATTTTTTTTATGGAATTTATCTTATGTTTGGGGAAACTAATTTTTCCTCAAAGATATCTATGTAAACAAACGTGTAAACATTGATGGCTTTAATGTGTGTGTACATTTAATTTTTGTTCTTGTTTGTCGCGCGGTTAAAAATCGCATGTTCAAAACAATGGGTAGAGACATGCAAAATTCGCGGATTCATTTCGGGATAGGCTAGCATCAAAACAACTATACCTTCGTACCGCTTCTGCGATTGGCACACATTTTATCCGGGGAACTATGAGCCAATGGGAAACACTAAACCAAGAAAGTGCAGAATTACGGACAGCCTAGTTGAGACGTCTCACGCGTCAGTAGCCAATGAACAGGTGTCATTTCCGCGAGTATTTAAAGGACTGTGGAGTCTATCCTAGAGGTCAATGAATCCGCGAATTTTGCAGGTCTCTAACAATGGGTTATTTTTCTGTCGCGTCGCGTTGTGATACCAGCGTCACGGAGAACCTGTTTGTGAGCGAGTCATCGATATAGCGCGGGTCTAGACTTTCGTTCATTTTTTTTATCTTGTTGTGATTGGTGTGTGTGGAACCAAAAACAAAGTTATTAATTATTTATGTAGTTTTTACTAAAACGTTTTTTTACCTATGGCAAATAAACTAAAATACAAAGCCAAAATAAAAAAAATCTTTAAGGAGGAAAATTTATAAAAAAAAATCTGTCTCAAATCAACAGCAATAGTTCAATTTGTTCATTTCTTTATTTTTTATTTTAAAAATAGGGTTCGCGATGGTGAACATGAGACCACCTGCATTAAAAATTAAAAAAAAATTAATTTAGATTAACTTTAAAAAAAAAAAAAATGAGATTTTCTTGTGATACTTGCAAATGTTTTGAAAACGTCTTTTAATTATTTGAGGCCATTGTTCGTTGAGCAATTGGAAATGAGAATCGTCAAGTAGTGGCGCTGGAGTCGACGATGTACGTCACCGAGTGTCGTCGAGAACTGAGACGTGTGCGTGGGGATGACGAGGTTGCACGAATGACAGCGAAGGAAGCGTCGAAGACCCACAGTCTTTCGGCAACGCCCAGCACGTTTCCTCTCTTGCGAAAAAAAAAACTACAGGTTTGACCCCGTCGGAAACCTAACACGATCACCTTGGTGGGAGGCAAGCGATCGAACCACTTTTTTTTTTTCTTAATGTTTGGTACGTTGATACCAACGAGTCAAACCTCCCCCTCCCTTAATGACTTATTAGTAGAGACCTGCAAAATTCGCGGTTTCGATGGCCTTCAGGAAAGACTGCACATACCCCTGTACACTCGGGCAAATAACGCAATTTATTGGCTGCCGACTTGTAAGTCTTTTCAGCTGGTTTGTCTGTGATTCGATCCTTCTTTGATTGAGGGTTTTTAACTGGTTGAGATTCGTCCAGATGAACGGTAAGCCAATAGCAAATTTATCTAAGAGGTATATGTGTTTGAATTCTAGCCTATCAACGAATGAATCCGCGAATTTTGCAGGTCTCTACTTATTAGTAGAGACCGGAAAAATTCGCGAATTCATTTCGCGATAGGCTAAAATACAAATCGCTATACCTCAGTGCTGCCTCTGAAATTGGTTCACACACAACTCACCTGGATGACTCTGGGCCAATGAGAAACACCCAACCAAAGCTTTATCGAATCACAGGCCTGCTACGCTGGAACGTCTCGCAAGACAGCAGCCAATGAGTGGGTGGCATTTGACCGAGAGTACGTAGAACTATGGAGTTCATCCTACAGGTCATTGAACCCGCGAATTTTTCCGGTCCCTACTTATTAGTTACACGGTTGATTCACAATTTTTTATTTGACATTATTTTCTGACTGCCAGAGTTGTAACCAAACTAAGACACCCATGGTAATAGAACCTTGGGGGAGGGGGCCCCTTGGAATTAAGGAGCCCATCACATGCACTTGCAGAAGCGTGACTGTAAACGGGTTTGTCATCGCCACTCTTTAAAAAATATTGAACCTGTATTCATATTTATTTTAAAAATAAATAGCTGTGCTTATATACACTACTTTCCATGCATCCTTGGTCCCCAAAGTACTAGCTCAAATTTTGGTACTTCTGGACAAGGGCTGTTTTTGTCTGGAAACCAAATTGCCTTTGAAACAACTAAAATAAAAATTTATGAAGTAATCGATGCACGATATGCCTTAAATATTGTGTTATCACAAAAAAAATATTATCCAAATGGCCAAACTATAAGTGGGTAAACCGAAACAATCAACAGGACCACCAACTTCACGGCACACAAATAATCCTTGCAAATGAAACTTGTAACAAAGGTTGGTTTCTGAAGAATCTCGTATTTATTTTTCGGGAATATCATGCAATAGGGATGATAATGCCACAACCGACTTCACCAAGTTGTGAATGTTTGAGGTTAGCACCATAATGCGCTTAAAATGAGTAATTAATAAAAACAAAATGGTAAGGGATTGTTTGGATATGAACCCTTCAATTCCTACTAATGTAGCGTAAGTAAGGCATGCATTGTTTATTTGATAAATTTTGTCACCTGATAAAAGCAGACACATTATCTACTGCATGTCAAAAGTCAGGGCAATATTTTCTTATTGGACTGATCATGCCATGACAATTTGATGTTTTTCCACAGTTATGTAATATGTATGAATTTATTTCTCTATCGACAGTTTTCAAATATTTCTTCATAAAATTCTGAACTAGCATAACGTAGTGACAGGAAAAAATTCGCGGGTTCATTTCGCGATAGGCTAGAATCCAAGTGCGTGTAACTTATTGCCGCTTCAGTGATTGGAACACAGTTTGCCTGAAGGACTGTGAGCCAATGAATGACCCTCAACGTAAGAAGTATCGAATCATAAGCATCCCAGTTAGCAGGTGTCACGAGCCAGTAGCCAATGAGCTGGTGTAATATTCCCCCGAACATAGAGGATCGTGGAGTCCATCCTAGAGGTCATTCAAACCACGAATTTTCCCAGTCCCTAAGCATAAGATTGAACTTAAAAAAACAATATGGCGGCTGAAGCCAAGCCTGATGGAGATAGGGAGGAGGTGGGGGCGGGGAAGTGTGCGTCCTATCCCCTCCCAATCCACCCCACAATGTGGGCCCACACTCGAGCAGAACTCGCGGTCTCTGGGTTGAGAGGCCAACAACCTCTCGCCAGATCGCAGCAGTGGGGGGGGGGGACAAGAAGGTGGTAGGGGGTTGTGAATCGAGGACTCACGCCACGAGAAAAAAAAAAGAGTAACTTTCCGACGTCACTGTGTGAGTGACCGCAAGCGTCGAAGCGTCACAGGAAAAAAAAAAGATGTGCAAGATGTGGAAAGAAGTTAACCTTGTGTAATCAACGATGGGAATGTCAGGGATTCTTTTTCACTCAACGCCTAGCTTAAATTATATATGTACACATGTATACAACTTGAATAGTTTTAATTATTTTCCCTTGATTATTTTACGTGGACAGAAACCTCACTAGCGTTTTTAAAAATCACACACCATACAAACTTGACTTGTACTAATTCGTGAACACCAAAACTCTAGGGAATTTGTTCTGAACTCCGGATGTCATTAATTTTTTTTAATCTTGGATGTCATGATCTCAAAACCTACCTCTATTTGCCGTTTTGTTACGTTTTTGGGTGCAAACTGAACAGATGAGCGTTTTTATTTTCCTTTATCCATCGAAGAAAAAACATTCGCGTGAATTCTTACCTGGGTGCGACTTTGACAATTTAATTTATTTTTCAGAAACGAACATTGAAAAAATAAATATCCCTGCCCGTAACTACTCGCATTCAGGACGCCATCCTGGTGAAGATATCCGATGTGTTTGAGGTCTGTGAGAGCGGGCGCTAAGGGTGACTCTTGCTGGCTCGTCAGAGTCAACATCTCCTTTGCGCCCTAGGGTGCAGTATTACCATTCGCTCATCCCCTATACGGCAATATATATGCGGTGACCCGAACTTTATTTTGGCGTGGTAATAAATATGAAGGTTTTTAACACATCATTTGGCTGATTTTGAGGTTTTTCTACGCTAATTTCATACATAAAAATAAAATGCGAGAGAAATATTAGAACATTTCGTTATCATATGTTTTTTTAAATTATATTTGTAAACATTTGACATTCAGAAACCTTGGCAATTTTTTCAAAAGTGATCAACCCTCCATGTTGTGTTATTTCATTTTCACGTCAATAATTTTGTTTCATTGCAATTTCTACAGGTGTTCCATTTAATAAGCAATGCATGTTATTAATGTCTCGTTAACTATTGTGTCCGGTATATTTTGGTCTTGGCTAATAGCATCGTAGTCATGCACAGTTAAGTTTATAGTCTCTGCTTCCAAAACTTGTCACCGCAAACACCTTTACTTCTCAAGTATCATTTTAGCAACAGTAAAAAATCCAAGATGGCGGATGAACCCGACCGTTATGTCGTTGCTCCAAACTCGTCCAGTCTAGCGGGAAACATTGGGGAACCGGATCCCGTCATAACGTCAAATATGAACAAGACGGGAGAAAACTTCTTCGATAACCATATATTTATATCCGGAAACATCTTCACATGTTCCTGTTATCGCCGTAAGAGTACAAATCTCGAGAAAAGTCGTGAATTCAGGTACTGGTAATTCAGCGAGTGCCAAAATAAAGCGACGGACTTAGGAACTACGGGCTCATGACTAAATTGAGATACCTATCCATTCCTCTTGTCACACTGGTGAATAAAAAAAAGTAATAATTTTTATCCACAGACTGATTATTGCAGTATTTATTTAAAATATTGTGTTAAAACATTTTATCCTTTACTAAATAGTCCAGAATTTAAAAAAAAAATAATAGTAACTCATGATTTTACGTATAATTTTTACATTAAACGTATATTTTCAGCTGGGTATATTCTGAGCCAAAATACAACGGCGTTTTTGATCATTATTTGGTCTGATTGCCATAAATGGAGGATTCAAACATGACTAAAGTTTATTTTACGATTTGGCGATTAGAAAATTGGAATAAGCAGGGCTTTCTGGCGTTGTTTTTTTTTTTTTTAGGGAGCCCACAAGCAAATTTATTTTCCGTGTTCGAGGTCTTGGACCGATAAGGGTGACACTGGCTTGCGCATGAAGACTCTCTTCGTCTAACGCACAAGCCATTGAACTGGCGGTCATATTTAGCCGACGTCGCAACTCGTCGACCCTAAAACTTTAAACGCAGGATAAAATTTTAAAATTTTGTGCAAGGATTCTTAACATCTGCATGACACAAGGAAACCAGGGAACGAAACTTGAACGGGGACATTAGTAGGTTTTTGAAAAAAAAAAAATTTAAAGTAAGAAAAGTACGAAAAGCTTCTTGGTCCTAAACCTGACAAAATTTTTAGTGTCTGAGCAACAGCAATTGTGGCTGAGGCAAGGGATATGCGTTCTGGGATGAAGGACACTTGTTTATCCTCGCGATGAGTGATGATTAGAGCCACGGAAATTTCGCTGATTCATTTAGTCGCAAGCCAGAATGCAAACCTCCACACTGTCGCACTGTGTTCATGATTGGACCGCAGTTATCTGGACACGCCCCTCTACGACCGTGAGCCAACGTCGTCCAGCTAGGAGAGAAGTAAGCGAATCAGGTAGTGCCAAATAACAAGGATAAAAATGTTCTCGCTAAGAAATTAAACCAATGGGAAAGTAAATATGGGTCGAGCGCACATATAACTTTGGATTCTATCCTGGGGCCAGAGGAATCCGCGAGATTTCCGGGACTCTAGTGATGATCAGCAGTGGCAAAATCACTTGCTAAAATCAATCAACGGGATTTTAATGTTATATGTGTTGTTATTGTTATAGAGACTGACAGCGGAGTCGGCAAGGCCACGAGGAGACGACCGCGGCGAGCGGACCAGGAAGCCGCGAGGAAGGGGGAAGGGGGGAGGGGGAGGGATCTCGCGAACCTGTGTGATGGCAGCGCGAGGTGCGACGGCCTCTTTAGCCGGCCGTGGCCATTGAACTTGCGCGGCCGGCGCAAGGCCTGCCGAAACGCCCGCCGCGACGGCTGCGACCCTCCCCCCCTCCCCCTCCCAGGACTGCCTCCCCCACCCCGGGACAACACGAGACCTAGCGGTACATCCCGACCCTCGCCTACCGCCCGTTCAACTCTCCGAACCCCACGCGAGAATGCTGCCAGGACGGGCCAAAATATATATTTTTTTATCCATCCTTCAAAGACAGTTCTCGTACCTACCACTACAGAAAATACATTTTTTACCACAACAAACGATTGCCAACATAGGTTTACACAACCTTCAACTACTCGTAACAAAACTTTTTTTTTTCAGTACAGTAAATATTTACCAGATTTATCCATAGTTTCTTTTCTGATGCTTATTTCGACCAACCGTAATCGTGCAAACGGTCACAAGCGCGGGACAAAAAAAAATTTGCAAACCAACAAAATGAGCAAGGCCGGACGAGGCAACTCGAGCTCACCTGTTATCCGTTTGTCGAAGACGGCGGTCCCTGTTCTTCTCGAGGGCAAGACGCGAACGCACACAGTTATTGTTGTTGTTGTTTTTGAAAAGAACAGCACACACACGTTCTGGCCTGCGAGCCAGCACTGGCAATCCACTGCACGGGGCGCCGGTCACATCCCGGTGCGGAGACGGTCTCCGAGGGGCGAGGCGTCATCGTGGGGCAGGGCGTCGTACACGCGGCGTAGCGGCGGCGGCGCCATGTGTCTGCGTGTGGCGGCGGTGCTGGCTCCTCGCGCGCGGCCGGCGATCGACTGGCGGCGGCGAGCGCTGGGGCCCCCGGACGCAACGGGACTCGGCCGGTGTTAGTGACCTCGCGATTCCTCCTCCTCCTCCTCCTCCTCCTCCTCCTCCTGCCATCCTCTTCCCCCCTTCTTCCCCCCGGCATCCTCCTTCACCTTCACTCGCTCTCCGCCCCTCCTCCCAAACTTGCGTTTTCGCCTCCTCGCCCGCTGCGGACCGTCACGAAAATGGGACCGCACAATCCAAGCTGTGTGCACGGGCAGTTCGACGACCTTCGCATTCACCTGTGCGTGATCGAGCAGTCACTCGCTACCTGTTCGTGTGACGCGAACACTGTTTGCACCGCGATGTGGTAAACACTGTCGCCGGCGCAGAGACCTCCGGATGAGCCGAGGACCAATCACAATAGCAGCGTTTGCATTTTAGCCTGCCGTGGAATGAATCAACCAATTTTTTTTCCTGTTTCTGTTTATGTATTGTTCAGCAAAATACGAACTTCTTGTCAGGTCCTATAAAAGAATTCTTCTAACGAACATTTTAACCATCAATGTTTTATTTGATAAGGTATATATATATATATATATATATATATATATAAATTATTTACAAGACGTCATGTGCAATGCTTGTATAATAAATCGTACGCGGATATTGCCGTGAAATAAAAATTTTGACTGAGAAATGTTCTAAGGTACGGCCTAACCCTCCGTGTTCATTGTAACGACAGAATTCAAGCAAATAAAATTATCGGACAGGAATGAAAGTACCAGATTTTTTAAAGAATTCTCTAACTAGTTTTAGTTTTACTCTTTCAGAATATTATACATTTTTTTGTTATCTTTAATTTAAAAAATAAGATTGACTTGAAATACAAATAAAAGCCACCAAAACCGTTAAGTATATGTTTAAACATTTTAAGAACGATGTAAAAATCAAAATTACATTGCTGTCTATGTAAATATCTTCAATATGATACGAATTTTACATTTAGATTCAATGACTACATTCAGACTTATGCTCGCATATTTAACATAACAATATGCCTACCATATTTATATTTGTTTTATGCATATGCATATTTGTGAGAGATATATGCTAACCATATTATTATGCAATGCATACTAAATGTAACATTCAATGAGTTGAATTTTGCAAAACCTCCGTTGGTTTTCTCAATGTGTTCCTGATTATTTCTGTCAAGACTGCTGTTGGTGCTTTCCGTGTGCTCCTGGTTATTACTAGCGAGATTTCTGGTGGTTTTCTCTTTGTGCTCCTGGCCAGAATATTGCTGGTGTTTTCCGTGTGCTTCAGGTTATTTCTGATAAAACAAAACCTGTTAATTCTACACTCATTTTCCATCACTCATATTTAAAAATTTAAAATAAAAACAAAAAATACATAAATAGATTCTGCTAGCTTGTAAACTTCTCATTGATGAGCAAAGATAAAGTTTTAGTACAAGTCAGAATTTTATGTATTTTTTTGTTTTTATTTTAAATTTTTTATTAATTTATTTTTATTTTTAAATTTTTTTCCCTCTAATTTTATGATATCAAAGAAAACGTGTGGTGGTTTTCTCCGTGTGCTTCTGATTATTCTTGTCAATATTATGGTGGTTTTCTCCATGTGCTTCTGATTATCCTTGTCAATATTATGGAGGTTTTCCCCGTGTGCTTCTGATTATTCTTGTCAATATTATGATGGTCTTTTCCGTGTGCTTGCGATCATTCTTGTTAATATTTTAATGGATATCTCTAAATGCTTTTCATTATTCCTGACTAGACATCTGATGGTTTTCTCCGAGAGCACCTGATTATTTGTGAGTAATCGATCTCTGCATGAATGATTTTTTACTAAATGCGTGATGTCATTTTATTCAAAGTTACATTTAATTAGTGAAATACTGCTAATAAATAGACACTTACAATATTTTTTTTTTTAGGTGGATTTAAAAAAAAAAACCTTAGACAAATAATATGCTATGAGACAGCTGAGAAGCATTAACATGTAAGACAAACTGCATTGTCCTTGGTGACTAAGACAGGTAATTTTATTCAGAGTTTCGTATAAATTTCCGAATTCATATTAACAAATCAGTACTTAAATTTTTTTTTTATCAGGTGGAAGTCAGACAAAAACAAAAGATCATTAGACTGCTTATACAGAAAACTGATACATGCTGGATGCTAATATGTGAATAGATTATCTTGAGATTATCGCTAGTTCTTGATATTATTCACTAATTTTTAAATAAGGACAATGTTCTTCCTTTTGAGATCTAGGGAAGCACACCTTTTAAACTGTTCGTGAGTGAGCATTCCACAACCTACGCCCAACATCGGTTGCTTTTACAACACATCGCATGAGGATATATGAAGGTGGGTAGTAAAACTACTTTTAGTCGCTATTCAACCATTATGTAGTACGTACAGTCTATTGAAGGTACGATACTCAATTATCAATCTCGATCTGAAGGACATTGTACATACTGTAGCAAATACTTCGATAAAAGCTATAATGCTCGTAGACATGTAAATAACAATTGAGTTAAAAGCCCATTCGAACAAATACTAAGTTGCGTCAAGTGTGTTAGGCTGTTGACACGAAGAGAGAATTTAAAAAGACACGATAAAACTTGTCAAGCCAAGCTCGCGCAGGAGATAAAGTACATAGATGGAGACGGTATGCTCGGAGACTTATGTCTTACAATGAAATTGATCTACCTAGTCTTAAAAGCGAATGTGTTAAAATCTCTCCAGGTCTTGAGAAAGGAAATAGTTTAAATAGTGTTGAAGATATAAGTACGGTAGAAGATAATGAAAGTATCATCTCCAGAAAAAGTGACAAGTCGTCTTATAGTAGTCTTCTACGGACTTTGGAATATTTTTTTTTTTTGGGACAATTAGCAAGTAAGCTTGATGTCAATGATGGAACTCTAATGTCAAAAAATTCGAAATCCTGAGAAAATCAAGATGTAGATGTCAGTGTGTTTGACAAAGATGTGGACAGCACCGATGATGGTGATGTAAATTAACGTATTAATTATTACAACGACATTCAGAATATGTACAGCAAATACTCGAAGAAGATGGTGGCAACGTGTGAAATTGATTATATATCGTGGAAAGACTCGAACGTGATGGTGAACAGGTTGCGACTTTTACTTGTTTCGCAAGATGACGAAATTTTATCAGTTATCAAAGAAACGTGAACTAATCTTGATGAACTTTGAATTTCTGGGTATATAGAATATGTTATCAATGTGTATTGACTGACGAATTTTTATACTTATGTATTTTTGATTTAAATATAATTTTTAAAAATTGATATTAAAAAATGTATCGTTATTCATACCCTAGTAAAGTTCATGTGTTTTCTACATTAAAGAATTGAGTTGAGGATGACTATTTTAATATATATCTATGTGTGTGTGTGTGTGGGTGTTGGAAAGTTTACATTTTATTTTATGTAGATGAAGGAAAATGAGTGTCTAAGTTGGAAAGAGTATGTAGAATTGAGTGTCGATGACGGAAAATGAGTGTTGAATTGAGTGTAGATGACGGAAAATGAGTGACGAATTGAGTTTCGATGATGGGAAATGAGTTTTGAATTGTGTGTCGGTGATGGAAAATGAGTGTTGAATTGCGTGTCGATGATGGATAATGTGTTTCGATTATGGAAAATGAGTGTCGAATAGAGTGTCGATTATGGAAAATGAGTGTAGCATTGAGTGTTGGTGATGGAAAATGAATGTCGAATTGAGTGACGATGATCGATAATTTGCATTTGATTGCATGTTAATGATGTAAAATGAGTGTCCAATTGAGTGACGATGATCGTTAATTTGCATTTGATTGCATGTTATTGATGGAAAATGAGTGTTGACTCAAGTGTCTATGATGAAATATGAGTGATGGCAAATGAGTGTAGAATTAACTTGCATCCAGCACTGAGTATGTGTAGCTCGGTTCTGATGGTTCAATGGGTCCCTGGTCCTATATAAATTTAAACTTTGCTAACATGATCACTGTCAATCTTATTTAACTAGCCATCGGTATGCTATTAAATGACTGGATGTATATAAATACTAGGTAGTTAATTGACTTCATTTAGTTTTTGTGTGCTGAGTGTAGCCGAGTAGACTGATGAAAATAAGTGAGGAGCTTAATGTAGAATGGACTTGTGTTGATGGATATGTTGGTGTCCTACTGTGTGTGCATAAATCGAATGCTAGTGGTCTGATAATATTTTGGGTTATTTACGAAGATATTTATCGATGTGTGCTATGAAAAGCATAAAAGTGTATAGTAAACTTATAGAGTAGGACTCTTGTTTCGGAGACTTTTGTCATAAGGCTTAACAAGGATCGACTCTGAAGGCTTTGAAGATGTATGGTACTGGGCATGACTTGTCTGTAGCTATATCAACACTGAAGGACCCCTGAACTGCAGATGAGAGGTACAAAAATAATTGACTTTGGACCTAGCCCGGTATCGTATAAATTATTTTAGAAATGTGTTGTAGACATTTGGAGTCAGTAGGAGGTTATGTGTAGCTGTACATAATAAAATTTAAATTTGAGTGGTTAAAATTATGTTTGGTTTCTGAAAGTTCCATTGTTCAGAGACTCTTAATCCTTCTAGTAAGTCTAAATGAACCGTGTATGTAGGATGAGAGATTAGTTGTTTCAATATATAATTTAAACTTTTATTCCTTGAAATTCCTAATTTTTTTTTGGTAATAACAATGGATGATGTATTGACTTGCGTATTATACAAGCGGACGCTGATATTTAACCGAGTCTTAGACAGCAGGTCGCTCAGTTTGTTACTGGCGACGACGACGGTGTAAGGATCATCTAGTTTGATTCTTCTGGTGCATAAGACGCGTAATTACCTGTTCTTGTGAACTCGATGGCATTTTTACCATCTAAAACGACGAACTTGATGGATGTTGTACCATCGACTACGGGAACCCTGACGTCAGCTATGGCGGAGAAGGTGCAGATCCCGTCGGCAACGACGACGTCATCACAAGAGGAGACTTCAACAGTCGCGATACCGTCAGCAGGAGAGACTTTAATGCCGGTGGGGCTGGCTACACAGGAAAACTCTACGAACTTCGTTTCGTCCTCGGTGGAAACTTCAATGGATGGTGATTCAAGAACGACTAACGAACATCGGTGCTGTTACTGTGACAAAAGTTTTAAATACCGTCAACATGCAAGAAGACATGAAAATCATGTCTGTAGAAGAAACGCTAATCGTGTGACATTTCCGTGTGACCCATGTGGTGTAAATTTCACAAACAGAAGTAATTTGATTAGGCATTGTAAAAGCAAAGTTTATTTGCAAGTTGAACATCGGGGAAGCGATGATAATTGCGATGAATATCTGTATCAGTGCCGCTACTGTGGTAAACGTTTTGAACGACTACGAAGTACACGCATCCATGAAAATAATGGCTGCAGAAGAAATCTTGACCGTGTAAAATTTCTGTGTGAGAGGTGCGGTGTACAGGTTACACGAAAATTTTACTTGAAAAAACATTATAAATTTTGTAAAGGTGGGTTTCTAGCATCATCTCTGGTCCTCTAAGGTGTTACACTCCTGATCTGATGTATCGTGATCTGTATGAATAAGTTGTATTTTGTCACTCTTAAAACGAAATATAATAATTTATTGTAATAAAAATGAATGTTGCAAGGACTGAAAAATGTATACGATATATATACCATGTCAGATTTTATTCTGTATAAATGTACAATTTAAAAAAAAAAATATTGAATTAAAGAATTTTTTTTATTTATTTTTCCTAACCTACATCGTTTATCTTAATGTAATAAACTACATGTGACACGTAATTTAGGTCGGATTTGTAATGTCCGTTTTGTCTTGTTTGAGTGTATTATTTTGTTTACCAATAATGCTGAAGACAGTTTTTTTTTGCTAAAATTATTTCAGTCTGAGTATGCCATCCGCATTCTTAAGATTTTTATGGGAGATGTTTCGGTAAAGTGCAGGTACAGGTAATGCCGTAACATTAGAGCAAATCTGATAGGAACTTCATTTATTATTTCTGAGAAATAATTTATTACTCCCCGAAATAAAACTAACAGCCTTTTGGAAAATTTATGGTCTTAAATCGTAACCTGTCGTATGTTGTTGTACACTACGGAGGTGATATTAAAAAATTGAATAATGTTAATCAATTGCGTACACTTCGGAGTAAGCTGGTGCACTGGCTGGGCTGTAACAGTAAGATTCTGGATACTTGGTAAGCGATTATTCGTCCGAATTACTCACACATTCGTACTGATTACTAACATGAATGTAGGGTTCACGAAAAAAATGTATACTAGCCGGGGTCATGATTTAAAATATTTTGCCGCTTATAATTTTCAGAGTAAGGAGTATGCTATTGGGTTTGAATCTGTTATATACACTACAAAATTTTTTTTATATAGTAGCGAGTTATACATTCGAGGGCTGATTTTCTGCTCTGGATCCGTGTTTAGCACTTTTAAACTGATTCCAGCGAGTACTTTACACGAGCTTTATTACGATTTACTGGAGTTTTACGTGTAATGTGTTGGAACGCTAGCGAGGTGATGTATGCATGTCTCGAGCAAACATCTGACTGTCGTCGCAGTTAACAAGCTTGCCACTCCCACGCGAGGTTTCATTGATCATTTGCAGGTGCCTGTCTCCATGTCTCATTCGACAACTTCTGTCTCTAGCCTCGAGAATTTTTAAAAATATTTGAGGTTAACGAGGTTGAATTTAGGTACTTTTGCTTAGTCGTACGTGAATAATTTTAAAAACGTATGTATAGGAATATATTTTTCTACATGATGCAGGTAATAATACAGAGTTGCTTCAATGTCTGAGATAGGTATCGAACACATGGTTCTTACCCTATGGGTGACTGGTACTTGTGGCGTGTACTATATCCACTAACCCTCTTTTACTATGTAATATAGATGGGACATGGTTGTTTTCAGAGATGATGGTTAAAATATCTTGGGTAAAGAGTCCTTTGTAGAAATTACTAGGTGTGGTAATTATTTTAGTCGAAGTGATAATTTAGTAAAACACGTATAAATAATGTGATGATTTTTTTTCTCTATTGTGTAAACAAATTATTGATAAGATGGATTTGTATGTAGAACTGGTAGTATACCACATCTCTTGAAGAACACTGAATGTTATATAATGAAAGACTTTTGGGTTCAAGAAGCTAGAAGAAGGTGGAAAGGATCATGCGGTTCCTATGATTAAATGAAAGGAACTTTGTTGATTTTTTTCTATATACTAAGATGATTTAATTGAGTTTGGGATGATGGGTTGAAGGATTAAATAATAAAACTGGACACATAGGCTTTTAAAGAAAATGAGAATGTAGC
Source organism: Bacillus rossius redtenbacheri (assembly GCF_032445375.1). Lineage (NCBI taxonomy): Eukaryota > Metazoa > Arthropoda > Insecta > Phasmatodea > Bacillidae > Bacillus > Bacillus rossius. The sequence continues at coordinate 115,203,317 of NC_086331.1, forward strand.
TAACCATGTCTAGAAAACAATAGAGAATATTGTAAAGCTCACAAGATCATAGATTGTGGTACGTCTCTGACAACTGAAATGAGGAAACTATATCATTAAATGTGTGATATTGATGCAGCTCCTGGTATTATAACTGGTCACTACGGTGATGATGTCTTTGCGTCTGTGATAGTGACACGAACGTGGAGATTTTAAGACTATTAATAACATATATGTACAGAAGATGGGAGCCGTAGCATGACAGACCAATTGTTCATCGAGAGTCAATCCAAATGATGGGCTAATAGGCTAAATCTTCTACTTGGTTCGCGAAATGATGATAATTTTTACGTCCTCAAAGAAACATGAACTAAGAAATGCGTGGTTTATAGAATAAAACCTACTTTTTTGATCTGATGTATATTGTTGGGAATACATATACAATTTAATATGACTTTTATTAAATATCATTCTTACATATGTACTTTCATGCTCTTGACGCCTACAGTGTACATAAAGTATATAAAATATTTACGTACCTGGTTTTTTGTTTAACGTGTATATTTTGAATTTTTAAATTTGATTTTGTTAAAGAACAATGACTGAAATGATGCTTGTTATAAACAATAGGTCCTTCTATAACTGATGTGATTTATAATGCTGGGAAATTTTGAGGATGGTATGAGCAATAGGATGTAAATATGATGGTATGAGCAATAGGATGTAAATATGATGTGTCATTGGCTTGATACTTCGCTTGAATGAAATTTAAATGATACTTTGAGATGAAAGCTGCAAGTGCGTGCATTGCGTGTCCATTTCATTTGTCGAATTTTCTTCCAAAAGTGTTACCTTATTTTGGTGTGCTTCTTCTTTCAATGATGTTTTGACTCGAGTATTATAGTAATTGGTTCTTGATTTGACTTGCGTATTATTCCAACCGGTGCATGTATATAAGCGAGTCCTAGACAGCAGGTCGCTCAGTTTGTTACTGGCGACGACGACGGTGTAAGGATCACCTAGTTTGATTCTTCTGGTGCATAAGACGCGTAATTACCTGTTCTTGTGAACTCGATGGCATCTTTACCATCTAAAACGACGAACTTGATGGATGTTGTACCATCGACTACGGGAACCCTGACGTCAGCTATGGCGGAGAAGGTGCAGATCCCGTCGGCAACGACGACGTCATCACAAGAGGAGACTTCAACAGTCACGATACCGTCCGCAGGAGAGACTTTAATGCCGGTGGGGCTGGCTACACAGGAAAACTCTACGAACTTCGTTTCGTCCTCGATGGAAACTTCAATGGCTGGTGATTCAAGAACGACTAACGAACATCGATGCTGTTACTGCGACAAGATTTTCTCAAACAACAGCAATGCTCGACGACACGAGAAGAGAGAATGTGTCAAGAATCCTCCTCGCAAAATGTTTAGCTGTAACAAATGTCGTAAGCAATTTGCAAGGCAAGATAAGTTGAAAAGACACCTGAAGACATGTAGAGGTCCTGCTGTGCGGCAGAAAGTAAAGGTTTCTATACAACAATGATGCATCGATGTGCATAAGAGTATGCCTGGAGATGGCGCAACTGCTGCAACAACATCATCTGGTTCGGGTCTGAAAGGATCGGCTTCATCACCACGGTATCCTTGCAGCTACTGTGATATGTCGTTCGCATTTGCTCATGATGCACGAAGACATGAGCGGAGTAAATGCAAAAAGAATCCTTCTCGTATAAAGTTTCGCTGCGATGTGTGTCATGATTGGTTTACACGTATTAACAGTTTGCGACGACATGTGAAAAAATGTAAAGGTGAAGTCCGTGTGTCTACTGAAGAACTACCTGTAGAAATTTCCACTCCTCGCTTTAGATTGGAGACTCGTAAGCGTACAAGCAAGAGAACCGATGTGCAGCAACCGATTGGTATGGCGTCTGAACATGAAAATAAACATAAGACTGTGTTCGGCGCATTACAAGTGAATGATAATGGGTTCTACTTGGCGCAGTCTGCATTTCGTGGAACATTGAAAGACTACTATTATCTAAATACGTTAGGTGAGCCGAAAGACATTTGTAATTTTCTTGACGATATCAGACAGAACATAATCAATCAGCTTACTGATGACGTAGCAACAAACGGTCCATTAAAATATAACTTGTGGTTGGACTGTATATATGGAAAGCCGTATCCATTCGATGACGAAGTGAAGAAGTGTGCATTCAAGACATCGGCTGCAGTAATTTACAGTTCTAACGATGTGAAACAAACTGTTAAAAACGGTATCCAGAAACTCTGTCAAGAAGAGGAGGACTATGTCTGTAAATGTTCTGGCTGGACTCTTTCTAGTGTAAGCAGATTGGAGCTAAGAATTAGTCATTTCACGCCTATGCGGACCTAAATGTTTATAAGATTGCTGGCTTTCGCAAGTGATCCTGTAGTAAAGTAGAAATTATGTAATAAATAATAAAGTTTATTTTGTGAAAGAACTTGTGTTGTTTTATTTCTCGAACCTGTCACTATTATGTTAAATTGTTCTTATATTTAATTTTTTATCAACTAGGATCGTACCAAGGACCTAAGTCGACCTAATTAATCAGTTTATTAATGGTAAATTTATTTAATGAATTTTGGTATTGTACCCTATTTTGTACGTTAATTATTTTGAATTTTCAAGATGACATCCAAATTTTAAGATGTCGGGCACCTCAGTAATAATAAATGATTACGTACTCTAGCGGGTTAGAATAAAACTAGCATGAAGGTAATGTTGGTAATGATGGTAAGACTAGTACACACAAGATGGTGGCCACCAGCAGACGAAAACAAGATGGTGGCAATGAGCACTAGCAGGTGGTAGCTCCTGGTAGCATGTACTGAACATAAAATGTCGGATCCATGATGGTTGACAAGGACAAAGTCAAATTTCAAGGTCAAGGTCAAATTTCAATGCCAACAGTCGAGGTTAAAGGTATGGTGAACAGAAATTGTTCTAACATGTCGCCTGCACACTCTAGCAGACGAAAACAAGATGATAGTCTCCAGTGGATGAAGCCAAGATGGTGGACATGACGTCATATCGGTTTACGATATATACCTTGTTACTGATGGTAAGTCAGTCTGTAGGTTGCTTCCGTGGAGGAAGGATCTGATGTTTTTTTTTCTTTTTGCCCTCACCGGTTTCTAACCAAGGACAGGAATCGATCTAATCAATCCATTTTCTAATAAGTTAATTTTTTTATAAATTTAAAAAAAAATTTCATTAAAATCGGATAATAAATAAAAAAGTTAAAGATGGCGACCGTAACAAAATGAGCAATGATCTAGAATCCAATATGGCCGCCAGGGTCACGATCAAAGCTCCCCACAGCATGCGGCTTAGAGCGGCTTGACCATGGGGAATTTAAGCCACTATGGAGACAGTTCTAGTTTTTTTTTAATTTTTTTATTAAAATTGTTTTAATTGAATTTTTTTATAATTTTTAAAAAAAAATTCATTAAAATCGGATAATAAATAAAAAAGTTAAAGTTGGTGACCGTAACAAAATGAGCGATGATCTAGAATCCAATATGGCCGCCAAAGTCAGCATCGAAGCTCCCCACAGCATGCGGCTTAGAGCGGCTTGACCATGGGGAATTTAAGCCACTATGGGGAACATTTCTAGTTTTTTTTAATTTTAAATTTTTTTTCATTAAAATCGGATAATAAATAAAAAAGTTAAAGATGGCGACCGTAACGATATGTGCAACAGTGGTTTAAAGCATTATTTTATTTAATTTTTATTATTTGATTCGATTAGTTAATTTTTTTAATGATTTTTAAAAATTTTCCCATTTTTCTAACATAAAAATTACGGATTTTCAAGATGGCGGTCATGACGTCATACTAGGTGAAGATATATATACTTTGACATAAGTGGTGGGGGTCAGTCTGCCAGCACCCACCACGGGGAAGGGTCGGTCGCCATTTTTTAATTTTTTTGCCCTCACCGGGTTCGAACCGAGGACTCCGAACTCCGTGTCGTTAATGTATGTTTTTTTATTATTTTTTACTCAAATTTTATTAATTAAATTTTTTAATAAATTTTAAAAATATTTTCATTAAAATCGGATAATAAATAAAAAAGTTAAAGATGGCTGCCGTAACGGAAATTGCAACGGTGACGTCATCATCCAACATGGCGGAAAACACATCACCGGAATTTTCGAGAACACACAATTACGTCATCCAAAATGGCGAATCCAAGATGGCGGATCCAAATTGGCCGTCGGGGTCAAGGTCAAGGTCAAAGGTCAAGGTCACAACCATCCAAGATGGCCGCCGTGACGACACAATCCAAGATGGCGGACCGGCTCCTCGCTCCTCACCCTGGACCCTGTTTCAGGAGCCCCATTTACATACTACTCAGATCCCAATGGAATGTTTATCATTGTCACCGACAACATTAGAGGATCCTTCAACAGGTGTGGTTCTACAAGCAGAGGATACTTTAATTGCTGCAGTGCTGGCTGCAGAGGAAACTTCAATGAATGACGTTTCGCCAGCGAAGGAGACTTTAATGGTTGGTGATTCGACAACAACTAGCGAGCATCGATGTTTTTACTGTAAGAAGATTATTTTTTTCGATAAACTGTAATGCTCTCTGATACGAGAAGTGAGAAAGTGCTAGTAATTTTTTTCGCAAAATGTTTAGCTGTTAAAGTAATGCATGCAATTTACAAGAAATTATAATTTTAAAAGACACTTTAAGACATGCAAAGGTACTGCTGCGCGCCAGAAAGAAAAGGTTTCGTTGCAACGGCGATTAATTGATGTGCTTAAGAGTACACTGGGAATTGGTACAACAGCAGTTTCATCAGCATCTGATTCAAGCCTGAAAAGTTCGTATTCATCAACTAGGCCTCCTTGCACCTACTGCGATATGTCGTTCGCATTTTTCATTCTCGAATGAAATTTCGCTGCGATAAGTGTCGTGTTTGGTTCACGTCCATTGGAAGTTTGAGACGACATGCGAAAAACTGTATACGTGAAGTCCGTTTGCCTAATGCGGAACTACTTGCAGACATTTCGACTCCTTTGTTTAGGTTGGAGATTCGTATGCGTACAAGCAGAAAAACTGATGTTCAGCAACCGATTGCGATGACGCCTGGGCATGAATCTAAACCTAACACTGTGCTTGGTGCATTACAGGTAAACGATAACGGATTCCAATTGGCTAAATCTGTATTTCGCAAAACTTTGAAAGACTACTATTATCTAATTTGTACTTTTCTTGATGATGTCAAGCAGAACACAGCTTACTGATGAAGTAGCAAATCACGGATATTTAATTTATAACTTGTAGCTGGTCTTTGTACATGGAAAACCATATATGTTCGAGGACAAAGTGAAGAAGTGCACATTCAAGACTGTGAATACTCTCATTTACAATTCCGGCGATATGAAGCAGTCTGTTAAACACAGTATAGAGAAACTCTTTCGGGAAGAAAAAGACTATGTAAGTAAAGGATATAGCTGGTCTCTGTCTTCAGTAAATTGATTGGAGCTAAGAACTAATCAGTTCAAGCCAATGCAGAACTAAACGTTTATTATATTGATAACTTTCGCAAGTGTTCCTGTAGTAGTGTATAATTTATGTAATAAATTTTATTTGTAAAACAAGTTTTGTGAAAAATATAATTGAAGATTTTTATTGAAACATTTGAAACAAAAAATGATTTTCTTTGCATTAGCGAAGGATTGAACCAATGATGGAATTAGATCGACTCAATCATTAATCTATTTTTGATTTTTTTGATGAATTTTGGAATTGATTCTGAATTATAGCTAAATAATTACAGATTTATAAGATGGCGGCCAATATTACCAACAAGGTGGTGGATGCTACGATGGTCTTTGATTGGCACTCTGGCAGGTAAAACGTAAGCCATTATGATGGCAGCACTCTCTAGCAGATAATGTGTGTACTACATGACACCAGTGCTCCTGGTATCGAGTACTGAAAACAAGATGGCGGCAGTACTCTCTAGCAGACGATGTATGCACTATGTGACACTAGCGATCCTAGTAGCAAGTACTGAAAATAAAGATGGCTGCCTCCAGAGACTAAAATAAGATTGCATTATGATGTCATAATCCAATATGGCGGACTCCAAAAAATGGGGCTGTGATGTCATAATCCAGGATGGTGGCATCCAGCAGACGAAAACAAGATGATGGAGCCAAGTTGGCGGACATTACATCATACTGGCTGCCGTAATATCTGTACCTGTTGTGAATAAGTAAGTAAGTCTTATAATTAGAGACCGGAGAAATTCGCAGATTCATTTCGTGATAGGCTGAAATTCAAACATGTGTACAATTCTGCTGATTCTGCTATTGGCTCGCAGTTTATCTGGAGCTCTCTGGGCCAATGAGAGACTATCGACCAAAGAAGCGTCGAATCACAAGCTACCCAGTGGAGACGCCTCACAATTTAGTACCCAATGAACACTCGTGTTTACTTGAGATGTGCAGAGAATAATGGAGGCTATCCTAGAGGTAATTGAATCCGCGAATTTTTCCGGTCCCTACTTATAATATAAGATATCGACTTACTTAGTTATTCACGCTTGATACAGATATATTCCTTGATATTAGTGGTGGGAGGTCAGTCTGCTAGTAGCCTCTGTGGGAGAATAATCCCCTCACCATTTTATTTTATTTCGCAGGGTTTTGACCAAGGACTCCATTGATAATTTTTTAAAAATAGTATTTACATTTTTTTTATTATTTTTTATTTGTTCATAGTTTTCTAATAATAATAATGTATTTTCAATATGGCGAATGTGACGTCATAATCCTAGATGGTAGGCGTGACGTTATCTAAGATGGCGGCCGGGGTCAAATGTCCTTAGCGACTTTTTGGAGGCTGGTCGACGGGGAATTTAAGTCTCTATGGTGAATTTGCATTATTTTAAAGGCAAATTTTTTTAGGCATTTAAATTTTATAAATTTTTATTTATTTGCTGTTTTTTCCTCAAAAATTGAACTGTTTATTTGTTTATTTTTTTATATTTTTTGGCGGAATTTATTTCCTAAAAACTATATATTTTAGCGAATTTGTTGAATTTTTTTCAAATTTGTCAATTTTTGGCAAATTTAAAGGTCAAAGTCAAAGGTCAGGGCAAAGATAATCTAATATGGCCGCCATGACGTCACAATCCCTGATGGCGAACAGCCACCACAGGAACCTCACCCAGAACCCAGTCTTCGGAGGAACATTATATATTACTAAAGAGTTTTCTGATAATTATTTTGCTAAGGCTTAGCTTTCTTTTTTGTCGAGTATAGAATATTTGTGTTACCTGCGTTCCGATTCCTTGAGATCAGAATGGGTATGTGTAAATCTGTCGCACATCTTGGTATTCCATTTAATTATCATTATAATTTCGATTTTTAATTTGTAATTATTTTCATTATAAACATTATAATTGATAATGAAACTTTTCTCTGGGTTTCCAGGTGCATATTATGCCTTTCGTTCACCCTTTGTTGATTCCTAAGATATGTTTTCATTTTATTTTGACGTGACGTCTAATAAATCGATGAATGCCGGCTGCACGCACGAAAAAGGATGACTCATTGTCCCGTTACGCACATTGTCCCGTTACGCAATGTCCCGTTACGCTCATTGTACGCTTGCGCCGCATCTATCTCTCTTCCACTCGATTGGAACAACAATCGATTTGACTTTTTCGAGGCACATTAAACTTGAAACACTCCCATTCGTTTCCTACTTTTCCTATCATCGTCCTATCCTTAACAGAATAACACAGATTGTAAGAAGTTAAATAGCAAACATGTATAAAAGTTATAGTTAAAATAATCTGTTCGTTATAGTAGTAAACATATTTGAATTAATGAGTGCAAATAAAAGTAAATTTATCAATTAAATTGTAGATTTAATTTCACTCCTTCTTTGTATCCATACAAAATAGTGATAATTCAATATAATTAATTCAATTTTATTCATAAAAGTATGCAATCATTTCATCAATGTTTTGTTATGACGTTGTCACGTTAAACTATCGTCCGTAAACCGACTTTACAGACAACCAATTTTTTAAAGTGAAACTTCTTTGCTGAGGGGGCTACAATTCTCGAGCGTTACGAAAATTCCGATCGCATGAGGGGAATAGTCAAGTACGTGATGGGGGAATCGGTAGAGTAGGAGAATGTGTCAGCAACGCCACTCCAAAGCATGCACTAGCGGTGAAGGAGGAGCTGAAAAGGAGAAGGGATAAGTACGTAGCGTAGCGTGCTATATGCTAGTTGTAACGGCCGGAAAGAGAGATTGCAGGGGTGAGGTAGAAATGACGCAGCAGTGATACTAAGGAGTTCTCGTAACCTTGCTTTCTACTCCCAGTTTTAAAAACAGCTAACGATTGTCGCTACCATATATGTATTTACTAGCTGTGCCAGCGACTTCGTCCGCGTGGAATAGTGTCCTTGGGTAGCATTTTTAATTATTTAGGCTAATTATTTTACAAATAAGACACATACGTATAAATACTTTAATGAGCTATTTGCAGTGTTTCACCGCAAAGAGCTTATTAAATTATTTAAGTATATAAGTACATAAGGTTTAAAGTATTAATATGAATTTATTTAAGTCCATTTTTATAAACTCCTTTTTTTGTTTTCCCATCTTTTGCCGAAACATAAAGATTTTGCGGATTTGATACACGTGAGCATGCCACATAGAGTTGCCCATGGGAAAAACATTTTTTTTTTCTAAATGAACTCCTGCAACTTTAAGCGTCTGTCCTTAACCCAACTAAAGAAAAAAAAATTTAATAACCTAACCCAAAAACTTTAAGTTATTTGAATTTCACGATTAACATTAATTAAATAAACAAAAAATCGTGTAAGCAAATCGAATTGTAATCAATTTGCAGTGAATATGTAATGATGAATTTGCAGCGGAAAAAATCAGTATTCGCATGCGTGTGGCACAGTCGTCTGCCCTTTCGTGTCTGCCCGTTTGGGTAAGCACACTTAGGCATATTTACCCACTTACGCTGCGCCGTACCACATATTTCCATACAAACTTTCATCCCCTATTCCCTATTGTTATTTTATACCCTTGAGGGTAAAACTTTTACAAACTTTGAATGTCATATTTATTTATATAGAATCAACAGCCTAAAAAATAACTTTCAAGCTTCTAGCTCTAAAAATGACGATACTTCCATACAACTTTTCATCCCCCCCTTTCAACCCCTTACAACCCTTTTTTTCGCATTAAAAAGTAGCCTATGTCCTTTCTCAGGCTCTAAACTATCTGTGTACCAAATTTCATTTAATTCGGTTCAGTAGTTTTGGCTTGAAAGAGCAACACAGACAGACAGAGTTACTTTCGCATTTATAATATTAGTAAGGATTTTTTAAAAATTAAAAGTATCTACAATTTATTTATTCATGTGGAAAAGAGTTATTGATTTGTGCAAATAACTTTATAAGTATCATTCATTTTTATGTGACTAGTGTGATTGAAAATGTAAAAGAGATGTATAGTCTTAAGAGGTTAGCTTTATAAGTGTAATTTATTTTTGGTATGTGAACACTGTGATTTGAAATGTCGAAACGGCTTATAGACTTGTGAAATAGACTTTATATGTTTAATTTATGTTCTATTGAATTTTTTGTACTTTCATTTTACTCATCTGGAGATCGAGATTTTACATTATACCAAAAAAATAATAAAAAGGCAGAAGTTAATAATAAGTATTATCGAAAGCAACGTGCGAATAAACAGCCAAAAAAAGGCGCCAAAAAGTTCCATTGAACGGATGCGAGAGTACAGGATGCGGAAAAAGGTAATTTTTTTTTAAATCATACCCGAATCCTTACTGTCCTGGGTTATTATATCTTGTTCAATAAAAAATTACTACTTATCTTTCTCTATCTTCACCTGATAATGAAGATGTTTCATTTTTGTCATGCGTGGACTCGACGCACACATCCTATTAAATTTTCTATAAACAGTTTTTACGTATTTTATTTTAGGATATAATTAATTTATTAATGTGTATTTATTACATTATCATTATTCATATATGTTGTTCATGGAATAAAAGCACATTAATTATATATTTTAATAAACATAGAGTATTATGATGACTAAAATGTTCAAAACTACTCGTAAATTCCTCTTTGATACACTTCATGTATCAATGTGCTCACAAATAAACTAAGGTGTTATATTTCAGTGGTCATGAGGGCCAAAGTTCAAGTTTAAGGTCAAAGGTCCCCAGAGGCTAGTTGGCAGCTGGTAAAAGGTGAATTCAAGCCCCTATGGGGACATTTAATTATTTTAATAGATAAAAGAGTTTAAAGAATTTCTAATTTTGTTTGTTATTTTTTTAATTAGAATTTATTCCTGAAATTTATAATTTTTTAATTAAATGATTTTTGAAAGGAATTTTTTGGTAATTTTTGAGAATTTTGAGTAAATTTAGGCAAATTTTGGGAAATTTTGAAGGTTGAGATCATAGATCAAGGTGATCCAAGATGGCAGCCCTGACGTCACGTATTCAAGATGGCTGACCACAGCTCTCGGCTCCGGACCCAGGACCTGGACTCAGGAGTAACCATTATACCAAACGAATAACCAAAATTGGTTTTGTCTACTTCATTTACTACATAATTCTGCAATTCCTCTTGTAGTTGAGGTAAACAATTTTGCAAATCACCCAGAAAAAAAAAGATAATCTTGAACATTTATGGTGACTATTCCCAGCAACGATCGACCACAAAAAGAATAACGTCTGTAAACATTTTCTTTGGAAACGTTAACGACTTTAAAGTTGTTGGGTTGCCTATGTGCACCGCACAGTTCGCTGATTTCCAAAGAAAATAAGGAAGTTCATCATAGCATTTGAGTTGCAACTTGCTTTGCTAGGTTGGCAGCAATCATCCTTGCTCCGGAGTCATGAGAACCACGCCCAGAACACGGAAGAAGGCATCCCAGCAGTTTTTACTTCGGCTCGTTGAAGGGCGGGCCAGTGAGCGGCGACACAGCTCCGGTGCTGGTTTGGACAGCCAGGCCCTCTGGCTAGTCTGGGAAGTCCCAGAGATGTTGTGATACTCCTAGGATTGGGGGATCCTCCGAGGCAACTACAGGTCAGCTGAATGGTTGACAGGGTTTCGGGATCGGTAGCCTCGGCCTCTCGTTGTAGTTCTTCCTCACAACACCTCCAAGTTTCGACATTCACCCATGGCTAGTGCCATGCATATTTCGCGAAAAGATTCCGAGATTAGTTATAAGTAGAGACCGGAAAAATTCGCGTGTTCAATGACCTCCAGCATAGACTGCAATATCCTCTACACACTCGGGCAAATGCCAACTGTTCATTGGCTGCTGACTTGTGAGTCGTCTCGACTGGGTGGTCTGTGATTCGACACTTCTATGAGTGAGGGTCTCTAATTGGCCCTTTGTCCTTCAGATTAACAGTGAACCAATGACAGAAGCAGCACTAAGGTATAATTATTTGAATTTTAGCATAACACGAAATGAATCCGCGAATTTTTCAGGTCTCTAGTTATAAGTTAAAACACTGTAGCATCGTCTGTGTTTCGTGATTGGGTGAATTTCTTTCAGGCTCATGTCGATTGTTACATCACCAATCACAGTAATTCAGTGGGGAAGCAAACGCGTCCTGAGTGGCTCGGTCAAATAAGGCAACGACTTCTCTCGCAGACGGCTGCCAATCACAAGGGAGAAACCACTGTTGCGGGTATAACATGTTGCAGTCTAATAGGCGCTAAGATTTATTCGCGAAAAATGCCTACCCCTACCCATGGCTATCTTGTGGTGGGATTCAGCCCTTCCAGGGAGCACATGCCTTTAAATACACACTTTGAGCAACCGTAGAATTCTGCTGAAGAGTACTGGCTGTAACAACGTTGCATAGCGGATCTTGGGACAGTGAATAATTATTTTCCGGTTCATGACACAAAAAAAATCCCATACTTGTTTGAAGTTGTATGATTCATTTTATAATATTCAATATTTTTATTTGTTATGTACTCAGTACAATCTATTATAGTGATATTATTCCAGCAGTTACTAAATGTTTGAGTTGTTTCTTAGATAATAATATCTTATAATCTCTTATCTTAGATGATAATTAAAATATGTTTTGTGATATTTTATAAATACAAATAGAAATACCTATTTTTAATTTTAGGGAAGAATAGTACACATGTATTTAATATGTATTATGCTGTATGTAAATAAACAGTTTGTATTGTTTACAGTAACACACTGAGATGTTTCTTAACTGTAAACAATTTCTACTAAACAAATATCAAATTAAATATTATTGAAATGTATATATTTTTGAGTTTGTATGTCATAAAATTATTAAATTTAAATTTCACATTACACAACTATAGCAAACAATACTTGGTTGTAAGACGTGTTCAGGTCCCCTCGAAACCTATTTCTGGCTAGGTCTCTGACTTAGATATAACTAGACATGCGAATTTCGCGTTATTTTCCATCACCAGGGTGGAATAAATATTCTGGAAACAAATCAGGACAGTGTAATTTGTTGATTGGCTGCTGCCACATCACATCATCTATCCTGGTTCAACATGACTGGATAACATTATATTTTGCATAAATGTCAGTGGCCACTAATCCGTTACCGAGTGTCATGATCCAAAGATATATGTCATATTATATGTATAGGAGTTCGCAGTCTAGTCGGATGCCAAATAATAACAAGAATTTTGCATGTCCCTTTTCATAATCTTGCGGGTTTCCTCTCCGTAGGATTTAATCCATTTTGTACCTACCAAGTGTGCTTGTTTTACTTTCTCTGTTTCATCATAATTCCCTCTCGACTGCACTATTTTCTCGTCCGTGTAACAGAGGCTACATGCCAATAAAAATATCGTAGAGTAAATTAAGGGCACAGAGAATTTCTTTACGTTTTCCAAAATAATTTTTTGTTAAAATATCATTTCCTAAATAACACCTAAATGGTTTTTACTTAAATTTTCCAGCACGCTGATATTTCTCATAAAATTGAAGACTAAGTAATAAGTTGCATGAAAGAGTAAAGCGAAAAATATAGTTATGCTCCTATTGGATAAAACAATGTTTAAATATTACAAGCATTTTAACCGGGTACTATGTTTAGGTGTATCATTGAATTGGCTGTTTTTTTTTTTTAATATAACTGCAAACATCCCGTAGAACGCAATGCGCAGTTGACTTGATGAAATATAACAAAGCATTTTATCTGTCTGCGCTGTACTACAGTCGGTGAATGATGGTTCGTTAATGCTGTATACAAGAAGATCTACAACGTATTCAGTGAAAGATTTGAATTTTGAAAAATTAGTTACAAGCAAACGCTGTGTATCGTTTTGAATAGCAGAACCTCGTAAGATATTATTGGGAATTGTGCAGGTGACGAAAATGAATTTCATCTAGTATCTGTTCGATAAAAACTGTGTTCACATTCGGGACTGTACCGCGAGGGGGACGCACCACAACGCCGAAATACCACAACGCCGAAATACATTAACGCCGAAAAATGTCATTCCAGGACTGCCACAAAGATTAGGTTAGGTAAGGTTAGGTTAGGTTAGGTTAGGTTAGGTTAGGCTAGGTTAGGCTAGCCAAGGTTAGGTTAGGTACACAAATTCATTCAGTTTTCATTTTGCTCCTGTGGCTCCCTCTCCCCGCAGCAACATTTTTCGGCGTTACTGTATTTCGGCGTTGTGGTACACAGCAGTTTTCTAGCTGTCGGCGTTGCGGTCAATTTGGCATTCGGCGTTATGGTATTCGGCGTTATTGTACGTTCGGCGTTGTGGTATTTCGGCGTTGTGGTAACGACCCTACCGCGAGTTCCTCGCTCAAGATGCTCTCGTCAAAGGTGGACGACCCAAGAAGCAAACAAGAAACCAACATTTGGCCAATTTTTTTTTGTTGTTGTTGGCAGAGGTGGCAAGCGCTTGGCCACATGACTGTCGACGTTTCACATATGGTCGGTAACCATCTCTGCGGGCTGATTATGAACACACGTTTGTCGATATGAGACACGGGAAGCAACGAATGTCGTGGAGATTACAGCAAAAAGAAAGCTGCGCGATTACATCTTCCGTTAAACTTCGACTATTGATGTTGTGGCGGTATGTACCGCAACCTTTGAGTACGAACACACATTTTGGAAGGTATTTATCGCGTCGGTGGATTGAACTCACCATCATTCTAGGCTGCGCTGGTCTTCTACCGCGTGTGAACTCACGTGCTAACAGATTTCTGTTACATTATTTGGGTTTATTTCACGAATAAATTTGGACACGAGCCATTGCAGAGAATACATTTTATTTTTTTCTTGCATTTAAAAAATAACCATAGTTAATAGATATACATCTAAAATTAAAAGATTAAATAGGCCCAGTTGTACACCAACGTTTCTAAAAATGTCAAGTGGTATGCAGTTAGCGAAAACGTTGGGAAACCCTGGTACGGGCAATTCGAAACGACCGGATGTGTTTGTAAAGGGAAAAGCACGGGACGACCAAAAGTGTCTGTACAGGATGTTGACCGTGTTAGAGCATCTTACCTGCGAAGTCCTAAGAAATATATTTGGAGAGCGAGTCTTGAACTTCAGTTGCCAAAGACGACCGTGTGTAAGGTTTTAAGAACATGTTTACACACGTGTCCATACAGGTTACAGTTGCTGTATGCTTTAAAGCCAGATGACTGTGGTGTATGTTGTAACTTCGCACTTGAAGTGTTTGAGCAGAAAGGTGACTTTCTTGACCGTGTGTTCAGCGATAAGTCAACTTTTAATCCAAGTGGGTAGGCAAATTAACCATAATTAGAGACCGGAAAAATTCACGGATTCATTAAGCGATAGGCTAGAATTCAAACACATATACCTCTTAGATGATTTTGCTATTGGCTAACTGTTCATCTGGACGCATCTCAACCAATTATAAACCTTCAACCAAAGAAGGATCGAATCACAGACAAACCAACTGAGACGACTTACAAGTCAGCAGCCAATGAACTTGCGTTATTTGCCCGAGTGTACAGGGGAATGTGCAGTCTATCCTGAAGGCCATCGAAACAGCGAATTTTTCCGGTCTCTACCCATAATGATCGTATCTGGGGGTCATAACTTATAACTAGAGACCCGGAAAATTCGCGTGTTCAATGACCTCCAGGATAGACTCCAGTATCCTCTACACTTTCGGGCAAATGCCAACTGTTCATTGGCTGCTGACTTGTGAGTCGTCTCGACTGGGTGGCCTGTGATTCGACACTTCTATGAGTGAGGGTCTCTAATTGGCCCTCAGTCCTCCAGATTAACAGTGAACCAATGGCAGAAGCAGCACTAAGGTATAATTATTTGAATTTTAGCATAACACGAAATGAACCCGCGAATTTTTCGGGTCTCTACTTATAACACACCAAAGGTGCACATATCGCACATTTGTAAGAAAATCAGCAAATGCGAGAGTGAGGGGTCTGCCGGCAACACGGAGAGAATCACACGGAATGAAGATGGAAGTGAAACCAGGGATCCAAGATGGCGGCGGGGCGCGGAAGGACGTGGCGCGGAGGAGGCCGCGCTCCACCTAGTTCGCCGGCCGGCCCGGGGTCGACGACCTTGAATCAGTCTCACTTGCCCGCGGTGCCAGCGGCTCGGCTCACCGGCCTCCCGCGCCGCCGACACGACGCAACAGGCAACTAACTATAATTAGAGTCTGGAAAAATTCGCTGTTTGAATGACCTCTAGGATGGACTCCACGATCCTCTATGTACGCGGGAATATTACACCAGCTCATTGGCTACTGACTCGTGACACCTGCTAACTGGGATGCTTATGATTCGATACTTCTTACGTTGAGGGTCATTCATTGGCTCACAGTCCTTCAGGCAAACTGTGTTCCAATTACTGAAGCGGCAATAAGTTACACGCACTTGGATTCTAGCCTATCGCGAAATGAACCCGCGAATTGTTCCTGTCACTAACTATAATGCAACAAAGCAACGGTCGTTTATAAAAGCACCAAAGTCTCAAGACGTCAGCGACACTGCAACAAAAAAAAGGGGGTTTTTCTGTAAAGTCGGTTTACGGACGCTAATTTTACGTGATAACTAGAGACAGGAAAAATTCGCGGGTTCATTTCGCGATAGGCTAGAATCCAAGTGCGTGTAACTTATTGCCGCTTCAGTGATTGGAACACAGTTTGCCTGAAGGACTGCGAGCCAATGAATGGCCCTCAACGTAAGAAGTATCGAATCATAAGCATCCCAGTTAGCAGGAGTCACGAGTCAGTAGCCAATGAGCTGGTGTAATATTCCCGCGTACATAGAGGATCGTGGAGTCCATCCTAGAGGTCATTCAAACCGCGAATTTGTCCAGTCCCTAGTGATAACGTCATAAGAAAACATTGATGAAAAATTGCATTTTTTTTTAATTTTGAAATATTATTTTACAGTTTTTTGCAAAATTAATTTAAATAATTTGTTTAAATATAATCACGAACAATTAGTTCAAAAGCCCGCCTTAACCTGTTTGATATTATAGAAGATTTTCTCGCACGGTGGTTGGCCGGTTCTTGCACGCTCGGCTCAGGCGGAACGTGACAATTTTTCGTGCGTGCAGCCGGCGTTCATCGATTTATAAGACGTTATCACGTCAAAACATTTTTTGGAATTTAAGGGGCCCGCCTCGTCAGGGGTGTATGTGTGTTAGTGAGGCGGTATGACAAGAGCGACGCTCGTGCGGTATAGCCTCTAAGCGCAAGGCTCTGAACTGGCGCGCAGTCTACTCGTCGTCACAGGATAACTGTGGAATTTGATCGGTGACCGTAACATTATATGGCCGAGAAATGAAGATAAAGGTGTAATGCAAGTCCCTTAAGTGCTCTCAAGAATCTGTACCGATTGTTTTACGCCTAAAAATTACTCTGAAAACATGCGTTTTAGCCATTTTAACTCTTCTAAAAATACAGTTGAAAAACTTAATCCGAAATCAAAAGTACTTTCCGGCCCTCAGCGAAATCTTAAATGCTTTTCGTAAGCAGACCCGACTCGGATATCTTGAGTAGTTTTGAAATAGCGTTGTTTTTCCTGAAGCTCTGAGCACCGTGTGTGTGCCCGGGTAGGCGGAGCCCTTAAGACAGTTACATATCTTCATCGGGCTTCTTTTTACTAATTCACGTACATCACGGAAAATCTAGAGGTTATAATGATTCACTAGCTAATAAAATAACACGCGACTTCGCTCGCATGATTCCAGAATATTGCTAAAATATTATCTTTGAAAGAAATTTATGTGATTGATTCCAAACATTTTTACTAAATAAATAGACAAAATAAATTTTCATGTGCATAAAATATTTATTATATAAAAATCCGTTCAAAAATAATATTATTTTAGTGGTTATGTGTAGACCTTTTTAATTTTTAGTATTAAGTATCTGATTTTAAAACTTTTGTTTTAGAGTGTTCGAGAATATCCTTTACCTCGATGAAATCACATAAGGTAGACAATTTAAAAAAAAGATTAAAACACGCACCTACTTCATATTAACTAAGATTACGCCATATTTACAGCAAACACTTCAATTTACGATAGTTAAGGCTATGCTTAGAATAATTAAATAATTTCACATTTTTTGCATATATCTGCTATTATTTAGGTCTATTTGATAAGATCGCATCTTTATTTAAAATGTAGAGTATGGATATCAAATGTATTATCCAACGTATTAGTTGATTCTTAGTTTGCTTAGTATTATTTAAACACAATCCCCTAATACTTTACCCCTCTCTTCTTTTTCCACACGGATGCCAATGTAAAAATTCAGTAACAATGGCAATATCCTTTAATCATACAAAAACCAAACTAATACCGTTTCGTTTCTTTTAAACGCAGGTGAAAACTCCAAAATACTTATGATAAACTCATATTTATATAGAGTTTAAATTTATCTTGACAATACTTAATTATGGATTCCATTAAAATTTTAGAAATAATACTAGAAGTTAATATTGGGGGGCTTCAGAAACAGGGTCCTGGGCGAGTATTAAAGATGGGTTTAGGCCATATTGTACTGTGATGTCAATGCGGCCATCTTGAATGATGTCACCTGTGCAATTTTCGTTATGGTAGTCATATGGAATTCTGACATCACGGCGGCCATCTTGGATGTCCTTGACCTTGACATTGGCCGCAATTTTGAAATCTTGAAATCAACGTCCCAATGTTTGCAATTTTCGTGACGCACGCCATATTGAATGATGACATCACCATTGCGCTTTTCGTTACGTTCGCCATATCGGATGGTGACGTCACGGTAGCCATCTTGAACGGGCTGACGGAGGCTGACTCATACGCTCGTCGATAGTACTGAGTCGACCGAGCAGACAGACCCGTGACTCTACACAGTTGGCAGGTTAGCTGTGCCTTCCACGTACCACAGTTCCGGGTACTGCTTTGGAACTCTCTTCTTACTGCTTTTTGAAGTCAAATAAAGTAAATCTGAAAGTAGTGCTGCACAGTCAGGCGAATGTAACCGAGTATTAAGTGAATGTGTCGAAGATATTATAGTCAAAAATATAAGAAGTTCCAAAATGATAAAAAAAACTTATATTTTATAATTTATAAAACAAACTATAAAATTAAATTTTAAGGATTATCATGATTATAAACAATTCTGCAAAACACTTTTACTGAATACATTTTAGGGTACTAAAACTATACAACCAACTAAAGTGCCCATTAAATATTTTAGTTCTGCTACTTCGTGTCCATTGATTGCTTTTATAAAGGTATTAACTCCTCACGCAAACGGCGAAAAC
Source organism: Bacillus rossius redtenbacheri (assembly GCF_032445375.1). NCBI lineage: Eukaryota > Metazoa > Arthropoda > Insecta > Phasmatodea > Bacillidae > Bacillus > Bacillus rossius. The sequence continues at coordinate 115,222,182 of NC_086331.1, forward strand.
ACCTTCACTAATGCAGTCTGGACTCATCAGTGTTCACACCCCCGCCAATTCAACACCACGCAAAAGTCGTGACACCAGTTTACTGTCTCTCTCGGACGGAAGCATTTTATCAGGCAACTAACTCACTCACTCTCACACCTTAAGCAGAAATACATTGAACCTCAATGATACAACCTGAAGGGACCATACTTTTGTCACTTTGTAATAATGAGGTTTGTACTATCCAAACTACGAGTATTACAAAATTGTATCACCAATTTTATATAAAATCTCAATTAAATTCTAGTAAGGTTTAAATATATTTTTTTTTTCTAATTTAGTATACCTAAAAAATATAATATTTCCTAAGAAAACTTGAACACAATTTCATACAACAGCAAATGTACTTTTCTTTAGGGATTGTAAAATATAATATACAGAAAAAAAATTTGTTCTCTACTACACTTATTAAAAGGATTTAAGACAAAATAATAAAGCATTACCATCATTTTGAAGGAATATGTGATTTTTAAGCCTTTTTTCCTAACCTACGCTGAACCTAACAATTGCACCAGTATTACTTTAGTTGATAATTCACACTGATTTTTTTCATTACTATGAGATATTTGTATTAAGCATCCTTTACTACATGTAATTATTCCCTTGGAACAAAAACCCTTTGTATTACATAATAACCATACCTTTTTGTTAAGTACATAGTACTATAACTCCTATGAAATTTGTTGAACTCTAAAAACACTTTGTTTTCATGAGAGTTTTTATAAATGAGGTTTTACTGTATAGGGGCCATGGGCATGTCGTGACTAAAATGGTATCGAGAGTCCTGTCTAAACTTTGCTAAAAGTTCGTACGGACATAAAAGTCTTGAACTTCCAGAAGTTTCCAATTGGCCGTCGTAGTCCGAGGCGTCGGGAAGGTACGCGCTACCTCCAGTGGCTACGCACCTGGGATTGCGCCTACGAGTTCCAGATTGCCGGAGGGGAATGGCTGTCAATCGTCCTCCAGGACCGATATTCCAAGACACAGAAATAAGAGTGTAGGTGTTGAATATACTACACCTGTACCCTATCTATATACGTAGTGCACGATCGGACATGGCCAGTCCCTTATTTTTGGCCAACGAATTTTGTTGTCCTATCCGTTGACGTTCTGTGGTCCAAATTACGCGCATGCGCACAGCTCACTTTTTCCTTGATTTCGTCCAGATGGCTGAACCGCATCTGGCGCCATTAACTCATAAATAGACATTTTTGTGATCATCGCGGGACGTACCAAGCGTGTTGGTGTGCCAAATTAAATTTTATAATAGCGAAACTATCCCGGAATACATTTGGTACACTTTAACGGTCATAAAAACAAATAATCCCAACTTTAAAAGTACTCTAGAAAATTACTATTACACCATTAAATTCTCGCGGTGGTGCTGCTATCTGTAGGATATTTGGCGTAGCGAATGTATCGTAGGTTGCCAAAAGCCCGCTAGAATGTACTGAAATCCGTTTCTAGCCTCGCGCAGGGCACAGCTTATTCGTTACCTAACAGGGATAGGGTTTGGACACGTTCTGGAATACGGTCTGCGAGTTAGGTCACGGTTGTATCCCAAAAAGGTAGTGCTTATTCGCTATCTTATGGAATACCACCATAGGTGTTACGTCACAGGCAGGGCGAACTGCTTCCCCTGCCGAGACGTGGCAATGGCTGCAGGCAGGTCGCGAAGGGTGGCTGTAAAAGTACAGCATGTCCATAAAAGAATGTCCCAGATGTAATTTTAATAGTATCAACTGTGAGCGTTGTAGAGTGTTGCTTCAAGGTCACAATTAAAAAAAATTAACTCAGTTTTAGACAAGCGCATGCACGAGTAGGTACTGCTTTGTTGTTTTCTCGCTTGCAGCGCTACTTATGTTAAAAGAATGGCTCTTTCCCAAAATTGGTAGAGGGCGAATATGAAAAATTTATTTGGCAACAGAATTGACCCCTTCCTTATTATAATCACTTTGTACGAGAGTGGTTGAAGGTCGAAGTCCCTGGCCGTTGGATTGGTTGTAATGGTCGAGACGACAGAGCTCTTTTTCGTTGGCCTCCACGTTCACCTGACATAACGCCCTGCGATTTTTTGAAGTGAAGTGGGGGCTAAAATTTTCGGGAGTTACGAAAATACCGATCGCACGAAAGGAATATTTAGGTACATTGTGGGGGAACCAGGAGAGCAGGAGAGTGCGCCAAAAAAAAGCACCAAAAGTGCCAGTGAACGAATGCGAGAGTACAGGGCGCGGAAAAGGGTATTTTTTTTTTAATTTGCGATCATACCTGCATCCTTACTATTCTCAATTATTATCTCTTGTTCCATAAAAAATACTTATAATTTATCTCTATATACACCTAAAAAGCAAGAAATTTCTCTTCTCTAGCGCTTGGACTTCGCGCACACATTTTCCTTTGGGGCTTTAGAAAAGATCGTGTCTACGTTCCGCCGCTACCGAATGATTTGCCAGAGTTGAGACACAGAATTGAAGAGGCTGTTGTTTCCATTACTCCTGATTTGTTAACTAAAGAGTGGAAAGAATTGGGCAGTAGGTTAAATCTGTACCGTATAACTAAAGGTGCACATATTGAACGTTTATAGAAAAAAACTAGTTTAGTTTACATTAAATTTTATGTATGATTTGTTGTAAATAGTCAAAATTAAACTGTTATGACATAATTGAAACTGGGACATTCTTTTAGGGTCACTCTATACATTATTTATATTACACACATTTTTACTGACAAAATACTTTAAATTGCTAATATTGTTCTTTACCTTCTAAATTATTTTTATCGATTTACTAATAACATCCATCATCGTATTTTAACGACATTTTACATATATAAATTCCTTACATGTGTTACAAAATAAAAGCATTAATATATTTAATTAATCTTCATTGCTATTTATACTTTGCTCTCTGTGATTGCTATTATACCTTTGTCTTAACGTACTGCAAAATTATTTAAAACAAATTTTAGCTCTTAGAGAAACGTATAATATATATACATCCAAAACATTTGCTGTGAAAATCCTGTGACAAATTGTAAAACACAGCATTCACTTATTGTGATAAGCATTTTGGTCACTGAAATTAATTTAACTTGTTTCTGACATTACTATGTACTTACTAGCGGATACAATTTTTTTGAAAACATTTTGGAAGGAAAATATTAATAGGTTATTCAGCAGTGGTTAACAAATAAGGGAATGCATTTCTTGTCGACAGCGAGCTCATTAGAGCCGATAAAATATAATGATGTAAGAATGGAGCAGTGACGGAATGAATGGGCGGGGAAAACGGGAGTACTCCGGGAAAACCCACATGCACACAGCAACGTCCGCCACGTTTCCCAACTGAAAAAATGCAGGTCCAAACCCGCAGAGAATCAAATGGTAAGCAATCAATGCAACACGTCTTCAAGAATACGAACAAGTTTCGCAAGTTTCCACAGCGACTAGAGCAAGCTAGGCTAGCTTGAAATGTCTGTACTGGAGTAGACAACTCTTGACGAGAAGTCAGTGACATTACTCATAAGACTTTAATTTTCATGTCACCTATTGTATATAAATGATTATCAGATCAGTTCGTTGTTACTCTTTTTACCAATCAACTTGTTCCAGCAAAGTTATTAAAATAAACTCTTTTATTAAAGTATATTTTGTTTAAAATACGCAAAGAGAGTTTTTGTTAATTCATATAAAGAATTGTTTTGAAGATATTTTTGACCCAATTAACATATTTTCTAAGTTATTGTGACAATGTTATTAGCTGTCAAAACATTTATTTTTTTACACACATAGACACAGACCGGAATGTGATCTCATTAGCATGTTTTCTTGGAAATGACGCGAAAATAAACAAAGCTCTGGCTACTTAAATGCAAAACCCGCAAAGGCACAATAGAAAATAACGATAAATCATAGTATTGTAAGTTAAATGAAAAAATATATATAATACGAGTTTGCATTGACCTATCAAAATTATATTTAAATTATTGTAACTAAGATATTATTTGTTTAGAAAATTACGAAAATATTTTCAGTCTCGTGTAGGCACTTTTTATCTATGTATGAATAAGATCTTTTAATAATAAATAATATGTTCGGTCTCATTTCTGAAACACAGTTGGAGAAAATAAACTAAAACGACTCGAGAGTACAGCCGTGAGCAGCGATGCAGCTTATCCAAGTCCTGTTCGCCCGCATGCCTAACTGCACTTTATCTCTCCTGGCTCTGTAGCGCACACGCCAATCAGGAAGACGGGTTCGTCCGCCATGGTGGAAGAAAATAACAGTTCTTAGTTGAGAAAAAAACTGGCGTCATTTTTTTTTCATTTCAACTTGAACGTACAGCATTAAAACACATACAGAACATTAGAAAAAAATACGACAGTCATTAAGAGGATAGCAATAAAAAAACCTTTGTTAAAAAATTATCGGAAACTACTTGTAACAAAGCAACAAACTGGCGAATGATGTTTCTTTAAACAATATCATCCTCCTTCAGTAGTCAAATGTGGATAGTCACTCTTATTTTTCGCGTGTATTTTTATGACACAAAGTTGTAATAGATTTGTTAAGGAGTATTACAACATTAACATCCAACTCACCAGAGAAAGAGTCAGCTATTTGGAATACTCCCAGGTAAACCATTTGCGCGAAATGCGTCCGTAAGTATAAAAATGCTATATTCTCATTGTCCGACAAGTAAGCAGTATGCACAAAACAAGATATGTCACGGTGGTTGAACACCAAAGCTTTGTTTGTTTGTGCCTCACGTGTTAGTGACCTTGACCACCCAGGACACTATAAGGAAGGCATCGTAGTAAGTAAGCACAAGCACAACAGTTGCAAGCAGGGGTGCAAATCTGCTAAATTCGCAGGGAGGGCACGCGGAATCTGTGGCCAAAGTGTTTTAGCAGACACACGTCATCTCTGGATTGGTGTTCAGTATGTGGTATTCCTCCCTTATTTTGAACAATAATAACTACAATTTTACATACGTTTTATTTACAAAGTTAAGAGAGCAGAGCAGCATATATTTTTGCAATTATAAGTCAGTTACTATAAGGAAACAAGCTAAAATATTTCAATGTTACCATTTATTTCTGTGAATTGAATTTGAACTGTTTGCTAACACATATATAGTTTTAAGTTAAGGATAAAATATATTTTTATAAAAAAAAAGACATCAAATAAATTATCAAAACCACAGCAATACATTACCATTTTTTTTTTTTTAGATCTATAAGGCAAAATCTTCTGTTAAGTCATATAAACTAAGCTCATCCATGCATGCAATTAGGCGAAAACTTAATAAGTGAGGTTTTTTTAAATTTTATTTCTAAGGAGTCCGTGCCCACCTTCGTCCTCCTCCGGCATCTAAGTTCATGGTTGCAAGCAACTCCAATTAGGCTAATTTCTTGTATGAAGATATTCTCAACGTTCACAACAATAGAGACTGATAAATTTTACATGAAAATGTGGAGCATATTGGTTGTTGATAGTTTGCTTGGACCATAATAGCAGTACATAAAAGGGGTTCGTGCGACGGGAGTCGGAGTGTGGATTGTGAATTGTTGTCCGAAATCTAGGAATGTGACGTCACGACGCCATCTTGGATCCCTTGGCCGTGACCTTTGACCTTTACTATGTACGAGGCGGCCATTTTTGGACGATGGCATGGCGGCCATGTTGGGTTTTGACATTACATCCACCAGATTAGATTCTAGAACCTTCCGCCATTTTGAGTGATGATGTCACGTCCACCATTTTTAATTCCACCATTTTGGATTCCACCTTTTTGAATAATGATGTTGCGCCCACCAACTTGTATTATGACATTACAGCCGCCATCTGTTTTTCGTCTACTTGAGGTCCCCATGTTGGATTTTGACATCACAGCCTTTATGTTATTTTAGTGTTATGGAGGTCGCCATATTGGATTTTTCTGCTGGAGGTGGCCATATTATATGACATAATGTCCGCCATCTTTATTCCTAGAGTGCACCAGCATCTCTCTGGCTCATGCACGTGAGGTTGATGTTCCTTGATTTAAATAATGACATTTTGGACATCTGGAATGGAAAACACATGCATTTGATCACATGGCCATTAAAATGTTCACCAGATAGAACATTAAATAACGTATATATAAAAATGACAATATTTGGAATTGTAATTTTTTTTAATATGAAAGAATAATAGCAACACCTGCTGGAAGCCGAACTGCCATATTTGTTTTCAATATTTGCTACTAGGAGCGATAGCGTCGCGTAGTGCTCATACCATCTGCTAGAGAGCGCTGCTGCCATCTTTGTTTTCAGTACTTGCTACTAGGTGTGCGAGTATCATGTCATGCACATATCGTCTGCTAGAGATAGCTATCGTCATAATAGTTTAATTTTTACTCGCTAGAGTGCAGTATTATTTAATACCAGACCGTCGTAGCATCCAACATATTGACGGGTATCTAGGCCCCCATTTTGAAAATCTGTAATTATTAAACTAAAAATATGGAAAAAATTCTAGAAATCATAAAAAAAATCACCTTTTAGTATAATTATTTATTCGATTGACACCTTTCTTCGGTTTGATCTTTGGTCGATGCAAATAATTTTTTTCTAGGTAAAATATTATTACCTATTTAATTTGATATCATGAGAAATTGTAAAAGAGGCTTAAAATCCTAATCCACCAGCTTCCATTAAGATGCTGAGGCCATATAAGCCACCATATTGAAAATCTGTAATTATTAACCTAAAAATTCGGGAAAGATTACAAACTTCTTCAAAAAAATTTCCTTATAATGCAATGATTGATTCGATCGTTTTCAGTCCTCGCTTCGATTCTTGGCTGATGCAAAAATAGTTATTATAGCCTAAAATAATTATTTATATTCTTTTTACAATTACCTTTCTTCGAGTTTATTAATCATGTTTACTATGAAACCAGACTCTCTACAAGACAATGGTACAGCGAAATAACTATGTTATCACTACCACGGAGGTCGTTTTCGGCACACCTTATAATTACTAGAGTGCCAACTATCAACATGAAACAAATTCTGCATTAATACTGGAGCAGCTTCATTAGGCCATCAATAACTTCATAAATTCAGCTATTAATTCAACTCATGAATATTGGCTCACCTGCAATTTCACGAAGCTTGAGATCAGTGACTGCTAACAAAGAATAGCTAGGGTGAATGTTCAACTTATTTTAACCAAACTTTTTAAGATATTATCTTGTAACGATGGTACACGATGGTCCACGCGTTATGCGCGTTGAAGCAATAATTAAAAATTTTCAGTTTTAGAGCCTTAACAAATAATTTATTTTCAATGAACGTAATTGAAATTCCGTTACATAACAATATAAAAAAGACAGAGAATCTTGAAAGTATGAATATTCGAAGGACCTTAGATATCTCTGCTACAACATCATTAAAAAATTGATAAAAGATTATCAAAATATTACGACCAATACATATTGACTCTAAACACTATGAATAAAATTGGAATTCAAAATAATATACAAAAGTATTAAAGCAAAGGCGTAGGCATTAATTTAATATTATTCCAAAATAATATCGCCTTCATAAAACACGAGTTAACACACCAACTGCTGTATAGCGCAAACTGTCCATCATATTCACTAATGCAATAAATTCAAAACAAAACAGTATCTGTAGTAGAAATTGTTCCTTCCAACCTAGTTACAACTCTTCTTCCTAGTGTACCATCTGTATGTATGTTATCTTTGCCACAATAAACATTGAAATCATACGTGTAACAGGTTAAAGAGTCACATTCTTTGCCGTAATTCGATCCTTCTCTTTACCGGCTTCAACAACATGCATTTATTTAGCACTGAGCGACCTTTGAATTTGGTCATTGACTCATCTATGCTTTTTAGAAAACTATCTGCTCTGCTTTTTTGAAATCTATCTTTTAAACATGACGTTAATTCTTCTATGTAATAAAACTTACTGACATTGTCCGGTTTTTCTGTTTAATTACAATACAACTTTGAAAACAATAACATATACCGATTTCTGGCAATTGCATATTTTATTGCCTCATTTCCCAATGAAGCATTTGAAGACCATTAATGAGAAAAAAGTAAGCCGAATACAAGACATAAAAAATTAACCACCTAGAGCTATCATGATTTCACCCTCATCTCTCTTTGTTATTTTATTTTTCGATTTAAATATGAGAATTTCTAATCTCTTATTTGTACAATATCTCAACAATAAATATGAACAAACATTTGTAAACAGTTTCATGAATACATGCAATTCTGAAGAGCTTCGATTCACATTTGCTAAAATATACAGCCCGCAAAGGTTGGATAGTTTATCTTGGCTGAAATTTGTCTTCCACGTTGGACCATATTATAGTTTCATTACTACGTGATAGTGTTGGACTGTCGCTGTTTTTTTACCTGAAGGTTTTGCTATACTGATGCCACCTAATTTGTACACAGACATGCTGCTAGCTGTAGGTGAATAAATTGACAGTTTATTTGGGACAGTTTCATCTTCCTCCTTCTCCTCCCAAGAGAATGAACATTCTGTTTCTTTGCCCTTTGAATCAGATTAATTTTCCTGCCTTCAATCTGGATCATCTGCATCACTGGCTGAGATATCATCGTCTGAATCCTTTATAAGAAGCTTGTCTATTTCTTCAGGAGTTAGACTACGTATCCTGTAACAAATATAAAAAATGCGTTCATTAGGACTTATGAAATAGTAACGGCCCAAATAAAGTACATAGTGGGACAAATATATCCAAAATTCGATAAAAACAATAACCTATATGCCAAAAAGTATCTAAGATGTATAATCTTACAATAGAACATGACTTCACATAAATAACATTTCCAATGCTAAGCTTACCATCTATATCTATCGGAAGCCATGATATTGCACTCTTGAACACATTTACACACTCATAATGTGCCTAACAATATCGGCCATATTTCTTCCTGAGCAATTCTCCCACCACATGAATGTCAACAAACACCAAAAAGACTGATAAACGTGATTTACCTTACACTATAAGGCAAACATATCCCATTAGAAGTGTTTACAATCTCCATTGGTTACATATGTACCCAACTAGTATTAAAAGGGTTCATCCTTGCGAATATTATTGTTTTGAGAAATTCATTTGCAGACTTTAACATACTCGATAACAGAACAGTTAATGTACGAAGTATGGCTGTAAACATGAATGGAGGAAAGTAAATTGTATAATACACAACTTTCTACAAACGCAGAGAAAAATGAAACAGGATTAAATACAGGTTAGTGTTAAAATTGTAGTCTTCCTGGGCAGCTGAAAACACATATGTTATCACATACAAAAGTTTTTTTAAATTTTTTCTCAATCTATTTTATTTATGTTTGACTAAAAACAGCACTTTAAACCTCTGGAATACGTCTATAGGTCAGTAGTATAGGATAGCCGGAACTGGGACATGGCGCTGGCGCGTGGTGTGTGGCCGGTGGTGTTTTCCGTCATCTTGGATTGTGATGTCACGGCGGCCATCTTGGATGGTTGTGACCTTGACCTTTGACCTTGACATTTGACCTTCAAAATGTGTCAAAATCCGCCAAAATTGGGCAAAAATTGCCCAAAATTCCTCAAAAATCGCCAAAATTTACATTTCTTAGGAAAAAAATTCCACCAAAAAATCTCAAAAAATTCCTCAATACAAAAATTAGAATTTCGAAAATCCTCAAAAGTCGTTTTGTCCTAGAAAGAACCCAAATTCCTAAAAGAGGCTTAAGCATCCTTGTCTACAGCCTCCGATAAGCCTCTGACGTCATCTAGGATTATGACCGCCATCTTGGAGGAGTGTAACGGGACATAGCGTAACGGGACATAACGTAACGGGACATAACGTAACGGGACAAGTAGATCACGGCGGCCATCTTGGATCCGCCATTTTGGATGACGTAATTGTGTTCTCGAAAATTCCGGCATTGTGTTTTCCACCATTTTGGATGATGACGTCACCGTTGCAATTTTCGTTACGGCCGCCATCTTTAACTTTTTTATTTATTATCCGATTTTAACGAATTTTTTTTTAAAATTTATAAAAAAATTAAATAATAAAAATTTAATAAAATACTTATAAAAAATTTACAATTACGACACGGAGCTCGGAGTCCTCGGTTCGAACCCGACGAGTGCAAAAAAAAATTAAAAATGGCGACCGATCCTTCCCCCGTGGTGGCTGCAGGCAGACTGACTCCCACCACTTTTTTCATAGCATATATATCATCCGGCAGTATGACGTCATGTACGCCATCTTGAAATTTGGACGTCATCTTGAAAATCTTTATTTATTATCCGATTTTAATGAAAAAAATTCCAAAATTCATCAAAAAATTAACGTATTTGAATTCTGTTTGATTATATCGATGTACGTCCTTGGTTCGATTCCCGGCGAGAGTAAACGGTCGATCCTTCCTCCATGAAAGCTACCTAGACTGATCTACCACCACCAGTACCAAGGTAGATATCATCAACTGGTATGACATCATGTCCGCCATCTTGTCTTCATCCGCTGGAGACCACCATCTTGTTTTCGTCTGCTAGAGTGTGCCGATACCATGTAGTATAATTATCTGGTCACCATACTTTTGTCCTCAACTGTTGACATTGAACATTGACCTTGAACTTTGACCTTGACCTTGAACTTTGACCTTAACCTTGAAATTTGACCTTGACCTTGAAATTTGACCTTGACCTTGAAATTTGACTTTGTCCTTGTCGACCATCATGGATCCGACATTTTATGTTCAGTACATGCTACCAGAGGATACCACCTGCTGGAGTATGCCATCTTGTGTGTGTACTTGTATTATAGAGTACATTTCCATCTGGATAATTTTATTCTAACCCGCTACAGTGCAGTAATCATTTATTACCGAGGTGCCCCCCCCCCGCCATCATGAAATTCGACCGCCATCTTGAAATCATGTAATAATGTAGCTAGAAAAGCGGGAAAAAGTTCAAAACTCATTAAATAAATTTGTAATCTATATACTGATTGATTAGATCGACTAAGGTCCTTGACACGATCCTGGACGAAGCTAAAATAAATTTAATTAAAATACCAGAAAAGTGTAAGGTTCGAGGAATAAAACACCTAAAAGTCTTTTACAAACATAATATTTATTACACAATTTCTATCCTACTACAGAATCACTTGCGAAAGACAGCAATCTTATAAAAATTTAGCCCTGCATAAACGTACAACGACTACTTCTTAGCTCCAAATGGCTCCAAATGCTCCAAACGGCCTCCAAATGCTTGACAGCTCCAAATGCTCCAACAGCTCCAAAAAAAGGCTCCAAATGCTCCAACAGCCTCCAAATGCTTAACACAGCTCCAAATGGCTCCAAATGCTTGACAGCTCCAAATGCTTCAAAAGGCTCCAAATGCTCCAAATGCTCCAAACGGTCTCCAAATGGCTCCAACAGCTCCAACAGCCTCCAAATGCTTGACAGCTCCAAATGCTCCAAACGGCCTCCAAATGGCTCCAACAGCTCCAACAGCCTCCAAATGCTTGACAGCTCCAAATGTTTCCAGCAGCTCCAAATGCTCCAAATGGCTCCAACAGCCTCCAAATGCTTAACACAGCTCTAAATGGCTCCAAATGCTCCAAACGGCCTCCAAATGCTTGACAGCTCCAAATGTCTCCAGCAGCTCCAAATGCTCCAACAGCTCCAAAAAAAAAAGGCTCCAAATGCTCCAACAGCCTCCAAATGCTTAACACAGCTCCAAATGGCTCCAAATGCTTGACAGCTCCAAATGCATAACACAGCTCCAAATGACTCCAAATGCTCCAAACGACCTCCAAATGCTTGACAGCTCCAAATGTCTCCAGCAGCTCCAAATGCTCCAACAGCTCCAAAAAAAGGCTCCAAATGCTCCAACAGCCTCCAAATGCTTAACACAGCTCCAAATGGCTCCAAATGCTTGACAGCTCCAAATGCATAACACAGCTCCAAATGGCTCCAAATGCTCCAAACGGCCTCCAAATGCTTGACAGCTCCAAATGTCTCCAGCAGCTCCAAATGCTCCAACAGCTCCAAAAAAAAGGCTCCAAATGCTCCAACAGCCTCCAAATGCTTAACACAGCTCCAAATGGCTCCAAATGCTTGGCAGCTCCAAATGCTTCAAAAGGCTCCAAATGCTCCAAATGGCTCCAACAGCTCCAAAAGACTCCAAATGCTTCAAAAGGCTCCAATTGCTCCAAGAGCTCCATCTTCAATTGGTTCCAACTGATTCCTATTACTTTTATCGAACTTGGCATGATTACTAACATGTCTTTATCAGTATACATTTTGACTGGCAGTGGTAACGTTTTTTACACCTTTAAGTTATAAGTTTTATTTAGAAATCAGATTTCGATAAATGATAGCTTCCATCTGGAAAAGAAAATATATTAATTTATCTTCAAGTTTATACACATACATTTAATTTAATCCATTATTGTATGTAGCCAGCTTCCCTCAGTTCTTTGAGTATGAAGGATATTTCTTTAATGTTCGAATAGTTTCCTGCACAAAGCGATCCATGTAGTAGTCGTAGCCTGTTAACCAATATGTTAGGATCTTCCCATGAGGTATAATCAATCTCTTCTGCTGCCTTCATCATCCTTGCATGTTTATAAATATTATCTCTGGTGTCTATCGTTTTAACACCAACCACAAGGTCACTTTCGTCATCTTGCCAGTGATTATCACAAGCTTGATCAGGATAATTTATTTTATTACGTCGTTTCCATCGTTTTGGTCTCAAACCACCATCACAGTCTTCGCTCTTGCATGCTTTTGGTGCTTCAGTACAGTACTCAATCATGTCAGCCTCAGGTGTGTCACCACAATCTTCAATCATGTCAGCTTCTGATGTGTCACCACAGTCTTCAATCATGTCAGCACCACAAACTTGATCAGGATAATTTATTTTATTACGTCGTTTCCATCGTTTTGGTCTCAGACTACCATCACAGTCTTCGATCTTGCCTGCTTTAGGTGTTTCAGTACAGTACTCAATCATGTCAGCCTCAGATGTGTCACCACAATCTTCAATCATGCCAGCCTCAGATGATTCATCAAAGTCTTCGACCTTGTAAGCTTCAGGTGGTTCTCCATCTTTCACATTTTCATGGAGACGACTAGATATTGGAGTAAATATATTTTCATTTCTAATGTGGTTACAACTTCCTTCGTTTGTTTTAAATTTTAAATTATTATCTTGATCTAGATCAGTAATTTTAGCATTAGCTTTTTCGCCTTCGTTCCTCTTCCGCGATGTTGTAGCCCAGTCTTCGTTATCTTTATTCATCTTAATTGTACAGGTCTTGTAATGTCTATCCAAGTAATATCTTCTACCAAAGGATTTCTGACACTGACTTCAATGAAATGGTTTTTGACAAGGACCCAAATTACACTCGCTTCTCTCATGTCGTTTAGCATTCTTTCTCAAGGTAAACACCTTGCTACAGTATCTACAGTGATGACGTTTTGATACAGCAACAAATCCCGTTTCAGGATTCATATTAGTTATTGAGACTAATGCCAGATGCAAACTAAGAGTTTTAAATTAGATATATTACTTAAATAGAATTTTTTAATTATTTCATCAGCGAGAATTAATTTATCTCATTCAAAGGTACTTGTTGCAAGTAGTTCTGCTTTTCAACAACAGATGTCGCCACATGTTACTTGCAGGTAAATAATATTTAGTTCTTTTATGCGGGATGCGGGATGCTCACTAACGATCGCAAAAGAAGGATGGCTTCGCTAGACTCCAAGGAGAAGGAAGTTCGTCCATCCTGTTAGTGCTTCTTAGATTTCTCAGAGATTATTTGACTGAGTAATGATATTTTTTTTTAAATTTCCACCTGATAAAAATATTACAAGTGCTGATTTATTGGCAGAATTTCAATAATTAAATGCAACCTTGAATAAAAAATGACATGACTCATTAAGTAAAAAATTCTTCATGCAGAGATCAATTCCTCATCAGTAACCAGAAGCACTCGGAGAAAACCATCAGATGTCTAGTCAGGAATAATCAGAAGCACCCAGAGAAAACCATCAAAATATTGTCAAGAATAATCAGGAGCACACGGAGAAAACTACCATAATATTGTCAAGAATAAACGGGAGCACACGGAGAAATCCACCATAATATTGACAAGAATAATCAGGAGCACACGGAGAAAACCACCGCAAGTTTTCTTTGATATCATAAAATTTCAGGAAAAAAATAATAAAAAATAAAAATAAATTAATAAAAAATTAAAAAAAATAAAATAAAAAAATACATAAATATATTCTGCTAGCTTGTGAACTTCTCATTGTTGAACAAAGATAGAGTTCTAGTACAAGCCAGAATAATCAGGAGCACACGGAGAAAACTACCATAATATTGTCAAGAATAAACGGGAGCACACGGAGAAATCCACCATAATATTGACAAGAATAATCAGGAGCACACGGAGAAAACCACCGCAAGTTTTCTTTGATATCATAAAATTTCAGGAAAAAAATAATAAAAAATAAAAATAAATTAATAAAAAATTAAAAAAAAATAAAATAAAATAATACATAAAATTCTGGCTTGTACTAGAACTCTATCTTTGTTCAACAATGAGAAGTTCACAAGCTAGCAGAATATATTTATGTATTTTTTTATTTTATTTTTTTTAATTTTTTATTAATTTATTTTTATTTTTTATTATTTTTTTCCTGAAATTTTATGATATCAAAGAAAACTTGCGGTGGTTTTCTCCTTGTGCTCCTGATTATTCTTGTCAATATTATGGTGGATTTCTCCGTGTGCTCCCGTTTATTCTTGACAATATTATGGTAGTTTTCTCCGTGTGCTCCTGATTATTCTTGACAATATTTTGATGGTTTTCTCTGGGTGCTTCTGATTATTCCTGACTAGACATCTGATGGTTTTCTCCGAGTGCTTCTGGTTACTGATGAGGAATTGATCTCTGCATGAAGAATTTTTTACTTAATGAGTCATGTCATTTTTTATTCAAGGTTGCATTTAATTATTGAAATTCTGCCAATAAATCAGCACTTGTAATATTTTTATCAGGTGGAAATTTAAAAAAAAATATCATTACTCAGTCAAATAATCTCTGAGAAATCTAAGAAGCACTAACAGGATGGACGAACTTCCTTCTCCTTGGAGTCTAGCGAAGCCATCCTTCTTTTGCGATCGTTAGTGAGCATCCCGCATCCCGCATAAAAGAACTAAATATTATTTACCTGCAAGTAACATGTGGCGACATCTGTTGTTGAAAAGCAGAACTACTTGCAACAAGTACCTTTGAATGAGATAAATTAATTCTCGCTGATGAAATAATTAAAAAATTCTATTTAAGTAATATATCTAATTTAAAACTCTTAGTTTGCATCTGGCATTAGTCTCAATAACTAATATGAATCCTGAAACGGGATTTGTTGCTGTATCAAAACGTCATCACTGTAGATACTGTAGCAAGGTGTTTACCTTGAGAAAGAATGCTAAACGACATGAGAGAAGCGAGTGTAATTTGGGTCCTTGTCAAAAACCATTTCATTGCAGTCAGTGTCAGAAATCCTTTGGTAGAAGATATTACTTGGATAGACATTACAAGACCTGTACAATTAAGATGAATAAAGATAACGAAGACTGGGCTACAACATCGCGGAAGAGGAACGAAGGCGAAAAAGCTAATGCTAAAATTACTGATCTAGATCAAGATAATAATTTAAAATTTAAAACAAACGAAGGAAGTTGTAACCACATTAGAAATGAAAATATATTTACTCCAATATCTAGTCGTCTCCATGAAAATGTGAAAGATAGAGAACCACCTGAAGCTTACAAGGTCGAAGACTTTGATGAATCATCTGAGGCTGGCATGATTGAAGATTGTGGTGACACATCTGAGGCTGACATGATTGAGTACTGTACTGAAACACCTAAAGCAGGCAAGATCGAAGACTGTGATGGTAGTCTGAGACCAAAACGATGGAAACGACGTAATAAAATAAATTATCCTGATCAAGTTTGTGGTGCTGACATGATTGAAGACTGTGGTGACACATCAGAAGCTGACATGATTGAAGATTGTGGTGACACACCTGAGGCTGACATGATTGAGTACTGTACTGAAGCACCAAAAGCATGCAAGAGCGAAGACTGTGATGGTGGTTTGAGACCAAAACGATGGAAACGACGTAATAAAATAAATTATCCTGATCAAGCTTGTGATAATCACTGGCAAGATGACGAAAGTGACCTTGTGGTTGGTGTTAAAACGATAGACACCAGAGATAATATTTATAAACATGCAAGGATGATGAAGGCAGCAGAAGAGATTGATTATACCTCATGGGAAGATCCTAACATATTGGTTAACAGGCTACGACTACTACATGGATCGCTTTGTGCAGGAAACTATTCGAACATTAAAGAAATATCCTTCATACTCAAAGAACTGAGGGAAGCTGGCTACATACAATAATGGATTAAATTAAATGTATGTGTATAAACTTGAAGATAAATTAATATATTTTCTTTTCCAGATGGAAGCTATCATTTATCGAAATCTGATTTCTAAATAAAACTTATAACTTAAAGGTGTAAAAAACGTTACCACTGCCAGTCAAAATGTATACTGATAAAGACATGTTAGTAATCATGCCAAGTTCGATAAAAGTAATAGGAATCAGTTGGAACCAATTGAAGATGGAGCTCTTGGAGCAATTGGAGCCTTTTGAAGCATTTGGAGTCTTTTGGAGCTGTTGGAGCCATTTGGAGCATTTGGAGCCTTTTGAAGCATTTGGAGCTGCCAAGCATTTGGAGCCATTTGGAGCTGTGTTAAGCATTTGGAGGCTGTTGGAGCATTTGGAGCCTTTTTTTTGGAGCTGTTGGAGCATTTGGAGCTGCTGGAGACATTTGGAGCTGTCAAGCATTTGGAGGCCGTTTGGAGCATTTGGAGCCATTTGGAGCTGTGTTATGCATTTGGAGCTGTCAAGCATTTGGAGCCATTTGGAGCTGTGTTAAGCATTTGGAGGCTGTTGGAGCATTTGGAGCCTTTTTTTGGAGCTGTTGGAGCATTTGGAGCTGCTGGAGACATTTGGAGCTGTCAAGCATTTGGAGGTCGTTTGGAGCATTTGGAGTCATTTGGAGCTGTGTTATGCATTTGGAGCTGTCAAGCATTTGGAGCCATTTGGAGCTGTGTTAAGCATTTGGAGGCTGTTGGAGCATTTGGAGCCTTTTTTTTGGAGCTGTTGGAGCATTTGGAGCTGCTGGAGACATTTGGAGCTGTCAAGCATTTGGAGGCCGTTTGGAGCATTTGGAGCCATTTAGAGCTGTGTTAAGCATTTGGAGGCTGTTGGAGCCATTTGGAGCATTTGGAGCTGCTGGAAACATTTGGAGCTGTCAAGCATTTGGAGGCTGTTGGAGCTGTTGGAGCCATTTGGAGGCCGTTTGGAGCATTTGGAGCTGTCAAGCATTTGGAGGCTGTTGGAGCTGTTGGAGCCATTTGGAGACCGTTTGGAGCATTTGGAGCATTTGGAGCCTTTTGAAGCATTTGGAGCTGTCAAGCATTTGGAGCCATTTGGAGCTGTGTTAAGCATTTGGAGGCTGTTGGAGCATTTGGAGCCTTTTTTTGGAGCTGTTGGAGCATTTGGAGCTGTCAAGCATTTGGAGGCCGTTTGGAGCATTTGGAGCCATTTGGAGCTAAGAAGTAGTCGTTGTACGTTTATGCAGGGCTAAATTTTTATAAGATTGCTGTCTTTCGCAAGTGATTCTGTAGTAGGATAGAAATTGTGTAATAAATATTATGTTTGTAAAAGACTTTTAGGTGTTTTATTCCTCGAACCTTACACTTTTCTGGTATTTTAATTAAATTTATTTTAGCTTCGTCCAGGATCGTGTCAAGGACCTTAGTCGATCTAATCAATCAGTATATAGATTACAAATTTATTTAATGAGTTTTGAACTTTTTCCCGCTTTTCTAGCTACATTATTACATGATTTCAAGATGGCGGTCGAATTTCATGATGGCGGGGGGGGGGGCACCTCGGTAATAAATGATTACTGCACTGTAGCGGGTTAGAATAAAATTATCCAGATGGAAATGTACTCTATAATACAAGTACACACACAAGATGGCATACTCCAGCAGGTGGTATCCTCTGGTAGCATGTACTGAACATAAAATGTCGGATCCATGATGGTCGACAAGGACAAAGTCAAATTTCAAGGTCAAGGTCAAATTTCAAGGTCAAGGTCAAATTTCAAGGTCAAGGTCAAATTTCAAGGTTAAGGTCAAAGTTCAAGGTCAAGGTCAAAGTTCAAGGTCAATGTTCAATGTCAACAGTTGAGGACAAAAGTATGGTGACCAGATAATTATACTACATGGTATCGGCACACTCTAGCAGACGAAAACAAGATGGTGGTCTCCAGCGGATGAAGACAAGATGGCGGACATGATGTCATACCAGTTGATGATATCTACCTTGGTACTGGTGGTGGTAGATCAGTCTAGGTAGCTTTCATGGAGGAAGGATCGACCGTTTACTCTCGCCGGGAATCGAACCAAGGACGTACATCGATATAATCAAACAGAATTCAAATACGTTAATTTTTTGATGAATTTTGGAATTTTTTTCATTAAAATCGGATAATAAATAAAGATTTTCAAGATGACGTCCAAATTTCAAGATGGCGTACATGACGTCATACTGCCGGATGATATATATGCTATGAAAAAAGTGGTGGGAGTCAGTCTGCCTGCAGCCACCACGGGGGAAGGATCGGTCGCCATTTTTAATTTTTTTTTGCACTCGTCGGGTTCGAACCGAGGACTCCGATCTCCGTGTCGTAATTGTAAATTTTTTATAAGTATTTTATTAAATTTTTATTATTTAATTTTTTTATAAATTTTAAAAAAAAATTCGTTAAAATCGGATAATAAATAAAAAAGTTAAAGATGGCGGCCGTAACGAAAATTGCAACGGTGACGTCATCATCCAAAATGGTGGAAAACACAATGCCGGAATTTTCGAGAACACAATTACGTCATCCAAAATGGCGGATCCAAGATGGCCGCCGTGATCTACTTGTCCCGTTACGTTATGTCCCGTTACGCTATGTCCCGTTACACTCCTCCAAGATGGCGGTCATAATCCTAGATGACGTCAGAGGCTTATCGGAGGCTGTAGACAAGGATGCTTAAGCCTCTTTTAGGAATTTGGGTTCTTTCTAGGACAAAACGACTTTTGAGGATTTTCGAAATTCTAATTTTTGAATTGAGGAATTTTTTGAGATTTTTTGGTGGAATTTTTTTCCTAAGAAATGTAAATTTTGGCGATTTTTGAGGAATTTTGGGCAATTTTTGCCCAATTTTGGCGGATTTTGACACATTTTGAAGGTCAAATGTCAAGGTCAAAGGTCAAGGTCACAACCATCCAAGATGGCCGCCGTGACATCACAATCCAAGATGACGGAAAACACCACCGGCCACACACCACGCGCCAGCGCCATGTCCCAGTTCCGGCTATCCTATACTACTTAGGTCCAAGTTTATTTCCCTTAATTCATACTGCAATGCAGAAACTGCCAAACTCTCCAAACTGAGGAGGAACATCACAAATTAAAAAATATTTGCTGAGCTACCACGTCCAGAATAAAATTTGTTGGGCAGTGAAACTGGCATTAAAAAGGTAAAATGTATATGTAATGTAAGAATTTAAAGTAACTTGAGTGTTAAAAATATATGGGGAATTCATCATGACAAGACTCGTAAAAAAAGTAACAGACAGTCTGTCCTACCTCGATCTGTAGATGGTATTTCCCAGAAGCGATGCTGATATGAAACGGGTGAATACCTCTCAGGTAGGCAAAGTGTGTAGCATGTTTTCCATTAGGGCTGTAGACAGTGCAAAGCCAAGTATTGAACAGTACCTATGGGTGTGTCAATAGAACCGCTGGAGCCAGTCACATATGTGCAGCGCGATGTTACAGTGTCGTGTGCAAGATGACCTCACCAGTCGAGTTAGTGAGTAAGTAACTGCCAGGCAACTCGCAACAAGCTGTAGTCAGTAGACAGTAGTTGTGTTCTCAACATTGTGCTAATGAGCTGTGTAGTTAGCGAAGCAGGCTGACTTACGCTTGTCACAGGGTGTCTCTCAGTCACTTGGGAGAGTATAGCAGCAAGGGCACACGTGGAACACATTTCGCAGCGTGGACAGCCAGCCCATGCCATGTACCAATGACTAGACCACCATCTTGGTATGACAGACTCCATAAGCGCAAACATGCACTAGACAGTCCGGCCTCGTTCAGGATCTGTGGACATGGAAGAAGCCATTTTGGAAGGTATCGAGAAACACTAGCAAATTATTTACCCCTACTATTTGCCATGCATGCAATCACTAAGTGTAGAGGATTATCCCTGTAGTAGACGGTTTTGTGAGTTGATTTTACGAAGGAAAAAAAGTCTACGTTGTTTATGGAAATGCGCAAATTTCATGCTGGATCGGATGATAACTCACGAGATGTATCCATTCGTAGTCATCAGGTGTAGTTTTCCGTCGGTGGGTGACATAGCATTGTGGATGACCACTTGATCTGTCTTCAAGTCCTGCCCAATCGTCTGAACAACCAGTTGCATAGGGACTTCCTGGTAAACACCTCACCTGGTTGCTGTGCGCTGAAGGACATGGTTCCAGCACAACAGGGTGCATGCACATTTCAGTCGTGTAGCAAGGCAGCACTAGGCAATACCAAATCATTGTTCCATGGCCACGCGTGGCTGTCAGTCCTCAATCTACAAGATTTATTTTTATGGGGTAGCATCAAAAATGAAGCGGACCTATTACCATACATTCTCGTAGCCTGTAACACTGTCCACACACAAGGAACATTGTTCCTGCCTACCCCTTGCCACAATTAATATGTGTAGAACTAGAGTAAGCATGTGTTCTGTCAACAATAATGTACGGAGCAGAAATTTTGGGCATACCTTTTTGGAGCTGAATATTGTACAGCATCAATATGCTCTGCCTATAATCAGAGATTACGGACATTATAAGGCTGTACCATGAATAATGGTTTTTTTAATATACTAGCTAGATGGAGTTGATTCCCCATCCGAAGTAATTCAAAAATTGGCCATGACAGTCCATAACCGTGAGGCCCGACATAGCAACCAACTGTTTGCAAACACTGGAGCCTATGCTGTCCCCATGACCACAGACGAATCAGAGATTTTACTTTCTGTACCAATCTAACTAAACAGTTTTTAAATTACCATTGACTACCTATAGTTTACAGAATAAAAGGTTCCAATAATTATTCTGTGCCAAATTGCACCAAACAGAATTTTCTGTTAATATTTTTTTTCCTCTTGGAATTCTGTGCTTACCTATATTTTCCTCTTAGTAGTACACTTTTCATTTTGCTGAATTCTGGGATTTTTCGAAATTTTTGCCAGTAAATTTTAATTTTTTTAGTTTATTTGAGAATAAATATAAAATGTTTCATTTTATTAAGCTGAAATTCTTAAATAAAAATAAAATAATGCACATCAAGTTGAACTGCAACATTAGCATCACTAAGATATATTGGTGACGGATATTAATAAAAAATAAGGCACATAGAACCGTGTGCGACATTTCAAGTTCCGGCAGTGTTGGTACTGTGGAAACGTTGGTGACCGACAATTTGAACATTTACTGCAAACAGTAACGATCGAATGTCTGCTTACGGTCTGCTGTGGTGTACTTTGATTTGGTAGTAGTGATATCACTCGTCCTATTGTGTTAGATTACGTTATTTGAATGATTCTTGCATTGGGGTTCGCCTGTTTGTCGTTGTGTTGTCCAAGATTGTTATTTGTCTGTATTTTCTGTTCTTGTTACAACTGCCTCGTTGTTGATAGCCCACTGTTTGTGCTGTGATATTTGTTCCAGCTAATTCCTTCCACGGAATTCTCTCTGTGCTCTCTGTGTGTTTAACATTTGACATCTGAGGATTTAGACTGGTTTTCTGTGTGTTTGTTATTCATCTTTTGTGTCCATTATTGTGATTTCTCTATGACATACAGTTAAAACCATCAATGACATGTGTCCAAGAATTTTTTTTTTAAATAATGTGTTTAATTACTTATGTTTCCATCCATATAAATTGCCTTTGAAAAGGCTTAGCATCGCATATTATGTTTTCATACAAATTTTGGGTCCGAAAACATGGTATATGTCTGATATTTGTATGTCATGGAAATATTTATAAATAAAACTTGTTTCCCCACTTATTGAGACAAGGTCACTCACTATAACTTTATTTCCTGTGTTTCCAAATTAAAATTCAATTTAAATAGTCCCATTTTATAAATATTTCTTCATCAAAATCTTGGATTAGTAAATCACCGAAAATTCAACAAGAGCATCAAACGTGGAAAGGGGATGAATTTGTGTGTGTGAGGGGGGGGGGGGGGGATTTAGCATATGAGAGACGCCATTTGGATTCTTGGATCAACTGCTTTTACATCATAACAATTTTTTTTATTTTTCGGTATAAAATTTTTTCTTTGTTTAGGCAGAGAGTATACTTTTTTTTATAAACTTGCGTGAACATGTAAAAGTATTACTATTAACAATCATTTTATAGTTGTAGTTGTAGGCAATCTTTTCCAAACTTCAGGCGTTCCATTAAGATTCATGCTACGCCTCAACATGGCCAAATTCTCAATAATAAGCTCCAGTTGACGGAGCTGCTGCTGAATCCAATATGGCGTCTTTCGGTTTTGTTCGTCTCCCCCCGCGGCGGCGGCGGCGGCGGCGGCGGCGGGGGCAGGAGACTGCGCGAGGTTGATGCTCCCGGTGTAAAGTGTAAGTGTACCTGCGCAGTCGCCGCGGCTCACATGCCCCGGCTGGCGAGCCCCGGAACTGGAGCAGTGGAACACTGGAAGGTAACGTTTGTGACGTCACGCCGCCCGGGGTTCATCGACCCAGGTCGAGCCTGCGCGGCCGAGGCTCTGGCAGGGTAGGGGGAGGGAGGGAAGTTTGTTGAGGGGGGAAATGGGATGGGGGGGAGAAAAAAAGTGTTATTTGACCGACGGGCCGGCGGCGGCGCTATGAAGGCCAACGAACGTATCGTAACCGGCAGAAAGTTGCGGTGAGGCGTCCTCCACTTCTCTGGGTCCTTCCGCCCGCTAGCCTCGGCCACTGGCCGCTGATGGCTGCGCCAGAGGCAGAGTCGCCAGGGGTTCGAAGCCTGCGGGCCCACCGCAGGGAGGGGCCAAAAAAAAAAAAAAAAAACCTGGCAGTCCTCGACTCTGCAGTTCTTTTTTTTTTTTCTAAACCAATCAAAACTAATTCAAATAACCTTAAAACTTTTATTTTTGTTTGCACTTCATATTAATTAAAGTAGAAACAGTAAAATAAAACTAAAAGCGGAATATAAAAAAAAATATTAATAAGTATGAAACCGAAAACTATAGTTTATCATAGAAAACTAACTGAAACACTTTTAAACCGATTTGATTATAAACCATCTGTTCGAAATTTATATACGTAGAATGTAGTAAGAAGGTGTATCACAGGAAATTAATTGACTCAAAAAATATTTACTGGTATTTTTTTAATCTTGTGCTCGCCATTTGCATAAAGAATGAAATGCAATAAAATAGCCTATATATATATGTATAATATATAATATATTTTATATCATATATTATATACTTCAGGGTCTTACCCCTATAATTTCTCACGGCCCAAAATTTATCTCGGCGATAATCTGGAGGGCTCGTCGTTTCTAGTGCATTAAAGTCACCAAATCCTTTTTATTATCTATTGTTCATGATAGACGTTTATAGGATTTATGTTTTATTAAGTAAAATTAGTGCTAGCAAAATTAAACAAATTCAATTTTGGAAACCAAATTTTCTGTAAATTATGTTAAAATAAATTCCAAACAACCCGAAAAAATATCATTAAGCTAAAATTAATGTTCCTCAAAGCAATTTTTGACGATTGTCAATCATTTAAATTAAAATTATATCAACTATTAATTAAGGATAATCGTAAAATAAAATCTTAGGACAACAACATGAACTGTTTAATTTATTTAATTACTTTTATAAGCTTCGATTTGGCAACCATGTCGTTCCGGATCCTTTAAAACTTGTATATGAAATCTTACAGAATGTTATTAGTTGTAAGTTCTTCCTTAGTGATTGCTTTTTTATTTGGTTTCATTAAATTTTATTGTTACAAAAAATTAATCTGTGAAAGAATACTAAATAAGGAATTTTCTAAATAAATTAATGACTGCAAACTATCATATTTTAGCTACATCATAACATGTTTTGTTATTCACGAAGTGTAGTTTTAGATAGAATGTTTTTTGAAGAAAATCGGACAAAAAGAAATATATTTAATGAGTGCAATAACTTTCTCCAATATTATTAAAATTGTTAAAATACAAAGTTGTTTTAAATTTTATCGATAAATTTTATTCAAAATAACAAAGAAATCTATTTTATAAAAAAAACTAATTCTTTTTCAGACATATTTTTCAGACTAGCAGCAAAATATGCCAAGTAAAATTTAGAAATTTAATGAATTTTTTGAAATTTTATATTATAAAAATACTTAAGTATATTTTTTAATACTTTCCTTCTTCTTAAAAATATATCATAAATAAAATTTAACTAGAGACAAAATAGTGAAAATGTTTTTGAACCACAAAACTGACTTAAATCTCTGCGAATTAGAATGAGGCGTAAACCGAAGAGCAAGAATTAAGGGGGGGGGGGGGGGAGCTTAAAAACATTACCTACGTCAGTATAAAGCAGGTACAAAACGTTCAATGTTTTCTAGGGAAAAGTATTTTAGAGATAAAATTTATAGCGACATGTTTTCTTTGAGCGTGCTTCATACTTTTCAATTATTATTTCGCCACAAAACGGGAATGTTTCCACTCGAAGTCCCGTCGGGACGCGTCGCCGAGACGTAATGATGGCATGCCAGCTCAGTGCCTTGCGCGTAGGGGCTATGAGACATGTGGAGCGCGTGCTACTATCGTCCTTAGCGCTACCGTGCTCAGTCGCCACCCTGCTGAATCTGACGGCAAGGCGCAGAAGGCACAACGGAGGATTTTCAACGCCAGGACGCCTGGAAGCCAATACTTCTGCCATTGCTACCAACTGCTACCAACTGCTACCAACTGCTACCAACGGCCTCATGCTTACGGATGTTGGCCCTGGCCGGTTAAATACAATAGCGTAAGTAATAAGGATCGCAGGCTTTCGGCCACAGTGTCTGAGGTTTCTTGGCTTGTTAGTTTTAAGCTGAGTGCACAATTGATAAAAAATAACAGTTACAGTAAGCGTAGGTCATGCGCACGAGATTTGACCGCCATGTTTTAGAACCTACAGATTCACGATAGCTCACAGGACGATCGTGTGCATGGGAGAGAGGTCGTGCGCATAGGAGGGGAATGAATACATTTTATTTCTGTTACGGATGCATGGCGCAACAATTAATGGGAGTAGAAGTATAGTAGGAAAATTTTTTGGCGGGACTAGAGATCTGTTTATATTTAACAGTCATATTGTGGCCAGAAATTGTCGAGATATTACAATGCTCAGGTGTAATTCATGCTTTAGAAATGAATAAATGATATTACTTATAAAAAACGTCACTACCAATTATTGTAAATAATTTTTTTTCGTGTGGTTAGAATGGTTAACTAAAAATGTTACACAACACAAATTAATTTATATTTAAAAAAACTGTGTTCACAAATTTCTGGTCAGATGTCACGGGATAAACATTCGGTATTCGATACAGTTATTAACTGGAATTACCAACAGATGTCGGCTACACCGCGAAATTTCATTGGCTAAAATCAACTGTAATATTTCAATTGTGAACTCACTTCTCACAGGTCGTGCATAGCCTGCTGTGAGCTCGCCTATGTTTCTTAACTATGGACCCTGCCTATAAAGTGACGAGTTCACCAAAGTTTCGGTCAACATTCAAGTCGCCATCATCAGGTAACAGTGTCTCCTACTGAGATTTCTCTCAGGAAGTAATCCAGTTAACAATTTTCTTTTTTTGCAAAATAATTTAATTTAATGAAGACGCGAAACATCACCATTATGTTTAAACGGCACAACATGCATCTTCTAATATTTAAATTTTTTATTTAATTTCCAATTTCTAGCTACTTTAATTGTAAACTGATTTAAGAAGAATAATGTCAACACAACGTAAGGAAAATAAGACCGTGTTTTATCTACCACCATTTTTCGTTGATTATATATTTATGACATTTTTTTACTCAAATTTATGTAATGATTGTTTCAGAACGGATTATATTTTGGCATTGTAATTGTCTTTAATAATTAATTAATTTTTTTGTAACTAAAGAAAACAAATGTTTCTTAAAATTAAATTTTGTTAGGAATATTTTAAATGTAACCACTATTACAAAAATATACACTAATGGTTTATGAAATCATCTTATATTAAATTTTTTTATCCGTCTCGATCCCGTCTTGAACTGAAAATAATTTATTTTCTAATATGTAAAACTTCTGTTCCACTTTTCTATTGGAATGTTTTGTTAATAATTTACTTAGAATATTTCAATGTTAAACAATCCATAGTTATATATGATTAGGTTGTTCATTAAATTTGTGGATGCTTAATACTTTAATAAGTCGACAGTCCCTTGACTTGTAATTTTCAAGCTAAAATCAAATTAAATTTTCTGGGGACTCAGGTCTCACCCTCAACCCAACCATTCCTTGAACACGCCAAGCATGTCCAAGCATAGACGCCATATTGGAAACTTATAAATTTCTTTGTAACTTAATTTTAATTAAAAAGTTGTTTGTTTAACTACACTTGGCCATTAAATATATTGCGACTGCCCATCTAAAACTCAACAAAATAAGCTTCAGTTAATTATGCTACAACTCTAGCCTTAAGTGATACACGGAAGGATTCAAAACACCCTAGATGGGAGTCATTTCTCCACCTTATTAAATATTTGTTATTTACTTTTGCATAGTTTGCAGCACTGCTCCGCGCTGCTCGGCGCAGCCTTGGCCGTGAGCGCTGCCAGCGAGACGGCCGAGGGCTTTGAACTCGGCGTCGACTTTAAGGTTGATAATCACACGCCGAGCCGAGTGGAATACTTTCCTCTATGGAACAAGAGGTTACCCGCGGACGTTGTGCCAGTTACCTACAGTCCGCTCACTGCTCCTTCCTTCTCCTCTTCCTGGCTTCCCCCCCCCCCCTCCTCCGGCCATCTTGTCGTACAAACCTCGTCTTCCTCGTCTGTTGGTGTTCTCCTTCCCCCTCCCCTATCACCAATAGCTTCACGCATCCAGCACTCGGTCCGCAGCGAGGCCGCCGAACTTGGCCGAAGATGGCCGAGGCCTCCCGAAGGCAGCCGACTTGGGCAGGGCTGCCAACAATTTTTGCATGAGCTGTACCAAACACCTCCCAAAATCATAATATTTCTTAAAATTACGTAACAGTGGGAGAAGTTTTTCATTAAACTGTGAACAAAAATCCGTAATAATGCCATACCAACACGTCAACCAACTTACGTAGTTAATTTCGTTTCGTAAATTGAAATTCTGTTCCGACATTATATTGTTACGGAAAGAGTAAGATTTACAGAAAACCAGGTTGGAATTCAAACTATTATGACTACGGAAGAGATTTCCGACTTTATGTGTATTTTTAAATTTTAATAGTGCTTTGTCGGTAATGACTCGCTGTCGAGAAGAGTAAACACATGAACCAGTGCAATGCAGGAGAATGGGGGAAAGGAATCGCTCATAGCCGATTGTAAAGACCCAACCCAGCATTTGCTGCGGGTGACTTCGGGAAGTACGACAAACCGTTACGACGATGGCTGGACCGGTATTTCAAACCGGGTCTCCCAGCGCGAGTCCAATGCTTGACCATTTTGTCACCTCTCTCTGTTATTACGCTGGTGTTCTCGGTCTCAATGGAAACATCATATTTAATAATAAAAGTTTATATTTTTCGTGATTCGTGACAATAAATTACTCCAGAGAAATTTTTTACACATTAAATACTTACTGCCAACTCATATGAAACTAAAACCTTACATGCATTGCGTGCAGATGATACCACACATTGAACTATTGCTAAAATTTAGAGCAAATTTTGCCTTCAACATGGCCATTTTAAGAATCTGAATAGGCTACATAGCATTTTTGACATTTCTCTGAAGCTAAAGTGTACCATTTTTACTTAGTATAGCAAATGTATTCAACTGCGAACTACGATAACTGAAATTATACCACTAAAGTTGTTATTTTTCTAGGGTTGGCAACATTGTCAGGCTGTTGGTTTGCTCTACCGGTTAACCATGACGACGTGACAATTTAATGTATATCATAGATACAGCACAAAGTCTCAAACTCGAGGTGAAAAATTCTGCGCTCACGTTAACACATTATCCAAGGCTGCGTTAAAATTTGCAATAAACTGTTACCTTCAGGACTGATTATGAACACTCGCGGATAAACTGAGTATTCCACGCACTACCGAAACATGCTGGGTGCGTTCCGTTATAATCTGCGAGACTTGTGAGCCACGGTATAAAGCAATGATGTTAAAAGGAAAGCAACGTCTGGTTGTTGAATAAATTAATTTTAAAATAACATTACTATTTTGTTCACTGGTAGGTTTAATATTAATTTTTATTAGGTATAATTTATTTGATTCAAACATTTAAAGCTTTTGCTGATGTATTTTATATTAATTTAAATTAATATATAAAACAAAATTTTGTGTCTTCAATGTTGCTAAAATTTAGCATTGTGTAAGCTAACATGAAACCATAGTTAAACAAAACCAAACAATCCTAACAACAAATATTGTTTACGTTTAACTTTAGTTTTGATATTTTGACTCTTTAACACACTTAACTATGTTAACAATATCGTGCCTATAAAATTTCACTCAGTTTCACATTTATTTTAGTTTAATAACATCGCTAACTTCTTATTCGCTTCATACAACCAACTCTTACACATTTGGAATATAACGTTGCAACGTTTCGATAAATAACATTTTAAAAATGTGGTTATCTTAACGATTACGGTATATACCATCACGTCATCAGTAGACGGAGTTTAAAGAAAAATGTTGCGTTTGTACTCAAGTAGCTTCTTTCTGCAGTGATATCCACGACTTTCGTTGTTTACCGTGTCTTTTATCGCAAAGTGTTTGTTCACAATTACTCCATTGGTGTAAAAAAATATGTTATTGAACCCACAACCCATATTGAAGAATTTTATCAAACCATATCTCTATCACCTGTTTAATGTTGACTCTGTTGTGCCGTATAGGCTGAGATGCATAAGCTTAGTCAGTGATATGCATTTATTTGCCTAAGATCCTTTTAAAACATTATTTTGTTTTCAATTTTTTCGCCAGCGATACAAAGTATGGAGCTCCTTGTCTTAATATGTTTCCGACTGTACTACCCGCACATCAGACGCGCATTAGTTAAATTTGGCAGGGTTGTGGACATATTTTATTTTTAGCAATTGATAGAGACCGGAAAAATTCGCGAATTCACTTCGCGATAGGCTAAAATACAAATAGTTATACCTCAGCGCTGCCTCTGCTATTGGCTCACAACTCACCTGGATGACTCTGGGCCAATGAGAAACGCCCGAGCAAAGCTTTATCAAATCACAGGCTGCTACGTTGGGACGTCTCACAAGACAGCAGCCAATGAGTGGGCGACATTTTACCGAGTGTATGTAGAACTATGGAGTTCATCCTGCAGGTCATTGAACCCGCGAATTTTTCCGGTCCCTAGCAATTGATAAAAGTTTCCGGGACTAACTGGACATGTCAATACGTGTCGTTGCGTTGATCGGCCCGACTCTTGCTCGTCGATGCCTAGTCTTCAAGGGGCGACGTAAGAGCTGCCCGCGTCGTGAGTTCGACTAAAACGCAACACGGGGTTCCATCCGCTACATTCCAGGAGCTTCTATGACAAACTATGTCAAGAAAAACCTTCACCTTACTTTTTTTTTTCTCAATGGAGGGTAAGCAACACGAGCCTCCTGCGCGCACCGCGGAATGCCTACCTGTCCGGGGTGAGGAAATGTTTTATATCGACGCGAAGAGAAGAAAATCTCCCGATGTCGCTTGCCCACAGTAAGAGCCATCGCCACTAGAAGTTCGAAAAAATGGCACTTCAACACTCGACAGTTTCGTCCGACTTTTATCTGAAACGAGCATAACTCAACTGTTAGTCTTAGTTCTGAACGAATCGTCATTTCATTCAAATATTGTTCTAGCCTAATCTCTGTAGTTCAACGAAACAACGGACAATCAGTTTCCTTACATTTCGCCTGCACGAATAAATGCAAAACAATTCATTTAAGCTCCATTAATAAGAGATTACTTTTGCGTGTTAAAGAATAAATAATATAGAGTGGCATTGCCAGTAAGCAATGGAGACGTACCAGCGAAGATCAAAGAACAGTCCACAAACGGTTCCGCGAAGGAAAGGCAACTGGATGGCGCATGTTGTATAAAAGCAGACGGTTTACGTCCAAGTACACATACCTTCGAACCACTCAGCTACAGACTCAGTGCTTATAAGTTGAGACGCACGCGTCACGCGCTAGTGATCACTGCCACGGAGAACCTAGCACTCCCATCAGAGAAACAGAGAAAAAAAAAATAAAAAGATGAATCCAGCATTGACATTTACCTTTAGGTACTGAGTTGAACCTACAAAAATTGTTACGAATGTGAATACCTGAATATTTTAGAAGGAAAAAAACTTAAATATAAGCTTCAAACACATAACACCAAAGCGATTCAAAAGTCTCACTGAACCCTAAGAATTTTGCCATTTGAAATAAACATTCAGTTGCTAAGTGTCCATTTTCGTTTACGTTGCAATATTTCTCAATTATTCTCGAAGGATTTCAGTAGACTGTTTGATAAACACTGATTTTATCTACTTTTTACATTATTTTATTTTTTAACGCAGTTGAATTTATCTTCTTAAATCAATTGAGAATTGAAATTACAGTTTTGCTTTAATTCATCACATTATAACAACTTTGTTGTGCTTTTAGTTTCATGAAGATTTCTAACATCCCCCCATCCCAAAAAAAATACAAGTTTACCTGTTAAATATATTTCAATTCAATTTTAAACGTTTTCATTTGAAGTCATGTACATCATTTATTGTTGTGCTATTGGGTGCAAAAAATAATAGTGCCAGCGTTAAACTCTTGGTTACAGTAAGGTCCTAACCATTTGGTACCAATCAAGGTGGCGCACTGAATTTGTGATTTGGAGGACCCGGGTTCGAATCTGGAACTTCCGAAGCTAATTCCTGTTTTCCGTGGCTTACGTAACTCACTCGAGGAGAGAACTCTGCTAGGGTTCCTTACCATAGGTATGCCATGTGCGATTCTTTCCCGAGTTTTCCTGATTCGTGTCGCTGGACGTGTCAGTCTCCATAACGACCTCGCTGCCCAATCTAAAACCGAAGCATATTGGGCTCATGACATCTCGAGCAGTAACTTCGAACCACTCGTAGCTCGGCTAGTGATCACGTGGGTGTGGTGACGAGACTTACCATCGACGATATCAGGGTTTTATTTCCAGCAGGGTCAGACCGGATTTTGAGGTGAAACTACTTTGGGGCTACAATTTTCGAACGTTACGAAAATTCCGATCGCATGAGAGGAATAGTATGTAAGGTGCGTGGTGGAGGAACCATTAATGGAGGAGAAGGCAGGGGAGATGGAGAAATTACTCAGCGAAATTGCACACTTGGATGCTTGCACACTTGCATGCTTTGCACACTTAAATGTTTGTACACTTGCACACTTGCACACTTGGATGCTTGCACACTTGCATGCTTATACACTTAAATGTGTTGTTTACACACTTGCATGCTTGCACACTTGCACTCTTTCACGCTTGCATATGTGCACACTTGCATGGTTGCACAATTGCATGCTTGTACACTTGCATACTTGCACACTTACATACAGCATGCTTGTTCACTGCATAATTGCATTCGTGCATAATTGCACACTTGCGTACTTTGACACTCGCATACCTACTCCATAGAATAATTTAGCGCTCGCATACTCGCATATAGATTTTTTTTGATCTGCGAATTCAGCCAAAGAGAATTATGTTTCCTGTACTTAATAATATAATAAGCAAGAAGTTTCACTTCTGTCGCGCGTGGACTCCACGCACACACTTTTTTTTTCTTCTGAGAACTGAAGACGTGGCGGACGATTCAGCGAGCCAGTGGATTTTGTCCGGGTGCTTCCGTTTCCCCCACCTGTGCGTTCTGTTGCTATTCCACCCCACCGCCTCACCCCTCGCCCATCGCTAACGACCACGAAGACAACAAGACGTTGAAACCCGGTTCGTCCGTTCTGAGGTGCCTCACAATAACGTATATTTGTTTAACATTAGTCAAGCCTTCGCTCAGTAGAACGCTTGAAATATTCAACGTATTCTTGAAGCTCGTGCAATAACCTAATCTCCAGGTGCTATGCCGAGCTATGGAGTATATTAGCGAAATCAAAATGCACTATGTATTAAAAAAAAAAAAGACAATTACGAAATATCGTAAACATAGGTGACTTAGTTACAGTTTGGCACCTCATAAATAACTCGGCTTATGTAAGGAAGCCATTCGTGTGTTATTTAATTCTCCCATGTCACGGGATGGCTTTAATGTCGCAGCAGCTATGAAAGCCAGAGTTACCTATTGCCGACACAGAAGCCCAGAAAAATAAAATATTTCTGGTAAAAAAAAGTATTCTATTAGCACGACTTTGACATTTCTTTGTCATGTTCTGGGCTTCTTTCGTTAAAATTCCCTTTGTGTTCCATTTTTTTTTATACTCCATTGCTTTCGTTTACTTATTTTAACCTATAAATTGAATGTGTATTTTATCTAAATTTCGTACTCTTACAGTAGCCAAGCAAGTAAAGATTTTTTTTCTTTTTCAAAAATTTATTTTTCATTCGCAAAAAAATATATATATATTTCTTGTACGTGAGTCAGTATACGGGTAGCCTGTTCGTTTAGGGATCTACATAAATGACCCAAACAAAGTGTTTGGATATTTACGGCTGTTATCCTGAAACCACAGTGCGCGACGGAGTTCTACGAGGGGCGCGATGCGACAAAAAAAATGGCGTTATTGTTAATATGCACCTCACAGATGACAGCCATCAATGATTACGAGTTTGTTTTAAATTGAATTATACATATGAGAGAAATATGTTCATTCCTTGAATTCCCATTTCACGTACATTCGTTGTGCATGTACACACTTCAAAGATGTCACAGGTAAGTTTAGAAGGAAAAAAAATTACACGAAATACAATATTACCAATGTACCAGTCTAACCATCATTCGAAAAACAAAATTCCGACACGCAATTCAGTAACGTCACGTCCGCGACATGAAAGGCACATGAAATGTTTCTGATCGCGAAGTCTGTCGCGCCTGCGAATTTGTCGCACTTACGTACGTCACAGATGTGATTATTTTGTTCGCGCCTTGTCCATGGCTTCGCGCCTGTTGCGCTGTTGCCGTTGTTGCTTTATGCGCATACAGGGGCCCCCGCCGGTGCTTTCAATTCTATTTATTTATAGTTGTCCACTGTTCTATTAAGAATGTAGACATTAAGGGAAAAAGGAAAATTAAATATTTATTATCTTGTAACTCAATTTGTTGGTCAATACCTTTTTAAAAATCCATGATTTCGTAAATAATGTTCGCTGGCTTTCACGGCCTTTGACTGAAGTAGCTTGGCTTCTGGGTTGTAGCCGCGTCCTTGGCGAATAATTTACCGACGTTTCGGTCGACATTGCAGTCGCCATCATCAGTAGTTAGTTACCTACTCCCAGATGATGGCGACTGCAATGTCGACCGAAACGTCGGTGAATTATTCGCCGAGGACGCGGCTACAACCCAGAAGCCAAGCTACTTCATGATTTCGTATTGGAAAAAAAAGATTTTATTGCCACGTATAATAACGCGATTCTACCAGAAATGTTATCGTGAGCAATAACAAAACTGACATGAGTATAATTTGTCAGAAAAGAATATCAAAATAGCTTAAAAAATAAATTAGAAAAATCATCGTCGAAATTTGAGTTCCAGGTTGGGTGGCTGATGTTGTTTGAAAGGGTAAATATTTCTAACTGTCCGAGGAGTCCCTCCATAAAAGCCAGCAACCCAGGACATCGCAATGTCCAAGTCCGCTATCGCTCAAGTTTAAACGGAACCCGCGCTGCCTGGTTTTTAAATGTCGCGTTATCTAGGGGCGTGGCCAAATCTGCTGCGGCGAATCGAGAAACCCGCGCATGGACGTGCGTTGGCGTACGGCTACGCGCGCGGCCTAAGGATAACTGTAACACTTCTGCGAAGACGCGAAGAGGTAGCGAGGTTGTCTTCAATTTTTTGTGCCGGAGGAATGAAAGTCGGATGCTCGGTCGTTGACCTGTTGCATGACCATGAAGCAACGGTAAAAAAAAGGGGCAGGAGCAGTCGGTTCCTTTCCTGCTTTTAAGCTCCTGCCAACCTCGCGGAGGGAAACGAAAAATTTCCCCGACACAAAATTTCCCAGGCCAGGAATTTTTGTTTTGTTTAGGAATACCTGTCCAGTTTCTTCTCAATGGACGCTTTACATCCTACATACTCTTGTCAGAATTAACATGAGCCAACCTTGAAACGTCATTTCATACACCAAATCGAACACGTGACCTATTTATGTCCCTAAATATTTTCGGAGTTTGGGATTCAAAACTTAGGATAAGAGTTGTCTGGATTGGTGAGTAAATACTCAAGGGATGCCATGTTATGTTGTTATTGTTCAGAATAATGTAGACGTAAGACAATAAACGCGCTTTTATCGGAAATCAACTGTCATGTGCAGTTTGACATGAACAATTACCGTGGTTTACCACATTTAGGTGAAAGGTTCTTAAAAAAAACAAAAGCTGAAAGAAAAACAGTATGTTTGTTCACCTGCCAGCCATGCAACCCATTTTGTAGGCGGAGGCATGAGATTACAATTGTATTGCTCAGCCGCCTAACTTGCTATAGCCCCCCCCCTCCCCCCCCCCACAAAGCTCAAACATCTCCCCGCCTGCTTCGCCCCACAAGGCCGCGCGTCGGAGCGTGGCGAACAACCCCCAAGGGGCGCAACTGCACGGGCGGAACATGGCGGTTGAGAAATGCCAACTTAAAAAATTAAATTTTAAGTACGAGGAAAACATAGAAATTTCTTAAACACAATAACTTAAATTAAATAGTAATTTTATAAACAAACTTAGTTCATAATCTACGGAATGGTGTATTAAAGGAATGGCGTATTGAGTATAATTGCAAACTATTATACTTTGAAATTTTATTTTAACAATGTTGAATTATCTTTGTATGTGCAGACGTGTGCACATTTGTAATTTTTTTCTTTTAGTTCTGATTATCAACAATCCTACTTTGCGGCTATGCAGTTTTTAAGTTTTGAAACAAAAGTTAAAGCACTTTAAAGTAATGTTTTGGTTATTCCGTATTGGAAAATAGATACTCTGAAACATATTTATGGCGAATGTTCCCAGTAACGAACAACAAAAAAACAATCAATGAAGCCAAAATTTTCTTTTGAAAAGTTAACGACTTTAAGGTTGTCAGTGTTGCCGTGAAATACCACAGAGTTCCGCTGATTTCCAAATAGAATAAGAGCGTTAGTTATAGCACTAAGTTGCGACTCTTTTATCTTCCTTGCTTTGTGGCCACCCTTACCAGCGGCATCTCGGTGCCACGCGGGCAATTGCTAGAGTGCGTAGGTGACGTCACGTGGCTCCAACTACTCAGGAGGGGGCGACAGATTTGTATCCCCTTGGAAAGGGAACCTTTCATACTTTTGGTGGCGGTAGTGTAGCTGGGTAGAAACTCGAAAGGTACCCTTTCCGATTTCTTAAAATGTTTCGGTTTTAATGCAAATACGCACTGGAAAGGTATCCCCTCGGAAAGGGTACCTTTCAGGATTTTCTGTACAATGACACAGCAGAAAATAAACTGGAAAGGTACCCTTTCCGATTTCTTAAAATGCATATTATTTTCTGCTTTAAAATCGTGAAAGTTATCCCCTCTGGAAACATATTGTATTGTCTGTGTTAGTGCACCATACTTACCTAACCTAACCTAACCTAACCTAACCTAACCTAACCAAGGGGATAACTTTCACGATTTTAAAGCAGAAAATAATATGCATTTTAAGAAATCGGAAAGGGTACCTTTCCAATTTATTTTCTGCTGTGTCATTGTACAGAAAATCCTGAAAGGTACCCTTTCCGAGGGGATACAATTCATTTCCCCCCCCCCCCCCCTTCAGGAGATATGCTTCGAATACAGTAGCCAGGTCAACACTGGGCTCGTGATGAACATCCCAGACAGGCTTCCAGAACCTATTTAAGCTGAGATTGATGTACCGCCAAGATGGTTCTTTCTAAGATTTCGGGATCCGTTTATGGCCAGTGAGGCCGGTATTCCAAGACGCAAAAATAAGGGGTTAGGTGTTTAGTGTGCAACACCCGTACCCTTAACCGTAGTCCTGGTGCACTTTTTGTCGTTGATTTCGTCCAGATGTTGGACCCCCGTCTGGTGCCACTAACTCGTATATAGTCTTTTTGTGATCATTTTCCAAATGCATATAAAGCATACAAAGCATTTGCCTAATGAAACTTTATGATAGCGTAAAATATTCTGGAATACTTTTTGTGCATTTCAATGGTAATAAAAAGAAATAATTTCAACTTAAAAAGTACTTGAGAAAATTAGAAAGGTGGTTATATTTGTGTACGGTGGTTTTTCTATCTATAGTATTTTACAGTAACAATTGTATCGATGGTTGAGAAAAGTCTGCTAGAATGCGTTGAAACCAGTCTATAGTCTCGAACAGGCACCGTTTATTAAAAACCGTTGCCGATATTTTTCCTTACTGGGATTCAGTGTGGACAAGTTCTGGAATACATTTAGTTTACGGTGCTTATTCCCTACCTTACCCGAACGTCCTGAGTGGTATGTAAATGATCCTCCAGGAACTGGATTCTGGCTGTGGAGCTGGAGCTGTGGTTCGCGACCTGACGTCACGGCGGCCATCTTGATCTTGAACCCAGCGCCATTTTGTTTTCTCGAAACTTCCGTCATCGAATGCCCCACTCACTAATGTTGCAATTTTCGTTACGGATGCCATCTTGAAAATCCGTAGTTGTTATGCTAGAAAATAGGGAAACAAATTTAATTAACACAATTTTAATAAAAAAATTTAAAAATACTGTTGCACATATCCTTACGGTCGCAATCTTTGATCCAAAAATGTTGCAAATTTCGTTACGCCCACCATCTTGGATGTGTATGACATAATCGTTGCGCGTTTCGTTGTGGCCACCATATTGGATTATAGAAAAGTTGCAATTTCGTTATGGCCGCCATCTTGAAAATCCGTATTTTTTATGCTAGAATATCGGGGAAAATTTAAAAAGAATTTTGAAAGAAAATTTAATTAACCAAAATTTAAAAAATATTATTTAAAATCGCACTCACATCCTTGGTTCGAACCCAACGAGGGCAAAAATTAAAACACTTCCTCCATGGATGCCTCCGACAGACTGACCTCCCACAACTTATGCCAAGGTACATATCTCGTCAGCTAGTATGACGGCACGTCCACCATCTTGTTTTTGTCTGCTGGAGGCCGCCATCTTGTTTTCGTCTGCTAGAGTGCGATACCTCCATGTTGATTTAATTATGGTCTACTGGACCTTTAACCATGACCTTGGACTTTTACCTTGACATTTTACCTTGACCTTGACATTTTACCTTGACCTTGGACATTGTCATTTGACCTTGACCTTGGACATTGTCATTTGACCTTGACCTAGACATTTGACCTTGACCCAGGTGAACATCTTGTTTTCAGTACTCGCTAGCAGGAGCGCTAGTTAACACACATCGCCTGCTAGAGGACATTACCGCCATATTGTTTTCAGTAATCGATACAAGGAGCGCTAGTGTCACGTAATACACATGTCGTCTGCTAGAGTGTGTTGCCGTCATATTAGTTTAATTCTTAGCCACTAGAGTGCACTATTATTTATTAACAGATAGTTATCTCTCGCGGTATTCGCAAACTTGAAATTGGGATGCCATCTTTAAAATTCGTATTTATTGACCTAGATATTCGAGAAAAATTCCAAAATTCATAAAAAAAACACTTACTAAAATTATAATTGCCGCGATATATTTCCGTTTTTAGTTTGATAAGTTTCATAAGAATAACTAAAGGTTAAACTT
Source organism: Bacillus rossius redtenbacheri (assembly GCF_032445375.1). Lineage (NCBI taxonomy): Eukaryota > Metazoa > Arthropoda > Insecta > Phasmatodea > Bacillidae > Bacillus > Bacillus rossius. The sequence goes on from NC_086331.1 coordinate 115,260,687, forward strand.
TTTTTTTTAATTCTGTTTCCTGTGGAGTTTATTAATCATTCACTTCACGAAAAACAACTATTTACAAGATTCACGACGAAATAAATACGTTGTCACGTTGCCTAACATGGAATACTATTTTTTTTATTGATGCATGAAACACTTTCCAAACAGTTCATGTACAATGCTAGCGCCATCTAGCAGCCGAAAACAATATGTCCGATCCAAGATGGTGGACTCCAGCAGACGAAAACAAGATGGCTGACGTGACATCATACTAACTGGCGTAATATCTACCTTGGCATTAGTGGTGGGAAGTCAGTCTGTCGGTGGCTTCCGTGGAGGAAGGATCGGTCGCCATTTGTTTTTTTGCTCTCACTGAGTTATAACCTAAGTTTCCATGACGTAAGTGTGTTTTATAATTAAAAATTTTTAGCAAATATATTTAAATTATTTTTATTAAATTTAAAATTTTTCTTGTTTTTTTGGATAGTGATTACGGATTTTCAATATGATCGTTTTGAGGTCAGAATTTTAAAATGGTAAATTTTTTATTAAAATATGATTATATAAATTATTTATTAATTTCAAATTTTCCCCCGATTTTATAGCATAAAAAATACGGAAATAAAACGGCCGTAAAGATGATTGCAACGGTTACGTAAAAATTCAAAATGACGGCCATGACATCCTATTTGTCAAGGTCATAATCTCAGCGGTGGCTTAGGGTGGCTTGCTCATGGGGATTTTAAGCTGCTTTATGGACATTTCAAGCTTTTGGCATTTTTGAGGACTAAAACGGGAAATGGTTCTCTCGAAAAAGGTTAATTTTTTCGAATTTTTTTGTGATTTTTGATTGAATCTTTTAAAAAAAAGTTCATTTTGGCGGAGTTTGGCAAATTTTGGCAAATTTTGAGTTATTTCTAACAAATTTAGAATTTTAAGGTCAAGGTAAAAGGTTAAGGTCATCCAAGATTGTCCCGTGACGTTACAACCCAAGATGGCGGACCCCATTCTTCATCCCTACTCGTACTCCTGGGCCAGTCGGAACCAAACCTAACTACTTATATGTGTACCTACTTCAAAAAATTTTTAAAAAAGGCATGCCAGACATTAGCTAGTTTTTTTATAAAAGTAGAAATGATTCGAATCCTATACAAACATTTAATGATTTGATCTCAATCATAAAATAAATTGTTTTCTTGTAAAATTTTAATACGGTGTATATTTTGCAAGATACAGCAGAATTTGTCATCAAGGCCTAAGTTAAGTGGAAATAAAGTATGACAAAATGTATACAGATCGAATCCAAAAGCTTAAACTTTTATAGATATAAAAATGTATTCTACGTAGTTAAAGTGGAAGCGAAGGTTATGAGGAACACACACAAACGTGCATACATATACACATATCTACACACAAACAGGCAGGTGATCTCATAAACATTTTTTTCTTCGGAAGAAAATGCTATGTTCTACATAGATATATTTATGCTCTTTTATAAAAAAAATACATATAATTTTGTAACAAATATAATTAGATATTAAGATAAAACTTTGATAGTTTTAATCAAAATTAAATTGTTATTCTTATTTGAATTAATATTTTTGGTTAGTCGACTTATATACGTATTGTTTATGTATTATTATATATAAAAATTTAATTTAACTGTCAAAGACATCCCTTGAAAAAATCCAACGTTTGGTTTGTAGTGACGCTTCACATTTTCACCTTGACGCTTTCAAGTCATTTGAAAATAAATACTCTAACTTGTTCCACATTTCTTCGGTTTTTAGAAAATTAAAGTTGTCTTAAACTCCTATAAACAGTTGAAATATTTCAAAGGTCACGGCGAAGCCAGTATGGCCAACATCTTGGCAAAACTAGGAAGCACATTTACTTGGCCTCCGAGTTGGTGGGCGAGGGCAAGGTCACAGTCATGGCTCGCTCTCTCTCCGCCTACTTGTTTCTTGAACCAGAACCTTACATAACCTCACTCCTGCTCACAGCAGTTCATTACAGTCTTTTTCTTCCGGTTTCATAACGCAGTTTTCAGTTGATTTGTTGGTTTTTCATTATAATGAGATAAAATAATGTCATTATAAAAAACAGTAAACCACAAATTCACGGGGGAAAAAATTTTAAAGAATGGGTGTCGCGCATCATATAAATTTCCGAAAAAATAAATAAATAAAGAGAATCAATTGTAATGCATAATACGTTAAATAGTTTATCACGTTATTTTTCAAACGATTGTCAATACTTGCGTATATTTTTATACCTTCTCTAGTGTTTAAACATATCTGTACCAATCTTCTGTTTTGTAGCTTGGGATGATATTCATACCATCCTAGAAATCCTAGCTAATTTTATGTGTAATGCTTCCATATATTATGACAGTAGTATATAATAGGGCATCCGGCCCAGGGTTCAGCGTGTGGAGCCGAGAGCCGATCCACATCTCTGACGTCACGTCCATCTCTGGCGTCACGGCGGCCATCTTGGATGAGCGTAACGGGACACAGCGTAACGGGACAAGTAGGACATTGACCTTTGACCCTCAAAATTCGACATAATTGGGCAAAAATTGCCCAAAATTCCTCAAAATCCGCCAAAATTTCAATTTTTGTGGAAAACAATTCCGCCAAAAAATCTCAAAAATTTTGATAAAATTAAAATTCCCGTTTTCGAGGGAAAAATTTCCCGTTTAGAGGGAAAATTTCCCGTTTTAGTCCATAAAAAATCCCAGCGGCTGAAAATTCCTAAAACTGGCTTAAGCATCCATGTCTACAGCCTCCGATAAGCCATTTCTAGGAATAAGGATACCATGACCGCCATTTTGAATTATGACGTCACCGTTGCAAATTTCCGTTACGGTCGCCATCTTTAACTTTTTTATTTATTATCCGATTTTAATGAAAAAAAAATTAAAATTTATAAAAAAAATCACTTAATAAATTTTTAATAAAAATATTTAAAAAACAAACATTTACGACACGGAGCTCGGAGTCCTCGGTTCAAATCAAACGAGTGCAAAAAAATTAAAATGACGACCGATCCTTCCCCCGCGGTGGCTGCTGGCATACTGACTCCCACCACTTTTTTTCAAAGCATATATATCGTCACCTAGTATGACGTCATGTCCGCCATCTTGAAAATCCGTAATTTCAATGCTAGAAATGCGGGAAAAATTTCTAAATTCATTAAATAAATTGGCAATAAATATACTGATTGATGCGATCGATTCAACTCCTTGGTTTGATCCCTAGACGATGTAAAACATTTGATTTTATGTAAAAAATAATAATTTTAATAAATAATGATCAAAGTCCTAAAAGAAGCATAGTTTCCAAATCAACCATCATCCTATAAGACAGTACGACCGTCATCTTAGATATTTGTATTTATCATCCAATTTTAATGAAAAAAATTTAAATTTCATTAAATAATTCACTCATTAATTAACATATTGATTCGATCGATTCCAGTCCTTCGTACGATCTAGCACGATACAAAAAAATTAAATATAATATCAATTTAACATAATAGTAACAGGTTCGAGGAATTAAACACCACAAGTTCTTTTACAAACATAATATTTATTACATAATTTCTATTCTACTACAGGATCATTTGCGAAAGCCAGCAATCTTATAATCATTTAGTTCCGCAGCGGCGTGAAATGACTAATTCTTAGCTCCAATCGGTTTATACTAGACAGAGTCCAGCCAGAACCTTTACAGACATTGTTCACCTCTTCTTGACAGAGTTTCTGGATACCGTTTTTAACAGTTTGCTTCACATCGTTAGAACTGTAAATTACTGCAGCCGATGTCTTGAATGCACACTTCTTCACTTTGTCATCGAACGGATATGGCTTTCCATATATACAGTCCAACCACAAGTTATATTTCAGAGGTCCGTTTGTTGCTACATCATCAGTAAGCTGATTGATTATCTTCTGTCTGATATCGTCAAGACAATTATAAATGTCTTTCGTCTCACTAAACGTATTTAGATAATAGTAGTCTTTCAACGTTCCACGAAATGCAGACTGCGCCAAGTAGAAGCCATTATCGTTCACTTGTAATGCTCCGAACACAGTCTTAGGTTTAGTTCCATGTTCAGACGTCATAACAATCGGTTGCTGGGCATCTGTTTTTTTGGTTGTACGCTTTCGTGTCTCCAATCTAAAGCGAGGAGTCGAAATGTCGGCAGGTAGTTCAGCAGTAGGAGCACAGACTCCACCTTTACATTTTTTCGCATGATTTCGCAAACTGTCAATTCGAGTAAACCATTTAAGGCACTCATCACAGCGAAACTTCATGCGAGAAGGATTCTTCGTGCATTTTCTCCGCTCATGTCTTCGTGCATCATGGGAAAATGCGAACGACGTATCACAGTAGCTGCAAGATACCGTGGTGATGAAGACGATCCTTTCAGACCTGATCCAGATACAGGCGTTGCAACATAAAATTCTGGCTTGTACAAGAACTCTATCTTTGCTCAACAATGATAAGTTTACAAGCTAGCAGAATCTGTTTATGTACTTTTTTATTTTATTTTAATTTTTTTATTAATTTATTTTTATTTTTAAATATTTTTTCATGTAATTTTATGATATCAAAGAAAACATGAGGTGGTTTTCTCCGAGTGCTTCTGATTAATCTGGTCAATATTATGGTGGTTTTCTCTGTGAGCTCCTGATTATTCTTGTCAATATTATGATGGTTTTCTCCGTGTGCTCCTGATTATTCTTGCCAATATTATGATTGTTTTCTCCGTGTACTCCTGATTATTCTTGTCAATATTTTGATGGTTTTTCCCGTGTTCTTGCAATCATTCCTGTGGTTTCTTCAAATGCTTCTGACTATTCTGAGAAACTGCTCTCTGCATGGATTTTTTTGTCTAATGAGACATGTCATTTTATTTGGAGTTACATTTAATTCGATAATTTCTGCTACTAAATCAAAACTTGCAATATTTTTATTAGGTGGAATTAAAAAATATCATTACTCAGTCAAATTAATAATATGCCATGAGACATCTGTGGAGCACCAACATGCAAGACGAACTTCCTTCTCCTTGATGTCTAGCGAAGCCATCCTTGTTTTGCGAACGTTAGTGAGCATCCCGCATACCACATAAAAGAACTAAATAAATTATGACTCAATACAACACGTTGTGACATCTCATGCTAATAATCGAAACCACATGTAACAATTTCTTTTGTATGAGGTAACTTAATTCTTGCTAATGAAATATTTAAAAAATTCTATTTAAGTAATGTATCTAATTTAATTCACTCAGTTTGCATCTGACAATAGTCTCAGTAACTAATATGAATCCTGATTCGGTGTCTGTTTCTGTATTGAAAGGACACAGGTGTAAGTTTTGCAGCAAAGAATTTATCTTGAGAAAGAATGGAAGACAACACGAGAAGAATGACTGTGTTAAAAATCCACTACGTAATATGATAAGTTGTGTTAGATGTAGCAAGTCGTTTACGCGGAGTGAGCTTAAAAAGACATGACAGAACTTGTAACGCCAAACCTGCGTACAAGCTAGAGGACAACGATGGCTCTACTAGGCTAAGGAAGAGCGATTTGCATTACAACAATAATTTTCCTTGTCTTGGGAGAGATAATGTTCTCGACAAAAAACTTAAATTGAAGGACGATGATGATTTATGGAAGAATGAAGACAATGGAAGAATTATTAACGTGAAATGTGAGAATACATTCCAGCCGAATTCAAGTAAATCTTTCCTACTCTGTAAAAATTATGGACTCCTAAAAAGGAAGCATGAAGACGATGAAGACACTTCGACATCATCGGTTTCGAATTCTTATGGTAATCTGGGTGAAGATGATGCCTTCTACGGTGATTGCTACAGCGACTCTGAGGCTGTTGACAAAGGCATAGACTGTGATAAAGCAGCTAAAGCAGGCAAGATCGAAGACTGTGTCGGTGGCCTGAGACCGAAACGATGGAAACGTCGTGATATATTAAATAAATCTGATCAAGCTTGTGATGATCACCATCTCGATAATGAAAGTTACCCTGAGGTTGGTGTTAAAACGGAATACACCAGAGATCATAATATTTATAATAAACAAGCAAGTAATATGGTGGTAGAAGAGATTGATTACACATCATGGAAAGATCCAAACATATTGGTTGACCGGCTAAGACTTCTACATGGCTCGCTTTGTGCAGGAAACTATTCGTGCATCAAAGAAATATCCTTCATACTCAAAGAACTGAGGAAAGCTGGCTACATACAATAATGGCTTATTTTACTTGCATTTTTATAATGTAAAGAAATAAAATAAATAATTTGAATTATAAAAATTTAATGTTTTTATTTCTTGTATTCTGATTTCTAACTAAGACTTAGTTCTCGTAACTTGTGCTTCCAAATGTGCTTCCTTTTCGTCGATGGTGCTGCCTTTTCGTTGGCGGTGCTTCCAAATGTGCTGCCTTTTTATTGTGCTTCCAAATGTGCTGCCTTTACATTGTCGGTGCTTCCAAATGTGCTGCCATTACGTTGTCGGTGCTTCCAGAATGTGCTGCCTTTTCGTTGTCGGTGCTTCCAAATGTGCTGCCTTTTCGTTGTCGGTGCTTCCAAATGTGCTGCCTTTTCGTTGTCGGTGCTTCCAAATGTGCTGCCTTTTCGTTGTCGGTGCTTCCAAATGTGCTGCCTTTTCGTTGATGGTCCTTCTATTTTTAATGTTGTTTTGACTCTAGTATTATAGTAAATTGATCTTGATTTGACTAGCGTATTATTCCATTCGGAGCATGTATATAAGTGAGTCCTAGACAGCAGGTCGCTCAGTTTGTTACTGTCGTCGACGGTGTAAGGATCACCTAGTTTGTTTCTTCTGGTGCATTAGTCACGTAATTAATTACCTGTTCTTGCGAACTCGATGGCATCTTTACCGACTTTAACGACGAACTCGATGGAGGTTGTACCATCGTCTACGGGAACCTTGACGACAGCTACGACGGAGAAGGAGCAGATCCCGTTGGCAACGACGACGACAACACAGGAGGAAACTTCATCAGACATGATACCACCAGCAGAAGAGACTTTAATGCCGATAGTGCTGACTGTACAGGAAACCTCGACGAACGCTGTTTCGCCCTCGATGGTGACTTCAATGGATGGTGATTCGACAACAAACAACGAACATCGGTGCTGTTACTGAGACAAGATTTTCTCAAACAACAGCAATGCTCGACGACACGAGAGGAGCGAATGTGCCAAGAACCTATATCGTAAAATGTTTGTTTGTGAGGTATGTCATAAGCAGTTTGCCAGAAAATATAATATGAAAACGCACATGAAGGCATGCAAAGGTCCTGCTGTGCGGCAGAAAGTAAAGGTTTCGGCGCAACAACGATGCATCGATGTGCATAAGAGTATGCCTGGAAATGGTACTACTGTTGCAACGCCTGTATCTGGATCAGGTCTGAAAGGATCGTCTTCATCACCACGGTATCCTTGCAGCTACTGTGATACGTCGTTCGCATATTCCCATGATGCACGAAGACATGAGCGGAGAAAATGCACGAAGAATCCTTCTCGCATGAAGTTTCGCTGTGATGAGTGCCTTAAATGGTTTACTCGAATTGACAGTTTGCGAAATCATGCGAAAAAATGTAAAGGTGGAGTCTGTGCTCCTACTGCTGAACTACCTGCCGACATTTCGACTCCTCGCTTTAGATTGGAGACACGAAAGCGTACAACCAAAAAAACAGATGCCCAGCAACCGATTGTTATGACGTCTGAACATGGAACTAAACCTAAGATTGTGTTCGGAGCATTACAAGTGAACGATAATGGCTTCTACTTGGCGCAGTCTGCATTTCGTGGAACGTTGAAAGACTACTATTATCTAAATACGTTTAGTGAGACGAAAGACATTTGTAATTTTCTTGACGATATCAGACAGAAGATAATCAATCAGCTTACTGATGATGTAGCAACAAACGGACCTCTGAAATATAACTTGTGGCTGGACTGTATATATGGAAAGCCATGTCCGTTCGATGACAAAGTGAAGAAGTATGCATTCAAGACATCGGCTGCAGTAATTTACAGTTCTAACGATGTGAAGCAAACTGTTAAAAACGGTATCCAGAAACTCTGTCAAGAAGAGGTGGACTATGTCTGTAAAGGTTCTGGCTGGACTATGTCTAGTATAAACCGATTGGAGCTAAGAATTAGTCATTTCACACCGCTGCGGTACTAAATGATTATAAGATTGCTGTCTTTCGCAAATGATCCTGTAGTAGAATAGAAATTATGTAATGAATATTATGTTTGTAAAAGAACTTGTGGTGTTTAATTCCTCGAACCTGTTACTATTATGTTAAATTGATATTATATTTAATTTTTTTGTATCGTGCTAGATCGTACGAAGGACTGGAATCGATCGAATCAATATGTTAATTAATGAGTGAATTATTTAATGAAATTTAAATTTTTTCATTAAAATTGGATGATAAATACAAATATCTAAGATGACGGTCGTACTGTCTTATAGGATGATGGTTGATTTGGAAACTATGCTTCTTTTAGGACTTTGATCATTATTTATTAAAATTATTATTTTTTACATAAAATCAAATGTTTTACATCGTCTAGGGATCAAACCAAGGACGGGAATCGATCGCATCAATCAGTATATTTATTGCCAATTTATTTAACGAATTTAGAAATTTTTCCCGCATTTCTAGCATTGAAATTACGGATTTTCAAGATGGCGGACATGACGTCATACTAGGTGACGATATATATGCTTTGAAAAAAAGTGGTGGGAGTCCGTATGCCAGCAGCCACCGCGGGGGAAGGATCGGTCGTCATTTTAATTTTTTTGCACTCGTTTGATTTGAACCGAGGACTCCGAGCTCCGTGTCGTAAATGTTTGTTTTTTAAATATTTTTATTAAAAATTTATTAAGTGATTTTTTTTATAAATTTTAAATTTTTTTCATTAAAATCTGATAATAAATAAAAAAGTTAAAGATGGCGACCGTAAAGGAAATTTGCAACGGTGACGTCATAATTCAAAATGGCGGTCATGGTATCCTTATTCCTAGAAATGGCTTATCGGAGGCTGTAGACATGGATGCTTAAGCCAGTTTTAGGAATTTTAAGCCGCTGGGATTTTTTATGGACTAAAACGGGAAATTTTCCCTCTAAACGGGAAATTTTTCCCTCGAAAACGGGAATTTTAATTTTATCAAAATTTTTGAGATTTTTTGGCGGAATTGTTTTCCACAAAAATTGAAATTTTGGCGGATTTTGAGGAATTTTGGGCAATTTTTGCCCAATTATGTCGAATTTTGAGGGTCAAAGGTCAATGTCCTACTTGTCCCGTTACGCTGTGTCCCGTTACGCTCATCCAAGATGGCCGCCGTGACGCCAGAGATGGACGTGACGTCAGAGATGTGGATCGGCTCTCGGCTCCACACCCTGAACCCTGGGCCCGGATGCCCTATTATATACTACTTATGACTTTCAGTTTATCATTCCTACTGTGTTCATAGGGTTGTACAATTCCGCTAAATAATAGTTTAGGAACTTCATTATGAGACTGTTGTTCATGTATTTGGTGTATTTAATGTTTTTATGAGTATAAATAATTTAGTTATGCTAAATTTTTATGACATACTCTTAATTGAAAAATATTTTAAAAGAAATATTTAAATGCAGATAAAATAAATATTCTCCTTTTTTTAGGATTTAATGCGTATTCAAAATTTTATTTATTTTTCGTGAAAAGAATTTTTTGCAATGTACTTTTGCAGCCTTAGCAATATTTTCATGCACCACAACCCTCAAGTTGTACATATAAACATAAATATTTTTTTATAATAATTGTATGTAAGAATATAAATAATATAATTCACATAAGAGATCGTGGACGTTTAAGTATTGATGAAACAGTAGCGAGTAACATTTCACACGGTTGGAACTGTTTATTACAAGGAAAATTGCTGTTCTGAGAGTTTAAAGTGAAATAACCTATTATTTGAGTTTAGTTATATAAAGTTTATCATTTATGAGACAAAACAACTGAAAACATAAAGTATAGTAAAAATACTAATACTGAGGAGAGTGGTAACCATTCCTTTTAGGAAGTTGTCCGATGCAAATAATAATTAAATATTTTTCTTTCCATCAAAAACCAAAAAATTATAGCAATAACCTGTATTGTATTTGGCCATTTAGTCATCCCCCCCCCCTTTCTCAGCCTCTCTCTCTCTCTCTCTCTCTCTCTCTCTCTCGAGAATTGAGTGTGTCCACAAACACTTTTCTTGTTTAGTCTGAGGTAGTCAATTTACTTCTTTTGTACTAATGCTTAACAGTTGTTTTTAGCCAACACAATAACATGTAAGTTTATCGTAGAATTTTACATCATAAGTAGTATACAAATGTAGGTCCGAGGACTGAAGTCGGAGTGTGGAGCCGGAGCCGGTGTCCCCCATCTTGGATTGTGAAGTCAAGGTGGCCATCTTGGATGACCTTGAGATTTACCTTTGACTTTGAACTTCAAAATGTGCAAAATTGCCAAATTCGCCCAAAAATTCTAAAAAAAAAAAAAAAAAAAAAATCAGAAAAAAAAAATTCTCATTTCGAGGGAAAAATTCCCGTTTTAGTCCTCAAAAATGTCACAGGCTTAAAAATTCCTAAAAGTGGATTAAGACTCCTAAAAACAAGCTGCCTTAAGCTGCCGAGGTCACGACCTCGACCATTAGAATGTCATTACTACCATTTAGAATTGTGACTTAACCGTTACAATTATCGTTCCAGTCACCATCTTGAAAATCCGTAATTTTATCAGAACATTTTTGAAAAATTTAAAATTTAAAAATTATTATATAAATACAAGTTATTAAATATCATTCCACCATTTTTAATTATAATAAAACCGTTGATAATTGCCATTATGGCAGCCATATTAAAAATCCGTAACTATTAAGCTAGAAAAATGAAACAAAATTAAAATTTATAAAAAAATTATTAAAATACGATTTTAATTAAAATAAATGCGTTTACATCATGGAGCTCGGTTCGAACCTGGTAGGAGCGAAAAAGGGCAATGGATTCTTCCTCCACGGTGGCTAATAGCAGACTGACCTCCCACCACTATACTAATGCATATATAACAGTAGCTAGTATGACATCACGTCCAACATATTGTCTTCAACTGATGGAGCCAACCTTCTATATTTTCAGTACTTGCTACCAGGAGCACTAGTGTCATGTAGTACACACATCGTCTGCCAAAGTGCACTGCCACCATCTTGTTTTCAGTACTCGATACAAAGAGCGCTAGTGTCATGTAGTACACACATCGTCTGCGAGTGCACTGCAGCCATATTGGTTTAATTTTTACTCACTAGAGTGTACAGGCATATTCAGATTAACAATAAGTATATTAATTCGAATATAATTAGGAAGTGCATTAGTATACCACGGCATCTGTCATCTGGTCGGTCATCTTGGCCACCATCTTGGCTTATGACAGCACACCACAATCATGTTTTCGTCTGCTGGAGGCCGCAATCTTGGATTATAACATCACAGCCACAATCATGTTTTCGTCTGTTGAAAATGCCATCTTCGATTATGACATCACAGCATTAATCTTGTTTTTGTCTTCTGGAGGCCGCTACCTTGAATTATGACATCATAGTCGCCATCTTGTTTTCATCTGCTGGAGGCAGCCATCTTTAACTCCAGTATTTGCTATCAGGAGCAATAGTGTCACATTGTACACACATAGTCTGCCAGAGTGCACTGCCAACATCATGTTTTCAGTACTCGATACAAGGAGCGCTAATGTCACGTAGTACTCATGTCGTCTGCCAGAGGGCACTGCCATCATATTGGTTTAATGTTTACCTGCTAGATTGCATTAGTATTTATTGCCAAGGCGTTCACCATCTTGTCGGCTGTCTTGGCCGCCATCTTGGAAATTCTTAATGATTAACCTAGAAAATGGGGAAAACATCCAAAATTCAATAAAATTTCACTCATTAATATAATAATTGATTCGATTAGTTAGTTCCTGTCATTGTTTCGATACTTGATCGATATAAAAAATTTATTTCATGTAAAAAATATTAATTTCATTAAATATGGTTGAAAGTCCTAAAAGAGGTTTTAATTCCTCTACTAGCAGTCTCCAGTAAGCCAATAATGACATATTTGCCACCATCTTGGAAAATCGTAATTCTTTAGCTAGAAATTCGAAAAAAATCCTAACATCATCAAAAAATTCACTTATTAATTTACTGATTCATTCGATCTATTCCTGTCCGTAGCTCGATTCTTGGTCAATGCAAAAAAAGGTAATTTAATTAAATATCACATCAATTTATCATAAAGGTAACAGGTTCAAAAATAAAACAAAAACTTTTTTTTATAAATGAAATTCATTATATATATTCTACACTGCTACAGCAACACTTGCTAAAGTTATCAACCTAATAATCAATTAGTTCTGCATTGGCCTGAACTGAATAATTCTCATCTCGAAATTGTTTACTGAAGACAGAGACCAGCCAGAAAATTTTCATACATAGTTTTTTTCTTCCCGACAGAGTTTCTCGATACTGTGTTTAACAGACTACTTCACATCGTCGGAATTGTAAATGGGATGTTCACTGTCTTAAATGCACACTTCTTCACTTTGCCCTCGAACGGATATGGTTTGCCTGCCATTTACACATCCAACCACAAGTTATATTTTAAAGATCGGTACGTTGCTACTTCATCTGTAAGCTGGTTGATTATGTTTTGCTTGATGTCATCAAGAAAAGAAAATATGCGTTTTGACTCACTAAATATATTTAGATAATAGTAATTTTTCAATTTTCCACGAAATACTGATTTCGCCAAGTGGAAGCCATTATCATTTTATTGTAATGCACCAAACAGTCTTGGGTTTAGATTCATATCCAGGCGTCATCGAAATCAGTTTCAGAACAACTGTTTATGTGCTAGTACACACACGAGTCTCAACCTAAACCAAGCAGTCGAAATGTCTGCACGTAGTTCTACAGTAGACACATGTGCTTCACCATTACAGTTTTTTCGCGTGCAATCTCTGTCAGTACGAGTAAACCAAACATGACATTTATTACAGCGAAGTTTCATACGAGAAGGATTTTTCGTACATTTATCCTCTCGTGTGTTCATGCATCATGGGAAAAGGCGAACGACATATCACAGTAGCTGCAAGGATGTCTAGTCGATGAATACGAACCTTTCAGACCCAAGTCAGATACTGATGCAACTGCTTTAGTACTAATTCCCGGTGTACTCTTAAGCGAATCAATCATTCGCTGTTGTTGCGAAACCTTTACTTTCTGCAACGCAGCATGTCCTTTACATGTCTTCAAGTGTGTTTCCATATTATCTTTTCTGGTAAACTGCTTATGACATTTCTCACAGTCAAATATTTTGCGAGGAGGATTCTTAGCACACACACACACTCTCTCACTCTCTTCTCGTGACGTCAAACATTACTGTTGTTGGAGAAAATCTTGTCACAGTAACGACATCGATGCTCGCTAGTAGTTGACGAATCACCAATCATTCAAGTCTCATTTCTCATTTGCTGGAGAAACATCATTCATCGAAGTTTCATCTGTGGCCAGCACTGAAGTAATTAAAGATTCTTCCGCTGGCGGAACCATGCCTGTTGAAGTCTCCTCTAGTGTTGTCGGTGACGATGGCGCACATTCCATCGAATTCTGCATAGTTGTCGTTGACGATGACAACGGGATCTGCGTCACCATCGTCATCGCTGCCATCAGGGTTCCCTTGGTACAACTTCCATCGAGTTCAGTGTTAAAGATGGTAAAGATTCCATCAAGTTATTAAGAATATGTAATTTTATGTGACTTATGTATCAGATGAGTTAAACTAGGTTATCCTGACACCCTCGTAGCCAGTAACAAACCGAAATTTGCATCGTCAAGTCCTTGTTTTATACTTAGTCATCGGAATAATATACGAGTCAAAACAAGAACCATTTACATTAATACAAGAGCCAAAACATGAACCATTTACATTAATATACGAGTCAAAACAACATTAAAAAAGGACTTACATTTGGAAGCACATTAAAAAAATGAAGCTCATTTGGAAGCACAATCACAAAATGGAAGCATATTTAACGAACAGAACGTACGTTTGCACGAACATTCTACTCAGTAGGATACAATCCAATCAGTAAGCAATGATCAGTCACAAGATACGGTAGGATACCATGCCTCCAACTGTCTTTGGCTCCAACACTCTTTAGATCCAACAGTCTTTAGTTCCAGCTGTCTATGGCTTCAACTGTCTTTGTCCCCAACAGTCTTTAGCTCCAGCTATATTTGGCTCCAACTGTCTTTGGCTCCAACTGCTTCAATTGGCTACAGTAGCTCTAATTGCTCCAAATGCTCCAACTGTTCCACATGTTTCAAGCACTCCAATTGATCCAACTGCTCCAATGGCTCTAATTGCTCCAACTGGTCGCATTTCTCCAACTGCTTCAATTTTTATAACTGGTCCAAATGCTCCAACTGATCCAATTGTATTTTGGCAACATCTGGCTACAATAACATTCGGTTACAAGGCTACGAGGCCATAGGGTTACAAGGTTATAATACTAAGCGGCTATGAGGCTAAAAATTTACGAAGCTAGAATACTACGATGCTACGATGCTACAAGGTTACAAGGCTACAAGAATACGGTGCTACATGGCTACAAAGCTACGAGGTGACGAGGCTACATGGTTCAAATGGCTCCAATGGCTCTATTCAGCAGCAACAGTTAATTTAAGTCATACAAGAAACTTTATGCAAGTAGTTCATATTCCTGCCAACATATGGCGCCACCTGTTGTGTTGAGTTAACTTTTTTTTATGTAGGAGGCGGGATGCTCTCTCACGTTCGCAAGAGAAGGATGGCTTCGCTAGACATCAAGGAGAAGGAAGTTCGTCTTGCATGATAATGTTTCTCAGCTGTCTCAAGGCATAGTAATCCACTAAGTAAAGTATTCTATTTCTTTTAAATTTCACATGATAAAAAATAGTGTAAGTGTTGAATTGGAAACAGGATTTTCTCCAATTAAACGAAACACTGAATACAATTACATGTCTCATTTGGAAAAAAAAAAGTGCATTAAGCATTTGTATACACAGAAATAACCGGAAGCACACGGACCATACCATAAGAAATTTTGCCAGAAAAATCTTGGAGCACACGGAGAACAAAAAAAAAAGTCTTGCCAAGAAAAACTTACGAGAAAACGGAGAAAACCAATTCAGTGAAATTCCAGCCTAGTGAATGTTACATTTAAAAGATTAAAATATATAGTATGCCTTGCATAATAATATGCTTAGCATGTATCTGTTACAAATATGCATATACATAAAACGTATATAGCTTTACTAGGCATATTATTATCAAAAAAATCAAGCATTGGCTACATCTAAATGTATTTACTGAGTGGTATTTTCAAGACTTTTTTTTTTTTGGTTTTCTACGTGTTCTCCTGATACAACACCCGCGCATGTTGTCGTAGCGGCAGCGACAAAAGAGCGACGTGTGACACAGACCCAAGGCCCTGCTGCTTGCTCAGAGACAATTAGCGCACATGCCGTAGCTGCAGCGGCAGAAGCTCGCAGTGTGTCTAAGACCCAAAGGCCGTGCTGCTTGCCCAGAGTCAATAAGCGCGCATGCTGTAGCTGCAGCGACAGAAACTCGCAGTGTGTCTAAGGCCCAAAGGCCGTGCTGCCTGCCCAGAAACAATAAGCGCACATGCTGTAGCTGCAGCGGCAGAAACTCGCAGTATGTCTAAGGCCCAAAGGCCGTGCTGCTTGCCCAGAGACAATAAGCGCACATGCTGTAGCTGCAGCGGCAGAAACTCGCAGTGTGTCTAAGGCCCAAAGGCCGTGCTGCTTGCCCAGAAACAATAAGCGCACATGCCGTAGCTGCAGCGACAGAAACTCGCAGTGTGTCTAAGACCCAAAGGCCGTGCTGCTTGCCCAGAGTCAATAAGCGCGCATGCTGTAGCTGCAGCGACAGAAACTCGCAGTGTGTCTAAGGCCCAAAGGCCGTGCTGCTTGCCCAGAAACAATAAGCGCACATGCTGTAGCTGCAGCGGCAGAAACTCGCAGTGTGTCTAAGGCCCAAAGGCCGTGCTGCTTGCTCAGAGACAATAAGCGCACATGCCGTAGCTGCAGCGGCATAAGCTCGCAGTGTGTCTAAAACCCAAAGGCCGTGCTGCTTGCCCAGAGCCAATAAGCGGGCATGCTTAGCTGCAGCGACAGAAACTCGCAGTGTGTCTAAGGCCCAAAGGCCGTGCTGCTTGCCCAGAGCCAACCTGCGCACATGCCATAGCTGCAGCGGCAGAAACTCGCAGTGTGTCTAAGGCCCAAAGGCCGTGCTGCTTGCCCAGAGACAATAAGCGCACATGCTGTAGCTGCAGCGGCAGAAACTCGCAGTGTGTCTAAGGCCCAAAGGCCGTGCTGCTTGCCCAGAAATATTAAGCGCACATGCGGTAGCTGCAGCGGCAGAAACTCGCAGTGTGTCTTAAGGCCCAAAGGCAGTCCTGCTTGCCCAGAGTCAATAAGCGCGCATGCTGTAGCTGCAGCGACAGAAACTCGCAGTGTGTCTAAGGCCCAAAGGCCGTGCTGCTTGCCCAGAAACAATAAGCGCACATGCTGTAGCTGCAGCGACAGAAACTCGCAGTGTGTCTAAGGCCCAAAGGCCGTGCTGCTTGCCCAGAGACAATAAGCGCACATGCCGTAGCTGCAGCGGCATAAGCTCGCAGTGTGTCTAAAACCCAAAGGCCGTGCTGCTTGCCCAGAGCCAATAAGCGCGCATGCTGTAGCTGCAGCGACAGAAACTCGCAGTGTGTCTAAGGCCCAAAGGCCGTGCTGCTTGCCCAGAGCCAACCTGCGCACATGCCGTAGCTGCAGCGGCAGAAACTCGCAGTGTGTCTAAGGCCCAAAGGCCGTGCTGCTTGCCCAGAGACAATAAGCGCACATGCTGTAGCTGCAGCGGCAGAAACTCGCAGTGTGTCTAAGGCCCAAAGGCCGTGCTGCTTGCCCAGAAATATTAAGCGCACATGCGGTAGCTGCAGCGGCAGAAACTCGCAGTGTGTCTTAAGGCCCAAAGGCAGTCCTGCTTGCCCAGAGACAATAAGCGCACATGCTGTAGCTGCAGTGGCAGTATCGCGCAGTGTGTCTAAGGCCCAAAGGCCGTCCTGCTTGCCCAGAGACAATAAGCGCACATGCTGTAGCTGCAGTAGCAGTATCGCGCAGTGTGTCTAAGGCCCAAAGGCCGTGCTGCTTGCCCAGAGACAATAAGCGCACATGCTGTAGCTGCAGCGGCAGAAACTCGCAGTGTGTCTAAGGCCCAAAGGCCGTGCTGCTTGCCCAGAAATATTAAGCGCACATGCGGTAGCTGCAGCGGCAGAAACTCGCAGTGTGTCTTAAGGCCCAAAGGCAGTCCTGCTTGCCCAGAGACAATAAGCGCACATGCTGTAGCTGCAGTGGTAGTATCGCGCAGTGTGTCTAAGGCCCAAAGGCCGTCCTGCTTGCCCAGAGACAATAAGCGCACATGCTGTAGCTGCAGTAGCAGTATCGCGCAGTGTGTCTAAGGCCCAAAGGCCGTGCTGCTTCCCCAGAGACAATAAGCGCACATGCTGTAGCTGCAGTAGCAGTATCGCGCAGTGTGTCTAAGGCCCAAAGGCCGTGCTGCTTGCCCAGAGACAATAAGCGCACATGCTGTAGCTGCAGTGGCAGTATCGCGCAGTGTGTCTACAGGCAGAGCCAACACGCGCGCATGCTGTAGCTGCAGCGGCAGTATCGCGCAGTGTGTCTACAGGCAGAGCCAACACGCGCGCATGCGGTAGCCGCAGCGGCAGGCCTCGCGAGCCCTGAATGCTGGCGCCGGGAAGTGGCACTACGACCGCGGGTGACCGAGCCAACCCGGTTGCCTGCGCCGCGCCGCGCAACAGTGCCGCAAGTTCACGTTCATTGCCGCGCGCCGCAGACCACTCACCCCGAGCGCGTGCGTGCATCGTCCCGTGCCTTGCACTGCACAGCACTGCTTCAGGCACGTTCAGGATCACTTTCTTCCTTTAGCGTTCTGCATACGTCGCTGACCTCTAACTGCGATCTCCACACATTCCCACCACACATGCATTGGATAATACTTCACACTAAAACATTCTTCCTGCTCCCTGAAGGTGTTCAGTAACCTAACAGCAGCTATTTAGAAAACTTGTCCTGTTGTGACGCATCTGTATTCGGAAGTCAATTACCGTTACCCGTAACTTACACACCGTGGCACGTGTTTTTTTTTTGTCTTTTCTTTTTCAAATGAATTGAAATACAAATTCTTGTAACAGCTACAACCACTAGTACATTTTCTTTCATGTGTAAACGTCTTGGCTCGCACTACACGGCATTTGGTAGGGTAATTTTTTAGAATGGAATGGAATTCGATTGTAACTTAAATGTGTCTCGTTGTGCTGCCATCTGTTGATGTTCAAAAAATCTCCAACAGTTGGCGGATACCGTGTGATTCATCCATATGATTTTTTTGTGAACATTGCAGAGTTTACACCGTGTATAAGTATTAAATAATTTTAACTTTATAATAGTAGTACAACTATTACTTATTATTTTATGTTATAATTTATAGTAGTAAAAAGAAATAATGTCAACTTATAAAACAAGCATTCCAATTTTGACAACTATTAGTTAACATTGAATTTTAGAGATAGCCCAGCTTTCTACATACTAAAGAGACAAAAGAAATTGTCAGCCTGCATACACTCGACGCCATGTTGAATAAAATAAATTCATGATAAATTGTTTACTGTTACATTCTAAATGTTTAATCAGCACAATAAGGTTAAGGTTTGTTTGTAGGAATTATTTTCAGACTTATTTTGGTCGTTTAAGCAAAAACAAATATACATACATATGATTAGTATTATAATATGTTTTTTAAATGTTTCAGGTTATTTTAAGTTTAATGTATCTATTGAAAAGCAACTTTAAGTTTGAAAAATACTTCAAAGATAGCGCTGCGTTTGCCCTTATTTAGAACACCTACAAAATATTAAATATATTTAACGCAGTGTTTATTCTAACACTCTTTTCTAGGCTAATAAATGATAGATATTTTTAAATTGGCAATATCTTGTTAAGACTATTCAAGTTTACAGAATGTATTTCCGAATAGTTTCACTAACATAAATTTTACTCTGGCATTCCAATAGGCCCAATGTTCGCGAAAGTTAATATGTAAGAGTGCATGTTGCCGCACGTGGGTCCACTTTATTGACGACTTCGGCTCCTGGCTATAGAAGATTCTAAATGCATGCGCAATGGACTTTAAACCTGTTAAATTTCCGTTGAGTAATGCGCACTTATTTTATTGCATTACTGGTACATTCTAAATTTTCCCTCTCAATGTCCCTAAAGAGCCTCAAAAATGCGACGTGTTTGGTACTCCTTTTGTTCAGCTAGCTCTGATAAATAAATAAAACCATCTTGTTAAATAATTATAGGTAGGTTTTAAAAAGTGGAAACATTTTTACAGTTTTTCCTCTAAAAAGAATACTTTTTGTATATTTATGACGCTCGGAATTTGTTTAAGGAATTTCGTGTCTGTGTTTCGTATTATATGTTTATTTGTAACATGAGAACACGTGAATTTTCTGGTTATCGAGGTTAGATGTTCACACATCACTGGCGAATACTGAAAGACTCTCTCTAATGCTGCAACCAGCAAACACAGAGTTTGTATTAAAATGTTATTAAATTTGTAATTTATTTTTTTAATAATTTTTATTTTTTTTCTAAACGATAATTGCAACGCTAATGTCACAATTCAAAATGGCGGAATCCAAGATGGCGAAATGTTATAGAAATCATAATTGTGGACATGACGACATAATTAAAAATGGTTGAATCCAAGATGGTGGAATCCAATATGGCCGGACGTGACATCATTCAAAATGGCAGCTGGGGTCATTACCTCAGCGGCTAAATGGCGGTTTTACGAACGGGGAATTTAAGCTGTTTTGGGGAATTTTCGTTCTTTTTAAGGCAAAAATATTTTTAAGGCACTTATAATTTCGAATTTTTGAATTTTTTAAGGGTTTTTTCCCCTCGAAAGACATTTTTTTGGAATTTTTGGCGGTATTTCCCCCCCCCCCCAAACTTGACATTTTGGCCAATTTTGGCGAATGTTTGGCGGATTTTGGCTAACTTTGAGTAATGTTTTGGCAATATTTGGGAAACGTTGAAGGTAAAGGTCCAAGGTCAAGGTCAAGGTCTTCCAAGATGGGTGCCGTGACGTCACATTCCAAGGTGGCGGACAGCGTCTTCACCTTGCCCAACTCCAGCCGCCGGACCGGCCAATATATACCACTGATAGCAACAGGGTTCGACCCAAGACAAACGATGAAGGCCTCGTTAACCAGAGTCACATTGCCACGGCGAACACGACACGGCAAACCCGACAAACCGTTGTACAGCGTTCCAGCATGACAGATATAATAGCGCAGGGGCACAACATTAACCCGACGATTTCTGCTTTGGCTGTCGGAAAATCGTTCCAAGCCAAATACGCCCATAAAATTCCGTATAGATTGCGCTAAAAACAGCGCAGAAGAGAAAAAGTACACGCTAGCTCAGCATGTACTTTTTTATTTTTTGGTTGATTTCTGTAATCCATCAACCCAATGTCATACAGAATATCATGAACCTGAACTTTATTTTTGAAATTTAGTTCTGTCAGGTTTCAGTTTCCGTTTCTGTTTTGCTTTCTGTCGGGCAGCACAACACGACAAACTTAGAAATATAATCTATTCCTTGCGAGCCGTCGGGGTGTGTATTTTGTCGGGGTGACCGTGTATTTCATTGGCTACTGAGCAAGTTAAGCCTGTCGTGGCATTGTGACTCCATCTTTACAGCACAGACAAAACATACAAACATTGATAGCCATGGAAACAACCCTTTAATAATATATAATCTCACAGAAAAAAATTAAGATACAAGCAATGGAAAATTACCAAATAGGTATTTCAATAATCAAGTTTATGAATATTACATTTAGATCTCAAACATACCGTGATAATATGAGTGTTTAAATGGTATAAAATGAAATGTGTACACACTACTTTCATCGTAAATCTTGCCAGTATTCAGGAAATTATTCATAAATCCATAAAATATATCTTAATAATTCACAATATATTCCGAAGCTGAATTATTGCAAAATTGTATGATAGCATTAAAAATATTATAATTTAAAAAAAAAAAATATTATAATTTTGAAAAAAAAAAAAAAAAAACAGTTTTTCCAACTAACGTTCAGCGTATAGCCACAGGCGAGAGTGGAAAGTGTTAACAATGGACTTGAAGCTTACATGCAGCCATTGTCCTTACATAGTATAAAACAAAGTCGCTTCCCGCTGTCTGTCTGTCCCTATGTATGCTTAGATCTTTAAAACTACGCAACGGATTTTGATGCGGTTTTTTGAATGGATAAAGTGATTCAAGAGGAAGGTTAATATGTATAATACATGCATAATATAGTAGAGAAACATTTATAATTTTAGAGGTTTCTTATGTGATGTCGTAAATAAACACATTTTTTTTGCGCTTACATTGCAAACGCTGGCTGAACCCTACGAGATAGATCAAAATAAAGTACTACAGTATTGTACACCTTAAAAAGGTCTACAAAAAAGTCTACCTATTAGGGATAACCCACAATAACCATGTTTTATCCTTTACTTTTTACAAGAAATAATGGCTTATTTACGAAGCGATTTTAAGCAATACAGCATTAATCCTTATGCAATTAAGTATCTTAAATACATTGTGCATTTAATATAGATCAATATGGCCCTTCACAGCATGTAATTTAAATTAATATTTTCGAAGATATTGCAGATTTAAAATGCAGGGACATAGCGGCCGGGGGGCCGGCGGCGCGTGCGTAGTATATTTAGTATCAGCATTGCACCCGTGCGAAGTCGGGGCGGGTCTCTAGTTAGTAATAAAATACATAAGAAATTAAAAAAAGTATTTACTGAGTGTGATAAATGTTACCATTATGCACATTTTAAAAAATAACATCTACTGTGTAGTGAAATCGAACATATTTTTAGTTGGTTGCACAGAAATCGAAAACCCTAAGATATACTGCAACATCACATCAAGGAATATGGAGTACTCCGGTAAAATACACAGGCAACTTGCGCAACGTTTCCCAGCATGGAAGATCGCAACTGGGGGTGATATTGTTTTCATCAGTACTAAAAACACTTGTTCTTACGGAGGTGGTTTAATCAATTAATGCTCGCTATCTGTTTGACCAGCATATATCGTCAAACACTACTACTATAGCTAATAACATAGCAGCCAAAACTCGACGGAGCTGCTTGGAAAATGCGATATTTACCTTGTTAAGGTTGAAGTGACCCCCTCTCCCCTTCCTAACTTTCTTAGATGTGTCCTCTACTGTTTCGCTAGTGCCAACTTTAGCGATGCCGAAGCCTGTGGTGTAGGCAACCCCAGGCGCTCCAGAAGCCTGAGGTATAGGCAACTCGGCGCGAAACCAAAGAAAAAAAGTGCAACAATGTAAAAAAAAAACCTCCAATATCAACAGCGGGTATGACGTCATTGTAATTCCGCCATTTTTGCGAGAAACCAGATGTTTGTAGGAGAATGTTCCAGGCCGATGCCGCTCCGACGCTCCGGCTCGCAATACAACGTCATGCATGCTCCGTCGTCGCTAGAACTTCAGGATTGGCATGACCGCCACAAACTAAGTTAAGTTTGGTGATAGAATATTTCGCCGAGTTCTGCAGGTGATAGGAAACATTCACAAGGGATCGCTGCAGGAAGTCCGGTTCGGACTTAAACTTTTGTGGTCAGGCAGCACGACTTGGGACTTTACGTATATGCCTACGCTATTACTAGAGAAATGCAAAATTCGCGGATTAATTTCGCGATAGGCTAGCATCAAAACAAATATACCTTCGTACCGCTTCTGCGATTGGCCCACATTTTATCCGGGGAACTGTGAGCCAATGGGAAACACTAAACCAAGAAAGTGCCGAATTACGGACAGCCTAGTTGAGACGTCTCACGCGTTAGTAGCCAATGAAAAGGTGTCATTTCCACGAGTATTTAAAGGACTGTGGAGTCTATCCTAGAGGTCAATGAATCCGCGAATTTTGCAGGTCTCTAGCTATTACGTATGGACTTTTGACGAAGTATGTACTTCTAATAGTGGTTGATGTCGCAGAGCTTGTCGGTGGCTGGAGGAATTGGGAGGCTATAATCCTGGCTGAGACTTTGATGTTTTCAGGTGAAATTTAACCATACCTAAAGATACGTAACAGGTGTTACGTTTACGTGTGATGAAAGTCACTATGCTGGAATCGACTCAGAATACGAGGGCATTAATGGAAATAGAGTTCTTTATGAGAATTCCCAAGTTGCAACCACTGTGTTTACGACTGGTCATGGTCTTACGAGTCACTCGTCCCTGGAATAATGCAAGTGCACAGAAGTTAAAATCCACGGATTTCTCGTACGCTTCGCTGTGCATGACCATGGGCGTGTGTGATAAACGTGTTACGAAAGTAAGTGGTGTTTTAAACGCATGTGCTTACGTTTAGGTTTGCTTAGAGGCTCGTCCTTGCTCAACGTAACAACGGGAGAAGCTGGGATACGTTAAGGGCGTGCCTCCCATTTCAGGTCAATATTTTATATTTACAGTAATTACAGACAAACTTGTAGACTTTTTCAATTGTTTAACTTTCACGGAGTGAAAAATATATACAGCGCATACTTTTTTTTTGCATAATTAGCTGCCAAAGTAACTTTTTTTTTAACATTTTAGGGTTGTACAAATAAGGAGAATTTAATTTATTGCAGAACTGAAACTTTTTAGGTTTAACTGCAATGCCACTGGCTACTTCAAGAAATGGTTTGAATTTCTTTCAGAAATTATTAATTAAGTTTACCTGGCATTTAAAAATTCTCAAATTTGTTACGATTTTGACAGCCAAGAAACATGAAATGAGTTTTTGTGATGGAAATGCAAACCATATCATGAAGTAGCCAGTGGCATTGCAGTTAAACCTAAAAAGTTTCAGTTCTGCAATAAATTAAATTCTTCTTATTTGTACAACCCAAAAACGTTATAAATGTAACTTTTGCAGCTAATTATGTAAAAAGTATGCGCTGTATATATTTTTCATTTCGTGAAAGTTAAAAAATTGAAAAAGTCTAAAAGTTGATCAGTGATTAATATAAATATAAAATCATGACCTGAAATGGGAGGCACCCCCTTAAGCACGGAGTAGACCGGCGGATCTACTCGCTGCTGAACTCGCCGCGGACAGCCCAGGCTTGGCACGAGGTACAGTACACCGCTGCTTCGGCGACACACAGCGAGTGGGGACTCGCTACTCGAGGGACAGTGGAGCAGGCAAGTGCCGGCGTGTTTCATTCTTGTGGTTGGTGCATCGAGACACTCTGATACAGCCCTTAAGTAAACATTTTACGAAGATGAACGTTTGGTAATTTTGCATTATTGGCTAAATCAAGATGAGTGTGCGCTCAGTGACTCAAACAATAATTAGAAGTTGTAAATAATTATTTATAAATAATATAATTCTTGTTTCATCAATCGTAAAGAACTTAACCTCTGTGTGTATTGCGTGTCCAGTGTGTGAATTGCGTGTACATTTCTTTTGTCGAATTTGCTTCCGAATGGGCTTTCTTATTTTGAGTTTCCTTCCTTTTTTTTGAATGTTTTTTTATTTTTTTAATGTTTTAAATGGAAGCTGTTAATCTTTGAAAAGTAGCGCTTATTTGGAATTCAATGTTTAAAAATATTTTGAGTACCTGTAGGTTTGAAGTCCGTACATGTCTAGGTAATTGTGTGTATAAATAATGTTTTTTTATTGCTTAGGTGATAATGAAAACATTCTGTGTGTTGCAGTACTCATCATACGGTGTGACCGTAACGAGTCTTGGCCAGCATTAAATTATTGTCAAGCAAGAGCATTTCTTTGAATTATGTATGTTATTGAGGGTTTCATGTTGGTTACATTATTGAATAATATATTGTTTGTAGCTCAACGCACCTGCTCTTTATGTTCATGGATTCTCCCCAAGTTCACCCAGTTTTCAGGAGAGTCAACAACATGATAGGAGACCATACATAGCTAAATAAAAATTATGATTAAAAACTGCCAAAAAAAGCCTGTTTTCGAAAAATCACGCATGGAAATAACAGGACTTAATCAACTGTTAGCAAGTTAAGGACCCTGCATGCCTATGCACACATAGGATCTGCAAAAGGTCAGAAGACACCACGCGATTTAAAAACCACACAAGATATCTAAGTTAAACCTGTCTATGAAAATCATTTAAGATTACGCGGAGGTCAGATAAGTAACTCAGTTTCTGGATTTTTATTATTTTTATGCATTTTATTCAAGAAAATTGCAATAAGTATATATATTAAACAAAAAACTCATGTCTCATCCAATTTTTTTTTAAATAGTAAGACATATATTTGTCACTGGAACCCAAAAAGAAAGCAAAAAAATTGTTAAATTTTTTTAATACAAATAAATTTTGTATGGTAAACAGTATAAAATACACATTTTAATACCTTTTTTTCCTTCGAAAATGTAAATTAATGCAAAAAATTATGCGTATATTTGGGCGTAAGTATCGTAAAATTGGTAAAGAAGCCGAAGAAAACAATTTTTCCGCACACGCGACTCTCGCATTACGAATCCGGAATCTTACCGCTGCGCTGACAGCTGCTTGTATTCACCAATCCACAACAACATCTTTACTTCCTAAACGCTTGGCCATCTGGATCTCCCCCTTGCGTCACGTTCATTTCTAGTCGAGCTTCACAGACTGCGTGAAGCCGGACAAAGTCGGTGAAGACGAGTAGCCGATCACCCCTTGTAGTAGGCAGATCAAGCACACGTTATAAAACCTTTCCTGTAATAATCATCTCGTAGGTGTTATAACAGGGAGCAAACGTACAAGATATATTAATGAGATAACACGTAAGTGCACACATTTTCGCTAATGAAAACACTTTATACACAATTTTCGATGAATTTTGGCATAGAAATAGATTAAACCTTGGAGAAGGACATACATATGTTACTAATTTTTTGTCGCGTGAATAAAATTTGAAGGGGTGAAACATGGGATGAAAGTTTCTGTGAGGAATCAATTTTTATTTATTTTTATTTTTTACTCTTTCATGCCCCAACCACTCAAAAGATTTGAATGAAAATTGGCAGCTAGCTCATATCCTAGAATAAGACAAAGACTACAAATAATTATGAAATTCCATCAATAAGGGAGTGAAAAAGAGGTGAATTCAGATTTATAATAGAAAATCATAGAAGGTAGGTAATAGAGATACTATCAGTGAGTGTGTATTATTACCGTATGTCCGCCAAATGGTCATGTAAAACCTTCTCCTTGGTAACTTTTATTCGAGTGCCGATAGATCGCATTGGGTTACAAATGTCCGTTGCCATGAAGACAAATAATAAATAATGCTTGATTTTTTAGTTGGGTTTGCTAATTTTTCTATGTATGTTTAACCTATAGTTAGACATTTTGACATTTTTTTCTTCCACTCTATGAAGAAAATCAATATTTAGTGTCATTTTATGTATGGCGTATGTTTAACCTATAGTTAGACATTTCAACATTTTTTTTCTTCCATTCTGTGAAGAAAGTCAATATTTAGTGTCATTTTATGTATGGTGTATGTTTAACCTATAAAGTTAAACATGTGACATTTTGTTCCCACTTCGATGAAGAAAGTCAATGTTTACTGTTACATATTTTACATCAGTTGTACATTTACCCTAAAAAGTTAGAATTTTTTATTTTATTGTGATCCTGGTCAGTACTTTAAGACAAAGTTAAATTTTAAATAGAATAGTATTATTCATTTGTTGTAGTTTTCATATATGTAATTACTTAGTAGGATGGTAGGTAAAGTAAAATATGTAGTTAATTTTTGTCTGATTCTTATTTAGTAGGTAGTTACTTAGGGCCGGTTGCACCAATAACTGTTCGGATCCGAGATCGTAAGATCTTTGTTTCAGTGTGATCTCAAGTCGAATCTGAGATCCAGTGTATATGTGTTGCACCAAAGTGAACTTACGAGTTCAGACATTCGATCTCACGATCTAAGGTTAGGTTGGTAAAGATCGATTGTAAAATGAAAGAAAGTTTTCTATTGGCTACTGAATTCCGTCTAGTCACAGAGAATTTTCTTTAGAATATTTGATATCTTGCTGTGAATGTTGGCATCGTGATATTTACATACAAGCCTATTTGTTTATTGATTACAAACTTGTGGTCGGTTGTGATTTGACTGGGGTACACGCAGCTACACATAACGATGGAGAAGAAAATTTGAGTACCTAAAAAATGTTTTTTCTCTGAAAAAGAAAAAATCACCCTTGTCGATTTGGTGCAAGAAAGACTGGGTATTTTAGAGTGTAAGAGAACTGATGGCGTGTTTTGTAAGCGGAAGGAAGAAGCTTGGCAAGAATTGGCATAATATTTTAATTCGTGTTGTGAAGTAAAGAGGACTGCAAAGCAGTTAAAAACTTGCTATGAAAATATAAAAAAATGGGCAAGAAAATCCACAGCTGTAGACAAGGTTGGTACCTATTGCAACAAATACTTATGTGAGTTCTTAAGCGTAATATATTTTCTGTGTACAATACAGTTAATGTACGAGTTATCAATAAACAATTGATAAAACAGAGGCGCCCCCCCCCCCCACATAAATATTTATCTGGTAGGCACGTTGTTTTATGAAGAATTATCACAATTTAATTTTGTGCTGCCAGTATCAGTTATGTACCTATGTCCAATAAAATAATATTTTAGTTAGAGAGAGATGGATCTACCAATTTTTTAAATGAATATTATAATTCTGCTTCCAAATATTGTCATCTACTTAACATTATTGTACAGTTATTTTGTTCTTTGTGTCCATTTTGTTTTATCAATAAGATTTTTCCCCAATATATAACACAAGATATTGGACAGTTATGGGAGGATGCAACTTTTAATTTGTAATCAAACAGCGTAAAACAACATTAAACATAAAAGTTTAGTCTGACGTTTGTAGTTGATGGCAAAGAATATGCACTCTTTTTTTTTTTTTTTTTTTTATATAAAACAGTTATTTATGGGTGGAATTGTTACAAGTCAGATCTGTATTAGTATGCATATAACATTATTTTGGTAAGAAAATGTTAAGTTACCTACGCTTATTAGGTACTCATTAAAATTAACCAACTCACATCTGTAGTTATAGTTAGGCCTATACATTAGTATTGTGCTTCTGTCTTCAATAACCACATTCTACAGGTGTGAATATGCAGAGTGGGTGTCAATGAACATAGAGGGTTGCGAGCATACAACTTGCTGGTCTCACACTTATGCACCCATGCACCCTTGAGTATATTGACACAGGGCCAGATTGCTCTGTTATGATGCATGAGGGATGTGGATGCGAAAACAAGAGCACGGCAGAGTACACTAGCCAATTGAGTCACAGCCTTTGAGGGCATTTTAAGATTATAATTGATTACATGTCATCGTCCTATTATCTCCATTCTACACAAGATACCATTGGTTAATGTTGCAAGATTTTGTCATTTAATTTTCAGTATTACATAAATTTAAAAAAAAAAAGATCTTTTATCTGTTATAGCTGTAAGATATTATGTGTGTAGGTATAATGTGTCAATAAATATATTTGTTTTGCAGGTTGAAATAAAGAAAACTTGTGGTGGTGGTTTTGTTTCAAAAGTAACTCCACTTGAATCGCGAGTAATAGGCATGATACAATGTCAATTTGCTCCATTGAAATCAAGTGTGGATAGCGATGCACAATATCATTATGGAGTTGAAGGCAAGTTATTTTATTGCTTATTTCTGTAACCATTTTTATGTAGGTAATTAATATGTTAACATAGTTGTTGTTTAAAAGCTTCATCCAGATATATTTTAATCGCTGCAAGATAAGGATATTCATAAACATTTGGCCGATATGAGGTATGTTCCTTATTAAAATATGGTAATTTGTTATAGTAATTTTTTGTTTGTTGAGATATAAATGTTCCCCTCTCCACCTTTTGTCATCTATTATGTTACTGTGATTCATACATCTTGAGAAGAAATGTTCATGGATGCCAACAATTCTGTTGTAGGAAAAATCAATAGCCTAAATAAGTAAGTTAATCTTACTGGTCCTAATATGAATGTTGCTGAATTGTAATGCAATAAAGAAAACTCAAAGGTAATTTTTGTTTATCTTACCTCTTGATTCTATCTTCTTGCATTTCATTTCATTATTAAATAGTTGTAAATATTATTTACTAGGTTGAAAATGTGTATGTACAACTATTTAACTTCTTTTCTTCATTTTTTTTAAAATTCTATAGAATTAGTGAATTTAATTTATCACTGTTAAGGTTTGTCAGATAGGCAACCTTTATTGGCAAAATAAATAATAGTAGCTATGAATCAAAATATTTTACTGGATAGTGAATACTCACATTTTTTAAGGCTTAAACTAAAAGAAAAGGACTCAATAATCAATGTTAAAAAATGTATACTTAGGCCATCACTGTTTTGTGACAATCTTTAAATATTAGTAAAATTATTCATATGTTGCTTTTAAAATGTTATTGTTTCAGAGGTTGTCAACGATGATGACCGTGAAGTATGCGATGTAGAACTGGATGAAAGCCCTGAAAGTCAGGTAACACTTTCCATATTGGTTTTGGTTGGATATCATTAGTATGCACTTGTATACGAGACGTGTGTAGCTATGCCACATGTATTTTAAAGCCTATGTAAATACTTTTTTAAAAATATATAATACAGTCTTAGCTGATTGATCCCAGTCAAAGATTGAAATTGAATTGTACTGTACATATTGTATTGTTGGAAAAGGAAAGTATTATTTAAAGGAAACCCTACCAGTATGCTAATGCTTAAGTACTTTTCACTTATATATATAATTTAAGTATTATAAAACTAATAATGTACAGTAGTGGTGTAGGTTCTTGTTGGTGATAAAGTTACATCTCAGTCAGGGGTGCAACAACAGGGGGGGGGGGGGGCAAGGGTATTTTGCCCCCCTCTGCAACCTTGAAGTGGGGGCAAACGGGGGCAAATAAAGTGCTGTGTAATCAATTTTTAGATAATAAAACTGCTTAAATAGCACCATTTTCCACCTTGAAATACAAATTTTACCGGGGGAGGACCCCCGAACCCCCCGCTTCAATAGGGGGGATCGATGATTCTTTATAAAAAGGTATATTGCCCCCCCCCCCCCTTTTGGAAATTTAGTTGTTATGCCCCTGATCTCAGTATTATTTGATATATTAAAATATAATTCTTTTGGAAACAAACTGAGCCTACAAAAGTATGGCGAAAAAGTGTACATAATGAAATGTCAGGTAAATATGTAGCTTACAGTCAATCACTTTTAAAATCAATAATTGAATAATATATTTAAATAGGTGCACCAAATGGTATATATACACAAGTAAGTTTTAAAGACAGAGGAAAAGTGGTTGCAGTAGGTGTTGGTAATATATAAGTGATAGGTATGTGAACTAAAAAGAGTGGGTTAAAAAAGTTATTCACCCTTTGTTCCTATATGTATGTGTGTGTGTGTGTATATATATACACAAAATACATAAGTGAAGTACCTATTACAAATTGTATATTATTGATATTATTGTATCTATTGTTGGTTACTCATTATATAATTTACTATGTCAAATTTTTGGGTCTACATCAGGAGCCTAAATTACATAAAAGCAATTATATGCCTGGTTGAATGGTTGGTTACATAGGTAATGGAAACTCAAATTATTGTGTTTCGGATTCAAGAATGTTATGAGATGTGGCCTGACGAAGATGTTCAAACTGCAATACCGAAAACACATTCTTCAAGCAACACAGTAGCATCTCCTGTGACACTTGATGTGTTTATGCCAAACAAGTCGCCGCAAGTCTCCAAAAAACGAAAATCTGATGCTGCTCAAGACTTATTTGAGGAGGGAAACAGAGATGCCTTCTTCCAGAAACGAAAACTGGAGATGGCAGAAGAACTACATTTAAAAACGTTAGCATTGATTGAAAAGGAGTTGCATATAAAATACATTGAAATCAAAATAAAAGAAGCAGAGTTGCAGCTGTTGAAACAACAGCTATGACTCACCTTGTAAATAATTTTTTTCCATTGTGCAAATAAATTTTTATGAATTTTTTTATCATTTTATTCCTTGTACACAAATCCTAATTACCAGAACATAATGTTCAGTGAAAATAATAAATAAATATTTACATGCTGTACAGGTAAGTTATTTGTCAGTATTTGTCAACTTTGCTAACTACTGTAACATGGAAATTGTGAAAAGAAAATATGTTGAGCATAATGGATTTTTTTTCATGCTTAATTATTTTCCTACAAAGTGAACAGCAAATACAGTATACATACCTACAGTTATAAATAACAAACAATCGGTACATTTGTCAAGTTAGTCTGCATTTTAAACACTAAATAGATACTAACAACAATTGCATGGCGTGCATAGTACTACATATATTGTGCTGAAAAAGCAAGCAATAAAACCAAAAATTAGTACTAATGTCATTTAGTCCTTCCACTGATTATTAAAACAGGGTACTGGTAATATGAGGAATTTATAAATTGTGCTAAACTAGAATTCTCTACTGTAAACAATATGTGTTATATGATCAAGACACAGTTTATCAAAGCTATTATAAAATTTCTAACTGCCAAGCTACCCAATCCACATACTGTTAAATCGTAACATTCTTTGCAGTCACATTAGTCACTGAAAACTGTGTTTATCAATGCCGTACGTGCTGCTGTCGCTTGTATTCTTTGCGGCCTATCTTGCACGGGCACCGGAACAGGACCATAAGCTTGTACACCTGGGTTGACATCGGGATCCACTGGAGCTTCACCTTCCTTGGAAGCTATCGCAATGTTATGAAGCACTGCTGTAGCTACTATCACCTGAAGTACTGTGTCCAGTTTCACACGCAGTTTCATTGCCAAGCATGGGAAACGCCTTTTAAGAACACCAAACGTCCTTTCAATGGTGTTTCTTGTAGCCTTGTGAGACGAATTATACCTGAGTTCAGCTCTAGTGGCTGGCTGGAGTAAGGGTGTATGCAAAAAGTGGTTACATGCATAGACATTATCACCGAGTAATACACCCTCCGGAAAGTCTCCGGTCTCAAGCTGAGCACGAATACTACTCTGATTAAAAATGGTGCTGTCATTGGTAAATCCTGGCCACCGTGCAACAACATTGGTTAACAATAAGTTTGAATCACATACTGCTTGAACATTGATTGAAAAATACTGCTTACGGTTACGATACAGCTCTGCATTATTTCCACCAGGGGACTGTATTGGAATATGTGTGCAGTTGTGCAATCTATGCAACCAATCACTCCAGGGTACCCAGCAATGCTATGAAAACTTCTCATCACAGATCTTCTTTCAATATCGTTGCTGGGCATTTTTATTACATTAAGACCCAACATTGCCAAATTGTAGGTGACTCTCTTTATTATTCTTGAGACAGTAGATTTGTGGATCCCTACCAAGTCACCACACACAACCATAAATGCACCAGTAGCATAAAACCTCAGAGACAACAAGAGCTGATTCATAGGTGATACAGGCCTGTTTCTATTAGAGTTGAATGTCAGGTTGTCTTCAATTTGCGCCAAAACACGAACATCAGTTTCTTTTGACAAACGGAACCTCATAACAAACTTTTTATCATCGTACTCTTCAAATGGATTCGACCGTGGTAAATAAATTCTTCGTCTAGGAATTTCATTTTGTCGGCCTAGATCCAACAACCTTTCCACGACGTCATCTTCGCTTTCAGAGCCTGAAGATAACATTATGATGACAAGTACCGTACCTCGGGCATACCTAAAAATATATCGGCCTAAATTTCCTGTAAACTATTGTAGCCCATCAAAATATCAATAGTAAACAAACCAGTATCTATGTGAACACGACTACTAAGCACAACAAACCAACGAGAAATACACAAGATCTCGGATCCAACTGCTCTGAACCATCAATTTCGGTGGTTCAAACAGAGGTTCACCTCAATCCTCTGTCAGAAGGTGAACTCGAATGGTGCAATCCGTTTGTGTGACGATCCTGGTTCATTACCTCGTATGATCTCGGATCGACCAGCGATCTTCAATGGTGCAACCGGCCCTTACTGATGCCGATATGTGTTGCAAGAGTAAATCTAATCTAGCACGTAGCTCTAGCAAAGCTCGAGTTGCGAAAGTAGCTAGAACCCAAGAATCTGAGGAGCAGACTCGGACCCGACAGATTTTAAATGCTGAACATCACACAGTTAAAAGGGCTGCCGAGACCTTAGAACTGACTCAAGCCCGCCAGACATTAGATGCTGAGCATCATGCAGTTCAAAGAGCTGCAGAGACTTTAGAGCGGATTCAAGCCCATAAGGTTTTAGATGTCGAGCGACATGCATCATAGATAGCTGCAGAGATGCCTGAAGAATTCCAAAGACGATGTGTTTTGACGCCGTCCAGCCGAAGGCCACCCCAAAGCCCGACCCTGCTAACGGAATGCACCCCTAGAAATGGCCCACCCGAGTCAGGCGAGCATTCGATGCCAAGGTAGAATCAAGGGCCGTGTCTAATTAGTTAAACACCTCGACCCCAGTTCACTAATAATCCAACATAAATTAATAACAACTCCACTATTAATTAAAACCCCCGCCCAAGGAAAGTGCGACGCAGGAGTGCCCGAGTCACTCACGTGTGAACTTACCTTAATAAGTTTGTGAGTGCCTCCTTTGTGGCCTTCAGCCTTAGTTAATTATAGTGTTGTGTTAACGTAAATATTACTTCCCTGTTTTTTATGTGTAACTAGCCACTGGAGCAGTCAGCAAGAGACGAACAGTCTCTGGTGTGACTCTTAATATTTAAACTTAATTTACGTAAATTTGCTAACCATAATTCTTAAAGAGTATCTGCCAATCAGATTAATCATTAATAATTAATGTGTGAATTTAGAACTGCTCTCAGCCTCTTATTATTAAAATAATTTCCGAATAACGGAACTTTAGCAACTTTGGCGCGAGAGAATGCTGAGACCTTCCCTCGCGCCAAGGGCAGACGCCAGTACCGAGCGACTCGCAGACCGGGGCGGACGTGCGTTCCACGGGGAGCCATCATCCTTTGTCAACACCGAACAGTACTTCTGGTAAATATAGTCATTCAAACCAAATCACTTTGCTTCGTTACGTTAACTCCCAGTGCGTCCCCAGTCATTTTATGGTGTAGGGCCTAACCCAGCCGCTTAAGTTTTAAACTTCCCGCAGGGGACATTACGCGGGGCAGTCCATTTTACGGCACGCGCCGACTCCCGTTAACTGTGAACTTTTGCTAAGGTCGAGTGCACAGGCACCGACGACAACTACGAGTAAACTTTGTGTCTAGTTTAACTGCGGGCCGCGATTCCCACGAGTGAATCCGGACACCGCCCTGTTAACAATTTTCGGGATTGGCCGCCTCCAATCAACCTCCCCCTCAACCTCGACTGGCGTGAGGGCTTAACATAGTGACAGTGCGTCAGAGCACTCATATTAGACTAACTGTAACTTTGTAAGGTAATTATTTGTGCGATGTGCAAGTGTAGTGCAAGTGTAATTTGTGACTGTAATAATTCATCTAATTAAACGGCCGCTCTGCACCCCCATGCGCGATGTTCCAACGGCCGTCTAAATCTCGAGTTCGTGTCTGTTTTGAATTGAGCATCCCTACACCAGCTAGGGGCCCTACCAACCACGAACTCCGCCGACGGTCCTAGCGGGCCACGCAGGGGCAACGCACCCACAAGACCCACAATGGGTTAGCCGATGAGCTAGCCTGGCGCCCTCCCGGAATGTAATTTCAATCAGAGCCAATTTCCCGCTAGGAAACACGCCCGGTCTCGAACACGAGAACCCGGACGACGGCAGTTTCAAATGCTGAACAGTAGACATGAAGGATACATGCATTTATAAGGAGTAAATGGGAGTCGTTTAATGATACTGCTTTTGATTATGACCCATTGATTGATTATAATAACCATTTATTAGTTCTCATTGGGTGAATGGATGAAAAATGTATACATTGTGAAGCACTCAAGTGGAAAGAAGAAACTCTGGGTAGGTACGGTATGTGTTTTTCTGGTATACATACATGCACGTGTGTGGGTATATATGGGATTTATAAACTCCGACACCTTTGACCGATATTCATGACAGTTGGTACATCGAAGTGTTTTTACACGGAAAAAGTTTTTATGCTGCCGTCGTCCGGGGTCTCGGGCTCGAGTCCCGGTGCGGTTCCTAGCGGGAGTGGCTGTTGCAAATTTAATGAGTCCGGGTGGGCGCCAGACTAGCTCTGGTGCTAGTCGGTAGTTGGGTCGTGGGGTCGATTGCCCTGCGTGGCCCACTAGGACCGTCGGCGGTGTTGCGTGGGTTTGAGGAATTCCCTACTCGGCGGTGGTCGGGAAGAGCAGGTTTAAAGAAGCGTACGCTGAAGTGAGGTAATAAATGACGTGCGTCATTTATTCAGTCGACAGTGGCTCTGGTGTAACGTTGTTGGTTACACGCCACGTCGTACAATAGGTGACGTTACAAGATACAAATTACACAATTACACGCAACTGAGTCTGAGAGTTACTGAATTACCGTAGCACAAGTTTACAAAAGGAATGTTACACGAGGTTGCGTTATACAAGTTTACGAATGTTACGTGGAGAGATGCGTCGCACAAGTTTACAAAAGAAATGTTACACGAGGTTGCGTTGCACAAGTTTACAAAAGAAAATGTTACACGAGGGTGCGTCGCACAAGGTTACAAAGAAATGTTACAAAGTCACTAATTATTCTGTATTATCGTGTCCCTAGGCGTTTCTGAGCCTGGCTGCTCAACGAGGGGTGAGGGTGATTGGAGGCGGCCAATCCCGTAAATCTGCGTATTGAGGCGGTGCTCGCATCCACGGCAGTGGAGCGCGGATCGCAGCTAAATTCGCTCAAAAGTTCCCTTGCGGGGAGTGTCAGCACCGGAGCGACTGAGATTAACAAAAGTTCTGTCCTCGGGAGTCGGCCCGTACCGGATAATGCACCTACCCCGCGGACCAAGTGTGGTGCAGGGGGGGGTGTGATATTTATGCGGCCGGATTAGGTCCTGGACCGAAAAGCTGGACCGGGTACACACGGAGAGATTATTAAAAGGGTTTGAAGAATGACTATATTTACCAGAAGTGAACTCGGTGTGGACAAAGGATGATGTCTCTCCGTGGGACGTGCGTCCGCCCCGGTCCACGAGTCGCGTTGAACTGGCGTCATGTCATGGCGTCCGGCCGAGGCTCGGTGGCCCTCGCGCCAGGGTTGACCTCATTACGTTAATTTCTGATCTGATAAGTTAATAAGAGAATTTAATGATGTTAAATTCTTATATTAATTATAAAGGCTGAATTAAGGTCATTTGTCCCTTCTATGAATTGAAAGTTATTATATTTAAGAATTATTATGTTTGAATGTTTTACGTCACACCAGCGACTGTTCGTCTCTTGTCAGATTGCTCTGGTGGGGTTAATGACGCAACACAAGGTTTGAATAATTATGTCATAAGGTCTGATTGATTGATTCAGGCAGAAGGCCGCCAGGGGAACACTCACACGCGTATTGCTGTAGTTACACACGTGAGTGCCCGGGCACTCCTACGTCGCACTTCCGTCAACCGACTTTAAATTACTACGTAATATAGTTTAATAATTAGTGTTTGTTTTTATAACGTGATTGATTGAAGTGACGGTCTGTTTATTTGGGGGAGGCCGGGTTCTACCTTAGTTGTTGGTGGCTCGCCTGACTCGGGTGGGCCATGGCTAGGGGCGCGTTCCGTTAGCGGGGGTGAATACTGGCGGTTGCAGGTCGGGCTTTAGGGTGGCCTTCGGTCGGACGACGTCAATGCT
Source organism: Bacillus rossius redtenbacheri (assembly GCF_032445375.1). Taxonomy (NCBI): domain Eukaryota; kingdom Metazoa; phylum Arthropoda; class Insecta; order Phasmatodea; family Bacillidae; genus Bacillus; species Bacillus rossius. The sequence goes on from NC_086331.1 coordinate 115,297,878, forward strand.
ATCCATTTTGTGTAGGTAACTCACCACTAGATGGCACTGCAATGCATCAACTTCTATACCGTTCAACCGATCGTCATAGGTAAACAGAAAATCATAGGTGGTAGACATACAAACATTAATTGTGTGTCATTGCTCCATTACCACTACACTGTCATAATAGCACTATCCATTTTGCTTTAACTCGAGGAAAATATATCACCCTGTGTTCAGCCCAGGCAATGCCGGGTACTGCAGATAGTTTAATTATAAATGAATGCTGTAAGACTCTTAGTCTGTATGAAAGAATAGTTAAGTGTTGTTTGCATGAGATTGGTACGAGAGGATTCTTACACTCCTGTCGTACCTCTTTCCCATCTCTGGCAGTCTGCATCCATCCGTGGTCCGGAGCGCATGCATTTTGCAATGCGGGATAGCCTTCAATGTTGCAACTTGGATCAAGTCGTTATGTTCGGTAAGTAATAAAGTTGGAGCCTTGGTCTACACTAACCAATGTGACTCCGAATCATTTCACTGTAAGGGATTAATTTTGTTCGGCTACAGCTCAACCACCGCATATGGTTTTGCTTACATACTGCACTGGGTGACTCCCATCTCAGATCTGCGGGTAATTGTGTTGTGCACACACCTACCGACTGCACTATCATTATATACAGCTATTTGTGTGTAAAACCTACTCCACGGGACTGACCATTTAATGGTACCACGTGCACTGTCTGTGGGACGCAAGGTTAAAGAGACTGCTGCAGAATCAAGTCACAAGTGTTTCGAGTACATTATTTTATAGTGTGTGATGTGCCTATGCGGCTGTGTAGAGTCCCGACAAACACGTGTGATTAGTCTATTGACCAAACAATTTTAATTATTTGTAGTGTTTTCATAGGTCCATATTAGTTAGGCATCAGCATCTTAAGATGAGCAGGGGAATGCTGAAATAATAGTTATAATAGGTCACGAACTATGGCGGTCTTGAACTCAGTGTACCACACGGAGCCGACGACACCCTACCCCTCTATCACTTGTATAGCTCTGGAGACTAGAGTGGCGCTCTTCGCGGAAATTCGCATTTGCCACACTGACTTCACACCGAGGTTTTGGACACAGGACCACGGGTGATGGTAATATTAACATTTAATTCTAAGTTCTGGTCAAAAAATTTCGATTTTAGTTTAGTTTTCATGATATATATATATATATATATAAAATCATAGATCTTATTTTCTAATTAAATGGCACAATATAACTAAAATTTAATTGTTATGATTTATAAAAATAAACCGAAAACAATTAATCAGTAAAAAATATCAAAATTTCTTAAGATAAATTAGTAAAATTTTTGTAGAAATCACTGCTTTGCTTTAAAATGTTACTATAAAGTTTCTGGCTTTTATTTTATTTTTATTATACACCCCACAGGTCCCCTAGAAGTGGCCCCATTCTATAATATTATGACTCCACAAATTCAAGGCCCACCACTGTCTTAAACCAAATATTTTATATACGGTACAATCTTTGATTGAAATGAAACATCGGTCAATTTTAACAATTTTTGGATGCATCCATACACAGTACTTTAATTCACCATATTTATTCAAAAGCACTATGTGTTGTATCATCTGCACAATTTCTGTCAGCTGTTTGAGAATTGGTTTTGCAGCAAAATACGAGTAATCTCTCTATGATGTATATGCTGGAAGTGTTTATCATTTACTTTTAACCTCTTTGGTCCTATATATAGTTTTGTTGTGTTTTTACTGATGCTAATAATTAAGGTTAAATTATTTTGTTTCCAAGTTTGATGTTATAAGTCTGAGAAAAAAGAAAGTCACCAAAAATGACATAAATATATTTATTTAATTTATGTTTATTAATACTGTTTTGAGTGATCCGCTATCTTTACGAAAAATGAGCATCATTACCAGTGGGCCACTTAAGAAAAACGGTTCAATTAACGTAGAAGTTACCCAAACTAAACATCTGAAAGAATTTAATGAGCCAGGTAATAATGATTCTATTTTATGTACACATACGTGAAGCTATAAAATGTTTCGAAATTGAAACATCATGCTGAAAATGATTGGATGCAAGTAAATATGACATAACAGGTTATCCTAAATCAATTTTAAGTGTATGCTCGAGGGATTACCGTAATGGGTAATTAGGGAGTCAAACGGCTTTTATGTAAAACAATTTGAAAGAGGTTTTGGTATTACTACCAAAAGTGTATGTTCGATTGGGTTTCTCATTTAGTTTCTCGGTAGTTGTGAGGGTCAAGAGCAAAGCGACCCAGTTAAAGTTTTGAACGTTGTTGGTGGTAAACGAACCCTAGAGACACTAGTCTGCAAACAAAAATGCTCTTGTTTCTACAGATGGCAATGATCCGCCCTCACAACTTCAGCTCGGGAGGAAGAGCATCAACTACCCAGGAGAATTTTGACCTCGGAAATTCAAGTCCTGCCACTATACTGCTTCCGGTAAATTGTACGCAAAATGGGAACCTCAGTCGAACAAACCTAAAGTAGCTTAATTATTCAGAAAAGTGCGGTATTCAATTTAGACTGTAATCCAAGAAACTATATCAGGAAAGTCTATTGCATGTAAATTGTGGGCAAGAACCAATGGTGAATGTGGAGAAAATTAGTAAATCATTAAAAAAAATAAATAAATAGTTTTAGAAATACTATTTAATTTTGCTGAATTTCCTGCAAATGAAAAGATTTATATTCTGACTGGATTCTAAGAAACTTAATAGTGGAGAGAGTTATTAATATCATTAAAAGGAAGATAGTTTAATTGGAGCTTAGAATCACAATCATTAAACTCCTACAGTGAAATAGCTTCGGAATAAAGGATCAAACCACGTTAGTTTAATATTTTTTATTTTTTTTTATTTTCTGCTAAGAATTTTTTTAAAATTTAATTTGAATCATTTTTTTCCGTAGACTTAATAATCTTATAATGCTTTTAGTGTATTTTCGAATCTAGTTTACCTAACGTAGTTGGTAAATACGTAGTTGAGCGGTTTTTTCGAAAAAAAATGTTAAAAATCCGAAAATACCTTTATTGTATGCTCTTCAACTTCCTCTTTTCATTAAAAGCGGCGGAGGTAAGAAATTCCAAATACTTTATGAGGTGTCGAATTTTTAAATTTCATGTTATCTTTAAAAGATTTGTGCAATGGGAGCGCATGACTTGATGTAAGTTTTTGGACATACGCCATTGCTCTTAGCAATGGCGTATGTCCAAAAAACTTACATCAAGTTTAAATTTCATCATATGTAGTTCAGCGGTATTTGCGAAAAAAAATGTTAAAAATCCGAAAATACCTTTATTATATGCTCTTCAACTTCCTCTTTTCATTAAAAGCGGCGGAGATAAGAAATTCCAAATACTTTAGGAGATATCGCCGTTCTAATTTTGCTATACAAGACCTGTGTAATCATTCGACTGTTGCAATTTTTTTTATTGTCATGTGTTTGTGAATGCCTAATTAATGAAAATGGTCGATTAGGTCAGGTCAGTTACATATAAATACTTTGAAACAAAGCGTACATTAAAAATAATATGAATTAATTTTAATGGTTTTTTAGTTTTAAAGTATTTATAATGTAACTGACCTGACATAACAAAATAGGGACAAAGGATGAACAGTAACAACTCACGTAAGATTTTTTTGTTACTTATTACTTGCGCAACAATATTTAAATAAAAAATAAGACTTTAAAATTAGAAACGTTAAAAACTCACCTAAGTTGGAGGCGGTAATTAAACACCGTTTTAAACAATAAATGAACTAAATCATCACGTATTGGTTTATTTGAATTCTGGCCTATCACGAACAATCACGTGACATCATTATCCAATAAAAAAATAGATACTTGTAAACAAGAAACAATGGTTAACGCCACATCAATGCACTGGTATTGTGATGAAATTTAAAAATTCGATATCTCCTAAAGTATTTGGAATTTCTTATCTCCGCCGCTTTTTATGAAAAGAGGAAATTGAAGAGCATATAAGTAATAAAGGTATTTTCGGATTTTTAACATTTTTTTTGCACCGCTGAACTACATATGATGAAATTTAAAAATTCGATATCTCCTAAAGTATTTGGAATTTCTTACCTCCGCCGCTTTTAATGAAAAGAGGAAGTTGAAGAGCATACAATAAAATAAAAGTATTTTCAGATTTTTAACGTTTTTTTTTTCACAAATACCGCTCAAAACTACATATTTACCGCAAACCTTTATCCTCAATTTAAAGGGACACTGGAATAAATACAAATGTCTGTGTTCACTTTGGCTTTGTTTAAGAATCTCACAGCTAATGGCAAAGTAAAATAACATTAAAGGAACAAACACAAGTAAAACAAATGGGTTATTCTGAAGGACAGCCTCATTTGTGTTAAAAAAAAATATTAAAAAATGCTTTTTTTTATTTTACAATCATTCTCTTAAACTTTTTTTTTTTAATGGGTGGTTAGGTTAGGTGTATATATTACAAATACCATGATACCCTGAAAATGGTCGGTATGATTAGTTAAGCAACATTTTAAACATTAAAAATAAGTGGATGGTTGGTTAGGTTATGTTAGTTACATTCAAAAGAGTTTGAATAATTGGTTAAGAATTACCAATTGAAAATGTAGCTTATTTAACTTACCAAACCATCCTTACTATTTTATAGTAATTTAACTCTTGATATTCAAAGTGCATTTTTCCCAAAATAAAAGTCTGTGAGACCACCGATGTATTTTGGTTTAATAAAGCCTACACGCTGTCATTTTTAACTGCCTGATTGTGGAAACTTAATATTTTGTAAATTATTTCCTAAAATTTGCTACAGTAATTATATGAAAATTTCATTTACTAAATAGGAAATTACTAAAAATTTTCAGTTTTTAAAAAAAACTATATTAAACAGAAGTAAAATTAAATAAAAAGAATGAATATAAAAAAGATACATTATTTTTATTATTACATGAACTCTTTATTAACATACCCTGCTTTTAAAAATAATAATAAAAAATTACATTTTTAAAAACCAAAACACAAATGGTAAAGAACCATACTTTCAGCTACATTTTAAAAAAAAAGTTGAACATCTATGAAGTGTCTTATGTATAGTTTAAAACATATACTTTATACACACTCACTCACACACACACACACACACACACATATATATATATTGGTAGTTTGTTTCTTATAAAACACTTAAAAGTGTCCCTCCCACAAATAACTTTGCAAAAAGATCATAGCAGTCTCAGAGTTAGATTTGAAAACTGTTGAATAAATTAGCAGACCATTTAGTCTTCAATTTTGACAAATCAAACCACATATGTCGTGTCACATTTGCATTGTATTTTGTGGTTCTTTGTGTACGAAGTTTGATTAGTGTCAATTTCAAAATTATGTGATGCATTACATCATTCTCTACTAAATTCCATGTAATTTCAGTATCTGCTTCAAAACCATGTGCAAAAGCTTGCAATAAAAAAAAGTTGTGCCTCTGTGTTTGTGCCTCTGTGTTCATGTACAAAATGTAAATGATTTTTCTGCCTGTTTTTACCATAGTTTTTTTTAGAACTGAGTGCTCAGTCGCTCGTATTAGTGTCTTTACCTTTCTGGATTGGAATGGTCACTGTGAATGGCAATATCATCTTCACAGTCATTAGAATTACTGCAGTATTCTTTGTGATCTTTCAGAAGTCACCGACTCACGATGGCTTAAAAATCGGGATAAAAAGCACAATTTTTTTTCTGCAGTCCACTGTCACACTCCATGACTTTTATCGCAATGTGTGGTCTCTGAGACTGCTTAAAAACCAACACTGTGTAACACGGCTTGTTAGGCAGCTGCGATGGAGCTGACGCAGGTTGAGGGTGTAGATGATAGGGAAGGAAGGTAGATGGAATGGGAGGACTCCATGACATGCGAGTCGGAAAAACAAACATGTACCATAACGTGTTGCGATCTCGGAGACTGCATCTTGGGTATTAGGGTTGATGTAGCAAACTTAACCAAACTAACAGCTCACGCAATTTCACAGAAGATGACGTAACCTATCCAAGTGTTCTCGTGATTTTTCCTTATTTTTAATGTATTTAACCTTACAACCACTTTTTAAAATAGTAAACTGTTAGTGAACTATATGAATTATCACCATGCTCTCATAGAGAATGTCTGGTAAACATAATTATCATGATCTATATACAATGATTTTGGTAAAATATTTGAATAGTTGTGCAATATTACATAAATTTACATAGTAGTATCTTCTGATAAACACAATAAAATTCACCATTATAAAATGTGCTAAATAAAAATTTAAAAAATGATCAACTGTTACTACTTTTGAAATACCTACAATGGATACTAAAATGGAAGCCTAAGATGAACAAAAAATTTTTGTACACACCAAAATGTTTCTGAAAAAACTTAGACTTATTTAGCAAAATAGGTAACAGGCAAACACAGTAAATAATAAATACTTGAAATGTTTGCACCAATAACATAAAAATTAAAACAATAAATACAATTTGTAAGATATATGCATTTGTTTTGTAAATCATTGAGGTACTCCAAAAGCTGTGGAGTATCATTAGAATTTATATGGTAACAACTAGTGAAAAACTGTAACAAAACTCAAAATGAATTGCTCACACTGTGCATTTGGAAACCAATCGAAGATTTCCTTAGAAGTTCCTTAAACAGTATTTCATTCCTACATTTTAAATACCAAATGTCTGAATAACGATACCAACGTTCAATGATTTAGCAAAGTATATGACTTTGTAACTAGAAAATTAAAATAACAATAATTAAAAACATTATAAAATACAAAATTACATTAAACAACCTACTTAAACATTCAGAAATAATGAATTTTATATTATACATGAATAAAAAAAAAATCATACTTTATTGCAAGCCAGATGCTAGCAATTGCACAATATGTTAGGCCCTATTTTAATCCAATATGGTAGCAGATAAAAAAAAAAACTTTATATAGGTGTAGTTTGAATGTCAATTATCAGATAGTGAAATTTCAAATTTCTTTAGTAACCAATCTAGATAGAGTTTTTTCAGTGAAATGGTCCTGCAGGTAAGTATGTGTGACTTCTGTGCTTGTTCCGCTCGCACTCCGGAGGAAAAACGTTGTGCAGATTGTTGATGAGACCACAGTTTATATAATTTATTTTGTCTTGAAATTCCTTGCTAAAATCTCTTTCCCTGTTTAATTAGGGCTTTAAGATTTTCTTCATTGAGATTGTAGCCTCTCGTGTTAAACACTCGAGGGGAACAAGGAGTAGGAATGGAACAGAGTGCGGCGAAGTGTCATCTAATAGTATTACAACTCTATGGTAACAACACATTTATTATCGCTTATACATTAAATTATTCATTACAACTTCATTAATGACAAAAATGTAAACAGTTGATATTTGCGGCGTGGCTCTGATGCAAAAGTCTGCGAACAGAAACGTTTAGGAATTATTGCAACGTGAGACACGTGAATGCAGTTTAACAAATTCACTTCACAATTGCCCGTGCTCTCATACTTGGCACCGCACTTGGCGCTGGGTACACTGTCAAAACAAAAGCTAAGTTACAAGCAATTAACGTACGTAAATTTCCAGAGTGCAAATGAAAGTACATATATAACAAGACCCCTCGACTTATTGAATATTATGCGACACACCTCTGTCAATGCGCAAGTTAGCAAACATCACTATAATCATTAATATCATTTAACTAAAATGCTATTTATACACAACATGACCAATACAATAAGGACCACTATACATGTTTTCACGAGGGTATGCAGACCTCTAATTATTAATATAACTAGTCGTGAACTTAGATTACTCTTGTCGACACGTATATCTGCGGGCAAGTTCTTATTCGTCGATGCAGGGGTTACCATTGACTATCTCCCCAAACTATCGTAGCGGGAGAAATGCTCGTCGGTGTGGGGACTGGCATTATTCTTCACGTGTCGCTGCCGGGATTCGCACATAAGTGTCGTGTGTCCAGTCAGATGTAAAGTTTCATCGGGACTCACAAGCTCACACCGCCGTCTCCAAGCCTTGCCTCCGTCACCACTGCCCCTCTTCTCACTCTAGGTTTTCTACCCACTTGGTCTATAGGTGTCTACGACGAAACAGTACTTTACCAAGTGGTAGCTTCTTCCGACGGGCAGCGTGACGGCAGACCGGCGAGACGTGTTGACAGTGTAGCTTCCTTCGGCAGGAAAGGCCAGCAGGGCCTCCGGCTGGTGTCGCTGGTGGTCGCGACGAGTCTCCTCTCTCAGCGGAAAATGGGACCCCTTTTATACCCTTTGAACTGCTAGTATCGAACATGGCAGATTGTTCTCGGTCGGGGCAACCGGAACAGGCACCTTCGGCGAATTCCGGTTGGCGGCCCGCCAAAACGAGCTTCCCCGAGGGCTCCCGAGCGGCTCCGAACGTCATGCGTGCAGCGCACGAATACTTGGCTTGTGCTGGTTGCATCGGCTCGCGGTTAGGCGCCGCGCGACACATCTTGATGTGCGTATGCGGAGCATACGCAACAAGATCTTCTCTATTTTTATGTAACTCATTGCATTTTTACTTTTATCATAGGTCTCACTAAATAGCAGATTTTTATAGAATCCAATGGATTAAAGAAACATAATTTTTCAAGAATTTGAATAGTTAATAATGCCTTTAACTTATTTTCAATTAGGCTGACATAACCAAATCATTATTCAGAGGAAAATTACAGCACGTGATGACATTGCAGAAGAAAAGGATGCAAAATTTAATAAACTGGAAAACCAGAAAAATAAAATTGCCTATTTCAGAGGCAAATCAAGATCCTTGCAAACCAGTTGTTATTGATGCAGACACTAGTGTTCATTGGGAGACCTGTGAGGAAACATTAATCCTATAAGGTACCTGAAAAAAAGTGAAAATCACAAAAAAATCACATGGAAGTTAACTAGTCGAAACCACAACCAAAAGCACAATATTAGGCTTACTAACCTTCAGTGCTCATTCACAAACCAAATGAAGTTTTCTTTGACACATCCCCTAAACCTTCTTTCATTTCTACTTTTGAAACTTCAAACGGTTGATTATTAATAGCAACTTAGAACTTTGAATCAACCATTTGAGTAGATTTAACGAAATGCTTTTACTTTGAAACCAGAATATAATGAATTAAAAAGAAATTGAGATAAATTAAAATAATTACACTGAAAATGCAATATACTCAGAGAAAATTGATTTTAATTATTATGTAAGTCTAAACTATTTCGAAAGATTGAAAAAAAGGGGGTTTTCTGTAAAGTCGGTTTACGGACGATAATTTTATGTGATAACGTCATAAGAAAGAATTGATGAAAAATTGCATACTTTTTAATTTTCAAATATTATTTACAGTTTTTGCAAATTTAATTCAAATAATTTGTTTAAATATAATCACGAACAATTAGTTAAAAAGCCCGTCTTAACCTGTTTGATATTTTAGAAGATTTTCTTGCACTGTGGTTTGCTGGTTCTTCCACGCTCAGCTCAGGCGGAACTTGATAATTTTTTGTGCGTGCAGCCGGCGTTCATCGATTTATAAGACGTTATCATGTCAAAAAATTGTTGATTAATTGCTAGTTACAAAGTAATAATTCTATGCCAACTACACTGACTTTTAAATCAGTTTTATTTTATCAACTTTATAAAACTTAAAAGTAATTTTAGTGCTGGTCAAGTTAATGCAAATATAATGATGCTACATTTAAGCTTTGGGTGAAGCACATTTTTATGGCTTATCTCCTTAAACCTTGTTCCTGTGGTAAACATTTGACAGCCAGAGAGAAAGCAGAAACTTTTTTTTTTGCATCAACCATGAACAGAAACAAGATTACATTTTTGCCAGTCTAATTATCTTCAAAGCAAAACTCAAACCTCTTCAATAATATACTGTTCATTGATTATGTTTTCTCCAAAGTATTTCCTCTTGAATAATGAAAATTGTACATTACTTCAGATGGTGATGTTAATATTATGTATGTATGATATATCTATTAGATTTACTGTTAACTGTAACTCTGCTTTTATTATCATCCATGAAAGAATTCTTTCCATATTTGATTTAATTTTTATGTGACAACGTCTAATAAATCAATGAACGCCGGCTGCATGCACGAAAAAAGTCCCGTTACGCACATTGTCCCTTTACGCTGTGTCCCATTTCGCTCATTGTACGCTTGCGCCGCATCTGTCTCTCTTCCACTCGATTGGAACAACCATCGATTTGACTTTTTCGAAGCACATTAAACTTGAAACATTCCCATTCGTTTCCTACTTGTCCTATCATCGTCATATCCTTAACAGAATAACACAGATTGGAAGAAGTTAAATAGCAAACATGTATAAAAGTTATAGTTAAAATAATTTCTTCATTAAAGTAATAAACATATTTAAATTAATGAATGCAAATAAAATTACATTTATCAATTAAATTGTAGATTTCATTTCACTCCTTTGTATCTATACAAAATAGTGATAATTCAATAAAAATGATTCAATTTTATTCATAAAAGTATGCAATCATTTCATCAATGTTTTGTTATGATGTCACATTAAACTATTGTGCCTAAACCGACTTTACAGACAACCAATTTTTTTTGTTTTTAATTTTAATTTTTCTATTTTTATTATTTTTTAATATTTTTTTATTTGTGATTTTATGATATTATGGAAAAGGACATGACGTCATACTAGCTGGTGATATATATATACCTTGGCATAAGTGATAGGAGGTCAGTCTGTCAATGACTTCTGTGGAGGTAGGATCTGATGTCATATTTTTTTAAATAATGTTTTAATTATTTTGTATTATTTGCATGGGTCCATAATATACAGTTATATTTAATTCAATGCAAAACAATTACTTTAGTTTTTTGATCATGTAAATAAATTTTTTTATTAAGTTACATATAAATTATGACTTAGCTGAAATTGAATTTTTTTCCTCTTCCCAGTTAATAAGGGATCGTCCATTAATCACGTGAGGCTCGAAAAGGGGTGGGGGGGGGGGGGGTTTAGGAAAAATCACGAAATATCACAAGGGGGGAGGGGGGGTGTAGAGAGATATCACGTGTATTTAATTTTAGCGTGATTTCTACTAAACCGAAAAGCGACGCGTGACCTTGACTCGCCGTAGCCAGGCAACAATATCCCCGCCCGCCGCAATATGAACCACCCGGCTCGGCTTGCCAGTCGCCAGTAAGTCTGTGATTTTGACGCCGAATACATGCGTATATCACATATACAAGCCTTTCCTTTATTATTTTTATGCCAGTGAGAATAAAAACCTCCAATCTTAATGTTTGTCTGGACATTTTTATCACTGTGCTTAATTTTCCAGAATTAAATTAGATTATACCTAAATTTAAAGATAATATTCTCAAAATTTTAAAAATATTTTGTACCAAAAATACACGTGATTTATTGTGGGTGGGGGGGGGGGGTTAGTCTAAAACCTCACCACAAATCACTAGGGGGAGGGGGGGTTAAAAATTTGCTAAAAAAACATCACGTGATTAATGGACGACTCCTAAGTCATGTATTTTGTTATTGTTATTTCAGGACTATGTTATTCTGTTCGACTAATGAACAGTATTTTTTATAGACAGCTTACATTAAAACTTTATTTCACTTTAAACTTGTATTTTTTTAAGTTACATGCAAAGAATGGTTGTCAGTAAATTAAAATGAAACAGTTTTTCATTATAAATGAAAGGAATATTACAGATAATATTCTTAATAAAACTAATGAAAAAATTAAAATGTTCAAAACAGTTATGTAGTAAAATTGAAGTTGTAAATAATGACTTAAAAAATTAGATTTGAATAAAAATACTCTGGTTTTTATAAAAAATAATTCAAATCTGGTATATTTAGGTATATTAAAAAAACACATTTTTTAATCACTATTTGATTATAAAAAAACTTGCTAGCTAGTGAGAGTGATGAAGTCCAGACAAATTGTGTGTTAAAAATCATTAAAACTTAGAAAATATAAATGTGAAAGTTGTCAAAAAGTTATTAATGACTGTGATTTTAATAAATTCCCATCAATATTTAAGGCTCTTCATAGACTAACGTGCTATTATGCCCATATATTACGAAGCTCAAATCTACTCGTTGGTACTCAAGTGGTTTGGAGCCCACTAGCGGAGGTCCTTCTGCCTTAAGCCGCTGAGTGTAACCATCTGACATTAAACCCTATCAATTCAAAAATGACATTCCATCAATATTTCCTTGTTTTTTAATTCACTAGTGTACACAATGCATGCATGTGTGCATAGGCATAAATTTAATGTGTGTTAGAAAATGCCAAAACAAGGAATTTTTTTAACGAACCCATTTAAGTTAATTATGTATTTAATTATGTGTCACAAGCGTACCACTAGTTTACAAAACATTTTAAGGTAGGCACAAAATATACACACACATATACACAACAAAGTTGCAAGCCTATGTCTAACTTTGAAACATTTGCGCCAGACTGGTCGCCTTTTTCCCCGCAGAGCGTTTAACCATCAAGTTGCTGCGAGGGCTCATCCTCACAGTCAGTGGAGGGGTACCTGGATGCGAGCAAAATTGAAATTTGCACGCTACTGTTCACGTCTGTAACTTTGCAGCGTTGAGTTATGAAACATATTTTCCTTAACAAAAATTGCCTTTTTTTGACATTCCCTGCCACCCTTTAAATTTATTCCCAGCAATTTTCAAACATCCTGCAGAGCTGTGTGAAAACTGTAAATATTTGAATCTCTATTTTATATATTATTTTTCTAGCCTGTTTTTCTGTCGGTCCACGAGATTTTCCTTATTCCTTCATTAAATTCCATGATTTACCCCTCATTTCAAAGTTTATCGTGCCGGCTAATGACGAAAAATAGACTCACAGTTTAAAAATGTACCGTTTCTCTTAAATTTGAGATTTAAAGTCATCTAAGAAGAAGTCCTTTAATGGAGGCATCGATTTTTCGATAGATATCTAATCAGATTCTATAAATATTGAATCAGATATCCACTTGAAACATCAGCGTTTACATATTTATTTTTTAAATTGTACTTCCATCATAAAAAACAACTTATGATAAAGAAATCTTAGAGAATACTTTCAACTTAACCAAAAAATTCCACCAAAAAACCACTTAACCAAAACTTCTGGCACGTCAGACTTTTCTTATAAGTAAGTACTTTTGAAATAACTGTTAATAATTTGTATCACAAACATAACCTCTTATATTTACTTATCATAGCATCAGTTAGTCATGTAATTTCTCCCAAATTTTTAAAGAATGGAATGCCACATAAAAAGATTTGGTACACACTGCGGAATTCCGCACGGGTAGACTAGTATGCATAAAATAATTTTCACTTGAACAATATGTATTCATAACCTAAGAAAAGCAATCATTTATGATGGCATATATAGCATGAAGTTATCTTCTCATTATATTAAAGATAACTATGTTATATTTTCATGTATATTTTTACGGATATGTTCTTATGCAAAAGAGAATTACTTGGGATGTATTTAATATTTTGAATGGTTATATAACATATCTAAAAATGTGTAATATCAAATTTATTTTTCTTTCAGGATTTAATGTAACAGAAGAAATATTGGCCAAGAAAGGTTTTGTCTCACCAGATGATGTGCTGAGACTCCCAAGAATAACTGAAAGTATGTATGATTATTGGTGGTATTTTACTGTTTAATGCAATTTAAATCCCCACAGATATAATCCTGTAAGTGCAATTTAAATTTTTTTTTTGTTTTTTACAATTATTGGCACTTTCATCACGTGTTGTTCTGTTCGGGTGGTTTTTTTTTAAAGAAGAAAGTGTTCTGTAAATACATTTTGCTATTTATAATTTTATGGCTTTCTGCAAAAAAATTCATTTTATGTAAGATATGTGGAAGTCTGCAAAATGTTTTCACTTACTGTACGTAATATTTCAATTGAAAAAGAAACTTTAACTATAAAAAAATTGATTGATTTATTCAAGTTTGGTAGACATTTGGTGGTGAAGACCAAGTAAATAAATATGAAATCCACTAATTAACTTTGTCACGACCTTGACCTACTTCCACGGTCAAGGTCGACGAAAATTCCCCACATACGCGCTACCAAGAGGGTCAATCACACAGCTGCCCGAAACAAGCTGTCTACACTCGCTTCCCCGAAGCCTGAATCCTCCCCCCCCTCTCCTTGAGAATGCAATGCGAGATTCCAGAAATTTATCCAACACGTTATCATAAAATATTATAGAAAAGCATCAAATGGATAGTGATGAAAAGAAAACAATCCAGTTAAACTTTAAGGTAACTTTCTGCAGCTTATTAAATTCAATTACAATTGTGAAACCGACCATGGCTGTTGCGACATACTTTAACATGCTTTTTCATGCACATGTTAAATCTTTTCTAAAGTACATATGCACCATAAAAATCATTTCAAAAATATATATTATACCTACAAGTATTGATAAAAATATTGTGATTAAAATACATGCCTCATAATAGCACAATAAAGTTAAGAAAACCTCACATTAATACAAAAATGAGATATAAAAAAGTCTTATTTTGTTACCAGGTAAAAAAGGTAATCAAACAAAATATCTAAAATACTACAATTTTAATGGAGCGCTCTTACATTAAAGTTCATTAGGCCTTTTCTGTTCATCATGAATTTCAAGTTCAATTATAAGCACGCTTGCCCAACTATCTTTTTCACGCATCTTCCTAGACTTTAATTCGTATTAGTTACGTTAATTCGCCGACTTGAAATTTACTGTTTGTGCACACAGTATTTTCATAATCCACCCTGACTTCTCATTTAACTGTTTCCAATTTGTCACAGTTTGTAAAGGCGGAAAACATAATTTATTATAATCGCTCAAACTTTTTTCCGTTTGCAAGACAATTTATTCATGACTGTTCGTTAGCAACATAAACGTCCGTAGCAAAATTTGGGAACCAATATACACATGTTAAATCTCTTAGCTGTCCCATTCAAAGCAACAGCATGCTTTCTCACATTAAAATCTGCCCTTCCGAATTTGTGTATTTTCTGTTCCCAATGACTTAAATCTATTTATGAGTCGTCAACCTTAATTCACTTCACGACACAGGAGTCCAGAGGTGTCCCTCGTAATCATGGTGTGAGTTAACTTGCCGTCGTCGTCCGTCGCTGGCAGCTTGGACCTCCGCTTTCGATAGCCGGCAAAATTACAAGTCCCTGGGCCGTCGGTAGTTCACACCGCAGCACACTGCCGATGGTGGTTTGTTTCTTGTCAGT
Source organism: Bacillus rossius redtenbacheri (assembly GCF_032445375.1). Classification (NCBI taxonomy): domain Eukaryota; kingdom Metazoa; phylum Arthropoda; class Insecta; order Phasmatodea; family Bacillidae; genus Bacillus; species Bacillus rossius. Next base: position 115,313,239 of record NC_086331.1, read on the forward strand.
CTTCGGGCGCACTCGGCTCGTTTCGAAAACAACCGAAGAGGGAATATTTAGCAAGCGTCCCTCGGGCAACGCAAATTACAAGAAAAATAACATAAAATTATTTATTAGTAGCAAAAATAAGAATACTTTAACTAGACTATAAAATTAATATAAATAAAAATTAACACTACAATTATTAAATAGTAGTTAAAAGCAGCTACTAAAACGTATTAAAAATTATAATTGCCAACCTAGGGAAAAAGTTACCAGGCAACTGGTAATAATTTTCAGCATTATTTTTGTTTGTCTGTTAGCAAGGCAATGTTGGCTGAATGGTCTGATCACTTGTCTTACAAGGGGATCTGAGTTCAGGTTCAAGCAGTTTCAACCATTGCACCTGGGAAAAAGTGTTGTAATTTTCTGCGAGGCCATGGATTTTCTTTATATACATAAGTTTTCCCCATCAGTTCATTCTATCACTGCTCCGTCCACATAAATTCACCCTTAATCATCTAAAATGACCTCAATATTGAGGAGACTTTAATTATTAATCCAGTCATTCATTTTCTGATAACTCCAAGTAAGCAAATACTAATCTATCATGTCTAACTATGGTTGTATCTGTTATGCTTGTGTTCTTTTGAAGTAAATTTATTATTTTAGTGTTTTAGAGAAATCATCTGCACAGAATATATACATAATTAATAATATTTTGTTTGGTATTTGGATGTGACAGGAAATATGACAAAAAATAATGATGATTCTTGATGTATTTATATTGAGAGAGTGTGAAAATACATGTATATAATATGAAACATGTTTCAACCAAAAAAACACACAGTTTTCTACACTGGCAAATTATTTGGTACATGTGATAGTTATAATGCAAACAAATTCAATCAGAACATAATGTGTCAATATTAGTTTTAATGTTGGTAATGGTGGAAAGAAACATCCAACTAAAAAAATCAGATGACCCAACCTGAAAAACAGGTTACTAAAATATTTTTGAAGCCAGGCCTTATAAATGACAGACATTGGTAGGCTGGTAGTTTACTTTTGAAGAATGAGAAAAAAGTCTGTCTTGTAGTTTTATATGATTGTGGTGATTTGGACTACTTTCAGGACTTCGGTACTAATCCTGGTCCGACCATCAGAATTTATTTTGCCGTTTCTTTGTCAAAATCACGTAGACAAATTTTTGGGATGGTTCTTTACTTTAGACTATAACATTCGAGATCTCTGGTTAGCTCAAAAATGGTCTGAATTGCATAGCCATGAACACTTGAAACATTTCAGTGATTGTTGAAAACTAAATATTTTAGGTCCAAAATACCTGTTACTCTCTATGATCAATTACTGAAATAACATCTTTTGGACATAAACTGATGTTTACTGCTTTTTATTAATCCTTAACGAAAAACTAACTAGTAACAATTGCCGCCCTCTTTTGACCTCGAAAACAAGTACATGATAAAAAAACAGAAACTCGCAGAAACAAACAACATTATTTAGGCACTTTACTAAAAACTGTAAGTTGATAAAATCCCGTGGTTGCTTACAAGACATGGTACTGATGGCCGAGAGACCATTGTCAGCTCGGAATGGCCACCAATTGACTAAAAGATGCCACTTTGGGCCTATCTTGTCGCCTGTGGTTGTAAAGTACTAAATAGCTGTCTGAAATAAGGTTAAAAAACAATTCGGGGAGGACAATAGGCAGGAAATTCTTTTCTCTTCACTAAATTAATATATTAAATTTGCAAGCCGTTACCCATCTCGTCTACTCTCTCAGGTGCCCAAGTAACGACTAACATGGCAATCAATGAATACAGCTTCTTGTTCACTGGAAGGAGCTGGAGTCGTAGGCCAACTTTCGATCAATGACACAATACTTTTTGGCCGTAAAAATGACCATGATGCATTGCAGAGTAGCTTTCTACAAGACACATCACATGATCTGTTTTCCCACTCACAAAATACATGTGTCTCTCTCTAATGCTTATGTAACTGGCAAAACTGTTGCATCAGCCTGCCTTCAAACATATAACCATAGCAAAAAATACAAAAGAAAAATGTGAACTTAAATGAGTAAGCAGAATTTAAGTAAAAATAACTTTAAATGGCTTCATCAAAATTAAGTGAACAAATTATCAGAAATATAAAAAAAATGTTAAATTAACGTGTTCATAAAACATGTTACAATTGCACTAATACCGCTTGAAAGAACAAACAGCTGTTATTTACATAATGCTATAGAAAACCTAACCATCATTTCTGATTATAAAAACATAATGTATCTTTAATAAACTTATTTGAAAAGGAGGAGGGCATGACCTGGGTTGTTACAAGGCTTTAGCTGATTCCTTTCCTGATTTTGCTGCATAATTCTCGTATGTGTCTGTCTCTTGACCTGGTCAGTGAAATGTAAAAACTCAATAATACATAAAGAAATTAAAAATAACTGTGGTGATTAATTTGGGAAAGTAAAGTTCTTTCTAAGAATAAATTGAATCATTGAAGTTGTGCAGGTGTTCCTTAACTGTTGACACCTGAAGCTCCTCGTGCTGCTTGTCATTCACCTGGCAGAGTGTTCATGTCGGGTAGACTAACATTCTTTTATTTATTTTAGTGCAGCTTGTGCCGTAACCTAGAAATAGGTAGATGTACCAGTCTTTTATAGGTACGAAACACCCTTCTTGCTTCAATTCCACATTTTATTTTCTTCAACCCGTAATGGACATGTTATTTCCTATAACCTTAGTTGAAATCCTTTAAACAGTGATTTACTAAAGAGCCCAGTGACATTTATATACTATTAAAAAAAAAAATTCATAAATAATTTTACCTTATTTTTAAAGTTAAATTATTTTATTGAATTTTATACTATTCAGTTACACTTTTAAATAGTACTTTAAGAATTTCTTGTTCTCTATTTTCAGTAAAAATTAACAAAAATTGAATACCACTAAAAAAATTTCAAATAAGCTCTTTGGAATGCTTCAGCATAAATTTATAATCCAGTTGGTTATACAATAGTTTATAATATGCTTTATTGTTTACTGTCTTGAAATAACTCAATTTGCGAAATGGATTTCTTTATATTAAGTTCTGAGGGCTTAATAAGTTACATTATATGGCCAAACTTTGTATTCACATGATTGTTAATGAGGATTAATGTAAATATTTTCAAACACTCAATATCTCCTTGGTACAGAAAGAATTTCAATATAGATTTTGGCCATTTTTAACACAGTCTACCATCGTTTTTTCGAACCTTGTCTTTTCACTGCCTGATCTCAGGTTCCAGCCACAACTTCTCAATAACTTAATATAGCTGAGTAGCCTAAATCTATTAGTGACAGAGTGCAAATATTGATTTTTGGTGAGAGGTGGCTTGTAGTTGACTTGACAGTAGCTGTTCAAGTTTCCAGCGATAGCAGCTGTAGAAACACCGGTGGTCATGGTGAGAGAGAGAGGGTTGCAGTGAACACGTTAAGCTACGCTGAGCAGACACCTTGATAACGTAGACAAATGTGTAACACTAGGCTAAACATTAAGTACTTGAGGATCCTTAATAAAAATGCTGAATAGGGTATAAAATATATATATTTTTTTTTACAAAGTACCAGAAGTAATGATTTTGATAACTGAGCCATTCACTGGTAGTAAAAGTAAATTAAAATTTTTTTATTACAAGTAATGGGGTTGTTAAGCAAAGTGAAGCTAAATTTAAGCTGGCATCGGCACATACTACTGTAAAAGTGGCAAGTGTTTGAAAACCTTTTTAAAGAAAATTTGTTGGTCAAGTGTACTCATTGTGTCTGGTGAAAATAGCTGAATTTATTCTGTTATGACTAATCCAAAGTCATCTTGGAGTATTGTTAAGGGAATAAAATGTATGGTGTTGCAAGCTTTGATAGAACATTTGGCCGAAGCTTGTTTTATACAGTGTCTGGGATTTGAGAGAGTCCAGACTAGTCAGAGTAGAGGGACACTAGTCCATAGTTTAGGAGATGTGGTTAAGTTTGCATTAGTGATTGTAGTGCAGGTTCACTGAAACAGTAACGAACAAGGCTGTGCCAGATACAGAGAAGTTCATTGGTCCTTCTATGCACCTCATTAAACAGTGAGCTAGAGAATGTTGTTCCATGGTGCCTTTGGCAACTGGCAGTTTTAATTCTTATATAAAATGGATTATGAATCATTATAATAATGGCATATTTATGAACTTAATCGTATACATACTATAACTAGGTGCTTCAAGCTCAAAAGGAATCAAAACAGTTGGAATGAAACATGACTTCAGAAAATTAAAAGGAGGACATTGATAGCCAAGCAAATTCTACGTGTGTGTGCTCAGCCCAGCTCACTTAGGAATCATTCCTGAACTTAAACTGCAGGCAGAGCAAGTGACTTAACAGTTGAAACCACGTTAGAACGCATTAGTCCAGCTTACATTCGCAGTATCATTGATGCGTACCCTGATGCCTGTGCAGACAGAGCTGCATCTAGTAAAGCGAGAGAAGGCAGTGTGAGGAAGAGAGGGGAATAAAACGTACACAACTTGTTAGTCCAAGATGTTCACAGCAGAGGAGTGCAGAGCTAGCGATTATGTCCAGATTCTTGTAGCCTCTTTTGGATTAGTTGTTTCTTCATTTTGTGTTTGTCTCTCATCTTTCTTTGTTTAAAGTCTTTTACTGTGGGCATTAAAGGTAAGGATTTCTTAGCTTTCTAAGGATTCACATTTTATAATAAAATTCAAGGAATACATATCTGTTACAGAATTCTTTAAAGCAATATTGACATTAAGTGAGTTTTCAGTTTAACTTGATATTTTGATTTATTATTTTCTGTACCTCAATCTATAATGCTTAAGAAAAATTTCCCCTGTTTTAAATAAAAAAAAATGTTAATTTTGTTTTGCTTTTAAAAATGGGAACTGCAACCCAATAGTTACTTGTGTCATTTAATTCCTCTTCCCCCCCCCCCCCCCCCCAATCACAATAATAACCCAGAAAAAGAATTTTATTTAACCAGATCCTAAATTGGAAGAAATTAAATTAATGAAATGTATGGTGTAAATTATGATACATCTTCAGCTTTAAACCTTTAGGCTGATAGTGAAGAGGCAAGGTTGAATGGTAAGGGATAGCCAGGGCTCTGTTAGTAAAGTAGGTTGGTGTAAGACATGTTTTTGTCTACATATGACATCATTGCCAAGACTCCAGCCACCCGTACAGCATTAAAAAATAATTAAATATGTATGGAATGGAACAATGTTTTACTTTGCACTGTTCGCTACTTACAAACTGTTTATCTGTGATCATGGCTGCTTGGGAACCACGTTTGATACTGACTCAGTGGTCATAGTGGAGTCATCTTGGGAGATGGTATGGAACTTACGACCCTCTTTGAACAAGCATAACACCTCAGCAATCATACCCACCAAGGACCCATTGCATTTCATGCAGGCTAAGTTCTAAAATATATTAATGCTGACTTTTACTAAAGTTGTTGTTATTTATTGTTGAAAATAATCATAAATACAGTGTTTTCTTAATGTTTTCAAAATAATTTTTTTTTCTAGTAAACTTTCACATAGGCCTATGTAAGTAAAACACGAATAAACATTTCTAAAACTCAAAAAAAAAGTACTAAGAAATATATAACATACAAAGATTAATTTTTAGTGCGCTCAGATGTTGGGTACCTGGGTTAACAAAGTAATACTTGATAAAATAGGTATTACAATAAAGCACAACAACTTATTTTGAGAATATTTAGTGATGGACAGGATGCAATTATTAATAGTTTCAGTCATTTGAAGTAACATTATCTTGTTAGGCTATAAAATTATTAGTTGGTAACAATTTATTTTTGGTTTACTTTGTAATTTTTTTTAATAGGTTTTACATGTAAAAAGTCTGTTATCTTTTTTTTTCCATACTGCTATCAGGGGAATTAGACTCTGTAGATGATATAATATACATAAATTCCAGTTTTAAAATTTAATATGAACCTAGTTAAGTCAACCCACGGTTTTCGCTAGAGGGGAAATGTGGTGGATGTTGCAGTGACCCAAGTTTTCTCGAGGTACTCCCATTTCTCACACTAACACATTCCGTCCCTGCTCCACTCGCATCGTTTCCTTCTTACATGTCTTGAATGACCTTGATGTCGACAAGTTGTTAAGCCTCAATTATTCATTCCCTATACTTAGTAAACTGTCTCCTTTTTGCACTAAAAGTTTTCTTTCCTCCAATCTGAAAACTGAACTGAATTGAACTCACAGCTGAACTGCACACTTGTAAGTCAAGAATCATGTGCAAAAAATTAACTTTTTCTTATGGTAATGCTTACCTTGAATTGGAAAGTAACCAAACTACAGTGAAATAAACTTTTTAGTTCTAAGATTTCTATTAGAATTATCACTGGCAAAAATATCTGAGATATATTTTTTTTTTTTCAGTTCAGGTAAATAGGCCATCTTTGAATTAATTCTGTCTTTTTGGATGAATCTTAAATTATTTCTGTGGATATGAGTGAAATGAGAAGAAAGTATAAAAGTTTTGTATCACAAAATAAATATGTATATGCATAGCGCAAACAACATGAAAATCACAGTTGTTTTACAATGTAATAAAGTATATTTTTAAATAATGATTGGTAATTAAAAATGTAGCTATAATTTTTTATTCTGGGTGACACGTAATCTCTGCTAACTCAGCCAACCAAATCAAACACAGTAAATCAAATTCAAAATAAGCTATAACCATATAACCCTTAAAAAAAATTTAATTTCTAAACCACCAAGCAATTTTCTTACCTTATATTCATAATATCCTAAATAACTTTTTTTTTTCACTTTTAAATTTCCAAGAAAGTTTAAAACAAAACAATACTTGACTTAAACATTCAGTTAAGATTAAAGTTTTATTTCAGTTTCCTTAATCAAGAGGTGATGGTGCGTGTATTTCAAAATGGTGGATAACTTTAAATCGCAGATAATTCAAAATCACAGATAATCTGCTTTTCTTATTGTCATTTAGTGGCTCCATACGAAAATGCTTGATGATTTATTAGTACAACATTAATCAATTTAAATAATTTATATCCTCCAAACATATTGATACTCAGAAATAAAACCTATCGTCGTCCAAGGAAACTAGAACACAGAGTCTTTCTGAAATTTCGGTGATCGACCAGCACACCGTCAAATTCAGTGATGTGTTACAAGTAAACAAATTATTTTATTTATTGAATATTAACTTATTTATTAGTAACATGCCCTACAAATAAATATGTAGTATCACAAATGGATAAATTCAATGTCTTTTTGTTACAAAAAAAAAAAGCAAAAGCACCGAGTGATGTATGATATTTAACAAAATGTGTGCACAAAGTTATTAATATTCACAAGCTTTTTATGAAAAAGTAATAATTATTTTTAAATATATGTAAATTCATTTTTGCTTTTAGACATCTCAGGAATAATAAAATTCCATAAAAGAGTAAATACGACCAATGTAGGTATAAAACAAAAGCGTTTTAGTGACCCTTCGTGACTAATAAAATGAGTTTGAAATGGGCAGGATGTGTATCTCATGCCTTTAAATTGGAGAAAACTGTGTTCACTATTGTGTATTGCTTGTGAATTGAACTATATCACTCTTTTCAAAATTCTTTATTAGTATGAATAAAAAGTGACTTCCCAGTTTAGAATTTTATCAATCGTTGAAATTGTGATGTTACATTATATACTACTATTGTTACTTATGGCACAAACTAATTTTTTTTTGTTGAGAGTAACTTCAGAATAACAATTACTTTGAACACTTTTTGTTAGCAGAATAGGCATATGTTGAAAGTAAGTCTTCAAGTATGTGCTGTACTATGACAAAACTATCTAAGAATAGTTAACTTTAAAAATTGAGAGAAAAATTTAGTGGCCATCCCCCCCCCCACCCCCTGAAAAAAAATTGCTTGCAGCACCTTTGCTTCTTGCATCACTTTCCTTTTAACTTAAAATTTAGAACTATAAAAGCCAATTGTCTCTTGAGAGGGTTTCACTGTATTGGGCTAAACTATATGTCATAAATATAATTATATCATAAACATTAATATTTAGAAAATGATATTGTTCATTAAAGGTAAAGTGTGGTTCACCAATCATATCCAATGTGTCTAGTGGTTGAGTGGTCAGATTACACACCTCCCACCGAGGAAATCCGAGTTTGCTTGCTAGTGAGGTCAAACTTGGATTTTTCACAGGTGAGAAATGTGGTAGATGTTTCAGCAAACCAGTGGGTTTTCTTTGGACACTTTTTTTTTTTTTTTTTCACCCATGCATTTTGTTGCTGCGCTATTGTATTGTTGTGAAGCAACTCTAAGTGCCTCGATGCTGATAAGACATTAAACTCTGATTCAGTCATTCGGTTTCATCACTGAGAGAATTAAACTCTGATTCAGTCATTCGGTTTCATCACTGAGAGAATTATAGTACAGTTTCTCATTTAAGAAGCAGCATAAAGAAGCATAAATAACCACCATGGCCAAATGTGTAAATACACAATGAGAATACAGAAGATACTTATGTCAGTATTGTTCACTGAACCATGTGCCTAATATGAAAGTGATGCAAGGAGTACCAATTGTAACAGTTCAGAACTCCAGACTAGCGCAATGTGGTGTGACTGTTACATACATATGAACACTTGAAGAAATTTTTGCTGGGTGTCAAAAATACTAATTGATATACCATTAACTGTGATTAGCGATGATTTTGTTATGAAATAAAGTCTCTGAAAAACATTTATTGACTTCAATTGTTTTTTATTCTCCTTCTCGAAAATTAACAAGGCACTATGGTAGCCATTCAGCAAAAAACATGTACAAGACAAACAAAACTCGCTGAAACCAACAACTTCACTTGCTTAAACCAATGAGTTCATCACTCGGACACTATGTTTAGTTAAGGTTAAATATGGAAATCCTGCGGTTGTTTACCAAATTGCGGTACAAATGGCAGAGAGAGACCATTGTATTTTTAGTGTGGACACCAATTTACCAAAAAGGCTCCACTAACACGTACGCTGTAGCCTGTGGTCAAATATTCTAATCTAATAAAATCCAAAACAAATGTTTGATTACACTGCCGGGACTACAGGCGTGAAATTATCCACAAACTCACATTTAAAAAATTATACTTGGCAAGCTGGCACACGACACGTCCTGCTTCTGCAAGAAGTAACAGAGCAGCGACTGAACTATGTCTACTGGTGAATCACTCCCTTCCCCACTGGAAGGAGTTGGAGTGGTAGGCCAATCACAGAGCACCTTACAATCCTAGCTAATAAAACACTTTTTGTTACTGAAAACAGACTATGATCCTTTGCAATTTACGTCCTACATCACAATTTCCATGAGACGAATCAGCAGTAATCGTTCAGATATTATTATTATTACATCATTAAAATGTTCTAGAAAATTTTAGAACCATCGTTGCATTCAGCCATTAGTAAATACAATGTAAACTCTATATAACGACACTTAACGGACTGAGCATTTTTCGGCATTATAGAGAATGGTCATTAAATGGAGAGAAATAAAAGATATTTTACTATTCTATAATAATATGCACATATTTACTAATATAGTACACATTTTACATGTCTATAAAACCATGATAGCATCGCTTGATCCAGATCTTCGTATTAAGGTTTCTTTAATTTCTTAGCAGATTTTACAACCTCCTCTGCTTGCAGAATTTTTTCTTTGTTTTTTCATATTGTAGACACGGTAGAGCGGCTAAATCCAAAGCGTCTTCCAACATCACTGATCTTTTCTCCCGCCTCTTTTGAGCATAATAATAAAAAAATTTTGTCAATACACAAAAATTTTTGGTTACTCTCCCATGTTTACAGTTCGAAAGTCTGTAAACAACTGTGATAATGATAACGTGTAACAACTTGACAAAAGTCTAGTGACTGAGGTAAACATATGCAAGTTCATCATACAAAACAAAAACAAAATTTCTTAGAATCTCCGGTACGTCAGTCGAAGTAAACACGTGCTAGATAATACAACAACAAAACAGCAAACAAAAGACGTACACAGCTTCGGCAACTTAGAAAGTACCGCTGAATGATTTATAATGCCGTATTGTTGTCGTTAAATAAAGTGAGCGTGATGCTATATAAAGTGTATTATTGTATAGAAAACAAGGTAAACTAACCAAAGTCAAGCAATTTTGACGTTTTATGTAGTTTGTCGTTAAATCGAGTGACATTATAAATAGTTTACACTGTAAAATAAATACAGCAAACAATACTTAAAAAATTATGCGAAAACACTTGAAAACCTAACCAACTTAGCAAAAATGATATAAAAATCACTTAAATGACATTGTCAAATCAAATGAAGCAAACTATCAGAAATAGTTGAGAACATGAGCGAATGTAAAATATTATCATTAAAACACGTTGCTAACACTGAAATGCTTCTGAATTGGACAAATACCTGTTATTTACATACCTAACAAGTATCATCTCTGATTATAAAAATGTAATAAATCTATAACATATAATGAACGCTGGGCTGCAGGTAAACACTCAAAAATGAATAATTAAATTAAGGCCTTGGAAGCATGAGCCCAGAAAACAAAAAAATAACAACAATAATCACAGAGGTGCCCAGACGTCGTACAAAAGAATTTTATTTATAACCTCCTAGCAACTCTAGTAGGCTATGTGGATCGGGGATGAATAATAATGAAATAACAAGACTGGTGGTTTGATTTATATAAGTGCCCTTTTACTAAAATAATTTACCTTTTTTGTATCTTTTAAGTACACTGGTATTAAAACATATTGATTACAAAATGGAGGGAGCCCCGGGGCAACAAAATACATATAAAAGAAACACCATAATACATCTTGAACTTAATACTGGTTTTAAGCGAGCTCGCAGGCTCAAAAGAAAGAAACAATTACATTGAAATTTAATTATATCCTGTGTCCTGGCACCGGAGGTTTCGGTCGATTAAAGTCCAGAAGGAATCATTTTGTGTAAACTTGGAGATAAACTTGGAGCTAATTTTGGAGTTATCTTGGAGATAAACTTCAAGGCTGATTTTGGAGATAAACTTCAAGGCTGATTTTGGAGATCTGATTTTGGAGATAAACTTCAACGCTGATTTTGGAGATAAACTTCAAGGCTGATTTTGGACGCAACCAAAGTCCCAAATAACTTAGACTGGTTAACAGGCGGCTAAGCCTGGGCAAGACTATGCCCAGGGAAAGGCAAAAAAAAGGGGGGGGGGGATGACGACCACTTACCCAAAACAGCGGGGTGAAGTCATGTAGGCTGGCTGCAGGAGCAGAGAAGGCAGCTCGCGGCACGGAAGGTCGCGGTAGTCATGTTGAGAGATAGAGAAATAATTTAGATTAACAAAAAACTATTGCGGGCAGCAAAATTTAAAAATAAGAAAATTGAGGCCTCTATGCCTTGACGTTGGCGACTACATGATGTAGTGTCGAGTCTGGGACGAACAACGGAGATTGACTCTCGCGAATCGCGACGCGTGGTCCGCACAGACCAGAGACTGCCCGCCGAATCACCAAAAAATGGCGTCGGGGCGCCTAATTAAAGGAAGCAACTGCCCCCAGCCAAAGAAGGGGGGGTGGTGATTGCCCGAAGGTGTCCGGGAACGCCCGAAGGGGCGATGCAGACTGCAAAATGTTCGCCGTGCTTTCACGCGAGTCGCCGGCGAACTAAGATCGCAATCGCACTACAACTGCTGCCAAGGTCGATTGTGACAAGCTGTCTCTTATGGGAGGGATGAGTAGTGCACTCTGGCGGCCAAGACGAGAACCTGCCTGGAGGGTCACAGAAACATCCACTAGAGTGCATTGGGCGCGCTCGCGACCAGCGCTCAGAGCAAGGTTAGGGATTTTTCCCGCCGCTAGACTTCGCTGAGGACTCTGTTTGACAAGGGCGAAAGTCCTTGAAGAGACAATGTCCCCGCCTGGGTTCACTGGGGGTCGATGCTCCGGGTTGGATTTCCCGTGAAGCCACAGGTGGGTGATGAGGGGAGGGGGGTTTAAATTTGCTAAATCGTCTGAGAAAGGCGTCATGTGGACCGTCCCGAGGCTTCGCCGCTGGCTGTAACCTAGTTCAGTTCGTGCTGGCAAAGCCCTTACGTATGCTTGTCTCCGAGAAATGAAAGTTGCTAGCAGTGGGCTTGGGGTATCGTTCGCTAACACGAAAGTCATTCTGTTACATGGAGAAAATGTGACGCGAACCGCGGCCGAGTTGCAGCGATAGCCAATCGTCAGCAAACAGTATCTAATTGAAGCCTGCGAACAAGCGCAGGTGCACTGGGTTGCACATGATTACGTCGGAGTGTACAGTACTGGAAACAAAATTAAATGAAACTTAAAAATGCAAATTTATTATTAGTTTTCCTTCTTTAAAAATTAAAAATTAAATTTAAATTCATACATTTGTGCCTGAAAGTAGCACTGAAACGGCACATACTTCCCCCCTGAAAGACGGAGTCAGGGTGGCCAACTTGAGCCACCAAAAACCTAAGTGACTTACCCTGTACCAGGATCTATTGTAGTAAACTACTTACAACCGATAAAAATTCTTACACGTTTAAATAAGAGCTAAAACTTACATATAACTTATTGAATAAGTGGTGCCACTTAAAACTAGACATCTTAATATAACACTTCTTAACTTAAATATCTTATGAACTAGTACCGTGTTTTTTTTTTTTTTACTTAATATTAGGACCTAGGAATTTTTCTTGAAATATCAACACTGTGTGTTGAGTATTGCATGCCGGAATATTAGCGCTGTTCCTTGTGTAAGGAAAGTAGTGAAGAGTGCAGGCGCGTAGGAAGCAAATATTTAATTGGGGGGCAAAGGAGAGTATCATTATAAGTGGTGGATTTAACAAAGGGGTTGTCCGGGGGCTCTCCCCCGGTAGAAAATAAAATTGTATTCCAAGGAACAAAATGGTGCTATTTAAGCATCTTTCGTACATAAAAATAGAATGTACTACTAGCAGAAATTTTAACTTTTTTTTTTTAACAAATTTACTTAAGGCTCGGCATCACAAAACAGTGTTCACTTTTCAGTTTTCGCCTCGTAGAATTCATTTTAAAGGCAAGTTGGAAAGGTCTATATATCAATCAAATCTAAAGTAAGGCTTCAAATTTTTGAAAATATACTATTCAGTATTCATTATTATTTTTTATTGAAGGGAGTACTAGAAAGTATTTAGATTGTATTCAGAAAGGTCAAAATAATATTTTTTTTACCATTTAAAATTTGAAAGTTAAAAATAATAATTTTCGAAAAATGCAGTTCAACTTAAAAAAATAAAACATATATAGATGGAAAAAAACTTTTTGCAATAACAATCATATATTTTTATTCAGGAAAGTCTTAAGTTTATTTTGACATTAAAAATGAACAAAAAACTTTATTTATTTTTTATTTTTACTGTCAGACTTAATAAATCAAGGTCAATACAGGAAAGGTCTATACATCAACTAAATCTGAATACGGGCTCCAAAGTTTTGAAAATTTACTATTTGTTATATTTTTTATTGAAAGGAGTACTAGAAAGTATTTACATTGTAATGTATTCAGAAAGGTCAAAATAATTTTTTTTAGCATTTAAAATTTAAAAAGTCACAAAAATTAATTTTTCGAAAAATGCAGTTCAACTTTAAAAAAAATTAAAAATAAAAGATGGAAGAAAGCTTTTCGCAATAACACTCATATCATTTTATTCAGGAAAGTCGAAATTTTATTTTGGTATAAAAAATTTAAAAAGTCAGTATTTTAATTTTTTTTACTGTCAGACTCCCCTTAAGAATAAGTTAAAAATGCGAAGTCCACAGAATAGGTGAGTGAAGATGCTTAAAAATAACTGCAAATCTGCTTGATTCAATGATTTTTAGATTCAACGAAATTTTTTTATTACTCGATGGAATAATCACGAGCTACGAGCGGAAAAAAATAATGTACCGATATACTATACTTTAATGTTAAATAGGTAGGTATATTACATATGGTTTTCGGGATCATGTAAAAATTCGTCTCAGTCTAAACTGCTCAAAAGTAATACCTGAGTTAAATGAATCCAACTCTTCTTTAGGATCTTTGTCTTCACAGGCATTACAGCCTTTTAGGTGGTGGTTGTGATGAACTGCAGGACTGTCCAGAACGGTTGTTGAAGAAAAAGTTGATGCTTTTCTGAGTCATTGTACGCCGCAAAAATTAAAATAATGTTATAAATTTTCTCCTTAAACCCTAAATGTTTTTCATCACTGCCAATCCACACTACTCACTCACGATACTATAGATAAATAAGTTTATTTTAAACAGTTCTGTAGTACGGCTCACAAAGTTTCTTGGACTTAAAAGCAAGACGTACAGCTGTTGAATGATGACTGATGTGGAAAGCGCTCTGCACGTCAGGTCCTTACCGTTAGGTAAACGAGGCGGGGTGAATGCAAGGGTCTGAAGGTCAGGTAGACAAGGGTGGACAAAAACGGAGCGTAAGCTACTGCAACGAGTGGAATCATTTACTGGTCTTATATCCCACAATAATATTTCCGCTATCAGCACTGTGAAACGTGAATATTTAGAAGAAAACAAGAACAGTTGCCGTATTTATTGTGCCTGTACACTTATCGAAAAGTCTTAATTTATTTTAAGAATAAGGTAACGCACAGACAGGAAAATCCCACAAAACCACTTAGCATTGCAATGAAGACAATGCCTCTTGTTCATCTGATGCAATGGCTGGGCAAAACCATAACTTTGCCCGGCCATGAAATGTTATGGCCGGGCAGAGTCGCCTGGGTTGTCCCCCCCCCCCCCCCCCCCCCCCCCCCCCCCCCCCGGTTCCTACGCGCCTGGAAGAGTGCCCCTACTTCATGTGAGGGTGCACCTTCTTCACTTGGGAGATGTGGGCGCTCAGCGAAATTCGCCAGAACTCGGGTCGGCTAGAGCGACGGTTACTGGCGTGAGGAATCGTTGTATCTGCCAGGGGCCATTCCAACGATACGAAAGCTTGGCTGATCGCTTGTCGATAGCCTTGCTTAAGGTGTGTGCCTTGCACAGCACCAAATCACCTAGTCTGTAGGGATTGGGAGAACGTTTTCTGTTATATTTCTGTCTGCATGCCTCATGGGCTAAGTGCAGGTTTCTACGAGCTCTACTCCAGACTTCCTTAATGTTCCTCGGGTCGTCTGGTAGTAACTCTTTCAAAGACCATTGATTAGAGAGTGGGGTGTTGGGCTGGTAGGTAAACATGAGTTCAAACGGTGTTGTTTTGTGACCTTCATGTCTGGCCGAATTGAAAGCCAACTGTAACCACACGAGGTTAGAGTCCCATTTATCCTGCGAGTTCGCATGAAATGCTATGAGTGCAGATCGGAGGTTTCTGTTGAAACGCTCCGCATGCGAAGGCTGGGGATAGTATGGTGTAGTGGCTACATGCTGTATTCCGTGTGAAAAACACATGTTTTTGAAAAGAGTCAATTTAAAGTTTGTGGCATTATTGGAAACGATGATGGAAGGAACTCCAGAAATTTTGAAAATGTTGTTTTGTAGGGCTCGAATGGTAATTTCGGCCGTGGCTCTCCTGACTGGAATTAGCCACACGAATTTTGAAAAGGCGTCTACACATACCAAAAGCATTGTATTTCCGTCCTTTGATCTTGGGAAGGGTCCCACAAAATCTATGAAAAGCTTTTGCATGGGCCTGTCGGCCACGTCAGAACTTAAATAGCCGAACTGGGTCTGCTGCGCAGGTTTACTCAATGCACATAATTTGCATAGTTTTATCCTTTATGTAATATCCTTGTGCATCCCGTCCCAGATAAAATTCCTGCGAATGTTTTCAATCGTTTTGAAAATTCCTAAATGTGCGCCTAAAGGTGACGAGTGGTAATACTGAAAAACCATGTCCCTGAGATTTTGAGGTAGGGCTATTCTGAATCTTTTTCCTTGTTGTGTTCTTCGGTAAAGTATGCCTTTTGAAAGTTTGTAATGTTTTGGAGGTGAGCCTGATTTTATTTGGTTAATTATGTCTGACAATTGTGGATCAGAATTTTGATTTGATTGTATGTCGGAAAATGCTAGTGGAAAATCTGTTAACAATGCGTGGCAGGCAATGGGATTTTTTTCCTGAATATCGGAGTTGGAAGGGTTCTCGAACATTCGAGAAAGAGTGTCTGCCACGATGTTTTGTGAACCACGAATATGTTGGATGTTGAATTTGAGGGAAGCAATTTTTACAATTCAGCGACCTAATTTACCTAGTTGCTTCGGATGGGCTAAAAGCCAAGCAAGGGCTTGGTTGTCTGTTTCTAGTAGAAATTCTTTATGTTCTAGATATGGCCGAAACTTATCTATGCCGAAAACTACGGCAAGGCACTCAAGTTCATATACCGAGGAGGCTTTTCTCTCCTGGTGTGTTAGGGTGCGGGAGGCAAAAGCTATAGGTTGCCTGCAACCATCGAACTCTTGGGATAACACTGCACCAATGGCCACACTGGATGCATCGGTTTGCAGAATGAAAGGCTTACTGAAATCAGTCATTCTGAGCACTGGGGGACTAGCTATTGCCTGTTTGAGGAAATCAAAGGCTTTGTCCTGTTCTGGACCCCAATTGAAAACTGAATTTTTCTTACGTAGAGCATTCAGTGGTGCTGCAGGCTCAGCAAAATTAGGTATGAATTTAGCGTAGAAATTTGCCATGCCGATAAATCTGGAAATGCCTTTAGCATCTTTAGGGGGTTGGAAATCCTTTATTGCTTGTGTGCGACTTGGGTCTATGGTTACTACTCGACTTGAAATCAGGTGTCCGAGGAAAGAAATTTCCTGCACTGCAAATTTTACCTTCTTTGTATTGACAGTTAGGCCGGCTGTACGTAGTCGCTCAAGAACTTCTTGCAAATGAGCAATATGCTCTTCAAAAGTTTCTGAGTAAACAACGACGTCATCAAGATAATTAAAAACAAATTTGAATTTCAGGTCGCCGAAAATTTGGTCTAGAAGTCGTGTTAACACTTGCGCGCCTGTGGCTAGACTAAAAGGTACTACTTTGTATTGGTAGAGATTCCACGGAACGCAGAAACCTGTGACGTGTTTTGACTCTGGAGTTAGTGGTATTTGATGATAGGCTGAGTTTAGGTCAAACACACTGATAATTTGGCTTTACTGAACCAGTGAAATGCCGAATTTAGGTCTGGTAATGGCGTCATTTCTACTTCAATTTTACGGTTGACACTGCGAAAATCGACCACCATGCGCTGACCTTGACCTTGATCTTTGGGTACTAAAAATGCCGGGGAGGCGAAACTGGAGGTGGAAGGTTCGACGACATCTTTGTCTAACAAATTCTGTATGTGATCCCGCATTATCTGCATTTTAGGTCCTAATAATTGATAAGGATGACACCTAACTAGGGTTTTGTCCAAAAGCTTAATTTCATATTGTGTGAGATGGGTGCGTCCTAATTTTTCACTCAAAACGTCGGGAAAGTTCCTGCATAACTTTTCTATTTCTTGTCTATGTTCGGAGTTAAGGTGGGTTAGTGAAATGTTGTTTTCACCTTTAGCATCTGCGTGAGTGGCATTTACATTGCTCTGACATTTTGCGTCAGGTGACACAAAAGAAACAAAAACTTGGTTGTTAAATTTGAAGTGAAATTTTCGTGCTTTCAAATAAATTATCATGCCTGTTTTAACAATGAAATCTGAACCAAAAATTAAATCTGTGGCTAAATCATCTGCTACTAAGAATGGGAAAGTCCAAGAAAACAAGTCGATTTTTACTTTAGCAAGGACAATGCGATTTACTTTCAAAGGCTGTCCAGCAGCTGTAAAACACTGTATTTCTATTGGCTCTACCTTTTGAGTCAAACTGTCCTGTTGTAATTTCCTGAACAGCTGGCCTGACACGAATGATCGCACGGATCCAGTATCAATTAGACCTGGGACTTCTTGTTTTCCAATAATTGTTGTGTTTGCGTAGGGCAAAACTGTGGGTAGATTGGCGAAAATGTTATGACATGTTCGTTTGTCAGTCGTGCGAGGACAGTTACATTTCTTACACCTGAGCGTAACAGTGTTGCTATGATCAGTTTGTTTTCTTTTGTTAATTCCGACTTTCTTGTTTGTTTTGTGTTTTTATTTTCTTTGTTTGTTTTTCCACCAATTTGGGGAAGCTGTGTTTTGTTGTGGTTTGTTGCTGTCAGATTTATTATTTACGTTTGTGTGGAAGTAAATATTTCTTACAGTTGATTGGTGTACTGGCTCAGAAAGGATTCTTTCTGGCCAGCGATTTACACGTTTTTTGAATTTTGAGAATAGTGAAAATTTGGCTGATAGTTTTTTGCACGACACTGTTCAATGTAGTGCCCAGACTTTTTACAGTATCTACAAACCGGTATGCTCTCATCTTTGTACTGGGGCTTAGCAAAGTGTTCAGAGTTGGGCCTTTGTTGGAATTGTTTATTAGAAAATTGCTGTTTATTTTCTGTTGCTGTCCGTGCGTTGTTGTGGGCGTATGAATTAGCTTCTCGATTTCACTGGTGGTCAGCGTATTCTACGTTTGTGTTGGAGATACACAGGCGGTCAAGCTCGGCAAAGTTTTGCGGTCGAGACTGGAAAACTGCCCGCGATCTTTTGTGCGGATTAAGTCCATCAAGGATGTTTGAAACTATCTCGTGCTCAGACACTCGCAACCGAAGAATTTGTGCAGCTAGTTTGATGTCTGCTATGAAATTCGGTAAGGCTTCACTTCTTTGTTGTAGCCTGTTGTACCATTCCAGTCTGATGTTGGTCATCAAACGGGCTGGAATAAAAAAATTTAGTACGTCTTCGTGAAATTGGTCAAATGAATAATTCTGCTTTATGGCGAGCGTAACTCGCTCGCTCAAGGGTGGTTGTGTGAAGGGGAAAATTATTTCCAGCAGTTCCCTGTCTGGAATATTAGCCTTTTCTTTGATTCTGAATAAATGCTTAAGGAACTCGATTAGGCTCCTGGGCTCCAATCCTGTGGTTTCCTTGAAATTGTCTAAGAACCTCTCCACAGGATGTGGAATCTTAGCATAGAAATTGCCTCCAGCTGCTTGATTTGAGGTAGAAAATACAGGTACTGGGTTCGGTGCTAGGGTAGAGGATGGAGGTGGAGCTGGTTGAGGTTGAGGTTGATATACCTGCGGGGCCAATGGCAGGTATGTGGTGGCGGGGCTGATGTATGGAAGTTGCGACTCTATCCGGCCACCGGGTGGCACAGATGCTGCTTGTGGCAGCGTAGCTGCCAGGGCGGAAGGAAAGGCTATAAGTGGCGAAGCTGACCTTTCAATGGCCGAGGAGGTGGGGTGGGCTTCCGGGGAGGTTTGAAGGGATGAAAAGGCGGACATGAATTCACGATAGGGGTTGAAAATGGTGGGTGAGGTGGAGGGTAGGTATATGGGTTGGGGCTTGTGAAAAGGGTGAGCTGTGAACGATTGAATAGGATGAGTATATGTAACCTTGGTGCTCAGGTGAGTACCAGTCGCCATGACAGTCGCGGAGGGAAACTGCAAGTTAATGGATGTAGGGGTGGTGACAGGGAATGCCTGACGGCGTGGTATTACGGGGGGTGATGGAGGGGGAGAGGTTAAAGGAGGGGGGGGGGGGTAGGGAATGAGCTACCTCCGGTTTGCATTTGTTTTGGAGGTGGCTGTACTTGAGTGTCAGTTACTCCTCCTGCCAATGCCTCTACGGGTTCAAGTAATCCTTGATCTATTGCGGCTAGTTTGCTCCGCAATTGAAAGGTTAGACCAGGGATCTGTTGCCTACATTTGTCTATCTCCTTTTGGTAGATCCCATTTAATTTGTTTGCGGCTACTATCTTGAGGTTAGTAAACCTCGTGCCGATATGGCTCAAGCGAGTTAGCACGCGTAGGATGTTGCTCGTATTTGTTTCGTCTGCTACTGAATTAGTATAGCTATAGAGATCTTGAAATTTGTTACAAACACAATTAAATTCATTCAATGGGTCCACGTGTGCGAGATTAGCTATTTGTGGCTGAATCTCTTCTGCGCACGCCGCTCGGAGTCTTTTCCGGAGCGTGGCCACGTCGCTGAGGTCTGATAAGCCTCGAAACTGTAGTTCATACATAAGCTCGTCACGGAGGAGATACTCCGGCGTGAGCATTGTGTTCATTTCGTCGTTGGACCTTGGTCAAATGTTACAAAGATAAAAAAAAAAAACTAAATTTTGACTTTGGTTGGTCTAAAAAAAAATTACCAACAAAGAACTTAAAACTATTGTTTAAAAGGTACCTTAAATTCTATACATAAGACACTATTAACTTAACTTAGTTTAATAATATCATCGTTACTCCAGCAGGTCGGAAGTATGTGCCCAAAATAACGAAAAATCTTTAAATAGAAAACTTTAACTTTATACCTAGGATGTGTCAAACACATGCGGCCTAGCCAGTAATGAAAACTAATTATTACTGCTTGGCTCGTGGAACGAACGACGTTCGTCGAGTTGTGTGCCCAGCAGACCACTGTGGAAGTACAGTAAGTCTTACTGTGAAGGTCGCCCAGGGCGCTGAACTGAACTCGACGCGGCTACGTGTGCTGTGAGTGATAAGTAGCGGAGGGGGGAGGGTGTGGTTTACACCGGGTGAGCAAGTCCTAGAGATAACACCATCAGCTGTGTGAAGAGGCCGGGAGCCCGCCTTGGGCCGCATGGAGAAAAATACTCGACCGTCGGTCGAAGGGAAAACAGAATTTCAACTTAAATGAATTTAAGAATAAAGAAGGGGGTGCCAGTTTTAGGACTTACAATAATATGTCATACGATCTGAATCTAAATAAACTCTAAAAAAAACTTTTAGTTATATATTTCATTATGTTTAAAATTTAAAATTTAAATTTCAAATTAAAAATTAAAAATATTATTTGGGTATGCATATAAACCAAACCACGTTAAATACTACCAACTTCCAACTTGAATTGCTCTATGCTACCAACTTGTAGCAAAGATCAAACCACGCTCTGCTACCATTTTTATAATGAACGCTGGGCTGCAGGTAAACACTCAAAAATGAATAATTAAATTAAGGCCTTGGAAGCATGAGCCCAGAAAACAAAAAAATAACAACAATAATCACAGAGGTGCCCAGACGTCGTACAAAAGAATTTTATTTATAACCTCTTAGCAACTCTAGTAGGCTATGTGGATCGGGGATGAATAATAATGAAATAACAAGACTGGTGGTTTGATTTATATAAGTGCCCTTTTACTAAAATAATTTACCTTTTTTGTATCTTTTAAGTACACTGGTATTAAAACATATTGATTGCAAAATGGAGGGAGCCCCGGGGCAACAAAATACATATAAAAGTAACACCATAATACATCTTGAACTTAATACTGGTTTTAAGCGAGCTCGCAGGCTCAAAAGAAAGAAACAATTACATTGAAATTTAATTATATCCTGTGTCCTGGCACCGGAGGTTTCGGTCGATTAAAGTCCAGAAGGAATCATTTTGTGTAAACTTGGAGATAAACTTGGAGCTAATTTTGGAGTTATCTTGGAGATAAACTTCAAGGCTGATTTTGGAGATCTGATTTTGGAGATAAACTTCAACGCTGATTTTGGAGATAAACTTCAAGGCTGATTTTGGATCCCGTCTGCAACCAAAGTCCCAAATAACTTAGACTGGTTAACAGGCGGCTAAGCCTGGGCAAGACTATGCCCAGGGAAAGGCAAAAAAAAGGGGGGGGGGATGACGACCACTTACCCAAAACAGCGGGGTGAAGTCATGTAGGCTGGCTGCAGGAGCAGAGAAGGCAGCTCGCGGCACGGAAGGTCGCGGTAGTCATGTTGAGAGATAGTGAAATAATTTAGATTAGCAAAAAACTATTGCGGGCAGCAAAATTTAAAAATAAGAAAATTGAGGCCTCTATGCCTTGACGTTGGCGACTACATGATGTAGTGTCGAGTCTGGGACGAACAACGGAGATTGACTCTCGCGAATCGCGACGCGTGGTCCGCACAGACCAGAGGCTGCCCGCCGAATCACCAAAAAATGGCGTCGGGGTGCCAAATTAAAGGAAGCAACTGCCCCCAGCCAAAGAAGGGGGGGTGGTGATTGCCCGAAGGTGTCCGGGAACGCCCGAAGGGGCGATGCAGACTGCAAAATGTTCGCCGTGCTTTCACGCGAGTCGCCGGCGAACTAAGATCGCAATCGCACTACAACTGCTGCCAAGGTCGATTGTGACAAGCTGTCTCTTATGGGAGGGATGAGTAGTGCACTCTGGCGGCCAAGACGAGAACCTGCCTGGAGGGTCACAGAAACGTCCGCTAGAGTGCAGTGGGCGCGCTCGCGACCAGCGCTCAGAGCAAGGTTAGGGATTTTTCCCGCCGCTAGACTTCGCTGAGGGCTCTGTTTGACAAGGGCGAAAGTCCTTGAAGAGACAATGTCCCCGCCTATGTTCACTGGGGGTCGATGCTCCGGGTTGGATTTCCCGTGAAGCCACAGGTGGGTGATGAGGGGAGGGGGGTTTAAATTTGCTAAATCGCCTGGGAAAGGCGTCATGTGGACCGTCCCGAGGCTTCGCCGCTGGCTGTAACCTAGTTCAGTTCGTGCTGGCAAAGCCTTACGTATGCTTGTCTCCGAGAAATGAAAGTTTCTAGCAGTGGGCTTGGGGTATCGTTCGCTAACACGAAAGTCATTCTGTTACATGGAGAAAACATGACGCGAACCGCGGCCGAGTTGATGCGATAGCCAATCGTCAGCAAACAGTATCTAATTGAAGCCTGCGAACAAGCGCAGGTGCACTGGGTTGCACATGATTACGTCGGAGTGTACAGTACTGGAAACAAAATTAAATGAAACTTAAAAATGCAAATTTATTATTAGTTTTCCTTCTTTAAAAATTAAAAATTAAATTTAAATTCGTACATTTATGCCTGAAAGTAGCACTGAAACGGCACAAACATAACAGTTTAAGGCAATTGGTGCATGGTAAATATTACGACAAAACTAATTTAACTGTACATATTTATTTTTGATGCTTCTTTTTAAGACATAATATACCTAGGATTTTTTTAATAAACTTTTTTTACTGAGTTATGTCATTTTAAATGCATTTATTTTTATTCCAAGCCAGAATTATTTAGAAAACACATAATTATGTTAAACTTAAGTATAGTTCAAGAAACGAGTGTACGAATAGGTTTCTGCACCTATAAAAGTAAGAAAAAAAAATTTTCTTCGTCAAAATTACTGTTTAATGTTGACAATTTCTATTGATCATTGCTGAACTACTTCAGGAGCGATTTAAAGAATAAATTTAAATGAAAATGAAAACATAATTGGCAGAACACTATTGAGTTATGTATATATTTTCATATCCTTTTGTTTTTGATACGATCCGACTGAAAACACGCCCTCCGGAGTGGCAGTTCTAGTGCTGCGTGTAAAACTCGCCGCCGGGAAGAATGTCCCCGCGACGTGGCGCTGAGGGGCGGCGCTTGTCGGAACCAGGTAGTCCGGCGGAGTTCCGGCCGGCTGGCCGCTGCCTGCGGTAGGAGAGGGGGAAGAATGGGGTGTAGAGGGAGGATGAGAGAGGAGGGCGAAGAAACGAATGGTCTGTCAAGGTCGCGCTTCATAGTGGAGTCTATCTTCGCTCAAGCAAGGAAACTGTCTCTGTACAGAAAAATTCGTACAGCGAAATTCTTTTTAGCGGTTATGTTTTGACTTGAAGTTGAATACTGACACGGTGATTATTCTTTGTGGTGATTGTTTACACATATGAATAAATTTTTACCCTCCAAATTAATATGTTTTGACAGCATAGAACATTAGTTGTGTATTCCGGTTAGTTAGGGTATGCTATATGCACACTAGAATGACAGATCTAAATTTAACCAAAAAAATAAATTTTATATTTATTAAAATTTATTTAGAATATCCAATCAACACTAGGCTATTCCAGTTATATGAAATAAAAAAAAATTGGAAATGTTAGCTAGTGATGCCAGAATGTCGGGCACACTAATTACAAATGTCCTTTTGTAATATTACATTGCACAGAACACTGAAACCTTAATACTTCAAATGTTTGTTTACTGTTTTATTATTCTGTGCTACGTTATTTAAATTTATATGTTTAATTTATTTTGGGTTTTGAACTATATTTCTGACATTGTTACAAACGTTTGGGCTTTTCTCTATGTAATTATTAAGTAATTGCGGCTTTCGGAATTACGTTTTTCACGGCCAGAAATTGCCCGAGGTTTCGGCGGAACTTTCAAAAAGTGCCTCGAGCCTATTGTTGTAAAAGTTACGCTACTAAAAAGAAGCTTGGTTTTGGCCGTTTTGGTGAGTGCAGCTCTGCGTCAGGATGTTCCTGACGCGGGCCTACCATTTGATATGTTATGTGTGCGGTAATAATAGTATGCATAAAAAGGTTATCATCAGACTGCTGATGGTATGTTAAGTTACGAACGGGAATCACGATTTTAAAGTTATTAACGTCAGAAGATATCATTAGTCCAGGTATGGCCATTTTGTTATTACTCTATCACAAACGCTGTACTGACGCCCTACAACTTTTTAACATTGCCGATTGATATTATGACTTTGTTGATGTTGCTGGGATAAACTAAAACCAGCCGCTATTAAATATTATATTTACTAAATTAATTAGCCTCTCAGTATTATTAATGGCACGATCATATGAACATACAATGCACAACTATCTTAGTGGTCTTGAGTCTATAGGTCTTATGTTTTATCGGACAATTGATTTAATTTATGAGTTAGTAAATTTTTCGAACCGGAAATCCATTTTTGAACTCTACGTGAAACATTGACATTTGCGAAGTCGTGCCCATGTACCTGGCAACGATAGTTAAAAAAAATCGGAGTGATATTTTGGTCAAATGGAATTACTGTATTGAGGAATACGTGGTATTTGTTTATTCGTGTGTAAGTAATAAATCAGTCTTAAAATCAGTTAATTATTTTGTCTTCCTCTTTCGTATTCTAATTGAGATAAATATCAGATAAGAATGTGTTACTTGTATCACGACATCTAGGTATTATTTATCAGTAATTAATATTTTATTTTATTTTTTTGTTAACGAATGTGCATAGGGCAGTGCACTAGACATCACTACCTGTGTGTAGTGTTGCGTTACACTTTTTAACGCATTAGAGTTCACATAAAATGATAAATCCAAAATTTCGTTTAAAAGTATAAATATCAGCGATCAATTTAATTAATGTCCTGTATAACTCAGTCAGTAAAACACTCGAAAATATGTATAGGACCTGTTAACCTAAATATTTGTTAACAGTTAAACCTTTGAATATATATACTGTATAGAAGTCGCCAGCCCAGGTTAAAATTTCTAATACGGTTTTGAGGTAGTTGGTTAATTCACCGCCGCAATCGCCACCATCTCTAGGGCATCGACTTGTGGTGGTCCCTAACGGACAAGTGTCGAACTCTTCAAACACTCCTTCCCCCCTCACGTTGAACGACCTTGAGCTGCAGTGAATGATGGATGGGGGGTGCGAGGAATGACAACGAGCGACAAAGCTGCGCTCTAACGTGTAAATAACAACTAAGACGATACAGGGCGTTACGGCAGCGCACTGCAGCGGTGAAGTTCCCAAGCTGCTCTAACGTGTAAATAACAACTAAGACGATACAGGGCGTTACGGCAGCGCACTGCAGCGGTGAAGTTCCCAAGCTGCTCATCATACGCTTCTGAAAAACGTAGAGTAAATCCTATCCACTCGCGACTTCTATACAGTATATATATATATTCAAAGGTTAAACTGAACCAATATGTGTTAGAGTGTTTTTTTTTTTTTTTAATTTTTTTTTTTTTTTTTCCGTATATTAGAGGTATAGGACATCAAAATACGCATCTGTCGCCCATTGACTTTAAATACAGAATTATAAACTACATATTATGAAAACATTCTGCAGCAGTTTTTGCTGAACGGAAAAACACGGATGAGAAGACAGACAAAATGTGTTTGGTAAGTGATTTTTCGTCAAATGAAATGGAACAGGGCAGTGCTTATCAGAATGAAAGTACAGAACTACTTTTGTTCAAGGAAATGCATTTTACAAAGACATTTCAAGAGAAATCACCTTTAAATGAAATAGATCTTACTGACATGGAAGAAATAGACTTAGATTTAAAGGCCAGGCCCCTTTCAAGTGATGAAATTTCTCTTGAAGGGCTGAAATATGTTTCTGGCTATATAGCTCACCGTTTCAGAAATAAATATCCTGACCTTGGCACTACGGATTTCAATTCGGAGGACGATAGCTGGATACATGTACAATCAAAGGGTAACTTAAAATGTCCCACTAATGAATTTTTTGAATTAATAAAGATCGCCAAAATGTGTTTTGATAATGTTAATGGCAACAATTTGTGCAAAAAAGAGCGGATTTTTGAATCACTGACTAAAATTATTTGCGGAACTACTGAAAATAAATATCCAGAAGATGTTATATACTGTTTTGTCAGGACAAGAACGTATATGCGTATCAAGTATTCGAACATGAAATATTTTAACGAAAAAGACCAAAAACGCAAAGAAAGAAATAAGTTGAGGAAAACTACCTTCTAAGATTTTTCAGTGTGATAGTGTCCACTTTCCTTCACCATAATATGTATGTTCATAATTTATTTTCGATGTTTTTAACTACTATATTTAAGAAAAGCATTTATTGTGAATATCGCAGCAATTATGTAGGGCTTAAGGTATTTATTGTATTCCAAATATTGAATATGTAATATCTATTGCCTTTATTAAAAATAATATATATGTTAACAATGTAACAAAATTGCGATATTTTTGTATTGCTATTGCAATTTCGTTTCTTGCAAACATTATTGTAGACTTTTTTAATATTGAAATTAAATTTGCTATAGGGTTGTTTGTATTTTAATTTTACAGTTATAAGATTTTTTATATGTTGTTTACTGTTTACAAACATTTGAAAAATATTTCCTTAACCATATTTCCATTTCCATGGCAATAGTCTTGTTAGCTTTTCGGGTAACTCTTCTACATGGATGATAAGATGGTGCGACATCTAAAACATATCACACCACCTTTACATAACTATTAAACTAAGAGGTGTTTTCTTTACATAATATTAAAGCACAATGTTTCCTTGTGGCGTAGGTGATTTAGAATTTCCATTTATCTAAAAAATTCGCTTTCAGAATGTTTTTAA
Source organism: Bacillus rossius redtenbacheri (assembly GCF_032445375.1). NCBI lineage: Eukaryota > Metazoa > Arthropoda > Insecta > Phasmatodea > Bacillidae > Bacillus > Bacillus rossius. The sequence goes on from NC_086331.1 coordinate 115,340,536, forward strand.
CACACAGTGTTTCGGAAGGTTTTTGAAGAAAAAAATTGACTACCCGTTTTATTTTTTTGCAGCTGAATTCGGGCACGTGCATGAAATATAATTAATCCGTAGGAAGCGCAATGGTTTAAAGTATTGATGTTGAAGATTTGCAAAGATTTATTGAAATAGTGTGAGAGAACGAGCGAGTTTAGTGAGAAGATGTGCGGGAGTGGCAGAGGTTAGCTCTAAGCCACATGACGTTGTGCGCAGTTGCGGACAAAAAAATAATCCATTCCACCTGCCCATGGCGAAGGATGAGTGAAAGAGAAACCTGCTAAACCTTCCCCTCCTCCGGGCACGATAGAACCGTATCGGCTGTGTGTTAGAGGGAGAGTGAGATACAACCTTCGAGGTTCTGTTAGTTTCTCCTAGATGGCAGGCCGCAGAGCGACCGCCAGCAACACCCTTCCCGTCTGAAGGCCATCTCGCCACTGACGAGCTGGAACTAAGCTCCTGACCTCCCTACATAGTAACGGTCACCTACATAGGCATCTAGACTCTTTAGTGATCATATGATACAAAATTCATTGTTTTCGGGCCTGTGACCATTTTTTACTGTGCACCAATCGCCTTAATAAGTTGGGATGGTAAGGATCTGTGATGCTACATTACCCCTCTCACTTTTTAATTATATTGGTTTGAAATTCAATTGAAAAGTTTACATAAAATAGTGAAATAGAAAAACTTCATCATGACGTATTCAAAACTGATGTATATTATAAGAAATTCATTGCACACAGTATTATTAAAAAAAGGTTGGTTAGCACCCACAAAAACCTTTTTACTGCCAAATCCTCTTTTGTTGTCACAACAGAAAAACAAAAATTAATTATAGTTCAACAAATTCAAATTTTTTTTAAACTTTCATGGTTTGACAAATATTCTTAATTATTTTCTGAAATCTTTTGTTTTCATAATTTCAAACAAACAACTGCCATTCTAACCAAGACACTCTCTGCCTACCTCATCTTTAAAATGTTCAATGTGATTGCCAAGAGTTACATTTTCTGACCAAAATATTTTGAGTTAACTTTCTAAATTCTTTTCAACCTTCTGAGTTTTCTTCTCATTATATTTATGCCCCTAGATTCTTGTTAACCCTGACATGAATGCCCATGATTTCATTTTGATTTCTACCAATTTTATTTGGTATTTGCCTACAATTTTCCTCCAAAGTTGCCATTTTACCTTTGTTTTCCTATACGTCCTAATTTGTAAACGTAATATTTTCTTTCGCAATCCGCATTTCCTTTTCACATGTTTCAAAGTCAACCTGCAATTCTGTAATTTTGGATTTAAAATTATCTATCCTTTAGGTATAAGTATAAACAGGTTTGTTTGGATCCGTTTTGACGTTGTTGATTCGAGTTTCTACCCTTGACGATTCGCGTTACACCTGTGTTATTATTTCTCTCCTAACTTGCACAGTTTCTTGACTAATTTTGTTTTGCACTGGTTCCAGTTTTTCAGTTTTTTTCTTTTCCTGTGTGATATGTTGTTTCAATGACATCTTCTCCATTTTGTTGTTGGTGCTTTGTGAAAAATTTTGTTTCCTAGATCCTGTCATGTTTGTTCTAATCTTTGTGTAAAATGGTTTTCCAACTTTTGTATTATCATGTGAGACATTTCCATTTTTGAACCCCCCCCACAACCTCTGAATGAAGTTCCACATTTCCAAAATTTTTCAGGCATCATGGAAAATGCCTCAGTTTTGTATTTTCCCCCTCATTATTCAATTTTGCTCATATTAGCAAAATAAATCTACTGCAAAATTTACAAAAAATCCACATAAAGGTAACCCTCCTAACAAATTTTATCAGTTTACTCTGTGTCTGACTTGCTGTGTTATGCTGTCCTTTCCACGTAGTCCCCTGCGACATGAAGTTGTCTGAAGTTCTGCATTGTGTTGTTGGCTGATGTTCATGTCCCGCAAAGTCCCATGTTGTACACATACTTGGTATTGTATACTAGATTCTTTTACCTATGTACCTTATACCGCCTTGGCTCCCACAATGTGTAGACAACTACACTCAGTCCTTCAGCTGGGCAGTAGACAGTTTCGCCCATGATCCTGGACTGATTTCACGACAGCTTATATTCCATTTTCTTTCTCGTTTATGATTTATATTCACTTCTCAAAGCATGTAGAAATTCTTACCAGCCATACTTGGGCTGCCAAATATAACAGTCAGGCCACATTGAGCTAGTCTGGAGGTCTGAAATGTTATAGTATACTAGGATAGAAATAAGCTAACACCACAGTACTGTAGTTAAAGAATGGCCAATTTTTTTTAGAATATAGGGCCTATTGAAAGTTTGATGGGCCAGATTTGTATCTTTATGTGTATTCATTAGATTTCATAACTTTGTTATCATTTAGACCTTTACACTAAACTCTTTTATAAATTAAATATTACATGATCATACTATTTTTGGTTTAGTGTGTTTATTTAACAGTTATGTGGTAGTATACATTGCTAAATCCCGCTGTTTCCAACATGTTACAGGCAAGTGCGCAAAGCTTGGTGAACCATGGGTTAGACACCCCTGCTCTAGGACGTTGTTATGTCCACTCTAAAAAGCCTGTTGTTCTTTCTTTCCCGCATGAGGTACACAGCTTCATGAAGTAAGGCCCATCATACTCTCAAACTTCTTTACAATTACAACCACAACAAAATTAACTGGTGTTATGTATAAGGCAAAGTAAAATTCATCTTAGACCTTCACTCAGACCTCAAAATTCTTATATTTGTGCTCACAATCTTCATTGACCCAAGAAAAATTGACAAGTCTTTAGTAATGAAAATAGCTGGACCCTCCTGTAGGTGTGTAACTTTGACCTAGCAGTCCATTTCCTTATTGACTTAAAAATACTTGGTGTCTCCTCTAGCCACTACACTAAAACTTAATACCATCTCCTAGTGGCTTACATAATTAGGAGTCTATGTCTGGCTTTTCTCTGAACATCTTCAAGTTTTCAAAACCTGTAGAACATGAAGCGTGAACTGGTCATGAAAAAAACACCCATGAAAGTGGGCTTTAGAAATATATCCTCGTTAAAAATGATTCCCAAACCTATTTATAAAAAAAGAAGGCACTTTTTATAACTAGGTTTGATCCGACCGTGCAAGAACAAGACATCATTGATTACATATCTAATGAACTGAACTTATCCCAAGTTAAAGTAACTAAACTCAAAACTAAATTCAACTCCTACGCATCTTTCCACATCTCCGTGCTGGAAGAGGACTTTTCTAGAATAAATAACATTGTATTTTGGCCTAACGGCTGCTTGTTAAGCCCCTTCTACGGCAAACTACATCATGATCAAATTCTAAACAACAACTCTGCATCTGAAGAACCCATCATCAGGCCTAGTGCATCCACTTCCACATCCACCTCTACTTCTATTTCCGCATCCACATCTACTTCAATCTTGGTGCCTGGAGGAGCATCTTAATCTCCACCTGTGAAACAGTTTCTTGAAGAATATTCAGTTGCGTATCAAAATGTGAGAGGTTTACGAACCAAATCTATTGAATTTCAGGAAAACCTAATTAGTTCACATTTTGATATTATTTGTTTAACAGAAACATGGTTTAACAAAAATAATATCAGCTCTCACTATTTTACAGACCGTTATTCAGTTTTTAGAGACGATAGAAACTCACAACTGACAATGAAGAATAGAGGCGGAGGTGTCTTATCTGCCATCAATAAGCATAAATTCTTATCAGTGCATCCTTTGTATGATTACGTTTTCCCCGGCATCGAAGCTGTCTGGTTAAAAATAAAACTAACGCCTACGAAATCATTAATACTTGGTACTATCTACTTACCTCCAGATATCACACCTAATATTTACCGGAATTATTTTGAAGCCTTGGAAGATAAACTGCTAGTCTGTTGTGATGATATATTGATTCTTGGTGATTTTAATGTGCCTGGCATTGACTGGTCTAATTCTAATCCTGATAACATTATACACTTACATGTCAAATCTAAAGCCAGTTACCTACTGAATTTCACATCCAGTCTTGGTTTATCACAATTTAATTGTACCCAACCAGCTATAAATCTCTTAGATCTGTGTCTTTCTAATCTTCCTCATTGTTTGGTATCACATTCTGCTGATATCCTTATCAAAGAAGATATATTCCATCCCGCTTTAAATATTAACATCATGTTAGAAACATGTCATAATAATATTAATCCCTCTTCTGTGTTCAGAAATTACAAAAAAGGGAATTATCTTGGTCTTTACAACTCTATTAATGACTGTGACTGGTCATACTTTTATAGTTCTACTGATGTTAATGATCTCGTGGATCAACTAACAACTTGTATTTCTGAAAAAATTGATACTTATATACCTCTTTCTATTAAAAAAAAATCTAAATATCCCCTTTGGTTTTCCAACGAATTAATAAGTGCTCTTAAATCTAAAAAACATTTCCACAAGTTGTACAAAAGAAATAATAATCTATTCTACTATGCAAAGTTCTCTCATTTTAGAAAATCTGTGAAATCTCTAATTAAACGTGACAAAATCCACTGGACTCAATCGACAAACAACAATATCAAGAAGAACCCTAAAAGTTTCTGGAGATATGTTAAAATAATGAAAGATGGTTATTATGAACAACTTTCTCTTAAAGTAAATGGGGATATATCAAATGATCCGAATGTGGTAACGAATGTGTTTGCTCAGTATTTCTCTAGTGTATATGTAACCCCAAATACTTCTCCCCCAATAACTACATCGGTCATGTCTGTTGAGACTATAGCTGTGCCTAAAATTTCTGAAAGTCTAATACTTTGGGCAATTAAGGACTTAAAATCAACTAAATCCACTGGTCCTGATGGCATTCCCAATTTTATTCTTAAAGGCTGTGCCCATCTTTTAGTACCCCTACTTTATCACATTTTTAACACCAGTCTGAAAACGAATATATTTCCCAATAATTGGAAAATAGCAAAAATGATTCCTATTCATAAAAATGGTTCAAAATTAGACGTCTCAAACTACAGGCCAATATCATTACTTAACGGGTTCTCCAAAATTTTTGAAAAAATTATAGCTAAATTTTTAAATTTTCAACTTAGTAATACTCTCACCAATAATCAACATGGTTTCAGGTCTGGTATGTCTACTACCACTAATCTTCTTACCTTTCTTAATCCTGTATATAATATAGTTACAAATAGGGGTCAGGCCGATGCCTGTTACTTCGACTTGGCCAAAGCCTTTGATACTGTAAACCATTCCTTACTTCTTATTAAATTATCCCATTTTGGTCTCTGTGGAAACTATATCAATTGGTTCTCAAGCTACCTATCCAACAGAAGTTTTTTTGTATCGATCAACAATCATAGATCTTCTCAGTATAATGCGTGTTCTGGTGTTCCCCAGGGAGGTACTCTTTCACCTCTTCTCTTTAATATATTTATTAATGACATTACACAAGTACTTTGCTACTCTACTGGAATTCTTTTTGCTGATGACCTAAAAATTTATAAAATTATTTATTCCTTAGAGGATTGTGAATTATTACAAGAAGATATTATTAAAGTTAATAATTGGTGTCTAAGAAACTTGGTCAAACTCAACAAAGATAAAACCAAGGTTATATCGTTCACTAGGAAATACCATCCGATTAAATATTCATACAAATTAGCGAATTCTATCATCTCTCAAGCCCACTACACAAAGGATCTCGGTATCATCCTTGATTCAAAACTATATTTCCATAAACATGTAGATTACATATATTCCTATGCACGAAGAACTCTAGCGCTTATAAAATTTATTACTTCTTATGCAACCAACTCAGACTCACTTATCTCTCTTTACATGGCACTTATAAGATCAAAATTAGAATATGGCTCTGTTATCTGGAATGGTATCAACTTAACAGATACTGAAAAAATCGAAAGTATTCAAAATAAAGTTATAGATTTAATTATTACAAGGAATCTCCCACGCCCCATTTGGACACCTCTGGTAGACCGTAGGGCCTATCTTGATGCTCTTTTTGTTCATAACTGTTACATTCATAAATTCAGATGCCCTTATCTTCTTGAAAATACTGCCTTAAGAATTCCTCAATTCAATTCCTGCTTACGCTCTACTCTGTGTACTCTTATTACTAATAATGATATTATTTATAGACTTATAACAAATTACAATAATATATATTTGAATTCCAACAGTGTTTAATTATATATATTCTGATTTATGTCTGTCATAGCTATATTATTTTTCCTTCAATATCTCTTAACATTTAATAATTTGATTTTACCTGTGTTAATTATGTTTGTATTTGTTTTTTATTTTTGTTAATGACCTAGTTGTTATTGTTCTTATTTCTATATATCTTTGTTTGTCTTGTTTATGTATTTGTGTTTCTGTGTTGTTATAAGCTTTTTTTTTTTTTTTTTTTGTGTTTTCTGTATTTTGTATTTTAGTTTTTTTTTCGTGCCCACCATAAAAGTGTTTCAGCTGTCGGTGGGCATGTCACAAATACAAATAAAAAAATAAATAAAAAATGTTGTATCTCTGCAGCCATTATGTTGCTACCATTGCCACAAAAAAAAATTGTAAAACTATTCTCATTTCTTACTATTTAGTGGTCATTTTAGTGTAAGGTTTTGTTGTTAATTCCAATCACAGGTATCTAAGCCAATGACTTGACATTTCTTTTCCAAATGTTACATAAACTTAACTGGTCTCTGAATTTCATAAAAGATAACTCTAGGGCCAATAAATACCCAAATAAAAAGCATTCACTGAAATAAATTTAAACACACATGGTAGCTCTAAACATCACAAGAATACAAACAAATCATACTCTTCATGCCTCTGTGAAACCTCAATTCTGACCTGTAGACAGTATTTCTACTTATTGTTGGGGATTATATAATCATTTAAATAAAATAATTTTAAGTTTTAGGAAGTGTTTTGTTAGGTTTTATTAGTTATCTCTGCTTCTGATGGCCATAATATTGTTTAAAATGCTGTGTTTTTTAGTGTGTTTTCCATGTTCTGTTTTTTTAATGTCTGTACTTGTGTTATTAAATACAAACAATAGTATTGGTGTACTTTTGTAGTAAATTTACCTGTATTTTTTAAAAAGCCAATTAGGGACTTAGATTACTTTGTTATGGACAAGATGTATTTAGACATTTCAGCCTTCAGTATTTGTAGTAGGCTCCAGGCTATTTGGATACTGACTCAATGCTCTTAAAGTTGGTTCCTTGACTCACCACAAGAGCAAATCCTTAGTAATCACCACCACCAAGGGTTCTGTGTTTTCTAACATGTATTTTTAAAACTGCACTGATCATTTTGAAACCGTTCTGCTCTGGATCCATCTGTGAGTAATTTTCTCACTTTGTTTTCATGTTTTCAGATTATTTGTGCTCACCAGAAGCAAATGTGTATGACATTGACTTCACTCGGTTTAAGATCAGAGACTTGGAGACTGGAACTGTACTCTTCGAGATTGCAAAACCACCATTAGGTAAATCAGTTATCCGTAAAAAAGAAAGAAAGCAAGTAGAGCATAGTTTGTTAAGATGATAAAATTAAATTTCTTTCTCCAGATTCTGAAGAAATTGTTGCAGAATTCGACCAAGATGAGAATGATCCAAATGCGGGTAGGTTCGTCAGGTACCAGTTTACCCCTCAGTTCCTCAAACTCAAGACTGTGGGTGCTACGTAAGTCAGCATTATCTGTTATGCACTAAAAGTAATTATTATTCACTATCAGGTAAACATTTGCTGATATTTTATGATTTTTTCTCCATGTGTGTTGCAGAGTGGAATTCACTGTTGGCAGTAAAGCAGTCAGCAAATTTAGAATGATTGAGCGTCATTTCTTTAGAGACAAGTTACTCAAAACATTTGATTTTGAATTTGGATTTTGCATTCCAAACAGCAGAAATACTTGTGAACATATTTATGAATTCCCCACGTTAGCTTCAGAACTGGGTAAGAAAACAAATTGTACATGAATAGTATATGTATATATATATTTTAAGTATCCTTAACTTCATACAAATTAATGCTATTTTAATTATGATTACTTTATAAAATATAGTGCCATTAAAATGTTCAAAGGCCTTCATTTAAAACATTTAAAAATCATAAAAAGATTTATTGGTAAACATTCACTGTAACTTTAGTTATGTGACATGGATAAAAATAGGAACATATTAGTCTGACAGCCCTTCTACTCTGCATGTAGTCAGGTATTGTGTTAGCAGTATTTTAATGATTATTAAAATGAAGACAAGTACGTAATTGAATAATTATGAGCATACACCACTGCAGATTCTATTTATGTGTCATAAAATCCAAGACTTGACAAATTTGCACACACAGATGGGAAACAAGGTGAGATTCACTTTTGAATACATATATTTATTTTTAATTGATGCCAAGTACTGCCTAGCTTCTTGAATGGTAAGGAATGGGGAAGCTATATTTAAAGGAACTATGTACTTACATCACCATTCAACTGGAATCTGAATGGGGGGTTGGGAAACTGCTTATGCAGAAAACAACCCATAATGCAATAGACAGAGATTGAACCAATGACCTTTTACATGTGTGCTGAACATTCTACTGCATGAACAAATGCACAAACGTAATAACGCACAGGGAATTCTTATAGAAGGGATTATATCAACCATTGCAAAATAAAAAAAAAAATAAAAAACATTCAAATGGCATAAAATTGAGAAACATTGAAGCAAAAACATGCAAGCAATTTTGGATGATAGAACCAAGACAGTATTGACAAAAACAAATCAACAGACCTGTACAAAACATTGAAAACAATGCAAACTAATTAGTTAGTCTACTATAAAATGGTTACATGGTTTCAGGAACTTAACTCTATTTCTATCTTTAGCACACCTTCAGACTGATTCTGCAGTGGTGTGTGACCATGATTTTATTTGTGTTAGCTAGCTGTGTATTCACACTTATCGTAATTTTCTGTTAAAATTATAAGTCTGTGCAGTGAAGATATTCCTTCTTTCATGGTGGTTTTGATGAATAGGAATCCTGAAAGATTTAGATTTTTGATTTGGGCTATGCTATGTAAGAAAGTTTTCATTTTGTGGCATGGAGCATTAAAAATTACAATAGACAAACTAAATGTTGATTTACAAATGAAATATAACATCTTTGAGGCTCTTTGTTCTCAAACATTCATTCTTGTTTGTGTATTTAATTTGTATAACCCTTGTATAAATAGAGCTATAGTGAAGCTGTTTTATTATAATGAGAATAAAATTAAAAGTTTATTGAATAACATATAGTAGCTGCAGATAACACAAAAATGATATAAAAATGTAAAAAAAAAAGCATGCAAGTGCTCCTAAATTTATCCTTGCCCTAGAATTAACAGATAGCTTCCATCTTGGTCACTTTAGCTATTCAGGAGGCAGTAAGTTGGGGTTGAAGTGAATACCCCCAAAGTTACATGAACCCAAGACTCCCGATTTATTTTGGCCTTTCAACTAAGACTGATATTGTGCAAAGTGATGTGATGCTGCGTGCTCTCACTGCTTAATCGTGACTCGAACCCGGGACCCAGGTGAACACTGATAGCAAATGAATTTTCCTTAACATGTGTTAGCACACTGCCACTTTACTTCAGACATAAATTACAAAGTCAGCAATATCTCCAAAAATTAAAATACGTAGTATAAAAAAATTAATCCAACATAAAATTGTATAATTTTGATCTCTTATAACATTTTTTGTATTATTTTGATGAATAATCATACAAAACCTTTTTACTTGGACAGAGAGAATTTATATTAAAATTTGGTATTTTGTAATTTTTAAATATTGTCTCAAAAACAAAGTTGCCTAATAGTGGCTATTGCTAGCACTTTACTTAAGCAATGAAATGCATAATCACTAATATCTTTAAAAATATAAGTTGCAATAATAATTCATCTCACATAAACATTACATATTTACAATTCTCATGAACACAAACTTTAAAATTTATTACGGATTTTGCTCTTTCATGCTTATGTGATTTTAATTTGTTACTTTTTTACATCGCACTGTTATTCTCAGACCATGGTGGGCTCCAAACCATTTGGGTACCAACTGTGTTCATAAATTTGATTCATGGGGTTAGGGGGAGATAGAACCCAGGGGGAGGGGGCGATAGAACCCACAACTGTCTCCACATGAGCACGACACATTGACTATCAATGTTGTTTCAAAGACACTAGCATTTAACTTGTAGTCTTTACTGCATCATAAAGTTATTAAAACATTAAATTTTTTTAATCACATTTTAAAATACCCAAAAACATTTGATTAGTTTTTAGTGAATTTTCCCAGTTTTTATCTTAAAAAAAATTATTGCAATGTTTGTACTGAAATATTATTGGAATTATATATTATAGGTATGAAAATATTTTGGTATGTTCTTAGTAAGTTTGTATGTGATAAATATCTATTGATAACACCTGCATTAGACTTGATTATAAAATTAAAAAAACTGTGACAAATATTAAATATACATTTAACATAAATCATATAATACATATTTTTATATCTGGTTAAAAAAACTTAGCCTGTTCTTATTATATTTTTTTAACTACTACTTATTAACCTCCTTTAAGTTAATTTGTTTGGATTTACTGTGCTTCAATACAGTATCTTAAACTTTAAATACCTTTTGAATTTAATGTCGCTTGGCTTTTGGGTTCTAGCCCCTTCAAAGTAGAAGGGTTCACAGATGTTCCAAGACCCTCAGTAGGAAACTGCTACCCTGAAGATGGCAACTGCAATGTCGACCGAAACGTCAGTGAACCCTTGGGTCTTCTACACTGTTTGAACCCACAAGCCAAGCAACCTCACATCAAACTAATGTTCAGGACTGTAAAATTTTGATCCTGAATCACTGTTAAAATTTGTGAATTTGATCAAACTTCTTTTAAATGAGCCATGATTTACGCGTGGATCACATAATAGAAATTTCCCCAACAATTATGTCAGTTTATTAACCATTTTAATATTACAGTCTCTGAGATTTTATTGCAAAACTCATTCAGGAGGAAAGAAGAAATGAGATTAAATAATGCATTAAAGTTATTGGCTTAATGGAAAATAGACTCATTAATTATTGGAGTTTCTGGTTTTTCTTTCCTGCTACTAAAACATGATTTTTATAGTTTATGCTACCAATAGTACTGCAGAAACTCAGCATAATTTATAATATAAGACATTTTGTGCAGTTTTTTACAGAAACGTTTTATAAACATATCATTGCTTTTTATTAGTTGTATCACATACTACCTTGTATTTTGAATAATTAACACTCCTCTTTACTTACAGTGAAGGAGATGATCTCACATCCATTTGAAACACGCTCGGATAGCTTTTACTTTGTGGATGATCATCTAATTATGCACAACAAAGCAGACTATGCATATGATGGCGGTCTTCAGCAGTGATCTCACATAGTGTTTGTGAACTTGCTACTTTCACTCATAGTTAATGTTTTAAAGTATTGGTCTTTCAGGTGAGAATCAGCTGGACAAATTATGATAGTGATATTGCATGATGAGTGCATATATGTGATGTTTTTCATAAATACACGTGGAAGGAGATGATGTAAAATTTATGCCTCTGAACAGAATTTCTTTTATTTTTAGATTATTGAGCTTGGCACCAGCAGTGTAATTATTTTATATTGATTTAAGTTATTGTAGCTTTATAAATTTTAATAGTTTTGTACTATATTTGTGTGATAAATTATTTGAATTAGTGTTGTTCTTTGAGTGTGTATGAATGTGTGTGAAGAAGTGTCTATTGTGCAAACAGCTATATTTTTATGGTACTTGTTAACTACAGTGTTGTGTTATTTTGGCAAATATTGATGGGTCATTCCATATGAAATCAACCAGAGGCCTTAACCTCTACACCTTAGATTTTCATGTTTTTTTTGTATATTGGTAATATAAACTAAATACATTATAAATCTATTTAAAAAAAAAAATTTTGAGTAGTTTTTTTTGTATAAATTTTTGAAAATTGCAAAAATAGCCATTTTTAGCAATGTTTTGGATCACTCAAATACTTGTAGGTTTCCAACTAATGGTGCTAGAAGGCTGTTTGACAGCTCATTTTAAAGGTCATTGAATGGGCTTCAATTTGATATGTAACATGACCAACTTTGGAAAAAATATTTTTTTATTTTTCAAAATTTTTAATATTGAATTTCTGAAAAACACCATTTTCGATTTTTTTTTAAAAAAAAGTATGTTATTTCTACATATATTGGTTAGATTTGTGCCAAATTTCAAGGTGGAGAATCAATGGGATCATGAGTAAATAAAAATGAGAAGTTTAGTAGATGCTTAAGATGTTACTGTGAAATACGATAACTTTTGGTGGCTTGCATGTATATTGGCTAAAAATAATGAGAATAATGAAGTTAAAGTCAGTTTTTTACATCCCAAAGGACCTGCTGCTTCCTTTTTTTATCCAACACCAAGAGCCGATATACTAGACATTAGAACTGAAGATCTTCTTAAAAAGGTTTAACCTTGTACAGCAACTGGGAGAACTTTTACACTCACTAAAAAAGAGATTGTAGAGACATCACACCTGCTTGAACTAAGTATGCCACAACCTTAGTGAAAACTGTAAATAATTAAATATATACTAAACAGATTTTTTTCATAAGCAATTATATGTTTTGTCAGTTATAACTTAAGCTACATCCTTTCAGCAAGATCATGTGCTTTGAACTTAGGCTACATCTGTTCAGCAAGATCACGTGCTTTGTATTATCATATTGATCAAATGTTTAATCAAAGAACACTGGATGAATGTAAGGTAAGATTTGTTATCCGTGTTTTATAATTTGTAAAAATTTTTTAGTCTATAACAATAAAATTTGAATACTTTACTAAGTCAAAATTTTATGTAAAATTATGCTACTCTTCCTTGCTGCAACTATTTCTTAAGGCGGCATGGTATCTAAACCAGAGCTAAATGCATTAATTAAAAACTGAAGATTACTTGAAGCCAAAACTTCTGCCTTGGTAATTTCGAACATTTAATTGCTGCGGAAGAAACAACGCTCGAGAATTGTCTTTTTAGGACGTCTGCTAATAAAGTTGGCAAATAACATTATGTAGGATTGTTGTTTTGCAGTTTTTCAATGTTGTCTTCCAAAAACAAATAACGTCCAACTGATGCTTAAAGCATTTATTTATCTACCATGCCCCCTTAAGCATCTACTAAACTTCTCATTTTTATTTACTCATGATCCCATTGATTCTCCACCTTGAAATTTGGCACATCTAACCAATATATGTAGGAATAACATACTTTTTTTTTAAAAAAAATCGAAAATGGTGTTTTTTAGAAATTCAATATTAAAATTTTTGAAAACAAATAAAAAAAATTTTTTTCCAAAGTTGGTCATGTTACATATCAAATTGAAGCCCATTCAATGACCTTTAAAATGAGCTGTCAAACAGCCTTCTAGCACCATTAGTTGGAAACCTACAAGTATTTGAGTGATCCAAAACATTGCTATAAATGGCTATTTTTGCAATTTTCAAAAATTTATACAAAAAAAAACTACTCAAAATTTAAAAAAAAAAAAAAAAAGATTTATAATGTATTTAGTTGATATTACCAATATACAAAAAATCATATAAATCTGAAACATGAAGTTTCTAATTTAATTTTTCTTTGGTTGATTTGATATGGAATGACTCTGATGTAATGTTTATTACTTGCCTAGAGTTCCTTAATTCAAAAGCTTATAACTGGAATAGTATTTGGCACTTGAATATCCATTAGTTTTTGTAATAAGTTCAATCCTGGTTGTTAACGATCTTCATTTAAGTGAAGAAAATTATTAGAAAATCCAAACATAGAAGGTAGTTTTTATGATGTAATGTTTATTACTTGCCTAGATTTCCTTAATTCAAAAGCTTATAACTGGAATTGTATTTGGCACTTGAATATCCATTAGTTTTTGTAATAAGTTCAATCCTGGTTGTTAACAATCTTCATTTAAGTGAAGAAAATTACTTAGAAAATCCAAACATAGCAGGTAGTTTTTATGGCATCTTGTAGCAGTGGAATTCATAAAAAAGGATTAGTTTTGAAATTCAATTATTTATACTCAGTGAATAAATAGATACATATTACAATTACCAAATTAATGGTTTTGAAATTTTGTTTTTACTTATTATACAGGTGCAATGGAGGATTCTATTTGATGTCAGTACAACATAAACAAATGTGGTGTGTTAAAACTTCCTTTATTCACCAAAGAGTTTTTATGAAATAATGTGTTCACCATCATAGTCTTTGTTTGTAATTTTTAGGCACCAATAGTGTGTTAAGAATTCTTTTCTATGCTTGTTAGTCATTGAAATTTGCAGTTTATCCATATAAATGCTTGCTTCATCATTCTATCTTTTTAAGAATAAAAAATTACAAGCATGCACAGTACGTTAAAACACATTTCTGTCAAGGTCAGAAAAATAGTAACACCGGAATACTCACAGATAAAAATTTTTAGTTGTACATTAGTAAACTTCTTGATACATTGCAGAACTAGTTGGCTTCATATTTATGGAGTGTAGACTTGTTATGTCACCTGGATTGACACTGTGGCACAAACAATGCAATGATTGACACCCAATGATTTGAGATAAAATCTGCGTAATTTTCTTTTCATTATGAGTTACTTGTGCTCAAGAACAGGGAGTCACACAAATTATGAGATACAAGCTATGTCACACAACTAAAAATATTGGTTCTTAAAAAATTTTTTTTGTGGTTTTTGCTGCCCAGAGTGATGCTGAGGAGTGATCGGGGTGAAGGCTTGTTGGGGTCACCACTCATCACCAAGGAGAGACTGTGGCAGAACTAGGTCTTTCCCATAGTCTCTTGAAGAGTAGAGGTGAAGGCACAATGCAATTCCTGTACTGGTCTAGAACTACACAAGGAAAAACATTATTTCAAAAACAAACAAAAGTGGTAGCTTTGTCTCCTCAGAGCCTATTTCTTAACAACAAAGTTATCCTCCAAGACTCTACCGGTCGTGTTTACATGGACAGAGGCCAGACAGCTAATCATCGTGTTCCGGAAAAAAACTAGAGAAAGACACTTTTTGTGTGTGCGCCGTAGATTTTTCGTGAAAATGTCGGGATGAAAACATAACAAGTGTTTCGTATTAATCTGTAATTTAATATTATCACTGCTTTCTGTATTGCCTTCCGACACCTGCACATGATCCATAGACGTCTGGACTGTCGCCGGCCTCTGTATGCCCGAGGGGCCAGCAGCTACGTAATGGCTTTGCACCATATTTTCATTTACTTTTTGACGTTGCCGTAGCGCTTGCATTCGCTCGGCATTGGACGTTTTAGGCTTTTTGGATTCCTTTTGACGCAAGCTTTCCTCTAACGTGTGTTTCCTATAATTCTGAGCATATTTACGAGTCATATGAGACGACATCGACATGTATTTTCAATTTAATACCAATTTGCACTTATATTTCAGCGAATATTTTTATTGTCTCACTTTGAGTCCTAGTAGTGCTCCGCAAGCCCTTCACAACAACACCCGAATCAGTGTCCTTGCAAAACGCATTCCCATGCTACAACAAATTATAAATTTACACAAAGCTAATGCGTAACAATCACGCGTATATGCCTACGCTGGTATGATGACGTTACAGGCAAAACAAACACTGCGCGACAAACACGTTTAGACATGATCTATCTGTTGTGGTCTTAACCATTGTTGATGCATTATTAGTCTCATAGTTGTTAGTAATTCAAATCTGACAGTTTCACACTAGAAATTTTGGCTGACTATCACTGTAATGAGCTAATAGACATTTTCCCGTCAAAAACTCAAAGAATGTCCATGCATTGACCATTAAGCAACTTTCTCAAAAATAATGAGTAACAGTTTTTTAACAGTTCATTTTAAAATTAAAGGTACTGGAGTTTCTCCCCCACCATGCAATGATTTATAACTTTCCAAATATTTCTTTGGAGTTCAATTCCATCTTTACTTATTCTAAGCCCATGTTTAAGATTCAGCTCAATATCAATATGTTTAGGACTAGCTTGATAAGCAGTTCTCTGTAAAATATATTAAGAATATATTAAATATTAGTTACAATTTCTCTGAAGTAGTTTCCCGTACAAGGATTGAGGCAATAACGCCACAACACCAGCCTTCATCCTTTTGTTCAAGCATCTTGTTTGGCAAAGGTTTCTCACATTGGGTTGGGTGACACAGCTAGGAAGCAAACAAGTTGAATCTATTATTCTAACACCTTTCACGTGACCATGGTACAATTTTGCTTACTCCAAAAATTGCAATTAAAGGTATAATTTTGTGCTGCTATGGAACTTGTTGCGACATTTGGTGCGATTCTCCCATATGTGCATTGATTAACCCGGTTGAAACTATTGTTTATGATTGTGACCTATTTATTTGTATTGACGAGCTGGGATTCATGAAGTATTAATTTTGAGATATTTTTTAAACTAGTTAAGCTATTTTCAAATCACTTTTCAGCATTTATGTAGTGTAATACAACTTTTTATATGCTATGCATCTTGTCTCATTGGGCTATAGTCACTGGAGATTTGTTTGTGCTATGTTATATCAAAAGGCTTTTAAACTGCATTTATGTCAAACAAAAGGATAATGCTAGCCTGGAATGATAAAATTAATTTTTATATTTGTGGCATGTGAAGTCTGATAAGCAAAACCTTGAATTTTTGGAATACACAAAAGTAAAAATGCACTTAACAAACATACATTGAAATTAAACTAAGATTTTCTGAATAATGTTTTGTGTGAAAATTGTGTGATAAATTTTGTTTATAACTTGCTGTTCAAAATGTTAAACTGTAAACTCGGTAACAACATGATTCCATCATAAGCAGTTTTAAATTGAACAGAGTTATGTTTTCTTACTGTCCAGTATAATACTGTAAGTATAAGCAAAACTGTAGTGAGTTGTTGATTTTGAAACTATTTGTGTGTGTACTAGATATTAAGAAATAAACCTGGCCTTATTTTAAACTGTTTTTATTTAAATATCTTTCAAATCTATGGAATGTGTCAACTGTGACAATGATTGCCAATAAGTTAAATCTGAATATTTATAATCACATCAACAGAGGAAGAATTCTGTGTACGGTAAGTTGGAGTGATATTGTTGTATTTGAACAGTACCAAACACAAACATTTGTGTTTTTAATATTTTGTTGACATGATGAACCAACAAAGAAAGCTTTTGAAAATAACACATTATAAAGTAACTTTTGCCACTCAGTCACTCCCACTTTACGGTCTATCTCCCCAGAATTTGAGGATAACTATATTAAGGGACGTTGTTTGTTTACAGATTCTTCCAAGTCAAGTTTTAAAATCAGGAATGTATTTTTTTTTTTTTTACATGAATTGCAAGTGAAAGTTTCAGCAGTCCTCTGATGCAACTTTAATTGGCTTGTTCAATATACCCTAAGATTTTCAAAGAGAATGTAAGATGTATTTTATAATCATATCATGCTGGTGGTTCTTTAAATTTTTATATAATATTTCAACCAATGTTCAGAAGAAATTCTGACAAAGCAATTTTTAAGTTTCAATATTTGACGTGTATTGCA
This sequence comes from Bacillus rossius redtenbacheri, assembly GCF_032445375.1. NCBI lineage: Eukaryota > Metazoa > Arthropoda > Insecta > Phasmatodea > Bacillidae > Bacillus > Bacillus rossius. The sequence goes on from NC_086331.1 coordinate 115,358,272, forward strand.
ACATCCCAAGTTATGCATTTAAGTAATTTTTTAATGGGTGTGCAGATGCAAGCATTACATCTGACTTGTCAGTGTGCACACTTTTGTGTGCAACTGCTTGCAGTTGACTTAAACATTCATATCATTGACTACTTGTTAACAGGTAGATTGTGAAAAAACTTAGAAGTGTCAAAATAAAGGTTTAGGCATGAGACAGTCCATAGTGATGTTATTTTTAAAATGGAATGTTTGCTTACCCCTTTTTATGTAAATGTATTATGAAAACATGAATTTAAAAAGTTACATAGTGTTGTTAGTGTCTAAAATACCAATAATATGTCACACTTAATACTCAAAAGCATGTTTTTAAAAATATATCGTCGGGGGGGGGGGGGGGGGGTTCGGGTTGGTGTAAATAGAGATCTTGGGCACCACCTTGTGGATGGGCACATTGACCTAGCTATTGACTCTGTCCCTGGGTCGTGACGTGGCCCGTGGGGAGCTAGGCTCAATTTCCCCCTGTGTGGATACACTGGAACTTACCGGCCCGCTCTCAGCAGTGGGCACGCTATGTTATCGGCGAAGATGACTGCCAGTGGCGTCTTGAGGTGCCCCACACACCTCAGTCTCTGCACTGAGGTGGTCAAGAGATGAATACGAACGAGTCGGTGACTTCGGTTTTATTGGTGCCATCGCATACATTAACAAGACTCTAATGCTGACCAGGACACCACGTTGCTTGGCCCCGAAAGTACAAAGATAGTCATGTTATTTGAAACGCTCCGGGGAGCTTTAAACAATTAGGTAAAACAGTCTACCGCCAAGGTAGGCCTCAAAGATGAATAGTAAATAGTAGATAGTTTAAAGATACGACGGCAGATGTTAACAGATCAGTAACGAGCAACAGGTTGAAGTCGACGAGGTGCGGAGATGCTTCCTACCCTGGAAGGCGAATGGAAGAGAGTGGCTATTGGCCAGGGTGTCATGGCTGCAGGAAGTGGTGGATTTACAGTTAGTCTATTAATATAGCAAAGCAAATATACATATACATAGCATGTTTAAATTTTTCAAAAAGTACACGTTAATTTAGGATCAATTACTACATATTACAATTATTTGTTTATGATGTTCATTATTCTTAAAGGGGGAGTCTTCACCGCTCAACTGAGGGTGTGCACCGAAAAGAGTCGCGCATGGCGCTGCTCCATCCTCATAATTAACTGAAAACAATTACCCTGGGAAAAATAGAAATAGCAAAAGAAAACCATACTTATTAATTTGACTAAATTATAAATGGTATGTGGCTACAACACAGGCTCAAACACAGCGCCTCTTGCCGGGTGGCCGAACACTCGGTGGGAGGTTCGAAACAGAGGGTGTAGGCAGTGGCATGAGGCACATCTGGCTTACGAAGGGCGTAGCCCTGGTCGACGTCAATATATAAATAATAGCAATGCTATGCAAAAACACACTCACAGAAGCATGGCAATCCTCTAACCTACTACAAAAATGTTTATCTTACTATCTGTTGTATCCTGTTTGTTTACATTTGAAGTCATTGTGGTTAGAAAGAGTTGTACGCTTGCATCAGTCGCAGAAAGTACTGCAACGACTGTAGAAGTGCTAAGCACAGGGTGGCTGAATGTGGCATATATCAACAGGCCGTACTGTATGCGTCCAGAAAGAGCTATATGCAGCCAGATAGAGAAAACAAGAGGGTAATTGTGAATGCCGGTAAAGGGATATTCCTCGCTTGCTACCTGGCTATTGGCAGAGTAGCATAGTTTAAGACCTGAAGGTTGCAAACAGTACTTATTCCTCAATTGATAAAAGATAATGTCTGCAAAATTCAGCATGTTGTATGACACGTTCTGGGCCATTTACTTTGAATCATCCAAAATAAAATTTAAACTTTACAAATTTGTTGTTATATTAATTAGAAAATTCAAGGGAAAAGCAAAATTTTTTTAGAATTATCTACAGTTTGTATGCACAAAAGTTCAAATTAGATTGTTTTTAAATTGATTAAATATTAGAACCTAAGTTGGAAAATTAAAACTAAATCTTATTTGTTGCACATTAACTAGTGTGTTAAACATGTCAAAAAAACTTGATAAAGTGGTCTTTATCTATAATATTTAAATAAATTTTAAATTTTAAAACCAACTTAATTTATTACCTACATTCAATGGTATTACTTTGCATGGTATTTAATTTGTTACATTTTATAACCGACAGAGCAGCAGTAGATCAAATATGTATTGTTACGGCCGTCGACTCACACTTATCTGTGTCGACCGTAAAGATGGAAATGAAGGGAATATGTACGTGAAATGATGATAATGAAATGAATCGTGAAGGATGATGGGGAAAGGGAATGGAAGTGAATCTACCGGGATCGTCTGTGTTCCTGAAATCGTGACGGCCCTGTCATGAGTATCAGGTTCTGGGGGCGGTTCCACCACTCGTGTTTTTCCTTAATTATCCTTAAGGTAGGGTGACGAGTCCCTATTTGCAAAACATTTTAAATAAAGAGGTTAAGGGTGAACGTTTCCACAAGAACATGTTTATTTCCGCAGTTTCAACTAACAAGTTATTCAACACATATATAATTCTCTACTTTCTGTGTCTTTATAATTACAATTTATAACATTCTATTTATCACACATAAATTGGCCATAATTACTGAACCATAGTCGTGCCTATCAGGGATACTGTCGTTAATAAATAAACCGTGCTGTCGGCCATTTCCTAGAGCTTAATCTTAACCTCATTTGTCTCTTACTTGTTTGTGCAGTTACCAACTGTTGCAGACTAATTTCTCCCAAGTTACGTGACTGTTTTAAATTAATTTATTATTCATAATTTTTATCGAGTTATTGTTAAACTGCGTATTCTTAGTTTTTGAAATGAGTGAGAGAGATATCGAAGATTTCCAGCTACATGGGCATAAGGCCGTTGTGCTGCTGTCTAGTGTTAAACCATCGTCGCTTCGTGGCTGATCACTCACCAATCGTCGTGTTGTCTCGATGGCGGAGTAGCATGGCTTCCCCCTGACTCTGTGACTCTGACTTCTCGAATAAAATCTCCCCGTATAAGAAGCCCGTTTTGACCCTGTTTGCGTCTGTTTATTAATAACATAAACAGTTCCGCTTCTGACGTCATTACACACTCCCCCTCCTTCCCTGTGCCTATGACCGAGTTTCGCTGCGCTGTGATCAAGGTCGCGCCCGCTGAGCGCGAGTGGCAACCCCCCTGTTTGTTTCCGTGGCCGTGTTATGCTATGTTAGCAAACATTTCCCCCCCCCCCCCCAACTCCCACTTCACCTGCCCTTCAATGTTTCCTGCTGCGTTTGTCATTTCCTCATCGTGTCCCTCCGTTATTGATCGTCTGGCTAGCTATAAAAAAACAAAAAAAAAAGCTTTCCCTGGTATCCTACAGTATTTTCGGCCGTTACAGTATCTTAGGAATATTAAAAACCCACTTCTGTAAAATGTTGCAAATGACCACATTTCATTATAATGAATAACTAAAAAAAATTGGAGCACACCATTGTGAAAAGGGGCTATTCAGTGTGTAACTGACTCTCAGCCCAGTTATATTATAGGGTGGAGATTGCTGCCCTGTCCACTTTAATTCCAGAAACCATTCTAATCTGCCCTCTCTCTAAATAATACAAATCACTTTGTGGCAAACCAACCAAAAACTTATTTGATTAGCATTTTGTGCATCAATGTAGTGATTACTAGCTAAGTGCCAATCAAGCAAAGAACATATATACTGCACTTTAAAACTACAGTAAAACCCAGTGGTTATAACGAACACCATTTATCACGACCACTTCTCTATTAGCCCCCTTTTTGAGGAAACTTAACAAATTTGTGTTGAAATGTATTAAAAAAAAATAATAAAATAAAATTGAAAATTCATTGAAAGCAAATTTGACTGTGTTTCTCTTGGCGAGCACTGTACTGAATGTGTTGTAGCAGACACCAGCTCCCCCTATCTGATCTCCTCCCTCCTTTCCCAGATTCCAGTTCAGTGGTGCCAATTTGTCTTCCATCCACCCGCCAGCAGCAAACCATTGGGATATTGCTTGCTCTTATGCTACCCTCGCTGTTTACTTCTGTTATTGTTATTACTAGAACCTGAAAAATTTTGTGATAGCGATAAACTAAAAAAATTATGTGATTTGTAATGATTTGAAGTTGAACAAAAAATAAAATCACATTTCATATTTAATAAGAATCTTTACAAAAATAGGGTCTCATTTTATGAATTATGTTTTCACGACTTTCTCGGCTAAAGTATCTTGAAAATGGTGCATTATCGAAAAAAATGCAAAGAATAACACTTACTGCTGCCAGCTATGTGAAGAGCGTAGTCGATAAACTACATGCTCTGCCTCTTAGACTGCGTTATTTATGCCACCTTTGTCCCCTCCTGAACCACTGATGCAACAGATGAGACAGGTTTGGAATTCTGGAGGGGGAGGTGCAATAGAGAAAAGGAATGTAGGTAGGTGCACTGCGTGCGTGCGTGTGTGTGTGTGTGTGTGAGAGAGAGAGAGAGAGAAACGACCACAAAAGCAACTACGGACTGACCACGCAAGCTATAACCTAGAATGTGTTGTCATGGTGCTTAACCTTCTTGACCTCTCTGGCATGGACGTATATAGTTACAGCCCATGTCTAATAAATTTTGAAGTTAATAAAAAATTCTTGCAATTTCAAACCTGAAATCAATATCAAATATAGTTTAGAGCTTGTTAATAGATACAGTTGCGTGCACTTCACTATGTTTATGCTAGTTTCGGTGACAGTAGGTTATCTGCTTTTCTTGAGTATCTTTTTTTTGGAAGACAAATGTTATTAAAATAAATTTAAATTTATTTATGAAAACTGGTGAACTTCTTTTCGGGGACAACAGAAAACACACTTAGTGTGAAAAAGGTATATTTTGATGTACAGTGGTAGTGGGTAGGTCAATCAGTTCAAAATGTTTATTACAAACCCCCCTCTTATTATGACCCTATAACTGGAACCATGAGAGGTGATAACAACGGGTTTTTACTGTAATTAACTATATATTTATGGACAGCAAGTTCAGAAAAAACAAAATATTGTTATTGTGATTGGTGGTTAGATATGTGTTCATGTCGAGAATGTTATATCATTAGTCACTAGAGCTGGGCCGATGCCGATCCCCGATCGTAATAATCGGCCGATTTTGTTAATTTTGCCGATCATAATGATCGGCAAAACGTAGCCGATTATTTGAGCCGATCATTGGTATCCTACTGCAAACTTATAACATTGAATAATTACCTATATCTAACGAATTTCCATGTTTGTTTACGGTACTTTTCGGGAAGAAAATTCAATTATTCATCGAAAAATAATAGGATTTAATAATTTAAAACTAACCGCACACGAAAAAAATATACCAATTAAGTAAACAAATAGCGTATGTTTTATAAACATTGAACAGTTACATACCTAAGTATCAATTTCCACGTATATTTACGGTACTTTCGGTAAAATAATTTTCCATTATACTATTTGCAAAGTTATTTATCATTTACGAACCGAAAACTATGTATTTGTTTACCATTTACGGTTAATATTACCGCAATGGCGAATGGCGACTGTTGTTTAGGTTGGTTATGTGACGCCAGAGATTAGAGTGACGCGCGTCGCGCGACGGAAATCGTACAGATTAATAGCGCTAGTAGTCTTGTGGTTAGTCTACCTCTTCGGGAATTCATCTATTTAGTTTTTTCTCGCTAAATATGGCCTATTGAAAGTTTTGTTTAGCGAAATTAATATTCTTACCCTGTTTAGCGGGAAATAGAGCTTATTTTTCTTTTGTATAAAAACCTGGTTGATGAAGAGTTTTGTTCCCCATTTAGTGGTACAGTAGAACCTTGTTAATCCGTGACGCGCTAATTCGGGAATCGGATAATCCGGGACGATTTAAAAGTGCAGGAAAAAAAAGAAGATCTAAAATTGTCAGAGCTTAAAATTTACGTCACGCGGGCCGGTGGCCGGCAAACACTGCAAGCCATCGCGTGGGCCGTCAAACTCTGCTACGCTGTTTGTACCGACCCTTTGTGTCGCCCCCCTTTCAGCTGTCACATTTGTCACTCTTTAAACTTGAGGGGATGTCCTGACTTCTGCTTCCCGTCTCCCGTTTGTTTGACTGTTGTTTCACGTGCTGCTGAGTTACTTTCCGCCCGCCTACGCACAGCAGGCGCCTGGCGAGTGACGTGTCTGGCTGGCATTCGGCTGGTCGTATGAAGGGAGGGGGGTGGGGGGGCTACCCAATATTTATGTGTGCAAGGTCAGCACGATCTTATCTTTCTCTCTTCGGCTGTTGTAAATGACCGTGAACTAATGGCTAGGCAGTGCCGTGTTTTTTTAAGCCGAGACACTAATTCGAAGACGACCCTTACCGTGAACGGATTATCCGGGTTTATTATTAGTATTATTTTTTTTTACAGAATTTCAATTATCCGGGCATCGGCGGGTCCCAATTAACATGAATAATGGGGAGTTTACTATTTTTATCCATCTGCTGCCAAGGCGCAGTAAGCCTCGGGAGATGTTACATCACATGACCTTGGCCTTAACCCAGCTGCACGCTGGTGTCTAAGAAGCTTGAAAAGACCTTCCGGGCTTATAATCGCTAGTCCGTGAAATTCGGTAATCCGTGATTATCTTGGTCCCGACCATTACGAATTAACGAGGTTCTACTGTATTTCGTATTCACAAATTAACTTACAATCGAGAATTATTGAAAGTTTGTTGGCGGCACTGGGGGGAATAAAATTATCATCGCTGACGTCTACCGGCACACACGGATTACAGAATGACGGAGTTGTGATTAGGTTGAAGATTTGGTTTGACCTTATTACATTTTAACGCAGTTAATTGTGTGTACGTGTGTGTGGTGATTTATAAGTAATCATGTCAATGAAAAGTAGTTTTGTCTGGGAATATTTCACCGTTTATAGTGATCCGTCAAAAGCAACGTGTAATCAGAGGTACTTGAAAGGCTCTAATCGGCTCAGAAGATCGGCAAGATCGGCAGCAGATGATCGGCATCGGCATGATCGGCAAAATAGGTGATCGGCCCAGCTCTATTAGTCACTAAGAATACTAAAAACATGGAAAAAATTAAAGAATAATTTCATAAAGTACCTTACTTTATAACAATATATACACATCATTACATAGAAATGTGAAAAAAATTAGTTTTGGTTTACACATTAAATATCTGAAAACATTAATAAAAATGATTTTAATACTTTACATACAATATGATATATTTTCTTAAGATACATAAGGCAAAATTTGTTTTATCACAACAAAAAATTTTTTTTTACAAATCAGTAACTTTTAATGATTGTGATTCATGTAAAATAATCTTTGAATATTTCTACAAGTAATCTAATCTACCTTCATATAACACATACTATTTAAGATATCAAAATATACACTGTAAAGCACGAAAGCAACATAATCATAAAGAGTTAAAATAATCCAGAAATTTGTTTGTAAACAAATAACATGAAAATGATTAAAATAAACAATTGAAGCCTTGGCTCTGAGCCAAGAATTCAGAAAGTCAAATGTACATTACTTAATCACCTCATAACACACTAGGTGTTAACTACCATCAGATTTACACAATACTGAAAATAAAATAATGCTTTGTATGGAAATACTGAAACTTAATTTGTAACATCATTACACTTAATGAAAAAAGCAAAGTGATGCCATGTAAGTATAAGGCAGCAGTTGAGAGTACCCACAATAAAGCATTGTGTGTAGAGGGGAGGAAAATATACAAAAAAAAAAAAAATGGCACCCAACTGTGAAGTTATGAATGCTTTAAAATTAAAACATTAAATTTCATGAAACATTATTTCACTTATACTATTTAAAAAATGGAATAAATGCAAACTGACTACTCAACACATAACTACAAGCTTTTAATAAATAGTTGCAAAAATACAAACCAAAATGAAGGATAGTTTCACTTAAGAAACAAAAATAAATTTTCAAATGAATTCAACTTTAGAAATACATTCTAGGAATGAAATGGGAAATAAATTAAAGAATAAATAATAAATGGGAACACCACATCAGGAATTTTTGCACCATAAAATTAATTTGGGTATTTTAGGCAGTTTTTCCCAATTTTGCCAATTTCTACACGAAATGAGATTCTAACAGTAAAAATATCCAAGTAACAAATTTTATCATCTTACAGCTGACACACACGTGATACTGAGAGGTGACAATGCAACTGAACTACTATTAGTTGTATCAACATTTTTTTATCTTTACAAAAACACCCATTAATGCCACCTTTAGGACACACCTACAAACTTTTATCAGATATATTGACATGGGCTACGTAACTACAAATTTTGCCATTGCAAGACTATGATTTGAATAATAAATCCCTAATAGAATGTACAATAATTTGTATGTACAAAAAGATCAATCCCATATTTTTGTTATGTTCAGTATTATAATTTTTATTTATTCTCTAAAGCAAAGTGGCATGTGCTTCATCAGTCAATTGCCCCACTCTTACATGAAGTGTCACTTTGTATGTAGAGAAGATCGCTTTGTCCTGAGGTTGATAAATAATAGTTTCAATATTTCAGACTAGATAGTACAAGTTAAAAGAATTTTTTTTTTTTTTGCTAGTGAAATGAGATTAGAAATGTTTTCTTTTGTAACTGGCAAAGCAAAAGGTTGCGGGGCCTGTTTTTCCCTTGTGTGCTTTTACCACAATGCTGCAATGTACCTATCTACAGAAATGCTGCCTAAGCTACTTGAAGAGGGGTCTTTTAAGGGCCCTGCCTACCTGGGAACACATACGATGCGCAGAGATTCAGAAAAAAACAATGCAATAGGAAAACTACTCAAGATATCCTAGTGGGGTCTGTTAACGGAAAGTATTTAATAATTCACTGAGGGCCGATAAGTAGTTCTGTTTCTGGATAAAGTTTTTAAAGTGTATTCTTATAAGAGTTAAAATGGTTGAAAGGCGTGTTTTCAGAGTTATTTATAGACATAAAACAACTGATACAGATTCTTGAAAGCACTTAAGGGACTTGTATTACACCTTTATCTTAGTTTCTTAAGCATATAATGTTACGGTCACCGCTCAAATTTCATAGTTGTCTGACTATGCGCCAGCTCAGGGCCTTGCTTAAAGGCGATACCGCGCTAGAAACACCAGCGAACATCGTACTTATCATCCCGCCTCACACAGATACACCGCTGAATAGATGGGCCCCTTCATGTACAAGTCACAAAAATGGTTCAAAATAATTGACTCACTTCTCACATGTAGTGTGCCAGCCACTTGACCAAACATTTGTGAATTGCTAGATTGGTCGAGGGGATCCTACACCATTGCTGCCAAAAACACAGGAACTTAGCCCTCTAAGACAATTATTTGCTAAGTTACATGAAACCCCTTGTATCCTATTGAGTCAATATGATGAGCATTGCAAGAATCCAAGCAAGTTTCGGAAACAATTTAGAGTCATTTGAGATAACTACAAATGTTTCTCATGATAAACTTTCACATATCACCAGATCAACATAGGTTTTACACTTTAGTCAAGATGGCTAACAAGCATCCACACAGCTATGGTATTCAGGAACTAAAGGAGTCTAGATTCTGATCAACCTCTTGGATATTGTCCATGATTTCCCAAAAAAAAGTTTATCTGAAACAGTATTCAGTCACATAATGTAAACAATAAGTATATATGAATGTGTTATAATGCTTTTGATATACTTACATTCATTGACAAAACTAATTTAACAAATATGATGTATGATTTGTGTTTGAACAAAAATGGACAAAACGTGCACGTGCATTGGACTTCAATTTGTTTATTTTCCATATCGTGGTGCATGCCCATTTCATTGCTTACTAACATTTCACCCTCAAAGCCGCTAAAGTAGTATAACTTCAATAGGGAACTGCTACAACAAAAATGACAGCAAAGTTAATTACATATATTTAAGTCACATTAAAAAAAATTAGACTGACAGAAAACTTTAAAGCCTATATATAGCATTGTGCATGTTAAAATGTCTATCGGTGACAGGAAATCTTTTTGACCTTATATATTCAAATTTCCTTCCTTTAACTTGTACTATGCACACACCTTGAAACACTGTAACATTACTTATGCACATCCTGTTAGAGCTGGGCAATTACTCTGAAAACTTTTAATTTAAAGCTAATCCACATAATCATTTTAGTAATCTAAATTATATTCTTTGGAGAGAAAATCTAACTTACATTCTGGACATTGGTAAAAATTTGTTGACCATTTGACCATAAAAAAAACCATATGCAAGTAACAACAGCTGCGACACTTTCACTTTTTTTATTACAATATGCAGGAGTTTAGGAGTTTGTTAAGTTATTGTAGTATTGGTAACAAATCACTGGATTAACAGTGAGAGAGAACAAGAGCATCAGAAATGAGAAACACAGATTATAGAACCAAAATTGAGAACAATTTCAAGATTGCTGGAGTCGAAACTTATCATTAAACTACAGCCATTTTCACTTCAACTTCATACTATCTGCCTTTGTTGTTTACAGTTAAGTTCAGGTCCATATTTTTTTACTGTGAATGGGTTGAATTATTTTCATGAAAATTCCTCACTTATATGTTACTCTTAATTTTGATTAGTTAAATTTGAATTAATCTGTTAGTTAAACATCAAAAAAATTTGATCTTAATGTAAACAACATAAATTTTTAACGAAACGTACTCTTTATTGCAAAGCAAACAATTTACTTATCTTATTAATCAACAAAATTTTCAGGTGGTTTGTAACGAGTATTTTACAGAAATGGTTTAGTTGCTATTTTTCGTGTGACATGCATATGACATGGTCTCATCTGGTAACAGTGATAGTCCTGATTCTCCACAGAGAATGCACACCCAGCTGCAAGCAGTATGCACTCTGTGCTGTACCACATGAACTAAGTGTGAGCCTGCTCTTTGAGCCTTGCAGGCACTACTACAGTTAGTGATGGGTCATGAGGCTGGAGCTGGTTTTACTGCTGTTGTTTATTCTTATGTTTATAGTGCCTTTGTCTAAATCTCGATGATATTTTTATTCATATATTATTGCTTCAACTAGCACTAGAACAAATAAAAATAAACACGATAATACAAAGTTGATTCCAATTCCACGATATCACATCTTGCAAATTGAGATGAAATACGTGCAGAAACTGGCAAAATATTTCACTGATGTGCAGTGACTTTTATTATTTTACACTGTATTTTACTAAAACATTTTCACTAAAAAATATTCATAAAAACCTAAGCATCATTATAACATTTACCATGTGTACATTTATTATTAAATATTAATAGCCAGGTAAGACTTTTTTATATCCAGTAGATAGAATTTAAGTTTAAACATCAAATTGAAATTTCAATTAGCTTACTCTCCTCTACTCAAAACTAAATTAGAGTCAAAGCAAAGTTAAAATGATGGAGTTGTGTGGTTAACAAATTCAACCAAAATGCACACATTCCATTAGAATCATAAATTATGTTACCAATTTTGATTACACTTTAACTAATTGAGATATATTTATGCAACATAATTTTGACTTGAACCATTTAATTACCATGTACAAGACATGGCAGTCATTCCCATTAAATCAGCATATTACAGTGTATTGCACACCCAATTGAGGTAATCCCACAAATGAGAACACTTATATTTAATGGTTCTGAAAGTAGTTGTGTGTAATACATGTTACCTTGGAAATAAAATGAAATTACAATGTAACATTCAATCATGACTATTAAATTAATTCCTAAACTTTTGATAATGTAAACTATTATAATAAATAACATGTACAATATAAACTTCATAATACAAACAAATTTTAAAATTGCAATTCAAAGTTAAATTTTTTAAAAGTGGCATGTACATTCTACTGAATAACTCAAAAATTCCTACGTAATGAAACTTCAAGTAATTTGTATGTTGTAGAACACAACATACACAAACATACCAACTCAAAATACAATGTACCTAGAGAAAAATAATTATTTATATGTATACTACCAACCTGACCAGTGATTACATTCCTTCCACAGGTGGTTTGTTGTTTCAATCATAGTTTAACTATTTGAGTGAAAGTAAATTTATCCTCTCTTACTTGTAAAAAAAAATAATATTATTATCACTTGTTTGTTAGTTTTCTCTCATAGTTAAATCATAACGTGTTATCTTCATTCACTTTACACAATGCTTCACCTGTTACTTAAAGCAAATAAATACAAGCATACAACATGGAACATGCTGCTGGTGCTTACATAGCAGCCATTTTGTGGTGGAAGGCACAACAGCTGTCATTTTTACAGTCAAAAATATCCTTAATACATAGTGTTATTTCTGAAACAATATAAACTTCTATTGGATTAAAAAATTTTTTCTGTTAACTTCTATAAATAGTTGTATCATACACTCTTTTACCAATTAGTTTGGCTTCATAGTCATTTAGTGGTTCATGGTGCACAGGGTAGTCAGGACTACCAGTATTGTTTTTATTTATACTTGCACATACTGTCAGTTGTGACAAGATTTTGTAAATGAACAATTTGTTTTGTCTGTGAAATGTTACCATGGATTGTACATTAACTCATCAGCCTGAATCCTCCAATCAATATTTTCTGAGGCTCTGCTAAATTTCCTGCTTTATAGCTAGAGGAGAGCATACAAGTGTTTTTTCAGAGTGAGTGTACATCCAGCGTCAAACTGAAATACAATCTTTGTGCAAAAAATTTAAAAAATTTTGTTTTAATATTATAATTATGGCAATATATACTGAACATTTTAAGTTCTAGACTAGTTTGGAAGTTAATGAACTCTAGATATACTATTAGCTTAAACTGTATCATGGTGTCTTGAGCTAAAAAAAATAACACAGCAAACTGTGACAAACATTTGTAATGTTGGTCACCTGCAGGGCAAATTAATCAGATTTCATGGCATACAATTTAATAAGAAACAATTTAATGTTGCTGCTTTGGTATTTTGCAAGTACTTTAAATGTTCTCACTATATAAATGCAGTTTATTTATCTTGGTGGCAGAGTAGACAAAGATTCTGATGTCAGCTGTCATACATGTTTTTCATTTTTTGGAAACTAGCCTTTCAAGACCTGCCTAAAAATCTAAACCTGACAGTTAATAATTTTTACATTTTTTTAAGAAGTACATGTGTGCTACTTTATTATTACTGAATGCCCCAAATTAAAATAATTTTTATCACATTACTTACAATTTAAGCTAGAGTAGCTAACACAAATACATCACATAAAATCATTAAAATTTTGCATGGATAGTAAATAGGAAATGTCTTCTCAAAACAATTTTGAAAAGTAATTTTTTGAAATATTTCCTATTTCTCTACGACACCAATTCCATATGGAAAAATCCATCTAAAATATGATATTTTTTTACAATAAACTCCAAAATGTCTTCCTGTTACAAGTAACATGAACAGGTTTCTTACAGAACTACAAAAATACTGTTTAAAAAATGATTTTAAGTTGTACAGTATTGCTTCTGCACCAATATTTATCGAAAACTTCAATATTGGTAATATGTGACAAAACTACAACAGAATTCTTAGGGTACTAGATCAATAAAATTATTACACAAACACACTGGTGCTAGAAAATTACACAAATGTCTATACTTGTACTAGCTGAACAAATATTACCCAATTTGAAGTATACTTTTGGTCAAGAGTGAACACAAAATGGACTCAACAATTCACAGTAAACTCTCAATTATTCGCTTTGCTGCTTATCTGCGGCACCTATAGAATGATTCAATAAGCTCCTTTGATTCTAAAGAAATACCAAAGAAATATGAGACATATAAATGCAAATGTATAGAAAAAGTTTTGGTTGGCTACGAGTGATTAAACATAAAAGTTATATTGAGGCTTACCTTAATTATACGCCTTTTTATGTACAAGAAAAAAAAAAGCACTCACGGTGGTTAAAATTGTCACCTGCAACACTACTCACGCTTTCGCTAGCCTAGTACGTACATGCACAAATTAATGCTCTCTGTTTTACACTTGCGTTAGTAATGTCTTAGCTAGTACAGATGACGTGGTTGTCAGGTGTCTGCTGTCTTCTGTCTTTTGGATTATCCCACATCTTTCTATTTCCACATGCAAGAATACCGAGTTGGTAACTACATGATGCATGCTCGAAATGCATCACCTCATACACACTAATTTGGTAAGCTGTTACGATACTATTCTGCATTTACTTATTTTTTACAAATGAGAATAAGAAAATATTTTTTTTTTTTAGTAAGAATACCTCTTTGAGACATCTATAACTGAAGTAAATCTACATTTTCAGGATAAAACATTTTCTAGCTTGCGTGACAAAAAGCTATGTGAAATAGGCCTTGCATGTACACAGTGCTAAACTATAGGCTATAATAAGAGGTCGCATTTGCCCTTTCGTGGTATTTTTTTTTAAATTAAGGAGACTTCTATTTCATGAATTTAGTAAAATTTATATTAGGTTTCTTGTAAAAAAACAAAAAAAAACAATGGAAATAGAATAAGTGTGCACATTTTGCTAAAACTTATTTGTCACACTGTTTATATGCATTTTTTTTTGTGAGAAGATGATGTTGAATACTGCCGTCTGTGATATCACTTTTTTTCAAAAGATGTGTGACATAATTACAAGTTAAAAATGGACTTACATCACCTGTAAGGTAAATTTTCTGCACATCTCGGAGTTTATGATTCCTTTGGCAATAAGAGATGTTATATATGCACTAAAGAAATGTTATTGGAACATATAATCGAATAAATGAACATTTCATTGACAAATTGTTAAATATTTTCATAAGAAGCCAGTAAACAAGGAAATTAAACATTTCAAAAGTATGAATTGAATGAAATGCTTTATCATGCCTCTACATACAGCATGTACAATGGATTATCTGCATTTTTAAATTATCTGTATCATTTACCTTAATTAGTGCGGAAAATCAGGAGTTTACTGTAGTTGATATTTAATTACACACACATTTGCATCAAAGTGAAACAGCAGGCGAGCTAATCCATATCATCATTTTAGTAATCTAAATTATACTCTTTGGAGAGAAAATCTAACTTACATTCTGGACGTTGGTAAAAATTTGTTGGCCATTTGACCATAAAAAAAACCATATGCAAGTAACAACAGCTGCAACACTTTTACTTTTTTATTATTAAAATATGCAGGAGTTTAGGAGTTTGTTCAGTTTTTGTAGTATTGGTAACAAATCACTGGATAACAGTGAGAGAACACAGAGCATCAGAAATGAAAAACACAGATTATAGGACCAGAATTGAGAACAATTTCAAAATTGCTGAAGTCGAAACTTATCATTAAACTACAGCCATTTTCACTTCAAGTTCATACTGTCTGCCTTGGTTGTTTACAGTTATCTCCAGGTCCATATTTTTTTACTCTGAATGGGTTGAATTCATTTCATGAAAATTCCTCACTAATATGTTACTCTTAAACATTGAATACATTAAGTATATTACCATACATGCAAAAATGTATCCATATCCACTTTGCAAACAATCTTGCACTATCTTAGCTAATCGTGCTGAACCAACCATTACATGCAATGATCAGTTAAGTGCTTTAAATTATAACAAACATGAATCTATGAGCTACTTAGGCAAGTGTGGTTGGTACATTGAGTAATCGGCACATCTGTATTGGTCAACACAATAAAATGATTTTCCCAAGGCAAAACATGGTTTTATTTGCTTTATGTATTTGCTAAATGTGATTATTTTAAGGAACACTATAAATATATATATAGAAAATATACTTTTTAAAATAAACATACGGAATCTCACTAGGGCACTTAAAGATTCAGATAAACAGCTGCCATTCCTTTTAATACCTAGCAACACTAATGATATAGTACAAAAATATAGCTGCATCCACTAAAAATAATTAACTACTGGCATCAGCTCCAGCAACACTAGTTACTTTTATTGCTGTTCTTATTGCTGTTATTGTTACAGTTGCTCTCATTATAATGACCGTTTTCATTACCATTTGTATCATTATTAGTACTGCTACTGTTTGTGACAGCATTGCTGGCATGAGATGGACTGTTGAGGTTATCAATATTTCGTTGTGCACGTGATATTTTTACTTTGTCACGTGGGGTCCCATCTTCTCCAGTTGTCATTGCAAACATTTTCATTTTCTCTTTGAATGAAAGTTTTTCAGGGAGAGGAGTTGTTCTCGTCGATCGTTGTTGGTGCTGCTGTGCCAACATCCGAGCTCGAGGGTCCCTGCACAAACAAACAAACACATGTTTTCAAATATCAATATAAAATAACAGTTGTTGCGCACGTACAACATATGCTGCATTCATTTGCACAACGTGCATGCATGTATGATCATAAAATGTTTGCTACTCAAAAAATGTTCTTTACTTGAAATAACACTAATATGTATATCCAACACAGATTACATGTTCATATGGTATTTGTCACCAGAATCTCTGTATGTAAAATTAAACACGCAGAAATAGAAAATTAAATTAATTTTGAAAGTACATAGTCTTGAATACCTGATTCTGATAATCTGAGGTTCAAAGTTATCCTAGACTGATCAACTTTAAAATTTTTAAAAATTTGACTGTTACCCATTCAAGACATATATGAATTTTAACATGATGCTAATAATACACTAAGATAAACACCAGGGACATAAAATTATTTTCTAAAATTTCTGCAATTACTCGAGCTTGGCTCAATTTTTAAGGACTCGACTCAATTAAAAAATTATTAATTGTTAAGTCAACTCAACTTGGCTCGAAAGTTTTATTACTGAACTTGGCTCGGCTCAACTCAACCCTCAAAAATTTGGAGACCCGTCCGTCTTTAATATATTTATAATATTCAACTATCCACATGGTTTGGAACTTGTTCCTTTAAGGATAACAACAACAAAAAACATGAGTGTGAACAATGCAGGGAAGCTTAAGATTCACCCAATTTTTCCCTGTGGCCTCCGTGTGAGAAGAAGCGTGTTCAGAGTGTGGGAAGAAGTTTATTTTGCAGTGAACAAATATCTTACCTTAAGATAACACGCAGTAATTTAACTGTAAGCTATCTCTAGATGAGGAACCTTACCAAATGTTCTCACAATTTGACACTACTTTTAATGTACCTAACCTAACCACTCATTAAAATGGAGAACTACCAGTAAACTACTTGAAGTATCACAACATCCTCGACTGTGTGAACTCAGTGGTGGTGGACTTTTAGTGCCTCTAAGTGCAACATGAGGGGTAAAAAGCGCTGGCAATACAAGAGTAGAAACAATGACGTCTCTTAGCGAGTGAACTAAGCAAGGTGTCTCTCTCCAGTCAATCATATACGAAGCAACAAGCGCATCATGAGTCTAATAACTATTGAGCTAAAAGGCGAGCACATGTGCTCCAAAGCTAGGCACTAGAGTGGCCGGCAATCAATGATGACATCTATGATTGTGCATCAAAACAAGGTGGTGTTCTACTATCATGAGCATCTTGCTGTGCATCATGTCGATTAAGCATCTGTCAGCTGTAACGATTAACCACCAACACGTCTGCGACTTAGGGGAGAATTCATAAATGCTATGGGAAAAGCATGGCACTAGCTGCAAATCGGCAGGTAACATTACATTAAAAATCAAGTCAGTTTTTAACAATTTGGCGCAGCACTATCAAGTTCTACTATACAACTTGTGAATCGCAGTTCCACAAGTCAGGCCTTAAAAACACTGTTTGATCTACATTGTGTTTTAATGCTGATTAACTTGAGTAACATAAACCTTTAAACTATTTGTAGGAAAAACGGCTCATATTTCTAAAATGGTTCCATGATCAAATCTTGGTGGAGTGAGTACATCCTGATGGGCCAAGCATGACTCTGTAAATTAGAATGAGAGACAAGAAAAATAATCTTGTTCAATAACTTACATAAAACTGTGATATTCTTGACTACTTGACTTCGAAAGATATTTTATATATATGCATATTAGTTATTTAATAATTTGTTAGTATGGGGCCCCCTTACTGTACGTGTTAATTATAATATGTTAATTGGGATCTTCAATGTAAGTTATACTGTAATTAATTGTAATATAAAATGGTTAAACATAAAGTCAGACAAAATTATTCCACAACATCCCGGTTCTGTGGTATTCCTTACCTCTGCCATTGAATATAACTCGTATCTCTTTAAGCATTTTCAATGTGCTGTGCAACCAGCATGAGTCAGGCTCTTCACAATGCACAACGCAGTTTTTGATTGAAAGTGATTACGTCTATCATTCCCATTTCACAGTAAAGATTTTGCAGTACAAATGAGCCCCCTCAAATAGTCCCCCTCCCTCCCACCCCCCAGGAGATCTAAATCCATGGGCAGACCCCTTGATGGAAATTGTATTTCGACATGAGGTACCAACTCAAAATATGATTTATAAAGAGAGAAAAAAAATTGATTAATTTTACTCATCATTAAAATAAAAACAATTTTTTTACACACAAGATAAAAATAATTCATAACAGATTGCATTACATAATGCTTGCAATGAAATCTCATTTCAGCGCACTTAAAAAAAAAAAAAATTGGTTGTCTGTAAAGTTGGTTTACGGACGATAGTTTAACGTGATAACGTTATAACAAAACATTGATGAAATGATTGCATACTTTTATGAATAAAATTGAATCATTTTTATTGAATTATCACTATTTTGTATGGATACATAGAAGGAGTAAAATGAAATCTACAATTTAATTGATAAATTTACTTTTATTTGCACTCATTAATTCAAATATGTTTATTACTTTAACGAAGAGATTATTTGAACCATAACTTCTTTCAATCTGTGTTATTCTGTTAAGGATAGGACGATGATAAGAAAAGTAGGAAACGAATGGGAGTGTTTCAAGTTTAATGTGCCTCGAAAAAGAATCAAATCGATGGTTGTTCCAATCGAGTGGAAGAGAGATAGATGCGGCGCAAGCGTACAATGAGCATAACGGGACACAGCGTAATGGACAATGTGCATTACAGGACACTTTTTCGTGCGTGCAGCCGGCGTTCATCGATTTATTAGACGTCATATAAAAAAAAAGTTTTAGTGCTGAAAAGTGAAAGTAGGGATCTGAAAATATATACCACTTAAAGTGAGAAAAGCAGAAACCCTTTAAAATGAGTTACTTATAATAAGGTTTCATTCACTGCATACCAAAATTGAGCATGATATACATACTTGTAAACTTCCTGAGCTCCAATAACTCCAGGAGTGTTTCCAAAGCCTGACCCATCAGGGCTCCTTGATGCAAGAATATTTTGAGTTTCATTGATGAAGGTCTGAAAGCCATATGCAACAACAGTTAGAAGAAATAATTCACACACATATCTTTTAATACTTTGCAATCTATCTAATGAAAGCTTATCACTAGGCCTGTGTGAATATTCAAATTTTCAAATATGAATAGTTTATTATTCATATTTGATACAATTTTGAATACTAACAGTTCAAAATAATGAATATTCTATTGTGTACAAATATTTGACAGAGCATGTCATATATCAACCATTAAATCAATTTATCGATAAAATACCCACTTTAGATGTTTTAACAGGATCACATGATGTAAAACATGAACTATACTCTGTATTTTAAGTGCATAATCATTCAAAGTTATTTCACTACTGTCATGCAAAACAGTAAAGTAAAAAATTACGTGGACAGTTAAAAAATTTTTTTTTGTAATTTTAAAATTCAAAATGCACTATTATAGTTTTGTCACTCATACCCTTAGTAAAGATAAAGAGGAGTCTAACCCTTAGTGAAAAAAAGCCTATAACCATGGACTGCAACAAAAAATACAGACACTCCTTTGTGATGGCCATTAAAACACTTATTTTCAACAGCCATCGATAGTCATGATCAATCTACCTCCATGCAACACAGTAGTAGCCTACCAGCTGTATTTATCTATGTCAAAACACACAATGGGGCTCAAAAAAATGGAATGAACGTAAATAATGAATCAGGATTCCAGAGGTAAATGGCAAAACTGCGTTCATAATATTCTAAACCAAAATACAGAGTACCTGGCTGCCGTTAACAACAAAAATGGGGGAAGAATAACTCGGGTTTAAAATGTTAATATGAGCTTATTTTGTCATTATTTTGCGAATACAGCATTAAAAAAAAATGTCACGTTTTTTGTGAAATGGATTGTATTTTGCGGTGTTTTTCAATTTGCGAAAAATGTTCTGGCTCAATATGTGGATTGGCAGATTCTTGGAAATAGGCGAACAATAAGTGAAGTGAAAGGTTAGTCAGATTTGATTCATAAAAATTAATTTTTTTGAGAACGTATATATTTTAACTAAAGATTTGCATATCACTATTTTAGTGGATTTAACCCAAACAATTTTTCATTCAGTTATTATTTGTTTAATTTCCCAGGAGCAGCTACTCTACTTATTTACCATTTCCATTCCCTACACTTTTTAGTGATGCGAAAAATTTTTTTTAGTAGAATTCCAGTTCTTTCTATTCTTATTATTCAAATTAAATATTTGTATTCGACAATAATTTGGTATTCCTATTTGAAATAAAAAAACTGATATTTGCACACGCCTACTTACCATACATTAAAATTAACACTTTACAAATACACATGAATGTGAAGCTCTTGTTTCCTGAATTTTCCCAGTATTCCCAGATAATTTTTCTTAGTAATTGCAAATTGGTATTGTTTGTAGCAACACTTAATTATTGGAAAATTCAGTTTTTCACGTAATAAATTAATATTTCTGACAACAATAAAACAAAGATAGAAATTTCTCACAAAATTTTTGATTTATATAAAATATTTTATACGTTGTTAAACCAATAAAACCATACAATCTTAAAATTTTGGTAGAGGACCATAAAAGTTAGTGAAAATTAACACTTAAAAATCAAATGCATCAAAACAACTGGATTAAAAAGATTCAAAATAGGGAAATATTTATGATCACACTTAGTTAAAGTATAAAATGAAGTGTTTTATAAAACATATGATTGCTTAAATAAATGTCACAACTTTATCAGTCTTATTTGGCATGTAAATTGTCTTGAACCATTAATTTAAACTATATGTATCTGTGTGTACCAGTTACCCACATATTCACTTGAATGTGTATAACTGTCAAAACCAGAGTATTTACATGAAATTATGAAAAAATATTTTGTAATTATATTTGAATAATACTAGGAAATAAACACCAACAAGTAGTTTCCCGCTTGAGGCAGGGTCTACATGGATGGAACGTGCTAGACACTAAACAAAATTCAACTTACGTTTGGATCCTCAATTGTTTGATCAAATGAAGAAGACTGCATAACAGGAGACTGTGGTTGACTTGTATATGACTCATGAAATGAAACTTTTTTGATACCACTTGTAGTTTCAGCAATGTAGGAGGAATTGTCTGCAACTGGTTCAGGTATCCTGTTGGGTCCTGGCAAAGTTGCATTACTTGACATTCCTCGAGACTGATACATGACTGAGAATGAAGATCCACGCTCCGGTGGCTGGGGTGGCAGATCACTTATATCACTTAACAGAAGTGAATCAAGTCTCTGACTTCCAGACTGTGGATTTGCTTGATTGTTGGTGTGGCTACCACCAGGTGAAGCATAGTAATTACTGCCAGTTCCAGCTTCTTGGTAGTAAGGGCTGTTATTCTGAAAGCCTGTACTTGATTGTACTGTCAAATACCCATTGTAATTATGTTGATAGCTACCACGCTGGTGATTTGTATTGTTCCCAACAGGACTGGACTCATTTGTGATCAAGTTATCAAGTCGCAACGGACCCATTTCTGCCCTAGGCACAGATGGTGATGAGTAATGAGCTGCTGGAACACTTGTATGCAAATTACTACTGGTAGCACACACAGCAGGCTTGCCTGTCATAATGGAGTGATGGTTAGGGGAGTAATTCTGGGAAATGTTGGTGGGTTGACGATTTCCCTGAACTGGAATTGAAGACATTTTCTGTTGCTGTTTCAGACCATCATCCTGGAAAAAATAAAAGGAAAAAAATAGAAAATTTTAATATAACTGTCTAAACACTACAAACAAAATCTCTTGAACTACAACATTTTTAAAATCAGACTTATTTATGTAAGAAATTCAACACAGAGTTTTGAGAAAACATCTTTCAATCAACACAAAACATTAATTTTAAATACAAGTGCTGAAATATTTAACTGTGCCCATTTCTGCCTGTATATCTTGCAAAAATAAAGGGATAGGGAAGGATATGGATAAGCTACACACTAATGTAAATGCCTAAAATGGTACACATCTGTGCTTCATCTGAAACTCAAACCCAGGATATTGTTAAACCACGGAGGTTTAAGGTAGCAGGGTTAGTAGCAAAACAACAATGATTGCTATGAAGGTAAGGCAATGTTAAACACACAATGAACCATTCTAATAAATACTTCTTGTATCACCTCATTTACAGTATAGTTAAATTATTAACATTGTGGTTAAAAGTCCATATATTTCCACCACGAAAAGAACTACCCATAGAGTCACGAAACCTTTTAGTAGTTAAAAATACCTTTTTACCAAACTATCCTTCAAAACTTTGGTTTATAAATATAATGCGAGAAGAAATTTGGAAAATTATCATGTGTGCCACGTGTAGTTCAGTGCTTGCCAAAAGAAACACAGCACATCATACTTCAAACAAACTTTTAGCAGATTCTATCAAACCTTTGACTTTTTAACGCAAATTTATTCACGATTCCTTGAAAAGGGGTCGTAATAGAGGTGATCGTAATAAACTGGGTCATAAAAAATGGGTTTTACTATCATTTTATTGAATGAGCTTTGTCAGTGTTTTACTAGGACTTTTCTTCAACTCTAATACTATACATTTTTTTCAACCCAAATGATATTTCCATTTCTACTCAAGAAAACTCAATTTCTCAGTAATTGCCACATCCATACCCTTCTGCTGTCAATTTCATGATCATCTTTGGTTCGTTTGTGTTCAGCATCATCGACAGCTCCTTCGACATGAGTGGGTCGCCCTGGCTGCAGTGCTGAATAAGCGCCTGTACCAGTAGCAGGATAAGTATCACCATGTACATGATGTTCAGCTGGTTGAAGTGGTTGTGTCAGTGACGCAGATGTTTCCACTTGTTCCTGCAATCAAAACATAATTACTGACATTTTCCTTGTGATAGAAAACAAGGAATAATAGCAATAATCTGAAAAATTTTGGTTTTCTCTCATTGAAAAACAGCTTTACATATGAATGCAGGTAATTTAACTTGAACAGTATCTGGTTTGCTCCCAGTAAGGTTGACAATAAATCAGGGAAATAAAATTCCATCTATTATCAGTTAAAAGTATAAAGTTTAATCTGGTGGTTACTCAAGCAGGTTTATGTCGATTTAAATATATGTTATGTACATATTACACAACAGTGACATAATTATGTTTGTAACAACATAATTTCAAATGATCAATGATGGATAAAGATCACTAGGCTGAAAAAATATTAAAATTTTATAATGCTGTGCTAAGCTACATTAACAGGCTAAAACCTTATTTGAAGCAGGCTTTCAAAATTTTTTAATTGAACATGAAACAAGAATAACAAAATTTTTATAGGCAGTCATGTCATTTAGCCTCTTAAATTGATTAATGTCTCAGTGCGATAAATACACACGTAAACCTTCAACATTAGTTTTTATGATTGTCAGCATACTACGAACTAGCATATTGCTTTTCCTAGCCTCAAGAAAATAAAAAAAATATGCACACTAAAGACAGCTGACAATCGCACAAGTTATAAGACTAATGAAACTGCTCTGACCTCTAGGAAAGAGAAATACCGCCATTATACACATGCAACTGGAAAATACCAGTACAAATGGAGATTGTGGAACCAGTTAGCAGCGACCTGTCAACTATAACATGCTTTTGATACATGCACATAAGGTTATAGTGGGAGCAGTGACAGAAAAATTCTCCACTTAAATGAGGTACCAGAACAAAAATGGTGCTATGAAAATTGATTATGTAAAATCAACTAGATACTATATACTAGACTACTATAAGCAGATGACTTCAACAAGAGTTCAAACATGCCACGGGAGAAGAAATGAACACCAGAACTAAGAGTAGAATCTCAGTAAGAAAAACAATGGTACCCTCTCAATGTGAAAACCCCCAGCTAACTGTCCAACAAGAATCGTTGCATTAGCAAAAGCTGTTATTGAAAAAAAAGTGTGGTTCACAAACACCAGACCACACATAATAACAAAAGAACTATAAACACGATAAATATGTATAAATTCACACACCACCTTTCCTTGAAACTGTGTGACTTGTTAGAGGTTTTTTATTGATGATTACAGTAATAACCATAGAAATGTTAAATATTTGTGCAATATCAGCTACTGCATGTATGTATATCAATGATAAAAAAAGCTTTTCAAGGTCACAGGCAGTCAATGTTGCTTTCTACAAGAATTGGTGAGAGAAGATTTTTTGGGCTTCCAAATCTTCAACGTACAAAGAAAAGTGTTGGTATCGGGAATGGGAAATAGCGATAATCACTCGCACTGGAAATTAAAGACTTCCATTGCCTTCCATCAGATTGAGTGATGGCAGGGCGTATTTATTATGTATTACTTGATAACATTTACGCACCTTCAGGATCTAAAGTGAAATGAGAAAGAACACAAATTTTCTAAGTAGATTTGATTCACTTCTTTAATCCAGCTTGCAATCAGATTGTTTTGGTGTCAATTTTAATTGTATAAATAAAGCAGATAATCACCAGGATAATGGTTGGTGATATCAAAACTGTTCAAAAGACAAGTTTTTGGTTTTAATCATAAGAGGTAAAATGTCTGTAAACAGAAGCAAAATTATTTTATATATTACATAAGTTAAAAAGATTTTTCAGTATTTTAAAAAACCTCTACCTCCATTTGTTTAGGTGGTCTCAAGATGGCTTCCACATTGACTGTGAAATTTCTAGGAGTATGAATAAAAATACATTAGTATCAGCTTGTGCCGGAGAGACATTATTTCAGTAACCAATCGACAAAAGTAACAATTTCTTTGGAACTATCGTAATTTTTCAGCACCCAATTTATTCATGCAAGTGTTTATGAATGTCGACTTCAGGCCGAATTTTGAGCTAGCCCGAGAGGTCTGAAGTGATAACATTTTTATTCATAAAAACCGCTCATGAAAACATACATTGACCTGGTTTCGCACACCAAGAAAAATCAAAGTAGACTTTACATAACTAAGAGCAAAATCGTGAAAATACTATTGATAGTCCATAAAATAATGTTAAAATAGTTTCTTACATTAATTTACTGTCTCTCTTGATCTCTTCTATTACTATATTGCAGTAAAATAAATTTCCATACACACATATTTTTTTCTCTGTCAACAAACAGGAGAAAAAAGTAAACAGAAAATTTGGTAATCAATCTAGAGAGAAAAATATGGTGACTGAATCAGGGTGTACTCCATTACTAGAGCCACCTGTTTGCGGTGAAAATAAATGGCAGATTTCGTCAATTGTTTTTGTTGATTTCGGTGTATTTTTCGTCATTTTTAAAACTGATTTCGGTGTATTTTTCGTCATTTTTAAAACTAATTTCGGTAAAATTTTCATCGCTTTTTAATTTTTTTTCTTTTTAATGCTTTTTTATTTCTTTTTAAAAACTCAGGTAATTTGTGATCTTTAAAATTTTTACTTAAATCACCAGCACCTGGGAAAAGTAAGGAACGTCAGGAATGTTATATAATTAGGCCTAGGGCATTTCCTACATTTGGATAGAATTTCAGGAATTTAAAACTAGAAATGTTAAAAATATTATGAGAATTTAGGTTTTATTCAGTTTTATTTAGGTACAGAAAGCATTTCAGTTCTTGTGTATTGAAATGTTATGCTCATTGACTGGAATTTAATTTTTTTTTACAAATTTCAGTGTAGTTTCAAGTTTCTGTGAAAACAATAATAAAAAAATCACGAAGTTTGTAAATCAAAGGATGTTTTTAAAAGTAGGCCTACCTTCAATGCACTTGTTCATCCAATCCCTTAATTTAGGATGATCAAGTTTCTTTAAAGGAATATTGGCTTCCATGAAAGCACAAACTGTTGACATAAGAAATTCTTGTTTTTATTTAGCCTTTTTCGTGCGGGAAATTACGTCGGTGAGTGAAATCTGACGTTTGACACCTGACGTATTTGCTGCTTCAGATTGTTTTGCAGCTTGTGCGAACGTTTTATTCTTTTTGTGGGAAGCGCTGCCATTAATGTGTTTCAAACACGTATCCTTCCTGGCCCACTCGATGCGCACATTACAATACTTCGTGCGAGAATTCTTTCTCGCGGTCGTAAATTGTAACCACCATTCTAAACCTTTTATTTTGTAAAGTTACATTAAACCTTCGTAGACTACACGCAGTCGACAAGGCAAACAGTAAACAAGCAGATCTACGACGAGACTAAATAATCACAGAATAACAACACCGCAAGACTCCCGACATTCGACTAAATACTACTAACCGAATAAATATAATCGACGAATTCTTCTCGCACGTCCAGTAGGCAACTGTTGGAGTTGGAGAACGTGTTTCAACTTCACATTGCTCGCATTTAAGTTCTCACAACTTCGAACTTTCTCTTTGCACCTTACCTAACTTAACAACATGAACCTGAACCTAACCCGGTCAGACAGAGGTCTCGTAATTGTCACGTAAACAAAAACCCGCCGATTCTTTAGCGCGAACATGATATCGAAATTTATCGAGCGTAAGCAGTTTTCGTTATTCTGTTGTTTGGAAATGGTAGTTTTTTGTGGACAGCAACGAGCTAGTCGACGAAATATCGATATAATCGATATATCTCACATTAACACAGTCTGATCGACTTATAGTGCTCAATCGAATAAAAGTAAACACAACGAGAGGAATACGTTAATTTTGTGATTTTTTTCGCGTTTTATCGCCATCGCGGTAAATTTTGCGCAAATTCCTAGATTATGGCGAAAATTTCGCAATTTCGCACGTCGCGACAAACAGGTAGCTCTATCCATTACTTCTAACTGTCTACAACTCTGAAAAAAATAAAAAGCTAAGGGAACACATGCTATAAATATTTATTTCTCATGGTGGTGTGCTTGTTTTTGCTTTGTAATAACAAGGTTTGTATTAACCAAACTATTGGGAAAACATTATGACATAAATAAATTGATTACTTTCTAATTCTTATTATTACAACCATAAAGATTATAATATACACTGTATTACATATGCCGTTGAAGCCAACCACTGTTGAATTAAATTGCGAAATCCCTAACCTCAATGCTAAGTTATCTGCCTTCTTCTGCATCATAGGTCCAGAAATTGGAAAATATGCCGCACGTATTTCTTCATGTTTTGTTTGGACCTTGCATTCTTTTTATATATATTCTTTTTATACATATTCTTTATATGTATTCTTTTTATATACCCACAAGAACTTGCAAAAAATTAAATTATTTCGTGATTTTTTTTTATATTTTTGATAAGGACAACTGCGAGATGTTAAATTTCTAGCTATTACAATTTTTTTTTCTCCATTGTCAACTTTTTGGATCATTTGTTTTAACTTGCAATGTAATATCTTTACGTTTAAGTTTTGCAGTCATTTTATAACTCAATACATACTCAAAATTCAGGTTATGGCATATGTGCAAACAAAAGAAAATTCCCAAATTAATTATCATACATTATCTAAACTTCTCCATATTTGCACTTCCAAATAATAAATACCGTATAGAGTACCTTCATTTTAGTTTCAGTTTACAAAATTATGTCTTGTTTAGTTTAGTTACTAACATCTCCACTAGAGTTACACTTTTCGTCTTGTTTTTCAACCATTTTGCACTGTAGGATACATACATGCATCTTCGGAGAAACTTTTGTTTACTTGATGGTTATGAAAACATGATTATCTATTTTGAACTTCAGTAGTCAAATTCATATTAACTATTTACTTATACACATAAACAGCAGCAAATTGAGGGATCAAAACCACTTTGTATTTCATACTAACCAAATTTCATATTAAAAGTACTGAATAACATACCAAAGCATACTTCATTTTCTGGAACTGTAAAAGTACTTCGAAAAAGCTGGAATTTTGTACTGCACAGATTCATATTAATGAAGTACAACTGTAGTTTTTTTTAATTAAATATACAGTTATCTACCTGTTATTTGTGATTGTGTCAAAAAATGTGGCATACCTGCATCATACATTTCGAAACAAGAAAAAAACTGTTCTGAAAGTGATTGTAACCTCAGAGTTGAACATACTGCAAAAAGACAAAAACTGTACAGCAGCATGCCAATATAGGTTATGAGAGAATGATGTGTGGTAGCAAAAGATGTAGAAAAACGAGCCGATTTATTAAAACAATTTGGAGAAAGTGATTCTGATGTAGCCTAGAAGAAAAATAGATTTATTATTTTTCGGTGCAGAGGCATAGAAAAATTGGGGGTCAGCCTCTATTCAGATTAAACCGGTACATAAATATGCATTAAACTTTGAGTAACTTTGTTTTTGAGGTCTCTGGACTATGAAACAAGAAGTCAAACCAAAATTTTCCAGAAGTCGCAAAATTGTAACAATTTTAACAATATAACAGGTAATATTTCTTTGAAATCTACATAAAAATCATGGCCTTTTACAGTCTACAAACGCAAGAAACTAAGGCTGTTCCGATACCCGGTATTGGTATCGGAGGTAAGATTTGGTAAAAGTACACTAATTGGTAACAGAAAAATGAAAAATAGCACGACAAAGTGAGATACTTGCCAAAGAGTCCGGGGGACCCCACTGCTCCGTCTCGGGAATCCATAAGGCTCCCAGAGACCTGTTGCATGAAGTGGCACAACTGATGCCACTTTTCTTGCAGCTTTGAGTGTTTAGTAAACTATGATGATGACACGACACTTGCAAAGGCTAAGAGACAAGGTGGGATTTAGAAAGCAGATAAAAGACGGACACCGACCTGCAAGCTCACCCTCTCTCTCACTCTGGTGGGGGGTTTGTGTGTGTGCGTGCATGCGTGCATGTGTGTGTACGAGGCTCGAGGTGATACTGGTAAATCCTCGGGTAGTGAAGTGAAGTGGGCGAGTGTTCCCTTGGCGAGTGATAAGCAGGAGACGAGCGGGCTTTGAATGGGAAGCTTCGTGCATCGGAGACAGGGTTGCGGTGCAGACGAATGAATAGTGTGAAGCAGTGTGTTGGGACCAAGATGCATGGTAAGAGACAAACAGTAGAGAGCACTACTGCCGAGTCAAGCTCCAGTAGAGACAGTGAATGATGAACTTAGGTAAGCAAGATTAATTTTTGGACAGACCGTTTAGATTGTTATAATTTAATTTAATTGATAGTGTAACAATCAGCTAATAAAGAAAACTAAAACTAATTAATTGGGCAATCCTTTCTGGACCTGTTCTCCCCACTTGGAACAATAGTAATGGGTGCATAATTTTAGTTTTTTAAGTTTAATTTGTTTCATAAAACAATCAAACTACCCATACTTGGTCATCTCCTTCTTCCTCATCATCACACCCCGCTGCAGCATCCTCCTCTGCACGACGCTGGAAATCTCTCTCCAGTTTCAAGGCTTGAAGCTGCTCCTCTTCCTTGGGCGTACGATTTTGCTTGTTAATCAACTCAAAAATTAGTTGGTCTCTATACAATCTAGCAGCTTCGAGCCTACGTTGCTGTTCCTATAAAAAAAAGCGGAATGTATTTAATCTACAGTCACAGAAGTTTATTGCAAAGTTACATAACTGTGTGATAAAAAATCACTTATTAATGATTCATACTGATAATGCAAGTTCATTAATTACAATATGTACATTTTTGTACATTGTGCAATGTAAGCTAGTTTCATACTGACAATGATCTAAAATAGCATTTTGTCTTTCTAGAACATGTATCTATTTTTCACAAAGAATTGAAAGTGATGTATGTAGTATCTGTTTAAATGTCTTTACTATCGCTTATTTGCTCAACAATTCAAACTGGAATATCTCTGTTCTTAAAGTGAAAAAAGTTTACCATACAATCCAATACTTTCAAGGAATTAAGGTGATGAACTTAAAGATCTCTTACCTTATAGAATGTTGTGCAAATCTAAAATTAATTTGTCAGATGAACTAGTTAAATATGCATACAAAATAAAAAATGTATATTTTAAGGATATTTTACTAGATCTGAGTAGGATGGGAAAATTTTGGGTTGGGAAAAAATTTCCTGTGGGAAATGGGATGGAATTGGAAATAATTTGAAGTTACAAATTTTAGAAATTATTTATACTTTTACAGAGAAAAAAAAATTGTGACATTTTTATTGTGTAGGACCAAATCTAGTGATTATTAACTGAGACAGGCAGGTCATTTTCACAACCCTACAAAATACCACATAATAAGAATTAATTAAATTTTATGATACCTGAAAAAAAATGGAAAAAGTAATAAAATTAGCTCATATTTACACTTTAAACTTGAGTTATTTATTAATTTTAGTTATTTGCAATGACTACGTATCCATTCAACAACATTACAAAATTAATGAAATTTTATGATACCTGAAAAAAAATGGAAAAAGTAATAAAATTAGCTCATATTTACACTTTAAACTTGAGTTATTTATTAATTTTAGTTATTTGCAATGACTACGTATCCATTCAACAACATTACAAAAACATTTACGCAAATATACACTTGAATCTGGCACTTTTATTTACGTTAACGTTTATTTTGCAACATCTATAGTTAGTGTCATAGATAAATGTACCGAGTAAGCTACTACTGTGTGAACATGGTGGTAGTTTGAATGTAACTTTAAAACATCCTTAGCAAAATAGCACCCAGGGTTTTCTATGATTTTCATGGTTGTAGACCATTTCATATACATATATATTTGTTACAAAACTAACAAATAATTGTTTCCTACACAATAAACATGATAAAATAGCCAGTATTTATATTTTTGAATAAGATTTGTTCCAAATCCATTTCATGACAGTAGTGATTATATAATGTATTTTTCAACCACTGAAAGTGATCATTAAACTAAAAAATAGAGTGCATATTAATCTTGGAAATAAAGTGCTTATTAACTAAATTGTGTTTGGGTAGCTGCTTGAAGGTTCATTGTCACTGCTGATTGACCTACACTTCCACTGGTATCCATTTTGGTAAAATAATGACATGAATTAAATAGAAACAATTCACAACCACTTTCTGCAAATGCCACGCAACTACAATGTGTGTAATTAAAGTCAGCTTATAATCCTTCTCGCGCACAGCAAGCAGCTCCACCGGCCTCGAACACTACTTTGTGACTATTGAGCAGTGAGCATCGGCCGCGCGAGAGAGAGAGAGAGCGCGCGCGAGAGAGAGAGAGCTCGCGAGAGAGAGCACGAGAGAGAGCGCGCGAGAGAGCGCGCGAGAGAGAGCGCGCGAGAGAGAGAGAGAGAGAGAGAGAGAGAGAGCACGTGAGAGAGAGAGAGAGAGAGCACGCGAGAGAGAGAGAGAGAGAGAGAGAGAGAGCGAGCGAGAGAGAGCGCGCGAGAGAGAGCGCGCGAGAGAGAGCGCGAGAGAGAGAGAGAGAGAGAGCGCGCGAGAGAGAGAGAGCACGTGAGAGAGAGAGAGAGAGAGCACGCGAGAGAGAGAGAGAGAGAGAGAGAGCGAGCGAGAGAGAGAGAGAGAGAGAGGCGGGCGACCAGCTGAATCGTTAGTCAGCCAGCGAGAGTAACGGTAAATGTTGACCTTGACCACTTCCGCTTGCTGCAGGGCTCGCTCTCTTATATCTGTCTCCCCCTCCCACAAACACACTTGCTGACCGGGCACCTTCTTTATCTTATCTCTCACGCACACTCACTTCACCGGCTGGTGCCGGGACGGCGGCGGCGTGGCATGTTCCTGCAGCTGCCGCGCGTTCCAAAAAAAAGAAGCTTTGTTTACTTGCGCCGTGCGGTATTGCCGTTTTCCAAGGTGCCCGATATTTTCGGGCACTGAAATACCCGCCCGGAATTTCGGGTATACTTGATACCCGAAACACTGCCCGAAATTTCGGGTACCCGACCATCCCTAATACTAATGCAATAAATTTGGGAAACAAAAATTTAATTTCCTGCTCTAAGTTTCAAGAATGATATGTTCCTGTTTCCCCTCGAAAAACTGGGATCCTGCCCAGCCCTATATTTTACCACTCTCCTCTATTTATTCTACCTTAACGCAGAGTTTAAAGTTAATTACTTAAACTTTGCAAAAGTACATACAAGTTTTTGGCTACAAGTGAGGTAGCACAATATTGAAACACTGAACCTACATTTCTTACGACCAGGGCTCAGATCCCAGTCCAGCAGTTTTACAAGTTTACCGGTTTCTTCTCAAAAATACTCCAGGCAAACTCTGGGATGGTTACTTACAATAGGCGAAGGCCATAATTTCCAAGACATCCCTGATTAGTGTTATTTGCATTTCCATCACCAATGACCTCACTGTCAATGAGCAGTAAAAGAAAATTATAAAAAATATATTAAAGTTTTTGCAATAAGAAAACATTGAGAGATTGAATTTTCATCTACCAAACAATCTTTCGACTATCAAAATGGTTTTAAAATCAGTGAGATTGTGACAGTCATCCCTTATAGACTTATACTTTATTAGTGTTTTATGTATGCTCTCCCTCCATGTGGGACCACATAGTAGGGACCACATAGTTTGTATGTTTTCTGTTGGCAGACCTGAATTTTTTTTTTTAATGAAGCACACTATGTGTGTTTGGTATTAACTTGTGTGTACACTTTTGTTTATCAGAGTGTTTTCTTGGGTAGTGGGCTGGAATTCTACGGTTGAACTCGCCCACCTAAGAATTCAAATGAGTTTCTGTTGAAAGATTTCTTTGGTATATGTGCAAGGCATATAAGCTTGCTTTGTGGTAGAGTTATGTAAGAAGCAAGAATGAGACTGAGCATTCCAAAGGCATGCTATTAATGGGTTGAGCACCTATGTCATCTCTAGATGAGCAAGGTGGTCTCATTAATAAAAATAATGAGGTTCTCAACAGAATTATGTATCTGAAAGGGAGAACTACCACCATTATCTTCATTGTGTTTAGTTCTTAGGAAACCACGGCTGAAGATTAAATGCTTCATGCACTGTGTTATTGTTTTATGTTACTCAAATAATAAGCAAAAAAAAGCACAAATTTTTGTTTATTATGTGAGTAGCAATATTTCAAAAACAGTCAAAGCATGGAAAAAGAATAGTTATTTACCTTTTCCTTCTCTTCACGTTCCCAAGGATTAGCTACATCATAGTGAAATGGTCGTGACCCACTTAGTCTATTAGCTTCATCCGTATACCTGGAACATTTTTAAATATTACAGCACAAAATTTTAAAAGAAATTTCCTTAAAGAGTAAACATTAAGGAATAAATGAACACTGCTACATGTATTAACAATTTCTTTAACACAAATTTATTACAGATACATATATTAAAAAGAAATTCACCGACATTTCAAAAGCTTAAACAGTTATTTGTGGAGAAAAAAAATGAATTTTATTTTTTTGAGACCAAAGTAAGGAATATTTATCCTAATCAGAGCTTCTGTGCAAAATTGTGAAGAAATTTTTCTTAAACAAGCTTGGCTAAGATGTGTGAAATGTGACTAAGTGAAACCACTCTTTCAAGTTTGCACAGCTGATATTTTTTCATGCTTACAGAATGCTTCAAAATAAAAATAAAAATAATACTACAGAAGATTCCCGGTAAAACGTGGCTATCGGAGAACACATTTTAACTCTAGAGCTATAGTTTTCACATTCCATAAGGAAACAAACCTATCAAATTACCAAAAAATTTTTTTTAAAACATGAATAGAAATGGTAGTGGGGTATGAACCCGGTTGTGCGTAGATGCATCGGCGACACACGCACACATCTTTCTAACTTCACTTCAAGCCACCAATGAATAAATACTATCTGCATCCACGTGACATAGAAAAGTAATGGTTAGTAAATATTCCAATATTTTCTCTCCTCTCCCTTCACCACTTGCACTAGTTCACCCAGGAAGTGTGAGCAATCTAAAAAACTAATTTATTTATTAGTTTAACTTCCAGCATTGTTATTGTTTATTTCGGTACTTTATTGCGACTTTCGCGACTAGTTCATTTTAGTTACTTTTTCATGAATTTCATGACTTTCCTGACCTGTAGACACTCTACTACACAAAAATAAGTGGCTCATAGGCACCATTTTATAACAAAAGTGTTTATCGATTCTAAAATGTAGAAGTACCAATGCAGAAAAAGTGAAAATGCAAAAGTGAAATTTAACAAGTCTTAAACAGCCCTATTATTAGGAAACCATTATTTGCACACAGCGATATGTAAAACAATTCTTGTTTTTGTTTTTTGTCATTCTTCTGTGTGTAATAAAGCAGAATATAAAAAAAATCACCTCCACAATTATGTTGGACTGCACTCCAAACTAATGGGGAACAGAATAACTGCTCTCAGCTCATAAATAACCATCAATACTTCACATATATTCTCTCACTTTGAAATTATTGCACATTTGTTCTACTCAGATAATCATCCATATATTGAATTTTTAATTACATGTAAAAAACTGAAATAAAAGAAGAATTTGTAGAGAATTTTTTCTTTGCATTCAATCAGACAACAGTTTTTAGTAAAGCTTACAAAAATGTATGTTGTCAGGCAGTTGCATTTTTTTTTGATCAGAAGTCGCTTTGTGTTTGTGGCCTGTAATGGTTGTTCAGAAAAGTCTAAGTGCCCAGAGTGCAGGCCAGCAAAATTTGGAATGCAGCCTCTTGTACATTTTTCCATGCTCAGTAACTTTGTATCATAGTGCTGCCAGTTTTTTTCTACATAAATGCTAACAAACAAAACAGAATACCAGAGCTACTAACTTTTCTAAAATGCATTGAACTATTATTAAACTAATTTACAAAAAAATGAAAAGGTGAACCAGTGTACTCTAAAAATTAAAGTCAAAGTGTTTCTTCACTTGGTATGTATACACACAAACATATGAATATACTGTGCATTTGAAACCGTAGGTGGTGCCTTACAAAACCAACACAGCACATAAAATATTGTAAATATGATTTTCAATCATAAAGGTAGGCTTAAATGAGCTCTGAAACACTAACCCAGGCGGGTGCATCATCATCCGCTGGCCTGTCTGATATAACGGGTGAGTAGAAGTAGGTGGTGGTGGTGGGGGCGGACTCTCCCAGTACCCAGGCTGAAACGACTGTCTGTTCGTGGCAGCTGGCGCTGGGGCGTAATGTGGTTGGGAAAACACAGCAGGGTTGAGCGACGAAGCAGAAGCTGGCACCGGAGGGCGGCCTGATGGACTGAACGGAGGGCCGTGGCTCCTAGGGTTCGAATGACCGTGGTCCACTGGTACGTGGTGGATCATCTGAGGTGGCTGCGGCCGACATACAAGACCCTGATGACCTTGTAAACCTGGAGGCCTGTGTCCAGCATAGCCTTGTACGCCACGCTGCAACAATCCTGGCCCTCCCTGAAAAAAAAAAAAAGATTTTATCATTCTTGCCAATTTTATAGTCTACAGATACCCCTAAAAGAAACCAATCTACTTCAATGACATGCCCCAAGAAATAAACTGGTTGTTTCAAAAACTACGAGCATTGCTAACAGGTCGTTCTGTACATAAAATATGGTGAATAAAACACCAGCAAAATCACGGTCAATCCAGCTTCTCTTCCCAGGATTACTGGTCTTTCTAAAATGGACGAAGTACGCAAACCAGGAAATTGGATATAGTACAGTGCCCAAAGTGTGTGTGCTGTGCTAGAGGATATCTTCCAAATGTATCCATGAACAACCGTTACAAATAAGTAGTGGTTGATGCAAACGTGTTTTAATGAATCCACAATATGCTGTCAAAGTTGGCCAACATAAATATCGTAAACTAACATTTCAACGAGACCCCATAAAGAGAAACTGTTGAAATTGAGGTCAGACGACTGGGTGAGGTATGTAATTGATAACCTGCATATGATCCACTGTCTGGGATATGCATCATCTGCAATCTTCTTTTTCTTTTCTGCAAACTTTTATGCCAATTTGCAGCACACAGTATCCAGATGAGACACACTACTTCTATCACTATTAAGGGATGGTTTCACCTGCCATGTTTTTTTTGTTGCTAATTTTAGGTTTTGATGAAGAAATATTAAAAAAATGTTTTTATTAGGGATGGGGCGACCGAATCCAATATCCGCCGAATCCGCCGAATCCTAGGGATTCGAAGGTTCGGCGGGTCTGATATAGGATTCGTCAAAGGATTCGGTTTTTACTATTTACGGGAAAAAAATACAGTAAAACTCGCTTAAGAGGTGCCGCATGGTAGGTATTTCCGTATAAAGCGTTTAAATTGCCCGAGGTCTCGTCATTTACGCCATTAAATGTGTGATATAATGTCCGTTAAATTTTTTTCTGAAACTTCTTGTCTCAAATAATGGCACACGTAAATATGAAGAAAAGACAAATGAACAACAACATACGAAGAAATATGGATGATGTACCATAACTACAGTACAAACCCAATAGTTATTTTAAGATAATTACCATAAAAAGAACTAAAGATTCTTTGTATAATACCATAATTACTACAGAAGCATGATAGCTACCATATTTGCACTATAGTTACCGTAACAACTGAGATGTATGTTTACCGTGATAGTAATGTATTATTTATTTATGACATATTAAATTAAAGAACATTGTTAAAAAAAAAAAGGATGTTAAACTTTGATATGTACGGTTCGCACATGTTGCTAAGAAATAATGCGATCTGAAAGAATGCAGTACTACTACGAAAAGTGAGAATGGTACTCGTGGATTTTTAGGTTATGGCAGTCTCTTTCGTTTTTCAGTAATATCGGCCGAAA
Organism: Bacillus rossius redtenbacheri; assembly: GCF_032445375.1. Taxonomy (NCBI): domain Eukaryota; kingdom Metazoa; phylum Arthropoda; class Insecta; order Phasmatodea; family Bacillidae; genus Bacillus; species Bacillus rossius. The sequence continues at coordinate 115,395,458 of NC_086331.1, forward strand.
ATTAACGAGCGTACTGTATCGGAAGTCGGCAGAAATGCCGATTCAACTAAATATTGGCAAAATCGGCTTCTTCAATACAGCTCTACATTTAATGACATGAGTAAACATATTTCAGACTTCAGGATATTGAAAAAGACTTTAATTTCCTTGTAGGTTTATTGTGTGTATGTTTTTTTTGCAAGTGTAAATTGAATCAAGTAAAATGTTTTTATTTTTATTACTTTCAATTGATTAAACTTTAATGACCAGTTACAGATATTTATGACACTAATTTTGAGGTTAAGCAATTTTACTAAAGCATTCCAGCCAAGCAGGTTGCCAGCGAGAGACGCTTCTCTTCTGCTGGAAACACTATCTCCAATCGTAGAGCTAATTTAACTCCTGAACGTTCAGAACAAATTATTGTTCTGAATGATAGATTAAAGAACAGAATTTAATACTCTGTGACAATCTCTCTCAGAATTATTGTGCTGAAAAGTGGAAATGTTGAAACAATGTGAATGTACTTTTCAAACAACATGATTTTTGGTGCTAAGTTTGTTGAAGCTCAGTAAGGACTCCAGAAAAATTGACAAGGGTGAAATTTTTCCAAAGATATGTTACATTTACACAAACATATACTTGGTTATGTTAGTTGGATGATATCAGTTACTAATGAACCAATGGAAACAGGTAAGATTCAATGAAAAAAAATGTTATTTTTATTCTAGCAGTGCAAAATGTAAACACACACTGTAAATAGTTACCCAAAATTAATAAGCCCACTTCATTTTAATACTTTATTCAGACATGATATTAAGTTTAAGATAAAAATTATTTCCCAAAAGTGTAACTGTACCACAAAAGCTCGAGCTCGGCTCGAAGTAAAATTCTTAGGCTCGCAGACCTCTAGCTTATTTATAGAAAAAATCCTAACCGCTAATCTGTACTAAAACTGAAATTTTTTAAGAAAAAATTGTTGTCTTTATATACACTTATACCAGAAATGTACCAAACTACATGTGATAAAGTCAAGGGACTTTTAGTGCAAGCAGAATACATCTCACTTACATTAGATATGTGGACATCATCTATTAAAAGATTCGGGTTTGGGTTCGAGATTCGGCAATTCCAGTCGAGGATTCGAGTTAGGATTCGGATTCGAGGAAATCAGGATTCGCCCCATCCCTAGTTTTTATAGAGGCAATTTTGAGTGTGTAACCCTGATGAGGAAACCCAGAAAACAATTTTCTAGTGATTGATCATGATGCAATTAGTAATTTGAAAATTTTAACAACTATTTGCCCAACTTTTTGCAAATAGCAAATAACAAATAACACATATCTGGTGACAAAACTTGCCTCAAAACAGAAAATTCAATGCGTGTATACAGAATTTTTGCAAATTGCAAGGCATAAATACGAGTGCCTAAACAAGCAATTTTTGTAATTTGTCTGGAAATAAATCCCTGCAAAGTTACAGGGGTGAACAGTAGTACCCAAATTTGAATTTGGTACGCTTTACGAGGCTACTCCACTGGAAGCAGGTGACCAACAAACATCAAGAGTTAGTCAAATGCACCAGCAACCAGCAGTCTGGTGTAGAGCATAGTGGATGGTAGGATGTTTTCACATTTATCTTTGGGCAATTAGTGCAATGATGACTGTTAGTGAGTATGGTGCTGTTGTTATAAATTTGACAAACAGCAATAGCATGACAGACTCTATATTCACAGAGTTGGCCGATATGTTAATGGTGTGCAGGCAGACAAAAAAAATTGCTGCAGGAGCAGTGTGTATTTACCAAGGGTGCTTTCTCCACAGACATTTACCGAATAGGAAGACCTTCGTACAGCTGTACCAGGGACTGCATGAAACTGGAAGTTTCATACGACTAAGGGTGATGTAACCAAAATATGACTGACTGCTTCCCGCAGAGCGTTTGAATGCCACTACGCTAAGATTGCACATCCTCTCAGCCAGTGGAATAATCGCCTGAAACTCACCAAACTAAAATTTGGGCACTATTGTTCACCCCTGTAACTTGCAGGGCTTTGTTTACAGACATATGTTCCGTAACGAAAATTCATTGTTTTGGCATTCCCTGTCGTCAGTTAAATTTATGCCCCGTAATTTGCATACATACCTACTTTAGTAAAACAAAAAGTCCGGGATAAAAAAATAATGGCATGAAAATACAATAACCCAACATGGCTAGTGAAGCCAGGACAACTTTGATGCAAACACAACTATGCTAGCCAGCAACTTGCTCAGAGATATCCAGCATGTAAATTCGTCCATGATACGTAGGTCCCTAATCTTTGGAATGATATGTCTCCAAATGGAAACCAAATAATGATAAGTCTCAAAATGGAAACTAAATAAGTAATATTATTATTTACATTTTATTTGTCATGTAATACATACAATGCAATTTGTACATACAGCACCAAGGTGTACCAATATATAGAAGTCAATTACTCAAGGCATTACCTGACTAACTGAATTATGAATGTCATTTTCTTTTTTGATTTACAGATACTAAGGTTGAGGTAGCATGCAAAAAATTCCAATACAGAACACATACAAGATGGTGCGGGAAGTTTTTGTGTATTAGTTTTCAAACTTTATTTTCCTTGCACATTTTCATTTTCGGATTGTATTTTTTCTGTTGTAATAAATTTCTGGGTTATTATTAATCGGCAAGACTTTTTTAGAGCAGTAAACCCAAGCAGGGGCTCTGGAATTAAGAACAACACAAAACCCAGCACAATAATGGCATTGTCTTCTACAAGATATTGTAATACCCAGGGATTCCTTGGTACTAACTTGTAATACTTGTCACATTGCAATTCTGCACAATGAAACTGTGATATTTGCATTACACTAAAACTAGTACTGTGGTTGTATGCATTTTGGTAACTTCGAGCAATACTTTATGAATACTTTTGTAATAAGCTGTGTGTAGATAACAGTGATTTGTAAGCTGATGTTAAGATGTTGTGTTGTAATTATTTATGTTGTGCTCATATTGAATAATGCACTCGAGAAGGTGTAGGCCTATGCTTATAGTTCTGAGAGATAAGTCAGAGACAGAAAAGGGTTGTTTACCTTTCCTCTCTTCCTTTCTTCAAGAACAGCAGCTTTGAAGAGGTAATTTTTCAGTAGAACAGAATGTTTGCTTCAGGTCAGTCTGCAACTCATTGACTCAGGAGCTCTAATGTTCAGAATTGTTTCTGAAGTTTGCATTGCGTTGTGTAAGGGAGGGTTCACTGTGGTCACATATGAAAGTGTTTGTCAGGTTCAGAGTGTCTTCATAAAACAAAAGAATTATATGTGCTTACATGGAAAATTTGTCATTTTCTATACTGTTGTATTTAAAGGCAATTTCGTCCAGCTAAATTACTAGTTATGATGGGCATTAGTAATAGTTGGGCAGACATCAAAAAAAGGTAACGCAAAAGTATTTGGGCATGGCCCTGAATTATGTATGTACAGAGGCTGTTCAGTTTATTTTTATTTATTTAGTTATTTATTTATTTACATTTGTTACATTCCCACCAACAGTGGTGGGCACAACACAAACAACAAAGACCAATGAGGACAAATGAGGTCACTGCAGGTACGTGGACACTTCCCCCACGCTGATAACAAGAGCAGGCAGCTCTATCAGAAGGGAAGGAACACATCAGGCAGGCACGTCTGCAATTGGCCAACACACGTAAGTAGAGTGTACCACATACATGCAGTGACCACGACAGACATTAATAAGCACAGTGAAAGGACATATAACAATTAAGACAGTATTAAACATAAAAAGCTACAGGAAAACACTAAGAGATATTATAAAGTGTTACATGTTGCAATTTTAGAAATATGCCACGACAGTAAATTTACAGTAGTTGGAATGTGAATTTGCTCTTATGCAGAGGAGTTTTACCACAAAACTTTTGTAACAACAAAAGCTGAGGCCTGTACATCTGTTGAACTGTATGATATTACAAATTAAAAAATACTTAAATGATGTGGCAATTAAATCTATAAGTGAAATTTTAGAACCAATGGTGCGAACAAGCAATAGTCAAACACATCTGTCAACTTGCAGGATTCCAAGTGCAGTGAGAGATTCTACTTTACAATTTAATAACCACATCCACATATATTCATTAGCAATAATGACTTTACCAATAATTTTTTTTTCATTCATAGTCAAATTTTTACGTTAGTTTTACATGCCAATGGAATATTAAACCAGAAGGATATTTCAGCTTTCAGTGTCCTAAAAATACAGTGATACCACAGAAAAATTTTCAAGTTGAGTGTTACCTGCATTCGAGGGTAAGCAGGTGCTAAAACATATTGGTGCACTGGGGACCCAATACCCTCCATTTTCTTTCTTTGTACCTCCTCCTGCATTTCAATGAACTTGGCATCTTGACGAATAATGTCTCTTGCTGACTGTGCACGAGGCAGGGCACCCTGTCAATAAAACACATTAAGTCAGTCTTGCACGACACTAAACATAATAATATTTAGAGAAAAAATTAATCAAGCAGTATTTAATCAATATCAAGAATAATACAAACTGAATAAAACAAAGTTATTTAAATACTAGCACTGGGCCAATGGCGATAACCAATTGTGGTAATCAGCCGATACGAGATTTCCAGATTTTTGAGATCAGCAGCAAATCACCTTTTTCTTTTTTAAATTGTAATAGTCATAAATTTAAACAATAAAAAAAGTAGATGGACAGAAAAACTATGTTAAGAGCACGAGACATGACTTACTTTGCAATTGTACACTGATAAAATAATGATGGGTTTCAGAAAAATAGCCATCTCTAAATCACTCACCCCTCCACTATTGAACAAACTTTTAGAGTGAAAATAGTCACATTACATAAATAAATAAATAAATTCTATCGCTCTATGTAACAGTGAAATGCGAACCAAATGCATATCTGAGTCATTGTAGTACTGAGGCTGGTGAGGGGACATGCCAGCAGAAATATTGCCAGGACCAGTTTCAAATGGTTAGATTTAGAGTTTTGGGCTAATACATTGAGACACAGTGCAAAAAGAATTTACAATATAAATATATGCATCAGAAGTGTTTACTAGTGACTAAATGATAATCTAGCTCTTAACACTGTATTAAAGTAATTAAAATACCATCTATGAATATACAAGAAGTTATTAACACAGTGAGCTATAAGAGCATCTCTCACTGCAACCAACTGTCTAAGGAACTGCACTGTCACTGTCACTGTCACTGTGATTGTCATACTGTCATTGTAAATTTGTGTTTGATGCTTAACCTCAAAATTGATCAACTCTCCAGATACTGTTTACAACTCCGAAAATGATTGAAGAAAGTTTGTGCTGCTTCGGATTGGGTTGTTTGTAGCCAGGAAACACTAATTTGTAGAAAAACAAGGGTATATAAAGAGGGAGGACTGAGTAAGTACTTAAAAATTATAATTTACACTTCAGTATTAAATTCTGTTTTTGTAGTAAGAAGCCACTGAAAATGGTCTTAGAATGCACAAGTTTGTTAAAACATATGCGGGATGTCATGTTTAGACTTGTTTTTGAATCAAGATAAGGTCGTACATACAATTATAAGGTATAACTTTGCTTCCAAGATACCTCCCTAGAAATATAAATTAATATTTTAACAAAAAATAATGTTATCATTTTTATGCTAGAGAGTGTTGAAAATGGACTTCACACAAAAATTTAAGTTTTGAATTTAAAGGTTGTGAAAGGGTTAAAATAGTTCCCAATTATAATAACCAAATATTTGGAAAAACAACTTTTTTCACGGGAACCATGAAGGGTCAGATAATGGAGTTGACTGTACATTCTAGTGTTTACTGCACTACGTTACTTCCTTCTTAAAGTAGCGTCACAAAAATATTCAAACACACATTGAAAACATGGCACGCATAAGTTGCATTTTATGTAATGTGATAAATTTTTTTACAATTTCTTAGCAATAAATATTTACACAAACAAATGTCACATAGGAAAAGTACACTGACAGACAGATATGTTTTGCTTTATAATAAATGGCTATACATGCTCTATCACAGAAATGTTATCTTCTAAGCAACACAAATTTTTTGCTTAAAGTTTAAAAGTTGTCCCTCTGTGCCTTTTCAAAAAAATCTGGGGAATTACTTTTTTTCATCAACAACCTCATGCAAAAACATAACTGTGAAAAGGGAATGATAAATGTAATTCTGCAGCCCACCTGCCCAACCCACCCACCCCCTGACACTAATCTGACAAATTTTCACCCCTGACCTCATTACTTAACAATTATACACACACACACATATACATATACTCACACACACACTGACAGGCGAGTGTCATTAGATAGCTAACTCATACACAGCCATTTCAATTTTAAAATACTTTCCTGTGTTTATTTAACTTGCCTTCTTTCTCATTGAGTAACAAAGTATGAGTCTAACAAGTACGACCCACCATATTGAAAATTTGCTCTAGACTGTTTGTTAAACTTAATTTGAACTTGTAACCTTACCTGTTTCTGCAAAGTATTTTCAATTGGAGGGATGTATGCAGATACAGGACGGTCCCGATCATGAAGCATCACTTCTTGTGGACGATGAAGAGACGACTGTGATCCACAAAAGGGTTTCTGTGATTGCTGGGTAGGAGGTCTGTAAACACATATTATGAAAATAGTTACATTTTCACATAGTTAAATTTACAAGGCTACTTCTGCTCAGTTATATAAATACATAATAAAATATATATGGCTATTCAATGTCAATCAAAAAATAAACTGTAAGACATATTTTAGAACTGGATTTTGTAATCATATTATCTGTGCACTTTTTCTTATCAATTGAATACTTTTTAAATATAGACTTCTCCAATTGTAGCAAATTAAACTTATAATATTCACAAAATAACCACGTGACAATTATGCTAAAAAAGTACAGACCAAATCATTATCTATAGTTTTTCAGGGGAACAGTACAAAAAAAATGCATATGGTCAAATAATAGATGCAGACTTATCTTCAGGATTAAATAAACCTCAATAGATGATGACTCAGAAATAAAAATTCCTCACCTAAAATGTGTATGCTTCAAGGAATAGAAAACAGCAGATTTTAATCATGTAAGGACTGTTCTTTGGTTTTTGCATCTTAGTCCATATTTGCTAGCTTATGAACCATTACATAAAACTTACACTATTAACATAAACAGAATTTATGGTATGTATAGTTAATCATTATATGTAAGACAATCTCACAATGTGTACTAAAAAATTTGTGGACGCAAATTTAAATGATTTGTTTGGCAAAATTTTGTCAAAAACATGTGTCATGGCGGATGCAGCTCGCACATTGTTGAGGTTATAAACCTCTTATAACTTTGTATGTGTTCAGTTTGATTGGAGTAAGCATTCAATATTACGTAGCTAGAATATTAATGTATGCACTTCATTAAAATACAACTTTACATGGAACAATTTTCGTCAAAGTATGTGTTTTTGATTATGAAGTCCTATTAAACATCAAAAAAGGGTATTTATATTGCACAAATTACTTCATCTCAGTAGTGAATGTTGGTGTATGACCAACTCACAAAGTAAGCATGCAATGTCAAGTATTCGAAAGCAAATTAATATTCATTATTTTGAAGTGTTGGTATTCGAGGTCGAAACAAATACGAATATGCAGTTTATTATTTATATTTGAATATTCTCACAGTCCTACTCACTATGCAGTGCAAAAAACTGTGTCCAATATGAGCCCTTCCATGACTTATATCAGTGACCATGTGTTCAGTATTGTAACATTTTTGGAACTTATATAACTGATATAGAGACCATGTTATACTTATTTTCTTCACCACTTTGTAGAGTTTGCTTATTTTGTTCTGTTCATAGTTTGTACTGTATTTTTGATATAATGTACTATAATGTTGTTTGATTAGTAAAATATTGTTTTCTAAGGAAGATGTTGCTTAATTTTGTTCCTTCAAGATTCAAAAAATCAAAAATAATTTTTGACATATAAAATATTTAAATAGTTTAAAATATTTATTTTTGCCCTAAACTCTCCTAAACTCTTTCAGATTAGCTCCAGCTGTATCTTCTTACAGCAATTGCTTTTCTGATTTTTTTTCTGATTAGTAGCCATATTATTTTATACTAAACACTTTGCTAGGTGATACAATTTTAGTTTCAGTTAGTGAATTATCGAGTTAGTTCTTTATTTAGCTGCTGTATGACTAATGTAGTTACTCAAAAACATTATGTAGTACACAACAATATATCAATATGTAAGATGATCTTAGGTTACCTTTCATTAACATTCTGTGGGCTTGGTGCTTTTTCTTGTCCTGCAGCAGAATAGTTGTTATAAGTATCCTGGTTACGATACACACTCAAATTTTGGTAGAACCGCTCTCCTTCCACGCCTTGTTGACTGTAGTGCTGGACACCTGTGTTTCCATGCTTATACATCACATGGGTCGGAGGTGCGGTGTTTGGAGGATGGTTGGCTGATGGCTTAGAATACAAATGTCCTTGCACATGGCCATGTGCAGGTGGGTGCAAACTAGGGTTTGAAGATTGCCTTGACCCAAGTCCTGTCAGTGGAAGTCTCATGTCATTTAAATTTTGGCTAGACCTGTAACAAAACCAAATCGCTCATCATTATGTATTTACTAATTATAATAAGTATGTTTAAAATCAATGATGACAAAAGATAAAGATGAAGTAATATACACACTACTGTTTATTCACAAAATTTGTTAATATTTACTACAATGTGTCCTACAAAAGAGCAGGAAGTTGAAGGCGGAAAGCAAGACTCTTCCTTCCAGCTGGCCTCAGGTTGTGGCAACAATAAAAGTTCTGCTTCAATAGACATATCTTATAACAATAAATTTAATTACATCATTTTTGGGAGTTATTACAAACAAAATTTATTCCAAAATATATTACAAAAAATACTAAACCAAGCATTAAAGGAAAATGTTTTGCTATTTACTCTTTATAACTGCTTACACAGAAGAGTCAAAAGTTTTGAATATTTACTTCATTGACATACATTAAACTCTAGATTATCCATGCCACTCAGTGGATCAATGTGGTACTTTCAGGTTCATCAAATTTATTACCGGGATTCCAAACTGTTATCGTAAAATAAGTATTTAATGTTTATAGACATGTGGTGTCGTAAAAAGTTCAGCAATTTTAAAGTTTTAGACTCAGCTTACTAAGTATGGGTGCTAATTTTAGCTCTGGTGATGTCTAGATGGTATTTAATCTCCTGCCATGTCTTTTGAATCACATGTACAGTTCAAATAGCTTAAATTACACTGCCTAGAAAATGTTTGTCCTGCTACTGACATTCCAAAACATTGAAAATCAATGTCATTTTGAAATGAAGTTCACGTGGTACACTATAGATTTATAACATGTCACAGAAATCAAATTGCTAATATAAAATATTTAACTAACTTAAGTAAACATTTTTGAAGTCATACTTCTTAATGCACATTGATAGTGAAATTCTGGTATGGAAAGAAATGTGCATGCACCATGCTACAGAAATGAGATCTATTTCTATGGGTACTGTGGATAAACAACAAATTGGATAATCCACCGCAGATAATCAAGAGTTTACTTACTTTATCTAGTTACTACCACTTTACTCCATTTTAAGTTTTTACAACTATAAGATGTGAACGTACTTAGAGCGCAGTCCTGTTGCAGGTGTTAATACTGATGCCGGCGGGCCTCCTTCGTAAGTCTTTTGTGGAATAGAGTTTGTGGAAGAAGTGCGGCTGTAACCAGGGTTGAATACTTCATGTTTGTTTCCGGAAGCTATTCCAGAGGATGGAATTGTCGGGCTGTGCAACATATCACCAGTGTCTGCTGAAAAAAATAATTACAGAGTGCCAAATTAGTGATGATTACATTTGTCACTCTTGTTAACAATAGTTTTATGGTAACATTACCTAATAGTGATACATGTTGGAGACAGAGCTTGGGGGCACAAAATGCATCCCCATGCTTGCAGCGGAGCTCGTAATTGAATTTGACTGATAAACTTAAGAAGAAGATTCATTAAAGCATAATGTGTGCCCTAGCTGGAATTTTATTGTAGAGGGAGCTTTCATGTACGAAGGCACCTAGATACTCACTGAACAAGCAATGACTACCATAAAACATTATTAATAAAAACTAGTGACTGCCACCTTCATTTGTGTATGAATGTGTTCTGTCTCATTGCATATGAGAATGACAAGACCTTTACTCCAATGGCCTCGGTCAGCAACCCTATGAAGTTGGAGCAGACGCCATGTTGCTCCAAGCCCCTAAAAGGAGCAACCAACTACGACACCATTTTGCACCAAGCCTCTAAAGACACACTACAACCCTTCGCAGTGCAGGATGTTATCTATGGTGGATGCAAAATTTTACCACCGCCAATAAATGGCAGTTAACTGCAATCACCAATGGCCTATGGTAATGTAATGTGCAGCCTGTTGTTGATGTAACACATACTGTGTTACAGGATGGTAAATGTACTTGTATGTGATGTACTATGTAGTACCATGCCCTAATATATACAGGGTATGTATTTAGTGTGATGCTGATGTACCTAACTCCAGTAGATCATTGTTGTATATGTAACTCTGGCAATCAGTCACCAGCAAAACTGCCTTCCCCCGATGAATCTGGGGAAATAAATACCTTCAAGAATATTAGGTTGTTTATTCACTGCTTTTCTCCTCTCCCTCCCCAGAGCGACCTTTTGAGGACTGTAACTTACCACCCCAGTCTACCATCAGTCATATGAGAGCTGCTGACACCTCCACTACATGAAAACCAGGAACACGTCAAAAGTATTAATCTCCAACTAATAAAAGTTATCATGGATAGTGTCTCTATAGCACTAGCAAGAAAACTAGATCTGAATAGAGTAAAAGCTCTAAAATCTACAGGTTTGAGAAAGTATAGAATGTCGATATAGTTTTCTCTAGAATACGGAAATAAATTAATACAGTACAAGGATACATAAAATAAGTAGTAATAAGTTGCCCTATGGCTGTGTATTGTATGTACATAGTTGTAATATTGTGGAAACGTGATAAGTAACACATTAGAAAACAGAATCCCACCAAAAAAATCTGGAGCGCATGGTCGGTGCTGGATTGTACACTGTGCCAAACTGAAGAATGCAAGATTACAGAGCACCGAATATATTGGCACATACACTTACTGCCTGAAAATAACCTTCATGACACTGACAGGTACCGTTTCTAGTTCTGTGCCATGCCATTTGCCTTCATGGACACTCCAACCACTTGCAAGGCCATGATAGTGAGGGTGCTGGATGGCCATGTCTGGTAATTGGCTTCCGCATACCTTGATGTGACCATATGGCCACATACATGGGAAGAACACGCACAGCACCTGGCGCTGCTGCTTGAGCAGTTAGCCAATTCACACAGTTACACTTACCCTGCACAACTGGGGTTTGCACTTCCTCATAGTTGTGACTGACCCTTTCACCTGCTGGGTGGAGTTGTTGCAGTTTCAAACATGAGAGCTGGGAATATGGCTAATGTACTAGGCATCCGAGGTGTTTCCTCTGTCAACTGGAAGCCTCTACTACTACTGTGTGGGCCTTGCCCCAAAATTGACAAAACCTTGTGAAGTTGTCAGGCAACATGATGACCCCTCCAAATACTTAATCAAAGTGGTCGAGCGAGCGGGCAGGCGGGCGGGCGGCCAAAGTTTATCTCAATGATTTACAGCTGGTCCAAATGGATGCTCCACAAACCATCTACAATGATGCATCTTCCATCGCCCCAGCAAAAGCAGGGTGCCAAGAGGCAGGCCCCAATGTAGTAACTGATTCAAGTGCCTAGGTGACATTTATGCTGGAGCAGACCTAATTAACTAATGGGTGACCCCCAGGGCCCCCCAAGCTCAAATAACTGGGGTAAAGACAAGATGCCAAGGGCACATGTCAGGACTGTGGGTGCATCCACACAAAAAATGTTAAAGCTATTTGCGGTGCTGAAGTGCCAGACAGATACTCCACCCCCTTCCCTGATGGTGCATGCTGAAATGGAGAAATAGGGAGACGACGAAGATGCCGTCCCAGGGGTGTTGCACCCAACCGATGGGTCATTAGCAAGCTCGCCTGCTGACTCATGGTCCGGATGGACCAGTAACTTAAATGATAGATGTCAATATCACTGACCTGGATACACTAACCCTCCCTGACAGAGACAGTCCCACAACAATTAACATAGATGGGGCTCTGCCTGATGTATAAGTACCTTAGTGTGAGATGCTCCAGTAGCCATCCAGGTGAAGAGCAATGCCACAGACCCAGATCCAGAGCTAACACCAACGCTGTGACATACACCGACTCATATCCCACCCCAGCGTTACCGAGACTTGAATTGATGAAACTAAATCCCCAGATAGTCCTACTTAAAAACCACACAAGCCTTGATGCCCAGTCTTCGTCCACACCTCCCTCCAAAAAATTACATTGCAAAACTCATTCCAGTACATCGATCACTTCTTTAGAAACCCCCTACCCCAAGTGCCCACATCTCAGCAAGTGTACAGGGTGTCGACAACGATAACATCCTTGGAAAATGGGGTGCATGTGGTGTCCACTCCAGTCTACTAAGACCGTTATGACATGCTGCTGTGAAAATGGATCGACGAACAGTCGAGAGGCTGCAAAGTCACTAATCGATCCTGCCACAACCTCGCAGCAGCCATCTCAGGAGGATGGCTGCGTGTAGATGACTGTGAGGCTCATCAACTTTGGGCTAGGTTCTATTCTTGTTTAGTTAGTGGCCACCTGAGGACTTACAACCTAGGCAACGACCTTGCTGCCTATGTCATTGTTACTATTGATGTCACAAACCCAGAGAACCGTTACAATCTCGTGTTCTCCACAGGCTAGTGCGCAGTTCCTCACCTTTCACAAGCTAGCTGGCACTATTTCCGAGCAATCCCAACCACCTGTGATTCCCACCCACTGTCAGCCACCCCTAGTCATCACGTCACCCCTGTATCCCAACCCCACCATGGCAGTAGCCATCAAAACATACAATCAAACATTAACATTCTAAAAGAAAAGTTACTTTAAAAAGTGAAAATTTAGGTGTATATACAAAATGTCTAAAAAATAATCCCACAATTTTACACAAAATAGGCATAGCTAATCTGCTTAGCTTGAATCACTAAGGTTGAATTAGTTATCATGCCTGAATTGAATGACTTCACTATGAAAATTTTATGGCCATGCAGTACAGAGTCCCAATGGGAAAATTAAACCATATTATCAAAACACACTTATTTGCATATAAGAAATAAGCTCATGATACTGTCTACAAATTAAACAATGTTTATTTTTTTTATAAAGGGGCTGTTTTTGGTATAACTGTACCTCAACTGCAACTAACAATATGTTTTCCATTGCACTGTTATATCTATGAGGTTCCCTTTAAAAAACTATTAACAATACTGTACTTTATGACAGTTTTGTCATTGGGTGGAAACTATATAAACATAACTTGCATCTAAAAAAACAAAACAAATAGCCATTACTTACCAACCAACCAATGATTCAGTAAACATAAAAAAAAATTTGGTTACAAGAGAAAAATTAAACTACTGCAGATTTCCATGCTGTTGAAACTTAACTCTTTAAAGCATATTTGCTGAAGTTACTTTTGGTAACTTCCTGACTAAAATCTTTAAATTGAGGCATTTTTATTTTTAATAACTAGTACACACCCTGATTAAACTTCACCAGATGATTAAAAGTATTTTAACACATTTTATCAATAAAAATAGAATGCCAAAAAGATTTTTTTAGAATAAACATTGTTAAATTCAATTAAAGGCTACAGAATAAGGAGTAAAATCAAAATACATATCTCTTCTAGAGTAGTCTTAACACACATAAGCAAAAAAAAATTGTTAGCTAGAAAAGTTCAATAAAAAATACATGCAATGCACACAATCACAGTACTATCATACATGATTTAAAATCACGCACTTAAAAAAAATGCACTTACTGTTAAGAGATGGTACCGACTTAGAACTCTGTATGGTTGGCATATTCTGTCTGTGATCTCCCAGAATGCCTGGTTTACCCTGCATGCCAGATGACAAGTCTCTCTCACTGTGATGTCGGCCTATAAAGAAAATACATTTTTGTCCACACAATATGCATAAACTAAGCTAGGGAACTATGAATAAGTAAACTTCTATCATCAAAACCATGTAACAGCTACGAAGAATCATTTTCAGGCTTGCATGTGAAAACACCACAAAAAACCGGAAGGCTATTTTCACAGTCTTCCAGACCTACTTCCAATAAGCATATCCATACTTCAGCTGCATATTTGCATAATGCTACAGAAATTCAAAACATCCAAAACTAAATTATTGAAGCTAATAACTGTTACATTAACAAATAGTCTCCACAACATGCTCCACTCACATGCAATCCTAATAACACTAAAATACACAATGCAGATGATGCAAAACGCATGGCACATCTCAACAACAAAGTCCATATAACATCAATTCATTATAAAATTAACATGACACTACAAGAAAAAAATATAACACTATATTGAAAACATATCATAAACAGGACCACAAAATAAAAGCTTCAGAAACACACCTAAAGCTGTTATGATAATTTTCTATGCTTACTGCAATATCTGTTAGTTGGTGAAACTGCATCCATCTTCATCAGTCCCAAGCCGATGGCGAGTTAAAAACTGGCAGCACCATCAAAACCCATCTCACTGCAGTTACTTCTTCTTCTGTCACCAAAATGAATGTGTGGTGTTTTATAACAACCCATCATTATGAAATTATTAACATGTCACTTCTCTTTGTTGGTTTGAGTTTCAAACTGATGTGACTTTTAGTTCTGTACGTTATTACTTAGTGAAGCATTTAAAACAGTCTCTCTCACATATTAAATCATTTTAACAAAACAAAATAGCCAAATGCTCACAGAAAACCAAATACTTCCTTCAGGAGCATGCAAGAATGGTCATTTGTTACAAAAAGTATTGTTATTTTTAAGTGTTTGAATCTAAAGTTTACTTATCTTAATTATCAAATGCTTGACATAATTTAGATATACCCATGCTAGTATCTGTAACACCCAACAGTATTTCATAAAATTTGAAAGCAAAAATATATTATGCAATCTAGAAAGATGTAGCATGTCCTTAATTCGGATAAAAAAATTTATTTTTCTCAACCTCTACTAGTTTCACACTGATGTAATATAGTACATCATACAGCACTGTCACATTTTTTAAAACATATTTCAGGATTCCTCTAAAAACAAGAAATTTTCAGATTCTGTCATGCAGATCCTAAAACAAAGACCACTTGTCATTCTCGCTATCTTTTCAATACATGGACTGCATGAGACTCATGTCATACAGGTGTAAATTATGTGGGTGGGTGGAATAATTTCCACATTTTTAAGTATTTAAAATATTTTAGTAAACATTTGACACCATTTATGATATTTCAAGCACTTGTTATAGGATGCAAGTTTAGGAAAATATTTGACAAGAATGATTATGTCGAAATATCTTGTACACCTGTATAATGGATGTTAGCCTTCATTAGTGTACTATTAATCTATTTGTCAAAATTTATACATCAAAGAGTCATTTTTCCTACTAAATTTTTATCTTTCTCTTTATCATTTTCCTTTCCAAATACCATGGCTAACTGCCATTTGTTGGGCATTGGAATCATTATACTTCCGATTATCTTTCATGACTGCATTGTCTTCTAAGGCATTCTCTTAAAGCATTTTGGAAACCACTCCAAGACACAGTATTAAAAACACCGACAAGTGCAAAGTTTTCCCACAATGTTTAGCTAAAAATTATTTATTTATTTTATGTGTTGCTTTCCAGTTTTGACTATGAAAATTAATATAAATGTTTAAATTTGTAGACCACATGACAATATCTTCTCAGTTTTCAAGTACGTTTATTTTCTTAGTTTTATACTGCCACAAACTTCCATGATTGCTCCTTGAATAAAATTTAGCACGTCTCAGTCTTTTAGAGAAAATCCTGACTTGATGTAAGCTTTTGTACATACGCCATTGCTTAGCACATGTATGTCTGTAGAAGAAAACTACAAAAAAAAACACAAATTAAGCAAAAAATTGCTGTTGTCAGGATTTAACGCCACACAATACTCCACAACAGGAATATGGTCAACAAACAAAGAAAAACAAAGAAAAATGGACTAACAGAATGAAAAAACCCCCACAAATGATGACAGCACAAAAATACCGAACCCAAAAAAATTCTGCACAACAGTTGAAACGAGACAAAAACACAGCAAAACGAAAAGATGAAACAAACACAATAGTTTTCCAAAAACAAAAAAAAAAGAAAAGAGAAATGAAAAAAACCCCACAAATGATGACAGCACAAAAATATTGAACCCAAAAAAATTCAGCACAACAGTCAAAACGAGACAAAAACAAGACCAAACGAAAAGACGAAACAAACACAACAGTTTTCTGAAACAGAAACAAGCGACGTTTCGGGAACTGCTATCTGCTCCCGTCCTCAGGCAGAGACGCACATGGTACAGGAACACAGGTGCGACTGAGAAGGGGATGAAAAAATGAGGGTATTTATCAGAAAATGGACTACATCTTGCTTAGCCAATGACAGACAAGCTGAATCCCCATTGGCTGTCTGGAGTTAAAGCGGATTGGTTATTGTAGGTTGAGTATTGGCTATTGTTTTGTGCTGCAGGGATGTCCGTTCTGTTAGTCCATTTTTCTTTGTTTTTCTTTGTTTGTTGACCATTCCTGTTGTGGAGTATTGTGTGGCGTTAAATCCTGACAACAGCAATTTTTTCCTTAATTTATGTTTTTTTTTGTAGTTTTCTTCTACAGACATACATGTGCTAAGCAATGGCGTTATGTCCAAAAGCTTACATCAAGTCATGCACTCCCATTGCACAAATCTTTCAAAGATAATAGAGAAAATCCTGGCTTACAGTTCACATCTGTTTAACATATGTTTACTTTCTTTTGCTTATCATACATGGAATATGCTACAAAACTGGACAATTTAAACAATTACTGTCTAGCAGGAAATAGTTACAAGAAATTAAATCAGAAGATGTTTACTTTTAACTTAGGTAATAAAATTGTGTATTTATGGCTATGATTTACAAGGAAAAAATATCTTACATAGATGGGAAATACATGCTAATGAGATACAAAAATGAACAGTAAGATGTACTGGGTATTTATTTTGTGACTAACTAAAATTTAACACTTTTCTGATTAATTGGTTAAAGCTAATAACAAGTATGGGAAAAATATATATATATCAAAGCTGTCAAAAAAGCAGAATATAAAATTTAATAAAAACCTGGATATTGTTAAGTGCCATATTTTAAAATATCTACCAAAAAAAGTTTCTTATTAATTTTACAGATATATATATATATATACACATATATATATATATATATATATATATATATTTTTTTTTTTAACTACAGTGAGTTTCAATTAACTAAGATTCTGTATTATCCTGGCTGAACAATTTTAATTGGCACTAGACTGTATGAGTTTCTTGACCGTATCAGTTACAGTGCCTCCTTTTGGCTCCCCACTTCTATGGTTCGCTTTTGTTTTATCCCTTCTTTTGCCATGTCAAGTGTCAACCACAGTGAGTGAAGGGTTCATCTATCTAGTGATTATTAAAAGTACAGTAATAAGTGCAAAAAGGAAACATATTCTTTCTCTGGAAGATAAGCTTAATGCAAATAAATATTTTGATCAAGGTGAAACCTTAAAAAAGTGGCAAATGGCTTGGGTGTTGGTGGAGGAGGAAAAGGGCACAGATTGAAGAGTGGGTCTCTCAGCGCACATTATCAATAAAAACATCATAAAATATACGAAAACAATGAATAATAGTAATTATGAACAAACATTGAAGGCAATGGTTTGATGGTTTCAGCACATGAGATGTAAGGGTAGTCCATTATCTGGTCCAATGTTCTTAAAGTGTTTTCAAGATGGAGAAGAGGAATAATGCTAGTATAGGTTTTGCTAGATCGCTGGAAGAAGTGGTATAGCGCAAGGCTTTAAAAAATTTCAGGCGAGTTGTTTTCAACCCATGCATGTGCAGTAAGTAAATTAGATGGTATAGTTAAGAAAACCCAATAAAGTCTACAAAAAAATTTACGAGTGAGATGAAATGGGACTCAATTTCAAAATGTTACTGAGCAAGACTAGCACAGCAGTTAAGGAGGAACAATCAGCTTCTGTAATAAAATAAGGAAGGAAAGAGTTGCAGGTGTGCGCTAAACAGTACTTTGACTATTAATTTAAATTTATATTGATACGCGAGGTCAAAGAACCCAGGGCTTTCAATAATAGTAGCATGGATTATCTTCCGGTAAATTACACCAAAAATCTTAAAAATCTTAAAAAAAAACACTTTTCTGGCCAGTTTGTACCATGTGTAAAAATATCTGTGATGAAAAAATTCTTCCACATAACACTCTTCTCCCTCTAGACAATGCACCCGCACTCCAAGATAATTGGGAATAGGTAGGTGGTGAAATAAGTGTTCTGTTTTGACCCCTAGCATTACTTCTTTAATTCAATCACTCAAATAGGGATCTTAAACAATATAAAGCAACATTACCAGCAAAAGACTGCTGAAAAAAATTTCTTGATGACCTAGAAAATGAACAGTTGTAAATAATATTAACTTCAAAGTTGCCATTTACTGATTGGGCGAATCATGGAGTGATGTGAAAAAATCTACACTGAAGAATAGCTTGAAAAACATCACGCCAAAAAATGATACCACTGAGCCAACTATAAACCAAGACTATTTATTTAGATGATGAATATGATTTGCCTCCATACCACCTTTAGGAAATGCTCCCAGTTAGAGAAATAGTCAGAGAAAAATGTAAGCAATTGATTAAATGATGAACAATGTGAACTTTTGGAGGAGGCTATCGCCAATTTAGTGTCACAAAATAAAAAAAACTATTGTTGACAAAGATAACATCAACGGGGGAGGCCTAGCAAGCAGCATCAGCCACACTGATGGTTTGAGCGCTATCGAGATGACACAACTCTACATAGAACAAGATGACACGTCATCAGCTGACATCATTAGCTTGCAGGGTCCACACAGTAGGGCGTTTAAGAAGGAGGCAGTGCAATCAAACATAAATATGCAAAGAACTCTTTCCAAAATGTGCAAATCAATGATTTTCAAGCGTGTAAAAGGTATGTACTATAATATAACTTCAGTAATAGTCATTTAATAGTACAGTACATTATACAAATGCTATTTTAGTACTTTGATAAATTTTTTTCTTGTGAAATAAACTGATGAACTATCAAGAAATAACTGTTTAAGAGTACTTTTTTTTTTAAGTCCTGTTAACCCTTACATGATTAAAACAACAAAAAGGTTTTCTTATTGTTACTAAAGTAATTATTTTAAGTATCTCAAAGGAGAAAATCTGTTTTGTTATTCTATCCTGTTATTCCAGATTTTACTTATTCAAGGTTTCTGCAGTCCACATTAACTCGGTTAATCGAGACACTACTTTATATCTAAAATTAGTAAATAACAGAATACAATCAATTAATTCAAAAGTACACACAAACTTATACTGTAAAAATTTGGTTTTTAGATGTCAAAGATAAAATTAAACAGTTAAACCTGCAATAAAAACATACAAACCTATAACAGACCATTAATGATAACCAAAATAAAAAATTCAACCAAACAAAATTAAAATATATATATACTATATATTGTTTATGAAAACACTTCAGGGGCCTGTTGCACAGTTGACATAATATTACTAATTAACATTTACAAGTTATTAGTTACAATTATACTTGGTAGTAATTTGTGTTGCATTATAAAAAATTATTTCCTACCATATAAATTAATCAATTTTTACAAGTAAATTTTACAAGTTTCAAATGAAATGATAAATATTGACTATTCTTAAACAGGATAACATGTTTATTAATTTTATTTTTATTTTTATTGAATGATTCTACAGTTATTGGAGCTGTTAATTGTTTAAGCATAAATGCATTTTTGTTAAATGCTAAGAATGGGTAAGCCATATGAGTTGCAACTAAAACTATTAGTTGTTAAAAAGATTTGACAACAAAACACCTGTACAAATTTGTGTAATGAGTAACAAGCTATTTGAACACAAAAAAAATGTTGTGTGGAATAAAATTAATTTGTTAGCCAATGGACGGCAAATATAGGGTGTACATCAGGGCCAGCCTACTGTGAAAAAGTAAACAGTAATTCTGTTTAAATTGGTTGAATCACTAGGCTTTTAGTCAAAATGGAGAAGGTACAAAAATATCAGATAAAATGTAAGTAAATTTATTTGATAGAAATGAAGTTAACCATTTTACTCTGGGAAATAACACACAGTCAAACTTCCAGTAACAGACACTTGCTATTCTCTGGCACACCAACACTGGCTTTTATTAAGGTAACAACTCTGTTTAGCGGACGTTAAAACAACTAACAAGGACATCAACATTTCCAAATTTTCTTTTTAATTTTCTCAACAATATGCACACATTACAATTTTAAAGAATAAAAATGTTGTTTATTTACATTTACGTAATTGAAAATTTAAGCATTTATTCATCATAAAGACAATAAAAATATATACATCATATGTTCGTGAAAGGTTTCGCTTTGGCAAAAGTACTGCACAGCATGACATTAGTCACAATTCAGCTAGTGTTAACATATGGATTCTTTACCTAGTAACTCAGTGCTATCGGCCCTATGGGCAAAGTGGATAACTTTTAACATTTTTGCATCTTTTACCAAACATGAAAAAGTTAAAAAATTTGTTTAATTTTGTGCTTTATTTAACGTAATTTGAGAAACCTCGGAGGGAATGAACAATGGCTAAGAAACGAAAACATCTTAGTGTTTGTGAGATAGCAAGTAAATTTGATGTGGGAGAAACACAAATAGAATAAATTATAAAGAGTGAATATAAACTTACAAAATTATGGATGGACAATGGTTATGTTTCAATTAAACATTCATTTTTAAAAACTGAAGGGTTAGCAGTAGATAAGCTGAATGGTTATGCAGGACAAGAAGCAACAACATTACATTTCCCAAAGTGAATGACGATTGATGACTTTTTACATCATATGTAGTGCTCTACATGAGATGTGTATGTGAAGATGAATAAGTTTAAAGGTAAATAAACTGTAATAATATTTAACAAATTTGTAAATTATATATATATTTTTTCAAACCCCTTCTTTACAAAATTTGAATTTATCAGATTTTTAATTAGGTGAGGTTAAATAAAACTATCTATTTCTCAATAAAGACCAATTCTCAATAGAGCACAATTTTACTTTCCCCATGGCTGTTTATTATTTAGGAGTTTAACTGTATACGATTATTAAAAATTTGTGGCTTTCATGGTTACATTTGAACTTGCATTTTTACCTTTTAAATTTGTAGAGAATCATACTAAATATATTTAATGCTGCAAAAATTACAGGTATAGAAGGCCACATTTTCTGTTTCACATTTAAATCATATTATTAGTTGTTTAACTTTTACATACTGGAAGTAAAACAAATTTTTTTTTATTAATTTAAAATTTGACATGCCTTTGTTGTAACTATAAATTGGGTGGTTATTGTAATAGTGATCCAAATGCCAAAAAACAAAACAAATATGGAGATAACTTTTTTTGTACCTTTAGCAAGGTGTGTTTTAGTGATTAGTAAAGTGTGCACAATTTGCTTTAATTTCTACTAGTTTTGGAAAAGTCACCTATTACACAGATTTTATGATGAAACTGTTTACAAATGATCTATTATCTCAGTGAGTGATTTTGCACTTGGACCACAACTGTTCACCAGCAATTCAAATTTTATGAGCCTTGAATCATACCCAATGTTTCGAAGCTTGGTATAATCTTGGAGGACTTGTCGCATTAAGCCTATCTGCATAACCGTGCAACGTAAAACCCTAAGAAACCAAATCTTAGTGCGGAGGTAAGAAATTTCATATGCTGGTGAAGCCAAAATAAACCTTGTCATTCAGGTAACCCCATAACGTGAACTCACACGAAGTTGTATCTGGAAATTGTGGCAGAGGCCTGGATAGTCCACTGTAACCAATACATCATTTAAAAAAGCAGTTTTCTAGACATTTTTGTACATAGATGTGCAAAGGGATAGACCCAGGTGGACAGAGAACCTACCTTAACCTTCCGTTAGGCGCGCGCGCCTGACAGGTGCATTCTTATCTTGTTTATGTTCCCTGCACGAGGTCGTGTGTCGGGGAGGGGGCTGCTATCGTCTAGCTTCCTAACTTTTGTTTCTTCTCTGGTTAGTTCATGCATGACTGTTGACGGAGTTACTTCAAGGCTGTGGCAGCCATTTTCACCCTGCAGGTGCAGCGCGACTACTGACGTAAGTTTTTCGACTATGATATTTTCAATTGCTATCTTCACCAAATTGCTTATTAATTCTATTCAATTACACACTTATTAGCTAAGATTGTGAATTTAACATTAACTACTGAAAAAATAGAATCACCTAGTAGGTGTGACGCGACTTCATGTGTTTGTTTTACAATATGTGTTTCAGGATGGCTGGGAAAAAAATAATTTATAACTTGGATAATCCTGAAGACGTCAAGAAAATCCATAGTATGCTGTTTGATGATACTTCGGGAGATGAGGACTTTGGAGAACAATCTGATTCTGATAGTGAAGATCAGATACACGAGCGAGAGGAAAATTCAGACACTGAGCAAAGCTGTAATGAATCAGATGGTGATGATCCCGGTAATGCATCTTACTACATGGCAAACCATAAGAAAAATGGTAAGATCGTCGATTCGTACCAATGGAACAAATGCCCATGTCCGAACAAGAGGAGAAGAGGTAAGCAAAATTTGTTATTACACATCCCTGGGGTTATAGGAACAGCAATGAATGCTGAAACCATTTTAGATACCTGGCTTATTCTTTTTGATGAGTCAATACTCGACTCTGTTGTTGCATGGACAAACCAACATATTGAACTTGTAAGACCTCAATTTAATCGCCTCAGAGATGCACGTTCGACGGATGTAATAGAGATGAAGGCTTTTATGGGTTTGTTGTACCTAGCTGGTGTGTATCGTGGGTCACGCCTGAACTTAGAAGACCTTTGGGATCCCTCTGGGGATGGTGTTGAAACATTTAGGCTCACCATGTCCTTAAAACGCTTCCGATTTTTGATGAGGTGTATTCGATTTGACAACAAAGAGACGAGAAATGAAAGGAAAGAACTAGATCGAATTGCACCAATACGAGAATGTTTTGAAACATTTGTTGCTAATTGCCAGAAAAGTTACTCTCTTGGAGAGAATGTCACACTTGATGAAAAATTAGAAGCATTTCGGGGTCGTTGCGGTTTCTGCCAGTACATTCCCTCAAAACCTGCCAAATATGGAATCAAGATCTTTGCACTTGTAGATTCCAAAATGTATTACACTTTCAATATGGAAGTATATGCTGGGTAACAACCAGATGGACCGTATGCTGTCAGTAATCATTGTACAGATGTTGTTCATAGGATGGTATCGCCCATAGTCAACTCAGGACGAA
Organism: Bacillus rossius redtenbacheri; assembly: GCF_032445375.1. Classification (NCBI taxonomy): domain Eukaryota; kingdom Metazoa; phylum Arthropoda; class Insecta; order Phasmatodea; family Bacillidae; genus Bacillus; species Bacillus rossius. Next base: position 115,419,210 of record NC_086331.1, read on the forward strand.
ATGTTACTACTGATAATTGGTTCAGTGATGTTCCACTTTTGAGTGATTGGCCGATAAAAAACTATCCCTTGTTGCCACACTGAAAAAAAATAAATGGCAAATCCCTGACGTATTCAAAGACATGGCTAACAGAAGTGAAAAGTCCAGTATATTTGGATTCAGAAAAGAAGGGACTTTATTTTCCTATGTTCCTAGGTAAAACAAAAATGTATTTCTCATATCCAGCCTTCATTTTGACGATGCAATCGATGATTCTACTGGGCCTTCAAAAAAACCGGACATCGTAACATTTTACAATGAAACTAAAGGTGGTGTGGATACGGTGGATAAATTGTGTGCAACGTATAACGTGGCGAGAAATGCTCGGCGGTGGCCTTTGGTAATATTTTTTGCTATGCTCAATGTGGCCGGTATCAACGCACAAGTCATTTACTCTGGAAACGGTTATGTTGTAGCCAACCGCAGGACATTTTTACGCCAACTTGCCAAAGGTCTTGTTTCAGAAGAAATGACACGACGCAGTGCTGAAAAACAGAATTTACACATAACACTTCGGCACAGATTGACAGAAGTAACCAAGCAGCCTCTCAAGTGTAGGGAATCGAACAGCAAATCACAAGAGATGAACGACCAAAACAATAAAAGGAAATTGTGTGAGCCTTGTCGCGAAGACAAACAACGCAAAAATACCAAATATTGTTGCGCTACTTGTGGCAAATGTTTGTGTTTGAGTCATGTCACTATTATTTGCAAAGATTGTTATGAATGTAAGACATCTTCTGCAGATGATGGTTTGGAAGTTGATAGTGAATAAGTGCAAAAGGCCTGTGAGTTGGTAAAAAAAAGACAGCTGAAAAACAAACAGTGTCTGCAATTTTTATATTTTATGTGTTCTCCGAATTTTTAGTGCTTTTGTTTTTTCATTTTATCATGCTATTTTACTTTAAAACATATTTCCATCTGGACTCATTTATACGAGAAGAAAAGTTTGTATATTACCTATTAATTTCACAAAGATTTGGATTGTGTATGTACCAAATAAGAAGTGTAAATAATGCATGGAATTAATCGAAATATAAGAACTTACATATTTCATAACATATCTCACTAAATTATGTTTTATTTAAATACTGAAAAATAATTTTAAAATATTATACCTGAATTTCTTTGTTACTGATCTACAGCTATTGTTTTGGATTTTTTATGCATTTATACTGTGGTAATATTAACAATAAATTATGAAGATTCTTATGTTAAATAAATTTTAAATTTACATTTTAAATCTTTACATATATACAGTTCAAATTTACATGGTATTGTAATGAAACTCTTCAGTAGTGGGGATTTATGTTGGTGGAAATAGGAGGAGCACCTCACAGGTGCATTGCGCCAATCCATGTTTGAAACATAGGTGCGCCTATCGGAAGGTTAAATTAGTCTTATTAAAAAATAAACCGAAGAAACATGGATGGTATAGCTGGAAAATTACGCATACCGTATTTACTCGCATATAGGTCGCGGCAATTTTGCCAGATTTGATGGGAAAAAAATGAAGTGCGACCTATGTGTGAAGAAAATTTTTTTTAAATTTTTGAGGAATTTTTTTTGCAATACAGTAGAATCCCGCCGATGCGACCCCCCTCTGATGCGTCCATTCCGTTAATACGACAGTTTTTTTGAGAAACCGTGAAAAAATTGAGCAGAGAAAGTCGAAAATTTGAGTAAAATCGGCTGAAAAACCAATCTGTTACACTTTGTTGGGCGCTATGTGTTCACGTTTATCTTGGCGAGAGCTGTACTGTAAGCAAGCCGAGCTTGGCGCGTCCACTATCGCACGAAAAGCCGTCTCAGCTGTCATGATGTATCTTACCTGCCCGCACGAAAAGCCACTGTGGTAGCTTCTGCGAGAGCATAAGAAACTCGTCCGGCCAGGCTGGCGGTAGCTGCGGCTTGACGCCATACGTGACAGTGACGCTTATCTCTCCATCCCCTGCTAATTCTTCAAGACTCATCCCTCCCAGAGCCACAAACCATGTAACCCCCCCCCCCCCCCCCCCCCCAATTCTCCAACTAACATTTCAACACATTCCCTCCCTTATTTCAACCTTCTGCGTGAGAAACTGTCAGCATCATACTCCCCTCCCACACCGTGTGCGGCAAAAGCCAGGTTGTATAGTCCATTCTCGGTAAAATAAATATTTTTATGGGCTTATACGACTGTCCTTCGCCGTTAATAAATACTTTATAAGTTTAAGTTATTATGATACAAGTTGTTTATTAGTCACACAGCAGTTTCTGCTGAAAAATCACTAATACCTCGAATTTTATTGAATAGAAAAATTTAGCAGGGCCGTAAATATATTTATTTTACTGCATAGTTACTTTTCCATCTGCATTCGAACGTGTTTTTTTTTCTCTTTTTTTTTTTTTACGCTGTGAAGGGTCGTGGAAAAGATAATTGCTTGAGCTGTCAAAATAAACATCGCTGACGGCAAGGGCGGGAGCGCATCCTGTTGGTCTGTCGCTGTGATTATCTACTCCAAAAACATGTCACAGCATTTCAGGATAGCTTTGTTCTTATATTTTTCGTTTATAGCCGAATGTTTTCTACCTGATCCACACAAGTTCCTTCGCCACGTTTTGAACGAAAATAACAACCAGCCGGCTAGCATAGCCGAACTCGCGTGACGTGAATTCACTTAGCGTGAGTATTTATCGGAACCCATAACGAAAACCGCTGTAGATATAAAAAATCATAACAGGCCTTTTTTATTCGTACTTAAATTTACTACAACTTTTATTCTGTGCATTTTTTCAATACAAAGCACTGTTTTCGAGTTATAGTCTACAATTAAGACATTTTAAGAAGTCAGGAATCTAACTTGACTTCAATTTTCTATATACGGTTATTACGAGTACTTGTTACAACAATTTATCAAGCCATTATCAGCTCTCGTAGTAGCGGAGTTTTACAGTACCCGTTAACTCTTTCGTGCACGGCGCGCCGGCCGTTCGCGTTATTAAATTACCGGTGCGACCTATAATAATAATAATTTACACCTGCAATTAGGCTTCCGCCCGGTGGCAAGGAGTTCCCACCCCCCAACTACCCTCACTATATGGGGGGAATCTTAAATACCAAATTCAAGACCTCAAATTATGGGTGCAATCTATATGCGATGGCGACTTATATGCGAGTAAATACGGTAGGTGCTAGATAAGGAATTGAAAGGCAGCATATTACTCAAGCATGTCCAGATGTAAGTTTTCAAGTAAAGTATGTGCAACAAACAAAAATAGTTCTAAAAAACATTATAGGGACTAATCCTGGACAGCTTGCGCTTTTAAACGTTAAAACTGTACCACCCTTTGCCCTGCCAGCTTGAGGAGATAATACATTTGTTTACATTTGTAGGTGTGTATTTTCAAGACAAACAGATTGCTGATTAATATTTGTAATGTTAATGGAAAATCCTGTTAAGGAAATTACAATGTCAGGCTTTATTTGTGTGGTGTATAACTGCAATCTGTACAGTCATTTTGTAAGTTACTGTTTACATTGTAACATGGAAAGACCCTGCCCTTCCCAGCTTCTATAGAATTTGTTGAGGAAAAATTATGATGTTTTATTCATTCATAATAAATCAGCTGATTATATAGTTTTAAGGTCATAGTGACCTAGTTTTTTATACTTGTACTTCATCATTACTAATATTCTTGTAAATAATTTTTATATTAAGATGTTTTATTTAGAAAAGGGTATGAGGGTATTTTTTAAGTATGTTATTTATTTGAAATTTTGTTTTAATGCCTATATTTTATGTTTGAAATTATTCAGAAGCTTTAATAACTTTTCTAGAACATTTGGTATTATTTGAGTAAAAGAAAGGACAAGGACAGGCGCGCAACTTGGTGGCGCCATGGTTTTTTCAGACCTTTTTTCAGTTCAGAGGCTTTCTGCCAATTTCCGTAGGTATTCTTATGAGGGGAAAGTTGAATTTGTGCATATTCCACGGAGCTTATGACTAGAGTAAGAGAGAGAGACAGTAAAGTAGGCATGGACTTCTGGAAGTTTTGCTGTAGTGAAATGTGTTGTGATTGGTTCCTATTATGAGAACTATGTTGTGATTGGGCAGTGGTCAAGTGAATCCCTCCACCCTGTTGGCTGGAAATAGTGGCATCATCTCGCCAGTTCTCTGCTCAATGTCACCTGAATAAGTTGTGTTTGGCAGGGGCTCAAGAAAAATTACATAATATGTACTAAGTAACGAAATTCACGGTTGTGGTCCAGGCTGCGCCGGTAAATAACCTCGTTTTGGACATGTATTAAGAATTTCAGTGAACACAATCAACCCAAGATCGGGCTTAAGTGATTTTTTTGCCATCATCCCAAGAATACTTTTGTCCTTGGCTTGTACCATCAACACCAAATGACTTCGGAACTTATTTACTAAATGTAAAATGGGAAAGTGAGTATTAAGAATGTTTTGTACAACATCAAAATTAATAAACATTTATGTTTTCCAGCAGGGAAATTTTGTTAGTTTGTTTGTTATGAAAACTGTGAAGACCTGTTTTAAACATTGTGTAATGGCAGATTGTTTTTTTTTTGTTTTTGGGCAAATCTAAAAAATACATCTACATTAACGTTCTGCTAACTCTTTTTCTTCAGTAAAAACAGCATAAACAAATTCATAATTAACCTCAAAAAATTTTAAACATCAACAAACAATTTATTAATTATTTTTGAAGTGTTTATGAATTTTGCAAGTAAGGTCATCATCTAGCCGGGCTGATCTAAATTATAATAACACATTAAACTTATTAAGTTAAATAATTAGGAACCATATTAATGTAGGTATTAGTATATAATAGAATTAATTATTTGTCTTTGCAGCTACCAAAAGATTTGGTCAAAATCATTAAAAATCATGGACCGAAACACACAAAGAATTAGAAAACTTGCTTTAACCATTTTCCATTAGGTGCTTCAGAAACCTGAGTTAAGCATCCGTGAGATAAGTAACATTTATGAGTATTCTAAGTCTATAAGTTTAATAAATTGGTTTTTACACAACAAGTGGCACTTACAGTTTATAGTGGACTATGTCATAATTGTCAAGGATTTTTTCTGAACACTAGAATGCTCTATAATGTAATCATTAATATTATCTCATTATACATAGGACTACTGATAATGCTGCAAGATGTATCATTGTAAAAATGGAATTTACTATTTAAAATTAATACCTTCATCTCATATCACTACGTTTTAAGGAATAAAAGTTTATCTTCCTTTTTCTGTTTCCAGTTTGCTCCCAAGAAGTGTGCCAAGTCTGAATTGTTGGAATCAAACTCCCCTCCCTCCCCCCACAAAAAAAAAACTCTGAATCCACGCTTAAGCAAAAAAAAAAAAAAGAGAGAGAGAGAATAATAATGCAGACTGAATGTAGAGCTAACGACATTTCAGGAGCTCATAAAGAAAATGAATAAACCACTGTTTAGGAATACTCATACAAAAAAAGAAATATATAAGTAAAGTGACCTTTGAAACAACACCCACACTACTGGTGCCACTGTCCCAAAAAAAATAATTCACTCCATGAATAACTAGTTTTCCTACTGATATAATAAGTTTTTGTCACACCCAATTTCTACTGCAAATGTTCTGATATCTCTAGTTTAATTCAAAGTTTATAATAGGGATAAAGTATTATCTGAAATAGATTAGAGATGATGAACATAAATATAAAAAAATTAGCTAACAGTATGGCTTGGAATTGTATTATAAATTATTTTATTCAATATATAACGCTCCCATTATGGAAAATGGCGATTTAGAAGCACATTAAATTGGTGCCAGTTATGGATATGGTACTTCACCAATACAATCACTAAAATTATAATTTGGTAAACTGAAACAACATTAACAAATTATGTTCAACTGCCAATCTTTAGATACTTTAATATTTCAAGCATTTTACACCATGTCTATAGCCATATTATTTTATGTACCCTGTTTGTGACTCAAGCTCATTTTCCATTTTCACAATAACAATGAACATAGTTTGTATCTTGAAAAATAATGGATATTCAAGCCTATAATATTTGCCAAAAAAAAAAAGAAATGTTGCAAGAAAATGTTCACTTTAAAGACCTATTAAAAATACAATGAACAATAAGTGAAATTTGCGGGCACTTGGTACCTCAGGCCACTAGGATCGTTGCTGTAACTTTCCCAACTCTCCCCTGTTTTGATAGTAGCGAAATTTCTGGTATTAGTCTGTAGTGTATTTGGTCCTAATATCCCGTCATTCAACAGCCCAGCCATTTATAACCAACTATGTATTTACCTGGACAAATTTTGGGAAACAATGAAAAATTAAATCAGAATGGCTAAACTTATATTTACACCCAGGTCTTAAGAAATGTAAGGCCTTGCTTTGTAACTTATATTTTTTCAGACAATTTTACTTAATAGAGCAAAAGCTTTCCAAAAACAATTTATCAAGACCCTTCGAAAATATTTGCTATGTTTTAGAGTTTGATTTTTCAGCCATGTGTGTTAATTTTTCTTTTCATTATAATGATGACCAAATCGACAACAATCAGGATCTAATACTTTCAAGATGTTAAGTTATGTGAAACACCAGGTTTGTGTTTCATATGTACATGATGTTGCTAACTCAAGCAGGAAGATCAAAGGTGTCATCAACTCCAATGTCATAGGAAGTGTTTATTTAGGCTGAAATTGGGTACTATTTAGATATTCAGAGTTGTGAAAAAAAAAAAAAAAAAAAACTTGCACTTAAGTTTCACAAAAAACTTTTTTTGGATTAAAAACATATTGCTGCAAGTCATGTTTTTTTTCCTAATAGTTTACTTATAATTGCAATATGTGATCAGAGAGGTTTCATGAAGACACATGAAAAGAAGAATCATTTTTTTGCATAATTTTTTCTTAATCATTAAATATTTTTTTTTAAATGTATAGCGCAAACAAACGTACAGTTAATTAAATACTTCTAACCATCAAATTTATTACACATGTTGAAAACTGCATCTTTTATCATAATTATAATATCTGATACTGTACAAGACTAATTGCAATATGCAATGCTTTGTTCTCACAACCTCTTAATGATTTACCTCAGGCTAAATGTTGTTTTATTCCAGTTGTTCTGTTCAAGCTCACACCTACTTTTTACATCATTGTTTCTATCACAATGTAATTTTTTTTCACTGCCATTGTCTTAAAGGGTATGCGAATCCCCAACGGGTACATCGTTAGGAATAAGACCTTTTCTTACATTGCCACAATATGCTGCCTCATGGAGCACGAAAGTCATGCATACTTCCAGGCCATTTTGCAGTAGCTTAATAAACCATGCATAAAGCACCACACACCAACATGCAGTGTAAGAAATGCCCACCTTTTCTCTCCACAAAAGTTTCTTCACTCATTCTAGGTGCATCAAGAGATATGAGAGAACCCTCAATCACACAAAAAACACGTAGAAAGTTTATTATTAAATAGGAATTACAAATTTCTAAAGGAGTGTTTTCTGGCAGCAAAGAAACTATGTTAAATCACACACTTTACTTCACAAACTATGGAAGACACGATGCAAACCGTAGAATTATGAACCAGTGCATATCCACCCCTGTGTGAGCTCTACTTCCAAGCCAGTGCAAAGATAGATATAACTGGTGCTCTAGTTATAAAGCACCATTTTTTTGTGGTACCAGTTCTAACATCGATCCAAGTTCTGGTTTAATTAATCCACTTTACTTAACTTCATTCCGAACCTCTCATTCAACTTTGCATCATTTCCAAAGTTAAAATTCATTCCTAACTAATAAATGTTCAACCTCTGATATATGTGTAGGAGCCCTTCATTGAGACTGAATCTTACAGAGAAACCTTTATAACAGAATAAATATCCAAAACTTCTGCATTATGACATTTATAAAGGTAAGCATAAAAGAAAAATACCCCAATAAACTCACCTGCAAGTTGAAAACTAACATTATTATTTTTCATCAATTATAGGTTTGCACAGATAAATTAATATGCATATTATTATAACAACAACATAACTAATACAAAATACAGAGCATCAAAAAATAATAAATTGAATTTACAAAGTTATTACTGAAAGTACAAAATTTCTAGGTATTCAAATGTGTTGGAATCGAGATAGGGTACGTACTAGACTGGTGGCACACACGAAACAAAATAACAAAGTCACATTTTAATAGTATACATAGCTAATAACTGAATCATGTAAAGATCACCTTGCAATGTGTATTTACAAATACAACTTTGTAATTTAAGAAATACATTTGTTGAATATAAAATTAGTGTGAGATATTTTTTAGTAACTTCATGAAAACATTCTTACTATGCAGCCAATATGTAAATTATAAAAAAACTAAGATTTTAAGTTTTAAATTTCTAGCTTAAAAACTTAAATTGTTTATGTGCAACACAATTTTACAAGCTGTAGTATGCTTACTATATAATAATAAAAATTATTATATAGTTATTATTATTATTAGTATTATTATTATTATTGTTGTAAACATGTAAATCTTTGTGCAACAGACCCAAAAAGATGTCTTATAAAATGAAAGTTATCAACTATAATACTTTTCCAAAATGTTATTCCATTAATGCAGTAATCACATTGTACTACCAAGACAGAATTTATGTATGAAACACAAGGTGTAAAACTTTTAGCGACATAAAACATGAATAACTATGTAGGATTTATAAAAATAGAACTGTAATTCTCATAATCAATGTTTTTTTAATATCCTGCCTCAATGTTTCTCACAAAAATAAAAACTATAACATAAAAAAATAATTATTTTTTATTATTTTTTAAATGATTACATTATTTCAAAATACTAGACACTGCATATTTATATGAAAACAAAACTTAATTCTTCTCTTTGAGGTTATAAAATTAAAAAAATTAAAAAACTGACATACTCATAATGCCTTTCTTAGATTCAATAATTACTATTAACTTAAAAAAGGCTATATGTTATGAATTATACATTAAAATTAATACTCAAAATTCTAGCGCTTTATAACATGAAAAAAAAATGTAACATAAATTTATTGTTTAAAAAATTTGTTGAAAGCAACAGTACACTGGCAGCATAAAGTATAAATTTATGTTAACATGTATACATTCTCTATGTAAAAAAAAACATAATTAAAGAAAAAACTCTGAATTCAGCTGTATAATGTTAATTTGCTACCAATAATTCAATAATGAAACATAAATTTTAAGAAATGCAAAGGATATCTATACCTATGTTATGAGTTCAAGCTGTCAAACATTTAGACATGAATGTAGCTGAACAGTCAAACCTCATTATGTAAAGTGGAAGAGACCATAATTTAAGCATTCTGTAATAATTAGGTTTGTATTAACCAATACATTTTGCAAAATTAGTTAGTTAAATCACAAATTCTTTACAATTTCTAAAGAAAATTAAAACAGAGTAAAAATATATTTATATCAGTAACTACATGCTGACACTCCTTAAAAACATAGTGTGTGCTATAAGAAAATCTCCTCAGAATTTTATACAGTACCAAAAGTAGTTTCTAAAAGCTAATCAATTACTATTTCAGGGTAGTTACACATGTGGTTAAAAAAAAAAATGTTTCAGTACTGTGATATTAAGGGTGCGGTTCAGGTTTTTATGAAATTCGCTCTCATTGCCTAGTTCTCTGTTAATTTATTTGGAAATGTAAAATCATCTATTTCTGCTTATTTCAAGCCTAACTTTGTAAAAACATTGGTTACTAAGCCTTCCCACTTGTTAAATGGTTTAATTAATGATTTATTAGTATGTCTCATATTAAGTATCGTGGTTAGGTTTCCTGGTATGATTTAAATAACAGCTTTTTATTCCTTTTAGGAAGTATTTGTGTGTTTGCCATATGTTTTATAATCATGAGTTTCACTATTTCATGATTTTTAAGTTCTGACAAATTTGCTTGCTTTATAGTGAATAAGCTATGTTTATTTTTATCTGCTTATATGTGTAGTTACATTTTTATGTGTTTTGACTTATTTTTTTAAGGATTGCTTGTTTTTTCTTTATTTGTATTTGCATGTTAACTTTTTTTCCACCCTTGGTTCTTAGTTTGAACGAGCTGATGTAAGAGATGTCCAGTTGTGTAAGAATGTGAGAGAAACAGAGAGTTTGGAGCATGAGAAAAAAAACTCTGGAGTTTGTTGGGTTGCTGTTGCCATGTGTCATGATTGGCTGGTATTTTTTCGATGGAATTTTTTTATTGGTTAAAAAATAAGTTTCCAGACTTCATAAATTTTTCTTGTTGCAATCCCTATGGAAAAAGCCTTGTTGCGAGGGGCAGGAAATTTGTATACTGCTCTGCTTTCGTGGTTGGAGAGGTCACTCATCTGCCACTTCCTTCGAGTGGATACAGATTCGTAGCCTCGTAGTTGATTGTCGCTTGGGCATCTGTGGTAGTAGATGGTTAAAGAGACAGCTCGCCAAATTTTACATATAATGTAGAGTTGAGAAGAATTTCACAGCTGTGGTCTGGGCCACGCTGGGGAAAATTGTTTTAGATATTTTACATGCTTTATATTAGCTTCACCTGTATGTTTGTCTGTCCGTCTGTAACTCTTTCGACTAAGAGTGAGTGGCTTATCACAGTAAAATGTCCCACCAATTTCATTACGTTCGTTAGCCGGGCGGTCTAAGGCGCGCGACTTCTGTGACGTCAGCTTTCGGATTCAGCGGTCGTGGGTTCTACTCCCGGCCACGCCGAATAAAATTTTTTTTCCCGGTAAATTCTAAGATTATATCCATACATCTAACTGTAAATGATTCGGAGAGACTTTACCATTTCTTTGTGACGTTGCAAATCCAAATAGTTATCTCAGATGGTAATAGGTAGTGTCGGTAACTCATTTCCCTATGATAATTATACATAAATATAGTTTAAAAAACTAAAAAAAACATGCTTTTAAAGAATATCAAACTAAAAAGTTAAAAATAAATATAGTTTAAAAAACTAAAAAAACATGCTTTTAAAGAATATCAAACTAAAAAGTTAAAAATAAATATAGTTTAAAAAACTAAAGAAACATGCTTTTAAAGATTATCAAACTAAAAAGTAAAAAATAATTTTAAAATTTAATTTATGACAATAGTATATAAGCAATACTAGTATAAATGAGAAAAAAGCATGGGGCGCTTAATATAAAAAAAATATGGCACAAAGCGCCTCAAGCTTTTTTCTCATTTATACTAGTATTGCTTATATACTATAGTCATAAATTAAATTTTAAAATTATTTTTTACTTTTTAGTTTGATAATCTTTAAAAGCATGTTTCTTTAGTTTTTTAAACTATATTTATTTAATTACAATTTTCAACCACAGGCAGCAGCGTAGGCCCATTTGGAGCTGTTTTTGTAAATCGGGGACCACGCCAAGCAGACAAAGTTCTGACAACCCTTTGTACCGTGCATCATTAGCGAGAGTGGGATTTTCTATAATGAACAAGTAATGAACCAATTTTTGTAAGATGATTTGTTTGTCTGCGAGTTTTTAGTTTTCAGAGTGTAAATACTACAGTTTGGTAAAATTGCAGCCGTGTTCATTGTTTGACAAAAAGAGAATAATAAATCAACAAACTTTATTCGTGACTGCATTTATTTTTTACAAGACCATCATCAGAGTAAACAGACAACCTATAAAGTAACATTCTATGGAACTTAAATTCTTCTTTGTGCCCAGCAAAAATTACTGAAGTGTTTAATGTATGTGCAGTTCAGACCACAGCTAGCCAGTGAGGTCTGGGTTGGCTGTTCCTTTGCTCTTGCAGTTTAAGCTGACATTAATGTGAAAAAATATCATGAAAAAGTGACAATTTTTTTGAATAGAAAGAATTTTATGCTGCTTCTGGTTCAGAAGTTGATGGCTGCAGCTCAGACTCTTTGTATGAATCATTGTCTGAGTATTCAGACAAATCAGAGTTGTATACAATTATTTGACTGAATGTGCTTGAAACGTGTTGTACTTACACTTGAGCAAGTACAAAATATGAACTAATCTTATCATAAATGATTAAATTTTTTATTAAACATGAAAATATTCCAAAAAGCAGAAAACCGAGGACCAGTATTTCTAAGGTAAAGCCAGCAGGAAAGAGACTCGGTGGTGCGAAGACTGTGGTTGTGCTCTGTGAATGCCAGAATGCTTCCAAAAGTTTCATAAGCAGTCAAAATTTACATGAACATAACAACCTGAAAATTATTTGGTGCTTTATATTGAGGGATTATTTTCATATGTGTAATTATAATCAATCTAATGGGATTTCTTGACAATTTTATTACTTCTAATATAGTCAAATGTGTGTATGAAAATTTTTTTCTTATGTAAAACAGTGATAATTATAAGAATTCACAAGTCAGTAAAGAAAAAAAATGTTAACAATATATTTTCAGTATGTACTATTACAAATTGTAATATCCTAAGTTCACTATATTATAGAAAGTATTTTTAAAGAAGCATTCAAGTATTATAAGTAGCATTCAAGAAAAATCATTCAAAAAAATTATATATATACGTCAACCGCGCCTACGCCCCAGAAGCCTGGTCAGCCTCCGCCACCTTCCCCTCATCCCCCGCCACACTTCCCGTACTGGCAGCCGCTCCGTCTTGAGTACGTGGTCGGGTGGTTGTTTGAATAGCGTGCTGTAGCAGCAGTGCACCACACCCCTTTAACTGGAGATAAACATTGTAATTCTTTTTTGCTTATTTTTCCCCAAGTGGCGTGTGACGGCAGATCGGCCGGGAGTGTTTTATGTACTTTAAGTAATTAATATTTAGTTAAGCCATAAACAACGAAAAGACGTACCGAACATGCACGAGGCGAACCGAAGTCCGCCGAAGCCGGACTGGTTATCATTAATAATATATTGTTGTAATTTTAATTAATAGTTTTTATCATGCATTAGGTGTAGGTAATCTAATTATTAAGAGTGTTTCATGTTTTACCTGTAGCTTCCTGTGGCACGTAATCGTAAATAGGTATAACGGTAATTGGTTCGGCGCAAAGACGCCATGTTGGGCTAGCGAAGCCCTGAGCTCACCCCAGTCCTTCACCAGCACCGACCGAGAGCAGACGCATCAGCCCCCCGGGGACCTCACCGCTTGCCTGCACTGCTAAGTAATTCTGTTAAATCTTAATCATCTTAAATCTTTCATTCGTAATTCCTCGGGGCTTCTCTCGGTCGGGAGGACTGTTTAAATAATTGTATGAGTGACCACTATGGTCCTTTTGATGCTAGTTATCTAATTGTAGAGTGTGACCACATGGTCAGGTCACACCACGTGAACCGATTCGTGCCGCAAGCGTTGTGTGATATAGTTAAAGGTGTAGGCGAAGTAGCAACTAATAAACCAGGGCATAACATTTTATTTGTATTTATTTATTTCAACATCCTGAGTGTGACGGCGTGTGGGATGCCCTAAGAGCCCACTGCGTAGGTGAAGAGCGTACCCGACGCTGAGAGCGAATAAGTGGCGAGTACTAGGATTGGCTTTAGGGCCTCACATGGGCGACGTCACGGCCCTGAAAAAGAGTCTCTCCCGGGTCCGTGCCCCTTGCACGGTGGCGCCCACAAATTAATCTCAGTACAGGTATCGATGCGAACCCCCCCACTTAGCATAAGGACAGTTAGGCTTTGGCCATGTCAATATATATATTATATATTATATTATATATATATTATATATTACATTTTTTTTTTCTGGTTTTCGAACCAGTCATAAACTCTGCACTAATATGTTAAGAGGATTTACATCAGCAGAATTTACCAAAGTTTCAGAAATTACTTGCAGGAGACATACCATCATTTTGGATGACTATCTACTATCTCAACTGTTTTCTTAATCCTACACAGACAGAACTAATGAGATGGCATTGTTTTTTGTTTGATTTTAATTTTAAATTTAACTTCATGTTGTTTTTCATCATCATTTGGTGATGTTTGTATAAATAATTCTTTAATACTTGTAAATCTTTTCATAGGGGAGAATATAAGGTTACTTTTATTTCAAATATGTAACCATATTTGTACTAACCAAACTTTTTATTAATAAGAGTTTTTTTATAAACAGTTTTATTAATGAGGTTTCACTGTATTTCAATATTTATATTCACAGTGTATACATAAAACAATGATAATGCCCAGTGTGTGATTCCATATAAGGAAAAAAAAAAGACAAAAATAAATCCACAACTTTATATCTTTAGAGATTACCAAGTTTTGGCTTCCGCTTCCATGTAAGGCTATTTGCCTATTTCACGTCATTTTCATAAATGGTTATTTTGCTTGGACTACAATTCCTTTCACAAAGATTGAAGACATGTTCAAGCATTTTTCAATGAGACTATTAAAATTTAATAGAATTTACTTCTCTCAAAATTTGTATTGGTATCGGGCAGCAGCATGACAGTGCAACTGCACAATTTTCAAAAAATATGCATAAGTACTTGATGCTTGTTGGACAGGTCGGGGAGGTCCTGTGTCATAGCTAGCATAATCATCTCATATGACAGACCCCGATGTTATCGTGTGAGGCCACATGAATTCATAGGAAATGCATTTTTGATCCTGTCCAGCAGAAACATGCTGTTGCATACAGCATATGAGCAATGCCTGGTGCATAACAGTCAATATTGTAACAATTCTATGCTGGTATTGATGATCATGGCTGAACTTTTGAACAGTTCTTGTGAGAGAGAGTTTTCACTTTTTTTCACTATTTGACATAAGTACATAATGTATGCTAATTCTGCCATAGTATTACATTTATAGTCCCTTGGTAAATCATAATTAGCATATTGTAAATAACGCACGTTGCTTACATATATGGCAATCCAAATTTAGCTTCTAACACTTATATATGCTTTTCAAAAAGAGCGTACCAAGAGTCTTCTTACAATACAAACCTTTTCTTTAATTTCAATGCACTGCTTAAAAGAACTCCCAGTGAGAATTAATTACAGCTTAGGGTTATTACATGCAAAAAATAAGGCCACCATTATTTTATAACTTAAGAGGGATGATATTGTTTACTATGTTTCCGGGTCTAAGATTTCTGTAATAAGAAACAAAATTTCTAAATTTAACGCTTAGCTACCAGTAGCTATTGATATTTCTCAAAAACGGTATAAAAACACATTATAGCATGAATCTTTCATTATATAGTCTGACATTTATTAGGTAGATTTTTTTTTTAAATTTTAAGCTGTGTTTAAAAAGTTATCAGGCCAAACTAGGTGGTTAAACTTTACCTTCAGATATTTTTAACTCATTATGTTTAACCAATGGTAAAACAGCAAATGAATGCACTAAATGAGTAACCAGACATAAATAAAGCTTAAATCCATACTATAAAAATAAATCTATATAATAAAATCAGACTTCAAATCTTAAACTATTCACTATAACTAAATAAAATTATTAACCAACCTGATACATTTTTACTGACAAAAAATTCTTAGCTATTACGTATGCACTTCTTGAATGAAATAATTTTTCCATTAGCAATCATTTATTAAATTTAAAACTTAAAAGTATTGAGATTTTATTCTGTAGAGAAAATAAAAAAATAATGCTACTAATCCTCAATAAAATAAATTGTATACATTGGTTCAACAATTTCTTGGTAGATGATTCCTTCGGATCTCCAGCTTTGCTAACTTATACATGCATTATTTGTAAATTTTTAAATGAGGTATATAAAAAACCATACTCACCTGCAATCCTAAATATTAGCTATAAAAATGTATCATTAAGATATTTTTTAAATCTTTTGAATGGATTTCTTTTAAGTCTACTAAAAAAAAACAGATAAATATTTACAATGAAGAATATGTTATAAAGATTGCAACCAACTAGAAAAGAGGCCATTTCTTTTATTACAAACATATGTGCAATTTACAATCAAAAATTGTGTGAATGAAATAGCAATATTAATGCTTACCTTTCCCTATTATTGGAGATGGCTGCTGCAGCAACGTTGCCAAGCCCTGATAAATAGCTCCTTGTTTAGCCACATGTAGGGTCACTGGGTTGCCTGTCCTCACCAACAACTCAGCTGCTCTGTGAACATATTCATTAATATATAATGACAGCTTGAGTTGGTAAAAGGATATGTGCATGATTATCTTTCTCCTTCAATGACAATCAATGAGTAGCCACGTAATTATTACATAAGTAGAGATGAGACCAGACTCGAAAACTCAAGCCAAACAGAGTGAATAGCTAAAGCTCGACTCGAACAGTCGAGTTCATGATACTCGACAGGACGAGACTTGGCGATCTTTTTCTTGTAACTCGATACACATTTGACATGTGGAATGAGCATAAAATCACATACCATTATTTTGCAAACACTTAACACTGTATTCTCATAATTACACTTTCCCAGTTTTATTAAAGTACAGTTAATTTTACATAATTATATTTACCGAAAAATGTAAAACATTTATGCTACTATTTACGTTTCAGAACACTGTAAAAGACACAATTTTGAAATGGCCTGCTGTACGTCATATATTTGTAACCTAGCAATCAAACTACAAAAATAAAATTTTGTCTGAAATTTACATTTTTGCTTTTACCTAGTACAGTGGCAATCAATAATATCACTGCTCGGGACAAAAAAAGTGTTGCACCATTTATCTTCATATCTTTGGCACTGGTTAAAACGGTGGAGGGCTTTATTTCTGTCTAAAAAAAAGATAATATCGCTTTTTACCCATTGATTAATGGCCTCTCCCCCCCCCCCCCCCCCCCCCCGCCCCCCAAATAAATTTTTGACATGACGTTTGAAAAGCCTAAGTAATGCCGTTTTTAAAGTCAGGACATTTGGTTTCCAACCAAAAAAAAAGGCAGAAGAAAAGAAAACTAATACTAAGTTAATTTTCTGTTTGTTTACATTTTTGGTTTCGGTAAGGTAATAGTTTATTCTCATTATTTTTGGCAAGCCTTTTTAATGGCATTAAAAAAAGTACTTAAAGACATAGATAATTTTTTAGGGGAAGAAATCAATCATTTTTTAGGGGAAAAATATAAAACATTTTTAAAAAGTATATTTTTGAGTATGTACTAATGTTGCTAGAGTATGCTGCAAAGCGCAGTTTTTAAAACCGGACTGACTTCTTAAAAGAAACTAGACAGTCGGAACATAATTCTTATGGAAAACATTTTGTCCACAAAAATTCCAAAATTCCATTTTTTTTATTCGTCCTGACATGTCTTTGGCATTTTAATACAAGTAGTTTACAATTTTAAGGACTGGTTAGGTTAGGTACATTAATCCTAGCATTACAGTGTGTTAATTAGGAACTACAAATTTAAAAGGATACCTATTTTAACATGAACAACTATCCCTACTGTTTTATAGTATGTATTTTTAATGTAGCTTATCCAAGCTAACAAACTATTCAAACAATTAACAGTATTTTTAATGTAGCTGACCTTGCAAATCTCACTTTCGATACTATTTTAAAGTATTTTTAATGTAGCTAACCTAACTCATTTGATCATTTGCACCATTTGTAATGTAGCAAACTTAAAACCTAACCAAACCACTCAAAATGGTGAACTACTGATAAACTACTTTATGTATCAAACCACACTTTTAGAAAACAATAATTTGTAAACATGTCAGGAAATAAAAAAAATTTAAAAAAGGATTTTTTTCCCATAGAAAAGATGCTACCCTTTAGAATAACTAGCTATGATACTGTAAGGTTCAAATCATTTAAAACAAGTAAAACATTGTTAAAGTTACAATCAATATTTTTTCATTATTCAATAAGCCAAACCACACAATTTCCCTCGACTTCAAAGGACTTCACAGCTACTGAGTTTTCCAGACTCCAGTGGGAATAAAATACTCAATTTTAAAGTATTCATATATAGGTATAATTTATAGTTATTTTTTACTTATTTTCTCAACACAGATGACTAACTTGTTGAAGGCATACATAAACTTTAATATAATGTTAATGGTACATTAACATAAACACAAGGAACATAAAATTATTCTCTAAAATTTCTGCAGTTACTAGAACTTGGCTAGAATTTTAATGACTCGACTCGACCAATCATTATGCCATACAAATACGTACTCAATATTGAATGTCACAAAATATAAGTAAAAATTTATAGACCTAATGCTATCACTAATTACTCAATATTTTTGCCCGTGAACATTATAAAAGTCTAAAAGTATATTCAGCAACACCAAAAAATTTTTCTTGGAGTAAGAATTCAGATGTTGAAGACAATGATTTTGTTTTAAGAAAACATGTTTCTAAGTCAATACAAAAAATTCCCAATAATTTATTAATTTATAAGAATATGATTACAGCTCAACATGATTTATTTTTTCAGTTGGGCTTTTTCGTCTCATCGACAAGTTCAATAGAGATAGTAAAACACAACACGAATCAGGAATATTGGGAAATAGACCGACAATAGCCTACATTATAAAAATATCCTAGCGTTTGCCTGTAAATATTTCCAGAAACCATGGAAAACTAAAATCAGGATAGCTGGGCCATGGTTCTAACTTGGGTCCTCTAGATTCAAATATGTGAATGCAAGACTTAGCACCAAAGCAGAATGATTCAAAAGGCTAAATTATAAAAAAAAACTATACTTTTAGCATTTATTAATACAGTGAAGCCAACTAATGAATTCATATAAAAATTTAATACATAGTCTGACACAAAAACCAAATTGTCTTCAAAACCTTAAGTAATTTTTTACTATGAATTACAGTTTCAGCATCATATTGACATTAACTTCATTTATAGCATGTACAGCAGCCTTCATTAATATATAGCACATTAGCACCTCTAGTCCTGAATCTCAATTATGACTATTTTCCTGGATAAGATCTAAAATAGTGTACTATTTTGTCATATAGAGTAACCCTGAGTCTCAATTAAGACTATTTTTCTGAATAAGATCTATACTAGTGTACTGTTTTGTCATATAGAACAGTAACACTCAACTCTTGAGTCTCAATTATGACTATTTTCCTGGATAAGATCTAAACTAATGTATTGTTTTGGCATATAGAACAGTAACAATTAACTAAAACAACCATTATTTCAAAAAATTTCAAAATAAGTTCATAAATCAATTTTATAAAAATAAACCATGGGCTATAAACATAAAATAATTAATAATAGCTGTAATAAGCCAGTGGGCCATAGTTAAGTGTTGTCACTGATAAGACAGACATAGAAAATATCAAGTCTTTAGTATCAAATATAAGTGAACACATCAGGCAGCATACCCCAAGCATAAATATTGATCCTGTCATTTACTGCATGCATATGCACACATTTTTTCTACACACCTAAATAAGAAAGAGTTGCTACCACAAATATATTTTGTATGTGTAATGAATTTCTCACTAAACAGCTATAATGCATGTAATAAATAGGGCATGGAAAACTGCATTAAAACAGTTTGGGGACCATCAACTTGAACAAGAAGAGGTGTAACATAAATATAAAACCTATAATTACAATGCTATGTTTTAATACACATCCAACAGTAAAAAAACCACAGCTTATATTCTTTGTTTTCCATGATATTTTGTGATTACGCTACTTGGCAAAAAGTAACACATATTTTGTCAAAGTCTTAACCAACACCAATTTTCAAGTTAAACAAATGCTTTAATATTTTATAAATTAATAACCTAGCTATTAATATGATTATTACAGTTAAAATATAAAATAGTGTGATGCTGTCTTAGAGAAAAAATCACATACTTCTCCTGTGTGATCCCAACAAGGCTCTGACCATCAACCTTCAGCAACTGGTCTCCAGCTTCTAGCTGGCCATCCTGAAGAGGAAGTCACATAACACATTAGCCAACCAACTATACATCAACACTTGCAAAACTTTCACACTATTATAAATGCATTAAAAATATTTATTTGAAAATATAAATAACCTGCGTATTTTAATAGCTATGAGAAAACAGGGCAGCATGGGATGCTCACTCCGTGACCTGTATAATATATTCTGTTTCGGTATACCTAAGTTTCCGCAACTGTCCTCAAACTATTTGTGTCGTGAATAGGCCTGCGTGTATATCAGTTTTTTTTTAGTTAGAATTGAATACGAATATCGAATACGAATAGTAAGAATGTGAAATAGAATCACACTAAAACATTTTTTCATGTCATGTAATAACTTCTGGAAAATTAAACAAATAATACTAAAGAGAAAGGTTGGTTAGGTTAAGTCAGCTACAATAATTATAAGAATTTTTTTTTAAATATTTAAAATATGATATACGTATATTTTATTTATTTTTTTTTTTATTATGCAGCTAACCTAACTTAACGTAACCAACCAACTTTTCATTTCAGTTCCTATTCACCTTATTTTCTACAACCTACTACTCTGCATATTGATCCAGAAAATTTTCGTGAACTGCAAAATACAGTGAAATCCATTGCATTCTATTTTACGAAAAACTTTAATTTTTTTTATGCTGTATTTCCAAATTGGTGATTGATTGATTTCATATTTACATATTTAAACCCTAGTTATTCACAAGTTTTCGCTGTTAACGGCCGCCAGGTAAATTGTATTTTAGTTCAGCAATATTATAAAAACAATTTTTGCTAATTTCACCTGGAATCTGAGACCATTATTATTTTTTTTTTATATTTTTCATTTTTAAGTAGCAGCATCTGCTTCATCAGAGATGTATACAGCAAGTAAGCTGCTACTGTATCACATGGTGTTAGATCAATTGCGACGATTGATTTGTAAGCCGTTGAAACTATGACAATTACTTCTTTTAATGTCCATCTCAATGGAATGTCCATGTTTTGTGATGTTGTAGTCAATGGTTGTTGATGTATGTTTATTTTTTCCCTACTTCTGGTGCGTGCAATGAAATGAATACAAATAATATTTTGTTTTCAAGTTTGAAAGGACAAATATGCCGTGTTTTAAATCGTCCACGCAATTTTTTCATTACTGTTTAGCGAGACAGTAGTAGAATAAAACTTTGAATACTTGAGCATGTTTAAAACGTCACTTATTGTTCATGTTTTTAATTATGAAGGTCCATGAAAACATCAAAAAAGGGTATTTATATTCCAGAAGTGACTTAACCTCAACAGTGATCGTTTATATAACAAAATCTCATGAGGTATGCTATGTCTAATATTCGTTAGGAAACAAATATTAGTTATTTTGAAGTGTAAGTATTCGAGGTTGAATCAAATAGAAGTAGTTTATTATTCGTATTCGAAAATTTGAATATTCGCACAAGCATAGTCGTGAAGGCTTTAAGGGAATATCCTTTAGTCTCTTACTGCCACACTCTTTATCACATGCAAATACAAAACTGTCTTTAATTGTTTCTTTTACTTAGCAGTTAAAAATTCAATACCTAAGATAAACATACCACAGAAGTAAATCTTATATACCTTACCATTGTGAACACAGAAGACGTAAACATAAAGTAAGGTGGGGCTGTGATGGAATGCTGACCATAAAGTGAACTGCCTCATTCTATACTTTGTAAATCTTTGCTCAGAGCTGGACTTTAGTAAACTGTTTTTGTTATGTCAGGAACAGACTAGAAACTGTTGTTTGTTATGCTAGTGAATTGTCTGCATGATCTAAGGCTGGCTTTGTTCTGGCATGAAGCTACCCACAAGGTGAGGGGAGGAGAGCGAGATTGGAATGGAAGCCTGGACGTACTAGGCACGGAGAGACACTCCCAGGGAGCGGTCAGACCAAGCGAGAAGACCCTATGTTCAGCATGGGCAGCATGCTTCTGCATGCTAAACATGGGCTTGTCACACACTGGACGTGACTGAGGATGGTGAACAGCTGCCATGGGAGTGAAAGTGGTGTAGAGAGAGAGAGTGATAGGCAGAACAAGCACTGAGTATGTAGCGTTGAGACATACACTGGGCGACACAAACGTAGAGCAAGGCAAGCGGCCTGTTCGACTGGATGGCAACTGGTAACACACGAGACTACTCTCAGACTGTAAGTAAAACATTCTCCGGCACATAATTCCCACATGTCATGATGAGTGTATCATTCTTCCTGGCAGACTGGAACTTGGGTGGTTTCCCTCTAGTAGAGAATGAAAACAACTCCATGTCACATCTAAGATTGTCAGTACTTTTTTCCTGCAGGAGGGGCGAAAAACGGTTTGCTACTTGTCGCCAGAGGACGAATGTGTAGTGGTCTCGTGGTAGCGTGGACTGGGTATGCCTGTTTCACTCAGTGTGGGGCAAAACATTTAGCCAACTGAGTGATAGAGATAACAAAAACCAGGCACATATTATTTTCTCGAGATGCACTGGTTTACTGGAATATACTAGACAAAACATTACTAAAAGTAACACTTATAGCGCAAATTAAATAAATGAAGTGCCCATAATTAGATAACCTCTTACTTAACATAAATTTAATACAGATAATTAATTATTATAGTTATACATTGTCAAAAAAAATTACAGCTGTAAAATTTCTGAATCCAAATAAAGCCTTTAAAGTTAACTATTACACTTCAAACATTAAATAAATGTCTAGCAAATGAGCTCTTCACAGTCGTTCTACACTCTAGTTAAATTTTCCTGCCATATAGTGTGGATTTTATTCAAGGTAATTTTAAATATCCATTCATGTCAAATCCTCAATATCAGAAACGGAAATCATTGGACATACATTCATCCATACATGTGTTTCAAACCCCTTTCCTTCTGTAACGCAGCGCTCTTAGCAAAGAAGCTTTGCTGTCCTGCGCCACCCGTGAGCGAGGGAAATAGATACACCATTTCTGCACAATTGACAGTTTTTGGTAACCAGTTAGTTGGCTCAGGCTCAGCACCCCCACATATATGGCTAGCTGGTGCTCATCTCAGCCTCTAACATCACTATGGGACCCAGCCACCTAGAGAACCTGTGAACCTAGATCTCCAGGATAGTACCAGAGTTCTGTCTCCTCTTACTGCGTCCGTTCGTCACTGGGATAGGGAATTCCTGTTGAGCTTGCTCCAAACATTGAAGGCAACCATTGCCACCATAAGTCCAACACCAGTCCAACCCTGGCCTTACTGCAAAGGAAACCTCAGCAGAGACCACTTACTTCATTGGATCAGCTCATGGCACTCTAAAATTTTCATGGCACTAGTAAGATTTCCAGACTGTAAGCCAGCTAGCCCATCATCTGGCAGAGGAGAATCACCTCAGAAGTACCCTGTTTAAGGATGCTGTTACCCACCTGAAGATGCCCAAGTAATGAAGAGGAACTGGCAAAGCCCTCTTCTGCTAATCTAACAGTACGAGGAGACAGAGGGTTGCCTTGAGTGGCAAAAAGCTGTACATGTTGCTATAGCCACCCTTTCCATGTGCTTGTTAGAGCTGACAACAGCTGCGACATGTCATGGGCCATTATATTCTCCCCTAAGAGTCAACCCCACACCTGTCTGGAATCACTCATTCTCAATCGAAAGGGAAGTCCAGTAAACTTGAGAAGGGGTGTTGAGGTCATGAGAAATAGTTGACTAAAACCTGTAATTATGTATGTAAAAAGTAAAAATAAATTATTAGATAAATAAATGTTTGGATTTACAATAGAAACTAGAATGTTTTAGAAGGATGTTGCATCATTCGTCACTCAGAGAAGGTTATGTGTTGCTGGACAGCTCACCAATTGTTATATTAAATATAGTACAAAGAATTTAACAGCCATTTAGTCCAAGCCAGGCCATACCTTTGACATTTTTTGACGTACTTTAACTAGAAATATTCGACCCACAGCAACCATGAGATTGCCCATTAAGAAACTGCCCCAAGGGTTGTATCCAGCTAAAATTTAACTAAGGGACATTATTTCCAATGATTTTCATCAAGATTATTTTTTATTTTTATCTTGTTTTTAAAGCTACTGGTTTGCGCAACTAAAACGATTGTTGGTGTTTTGTGAAAAGAACCTTCTGCAACAGTGCATAGACACGTATTTCGACAAATGTTTTTGGTGAAGAATTTTAAAGCGTTACCAAATGCTTTTATTTAAATGATTTATATCACTGTTAAATTGAAGTGAAAGAACTAACCACAAAATTGGAAATTTTTATCTCCTGTTTGCAGTGCTCGTATGTAAGATAGTTTGTACTGTAATCATTGTAGGTCATCTTTAGCTGGGCTTATCTGACTCCCAACACTTTATAACATTCAATAAAAATGTCCCAAGTTGATTAAATATTTTCCCAGTAAAAATAAAAAATTTCAAACCAATATTCAGGTTCAAACTAATTATTGAGGCACAAAAGACATTTTAAGTTGATACCATTCTATTCTGGCCAGCGAACAACAATTTTAAACTAAACATAAAGATTTCAAGTAAATGTTCATAATGATTTCCAAGCAAAATTAATCCAGCACTAGTGTAAGTATGACGGTTATTTTTATAACTAGCTGCAGCCACTACTCACCACATCAGCTGCACCTCCCTTCACCACCGACTTGATGTAGATTCCTAGCCGGTCCTGGCCAGCCCCCTACACAAGGAATTTAGTTCATATGAGCACTTCGATACTAAAATTACTAAAATGCAGTTTTCACCCAGTGTAGTTACAAAGAGAATGGTTAATTTTTAAATACTGCCAGCATTTTGGCCTGAACCTAATGATTCAAGCTCTATTATTTTTGCTTAGCGACATGCCAAAAACACTTTCAAGCTTAATGTCAGAGTTAACGTCTTAACAGAGTTTCACTGTAATTAGCATAAACCACTTACCTTGGCAGCCACAATGCTAAGTCCCATGCCATTGTTGGATTTATTGAGTGTGATGACCTGGATTTCTGGCTCAGGTTGCGCTGGGCGAAACCCACCCCCCGATCTATTACTCATAGCACTCGGACTTCTGGCCTGAAAATATTAAGCACAATTTTATTTTCATCCAATTTCAACATGCTCAAAACATAGTCAAATTATTTTTAGGAGATTGAGCAGCATGACTGTGTAACTATATATGTAACGTTGCTAGAGACCCAAGCTTAACAAACAGAAACCAAGTAGTATATGGGAACAGTTTTAGTTATGCACTAAATATGAAATGCAATTATACAGTATAGTTTAATGAACTGATGGGGACTGTGCACTTTGTATGATTACAATTACTTTAAGAATTAATAACTAGTTTAAAAGAATGAACAGCTAATGAAAATAAAATAGTGCATTCAATGGTGATTAAGTAAATTGATGTATAATCCTGAGATATTTATTTAGTGTGTGACAAAGAGCAAATGTTAAGTTACTCCAAGTTATTTCAGGCTGTAATCAGCAAACATGAGTTAGTACAAAGTAATTTACATTACTAATGGGTACACCAAAAATAAATCCATTAATGTCTGCACCTTTTCAAACTTGAGGATGCTGTCTACAAGCATTCTGTATTCTGTAGCACATGACAATGTGATGCAAGTCAGCCACCATACCAGATGCAATGAAACAGGATTTCCCTCCCCACACCACCAATGCAACACCAAGTTCAAACAACAGGCAACTTCTTTCACCTAAACCTTCCCTGCCAGCTCGCAAAGTTTTGCAGCGCAGTCAGACCTCTCATCCAGTTATGGTCACTTGTGATCCTCAAAGGAAATTAATGTCTCCAGGACATATGCGCATACTATGGCTGCTTTCGTTGATTGTGTTATGTATCTATTAGTAACAGTAACTTTTTATGAAACAACTAAGATAGACGTTCATACACATTCCTGCAAATTAATCCTATTCAACAACTTTGTTTTGTCACACAACTGTTTCTGAGACAAGCCTCAAAATGTTAATAATTTATCCTGTGGCCTTCCAGATAATATGTTTTTCTGGTGCGATGACCAAAACGTTTTGGCTTCCGTGCCGGATTTTTATTTTCCTGTGGTGAATATGATTGCATTTGCTCTTGTGAATCATTTGACCTGCAATGTAACAACAATGGCCAACATTTCTTTGTGTAATATTTTGACGTAACTACCGTATTTACCTGAATAAGCCACACTCTGGAATAAGCCACTCTTGCCAAAAAGCCTCGCACCACTAATATTCAGAATACTATAAGCCAAAATTAGCAGATGCAAATTTTCAAAATTATCAAATACAAATAGGAATAGTTCATTATTCAAATTTGATTCAACTTCAAATACTCAAAACTTTGAAATAACAAATATTAAATTTTGTACAAATATTTGACATAGCAAACCTTGTAAGTTTGTCATATAACAACATTTAAGTATGGCACCACTTTATTCAAAACATAAACTATTCTCAACATTCTAAACACATAAAAAATATACAATGTTACTTCACTACTGTCATGCAAAACAGTAGTGCAATCTTGTCAACGATAAGACATGTTACAGGAAAAAATTACCGGTACTAAAGTTAGAGCAGCGCTACTGTAGAAGCCATTTCATTTTTCACTAGCCTTTTCACATCACTCTTCAATGATGTATAAAACCAATCGAAAGGTATAAAGGAAATCTTTGAACATCCTAGTGTTTACATTAACTTTTTATGGACATGAATTTTTTATTATGCTGATGATCAGTACTGCAGAATAAAAAAAATATACATACATATGTATACAGTAAGATACATTCAATAAAATTCTTTACAAATAAATAGGACTTACCATGGCATTGTGATCCTGGTTCAGGTAAATGGTCCACAAGCCACTTGAAGTTGGCTGCACCGTCATGCGGCACAGTCCTGCTTGCTGTAATGGCAATAAGAATTCGGCCAAGCCTTGTGGGACCCCCCTCACCACATCACAACTGTAACCATCCTCTGGCAATAAGAACGGCAGCTTCAGTTCCGCCGCTTCTTCGAGGTGAATCTCTCGTCCGTCGGAGCGTGCCAGCTCATCTGCTACGTTCTCAGCTGCCTATTGCAAAAATACAATTAAAATGCTTTTAGTCTTGATGTCAGAATATCTGCTCCGGAAAACTATAACGTTATCACTGCTTTCCAGATGGTACCCCCGGGCAGGCATTTTATAAATGATTCTTTGTTTTAAGTAATGCACATATTCAGACAAAGTCATTATGTATTAAACAAAACAAAAAAAATTATAAATAACATTTTTTTTCATAATGATTATGTTTGGTAACCAAAGGACATTGACAGACCACCTAGGCTTTGAGACATCCACCGAGCATCAGGTGTCAAGGCAATCAAGAGGCACTACCGAAGTTGCATGGCTAGAACCAGGTGATTTGAGATTGATTTACATTTTCACCAAGAAAAACCTGTTGAATTAACATTTCATTATTGTTACAACACATTCCTTTTATTAAATATCACACTTATGGCATACTTCAATAGTTTTTATTTTTATTTCAAGGTCTTGTTTGGCACATCAGCCCTGTACTGAAGGAGAGGGTTGCAAAGGATAGAGACAGCATTTGCCAATCTATGGAATATGCTGCACTCGTTTTCATGCCAGTTGTGCGAACATGGCACAACCACAGAGTTTTTTTTTTACTGTTGAAGCACAAAATGTAACTGCAGTATACTATGCAGTGAGTTGATGCCATTTAGATTCATTTGCAGCACCCAAAGAGTGTCTCATGGTAAGATTTGTCAAACAGTCACCCATGTTGTTTACTAGCTCTCAAAAGATTACACGATTTTGAAATGCACCATTAAATATTTATGTATCCTAGAAGCTCTAGTTTCATAAATATATTCACACTTTCTTTACTTTACATGATTATTGTAAACTAGTATTATTGCAGTATTAAATAGGCCTACAATATTTCTGAATTTGATAGAAAAAAGTTTACATGACAATAATTGTTATAATAAAATCATATTCATAAAAATACAATATTGGAATTTGCTCAACATTTTACTGAAAAATGTTTTTTTCAAAGTTTTGACAGAGAAATCACTCATTTTATTTACAGAAGTTTTATTTACTATTTTCCATTGCTACAATTTATTATCTGATGAGCACAGCTTAGTAGTCCGCCTCACCATATTTATAATTATAATAGTACAGGTTGCTTCCCATCAGATGCACTGTAGTTTATTTGTAATATTTTTTTGAGAGGGATGCAGTTCATTTTAGCCTTTGATATGGCATTACATATTCATAAATCTATTACAAATTATTAAATATAATGTATTTTTAAAAAACACAGAATAGTGCCGCTGTATGAGTGCAAGTAAAAACTATGACTAAGCATGCATGTTTGTACATAGAGACATATGACAATACTACAGAAGATATAGTCCAGTAACCATATACATCAGACTTTGCATCAGATCCAGTAGTTCAGATTTTTTGCTAAGTTGTTTATGATGTTGGCCGAATGAATAATCCAAGTTTGTCGACATCAAGCACCAAATGCAACATTGCCAAAAATTTAAAAAAAGTCCACAAAACCAAAATTGTTCCTACCTTTCATTAGTTTTTGGCCATTTTAACTCTGAAGGACTAGTTTCAGATTATAACTATGCCAAGAAAATGAAAAAATAAAAAATAAAAATAAAAAAAATTTATTCAAAATTAAAAATACTTTGTTGTAATTCAGTCAGGTCCAGATTCACAAAAACCTCTCTGCCCAAAACCATCACAGCATAATGTTTCAATTTATTGTACACAGTATAAAAATAAGCTTACAGTATTAATAAACTAAATATTTATTAAAACTTCTTATAACTTCTAAATATAAATGATTAGACATAAAATAATATTGTTGAAAATATAAGAAAACAAAGAACGTTTATGGTATTTAAAAAATTTATTGAAATAAAATTTAACATTTTGAAAAAATAAAATAAAGTAAATAAAATAATTATCTAAATGTTAGTTTCTGGAATTTAATGTACATTTTTCCCTCATGGAAAAGCCCGGTTGAGTATCATCGGTTTCTCCACTGTAAACAAACACCTGGAGCCGGGTCGTCAATGTCTTCTTGTGAGATCTGTCCACAATTTATTCTCCAGCATCTCTATATCGGGCAAATCATTGCTTTGTTTGGCAAAACCAGTGGTAACTCTCATCAAGAGCTACTAAATTTGTGTTCTCAGATATACCCTCTTTTATTTTAAGAGCAAATTCATGATCAAATTTTTCAGCTGCTTTCAATATTCTTGAATTGGGAGACATCTTTTCCACAGTAATAACATTGTTTCTTTTCTCTGGCTTCTTCTTCCTTTGAGCCAAAAGGAATTCCTCAGTTATTTCATCTCCAGAGAAAACATTATTCTCTGAAACTGAACTCTTCAGAGACTGATCATGAGGCTTTTTATGGCTTCACACCTGTGTCTCCACGGCGAAAAGCTACTTGGATCAACTTCAGGTTGTTATGTCTCTTCTGACAAGCACTGTGCACATATATCTCATCCACACCTTTTAATAAACGTACATTTTCATGATTATTAAGAAAAGTCACTCGACGCAAGTAAGGTTTTTACCCTTATTACCTTCACTAACACTTCTTCACTTTTACTTAAACTCTCCTTGCATATAAAACACAAACTCATGCTGGGACCGGGATCCGACATTCAGTAGATTTTGAATTCAAAAGCACGGAAGACTACGGACAACTCGTGGGCCAGCCGGTCAGACGAGAACTGATGTGCTACAAAGGGGGAGGTCAGGTAGGGAGTATAAGCGGAAGGAGTGGTGGGGGTTAGGAAGTGACAGGGGCCAGTCACACAACCTGCAGCTGTCTAAAAAGGAACAATAAAGATGACGAGGTCCCTTCCAGGTAGATGCCTATTATAATGTAGTTCTACTACCTAAGAAAATAGGCCTAGAAGGTCTGGTACTAAACTAATTTTAAATCCTCCTCCATTTGCCTCTTCTTAACTACTTTATTCTGCATCCATCATATTCAAATTATCAAAATTCCCACAGAACAACAAAATACTGCTAAAAATGTCAAGAGTTAAAAAAAAAGATATAATTTGAAAATCTGTATTTCAGAAAATATTTGATCTACAGAAAAGGTTTTGATCCCAAATTGTAGCAAATTTAGTCATCTTCAAAAAAGCATATCATAGTTATAATCAAAAACTAGTCCTTCAGGGTTAAAATCACCAAAAACTGAAGAAAAGTAGAACATTTTGTGGGGTTTTTTTTTTGGAAATTTTTTTATTTTTGACAATGTTACGTTCGGCGCTCTAGGTCAAACTTGGATTATTCATTCGGCTAACATCATAAACAACTTAGAAAAAAGTTTGAACTACTAGATCTGTTGCAAGATGCCCGCCCCGCAAAGGTTACTGGACTAATATGTTTGTGAAATAAAATCAATTCAAAAGTTAATGAAAATTATTTATACAAATAATTTTAGGTAATATGCATTACCCTTTATTCTGAGACATAAAAACTCACCCTCACCACATTTTCAATAAGTTCCTGAGGTATTCTTGGTTCATCTGGGGCAGGCTGATACTTGGTAAGTAATGCTCGCAACTGCAAGGAGTTTAATTTGAAGCATGTTGAACTCAAGTTGGCAAGATCATCTGCATTGTATTTTGGAGCCTGAAAATAGTCAAATACATTTTCGGTTAGACCAAAGACAATCACAATTACGTTTGATTTCTAGTTTCAACATGCTTACAAAATTGTTATGTACTAAAGTACATGTTATAATATTAAACAACAAAGTCACGCCTAAAGATATGTAAGCGTTGTAACAAAAAAAACCATATCATTGTTAAAGAAGTACTTTATATACCCCAAAAATTAATAGCAAAAAAATTAATCTGTCATAAAATAACACACAGACATACCAAAAAAAAACAGCTGAAGCCAGGGAAATTGAGGTTATGATGTATGTCAACTATTTGTGGAAAAAATGGTAGAGCATCCTCAGATTTTGGTAAATTTATGCCAACTATTCAATTAAAGTCTTAAAGTATAAATTAAAGATCTGAAAATCATTTCCTTTGTTAATACTAGTGCACATAAAAAACTAAAAGTTTATGAAAAGCCAGCCTACTTTTATGTAGGTGTATCACTTTGCAAAAATGCTTCAAATAATGTACAATATACATGTACATATGTCCATTTATGCACAGTAGAACCTTAATTTCATACTTAACAAAGGAAAAACAAGAAATTAAATAAAAGTAGATAAAGTGTAAATGAGGGTATAGTTTAAATTACAAGAAACTGTGCATTGCAAAAGAAATAACACCCATGAAATTTGTTTTAACTGTTCTTATTAGAAGCAACAAATGAAAATGAATTATTATAAATTATAAATGAATTAAAAATGACTTTCAGTCAGGCATACTTCATCGGATAAAATCACTGTCTCACCCATACTGCATGCACAAGTTAGGCTGAACAGCTGCAATTGTTATAGTATGGATCCACATGGGAAAAGCAAAACGGTGAACATAACTATGATCTTAGTAACTACAAACAGCAAAAAACCCAAAGATTGTTTACAGTGTCAAGCACCCCAAAAAAACCAGAAGTTCACAGCGAGATCTACCAAATTTCCAAGTTGACTATAAGCATGATGTTTGAATTCATAAGCTATTTACTTTACTGACAAGTAAAGTGCTGCACTATCAGCCATACATAAATTATGAAAATACATGTATTGTGTTTCAATCTTCTTAATCTACTCTGATAAGGAAAAAAAAAACTGGCATTAGTTTAGAAATAGTCCCACTTTCCACTATTATTTATTTCCTTTATTCTACATTCTAAATTGTGATTGTACTACTAAATAACTATATTGTTAGTTTAAAATAATATTAAAATCATTTAGTAATATATAATAATTTTTAATCTATAAATGCTGCCACCAAACAATAAAAATATAACAAGAGGTTTACACCATCCATACCTGAAGTAGATGGGCAGCTTGGATAATTTTTGCCAAATGGCAATCAGCAGCAAGTTCAAGACCTTGTCTCTCTGCCCAAGCTTCCAAATGAGCCAGTCGTGATTTAAGGCGCAAGCCCCACGCACGGGTGCAGTAACACAAATTGTGAGAAGTGCTGTATGATGTCACCACAGTATTGAATGCCCACATGTTTATAAAGTGGAATAGCTGTGAAAATAACTGTATAGTAAGAGCGGCATTTACGCGGCAACGACGAAGAATACCCATTGTAGACGAGAGCAATTGCAATACCTGAAACAAAAAACATATTTTTCTTCAACTTTGGTTCCTCATCTACAAAAAACATTAAGCTAGTAAATAAAACACTGTTGATAAAACACAATTTACTTTAAGTTTATAGACTTAAGAATATTTAGTTAGAATTTTTTTTCATATACGAAACTATACAAAAAAATTATACCTCTTTGTAGATTCTTAAAAAATAGTGCAATTTACCGTATCAGTTAATAAGACAAAAAATTATTGAATCACTTGTTTTCTAACATATGTTGTCTACTATAGTGAGTGCAGCAAAGGCTAACTTGAAGCAAAATTTTGTAAAATTGTGCATTAGAAACATAAATTGATTCTGAGTGCTCAGATTGGCTGAAATGGACTATAGCTACAAAGGTTAATCATCACTGTAAATATTTGCAGATATATCATCAACAAGTCATTAACTTAAATCTCTTTACTAATTTAAAATAGAATTAAAGAAAGAAATAAAGACATGATAAAGTTGTAATTTTAAATTCAAAATGATTCAAAAGTGTTAAGCAAAATTAATTTTAATTAAAAACACCTAATTCAATTTGTGGTTTGCTGGATGTCACAAACAAAAAACTTTGGATGTGAACAAATTGCCAACCAATTCTTAATTAGGGTTAGCTGCTGCAGCCACAAAGATTAGCCAAAAAATTATTCATATCAGCTATCAAAACTTTATGAAATACTGCCTGTGCTCAATACTGAAATGAAAAGTGGCACTGCAGACCACAAGAAAATAAGAAATAAAAAACCCACGAAAACAAAACATACATTCAGGTAATGTAATAATGGCTTCTAGAAGCTGCAAAAAAAAGTGCATTTTCATTAAAAAATAATTTTAAAGAATTTTAAAGAATTTTTTATTTTGGCTAAGCAGTGTTTACTTGGTACATGTGTCATTGGTAGGAACCCTAAAATTTTGTGAACCTCGAAATTCGCGAAACATTACAAAATTCACCTGTTTTGGAAGTTTTCCACAAACTTTAAACATTTTTGATTAAACACAAAGTTCGGCGTAAAATACAACTAGTTTCAAGAGATGATCGATGCCATTTCTGAAAACGTCATGCCGTTGCTCATAGATTTGTAACACAAGAAACAAATTTCAATAACGGAGTAATTCAATATCTCAAACGTAGTATTTTTTCTACCACAGCACAAATCTATACTATTTATGACCGCCTCAAACATGTTACTTTGGACATTGTCCATGCTCTTTGTGCTGTGCCTACAACGTGGAGTTATACATCTTGTTTATTATATTGTTGGTTATTTGGTTAAGAAGTGGGAATTTATATTATACCAGGCTTTATGTTACTTTTCTTTAATTACTTGATGTGACACAAACAATAAGTTTTTTTTTTTAAGCTGAGAAAAACTTTGTCCACCAAAAAACGTTAATACGAAAATAACCTATCCTCTAGTGTGTTTACATTTTACCTTTTTGTAACTTTACAATTTAGGCCAAAAAATAATTATTAAATTAACATATGATAAAACATATTTATATTGTGTTACATACGTTTAGCCCCATTCCTTTGTTTAAAATTACTTAATTTGTTAATACATCTAGAAATGTACAAATTGTGTAGGTTATGACAAATGTATGTGTATTGTGTATTGCTTTTTTTTTTTTTTTTTTTAATATCTAACACGTATCAATGATTAAACAGTAAGGTATTTTAGTTTTTAGTAGAACTTTATGAAGTTATAGAGATAATTAGGTGTATATTTAATCCGTAATTCTGAAGAAGATCCTCCTCTCTGGAAAAAATAATAAAACTGCTTTTTATTAATTTCCTGACATATAGTTCAAACATTCTCTAAAAAGGTGCTTAAATACTTCAAAAAGTTTACCATTTTAATGAGTTATTATGTTTGGTAAGTTGAATTCAGAGTCCTTAAAAATAGTGTAGATGGTTAGGTTAGACAAATTAAAAATACTTAAGATCATTATGAATTACTAATTTAAAATATAACTAGGTAACTTAAACAACCATCCTTTCAGTGTTAAAATATTTTTAATGTAGCTAAGCTGTTTTACAGAATTTTTTATGTAGCAACCTGCAAACCATTCACACAATGGCATAGTACTTTTAATGTAGCTAACACAACAACTTGTTAAACCGTTTCAATTACTTTAAGTATCAAAACACCTTCTTAGAGAATGATTAAAAAAAAAAAAAAAGATGTAAAAGAAAGCATTTTAAATACTTTTTTGGAAAGGAGGCTTTTCTTTAGAATTACCCAAAGTTTTTTTAAGTTTCGATTCACAGTGTATATAAAACAATTTTTAAGGGAATAAAAGACAAAAATGAACCTTTGATACTGAATTTTAATGTTAAATTTTTTACACCAATTCTTTGCACCGCTTTCAAATTTTAGTACAGACTTTATACACTGCTCTTGCATTATTTTAACACAGCTTTTGATCAATTTTATTTATGTTTTTTCAGGATCCCTAGCCATTGCCAATGTTACTACTGCATAAATATGGAAAAAATGGAAACAAGAAGACGTACATGGGGAGTTTCAGATACTTGGCCGAAGAGCAGTTTGATATTCCAGCCCCCACCCCCTCCCTCAACCATGAGAGCTGGCTATCATCCCGCTGCTTCCTAGATGCCGTCTCATTACATGAGACTCCATCAATACACATCAACAGAATGTTGGAAGTTGTCAAGTCATCTTGTAGCCACACCTATGTCCTGAAGTTGTTGATTTAAACACCAAAAATAGTAAACTGCTCAAAAATCATAGCTATATAAAATAACAAACATGCTGAGAGTTTATATGTCTACAGAATCAGTGATACAACCACAATCTCTCTACACACAATTTCACTTGCTATCAAATGAGAATTTGAAACAACATAAATTGAAATGATACATCAGTATAAAATTATAAACAGTTAATGAAAGTCTTGAAAAGTAACTGTAAAGTGTCTCAATAGGAAAGTTAATTCACTGAAATTTAGGCCCGTATGAATACTAGATTTCGTTGCAAAGCGAATATCAAATTAAAAGTTTAGAACAGTCGCAAAGTTCAATTGAATTTCGAATATTGTCCTTAGCAAAGCTTTATTACAATTATTTTACCAAATAAAGGATTGAAGTAAAAATAAAAATCTTTTAATGTTTGTAATGTTTGAACTGAATTAGTGACTAACCAATTAGGCCCTTAATATAACATCATTAAAAAAAAATTATAAAATAACCATGCAGAATATTAATGTTGAAAATTCATAAAAGCAAATGGAGTGTTTTCATTTGTTTTTGTTTTTTTTTTAAGTAACCAACTTTATTCAAGCAAAGCATATATAACTCAAAAAAAAATTTTACATGAGCAAATCTTAGGATTTCAATGTTTTGAAGCTTTATATCAGAAATGATGCTTCAAATATAGTGAACAGCAAATTTTCTAGTTAAGTCAAATCAAATATTGAAAAGAGCATCAATTAATTCACTAGTCGAAGCTTCGCATAGGCCTACTGAAATTATGTGGATTTATATTTCTGTGGAAAAAAAATTCTTGCATTGTTGTTAAGGTGCCTTGTGCTCTTTTATTGTGAATAAACTTCTATAACACATTGCTTTTGCTGCAGTCTGCTCAGCAACTAAACCTAGCAACTTACAGAGCACAGTGCTCATTGATGTTGTTTAGGTTTTAATATTTACACCATTTCTCTTACTGTCCTTTTCATGTATTGTCAATATTAAGAATGGTTTAAGATTTTTTAACATCTAAGCTATGTTTGGCGATGGATAAGTGATCTGCTGCGACCTATTTATAGTTGTCTTACTTGTAGTCTCAAATACATTTTTTAATCTTGTTGTGAGCTTCTTCTGCATGTTCATCCTACACAAACTAATCCACAGTAGCAGGACTTTGTAGATGCCAACGATTTGTTAAGTCAAAGGTTGATTTTTTACTGAGGGTAGGCACATTTAAAGTTTCCCGAAAGAATCCCTACAAAATCCTTAATACTATAAATACCCTGAATGAAAGCAAGAACTCTAATCAATAAAATAATTTAAAATGGATTCAATGAGGTAAATAAATTGTCAAGCAGTTTCTATAACAAAACTAAAGGATGGATTTTAAAAACAAACTTCACAATATTCTTTTCCGCTTAGTACCCTCTTTTCTGCTACTAAGGAGATCAGAATTCTTAGATGGTCTAACTAATAACCATGTAATTATAAACTGTTTATTCCCAATGTTTGGCTATCATTCTTATTATTACTGTTCACCCTTTAGGAGTCACTTGAGTAAAACCTCCAAGTACTTACAGGGCATGTGTTGTCGTTTTCTGGACCATCGTCTTCCTCAGACATGAAGCTGGGCATCACAGAGACAACTTCCCCTTGTAAGGAGGACACTAAGTTCCTGTAGGCAAACAAAAATAATGGCATTGATTTAATCAAAATGTTTGACGCACATCGAAAATGAGTTAAAAGGCTACAAGCATTAACACATTAACATCACTAATGGCCTCATTAAAATACAAGACAAGAAGTTGATTTCAAAAATAAATAAAAAATAAACATGCAATTACAAAATTCAGTTTTCTCATTTCCCTGGTAGAAACTTAAATTAAGTATTATTTTTGTATTCAATGATGGCAGTAAAGATGAAATGCCACCTACTCAATTTATTACTAATTCATAAAATAAGGATGGTTTATTTTTTTTTCCCCGTTAAAAAGTAGGATAATTTGTAAGAATCATGATGTCATCCATTTCATTTGCATGTGACTACAACCAGAAAAAAGGCATTTAAAGAAAGAGTATGGTTTTACATTTAAAACACTGATCCCATGTAATTTGTAGCCTTGACATCAGAGAACTTGTTAATATGTAGGTGTGACCAAAGCAGCTAGTTTTTTGTCCTTTGAATCAGTTTGGGTCTTTAATCTCAGAAGTATGTTGGCTAAGACCACGTATACAGATTAAGTAGTATTTTATTGGACTGTTGTGCAAAATTGTTGGACAAAAAAGTATTTTTTAACAAGAGACACAAAGTGGTAAAACATGTCGTTTGGCATGGAAATGCTTGAATATGACTTACAACATACTATAATTATATATTAGCACTGGAAATACATTAGTTTGACATAAATACCAAAGGACTCCAAAACATTTAAAATCAAGACAAAAATATTAAAGCAGTGTATTATACTTAAAACACCCAATTACAATTTTATGGTTAATAATATGAAATTATATAGTAAAATTCATTAATATAAAAGGTAAAGTACGTGATTTTAAATTGGTATATAATAAATGCAATACCTTATTATTCTCAATCAATAAAAAAAAAAAAAACCTAAATTTTATAACTCGACAACATAAAAAATATATATATATATATTGTAGGAACAGGTAAAAAGCAGCTTTGGTAGTTGATTGCTTAGTGGCAGTACATGCATCACTAGTTTCTATATATCCATCTAGATAGCAGCATACATGTTGCTTGTTTCATGCCTGGTTTTTCAAATTTCAATTTCTGCTGTGGACACAGTACCGGTTCCCCATAATTTTTAACGTAGGTATCTCAGGGTGGGGATTTATCTCATCACTCTCACTATACAAGCAGGACAAGTTAGTGATCACAGCAACCAAAGACCCGACACAGTACATTAGTCATCCTGTGATTTGTATGTAAGCTGGTAATCAGACATCTTTCCAAAGTTTATTTGCAATACACCAATCCCTCATTTAACATGTCTTCAAATTGCGCGAATTCATTTACCGCAATGTTAATTTTACTGCCCCAGTCTTGAATAGCAAGTATGTAAATTTCAATTAGCACGAAATTGATACATGCAAAAAAAAAAAAAAAATTGGCATGACGCCACAAAGTCTGCTTCAACTCGGTAAACAACAGATGTGCTGTGGCATACAATTAGCTATACGAGGGGAGAAGAGATGCGTGCGAAGGTCTGACTACACTATCGGCTGTTGTACAAACATCAGCTATGACAAGTTCATTTGCGGCTATGGAGTGCAAAGGACCAAATGTTTTTACGTCTGCGTGTATGCCGTCGTGCTGTACCGTTGTCGCCCGGCCACAGACCGGGTCGTGATGAACATCAGTCTAGCAAGTGGCAGGGAACTCGCACGCACAAACACAAAGCAACAAAAAAAATCAAGGGCCTGACGGGATTGGTGTGAACCAAACAGTGATACGCGAATAAGCAATTTAATTTTTGAAAAATTATAATGTAAATATCTACACCGTAATACCAGTTTCACTGCCAGTAAAGGATGGTTTGGAAAGTTTGTGTAAAGATAAGTGGTGTGAGTTGACGGTCACGCCCGGGAGGGCAAGCAAACCAGTTGACTGAGGTACATAACCACCTATCTCCCGTTACGCGGAGTCATATTTGTCATACAAAATCTTCAATGGTAGACTAATAAAGATAAATGGTGTGACATAATTATCATTGATTGTTATTCTACGCATTTCTATTACGAAAAGAATATTATCCTACACATTTTGGAACACATTAAGTAACTTAGCCTTGCTATTTATGGAGACATGCTTCAGAATATACAATTTTGAATAACACAAACATTTTTAGGAATACATTAGTAATGCTAAGTGAGGGATTGGTGTACTTAAATATGGATATTATTGGTTGACATTTACAAGAACTTAACTTAATTTTCAAATAACAGCATCAACAATACTGTTTTAAAAACATATATTTTGAAAGTAGTTTGATTATCTTGAATCATTATTAACGTTACTAAACTATGCATATTTAAGAGCAATAGAATTTGGGATTCCACCAAATCTGTGTATAGAACAGTGAATTTAAATCTGTATTTCTTTCTTAAAAACAAAGACTTTTTAAAATTGGTTCACTGTACATACACTGATTAAAATCCTTCAACAAACTGAAATACAAAATGCTTTACTCAATGGAAAAAAAAATTGTATTAATTCTTTGAAATCAAAATTTTTGCATACAATATGAATATTTAGTTGCAAACACAATTCATAAGTAGGAATAAGATTTTATGGTGAATTGAAATTAAACTTAAATGCATGTCAGTTAAACGTATAGCAACAAAATGCCAGTTAAAAGTTCACACAACACTGAAATATAAGTTAAATAATAAAATGGCAAAAAATAAAAATTTAACTTAAATATGAAAATTTCAATTTATTAATATGCTAAATTCAATTAATTATTCTTTTAGCATTAAGTTTGTAGCATAATGTATGGACCAAATGAATTGGAAACATTAGTTTTTCTCTTGTGTGTTTATCTCTTATCAACTACTTTATTTGATAACTTATGTTGACAGATTTTCAACAAACAAATGTTTTTTTTCCCCCTGAGCAAATCTGTCAGAGACATGCTTATTACAAATTATTTTGTTGTAACAAAATTAAGCATATATCAATGTAAAAATTACACTATTTTGGTGAAATAGTACACCTGTGCAGATATCAGAATTTTTTTTTCTAATTGAATACCAATAGCAACTAATTCTCAAATACAAATATTGAATTTAAATAGTAAGAATTAAATTGGAATCCCGCTAAAAATTTTTTTCCACATCGGGTAACAAATAAACAGGAAATGAAAAAGGTAAATATGCAGTGTAGTAGCTTCTGTGAAATTAGACAAATAATAATGAAGTAAAAAAGGTTAGGGTTAGTTAGCTTGAGTAAGCTATAATAATTATTCATAAAAAATTTATAAAAGTATTCAAATTTTTGAAAGAAAAAAATGTGTTTTTATGCAGCTAACCTACCAACCTTTCAATTCAGTTTTTATTCGCCTTATATCCTAGATTGAGCTACTCCACATAATGATCCAGAAAAAATTTAGCGAATTGCAAAATCCAACCTATTTCACAAAAAATGCAACATTATTTTTTTTAAATGCTGTATTTTCGTAACAATGATAAAACTAGCTCTAGTTATTCATGCGTTCTCATTGTTAACACCAGCGTGGTACATTGTATTTTGGTTCAGCAACATTACAAACATTTTCTGCTAATTTCCTCTGGAATCCGGAACCATTAATTACAAATGTTTATTTTGATTTGAGTATGAACGTCTGCTTCGTCATAGAAACATATAGCAGGTAGGCTGTTAATGTGTCGTATTGTGGGAGACTGACTGTGACTATCAATTTAAATGAAGTTGCAACAGTCGTGTTCATTTCTTATAGTGACAATTGCAAAGAGTGCCAATGTTTGGTGTTTTAATCCATAAAAGTTGATTTTTAATCATTTTTCCTCACTACTGATCCATGTGACAAACGAACTACATAATAGTTCATTTCCAAGTTTTAAATTACACAAATACTCAAGAGTTTTGAATAATCCACACAATTTTTTTTTCTGCTACTGTTTTGCGAGACAATAGTAAATTAACTCTGAATATTTGTTCCATGTTTAAAACACCAAAAACTGTTCATGTTTTTGATTACTTAGTCCCGTTAAAAAGTCTAAACTGGGTATTTATATCACACAAATGACTGATCTCAACAGTGAACATTGGTATACGACAAACACATTAAAGTATGCTTTATAAAATTTTCTTAGCCAATGAAATATTAGTTATTTCAAAGTTTTAGTATTCAAAGTCAAATCGAATATGAATAATAAACTATTTGTAATTGAAAATTTGAATATTTGCACAGGCATAGAAATAAGTTTTAATATTTCTTGAATAACATAATATAAAATAAAATAAAAAAATATATATAAAAATAAAAACTATAAAAAATTAGGTTTTAAAAAATAAATTTACCTAAAAAAAATCTTGATAACATGAGTCATTTAAATTTCACCTTGAGAAGATTTATAAATTATTTAGCTTTGATATGATATTTTGCCCTAAGTTTTTGAAATAGCACTACTTCAAACTTCTAAGCAATATTAGTGCAAGTTCTTCACTTTCCCCCATCTGGCTCTGCTGCCAATGGACCTAATGTTGCATGTCACCGCATGTTTTTGTCCCTATGTCAAATATTTACTTATTTATAGTGTGAAGTCTTCTTTGTAACTGGTTAATAGTTTTACAGCCACATCCCAGTATTGGATTATTCAGTCCAGCAGTACCAACTACTTTCTTACATTTGACCTGCATTACAAATTATTGACAAAAACTTTAATTATGTATGTATTTGAACAAACATATTTAGTAAAAATGAGCACTTTCTATTTATGGTGCTTTTATTTGGAGTACCTTTGTATAATACGAGTGAAGTTCTCACCTGAATGCAATTTGCACACAGTCGCTGAGGATATCCTGAGTTTCTAACGAAAATGCAGAGATATGGCGATCAGACTTCAGAAAATGCAACAATTCAGAAGAATTTGCCATCCAGAAAGCCAAAAATTTGGCATCGGAATATTTAGCCTAAACACAGAAAAAATATGT
Organism: Bacillus rossius redtenbacheri; assembly: GCF_032445375.1. Lineage (NCBI taxonomy): Eukaryota > Metazoa > Arthropoda > Insecta > Phasmatodea > Bacillidae > Bacillus > Bacillus rossius. The sequence continues at coordinate 115,460,893 of NC_086331.1, forward strand.
TAGTACAGAACACAATGAAAGTCAGAGAATTTAAAAGTTGAAAATTTCATGCTTATGGCATTAATTTGCTAATTGAAATTTGTATAAATTTGAACACAATATCTGTCTTGCAATTTTGTCCTGTCACAAATATTTTCAAAAGATATTCACTAAATTTAATACAATAGGTGTACAAGGTCACAATAAATTTGAATTATTACCATTTGCATAACTATTTACCGCCACTATATTAAACTTAGTAAGTATCAATTAAAAATGTTCATAACAGAACAACAAATTTAAGAGAAGTAGTGTGTTAAATTTACAGAAACTAATTGTAAAAAAAAATTTTTAAATCAACATGGCGCACGGGACTATAAAAACTTTACACACTTTAATAAGTAAGCTAAAAACTAATACACTAGAATAAACATTCCCCATCAAAAATTGTGATCAAACCTTTACATATTTCAGCATGAATTGCATTCTGATGTTACTTTTTAAAGTAAAGCCTGGAATAAATATGATTACAAGAAACATGCATTTATCACATTTTAAAAAATAATGAAGATCCACTTCCAAAAACTGGCAAAACTGTGAATTGATGTTTAAAAATGAACTTACAATGATTTATATAATTAGAGTCAGAAATGGCAAGTAAGCAATGAAAAATCTCAGCATACATGATTTTTCCAACTATTGTTTAAGTTTTATATGTCTATAATATTCGTTGTTTAAAAACATGACATCACCATAGATAGTATGTTTCAATACTAAAATAAGTGAATATAAGTGGCCAGACAATGAACTTTATACAATCAATAATCAATAAATCGGTGTATATTTTGATTTCTCTGTGCGGAGTTACATTTATGCCCAACAACCGTTTGAGTGAAAAGTACTTCTTCTGTATGTATTGTTATATGGAATCATCCTCCTTTACGTACATGTTGTTTATTTCTGTGTTTATTAAGATATTTGCTATGTTTATAAATAACTGCAATAATTACATATTGTAACCATACGGGAAAGCAACCTGAGCTATTATTGTGATGTACTTACTACCTGCTGGTGTTCATTAAGCTTGATCAAGACTGAAGACTTTAAAATAATAATGAGAACCCCAGATAGAAAAAATTAGGTTCATTTAAGGATTGAAAAAAATAAAATAAAAAAGTTACAAAAAAATGAGTGATTTACTAAGTAGAGCTGGTTTATTATTTTCTTAGATGTTTATGATCCTGCCAACTTTAGAGGTTAAGTATTTTTATTTCAGGACAAACAATCTTGTGAGGCACGCATCTTAACGGTTTGCTGGTTCACTTAAATAATGGATAGATGTTGGATAGATGTACTTTTACACCACTACAGTAACAAGAGAAATATATTTTAACTGAATACATTTCCATGCTTTAGTATATTATACAGTTATGCCAGTTTTATTGGATTGTAGTATATGCAGGTATGATTTTGCTGAGTGGATCATTACTTTGACTGTTGGTACAGGTGCTGTGTATATTACATAATTCTATTGAGATTTTTAAAAAAAATGAAAATATTTGGGTAAAAATGTAAAGTGACCGAAAATCACTCAGTCTCTTAAATTCTGCCAGTGTCATTTAAATGGCCATTACTATTGGTATGACAAAATTATTTGACACTGATAGTCTTACCAAAGTTGACTTAAAAGTGAAACATGAATAAAAATTACCATTTTTTACAATTTACCACTATTTGTTAAATGCATACACTAAAGCAACACACTAAAGGCCAATAAAAAAATTTAGAAAATACGTATTCTCATTAGAGTTCTGAAGAGTTCTTTAAGTGGCATTCTTGATTGTTTCTACTTGCAAAAGTTTATTAATTTCACAATAATCGCTGATAACTATGAAATAAATTATTGCATTACCTGTATAACGCCGTGTATAAGGTTGGCTACACGAGTCAGCAATGCTGTCAGCCGATGTGCACGCTCGGTAGGCGTGAGCTCGTGTGCGTAGTGAGTTGATGCACGATATCGAGCCACCAAATACAGAGTGTATGTGGGTGCCAACTTGAAATGGGTAACAGATATATCCAAGTCTGTGATTACTGCACGCAGAAATGCTTCTTCAGTCTCTTCTCGAAACTCAAGCACAGCTGGCAGAATTGGATCAGTTCCCCGCGGGTAACGTTCATAGTTTGAAAATCTGCACATTTTCCACAAATAAATATTATTAAAACAATTTTTTTTTATTTTATAAATATTTTAACCTACTACAAATGGTGAGTATTCCTAACTGACAACAAATTGTAGGAAAACATTTAAAAAATATATACAATAATATTCTCAAATTAAAAAAAAACACACCACTCACAGTCATATTACATTTGAATAGGCATGTAAATGTCAACAAGTTAAATGTCTTAATAATTGAAAGCCTTTCTCAGACATGAAATCAAGTCACACACTTAGTAAGTTACAGTTAATATCTGGAGAGAAGGAAAAGCTATGATGGTTCAGTACCTACCTGTTTCCATCTCTGCTACTGCTAACAGATCGTCGAGACCTGGTTTCTTCTTTATTCCCAAGACTTGATGTTGAAACAGTTTCTACATTACCATCAACATCAAAAGTTGTTTCATAGTTCTGTGAGGAACTATTAGGACCCCCATTGCTAGGGCTGTTAGTATTAATACTGTTGGAATTTGGGACAGACGTTGGCGAGCCAATGGGAACTATATCTTCCCGTGATGATTGTCTACACAAAGCAAAGAATACAAAAGTAAACCGACAGAACAAATGCAGAAAAATGTTAAACATACGCTGTTGACAGCAATTCATTATAATGGTATTATTCACATAATTTTACAGTAAAAATTGCAGCACTGAATAAATGAGAATAAAACCTTTTTTTAAATTAAAAATTAAAACGGGTTTTATTTTCTAATTGGGATAAAAATTGTGTTAGATCAAACACAAAGAAATATTCTTTATTCAATGTTATGTAGTTTTTATACCGATAATGAAATTTTGTAATGAATTTTAACACCACTTTTACATACTTTGCACAAAGATTTTCTAAATATTTTATTTTCAGTTTTCCAGTGTTACAAAGTAATACATTAAAAAGGTTAAATGTTCAGAATTTTCCACGCTAAAGAAAAAATCTCAGCAGAAGTTACATTTACTCTAAAAACCCACATCAGTTGGTTCTGGTGAGGACTATGATGGTGAAAACAAATGTCATTTCTAAAATGAGTTTTTTGGCCAAATCTTGAGGTAGGCAAAAATTGTATGATCATTGTCATCTGCTTTCACCCAAATTACCATAATGTGAATTATTTTACTTTATGATGAAAATAATTACTACGTGCTCTAAATAATTACATAGCATGCCTGACAACACCAGAGCTTCTAACTGAAAAAAGTTAAAAAAAAAAATACAGCATGTATGAATAATTAATGTCAAAATGATTAAAGCACAATTAATAAGTTTTACATTGTGTATTATTTTCTATGCTATGCACTTAAATAAAAACATTTCCCTTGCATTTTTTAGGACTAATTATCATCAAATTTTAAGTTTTCATTCAACATTAATGACTAATCTGAGAGACAGATTCGTGTTAGAATTTTTGGTTGGACACAACCTCTTTAAATATTGTGCACAATAAAATCTTAAGAAAATTTCCAAATAAAAGGCTTGGTAAACTTTCTTACCATGGAAATTAGAATGAAAAGTCAACAAAAGTATTAGAATGCAGCATACTCAAAATTTAACAACCCAATGTGGCTCAACAATGACTTATGTAATTTTAGTATAAGTTACTAATTTCCAAAAAACTTAAAAAAACCTATCCAAACAATATTCATGTTGTATAAATAAAGTACATAATTATACAAAACTCATGTTTAAAATAGCCGGAATCCATAATAGAATTATTTTCTACCATACACACTTTACATTTTTAAAAAAAAGTAACTACATAAAGATTCACACAAAACTTTTAGACCGCGTACTGAATATGAATAAACAAGGGCAAAAAAAATTTTGTAGCCTTCAATTTCATGGATGCACAAACTAACCACAACTCTACCAGTACAAAAAGGTTGAAAGATCATAGATGCTTGGTTAACAATTGATTGTCACTTAGTTTAGGATATCTTCATGTGTACAGCACTACTGGATAGTAGTCATTTTGTGCAGAATGTTCTATAGTTATCACGTGTCACAATATCTATGACTCTTTTCTTAAACACTGAACTTGAGCTAAAAGCTTTGATTTTATTATAGTTTTGTGAATAATGGTGCTTTTCAAACACTTTTTTTTCAGGTTAATGTTGATGTATTATTAACAGTACAAGTAAGATGAATATAAATATATGTGGCCATATGCTGAAATTCAAACGAGTGGAAAATAGAAATTTACTATGTGGGAAAATTTATAATGCAGGACTTTCTAAGATAGGATTTACTGCATTTGCCATTGATACAATTTTACTTTTTTTTTTTATCAGTTGAAACTTTAAAGTAATTTTTTTTTATTTAGTCCTCTAGCAAAAACACACTAATTCTGTACAGTTTTAGTTACTCTCAAATGTCTTGTAATTTTTCCACACAAATATTGGGTTTGGAATAGCCATCCATTGTTTTATTAAACTATTTTTTTCGAAAAGTATGCAATTCGTTAATTTTTTAACAAATGCCTGTATAAATGCATAAACAACTTTTAGCACCATTGTGTAAGTAGTTGTAATTTAGTACCTAACAAGCACATGCTGCAGGCTGAAAATTTAATGTTATCATTGTGACATCACAGCAAGCTTCCCAAATGTTCATGGTATTTACTATCACAACAAAAACAGTGGCTTATTCAACACAAATTATATATTATTTCATTTTGAACAAATTGTTTGAAAAGGCTTGCCCACCATCAAAAATAAATGCTGATGAGAATATGACAATCAAGTGTTTTATGTATTCTGTTTTGCATCAGAGTAAACTTAAAATTATGGAAGAAAAAAAGGAGAAATGCTGCAGATAACTTTAAAGCTTGGATAAACACAAGTTAAAGCAAAAGTTACACAGGTATAATGAAGCATTTTAACTCATACTGTGGTAATATTTATTATGGTCGTTTACAATGTTGCACACAGACTTGTCTCACGAGGTGAACGGTGGTACAAATTATGTTACAAGAGTTGTTTTAAACCACAACTGCAGTTTTCAATCAGTTTTTGACTGCTTTGTTTAGCATACTAAGGTGTACCAATTACGGACGACAATACAACCCCTACACTTGAATTATGGTTGCAAGTAAAAATGATAATTTATTGATATTTCTTATATTTTTTTCATAATTTCGTGATAGTCGAATAAGCTATTTCTATTGTTCTATAGTCGCAGTGCATTAGTCGCAAAGCAGATAATCTAGAGCTGACTGTATATATTTTCTGCATAAGTAACTGTAACGTGCTGTACATCTAATTGGTGTCCAATGTACCATATTTACCTGAATATACTGTGATTGCTTTTACCAAAACTGTTAAACCTAAAAGTGAGGGTCGCATTAAAAATGAAAACTTGTATCTTGCCACTGAAAGATGTGTATTTAAAGTGATGGGAACAGATTAGTTGAAAAACCAAACGGACCGCCTCGTAACTGCCACACTTAAGCCACTTTCGAACTCTATTAATTACTGCCGCCTGAACCTCTGCTTAGTTGAAAAACTACACGATTTGCCTGTGAACCGAGTCACTTACGCCACTTTAGTCCACTCTTGTGTTCAGATTTCTGAACCTTGGAGAGAAGGTGGGTTTAAGCAGGTGTGACAGGTGAGGCAGAATAACACTTTGGAATGCCATGAAGTTGAGAGGGAGTCAGTTCACTACGATTGCTAGCCAACGCACCCCCTCCCCAAATTATTTCCTTCCAAGTGACCAACCACTGACCAAACCACCATCTATCACAGCATTCTTTGCTTTCTCACAAATGGCTTAAGAACTACAGCCATAAAACTCTTTTTTTCTTCTATTTGTCAGCTTGCTGTTTCAAAAAAGGCCCTGTAAATCACTCTACTGACAGGAAGTGGCACCAGAAAAGCTGTTGGAAAATTATGATTTTCACCCCATAAAATATTTTTCGTAAATTCATAATTTAAAAGTTTGGGGTCAAATTATATTCAGAGTCCCATAATTTTTGGGTTAATACAGTGAATGCATCTAGTTCTATTAATAAAACTTTAGTCTAACAACTTAAAACTATCAAACATACCCAACATTCAATTATTTCACTACAATAAAATTATAATACATATGATGTTGAGCTGACCTTTCGTAAGTATTGTATTCATGAACCTGTCGTGCAGAGTCATAGCGCTGGCGTGATCTCTCTTCAACAGAAGGGTCTATGAACCGGAAACTATGGATGCGGCCAAATTTCACCACTACTCCATTCTAAACATAATAATACATGTTTCACACAGCTTAGTTTTTTTGCAGTAACAAACTTGAGGGCAAAGGATTTCAAACTTAGGGTTAAATTATAGCATGGTAACAACATGTAGACAGATGATACCACCACATGGACATTTTTAATCCCAACAACTGCTCTGGAAACATAATTAAGAAGATGATAAATTTTCACAAATACAATAAAAAAACCATACCATTGTAATATTCATGATACAGTAAGCTGCTGTTTTGTTGCTGGCCATTTTGTTACTATACTTAAATAATTTCTTATACATTACAACTAGTGATGTCAAAAATAAATTAAACATACACACACTTTCAAAAATTATTAGTTTTTAACAATTCTTATACGAAATGACTTTAAAAAAGACTCTAAAAACTCTCTATGTAACATAGCAACTATGTACACATCATGTAACTCATGTACCAATCTTGTACAAGTTTGTTACTTTTATCAAATTGTGTCAATGTTTGAAATGGGGGTCGATGGAAGAGTGAATCATACCAACAGCTGCAAATGTACAACCAATTATGTTGGATTAAATTTGCTGAAAGGAGGTCTCATGAACAGCAATACACCCTCTGAAAGGTGTGATATAGTTCATGTTTCACCAGCTGGCAAAAACCTGGCTAAGAATTTACAATAAAATCTTAAAAATAGTAATTTTCTTCCAAAAAAAAACTTTCTAAAATGGTTAGTTTATTAAGTTTATCAAAGTCAACCCAACTAATTAATTAAAATTTTAGTCTTCAGTCAAATAGCCATCTATCATGTGAAATATACTCAGCAATAGCAACAAAATATACGATGGTATGCAATCAAATCTAATTACCAGGAAATAAAAATATTAATTATATAAATTGCAGTACACATAAATGCCTACAAAAAAAAAAAGGACAGTAAAAATAGTCAATGTAACAAAAAAGTTCCATAATGATTTTCCAGAACATTGCTTATGAATCATGCACATATGAGACTAAAGAATAGGAAAACCTACCTAATGCACCATTCATGTAACAAACTCCAAAACTCAAATGCAAGGAAATGGTGACCAAATACACGGGAATAGTCCACAAAAGTCAAAACTTAAATATGGAAGGAAAGGATATTGCAAATATACTACTACTAAAACAACACATTATGCCACAGTGTAGCCCTAAAGAGCTGTCAATCAAACATAGCACACTAGAACTCCGACAAACTTTTGACAGGATTGAAAAACCCAGTTTTCCACTCTGACTCTGCAACAAGACCAAGGATGTGTGAGGCTCCACAAGCTTACAAACCTTCAGTGACATGAAGCACTCATGCACCAAGCATGTCTCATATTGCCAAGCAATAAGCCAATTTCATCAGATTATTTCATAACTTACAACAATGTTCTGAATAACTGTCATAGTAAATAATCAAAACTACAATAACTACATATAATGTATCCAGCAGACCAGTGACAACATACATTTAAAATTAATATACACACCTGCAATATGGTAGTTTCGTAAATTCGGTGTCCATTTACATATGTCTCTGCATTGCCACTACAAGGTGTGACGGTCACTATGCCCTCCGTGTTGGCAATAACACAGTGGCGAGGTTGGACATTGAAACCAAATAACTGCAATGACTGAGATTGCTGTCCATGGCTGTTTGTGGAGCGTTCACTTCCAACTTCAGTCACATTTGGATGGAGTCTGTGACGTTTTGGTGTACCATTTACATCAGTCCCATCTTTAAAAAGGCAAAAACATGTCATATTATCAGTTAAAAGAAATAAACCAACAATAAATTTACCTGTTTAAAAATACTTATGCCACATCTCAATAACCAATATTATCTTATATTGCATACAACACGTTCGCAAATTGCGGGGCGTAATTTTAATGGGTGACAGGTAATTCCAAAACAAGAAATTTTTGTTAGGGAACATGTCCGGAAAACAAAACTCAAAAAGCCATTCAAATGGTTCAGAGACAGCTTCGCTGAAAAGGAGAGAGGAAGATATATATATATATACACACACACACACAAACACACACACACATGCACGCGCACACACACCAACACGCGCACACGCGCACACACACACACAAAATGACCTTGTGACCCATTCTGTCTAAAACTAAATGCACCAAAAATATTAAACAGAAGATTATGAGGTACTACTTAAAATAATTTAAACAAAAAATTGCACAAATTTAGATCAATATTGATAATAAAACCTATGTAACTACCATCGGAATAAAATTTTTTATTATGAAATATCAAACTTTTAGAGTTTATAATAATAAAAATTTTAAACAAAAATTTAAATCTCAATGTATGGTGTATTTGCTTTTAAAAATATTTTGAAGCTAATTTTTTTAAACCATACCACTAAACATCTTAATGATCATTGGGAGAAAGAAAACATTTAGTATGTATATACATATTCCATAACCTCACCTGGATTTAACTCAAGGAAGTAAGGTAATCGGTCCAGGCTATCCTCATAACGGTAATCCAAAGAATCACTAGGTTTGTTGTTCCACTTTTGCTGAGGTTTTTTCTTCCTTTTGCGAGGATGGTAATCTGCTGGCCTCCGCCGCACGTGGAACATGATTGAACCTGACAAATACGATAAAATCGTCAACACAATAATAGCATTGTCTTCTTACAGGAACTTCTTGATTACATACAATATGTATTTTTTAAAAAAACACTTTAAATTATAAGACTTACTGTAATTACTTGCCTATAGTTAGCAAAACAAAGTAACATTGCTATTATAGATATATTCTATGGGGGTAGACGGTAAACCTGAATATTACATAACAGTCCTTAACATTTCGCAACAAATTGCGAAAGAAAAGGCCTGTACTCTGGCGAGAAAAAAATTAGTTCCTCCACCAAGACAACACCTCCAATCATAGAGCATTCTCGATCATGGAATTTTTGGCCAAGTTCCTGTGCTTCCGCAACCCCCTAATCCCCTGCCGACTTCTATTTTCATAACTGACACTTATGCTGGAAGGGAACTGATAAAGAAGATGTCCAGGAAAATACAGAGAGGTATTTTAAGACCACTAAGAAAGAAGATTTCCAGGAATGCTCCAAAAGTGAAAACACGCTGGAGCCAGTGTGTTCAGTCATAAGGGGACAAATTTGAAGGAGACCATCACAATTGCTTGTAAGTACTGCCATTTTTAAATGACAAGCTAAGTCTTATAACTTTCCAATCAAACATCGGAGTATCATCTTGATAAAAAAAAATCCTTGCTCAAACATGACACTATCATTTTGTTGCACATAACAAAATTACTGTTTTCTAAGATTAAACTTCCTCCTTCCATTGTGTTTATTAAAACCAGGCAGGCAGCTGGGTCTTTTGCTCCATGGGTACAATTATTGTGTGACCTTTCTCATGGACTTTCAGGGCAAAACACTCACAGAAAAATTTGTACTTCATCACAAAGTCAAAAAGATTTAAGTTTTATAAATAGCACAACCCCGACCACAATCATTAAATTTCTCTGCACTGCATTATTCATCACTTTACACACCAAGCAACCTGTAGCCTTCCAGTCACAGTGCAAAGTACTGACTGCTATAAGCAGTGTGCTTTAGTCACCATTCTTCTACAACATTAATGCAGGAAGTTACTGCAAGCATATTTTCTATTTACATTTCAAACTAATGTAAATAACCAAGTAGAATGCAAACAATTTTAAATTTTAATTAAATTCAATTTCAAGAGAAGCATTATGGATTATTTTTAATTATTTTTTGGTGCCCAAAACAAATTATGCTACCAACACACACAACAATGATATGTCCTGTTATTTTTGCTATGTCACAGCCATTAAGGTAACTGTCGGATAGTATTTTTTGTGTTTGAGGTCTAGAAGCTAAGAAATGGGAAGGTGCCAGCAACTAGCTTGTGCATTAGATATTTCGTATCTTTTAGGTGCTTCACGATAAATAATGTGCAATTTTTCAATTAGTGAAGTGCCCTTACGGTATATTAATCAGTGACCCAACAATTTACTGCAAAATAATTAACATAAATCCCTAGATCACTTTCGAAATAAGATACCTGAATATTTACATCTAAATTGATGGCATAGAACACAGTTTTAATAATTTTTATCTTCAAATTAGTCTTGGAGACCATTTTTAATTCCTAATGGTCAAAATATTTCATCACTTCAAAACTACAAAAAACTGCATTTTTTAAGTTCCTATATCATAACATCAACTCACTGAATATCTACAAAGGCTTACTTATGATTTTTTACATTTAAATTTTCATTTATTAATCTATCAAAGACTATTTTTCCCCTCAAAATTACCGTAAAGACTCCCAGAAAACTGCGCTAATAGTTTTGAAGTGAACTCCAACAACTGACCATAAAATTTAAAACTTTTATGGTTTTTTTTTTCCCTAGTTGTAATTGTTTATTTAGGTACTTTTTAAAGTATGTTAAGTATATGAATAATTTTGGTTTTAATATTTATTGTTTCACTTAGCCTGTATTGAACTTTGCTATACAATTGAAAACAAAATGAAAGTGTTACCACTATCCCGTAGTTGCATGCAGCACTATAAAAAACTGTACACCTTTTCACTGCCTCCTCGCAAATAGAGGTCATGTGGCACTTCACGCCTGCACTTGTGTCAGTAGAGCAAAGTAATGCAGTGGTTAAGACATTCAAATTCCAGACATGGCGGTACATTGCCACCACACAATGGATGCTGGAAAATCTCCGGGCTGTCTACCAGCAAACAAGAGCAACAGTCTTCACATCCAGATGCAGTAGCAGTCGTTCAATGTACACTGAAGATTGGTTGTGCACTCGGCAGCGAATGACTGATAACCCTTATGCGCGAGCACATGTGCCACTCCTTCAAAAATTTCTTGCATCATCGGCACCATGCATTTTAACGCGCTACCATATTGAACATTTGTTGCAACATCCATATCGCATCAGCTAATGTGCTACAGTGCTGAACATTGGTTGTCTCATCCACATCTGGTGTCGTAAAACGTTGCAGCGTCGGAACATCGGTTGCGTCACCCACGTCGCATTCCTGTGTTCTGTAGCGGCCATTTAGAAAAATAAACAACATAGTTCAGGGACACTTTGGTATCTGTGCCACGCTCATGCCATAGTAGTTTGACCCAGTTGGTTTGAGGACACTCCAGCAATCTTCGGTGACTATCCATTTTCCACTATTTATATCAATCAAATTGCTATTAAGATCCTCATTTTGAACTCCATATCCAGAATACAAATACAATAAACTTTTAACACAGAGGTAACTTAGCCAGATGAGTGCAACACAGAAACACATGAAAAAAGAACTCCTAAAACATGAAGAGAGCAGCAAATTAAGACCTTTACAGGTCTAGAGTAATATAAAATGGAGAAGTTTAGGACAGGGGTGGTGGCTGGAGAGCAGGCTGCAGGTCAATGACTAGCTGCCATTTTGGATTTGTGACATCATGGACATCCTCTTGGATGACCTTGACCTTGAAATGTAACTCCTCGAAGGAAATCTAATACCATGACACCCATGACACCTCAAGTTCATTTTTACCTAAAAACTCAAAAAATTAATTTTATTAAAAAATTCTTTATAAATTATAGAATTTATTTAACAAAAAATAACTTACGCCATAAAGTTCAGAGTCCTTGGTTTGAACCCAACAAGGTCAATGTAATAAAATATCTTTAAAAATATTTTTAAAAATGTATATATATAAATGTAAAAAAAATTTAATACAAAATGCTCTTACCCATGGACTTTGGGGTACTGGGTTCAATTTATGGCTAATGTACTGGTAATATAAATAGCAGCTTTCTACAAATAATTCCACTAAATAGACTAAAGGAGTATTTACACGGGTAGAATAAACAGGATAGCAAATAGAGCAAGTAATGGGTTTGATTATAATGGTAGCGTAAACAGAATAGTAACATCAAGTAATGTTATCCTGTTTACTCTACTCATGTAATTGATCCTGTTACTTGCCCTAGTTACAATCCTGTTTACTCTACCCGTGCAAATGCTCCATGACTACTAATAAGAAATATATATTATGTAAACCAGATTATATTATGGTAGCTAACTTGGATCCACCATTTTAGATTTTCTTTTTCATTTGCTAGGCTGCACTGCCATCAATCATACTGGTTTATTTGTTAGACGATAAGAGTGCAGTACAGTCAATCACCAGATTGTTACTATTGTAGCATCCGCCATCTTGTCGTCTATATTGGCTACCATTTTGAAATTATTTAAAAATTATGCAAATTTTGAAAAAATTCCAAAAATTAATAAGAAATTTACTTATCAATACACTGACTAGATTGATTGCAGGATTGGTTTAAGAAAAAGGGTACACGATACATGATACTTCAAATGGTGAGGCTTCCCATCTTGCTTTAATTCCTGGGTAGTAGATGCAGCAATTCGGAAACACTAAAGACTTCAATAATTTGCTTGTATGTACATGTAGTGGAGTAGTAAAATTTATGTAATATAATTTTTTCAAAGTATTGAGTTTTTTATTTCAAGCTATCGCAAGTAGTCAAATAATGACTGGGTAAGTTCATATTTAGTTAAATAAGTATTTTTAAGCTAAAATTACTTTTTTTTCATCAACCAAGCATCACACTAAGGACTGCAATCAATCTAATCAGTAAATATATGGATAGGTAAATTGTTTATTAATTTTGGAATATTTTTCAAATTTTTTGATAAATTTTAAATGATTTGAAGAGGGCGGCCAAGATGGCCGTCAATATGGCAGATGCTACGATAGTCGATGATCCTGTGATTGACAATATTGTACTCTATTGACTAACAAATAAACCAACATTAAGGTAACACATCCTAGCAAATGACAAGAAAATCCAAGATGGTGGATACAAGATGGCTGTCATAATATATAATTCTTGGTAGTAGTCAGTCTGTTTAGTGGAATTGTTTGTTGAAAGCTGTTGTTTTATAACAAGTACATTCAATCAATAATTTAACTCGGTACCTAAAGTACATGATGTAAGAGCTTTTTTATTAAAATATGTTTATAAATTTGTTATATATTCCTTTTAATTTTTCAAATATTTTAAAAATATTTATTAATTTGACCTTTTATGGTTTGAACCAGGGACTACAGATGGTATGGCATTCTTTTTTACTATATAAGTTCTATAATTTTTTTTATATTTTAAAATAATGTTCTAATAAAAATTATGTTTTGAGCTTTTAGTTAAAAATGGACTCAAGAAGTCAAATTACACCTTGAGTATTAAATTTCCATCAAGCAGTAACAATTCAAAGTCATCCAAAATGGCGACCATGAAATAAATCCAAGATGGCGGCCGGTCACTGACCTGCTCCTTGCTCCCCATCCCTGTACCAGACTTCTCCGTTTTATACTACTCTTAAGATACCTCTGAAGCTTTCAAAAATAGTAGTCACTGACTTCCTCCTTGAGTAATTGTGGCTGGGCCACCTCCCAAAGCCTGCACAAGCGATTTTGGCTCACAAACCTGAACATCCCTGGAGTCGCTGATTGACCTTGCAGATGCCAACTCAAAGACACATGCCACCTCTCTTGGGGTCATTTTGTTGCTCATGAAAGCTAAAATAGAAATAATTGTTATGGCACTGAGGCAGGAGATTGTAGCAGCTGCAGTTTACCACAGTCAACATCACATTCGATGTGACAGCTCCTCAATTTGCATCGTTATGCCAACACTACAACACCAAGAGCTCACCCAGGCCTGCTCTGCTGGTACCACTAGCACTTTGGACATGAGTTGGAAAAGTGTACCGCACCCTGTATTCACTCCACTACCAGTGGACTCATGTATTGTGGCCAACAATACAATCCCAACTTCTAGTAGCCATCTTTTACATTACAGACTAAGAAACCAAGCAACAGATTAGAGTTGACACAGGTGCTGATATTTGTGGCTTTTTTGACGTGATAACGTCTAATAAATCGATGAACGCTGGCTGCACGCACGAAAAAGTGTCCCGTAACGCACATTGTCCCACTACGATATGTCCCGTTACGCTCATTGTACGCTTGCGCCGCATCTATCTCTCTTACACTCGATTGTAACAACCATCGATTTGACTTTTCAATCATGTTTTCGACGTTTTGAATTATTAATATTATGTAATTTAACGATCGTCCACCGATTTTCAGCACAATCGGTACGGTTATTTAAAAGTAATGTTGAATTTACAAATACGTTTTTTGTACGAACAATGTTTTACACTTACACATAATTATTCAAATTACACCCGGGATCTTTTGCACAATGTTTTAAAAAATATTGTAACACATTATAAATAAGTTTGGTGTATTTGGGATGCGTATTTCTTATAAAATCGTATTATAAAAACGAAATAATATTATTCCCCTACGGTGCTGTTATCTACGGTGACGGACGTAAACCGAACGAATCGCGCTATCTATTAGCTTCCACGACAACCAGGCACTCGTTAATACATATTTTCCAGGCACTCGTTAATACATATTTTCCTTTGTTTATCGCGAGGGGCGTTATTATTAATGAATTATAAATAAAACTTCGTGCCCGGGGCCACAATTGCATATCATTTTGAGCACTCGAAGACATAAAAACGTAAAATATTCTAGACGAATTTTAATCTCGGCCCCAGCGCACCACGAGCGTCTGGGTTGGAGATTAAAGCCGAAATTCTTTCTTAAACTTACTAATACTTATTTTATTAACTGCAAGGGCATTTTTATTAAATTCTACGTTTAATTTCACGACGAACAACTTCGTCGTTAAATGTGTAATTGCGAAAAAGCGTAAAACATTCTCGACGATCTTGAAGTTAAATAGCAAACATGTATAAAAGTTATAGTTAAAATAATCTCTTCGTTAAAGTAATAAACATATTTGAATTAATGAGTGCAAAGAAAAGTAAATTTATCAATTAAATTGTAGATTTAATTGCACTCCTTCTTTGTATCCATACAAAATAGTGATAATTCAATAAAAATGATTCAATTTTATTCATAAAAGTATGCAATCATTTCATCAATGTTTTGTTATGACGTCACGTTAAACTATCGTCCGTAAACCGACTTTACAGACAACCAATTTTTTTCATATGTCAGGTTACCTGGAAGGCCCGAGTCCAATTATGTCATTTAATCCAAATGACTCATCATAAATTGCAACTTTTGGATTTCTGGATTCAACAATTAAATTAAGGTCCAGGCAAGCATTGGTCTTGTGTTTCATTAAGGGCTGATCAGACCAACACAATCATGGTGCTGACTTCTTCCAAAATTATGGATTACTGGCAGTCTGGTGGGCAGTGCGTATCTTGTTGCTAGCTCTCATGTTACATCAGTAGTATGAGAATGCTACATCATCTTGCTACTCTAACCAGCTCATCATGCTCACCCGTCCATCTGGAACTCCACAGCCCGTTAACATACCACTGTTCATCACAGCCAGACCACACACCTGGAGAACCCATGCACAGTTAAAAATGCTATCTGGCCCCAGAACAACTTAAAATTGCTGGGAAAGAGTTTGAAGCCATATCTTGGCACAGCACAGTCTTCAGAAAATTCTTTGTCTTCACCCTGCACAAGTTGGTCAAGAAAGGAGAGGAATGGAGACCATGAAGTGACTATCGTTTTCCATTATCCATTATATTTGTGCCAATGTAAATATCAACGACGCTGATGTATGGGTATAGGTATTTTATCAACTAAAAAATGTGACTGTATATTCTAAATAAAAAAATAATTACATCTCAGACCAGGTTTAGTTGTAATAAACTCAACATCACTATTCACGAGGGGCCAAGGTGGTTGAGTGGTCAAAACGTGATCCGACGAGGTCAAACCCGGATTTTTCGCCAGTAGGAAATGTGGCGGACGTTGCCGTGAGCATTTGGGGTTTCCCCACCAATCCACTCCGCCAATGCTCCGTCCTCATAACAACACCAGTGAGACGTGTAGACAACCTCAAAGATGGTGCACTCTGGGCAACGGACTGCAAGAGCAGGATGACAGTGTGTCTACAAAAATGGCGGCCGAACTAGATCTCAAATCACCCCCGGCCATACGATAAAATAAAATAGTTCAATGAAACTGGGAGAGCAATCGGGCAGTGGCCATCCAAGGAAATGTTAAAATCAGGATACTGGACCAGCATGCCTTACCACTGCGCCATCTCACAAGAAAGAACCTTCTGCCGCAACGCACACGTGTGACGGGAAACTATGCCAAGGACGCTCATGCCCGCCGGGCACGGCCCGCGCGTGCGGGAGGATCAATATGGCGACACGCACCCCTCGCGCGCCAGGTCACGCGTCCACGTCACAGCCCCGCCCGGCCTCGCCCGCCATCTTGGGTCACCCAGTGTCCACGTCGTGGCATCTCTTCCGCGGCTACTCCCGCCAATGCCTCGTTGCACATTCCTCCGCTAGACGGGCCCTACGGTCGTGGGTTTATTCACAACTTAATACCTACCAGGCCCCTCCAACTCGAATAGGTCAACGAATTCCTTACCGAATAATTCCGAGGATTCGGTCTAACATGCTGCAAACGTTGTAATATAAAAAAATGACCATTATTTTAATAAAAATGTACTACAGAAAGTAATAAAATGGTGTACTATTAATTAAAACGTGTACAACTTGTTTAATCATTGTATTTTAATATAATTTAATAAATAATTTTATCATGATGGTGGCAGCGATGACAAATCAAATTTTATTTATTTAGTGTGTTTAGCAGTTGGCACAATTGGGGTCCGTACTTCGGGTATGTTCGGCAAACAAATGAGCTCGATAAGGTTCGCTCGTAATAACATTGAGTTAAAACTCTTATCCTTTATATACTCTTTGATACCTACTCAAGTGGTTCGGGACCCACTATAATCTTGGTTACCGTCGCCTTCAGCCTCTGTGCAACACTGTGCGACGTAAAACACTACTAAAAAATTCTCCGCAAATATTTACCACACAATATTTTCTAACTTTTCAGTAAAAACCTCAGGAATTCGGTATGACTCGAAATTCTTTTGGTAGCACCGAGTCAGAAAGCAAATGACGCAGAGCCTGCTGTGATCCTGGAGGTCCCACAGTGTTGAAGCTACTCTGTGCACGACCAGAATGAGACTTGTAATATGTTCGGATACAAGGATGCATCATGCTTGTAACTCGAGACCCAAGGCCCTCGCCTGATGGGCGCACCTCAGCGAGGCTGGCGCCCTCCCAACCCCCTCCCTCGTTCACAGCCACCTGGCTAGTAGAGTCGCCGAGAGTTTAGCTGTCGATAGTCTGATAATTACAGTAATTGCGGGACTAACTACTGTAGCACTTTAAGGGCGCGGTTACACGGGAGTCTGAACTACTTCAGGTGAACATGTTCAGCTGTTGAGTGCGGTTACACACAGTCTGAACATGTTTCGTTCGAGGCCATTTCCCATTTAACTTAAACAGGTTGGCAAAGTAGTACAGATCGACATATCTTCTACATTAGCCTCTGATTGGCTGTTTAGAATATAAACAGTCCTTTGCAGAAATTCAAGATGAAAAGTGTTCCTGGCACAAGTTCGAGTAATATTTTACCGAATGCAACAAAAAAAATCAACAGGTAATTATATATATATAATTTTTTTAATTGATCCTGACCTTAATTTTCTTAAAACTGAGATAGGTACTCTCGCTCAAAAAATAATAAAAAATAAGTTTAAGAAATTTTACTGTGCATGTTGTTTTGAATTCCCGATTTGTAAAATAAAATATTGAGCAATATGAAAACACATTCCATTTCTGCTGATAATACTGTATAAACCAGTGAGAAAATCCCGCGTTTTCTGGATACAAAATAGAGATCAACAACAGTCATTCGTTGACAGTAGACAATCGGTTTTAGAGCTGAACACACTTTTCAGCAACTACCGTGTAACCGTACACTTTCGCGTTTGTAAACGTGTTTACTTAAACATGTTCACCTTAAGTAGTTCAGGGTCCCGTGTAACCGCGCCCTAAGTTTCGTCAGAGATTAAAAAATAGAGAATATAAATCAACTTGGACAATATATTGGAAAACATGACGGTTAAAATATTGCGTATATCGGCTACTTCATTCCGAGAAATTAAGCACGGCTTTTTTTTTAAATAATGAACAATGTAGTTAGTGTTTCACTTCATTAAATATTACCAAATATACTGCAATTAGAAAATAACGCATAAAAATACCACTTGCCTGCCGAACCTGTACTAAGCGAGCAAGTTGGCGAGTTCAACTAGTAGGTACTCTGCAGTTGTCTCTACATGAGCTGGTAACACAAAATGCAAGTGCACACAAGACATCGGCATTACATTGGATAGTAGTCCAAAGTTAATGCTCATACACGCATTCTCTCTCCCTTCGATATGCCCGTATCAGGTACACAACCCTCATCCCCCCACACCCTTTTTTTCCCCACATACACACGCGAAATATTAACAACAAAATAATCATATGTTATAAAGACGGTAACTATAGCTGACCACATAAATGCTGATATTCGTGTTCGAACAACTCTGCAAAAATTCTTTGTTTTGAATTCCTGAATACAAAATTGTACGGCATCGCCCCAACCTCCCTGGACGCTTGCGCGCAGCGCCACAGTCTGAGCGCAAGCCCCGTGACTCTGTGGAATTCAAAACGCAACGTTGTTGCGAGCTGACGATACAAGGGTATCGTGGTAGTTAATGTCCAGACGATACCGACAAAATTGTATGTATAAAGGTGGGTCTACACTGTATAACAAAACAAGTTATAAAATGTTATATTACAATGTTATACAACATGTTACAAAATGAAAAGAATGAAAATTATATTACAAGTTATACAACAAAGTTATATAACTTGTTATGAAAACATGAAGAAAAATGTTATATAACACCATGTTTTATAACAAAATAAGTGTTATAAAACAAGTTATATGTTTCCCATGCAGTGTCGGTAAAGATCAAAGGAAATTAAATAACTTGTTTTATAACATGTTGGCCGTTTGTCCACACTGGTATGCATGTTTAAAAAATGTAACATGTTATGAAACAAGTTGTATTACTTGTTATATAACTTATTATTTAACTTGTTATGTAACATGCTATGAAACAAGTTGTGTAACTTGTTATATAACATATTACAAATATAACATGTTTTTGTTATATAGTGTAGACCCACCTTAACCTATACACATGTGGCCAGTCAGGTGATATTTCTTTGGACAAAAGCACATTTGGAGGTTAGTTCAACGATGCATCGCTGTGTAGAAAGCACGTGAAGAAATCGGAACGATGTACACAAAATGATGCAGCTAATCAAAAGGAATTCAAAAATATACCATTCACTGAACCGTACAAGCAACTGAAGAAACTGGCCGCCGTAAATGGTGCGTGATGGGCGCGGCCACACGCAAAAGCAACTAAGTTAATGGGCCTACATGACGGCATGCAACCACTGACGGCGGGCAAAGCGCTGTCAGCGACGTAGCTGACAGTATTCACAAGCAAAGACGAAATCACGTAAAAAAATCTTGCGTCTGTGTTTCCATAACAGCCTAGCCAGCTTTATTTTGTTTCTTTTATTTGCAATGCCTACTTGTTGAGAGAAAAAAAAATGTGAACTCTGTTTCTAAACACCTCTAAGCCTATAAAATACGTCAACGACGTAAGATATACATAAACGGCTTATTACTGTATGTTCAGCGCTATTTACTGTTATCGACGGCAGACTAAACAATTATTACGCCTGGAGTCAGATAGAAAAATATACCTACATATTTCGGCAGCTACAGTATGTGCCCTTTTTGTGCGTACTCAGAGCTGTGGAGGAAATTTAAGTGCAAAATTGTGGATGCTTAAATTTACTCAATGTATGTTTTATTGGAATATGTGTTCTATATAATTGAAATAGGACATAACTGGCTGAAATATATAAAAGTTTCGACGAAGGTCTCGTGGTTCGGACACACTTGGTCTATACGCCTGACACTGGACATGTTCTGGTTGAAAGGTACGCCGAGTATCGAAGAAGAACGTCTCATGTTTCGGGGTCGCTTGGCCTACACATCTGACATTGTTCATGGCCTGTTTAAAAGGTATTCCAAGTATCTTTAAAAAAAAAAAAAAAGGCCTCCGTGGTAGACATAGTGATAGCGAGTTACACATTTTGTCGGGCAGCTGTCTTGTATAGAGTCCTTGATCGTAGTAAGCTCGGCGAAACGTAAGGGAAAAAGAAATTCAACAATTACTTCACGTTTTAATTTCTCTTATTACTGACCAAGAATAGAACCAAGGACTACATCGATTGAATTAATCATTATTTTATTAAGATATTTTTGATGAATTTTGAAATTTTTTCTAAATTTTTAACTAAATAATTACAGATTTTCAAGATGGCGATCAATATGACCGACAAGATGGCGGATGCACGGAAATACATACTACTGCACTCTAGCGGGTAAAAATTAAACTAATATGGTGGCAGCACCACATGGCTTGGTTTAAGGCGGTTCCAGAAGTCAGTTTTGTTCAGCCAGCACCACTGTTTCTAGCTTTGAGGTCGCCCAAATAAAGTATTCGATGATTTACGTCCCACAGTTACAAGTCAGAAACTGTTATACACGCAGATTGGCGATTTACAAAAATTACGCCAATTTCAAATGACTTTTTTACAAAGCAAAAATTAATCAATTACAAAGAACGTAAGACAGTCCTTTTTTTACTTAATAATTATTTTGCATGCATGAGTGTTCCTAATGTGAACTTATCATGGTTGTAGAGCCCTATTTCCGTTTTCTTTCTTCGTTTTCAATCCTGCCCATTTTTTGTTGTTAAAAGTTTCTGGGACTGATAGAACTTTCGTTGCTTTCTAGCTTTGTGTCTTTTTTTTATTATTAAAGTATGTTAAATAGTTTCCTTTGCCAACAGTATATTTGGCAATGGAAAAATTCTATTTTATTTCGAAAAAAAATCAGAAACTTTAAGAGCATTAAAACTGTGAGCTCATTAAAAAAAACCTTGAAATTTAAACTATACAAAACAATCTCAAAAGAAATTAAAGCAAAATAATAACATGATCAGAAGCCTATGAATTAATTTTCATTAAGCTGTATTTCCGAGGTACTTTTATAATAAACAGCCGTTAATTGTGTCCAAGAAGTTTTGCCGAGTCGGAAGAACGTACGACAATAGGTAGTCCTGCCGTATTAAAAAAAAAATTGGTTGTCTGTACATTCGGGTTTACGGACGATAGTTTAACGTAACAACGTCATAACAAAACATTGATGAAATGATTGCATACTTTTATGAATAAAATTGAATCATTTTTATTATAATAATAAAAGAATAAATACTTGAAATTATACTAGTAATCAGATTTTTAAAATGCAAGAATAATTAACCTTTATTGCCGAAATTGTTGTTGTAATAATCAATGAAAACCACATTAACTTTTCACTTCACTTTATAAACAGTCGACGAAACAGTTCACGTGTAGATGACTTGTAATTAATTTTAAAAACTGGCGTTTAGCTATAAAGTTTAAATATAATTATGAACAAGTTTTCATATAAATAAACTGTAATCAAATATCTTATTAATTATATGAATCATCATAATTTTTTAGTTAATTGTAACATAACCTATTATTACTGCACTCGCCGAAAGCGTAACGGAACAATGAGCGTAACGGGACACTTTTTCGTGCGTGCAGCCGGCGTTCATCGATTTATTAGACGTTGTCACGTCAAAAAAGCACTAATTTATTTATGGCGCTAGGCTGGAGGCGGCGCGTGCGACCCCGAGGCCGACATTGATCGCTCAGCGCGGCCACGTGCGGCCACGTCTGGCCACGTCTGGCCACGTCTGGCCACGTCTGGCCACACTTGGCCCCTTGCTGCCGCCGCGCTCCGAGTGCAACCCTTCCCGGGGCCAAGCGCTGGGTAGCGCCTGTGTCGCGCACAGTGCCAACTGTCTCAAATTATAGCCTGCACAGCACCCCGCGTTGTTCGTTTGCGAACGACAACCGCGCGAGGTCGTTCACAAGTACCGCTGGCAAATCAACAGAGGCAGAAGGACACGTAGGCCATTGGTTCTATTTTCAAATTTGAGACATTTCCTTGAAACGGTCTGTTAGACGGTTTATTTCTCGTCATGCATGACTGGGCCATCCCTTGGATCGACATGGAGAGCAGTCGCAAAAGCTTTTAAAGTTAGCAGCGCTCCCCCATGCCATGTTGTCAGATGTGCGCTGGCATGACACAGACTATAAACGTGTGTGACAAAGCAAGTATCTACGTACCGCATCTTTAAGATTCGGCCCGAAACTGGCTGGATGTTTTTACAAGTAGTTTTTGACGTGAAACTTCTTTGCTGAGGGGGCTACCATTCTCGAGCGTTACGAAAATTACTATCGCACGAGGGGAATAGTTATGTCTGTGGTGGGGGAACCGGTAGAGCAGGAGAGTGCGTCAGCGGCGACGCCACTCCAACGCATGCGCTAGCGGTCGAAGGGGAAGATGACAAGGTACGTAGCGGAGCATGCTACATGCTAGTTGTAACGACCGGTAGGGAGACGGTAGGGGGGAGGTAGAAATGACACAGCAGTGATGCTACGGAATTCTTGTATCACTGCTCGAGTTTGTCTACTGCTCAGTTTTTTTGACGTGACGTCTAATAAATCGATGAACGCCGGCTACACGCACGAAAAAGTGTCCCGTTACGCACACTGTCCTATTACGCTGTCCCGTTACGCTCATTGTACGCTTGCGCCGCATCTATCTCTCTTCCACTCGATTGGAACAACCATCGATTTGACTTTTTCGAGGCACATTAAACTTGAAACACTCCCATTCGTTTCCTACTTTTCCTATCATCGTCCTATCCTTAACAGAATAACACAGATTGGAAGAAGTTAAATAGCAAACATGTATAAAAGTAATAGTTAAAATAATCTTCGTTAAAGTAATAAACATTTGAATTATTGAGTGCAAATAAAAGTAAATTTATCAATTCAATTGTAGATTTCATTTCACTCCTTCTTTGTATCCATACAAAATAGTGATATTTCAATAAAAATGATTCAAATTTAATTCATAAAAGTATGCAATCATTTCATCAATGTTTTGTTATGACGTTGTCACGTTAAACTATCGTCCGTAAACCGACATTACAGACAACCCTCTTTTCATTTAATTTACTTTGATTGCAATTGAAATCCGGAACAGAGACAGCTTACACGTGCAAATACGTGCTCGAGCTGCGAACAGCGCAGCGAGATGGCTGATTCCCCCTGAGGTCATGAGGTCACTCCAGACAAGCCTCTCAACAGGCCGTGGCCGATTTGTCCTTCACAAGACCCTTGGTCTGTGTCGCCGCGAGTCTCCGTCCGACGACCACGCTCGACGAGACGTCAAGGAAAAAAATATATATATATATATATATATACATATATACGAATACACACACTTACCTGTTATACTACACGGGTAAGTTCACATCGAGCCTAGCGAAGTTCATTCCACACCATGACGCCCTATTATCGGGGTTATTTTAGAATTCGTGGCCAGTATAAAAAATTGACATTTTTTATGAAATAAGAATAATAAATGGCAAGGTAATGAAGTTTTTTTTTTCTTTTCAGTTTGCAGTTGTCCGAGACGGAAAGGTACTGACTCACTGGACTAACGTAGATGTTAATTTTGACAGAAAAACAGTACAACGAACTTTGTTGCTTTACTCAACCTAATAAGTTAGGAAAAGGACTATATCTCATGGCAAACTGAGAAATAAATGCATGCAAGATAAAGGCAGCTAATTCGAGTAACGTCTAGAAGGTCACTACCAGGAGGAAGTGCAACCACTTGTGACATTACAGTAAACACTGCCTGCAGGTCTCACGAACCAGCTGGGCTAAGCTGTTGGTTTCGGATAACATGTTTGACGTTCTTTTGTTCCAGTTTCTGAGTGATAACAGTTACATTCATTTGTCTAAATGCAGCAGTTTCTCTGTTTCCCCCCAAATAATGTGCTGTATAATTTACAGAATTTTCTTGTACTTTTACAAAAAATTAACTATTTTACAAAACATTTTTTTTTAACGTAAATTTCTATTTTACTCTGCATCCCCCCCCCCCCTCCTTTTCCAGCGAGAGGGACAACACAATGTTTGTCTTCATAAAGATCAATTGTGAAACAGCTATTACTTATCAAATGTAACTTCTTAAATTAGTGCTCGTTTACCACACAGTACACAAAAAGATGAAAAAAAAAAAGTCAAGTTGCAAGTTGTTTGTTTGGTAGAGGTTGTGCGAGATGCCGTGCAGAAGAGTACAAAGAAAAGTGCACGGTGCACACAAACGTAGCAATGCAATGAGCCTCAAAAACTAACCCAGGAGCACTTCGCACTTCATGTTGCGATGGTACGGGTTTTTGAAGGACCACAGGCCAATCATGGCGCCGGAAACGAGGATGGCTTAAATCATTCGAAGGGGCAGTTGTGTCGTCAGCTGCGCCGCGCGTCGACTGGCCGCCCGTGTTCGTGCGGGAGGCCGACGATTCATCGACCCCCGATCAGTCCCGAACATATCCGAACATACCCGAACACATCGCTCGTGCAACTTCGCGGTCGAAATAGAATATACAATTGCTGACAGTTCTGTCCTGTAAATAACAGTGTAATTTACACATAAGAGTATAGGCATATGAGGGCCATGCATATTTCGCTGAAAGACTCCGAGACTAGCTGAAAGTTAAAACACTGTAGCATCGTCTATGTTCGTGATTGGGTGAATTTCTTTCAGGCACACGTCGATTGTCACAACACCAATCACAGTAATTTAGTGGGGAAGCAAACGCGTCCTGAGTGGCTCGGTCAAATAAGGCAACGACTTCTCTCGCAGACGGCCGCCAATCACAAAGGAGAAACCGCTGGTGCGGGTATACCTTGTTGCAGTCTAATAGGCGTTAAGATTTATTCGCGAAAAATGCCTGCCCCTAGGCATATGTCATGATAATACAGGGCTCCTGTAAAAAAAAAAAAGCCAGTCATGGGGACTGTCAACAGAAGTGAAAACTTAAAACTTCGTTTTTAAATGTGTAATATGACAACATGTCTACGTCAAATGTACGCAATAAAATTATTTTGGTATTATATCAGTACGATGTCAGCATATAATTTATCCTTACATCATTTTTTTAGTCACAACAGATGTAAGTGGCATGTAAAAATTACGTAAAAATTCATTACCTAGCTATGACTTACCAGTGATGTCAGACCTAGGTCACGTGGTCAAATTAACTTCACTTACTGCTACTACAGCATGTCGGTGATGCGAACTCACAAGATTTTACCCATCTAAAAAAGAGTCCAACACGCACATGATACAGTCGAGTATATACATATATATATGTATTAGCGTATATATGCGTATACATGTACACAGGCCGCTGCGATTCGCCAGTCTGGCGCAACACGTCACTAGCATGTCGGTGACGCGAACCCATAAGTTTTGCCCCTGCCAAATATCGCTCAACGCGGCTAAAGAAGTTTTCACTTCAAAAAAATAGAGAAAGGCGCAGATTGTGTCCACGCAGCAGATTTTTTACGTGAAAACGTCGGGATGATAATATTATCACCGTTTTCTGAATTGCCTTCCAACGACGCCTGCGCATGATCCGTAGAAGTCTGGACTGTCGCCGGCCGCTGTATGTCTGATGTACCAGCTACGTAATCGCTTTGCGCAGTTTTTTTTTTTTTTTTTTCATTTCCTTTTCGACGCTTCCGTAACTCTCACACTCGCTTGTCACTGAACTATTCGACTTTTTGTATTCCTTTCGACGCGAGCTTTCCTTTGAAGTGTTTTTTCCTACAATTCCAAGCATATTTACGAGTCATATGAGACGACATCGACATGTATTTTCAATTTAATACCAATTTGCACTTATATTTCAGCGAATATTTTTGACGTGACAACGTCTCATAAATCGATGAACGCCGGCTGCACGCACGAAAAAGTGTCCCGTTACGCACATTGTTCCGTTACGCTGTGTCCCGTTACGCTCATTGTACGCTTGCGCCGCACCGACAGAAGTGAAAACTTAAAACTTTGTTTATAATTGTGTAATATGAAATAATTTCTACGTCAAATGTACGTAAGAAAATGAATCTGATTACTAGTATAATTTCAAGTATTTATTCTTTTATTATTAAAAAAAGTAGCATCTGTCGGCGAGTGCAGTAATAATAGGTCATGTTACAATTGACTAAAAAATTATGGTGATTCATATAATTGATGATAGATATTTGATTACAGTTATTTATATGAAAACTTGTTCATAATTATATTTAAACTTTATAGCTAAACGCCAGTTTTTAAAATTAATTACATGTCATCTACACGTGAACTGTTTCGTCGACTGTTTATAAAGTGAAGTGAAAAGTTAATGTGGTTTTCATTGCTTATTACAACAACAATTTCGGCAATAAAGGTTAATTATTCTTGCATTTTAAAAATCTGATTACTAGTATAATTTCAAGTATTTATTCTTTTATTATTAAAATAAAAATGATTCAATTTTATTCATAAATGTATGCAATCATTTCATCAATGTTTTGTTATGACGTCTTGTTAAACTATCGTCCGTAAACCGACTTTACAGACAACCAATTTTTTTGTCTTACTTTGGGTCCTAGTAGAGCTCCGCAAGCCCTTCACAACAACAGCCGAATCAATGTCCTGGCTAAACGCGTTCCCACGCTACACCCAATTCATAACTTTACACAAAGCTAATTCGTAACAATCACGCGCATACTCCTACGCTGGTACGATGACGTCACAGACGAAACAAATACCGCGCGACACACACGTGCAGACGTGATCCATCCGTTGAGGGCTCAACCATTGTTGAACGCATTCACTATTAAGTCTCGTAGTTATCTGAAGGTATTTTGTCACACAAGAAAGTTCGACCATCACTGTAACGAGCGAATAGATGTTTCCATGTCAAAATATAGGCAGTTCAGATTCAAACCCGAGGAAGTGGCTTCTGCAGGGCAGCACTGCGGCGTGGAATACTAGTAAAGGTGGTGTGGAATACTAGTATAGGTGGTGTGGAATACTAGTATAAGTGGTGTGGAATACTAGTATAGGTGGTGTGGAATACTAGTAAAGGTGGTGTGGAATACTAGTATAGATGGTGTGGAATACTAGTATAAGTGGTGTGGAATACTAGTATAAGTGGTGTGGAATACTAGTATAAGTGGTGTGGAATACTAGTATAAGTGGTGTGGAATACTAGTATAAGTGGTGTGGAATACTAGTATAAGTGGTGTGGAATACTAGTATAGGTGGTGTGGAATACTAGTATAGGTGGTGTGGAATACTAGTATAAGTGGTGTGGAATACTAGTATAGGTGGTGTGGAATACTAGTATAGGTGGTGTGGAATACTAGTATAGGTGGTGTGGAATACTAGTATAGGTGGTGTGGAATACTAGTAAAGGTGGTGTGGAATACTAGTATAAGTGGTGTGGAATACTAGTATAGGTGGTGTGGAATACTAGTATAGGTGGTGTGGAATACTAGTAAAGGTGGTGTGGAATACTAGTATAAGTGGTGTGGAATACTAGTATAGGTGGTGTGGAATACTAGTATAGGTGGTGTGGAATACTAGTATAGGTGGTGTGGAATACTAACTAGTATAAGTAGCGTAGGTACCTAGCATACAATACCGTCCAGCAGTGTGTGCTCCCAAAAGCAAACAAAAAAGAGCGTGCGTAACTCAGTACACGTGATACGTGATAGAAGTGAAACTTCTTTGGCAATTCAAGCCTCGATGATCTCTGCAGGGCATACACACAGTGTAACGTGTGCTAATCCAGTGCCTGGTTTGTAAGCTTGCTTATCTTCTTGCCTTAGTTTAGGTGCAGATGGAGGCCGGTGGTGGTGTGTGTAGCCACCCACCGCCAGCGGCGCTTTGCGTCCCTGGTTATCAAAATCCAGAAGTGGAATAAAGAACGAAAACGGACACAGCGTCCCCCTCCCCTGTACTCTTTTCTGACTCGTCCAACTCTTCATCCAGACCATCCTGTCTCCTGTATTCTCCTACACTTAATACGTGCAAATTGCACCCCACACGTCTGTGCCCAAGGTTTTCCTTGTATCTATACAGGTTTTACCTGTTCCCAAATTAACATAGTTTTAAACTAAATTTAAGATAGGGGAGTTAGTCATGGCTTCAATAGCTGCCATGGCTGGCCAATCCTCGAGCAAAGCACACGATGCATTACTATTCCCCAGCATGGCCAGGCGTATAGACTTCGGTCTGAGACGCACCTAGGTTCCTCCCTAACCCGGACCCTCTTACAAACTAAAGTTAGTTTCAGTTAGGTTAGGAAAAAAAATATATTTTGCGGGAATACATACATTTTCACGATTTTAGAGTATTATAAATGTCGCTGTCCTTACCCAATCACCTAGACATGAGAAAACCTACCCTCCCGGGAAGAAATAACACATTTTTTTTAAATAGAAATTGTATGTAACAGACTTAATCCAACATTTTAATCTTAAGCCAGGTTTATAAACTACGCAAGTAACTTAACACGCAAAAAGTACAAAAAAAAATGTATGTTGATAAACTACACAAGACTCAATCGACCAACAATCAATGACTTGGGTTTCGGCTTGTTGCTTTTCCACCTTCTGTACTTAAAGTGAGCGCTCCGAAAACTTTTAAATCTGCACATATAGTGTGTCTAGAATGGTAGGATTTTATTTATATCAAAACATGACGTTTTCATTACGAAAATATTGCACAGTAAAAAAATAAAATGAAACTGTCAATCAAATTATAAAGGATTTCACACGTTTTCATGAAAAATATTATTAATGAAATTTTTTTTGCCATCTTAGTTTCAATTGTAGGGTTGCTGATGTCTTGCGACTTGCATGTTTCATCAACTACTGTAGTTTTATGGCTTTTGTTGCGTCCTTGCGCTATTGCGTTTCTTGCGAAGTTTATAAACCCAGCCTCACAACAGAAAATAAAAATTGGAAGATGCACGAAAGCTGAATATTCGGGCATCTGACTCGGGGTAAGTGAATAGCAAGGTTTCCCGCGTGGGTTTGCGCAGGCGCACTTGAGCCGTCCCGCACCACAGCTCGCGTGACGTCAGCGCGCGTCCCCCGAGGGCGGGGCTGGCCAACAAGGCCTGAGCGCTGGTGACGTCACGCACAGTAGGCCGACTACTCTACACCCCTGACCGGACCCTTAGCCCTGCTACCTGAACCATGGGCGTCGCAAGGATATATTTTTTGGGGGGACTGCAATTGATTTAGTTGTTGAGGAATATCCATCCCCTGGAAAAAAAAAAGCGGGGTTTTAAGGTGCAAAAAGGTGGTTTTTAGGCATTTTTCTTTCCTAAATATACTAATTATAGTTGTTGCAATTTATAATTTATTTTTTCTAAAAAAATATTTTCAGAGAACAAATTTGTAAAAACACAGTTAACATATCTGTATTCGGTATCGGACCTGATTTTGATTATACACGAAGATCAAATTAAAAAGTGATCACATTACCACGATTGGACAAAATGCACCATGCACAACATATGGGTTATATCACAGAAATCATATTTTTAATATAACTAAGAAACTAAATATATTGGAGGGGATGAAATTGGAGACTTATTATTGAGGGGGACATGTCTCCCCCCCGGTTGCGACGCCCATGCCTGAATGAGCGAGGCAGTCATCTTGTACTTGCCTTGACGCGTTGCGTTGTGATTTCTGTGGCGGTCGGCAGTTTGCGTACAGTGTTGATGGTTTCAAGTGCACGCTGCAATTACATAATATTTTAGAATGGTGTACAATTGCTGTGTTCCAAATTGTAGAGGAAATTATACCAACGGGCCAACAGGGCACGTTTTTAAATTTCCTCAAGATGAAGACGCTAAAAATAAATGTCTTTTAGCTATTCCAAGGGAAAATTTTGAGCCAATACTACGGTACGAGTAAATATTTATCTTTCGTTTCGAACATAGGCACTACTTTTATGTAAACATTAGTTTTTATTTTAAAAGATAATTGATTATTCTGTAGATACGTAGTTCTTTTTAACTTTTAAGCTCATGAAAAAAAATATATAAAAGAATTCAATCCCCTCCCCCTTTACCAATATTAGCTGTAACTATAAGTATAATGCGGAATATTCCAATATTTGTTTCAGTACCTCTCGTTTATGGTATTACTATACACCGTAATTATGCGTTAACATTCGAGTATATTATAGAAACACAAGGCGTATCATTCACATAAACAATCATTTCGAAACATAAATATTCGTTTTTCAATTCTATAAGCACACGCATGTTTTTAAGTTTTAAAATGTAGATATTGCCTGGTAAACCTGTGATGCAAAATTTTACATTGCGCTAAAAAATATTTGGTGCTAAATGTTATGTTATGGTTATGCAATAATAATAACAGTATTGTTAGAAGTAGTAGTACTATTACATTATATACAAGGTACTAAGAATTTTTTTTTATTGGCGAAAACGCACTGCAGTTAATCCAGATGTAGTTAACTCAGTCAGCATTTATTACTACGTACAATTAGATCAAATATATTAAAAGTGTAATTCATTTATTCAAGTCTCTTTGCTTCTACGACTGGATGCTTTTGTATTTAAAACTAAATTAATGTGATTTTAATCATTTTTCTTTCTATGAAATGCATAATGTTATATTAACTGTTCATGGTTAAAATCTGATGATTAAAATTAAATTTTCGTATGTGTTATCAAAAAAAAATTTGAGAAATATATTTGTAATAATCTGAAATATTTTAATTCACAACGATTGTAAGGATTTTGTTATCAATAATTCAATTTAGATAATCATCCAAATACATAAATATAAGTTTGAAATGTATTTACAGTCATTTAGGAAAATATAAAGTTAAGTTTTTTGAAGAAAAAATGTATTTTATCCTACGGTTAGTTCCCTAATATTTGCGAACTGTGTCATTTAATTCAGAATTAAGTTCCTGTGTTTGTCAAAAACGATTAAAAGATACAATATTTTTTGCACTAACCTATACCTTCTTGAATACGTACACATTTTGTGCGTTAAAAACTTATTAAATATTACTTATTAAATATCATTTAAAACTTATTAAATATTATTTTGTTTATCAAAACGTTTCAGAACATATAACAAAATCCCAATTAGACATTTATTTTAAATACGAAATGCCATCAAAATTATTTGGACAAATATTATAATAAAATATTTTGGGCACAGGTACATAAACTGACTTAAATTTGGTCAGGAGATACAATAACTTAGAAAAGTGTTTGCATAATGTTTTCCTTGTGTTATGAATACATGAAAAATAAACATGACAATTGGACTTTTATACCAAATCATCATTGATATTGTTCATCGAATAAACGCACTTGCCATACAGTTGAGATATTAGTGCATACATTTTGTTTTCTACTAGTTCAATGGAAGCTATTAAAATCATACTTAGATGTAACATGGATTTGATCCGAAGTGTCGCGTCGTCGAAGATACCCCGACTTAACACTCAAAGCTGCAAGAACAATGGCGTCCTAGTTGGGCCACTTTCCGCGGACGGGACTCTGGTAACATGCCGAATCCTCCGAGAGGGACAGAGAAGCGCCGTGCCATGCAGCAATAGGGGAGGGATATGCTATACCTGAATTGCGCCCCTCCCACAGGCTGGCGTACCGGCTCATCACTAGCTGCCTTTTAACAATATGTTTTTCAACCATGAAAAACTACTGTAATTTAAAGAAGAAATTGATTTGCAATCTAGAATAGCTCCTTTCCATGCCAACTTACAACTTAGGCATCTATAAGCAGGGGCGTATGGGGATGAGGGTAGGATATATACCCCTCCCCCTCCGAAATCCTGACAAACCTATTATTCCCACCAACCAACGGAAAGAATTTGAAAAGCAAACAGCGTACACTGCCATAAGTGAAGTGTGTCACTTAACCAGCTATATTTCTCTATATTTTTTTTTAATGGTACGTTTGACTGTTACTAAACTAAAGAAATATATTTGAAGGAATTTCCCTCAAAATTTTTTTTCTACTGGCCACTTGAAAATGGACAAAAATTGTGTCCAAGTCAAAACACAAACTGAATGCTTGAGAAATAATAATGTGTGTTACTTTGAAAATAGAATAGTTAGGATGCTGCTTTTTCTTTTCTTTTTACTGAACTTGAGGACCACTTTTTTTCAAGATTTTAAAAACAAAACAATCTAAGTAAGCTTTATTTAAAAAAAAATTTTGGTACTTCCAGATATTTTTCCATACTTGGGAGCAGTACGCAAGGTTGGTAAGAATCACCATCGTTACCTCTATAAAAGGATTTTATTTTTTCTCTTTCCTTTCAATGTGTATTTCCTTACAGAAATTAATTATCAAAATTTTAAAACCATGTAATTAAGGATTTAATTACTTAAAAACCTTTCTTTTAAAAACTTATAAATTATTATTAACAGCTGTTCCATTGTCATGTATTAAGAGAGAATAATGACTTATTACCTTTTAGATTTACTTCCACGACAAAGGACAGCATGCAGTCAATTTATTCATTCAGAATTACATAATTTCTGTAGCTTCTTCCGCAGATGACTGATGTTGTACATGTGTTACAAATGGTTTGTGATAAGTAAAATATAAATATTTTCAAATACACATTGTTGAGATATCATGTGAATACAGCACCAATAGTGGTACCATGTCATGTCATTTAAAGATAAGATTATTATTTATTGTTATAATTAAATGCTCTTAGACCAACTCCACATGCAGCCTAGAATCTTGTACGCCAAAATTTACATTAAAGTCTTCATTGAGAATCTTTGGTAACAATGTCTATCCTCTACCAAAAAAAGCTCCTCCAACTGTTGTCTACAGAAGTAAACAACGTTAACAAAAAATGGAGAATTTAGTCTAATTTTTGATTTGGAGGAATGTAAATTGCAACCAAAAGCAATTTTAATAACACAACATGAAAATATATTGTAAGCTAGTTGGGAATACTCAGTGCTATATTAACATTTTCTTTCCTGGCAACAAAATATAATACAACAGATAGCACAAATTTCATCATATTTAAGAGAACCAACCAAGTGGTAAATATTACTGACTCCATGTATATTCTCAAACAATTATAAGTAAACCTTAAAAAAAAAAAATTGCAGAAACTGTGTTGGTTGGTTTCAGTATTAAAACAAATGGTACTAGTAGTTGTAGTTATTAGTTCAATATTAAAAATACATATGAGCATATCATTACAGCACAGCTAGCCCCATCTACCCAAGCACGGCTGGCCTGGCGTGGCCCTCTGGGAAACCCACCCTTTCCCCCTCCAGTGCGACTAGTGATATGTGGCGTGAGCATCATAGCCTGTGCCTTTCCAATCAACCCCTCCTCCTCAGACCTAGTACATGCTTTAGAAGCAGTGTCATGTGTCAAGCCTGACCTGTGGTATGCAGCTCAAGTGTCATGGGCTTGCTGGTGATACCAATAGGCTACTAGCAGAGTTTCAGCTGCTGCCCTCGTGATGTAGTACAATCAGGAGGTTTCCAGGCATTTTGACGGACTTTCGCACAAGTTATATAAGGTCCTTGCCGACGAGAGCGTCCGGCAGGGTAGAAAGTTCAGCCGAGAGGCTGACGGCAAT
This sequence comes from Bacillus rossius redtenbacheri, assembly GCF_032445375.1. Taxonomy (NCBI): domain Eukaryota; kingdom Metazoa; phylum Arthropoda; class Insecta; order Phasmatodea; family Bacillidae; genus Bacillus; species Bacillus rossius. The sequence goes on from NC_086331.1 coordinate 115,495,113, forward strand.
ACTTTGAGTCCTCGCAGCTATACTGGTGAGTCCTTGCAGCAAAACAGTAGTGATACCAGTGAGTTTTGGTTGGTGATAACATCCAGTAAGCCAGTTCTCCGGGGACGAGCGACTGAGCTGCGACTTCGTGGGCGAAGAGGAAGACCAGAGGTGACGAAAACAAGGCGGAGTTAAAAACACAGTGCATGCGAGTGAGTAGTAGGGACAGTAGTGTACAGACACGAAGGACAAGAGGTATGTATCTAAATTAAGTAGATTAATCAAGTTTTAATCATTTTGCACATGGACATTGGAATGTTTACATTTTAAGATAATATAGTAAATTTTAAACTAGTATAGTAAATAAAGAGACATTTAATTAAATAGAGCTATCCTTACGAATATTATTTCTCAGCAATTCGTAACAATATATATATTTTTTTAATTTGTTTGTTACATGAACTATAAACCCAGTGATAAGTTACATGGCTTGCATTTGAACACAGATACACAATGGACTTCATCCTTAAACTTATGTTGCATGGGCATGCACATTCCACTGCATACTAAACTTTCACCCCCAATGTGCCCAAAGTATAACTCCGATAAATGCCACCGTAAATTTACATGTCATCACCCATCCCCTTCCAATTTCTATCAACATCCCATGTCCCTGGCAGTAACAAAAATATCCCTGTGGCAGCTTCCAAAACAGAATAGTAAGCCAGGCACTTAACAGATCTAAGCTCTTGTTTATTACATGCAAACCTTTCCTTGCTTTGTGATGCAAATATTAAAGTTCTGTTCAAAAGATGTCCCATAGTTGCTTTCAAATGATGGAACTGTTATAACACTTCATCTCTGCTGATCTAAGCACTGCAATTGATGCATTATAATTATATAGAAGAAAAAATATTTAAAAAAAACATAAAACATCCAATTTCTTTAAGATGTGAAAAAAACTCAATTTTTTTTAACTGGCTAACAATTACATGTACTAAAATAATATTGCAAATCTACTAGTAAATTAACCTTTATTTAATAATAAAAACCTTGATATTTAAAAAAAAATCAAAACAATAACATTTATATTTGTTGTCAATAAATTCAAGCCAAAATAATGAACTCACCTCTCGACGAAGGATGGTTCATTAAAATTGCAAGTGGACATTCATCATCATCCAAAATATACTCTCTGTTATTGCTGCCTCCATGATACTCCTTGGTTTCACCATTGTCAGCTGATGCAGAAGTATTTACCTACATAAAAAATACATAAACATGTACCACTAGAATAACAATGTTTTAGCACAAGTAGCAATACTTCTGAGTATATAGGATTGAGGTAAAACCTTAAATTTAACGATAATATATTAATGGACACATTTTAAATAATTATTTCCAGTATTAAATTAAAGGAAGACACATCGTCGGCTGTTATGATGGCCTAAATGAACGCTGTCTGCATGACGGGGGCGTCATACCTACGGCACCTTATGAAAGACAACTTTCAATCCGTGCTAGCTCTTCCTGGCGAAGCATCGTGTCAGTGATGTGTTGTGCCTCTGACGGGTGAAAAAGAGAACCACCCGGTAGTTGAAAGTGAAAAAGGAAAAACAACGGAGTGTCAGATTGGGAGGGACAGTGGAGTCTGTTCACAAGAGCCAAGATAGGCAGTTGGCTGCAATTGCAAAAATGTAGAGCTTAATCTAAAAGTGGTGAAATAAAACAAAAAAATCAAATAAAAGTGTTTTAGAGTGCACCGGTTGCTAACTCAGTTCAAACTCTGCATGTTCGCCGACCTACCTTTGCTTTAGTGATGTGCTCTCCGACTTTCCTCTCTCCCCGCCGTGCGCTTGCTCGGTTGTGTCATGGCTATGCTATAAAGTGTCAGTGACCAGGGGGACGGGTCTCTAGGGCTTGTGGAGGCTTCAGCTCCTACTGAGTTGCTAGTTCGACGTAACATGGTGCAGCAGGAACAGTGACCTAAGTTTTCATGCTACGTTCCTTATTTGTGCTAACAATGCTGGGTACCAGCCCTTGCGAAAGTAATGTATAATGTTCAGCGCATCATTGTTTTTTCTAAAAATAATTTTGTTTTGAAAGTAACTAAACTGTTTCTTGTTTGTGATGTGTACAAATGTAGCAAGGCTGTATCAGGTGAGTGTCTCTTGAGTGCTTGTTTACTTTAATATTTTATTTTGTATTGACATTTCCTTTAGTGATTGTACTCTCTCTGCCCCGTCTGGGCTTTGTTGTTAGTTCGTCAGCTCGTTACCCCGTCTGGGTTGTCCAGTGCCTCTGGATGTTTGAATTCTGTGTGGCTTAACGTAATGTTAATAGTTCTAGTTGTGTTCTTATTGAAGTGTGATTTGCCACATGGCAGACTCGCCTGTCTGCCCCCTTTGACTGGATACTATAGATGTTACTACACCTTTAACTTTGCCTTATGGTGTCTTCATGGGTTTTTTCCCCCTTTGCATTACCCTGAACATGCGGGTCGTATATTCATTATGATCATATTTTCGCCAATTTAAATTCATGTTGTGACTTTTGCTCTTGCTTATATACCTTTTACTCCATCGGTTTGCAATTATTTTGGAAATGGAGCCATGATATATTGATATCTGTTGATTATTTGTACCATGGTAAAATTATTTTATTCCAATTGCTAAGAAGTATTTATACATGAATAAATATTTACGTTTATCATTGTTACCACTTGAAATGTCTTCTTGTTTACTTTGCTTTCAGAACACAGGACCTCTCTGGCTGCCTAATCAAGCTTAGGTGAAGTGTTTATCTTGTCGTCATGCACAAATTTGTAGTCTGCTGGGACTTAGCCTCTCAGGAGGTTGCAAAAGAATATACCAAATAAGGAATATTATGCAAGTGATATATCACTGAAGACACCATTCGTGAGTGGGTTTTTAAAAGGATATACACTAAACAGTTATTATGGTACAGGAGTGTGGAGTCGATAAAGTGAGCAGAGTCAAGGGATGTTCCACTCGACTTAAAAGTTGAGTACGTTTTACTCAACAAGACGAAACTTGACAATCTTTTCTTATAACACGATACATATTTGACATGTGCAACGAACATAAAATCATGTACAATTATTTTGCAAACACCTTACTGAGTAATCTCATATTAACATTATCACAATTTTTTTAAAGTATGGTAAATTTTTTATGGCCTGTGCGAATTATTCTTAAATACGAATACCAAAATGTTCTCTAATACAAATATCAAATTAGAATAGTAAAAATCAGATTAGAATCGCACTAAAAAATTTTTTTTTACATCATGTAACAAATACATAGGAGAAAAAAAGTTAAAGTGTAATGTAGTGGCTTCTGGTAAATTAAACAAATGATACTAAAATGAAAGGTTGGTTATGTTAAGTCAGCTACAATAGTTATATGTAAAATGTTTGTTAAAATATTTAAATTATGAAATGAAAAATTGGTTTTATGTATGCAGCTAACATAACTTAACCTAACCAACCAACCTTTCATTTCAGTTCCTATTTGCCTTATTTTCCCGAACCTGCTACTTTACATATATTGATCCAGAAAATTTTCACGAAATGCAAAATACTGAGAAATCCAATGCAATCCATTTCACAAAAAAAGTGAATATTTTAAAATGGTGTATTCAAAATTAGTGATTATATAAGCTCATAATTACATATTTAAACCATTTTTATTCTTCACTTTTTGTTGTTAATGGCAGCAGGTAAACTGTATCTTAGTTCTGAAATATTATAAATACACTTTCTGCTAATTTACTCTGGAATCCAAAAACATTATTTAATTTTTTTTATAAATTTTTTGGGATGCAATGTCTGTTTCATCATAGATACATACAAGTAAGCAACTACTGTGTTGCATGTTGTTAGATCATTTGTGATTATTGATTTATAAGCCATTGACACTATGGCGTTTACTTCTTTTAATGGTCATTGCAATGAAGTGTCCATGTTTTGTGGTGTTGTAGGCAATGGTTGCTGATATTTTTTTTCCCCACCTCTGGTGTGTGTGACAAAATGAATACAAACATGAATAAAAATAATATTTTGTTTTCAAATTTCAAATTACAAATAAGCAGTGTTTTGAATCGTTCACACAATTTTTCTGTTACTGTTTAGCGATACATTAGTAAAAAAAAACTTTGAGAACTTGTTGCATGTTTAAAACATCACTAATTTTTCATGTTTTTGATTATGAAGTTTTAGGAAAACATTAAAAAAAGAGTATTTATATCGGACAAATGACAAACTCACAGGGTGTGCTATTCAAATGTTCGTAAGAAAACTAATATTTGTTATTTTGAAGTGTTAGTATTCGAGGCTGAATTGAATAGTTTATTATTCGTTTTCCAAAATTCAAATAATTGCACAGGCCTAATAAGTTTACATAATTAACTGCCGGAAAAAAGTTAAATGTTTATTACCACATTCAAGTTTCAGAACATTGAAAAAGATGCCATTTTGGAATGACCTGGTGTATGTCATAGATTTGTAACATAGAAAACCAAATACAGAAAGTAAAATATTTGGTCTGGAATTAAAATCTACAGCTAAAATCATTATAATCACTGTTTGGCATGAACCATTAAGTGTTGCACTATGTATCGTCATATCTTTGATCATCTAGTAAAAAATGACGGACTGCTTTATTTTTATCTACAAAAAAATAATTATTTATTTTACATGCAATTAAATGTCTTTTCTGTAAATAAATTTTTTAAGTGACATTTTGAAAATGCTTAAAAATAGCCTTTTTTGTAAGATGGGACATTTGTTATAAACCAGAAAAAGGCAGAAGAAAATAAAGCTAATAATAAGTTAATTTTGTTTGTTGACATTTTTTGTTTTGGTAACTTTATAGTTAATATGCATGATTTTTGGCATGGCTATTAAATGGCATTAAAAAAATTACCTAAAGATTTAGTGTATATACTATCTATCAACAATGGATTAAACTCTGGATGCCTCCCCAATTATGCGGTAAGTGGAACCACCAACCTAAGTTTATCACTAAATTTATTGTTTTATATTTTGAAAATTTTGTTGCCATCAGCTTGTTTCTTTACGAGTTTTTGTTTTATAACTGCCTGTTCTTGTGTGCGCAGTAGTTTTCCAGTCTCGGATCTTCCAGTTTTGGATTCTGGTTCTATAGCTAAATCTTCCCACCAGACTACCCTGTGGGTACTTTTCTCTGAGTTCTCAGGAGACGCGTGAATGCCAGAAGCCTGCACACTGATTAGCATCCAGCTCCACTCCTTCAACCAACCACCACCAGACATTCGGCACGCAATATCAGCCAAGTTCAATGGAATGTGAATTATATTATTATGGTTTTACACCAGATTAGTTTTGGTCCAAGGATCACACCTTAGGGGCAATGAAATGAGCTTAAAAAAAATATCTCAAATGGATTCACCTGCAAAAAAGATTAATTTTGTCTCGATTTTAATCAGCAAAATTATGTAAACTGCTAGAAAGAAAATACTATTCACTGGCCAGTTTTATTTTCTTCTTTTACTTTTTTTTCGAGAACCAGAAACAATCTTTGTTACTTTTTCTGCTTTTAGTTTACTTAAAAATCCATTCAAAAATGGCTATTAATCATTAAATATGAGCAACAAACCAGCTTACTTTTTATATAATTTATTTCAGGTTTAACTTAACGTTCCACTGAAATGCAGGTAGCAAGTGAGTATCTGCATTCCTTTCTTAAATTTCATTTTGAATTATGTTTTTCCTCCCTAGAACACCTTCCACACATAGACGTAGTCTTCTTAACGCTGGGCAACATAAACGCCAGGAACATAAAATTATTCTCAAAAATGTCTCTAATCACTCGAGTTTGACTCGATTTTTAAGGACTAAAAAAAAATTATGAAGTGTGGACTCAACTTGGCTTGACTCGAAGGTATTTATTATTATTGAAATCGACTCGACTCGACCCAAAAATTTGCAACTCGTCCATCTCTAGTAACAAGAGCAAATGAATTAAATACACTAAATTAAAATGTAACTAAAAATTAATCTTGTAGATCATTTTTATTTCCCAAAAATCTGGATTGAGAAAGCCTGAACTATGTCAACTTTCAAAACTACAGTGTATACTGTTTTCACATACATGGGCTGTTTCACAGACATGTATTTAGTCATCATTTTGTAACATCATTTTGTAACTCTTTCTGATAAAATGTGGTTAGCAGTTAGTGCAGTTGCTTGTTATGTCAAAAATCACAGTGATTATCTTGCTTTTACTGTAGCTTAAATTATGCTTTACATCATGTCTTGATTTTACAGGATTTTATTTCAAGGTCAAAAGTCTGACTATATTGCTACACCTATGTATAGCATTAAAATCCATGCACAATGAATGTAAATATTTTAGGTCTTAGGTTACTTAAGACTGGTTGTAAATATGACTTAAGATAAATCAAGTTGAGCATTTTAAACCTTTGGCATTAAATAAGCCTCCATTATTAACATTATTAACTACTGTCATTCCAGTAATAGAATAATAAACAATTTATTTAGATTTTTGGGTTAAATCAAACCTGAACAAGGCAGAAATTATGAGGATCCACTTCTTTTTCAAGTCCATATTTGGCCAGCATCTCCTTAACAACTTGTTGTGCTGTATCTCGAACAGAAAGAAGCAGTGTCTTGTACGGCACATCACGACACAAGGATTCTCCATATATTTTTAGTGTTCCACCAGTGTCGGGCCCACCATCTTTGCTTCTAAACTGCTGCAATTTACGCTCCAGCTTCTGCTGACGTCTCCGCCTCATCACAGCCTCAGGATTTGAGATGGACCGTGTAAAACTTGTTTCTGGAAGCTCTAAAAATGTATCAAAAGTTCATGTTAGTGATAAAATATTTCTTGCTTTTAAATAAATAATCTCACAGAAACAAGTAGCCTACAATGATATAATAATAAAAATTGCCAACATAACAATCTGGACTAATGTAATTTTCTACTTGCCCTTGGTTGGACAACATAGTATAAGATGATAATGACGACAACTGACATACTGAAACACAACACTTTGAAACATTATTCTTGCATCATTTGCTTAGAATTTTAGTAGAAATTCCAGTATCATAATGAATTACTGCATTTAAAACTACAGCATGATTTGATAACTGCAAATTTGGTTTAGTAAACATTGGTTACAACCTTAATAAATGTAAATTACAAACTAGTCTCTAAAGTAATTACATTCATCTTAAAAAATTTCACCATTCCGTTTAGGCCCAAGGATTTTACATACCCAAGTTGCTCCCACTCCTAAAAATCCTTGAACCAAAACTGTTCAAGGCCTCAATGCATGAACTTAAGTAGAAAAGTCATTTATCATAGCCTTAAACATTAAAATACTTTATATGTGGCTTTAGGCATTCTAAAGCTATCTATACCAAATATAAAGACAAACACTTCAGAAATTAAACTTCAATAGACCAAATGGGCTTGTGAAACATCTCCTTCAGTAATGGCATGGGCGAAGACAACGAACATGACATCCTGCCATAGGATACGGTGGTACATGTCCTTAAGTGTAGCTCTAGGGTTAACACCAGCCTGGAATAATCCACACTTTGTCTTTTCAGTGCAGAGTGGAATAAAAAGTGTGCTGGGTCCTTTAAAAAGAGGTGATGTAGTAAGTACGCTGTTTTTGCTGTCAGCCGTTCAGAGTCGTAACCATCTCATACCGGTGCTGTTAATTATAGGAAGACAGACAAACATATAAGATGTTCTTGATTGCGATCCCCTTCAAAACAAATAAATCAAAGTATGACCACTGTCAAATTTGCAAGTCACTGGTCATGGGTTCTAGCAGTAAGCTTCCTACATTTTTTTTCTTCTTTCATTTATTGCACCACATTCATCTTGTCACTGAAAAAACCCTTTCTGCACCTTCAAGGTACTCATTTCATATTCCAATCTACTTTATACGTGGTCAAATTTCATATCATTCCTTTCATTGTCTTATTTCACTACCAAAGTTCTCTTTCCTGGTACATCATCTAAAACTGTCTATATTCCAATGTAAATTATCACTGTTTTTATTTTGATTTTACATCTTGCTGAAAGTGAGGTTACTACAGATGGAAACCCACAACACCAAAAATCAAGGACTTGGCTATGGCTTATGGTTCGGAACTATCCCAGCACTTATTTGGAGTGATTATAGAACTTTAGCAAAACTAAAATCAGGATAGATTGACCGAGATTTGAACTCAGATCCTCCCTGCACTCATACCTCTCTTAAGCTCACCCATATGATCTGGTCAGGCAGTGATGGAGTATGCAGCAATGTCTCAAGTTGTGAATAATATCCACTCTCTTAAATGGCAGCAAAAACTACCAATAATGGTCACATTATCATCACCATGTTACAGACTTATCAAAACGGACCACCTTGGCCACTTCCGTAACGTTCAGCCAATCCATCTGAAAGGTGTAAATGGGAGCTGGATATGAGCAGCTTGAAGTTTCATTCAATCCTGAAAGATTTGAATTTTCTAGAAGACTATTGAGGGCCTACATCTATTTTAAGTTCATCTGGAATTCAATACAGTGAAAACCAGGGCTTCAATCTACTGATTATTGGCTGGCTTGTAGTATATTTCAAATGAACTAAATCAAAAAACCCTAGTAACTGTCTGCTATGACCAAGTAATAAAACCTTAGAAACTAGAATAGGTTAGAAGCAATGCATATCCATAGGCCATACTTCACTAAGCCATTCTTGTGAAGAGTCTTTGTAGTTTAGGGCAAGTAATACATTTCTGAACATATTAAGTCATTCCTGGGAAGAAAATATGATCTCTTAGAAGTTTCAAGCAGCCTTGGACTCCCTTGTAAGCATGACACAGGTGTAAAACAAGCACTTTCATGGTCTCTGGGATAAACGTATGAGTCCATTTTGAATATTCTTTCATCATAAACACGTTCTTCTTCTCTTTCATTCCAGTATTTTTGAATATTTGATCTTAACAGGCTATGCTTCTTAGGTCATCCATGTAGTATGGTGTTGTGCATGTCTGACAGTTCTTCACTTGAGTCTTATTACTTTCTTTAGGTCTGAAGTTCACTTGTTTGTCACTGAAATCACGACATGAAGATCAAAGGTAGGTGGTACTAGAGTTTCTGCCACACTGTCAAAACCTTGGTTGAGGGTATCTCCAATGTACTATTATGAACCTTTTTTTTGTGTCATGGTAGGATTACATGAAAGTACCTCAAGCAGGATTCTTTATAGCCTTCCAAATACATTCAGAAATAGATATTTTGAAAATTTGACTTATGGTTCGATTCCACTTGTAAATGTTGATTACCCCAGATAAACTCATAAAATTTCTTGCCCACCGTTAAATTAGCAAGGATTTTTTTTCCAGCTGGCTGTAATTCAGTTGGACTTAAGTAAGTGCTTTGAAACATACAATATTGGTTGATCCACTACTGTTCCCACTGAATGTATCTAGATGCAAGTAGCCAGTGTTACTAGTTTTGTACGTTCGTAATACCTTAACACTGGTGGGACCATAAACTTTGCTTGTTCTCAAATGCTTAATTTTTTTTGTGGCCCCAATTCCTGGCCATGTATTTTTCAAGATTCTGTCAAAATGGGGCCAACAGTTCATAAACATTTGGGATGTATTCTGACAGAGAAGTTACCCTGTCAAAAAAACTCTGTAATTCTTGTCCAATGGTTTTAACCTTTTACAGGTCTGGTAACATTCCTTCATTTGACCGGATATGGCCAAGGCATTTAAACTGTTCTTGTTTAATTAGGCAAATGCTGGAATTTAGTTTTAATCCAGCTTGCTTCAGTTTGTGAATAGCTTTTCCTGTAGGGGCTTTTAACTAATCTTAGGTTGAAGTATGGATTAAAATGTCATCCACAGAACCTTCAGTGTCTGTGAAAGTGTGATTCATAATTTTCTGAAAAAATTCAGGAGCCAAAACTAATCCAAATTACATGCATATCTTCCCCAAGTTGTTGCAAAAGTACGGTATTTGATGTTCTGCTTGACACCTTTATTTGCCAGAAACCCTTTTTGCAGTCCAACAAAGTTAAGTAATTTGATCCTTTTAAACAACTGTGATTTATTCAATTGTTTGAAGAGTAAATTGTCTCCTGTTCAAGTCTTTGTTGATGTCAAATGGGTTAATATATATACGAACCTGTATGTTTTGATTAACTACCACCATCTCTACAGATGCTGGAGAGAGTTCTGTGATAGGTTATATCATTGGATATCATGTTATCCAGTTCTTCCTTAACCTTATCTCGTATAGGATAAGGAACCTTCTTGGGTGGGTACATTTTCACATTCAATTGATCAATAAGATCTGTATCATACTCAAAACCCTTTAAACCTCTAATGACACCAAACAATAAGCCATTAGTGTCAATTGTTTCAAGTCTTTTTGATGAAACACAGATTTTCATATGATTTTCCTTCCCAAAACACAGTGATGTCCATTTTCAGCTATCAAAAACTATGCACCATGGCAACTTTTTTCTGTTAGTTACCACACATGACTTTGCTTCATGAAGTACTGGTATTGAGTCTCTGCTGAATGACTAGATATTTTGTTTTTGATGGAGAGATATTTAACTTACACGTGTATGTACTTACGATAGGTAAAATATCACACTTTGCATTCGTATCAAGTTTCCAACCTGACTGCAACTGGTGAGTAATGTTCGAATTTCCATTCAATCTGATGCCTTCTATCTTTAGAAAAACATGAAACCATAAATGGGTCTTCAGACTCACCTATCTTAGGTGTTCTGGTTAGGTCTTGTGTTCACTTGCCTTGACCTACACATCTGTACACAAAGTTCTTTTTTTCCATACTTCCTGCTGGATTTATTTGAATGCAGGACACTGTGTGGATGGATAAACCCATACTTGGAGCACTGGAAGTCTGTTGATGATAACTGTCTCTTTATAACCAATTGCAGTCTTTTCCCCACTTGTTCTAAGCAAACTGTATCAATATTTGCAGAATGATATGACATTATAGAACTACTTAGTTGTTGTTTTTTAAGTTATGCCACACTGCAGATTTTCACTGCTTAATCAAATGTTAGTTTTTTTTTTTTTTCAGCCAGTAGTTTTTATTGCATCTATCTTGTCACTAGCAATACTAATAACCATTTTATCACAGAGCAAACTGTCACATAAATTTTGGAAATCATATTTTTTTCCTTAGTGATTGTTGTGAAGGAATCATCAAAGGGTTGGCATTTCACTAGTATGATTTTATTAAAAATGTTATATTGACCTTTTCTTAATCCAGTAGACTACAGATTACTGAAACTTATTGAATAATTTTTGGATGGTCTTCACCAATTTCTTGGAATATGTTTTAAATATTTGGACTAAGTACAACTGCTTGAACAGTGTTTGAAGTGTTATGCATGTGTCTCAAGTATTAAAAATAAAGCAACAGAGAAAAGGATCACAAATGGTTACACATGATGTTGGGAGTAAAAAATGAATTACCAATTTTTGATGACTTAATTGAAAAACATAGCAACAGGTAATATTGTAACAATTCTGTAACTGATACTGCTTTGTGACAAACTACAACTTTTCATTTCAAAACACTCTTAGTTACTTAAAATATAAAAATAAAAACATTAAGTTAACCTGTATAAAGTTTCTCAGCTACTCCTGAATCATTGCCATTCGGTGTACTGGGCGATTTAGCTTTATTCTGCTTCTCTATCTTTTTCAATTGTTTCTTTTCACGTTTTGACAGTTTCCGTCGGAAACTTGACCCACAATCTTGGGTAAAGCCAACTGCAGGTACCTGAAAAAAATTAGTATATCAGTTAAAAGACTACAAAAGTATCGAAAATCCTGGAAAGTGTAAAATCAGTGAGAGTAAGAAATTGGCTACTGGTAAAATCATGGGCTCAAGGGAGAAGATATATTATACAGAGTTTGGAAATCCATGTTACCATTACTAGCACATAAAAAGCTAATAATGCAGGATAATGAAATGAAGAAATATTGAAAATAATAGAAATTGGAATAAGCCAAAAAAAGCAAAATTTATAAAAATGTATAACAGAGCACTACGAAAAATAAATACTACAGCTGAAAGCCATGGAAAATGCTCAAAATGATACACAAAACATAAGCTTTAAATCAGAAAGAAAGACATCAGATACAAAGAAAGTAAACCTACATAGAAATCGGCAAACAGCTAAGCCATAGGAGAATATAAAAATACAGGAAGGTAAATATAAACGAGTCTACAAAAGTAAACAGAATACAGGCAATATAATGAATGTTTCCTGAGTGTTGTAATAATGCTATTCATCAAAATGTTAAACAAGAAAAACCAAATGTCTATATTAATAAATGCCAGAGATGAACATAACTACTGACTTTTTAAAAAAATAAACAATGTGTGCCTAATTTAAAAATAAAGTTAACCATATTTTTTTTAAATATATAGGTGCTGTGTTACTCAATAACTCACATATAAAAAGACAGAAAAGAGTTTGTTCCAGAAACACAACAGTTATTTGATTAGATATGTGATTCTTTTCCCCCAAATGTAAATTTGCCTACAAATTTGGCAAAACACCATTACATAACATGCAGTTAAGGAAAACAACATGAGGCATACCCCAGTTATGTAAAATTCTGTTTGGGAATATAAGATAGGGATATCGTAGAGGTAAAATTTTAGGGGAAATATTGGCGTTTTCTTACTCTCTCAGTAAATCTGCATTTGGGGAAAATCACTGTGAAGCAAATTGCCGTTTTTGTTTTTGTTTGCAATCAGGCAAAACAAAAATAGATTATACAAGTAAACATACGTCCAAAATTGTGTCCTTTTCATTGAATGTGCGTCTAAAATTGTGTCCTTTTCGTTGAATGTACGTCCCAAATGTGCATCTTTTTTTATAACTGTGCTTTCCATGTCGTGGAAAGATCCTAAAATATTGGTTGACAGGTTAAGACTTCTATTTGCTTTGCAAAATGTTGAAAATTTATCTATCACCAAAGAAACATGGATTATACTTCATTAACTAAGTGGTGCGGGCTATATAGGATGAATGACATGTAACCTGCATAAATATCTTTGCAGCCATATTACCAGCGTGCCTTACTTAGCCATCATTGTATAGAGAAAATAAGCCATTACTCAATCACGCATCTGTCACATGCACAGATGGCACCATATTCACGCCATCCATGATGCAATTTAAGGTAAATTTAACCTCGTGTGTGACGTTCACAAAGGCATAGCCTTGAAGTACATTTAACAATCCGAGCAGGAGTGGTGGTGTTTCAGAGTTCACTCTGCCACAGTAGGTATAATTCCAACAAGTGCTCACCAGGAGTTCTAAGACTTACAAGTATGTAATTTATTGCATAAATTTGACAATTGCTCATTTATGGTAACCCCCACATTTTAACATTAGGGTTTATAAATGACATGAAGAGACTGAGTCAGCAAGACAGAGGGATGCCAATCCTCACCCACTCCCTTTGACAATGGCAAAATGTGTCCCTTTCCATAGGAAGTGTGCTGCATGGAGGCAAGCGTAGGAGCGAGCTCGAGCAGTTTTGGGCGGCACCAGTTAGGGCTGCCCCTTCAGCATCCACCAGGAGCAGCCAGGGTACACTAACAGCCCTGTGCAGGACCAAAGCCTAAACAGATTAAACCTGCGCCCGAGTTCCATAAGTGCTGGTAGCCGACTATAGCGCAATTGAAATCAACTTTCATCGACAACAAGTTCGGTCAAAAGTACGATTGTGCCTGGCTGTGGTTCCAGAAAGATTTGAAGACAGCAACTGCAGCTGTGGCCTTGCAGGTGCTGTTTTCCAGGAGATGCTATAACCCGAGCTCTGCCACGTCTGCTTGGACACGTGCAAGCATCGACAGGTGACACGTATGAGCAAGAGCAACTGGTACCAGTGCCCTCCACACCCTAGCCGTTTGCAGCTAGGTACGATGGAGAAGAGGCTCACCCCAGTTGCCACACATGCAGATAGAGACAGTTACGGCCTGCAAGGCAGCAAGTCATTTCCGTGCCCTAGTGTCCTCTGCAGCACACACAAGGCATTTCACGTACCCCACTGTGGCTGCATCTCCGATATAGTCAAATATTTTTTTCATCATCATAGAATAGCATCATCTGATAGTTAGTGGTGCTGGACTGGGTGGTTTGGGTTTCTCTCTGGGTTCTGACGAAGAAACCCGGGAAGCTTCGTGTCTCAAACTCTAACATAACTTATATCTTTAAAGCTAGGGAACTAACGAACTAGCACAGAAAAAATAAATTGATTTCTCAAGTAGTTTCCAGCACTCACTTTCCTTAAGAGAAAAAAACAATAATAACTGAAACTTGATTGTCTGAGATAAAACTATAGTGAAAATGAAATTTTTAGGACCAGAAATATAGCTAAGTGCAAATACGTAAAAAAGGCAATTAGATGACATGAAGTTATACCAGCAGCACAGCAAAATTAGGCAAAACAGAGATAGAAGAAATGTAGGTAGATACAACTAAAGTAATAAAATTTAAGCAAAATACTGTTTGGTAAAAATCCTGTAGGCTAAACAATATTAGGAAAAATGAAATTAAGCATAATTCAATTTCCTTTTTCTAGCTTCAAAAACTTGCATTTTAGGAGTGTTTTCATTAGGCAAAAGGCAATAACGGGAATGGCAGTTAGGCACGACATAGACAGAATGCAATTTGGCACAATGCCGCCTTGGTAAATCACCTTTATGGAAAAATGAAAAATGTATAATGCAAATTGCTTTTAGGAAAAACGGAGTGTACTTGACTAAACTAGTTCCATGTTGTAGTAAGTAAAATTGCCTATCACACTTTTGGTAAAATTGGTTCTCGGCACATTTCCAAAAAAAAATTTGGATGAACATGCAGTCTTAGGTGTATTAGACTATTTTAGAGTGTACACTGCCACAAACTGACTAGCTCACCAGCATGAAAAACTATATAAATTATACTTTTTTTTTTCTTTTTTTACTTAATGCATAACTGTAAGCTATGAAGGCTACTGAAAAGTAACCACTAAAGTTACTTTTTTTATATGACATCAGTCACATTTTCTCAATCCCAAACTTACTGTATTATTGAGAGCACTGTTTTATCCACTACTGGCCACTGTGTTTTACGTTCACAGGGATACTGCAGGCCTTAACTTCAGTGGTCCTGGAACCCACAAAGTCTCCCCCCCCCCCTTCAATTTTTTACGTTAGCAGTTGTTTCCCTGAATTTGTGCTGTTGCCTGTCTCTGCCACTTAGACAAGAAGTCTGACTTCTGGGCAGTGTGAAGATGACAGCTGATGGGAAGACAGGAGAAGAAAGTCAGAAGATTAGGTTCTTAAATAAACTGAGCATGTCGAACTAGTGGTGATGAAGGATGTCCATTAATCAAACGTAGGACTGGGTTAGAAACACTGAGGCCGTTAAGGTACAGATGTCGATGTAATAGTTTAGTGTTACTTACAGTAGTTTTATTTGGTCTAAAATTATTTCTCCTTTACTGAAATATACTCACAATGGTAGTGTCATCAATTCTCCTCAGCAGAAACCTTCCTTCTCTATCATCCATATGCCAGTTGAGTTGCACCAGCAATGGTTTTTCATCCATACCCAACCTTCGTTCATCTAAAAAAGATAAAAAATAAATTAGAGGTGGGACGATACCACACTTTCGATACTCGATTCTGTATTGTTTTTTCAGTTCGATACTTTCGATACTCCAGGGAAAAATATTTTCCCATTAAGTAACAATTATTACAAATAACATAAATTAGTTTTAAACTATATAAATTCAATCTATCATACCAGCACAATGTCAGATTAAACTTAAATACATAATGTGTAAATAATTGCATTATATTAATGAAAGATATCAATTCATCATTATATATACATATAATAAAACCACCAGAAATGTAAAATACAGTCCAAAATCAAGTAAAGCTGACATGAGAAACAGTGGCCTTACAAAATGTTTGAAGTCCTTTCTTGAAGGGGGGGAAAAGTCACCAAACCTAAATTAGAAATAAAAAATTAGGCTATTGTAAAAAGAAAATCAGAAATTTTTGCTTGTTTGTTTCATTTTACAAACAACTTTATGCAACAGAACAATTTTCAATAAAATTTTAACTTGAGAAACGTAAAATACAAAACAATCCGATCGTAAGAAAACAATAACAAAAGGGTATATTCAGTTCAAAGATTAATGAAAGGATAAAATATGAGATCCGTGCCTTGGTAAAGCACGTGCACCATTTTCATAATCATTGCTAGTTTGCGCCACTAGTCTCGCTTGGTGCTGGCCATAGATGCTACTAGCAAAGTGCACAGCTTTCCTGATACTATTCATATCTATGGTGCGATATAGTTATTTTCTTACGTTTGCAAAGGTAAACAATGAACATTTTTCAAAATAAAAGCATTAATTAAAACGTAATTTATCAGGAGGAATATATCTAACAAAAAATTTGTGAATTTTAGGACTTTTCCGCTTCGTAAAAACGTATGAAACGGGAAATTAATGATTTTATAAGTGTATGTTCCGGGAAAGTAAACCATTGTAAATATAGTACTTTCGGCGGGACCACAATTAATCGGCGTATGACACGGGAAAATGTATGAAACGGGAAGTATCATCGAGGTTCTACTGTAGTTGTATTTTGTACGATGGCGACTCAAAACTTAATTCAAGACAAATGAACAAGCATTCCGGTATCGAAAAAATGTATCGAACTTACAGTTTCGATACTCGATACTTTGCGATACCGTCAAGTATCAAAGGTATCGAGGTATCGAAGTATCGAAAATCCCATCACTAAAATAAATCAATGTGACATTTTATAAACACAATAATTTTGAGGGTATTACAGATGACCACTTAAGAAACCAAAGTTGACTAATTGATCATGAATGGTATACTTGGCTGCCAACAAGTGACATTTTTATAAAAAAAATTGTGCACATATTCATGCATTCTCATGTGTTTTTGAAATTTTTTCTTTAAACTTTGGGAATGTGTTCCTATTACTTACTCAAGCAAAATTTTTACATACACAATAGTCCAGGAACACCTGGTTCACTTGGAATCAGATAACACACACATGAGTTTCAAGGGGCACCACAACATGACACCTCACACTGCTACACACAAGATATCTCCAACTCCCACTAAATCATAAAAGATTCTAGTTGATATAAGATGTCCAGAAGTTTCACAGAAATAAATAAATAATTGATGGAGGATACTGCTAATACTTCCACAGATACAACCTAATGATCTATTAAATCTCTAATGCTACGCTGTCAAGGAAACATTCTTTCAGCCAGAATAAGCTACTACCTATAATTTACTCACGCTTACCTCCATTCTCGTGAATCTCATAGAGTGCATACTCAGGTAATGAGAGCATACGCATGTCTGCTCGAAACTTTTCTATTAAAGTCTCGATAACTGCCTGTGTAGTTGCATCTGAAGCTACCCTGATGCATTTTGTTGCCACCTTCTGACCTGAGTCCTGGAAGTAGAATCGCATTACCCCATGGAACTCCAAGTCCTGTAAAAAAAAACACATCAAACATTAATAATACAATAACATACTTAGCTCCTGGAAAACACCTCATTAAATTTCCCAAAAACATTGGAAACATTATAAAAAGAACACTAATGCGGAAGAGGGCATCTAGGGTGACTATACTTGTCACTGTCCCCCGCAAGGACAGAAGGCAGTGACAGTCCCGACAACTTGCTAGGAGCAGTCACATTTACACATGGTAAACAAAACATTGCAACTTTAAATCACTAAAAACAGTGAGTTGTTAAACACTACGATTATCATGATAGCTGCTCATTACTTGCAAGCCTGTGAGCAGAGAAAAAAATGCCAAATTTTTTTTAAGGAGGGCCAAGTAACAGGTGTTAGCGAAAAAAAATATGTTTTACTTGTTGGTGCTTTTAAGGGGTATTGATCCCTAAATTAAAATTGCTCAGATAAAGATTTCCTATCTTGAAATTGTTCATTACGTTACAAATATGAGTTCCTGTGAAGAAAATAAAAAATAAAAAAAATATATTAATGAATTTTGAACAATTTAATTAAAATTTTATCATGTTTTGCAGAACCTCCAGCATGAAGCAAGTGCAACATTTTTTTCAAGTAACTTGTTTTTACAAAACAATAAAGTATAAAGAATGCCCTGATGCAAAAAGATTCTTAAAACTGTGCTTCAAAAATTTAAAATATTGAGATTTAAATTCAGATGAAAATACATTTTTTCAAGTGGCGCTCTAATAACTTTCAACACTAAATTAAATGAGTTTGTATCAAAAAGGTAGAAAGTTTTTACCACACGAGCATTGTTAAACATTTAAATTATGTATATCTTCAACAATGTTGAAGTTTAATTGCGTAGCTTTCTTTCTGGAGCAGCTAAGACAAAAGCTTGCATTTTTCAGACAGATGTAATATTCAAAGGCCGTACAGTGCAGCGCTCTCGCGGCAAAGAGGCAAACTGCTTAGACTCGCCACGTATTTTCCCCCTACCCCTCTCTCCAAGATTGTATGAATGAAGCCGAGGTGTCGTTTGACATGCTATCGGCGGTGGATCACAGGGTCTTCTTTCTGCACGGGGGGGGGGGGGGGGGGGAGGGGGGGTAGGTAGGGCCCAGGACAGCGTTGCCAGATGTCCTTGTGGCAGGAAGGCTAGACTGCTCAAGCAAGTGGCAGTTCCGAGCAATATTGGGCACAGAGTGTTGTGTGGCTACAATAATTTTTATAAATCTTGAGGGAGGTCATAATGAGTGATGTGAAGAGGCCGCAATACGCTAATTAAGAAGTCAACGATGTATGGTATCCTGAAAACTTACACATTGAACATGAACATCAAGCAAATATTTGTATCAGTCATTACATTTGTTATCGATTTATGTTTCTCAACCAAAAAAAAAAGATACAAAAGAAAATCATTTTATTTTGCTTAAACAATTTTATGGACCCTTTTACTTGCTTACAGCCTTTTTAAGATTTATTATTGTAAGATTTTCTAAAAATACACATATAGGGGCCAATGTTCATTTAAACATATTGCGATATGTAGTAGTTTTTGCCATTCGGATATTAATTACACCTGTTTGTAATGAGCCGTCTGGAGGGGAGGAACGAATGGGGCAAACGTCCAGGCGTCCAGTTATATGAGCGGTCCAGGCAAGATATGGAGATAAATAAATGGATTTATTAGTTACTTCGGGTAATATAATAACATTCAAAATGACATGAATTAGTTATACAAGTGTAAGGCATTCAATACAAGGTGTACTAAGCAGTTTAATTATAGTGATGCACTGTGAAAGGACCTTTTCCTTTTGTAGATTTTCAACTGACTCGAGTCATTCTATGCACCATCTTTCAAAGTGAGATACAATCTTAAATATCTCAATTCAAAAAATATTTGCAGTAAATTTTATCTTTGGCAATGCATGAAATAATTTTGTTCTTTATTTAATACATTGCGTTTAAGGTTTGTTTATGAAAAACGTTTAACACGGTGATGGGAGAGGGGAGAACTGGGGACATAAAGGAAGTCAATGTAACGTATTTGTGTAAAAAGAAAATTATTAATGACTTTCATTCGAACAAATATTAAAATATGTAGTACTAAATTAATAGGACAAAGATTAAGAAAGTCCGTGGCTTATGCCATTAACGTATTACGTCACACGCCACCGAAACATCGTCGCTAATTTTTTGAGGAATATTACCAACTGGGTGAGCGGAAAAAAATATAACTCAAAAACGCTTAGGCATAGGGTTTGGTGCAAGGTGCGTTAAAACGTTTGACAAGTTGTATGTAGTAATATACTAATGACAATATAGAAAACAAGTCAAAAATTGTTTCCGTTAACGATTTGAGCTTAGGTAACATTAATGTAAAATTTTAATAATGCCTTTGTTTAAAAAAATATTAAAGAGAAATTAAAATACGTATATATATAAATAAATACCCGAATCGGCCCATCATTCAATTGAAAACATGTTTTGAATTGTACTCAATAACATTTACTGCAAACTTTTGGTTGAAACCATTTAAAAATACCACAACGAAAGGAATTCTCTAGGAACACTCGTGCAAAACACAAAAATAACTGGTTATAACTGAACTAATATTCTTTATAGTTACATATATTTACATATTTTATATTAACATAATTATATTAAACAGCCCTCATGTGGGCACACAGCTACACTATTTAGAAATTACTTCCTTACCTATTGTCAGGAAAGCAGAAATCGGATAGTAACATTTAGAAATGAAGAAAATATTTGCAATTTCACACAAAGTTGTTGACATAAACCATCATAGCAATAAACGAATAGCATGAGAAATACTATATGTTTTTACGTTTGTATTGCCATGAAAACAAGTTTTGAACGTTGGTTAAAAATGATCCAGCAAAGCAATAGCGAAACAATGAAATAACCTAGCATAAAATTTTGTATTCTCCACGGAAAAGTTATTTATTGGAAGTATGACCCAAGCAACACACAGTCTAATTATTACAAGGGAATTTCACAAAATTTAATTTGAAATTAGTACACGCTAGTTTGGATAAAACATTAATAATTTAGCAGCATGATTGTAATTTTAACACTTCAATGCATATAAACGATTCATCATAATTACTATACTACCAGAAATAATTGATGCATTGAAGTGGCACAAACGAAATTTCAAAACACTAAACTCGTAGAACGAAACTTTTTTTTATAATTTCTTAATACTGTAACAAAAACTACATTATACAAACATAACTTGTAGAACATTAAACACAAAATTCATTAGCCCTACATTTATCTTAATATGATAATACATCCACACACACTTTACAAATTTTTTATTATCTTATTACTTATTTTGTTACACTGTTAACACAATACCCCTCACTGGTTGTGGTGTCTAGTGCACTGCACTATGCACATTAGTTGTAAAAAGATAAAATATCAATTAGTGAAAAAAATAAATATTTGTCATGATATACACAACCCATGAATAGCTGACATTTACTTTTGGTAGAATCATAAATAGGAATACAAAATAATAAAATTATTTTAAAACTAATATATTAATTAAACACAAATAAATAAATACCATGTATTCCTAAATTCAGTATTTACGTTTAACAGAAATAACATTCAGGTTTTTCCTATCTATCTTGGCGAGATACGATGAGCACACCGTTACAAATGTACAAATAAATTTACGTTTCGAATGTTTGCTAGCTCATAAATTAAATCAACTGTCCGGTAGAACTTGAGATCTATATAGTCTTAATACCTGTAAGTCAGTTGTGTATTTGAATGTTCGTATGATTGTGCCATTTAACACTTCAAAGACGCTAATGAAATTATTCAAAATAATATTTAAGAGCAGCGGGTTAAAGTTTATTAACGTAATGTCAATGCATTCAAAATATCGCTCGCAAATGTTAATATGTTACGTGGCCTCGGTATAGGCACAGAATAAACAATTGGTAACAGAAGCGACAGAGTGGGTTTACACCCGAACTCGCTCAATGTTTGTTTACTTTTTGGTCGCCATCTTTTCGGGGCGCGTTTTGCCAATGCCGGGATAGCAGTTTAGTCGGATTTGAATTAAGTACTGTATTAGTTAGTGATTGCGAGTGAATTCAGGCATTGTAAATGATTTAAGTGTGTACTTGCGATGATCTATTTTTGAGTTTGTTTTATTTGTGCGTGCTATTATTTATATTCAAGGGTATACATGACGTAAGTTAATGTGGAGTTCGTGAAATGTTTTGCAATTTTTCCCCGTTTATTTTAAGGAATTGTAATGACAGTTGTAAAACATAAGAGGAAATAAATACTTACGTACTTACTATTTGCTGTGAATCAGAATATCCCAACAATATAAAGCAATGTTTCGAATTTTCTAAATCTGTGTGTATGGTAATACACGGAAATTTTAAAATTTGAGTTTCAAAAGCGCATAACTTCCTTAAGGCACAAAGTGTTGTGTATATTTCCACAAGGAACTAACTTCCTTATATTTTCACTCAAATTTATATACCCTATACTGTGTATTTAAATCTTGCATTATATAATTTTTTTCCAATATTATTATTATTATTGAGATAATGAAGTGCTGTAAAGTTCTCAAAAGTGTTCAATTCTACAAATACATTTACTCTTGTATTTTAAGTGTAGTAACAAGATTTGTGTGACAGGTTAGCCTACTCTAGATAAACTTTCCAACTGCCTGCATGGTAGATTACTAGAACAGGTCACTTGGAAGCTTCCAGCAAACCTTGTACTGAACATATCATGAAATGGTGTATTTGTGGCTAGGCACGATTACAAACAATTAATTACTGGTATATATTTCTACTGCATTATTTATAGTAATTGACAGGAAATTATGTAGGCTTCACATTTGCGTACACTGATTAACATTATGCAAGGTTTTTTTGTTTTGTATTTACGTCTAATATCTTTGTACAAATGTGTACACACAGAAGATCTGACAAGATGGACAAAATAAGCAAAACAAAATGACATACTGATATGTTGTCCTCCCATTAAGAGCTAAAATTTACAGACATGAAAGTTTCTTCAGTTAGTGTCAATAAGAAAATGGTTAAGTAAACTTAAATGTTAAAATAATTTGTGTTATGAGATTCCACTTAGTTAACAAGCCAAAAAACATAGCTAGCTATTTAGGCCAACATTAAAAATAGACATGATGTGCATTTACAAAGTTTATTATATTATAAGTATGTAAATACATGTTTGCTACGTGTTAACTACATAACGTAGGGGCCAATTAAAAGCAAAGACTTAAAGGAATTCACTCTCAACAATATTACATTAGGCCTACAGGAAAATAAATCACACGTATGTAAAGTGTGGCATTTGTAATATAAATGGCATATTAAATTATAGACAAAAATCACACTACATTTTGATTGCTGTAGTCTTAGGTGCATTGAGGCAAAAAAAAAAGCATCGAGACACGTTGCATGGCAGCAAGCACAGAGAGTTACACAAATATCATGCATTCTTTCCAGCAAACGAGATGACGGACAAGAAGACACCTACTGGCTTTCAATCATTATTTAAAAACATGTGGACAAGTTTCACCAAAAATTATACATTTTTTCTGAAATAAATTTGTTCGGTACCTACTGTACAATTCCCTGAATCACGGAACACAAGGCTAGAACTAGCTTATTTATTCCAATACAAAAGAATAATGTTGATTGGAATCATGCATGGATACTCTAAATACTATGAATTCAAACATATTTGTGAAATTAGACGAATTATTGTATTTACTACCACACTAACTATTCATTAAATCATAAACCCCTTACTTTCAATAGGAAAACATTGTTTATTTACATTCGTGTACGCCCCGAGAGCAACTGGCCAATCAGAGTGTTGGTACGCACAAACCAAGGATAAAGCCACATCTTGTCGCTTCTGTTACCAATTGTTTATTCTGTGGTATAGGCTAGTGTTAGTGACAAAGCATTAACAAAATGGCCATACCTGGACGGACGATTTATTCTTACGTTAATAACGTAAAATTTCGAATGCTGGTTCGCAACTTATTATATCATCAGCCTTATGATGATATCAGGTATCTTTTTTTAATCTAAAAATAGCAATCATTAATTATATTTTAATAGTGCAGAAATACTAAGTTTATCTTCATCACTTCCTTATTAATAAGTGCATGCATTTTCTGCGAAAAGATTTTGAGACTAGCTGAGAGTTAAAACACTAGTATTGTCTATGTTTCGTGACTGGTTCAGTTTCGTTCAAGCACATGCTTACTATTAGTACATGAATCACAGCCATCCAGCGCGGGAGAAAACGTGTTCTGAACGGCACGGTGAAATAGGGCTGTCTTCTCTTGCAGGCGGCCAACAGTCACAAGGAGGAAACCGTTGGCGTGGGCATACCTTCTTGCGGTCTAATGGGCATTAGAATTTTTTCGCGAACTTCATGGCCCTACTAATTAGTCGTGAATAAATTATTTTGACGTGACGTCTAATAAATCGATGAACGCCGGCTGCACGCACGAAAAAAAGGCCCGTAACGCACATTGTCCCGTTTCGCTGTGTCACGTTACGCTTATTGTACGCTTGCGCCGCATCTATCTCTCTTCCACTCGATAGGAACAATCATCCATTTAACTTTTTCGAGGCAGATTAAACTTGAAACACTCCCATTCGTTTCCTACTTTTACTTTTCCTATCATCGTCCTATCCTTAACAGAATAACACAGATTGGAAGAAGTTAAATAGCAAACATGTATAAAAGTTATAGTTAAAATAATCTCTTTGTTAAAGTAATAAACATATTTGATTTAATGAGTGCAAATAAAAGTAAATCTATCAATTAAATTGTAGATTTCATTTCACTCCTTTGTATCCATACAAAATAGTGATAATTCAATAAAAAGGTTTCAATTTTATTTATAAAAGTATGCAATCATTTCATCAATATTTTGTTATGACGTTGTCACGTTAAACTATCGTCCGTAAACCGACTTTACAGACAACCAATTTTTTTTTTTTGGCTATGCGATTGTTCTACGGAAATGTGTCTTTTTCGTTAGGCATTAAGAAACATTTAAATACAATGTTCCTGAGACCTTTACCCATTTGTCTAACTGTTTTTAATAATAGGTGTTGCTTTAACTCACCTGTGTTTCTCCACTCTTGATGTCTGTACCAAATTTGCCAACGATTTCTTACTTTTAACACCGTTATTCAGTTTCTTGATAAAAAAAAATTGGTTGTCTAGACCAAGCGACGAGGTAAACAAAAAATCTAGCTTCCTTTAAGTACAGGCAGAAAAAACATCTTTGTAACAACTGCTTACCATGACCACTTCGCCGCTACCCTATTGCTTGAATCTGCGTGTGAATGTGCGAGTGACTGGTTTTAATGTAGTAGCACCTATTTTTTTAAAAATACTATTTGCTGTATATTTAATCACTTTCCTTTTTATGTATGTCTATGCTTAATTTTTAATTACTTTAAATTAGTTATGGTTGAATCTTTTGTAATAGCTAATATTTGAACATTAAGATAAAATTTTAATTTGTGTTCTTAATATTTAGTCAACATATGCTTATATAATGCTTAATTTTTAATATTCCTCTATTTGATGTAATTGCAGAAAAGTAGTTAAGTGTAAGAAAAGGCGTACCACCTTAACTTCGCCACCAATAAAGACGATAAATAAATAAATTAATAAATAAATTTGCGCCACTTTGGCATTTTGACAGAACCGAAAATGCTGCAGACTGCACTCCAACTCTATCGCTCCGTCTGCAGTTTGGCAACAACCAGGGATGGGACGAGCTGAGCGTCATTTCTGTGAATCGGGTGTCAACACGAGTGTTTGGTGTCAAAGATAAAGAAAAGACCCGGGAGGGGTGGGGGATGGGGAGGAGGAAAGGTTCGACGGAGGCAGCAGAAAATGACCTGACATGGCGCTATCCTACGGACAACAGTTGAACTTTTTTCTCATTCTTGCCCTATGTTTCTGAAAACGACCAACAGATGTGTTATCATCGGAAATTTATTCTCGTAGCCGAGGGCCTAATAAGCCTTAATATGATCGTACTCAGTACAATGCCTATATACTTCATGAAGTGTATTTGCCTGCATCTTGTATACAAATTATGCAGTTTACCATGATTAAAAAGATATAAATGTTTTAAAAGAAAAATATTAAATATAAAATATTTCAATACTATTACATTTATCATTAAATATGCCATGTACAATTACTTAACTCATATAAATACATATTAGTGAGCTACATATTAAAAAAATTACAACGATTAAATATTACCTAAAAGTTACAAAATAGAACGATAATAGTCCTTTTTTATTTAAGTATTTTTCAGATTGTTCTTATACATCCTTCTGGGCAACCTGTTTAACGTTGTGCTAAATGTTTTATCAGGAGTGGGCGGGTGACTTACTTGATGATGCACTGGGCAGTGCGCAGATGATCTATACAGTACCTCGTAAAATTGTCTCTCGCAACTTTATTGAAAAGCATACCAGACACAGCCTTGCCTTGCACACAAAAGGAGGTATCTTGTGGCTGAAGTCCACAGCTGACACTTGACGACACACAGATCCAGAATGACAACCAAATTGCAAAACACCAAATTGCTGCTTATTTTTACAGCGCGCCTGATCATCACATGTCTCGTGCATCCCCAAAATTTCTTTAAATTCTCACATACAGCACTTTCGAACACTTCAAAAGCCATGCTCAGCTCTTACACGCCCAGTAAAAATCAAACAGCACATCCGTGGGCCGGGTAAAACGTGTCACATTGCACGCAAAGTTCCGTCCGCCCGGCGACACACGACTCTCGCGACTCACGGCTCGGCCGCCACACAGCACTGTATTTGTACGTGGCAGAAAGTAGTCACTGGATTGCACTCTTCAACCAAACACCAACGTATTATCAGACATATAAAGTATGTTTTATGCTGCCCATTAAAATAAATAATAAAAATACCTAAAACCAACACAATAAAAATACTTAAAATAAACTAAAATTATAAATTAGCTTCTCAATGTCTATAGAATGTTCATTTACTTTTTCACAATCACGTAGCCAACCTTAGCAAAACATACAACAAAATTTACCAGGATTATAAACCAAATGTCAAAACTAAATAAAAATATAACACAAATGAAATCAAACAGCATCAAAAACCATAATACAAGGTAACTTGAAAAATAACATGCAATAATTAAAATGCAAAAAAAGAAATCAACTGTGTACCAAAAAAGTGGCACATGCCACATAAATGTTCCATTTTAAATGTTTACACATTCTTAGGTATTTATATTATTAAATTGTGTTTCTAACCACTTGGGGACACTTACCTACTACAAAAAAATTTATATTTCCAAAACTATTTTCTTTTTTTCATCTTTAAAATTAATGTTTCAATCATCTATGGTTCAGAATGTAAACAAAACAATGGTGACACACTGAAGTAGATTTTGATGATTGGCTGTGCATAGGAATTGCTTTCTTATGAATGCACTATTTTTCTGTGCAGTACCTACTATTTATAGTGTACATTCAACTTCGGTGCATATGTACTGTATTCATGATATTGGCCAACTATGGAATTTATGAGCGTCACATAAAAGAGGCACAACTTAGGCTAAGTGGCTTTGAGCCGATTATTACAAAATGACATCCAATATCCAATATTTTGCTATTCTTTTAATAATAAACACATAATCAATGAAAAAGGTTTTTACAAGTAAAACAAGAAAGAAACAGCACAGAACCTACCTCATTTGGTTCGGATAGCTCAAACAAATCCAGGCGATTGGCATTCCATTGCGCAATCACGTTGCGCAATGTTTCTCTTTCTTGTTGTTTTCGGGCCGTGACTTCCACAGAGTTCATCTGAAACCACATGCTAATATTATTATACAAATCACAGTGCAGGCCATCAGAAGTCAGTCAAGTAAATGCTTCACAGTGCCAATCCTCCTCCTCGCTAAGACAAGGAGAAAGTAATTAAATCACTCCCAGAAACCTCAAGTTCTAATGTAGTTATAAGTTATTCTAGAAGGAAGCAGCATGGGGAGCAACATTATTCATGTTTGTATTAGAAGCAATTTTTTTTTTACTAGGTAACTTGTTGTAAGTCAGGTCATTAGAGTTTATATACACACCTTCACAGAACAGGGCCACACCCCATTGCAATGAACCATCCTAGTATTTGCCTGGAGTGATTTTGGAAAACTAAAATCAGGATGGCCGGGCCAGGATTTGAACCCAGGTTCTCTAATTGTGAGTCCGGTGTCTTACTATACATACCCACATACATACATACATACATACATATTTAGATTTATGACCAGGTACACTTCCTGCAAGACAGTGGCAGCTCCATAAAAAGGAAAATATTGTTTATTTGCTTATTT
This sequence comes from Bacillus rossius redtenbacheri, assembly GCF_032445375.1. Taxonomy (NCBI): domain Eukaryota; kingdom Metazoa; phylum Arthropoda; class Insecta; order Phasmatodea; family Bacillidae; genus Bacillus; species Bacillus rossius. The sequence goes on from NC_086331.1 coordinate 115,523,183, forward strand.
AATTTGTTTTCATTGTATTAATGCATTTTGTATAATAAGACTTGTCCCAAAATCTTTGTGCAAATTTTTATACACAGGATATAATGGAAGTAATAAACTAAACTAAAACTAATAAAACTACATAAAGTCAATTTAAAACAATACGAAATATTTTGCAGTTTGTATTAATGCAATTAATTTACTTATTTCACCAGTAAAATTTCACACATCAATCTAAATTTTAAAGTTGAATGCTAAAAAAAATAGTTTTCCCCCCTCCTTTTCTTATAATCCTAAACAATATGTTAATATGCATAACATAAAAAAACTGCCTTCAAACTGTATTTTTTTCTTTTACAGCTCAATGGATCTGATTGTTCAAACACATGGTTTACCAGATAGAGGGTGCATGATACGAAAATGTATTTTCTTGCAAAAACATAATTCTAGGTTACATACAATGATATAACTAACATTCATTTCTATATATATACTGATCATTTTAGTAATAATAAAGTATAATTTAATGTCAGCCTAAACCATATTCAAAACAAATAAAGTTTTAATAGAATGCTTTCTTCAATACATACAATACAAAGCATTACAAACATTAACAAATGCAAAATATATAGCATAGGTCTACAATGAAAAACAGTGAAGTAGCATCTCAAGACACCAGAACATCTGGTGTTTCCTTGCAATATAATAATAGAACTAATAATACAATTTCATTCTCAGGGTTGATGAGAAAAAAATTCTGGCAATTTTAATGATGAGTTCAAAAATTAAAAAATAAAATTTTGCTTAGAAAACTACCTACAATATCTATTAAAAGCCACTTTTAACATTTTTTAAAGGAAATATTATCAAATCATCATATGCATAATGCTAATCATATGCACAATTACAAACTATACTAATCAGCACATTGCACACCTATTGCCAATTCCTTTACAAATATCCCTGATCCGAGTTATTCTTTGTTTACATGTCCTATGACCTTGCTGTTGACGAGAAGTCCAATAAAATAAGTTTTCCCGTCCAAAAAAAACCCTTCATAGTACTGCTTTTGATACATTTTAAATGTGTACTGATGCATGAACCCTTACAGAATACCATAATTTGTAATTTGTGCAATTAAAAAGCTAAAAAATAAAGGCGATGTGATAACATCTTACAAGTGCTATATGCCTGAGTTATTTCAGGTTAATCAGAGAAAAACCATGCACATTTAGGGTATGTCAATAACTCAGTGAATGTTGATTTTACTGAACAAGTAAACCTTGTTTATGCTTGCTCACAAAGTTTTTTTTATTTCGGCATCATTTCTTAGTTTTTTTTGTTGCTCTTATTTAAAATCTAACTAATCAATAATAATACTGTTAATAATGTACTTCCACTGTTTATCGGGCCTTCAATTATAAATCAAAACACAGTGATTACAAATCAGTAGTGATAATAGAAGGTCTTTAACTTTACTTGCTGGAGCAAAGCGAGTGGCAAATTTGATTGCATTTGATTGAGGCCATAGAGATAATGCACAGAGCTGAACACGAGAAATCACATTGATACTATGTGTGCATCACAGCTGCAACTATCACCTCCCCTATGAATCTACTTCCCCTCCATTGCCTCAGCTCCGTAATCATCAATTTATTGGAAGGAACAAATATAAAAGGTTTTATCTTTATATATATAGCTCTATAATACTATCAGTTCTTGAATAATCAAATTTTTGCTTAAAAACCTTTCGCTATATACATTCATTACAAAATACACTTTAAAAATCAATATAGAAACTGACACAGCTATAGGCTGTTTACTAGTTCTTATATGCTTTATATATCTTAACCGCCTAACAAAGTATTAATTAGTTTTTTATAGCAGCTGTATTTCTAAAGCTACACGCGACTCTTCTTGTCGCAAGTAGTCGGCGCCCTTAAGAGAGTTTTTTGTCCAACAGTACACATTTAGGCCATGATTAAAAAAATCTCCAAACAACTGAAAGCTAAAATGTTTACATTTGTGCATAGTTACACAAAATGTCAACACGTTAAAAAGTCCCCAGTAGCAATGATCACTAAAGTTTCACTCTTATGTGGCAAGAATTGTAGGTTTGACCACAATAACCTGGCATGACTCCAATTTTTGTGCACAAAAGTGGTGCCAAGTGGTTGGGATCCAACTGTAAGCGGGAGTGGACCTGAACCTGCGGGGAAGGTGATAGTCCCCTGAGGTGTTGGAGCTGTTGCCGGCTCTAGTATCCGAGACATGATCCAACAGGTTCACGGAATGGGTGCAAGGATGCGAATATATAGCCTCTCCACACCAAGTGGCAATCCTCTGCCTCCACGTGGACACCGCTGTTGGGAGCGAATCGTGGTGACTATGTTGGGATGGGTAGCCTCAACCTCTGGTCATAGCATCGCCTTAACTGAAGAGGACAATGCCGGGCATAACCCTGCCTCAGTGCATCCTCAATTGCATGTATGGGACCAGAAATGGTGGATTGGCTGAATCTGCGGGCAACAGCAGATGCGATTGAAACCTTACTAGGGGGTTCGACTGCCGAGCCCCGGTGCATCGGCCCCAAAGGGCCCCATAGTGAATGGATCAGGCCTATGGTAATGGAAGGACCGAGTATGGCGCTGCGGTGTTCGGGTGCACCCGGGCTTAAAAAAGAGCTGTAAACTGCTCAACTAGGTGTGATACGTTCCCCTGGTTCAGTGGTCGGGGGAGGGGGGGTACCGAGGCAACCCCAAGGCCCTCCAGCATACGCACTGTGGTTATCATTTCTAGCCAGGGCTTCCTGCGATTGCCGCCGGATGAGTTCAGGCACGTCCGGGCCTTAATCGGCTGTAAATCGGCCAGGCCGAGGTACAGCAGGTCGGAGGGTAGTCCAAGGAGACGAGGACATCCAGTGGAGTAACTCTGAAGAGTGGCCGTCGGTTAGCTGCTGGCGAACGGTCTGCCGAGTCGACGCCAAGTTGGTAGTAGTACGGGAAGGATTCATCAGGTTTGAATGGTGTGCCGTTGAGGTTTCCTCTAAGACCATGGATTCTTGTTGGGTAGGCCACGTACTTGGTAGTGGTGGCTCCGATTGCTTGGAGCAGACTCCAAGGGTTCTCTAGCCTGATGTGGGGTCGACGTTGTGACGACACAGCTCTGGTTGCTAGCCTGGACAGCTAGTAGAGGTTGGATAGGCCTCCACCGGACCACGGGTTCACTGGGTGATTGAGGGGTCCCAGTGAGATATGGGAGAATGGGGTAGGCGCTCGCAATGCTGAATTCGTCTTTAGAGCTTGGGATGCAAGCACTAGTCTGGTTAGCTGAGTGAGGCAAGGGGTGACGGTGGTGTCTATACTGGTATGGGTAGCCTCAGCCTCTGGGCATAGCTTAATCTCTAACACCTCTCCTGTTACGCGTATACGGCGTATCCGTATCCACGCCCGTATCCATGCCCCAGGCCGACAGGGCCACACGGCTAAGAGGGCTGGGTTAACAAATAAAAGGGGGAGCAATCCCTTTGACATTCGTGTAATCATAGATCCCCCATCCCTTTAATCCTTTGGGCATAAAAATGTGATGTAATACCCTATCAAACAAAATCAATATGTTCTATTCTAAATCAGTTCTCATTGAATTAAAATGGAAAAATATTTGAAAATATTTTCTTAGTTTACCTCTTGTAAACATTGAGCATGTTTACAGTAATTGTTCTCATATTTTATCATCATAATTATTATTTTTAAATAATCCACATTTTGATTTGATCATGTAAGTAAGTATGTAAGTGAACTAGAGCAACCTGGTAAAACCATATCTCATTGCAGCTAGTCATTAATTTGGTTATATTTTAATCTTTGTTGGAGTCTCATCTACATATTTCTTTGGTTGAATATTCCATTTTATTATTTTCATGCACCAAGCAAAGTTTATTTAATGGTTTCATTCCTCCAAGTTGTTATGAATTCAGTCTTCAGTCAGTTAGTTCTCTTAGCAGCCTTGTTCCTAGGTTGTCACAACAAACTGAACGATAAAAGCTAATTTTAGAAGGAAATAAAGAAAAGAGGTCCGCCACTGAAGGAGCGAAGATGTCGTTCCTGTATGTGAGGGTTTCCGAATCCTCTGAGCCCTGCAAGAGTGACCAGAAGATTATTACCTACCATACCATAGATATATCTTTACTAGTATTAAAGAATTAAGGACATCTGACTTTATTTATGTCAGATTCAGGGAGTCTGTTCAAACCCGTTGATTCCTACTGCTTCGGTCGAGACCACATTACAGTGCTTCAAGATAAAGACTAAACTGACCAGTTACTAGGAGTCCAATACTGGTGAGAATGTTCCTATCTATAGGCTTTTGAGCTCACGAGGAATTAGCTGAATTCTGGTTCCTGATGCAGAAGCTTTGAGTCTTAGTCTTTAGACATTTCTTTCAGCTATCCTACTGCTATTATTGCATTGGGAACCTATCCAGAGGTCCTGGATACGACGATCTGCGAATCTACGGACTGAAATTCAGTTAGCTAACAACATTTGTGTTTGTGTCATTGGCCTTACCACTAGAAACACCTAATGTTAATTACATTGAAGGGCAATAACTAAAAAGAGGCTTTTAGTGTAGATACTGGGTTGTCTCTGAATTCACGATCAATTATTTTCATACTGTGTATATGTTTAAATTGTGCCATAACATAGCAATACCAAAACAGATGTTATTTTGTAAAACCACTTGATATTTATTTCTTGATAAAATTAGTAGCAACTGTAACAAAGATTGAACTGAGTAGAATAATTAGTTTGGTATATATTTTATGTGTTCGTTATGGTGGTATGAAGTAGATACACATTTGCAAACAAGTATAACGTTGAATCTTATTACTATTTTAATTTTATCACACAAACACCTCTTGATACCTATTATACGCTATAGTTGGTTGCCTCTCAAGCTATTCGCTAAGAGGACGTGCTGGTTAGACTGCTGGGCAAAAATCATAAGGATAAAATTCATTCCTTTACAACTTGTGAAAACTATATCTCAATCCAGGCCACTATACACATGTGATACTCTGGCTACCTGGTTCTTAGTAAATATCAAGCAATAAGTATTTTCAACTAACAAAGAAACCAGATATGCTGATTCAACGTAACATACTTTGCTAAGTACATAATTTTAAGATAGTATTGTTAGCAAAATGTTTGACATTTTAAAATAAATGTATACATGGTTTAATTGCCAGTTGTGGTTTTTGCTAGTTTTACCGTATGAACTTTCGTAATAATTCACAATTATGTATCTGAATACTTTCCTAATATCATGATGGCGCTAATTTTCAGGCAAACATTAGCATCTGGATTACTTCTTGATCACTGAAACTGATTGTTACCATCTCCGAAATGAGTACGAATTTGTGCATTTTTATTCTTTTATGTTCCCATTCCTTAAATATGATAGATGTAAAGTTATATTGTTAAAATTCATACAAATACTTGTTTTTTTAACTGCAACAATTCTCAAAAATGCAGTTTGAAAGGGCTATGAACAAAAGTTAGGGTGAGGTCTGATTGCACCAAATTGAAAATACACAAATGTTATTCATTATTACCTTCCGCAAATATGTGCTTTTCAATTATGGCTGGGTTCTTAAAAACTATGTTGTCAGGACTATGACCGAAGGTACAGGTGAGGTTGAGTCAACCTAATTAACAATTTATAACAATCAGTATTAAATTATTGAAAGTCATGGAAACATTTGTTTTTTTATTACCACTGAATTCTCAAAAATTCAGTATATGGAAAAGACTGTGAAGAAGACTGTGCAGTAAGATACAATAAAATGAGTAAACATTGATGATAAAATTAGTAAAATTATAATAGTTCAAATTCTCTGCAAGATGATATAGTCAAAGACTTGGTCTTAAACACCATATTTGTGATTTAATTTTCTTGACATTACTGTTATTTGATTTTCCTGTAAATGTATCATAGTAACACTATTGCATTTTGTTTCATCTCATATTTTCTCAATAGATATATTTACTAAATATCATCTAATTGCGATAAAACGTCACCTTCTAGCTTGAAAATGACTTATAACTAGCTTGCGACAAAATTTGTGACCCAACAATAAATGCAAGAGAGCTCTCAGAATACATACACAGGAAAATCCCTTGATAAATAATCACGACACAAACATGTAAAAATGAACTCAGCATGTGAGACTGAACTTTAAGAAGGAAATTAATAAATTCATACTAGTCCTTCCACAAATCTGTGCCACTCTGCTTCCCTGACTGTGAGCGGAGTGCACACCCACATTCCAAAAGAATTTGATGTTTTGTTTCTCTTTTGTTTTTAATAAATTTAACAAACGAGATCAAATTCTGCACAAAGACATGTGTGCCCTCCACATTCGCTATGCCTGGGCTTCAGGAAGTAGTGTGGTACAGATTTGGATTAACTGCCTATTAGAATACTTGATTCTCTAATTTAATTCTTTTCAGATTCACTTCCATCCTCAAGTTATTTCATTGTTTACGTGGTTTTCACTATAGCAAATTAGATCCCACTGCCATTTTTTTCTTTCTACTTAATTATTTTTACTTCACCATTCCTCTGGTTGTGATGTGATGCAATGTACATAAACAGAATTTTTTTACATTAAATTCTGACTTCAAGCCTTACTTCTTGTTGTGAAACTTAAATAGGAATTATAATGATTATATAAACCAACTGACAAGTAAAGGTATTCTGAATTTTAAAAAAAATCACAATATGCAACACCCAACAAAGTTATAATTGTAGATGTAGAAAAAATGTATTATGTTAGTCAGTTCAACTTCTTTTGAATGAGCCTCTAAACTAAACAATTACTTAATGATTTTTTTTTATTTTAGAATTGGCTATTGCTGACTAGCTACACATGCTACAGAACCTGTGGCAGTTTCAGAAAATGGAAGAATAGAAGAAATATTTGTTTATTTGCTAAGTTAGTTTGTTGTTTCTGTATTATTTTATATTTGTATTTAACATGATTGTTCGATACCTTTGCACAAACACTTGCACATACAAAAAATATCAATTGGAAACCACAAACCAAAGTTTTTTTTTTTTTTTTTTTTTTTTTTTTACTTGTTTAAAATATAAACCAGTAGGCTTTTAGGAAAAGGAGAAAAACATTAACTTAGGGAACACCCAAATACTTGCTTATTTTTCTCTCTCAGTAAATTTTAACAAAAGATACTAAATTCTACCAGGTTAATTCAATCTGAGTATAAGTTTACTCTTTCCAATCAGATATCGAACCCCTCTATTTTACCCACAATCTAAATCTGGATCGGGTTAAATCAATTATTTAGATTATCACTTCACATTTAACATTGCATGATAATAGGATAAGTTGAAACAAGTAGACCATGTGCACAAAAGTGCAGTAGAAAACCTAAACAAATATGGAAAAACCTAAGTAGAAGCAGTTTGTTTGACAAGATCTTTGACAAGATCATTGAAAAAACTAAGTCGTATATCAAAACAAATTAATCCACAGATAAAAATATGTAACAAATAGCTTTGATTTGTGATGGAAATGAAATTATTTGAAATTATTGTATTGAAAACCACAAATTGTAATTTTATCTGCTGAAAACTATCTTATTATTTAACTGTTTATGTACCGTACTTAAACAAATGAAACATAAATCATCTCATTTTTTAAGGTGCCTTAACAAATTTATAAGCAATTATTACTTACTCATCGAAAAACTAAATGGTTAACACAGTATGTTCTCACTAACTCCATCATGTGAAAAGAGTAAACCTAGCTAACCCAACACTATAAATTTGGTAATTTTCTAGAGTTAGCAAAATAAAGACTCAGAAAATTGAATTATTGAATAGTACTTGGCTCAAAAAGCCCCATTAAGTATTTTATATGTCACTAACCTAACCTAAATTCACACCAATTTAAGGTATTACAGATGAAACCAATCATATGATTTTATAGTATTTTCAATGTAGTTAACCTTACCTAACTAACCATTCAAATGATTTTATAGAAGGCTATTTTTAGTGTAGCCTACCTTAAATTGTTCAAAACAGTAAACTACAAGAAATATTGTAATGATGTTTAATCGAATCATTAAACTGAATGAAACTCAAAAATACAATTTTCAAAATTTTAATTTGATATTTTCAAAAGTGAACCTACTCTAGAATATTACCTAGATTTTTGAAAGCACCTTGAGAATGTTAGGTACTTAAGTTACCATACCCTAAGATTTGTCTATCCTTGGTTAAGTTTTCCACAAGGGAAAGACAAATGTTAAAAATAGCAAATAAAGAAGTAAATAGTTACAATTCAACTAAGTAATTGAAGTTTTGATAAAATATTTAGTTATTTAAGTAGAATTTTTTTTTTTTGTGAGTATTTCAGTTTTTTTTTCTTCAGTAATTGGTCATTTTGAAGGTGTTCAATGGAGATAAATGCACATCAGATGTGCAATTCTGGGTAAATATGTAGTTGGGCAGCATTTGCGAAAAAAATGTTAAAAATCCGAAAATACTTTTATTCTATGCTCTTTAACTTCCTCCTTTCATTAAAAGCGGCAGAGGTAAGAAATTCCAAATACTTTAGGAGATATCGAATTTTAAAATTTCATCATATGTAGTTGAGCGTATTTGCGAAAAAAAATATGTTAAAAATCCGAAAATACCTTTATTAGATGCTCTTCAACTTCCTCTTGTCATTAAAAGCGGTGGAGATAAGAAATTCCAAAAAATTTAGGAGATATCGAATTTTTAAATTTCATCACAATTATACCAGTGCATTCATGTGGCTTTCACCATTGTTTCTTGTTTACGAGTAGCCTATCTATTTTTTATTGGATAATGATGTCACGTGATTGTTCGTGATAGGCCAGAATTCAAATGAACCAATACGTGATTAATTAGTTCATTTATTGTTTAAAACTGTGTTTAATTACCGCCACCAACTTTGGCGAGTTTTTAACGTTTCTAATTTTAATTTTGATTGTTATTGTTGCGCAAGTAATAAGTAACAAAAAAATGTTACGTTAGTTGTTACTGTTCATCCTTTGTCCCGGTTTGTTAGGTCAGGTCAGTTACATTATAAATACCTTAAAACTAAAGAACCATTGAAATAAATTCATATTATTTTTAATGTACGCTTAGTTTTAAAGTATTTATAATGTAACTGACCTGACCTAATCGACCATTTTCATTAATTAGACATTCACAAACACATGGCAATAAAAAAAATTGCATCGGTCGAATGATTACACAGGTCTTGTATAGCAAAATAAGAACTGCGATATCTCCTAAAGTATTTGGAATTTCTTATCTCCGCCGCTTTTAATGAAAAGAGGAAGTTGAAGAGCATCTAATAAAGGTATTTTCGGATTTTTAACATTTTTTTTCACAAATACCGCTCAACTACATATGATGAAATTTAAAAATTTGATATCTCCTAAAGTATTTGGAATTTCTAACCTCCGCCGCTTTTAATGAAAAGAGGAAGTTGAAGAGCATCTAATAAAGGTATTTTCGGATTTTTACACATTTTTTTTTCGCAAATACCGCTGTAGCAGCAAACCACGGTCTGATTACCATTTTTGTTTTGCTGGGTGGATCTTAAGGTTTCACAATGTTATTAGTAATGAACAGAAACAAGGTGTGATTCCGTCTGAATATAATCACGTCAAATTTATTAAAGGAAAATTTATAACAAATAGAAGAAAATATTAACATACAATATTAATTACATTCTTAAACAGCTCTCAGGTATATTCAGAAAGAAAATTATGGGCCGGCCGTACATGAAATTATCAAAAGTTTCATTTACTAAAAATACATCAACCAATAAAAAAAATACAAATATATTTAAACTATCCCAGTTGAGGTATGTACTTAAAGACCAGAAATTATGTTTGTATGATTAACTTTGTTTGACGGCGTAATTTAGGAAAGTTCAAAAAAAAGTTGAACAATACAGTGGCGCCGGAGGTCGGAGCTTCGTTTCCCGTACCTCACGCGGGAACATGATGCCAGGGCGCTTGTGTCCTGTTGAGGAAGGGAGATGAAAATGCCAATTCGGCGTCCGGCTCTCGGACCCTGTCTGGAACAGTCCGAATCAAAACTGATCAGAACTTGTACACAGACAGTATACGGGGCAGAAAATGCCCCGAAAAGTAAAGGGGAGGTTGAGGAAAGTCGCGGATCGTTACTCACCAGACAGGGGAGTTGGCTTCTGTTTACCGATGCGTCGCCCGCCAGGAACTGGATCCCGCGATTACGCGGCTAGGCGCAGTTGTTTTCATCATTTCAAAAGGAAAAAATTTAAAAGAAAAATAACTATTACACTTTGTACTACGCAGACGGACTAAACTACTTGAAAAATATTATAGGGATAGCATCCCTTATTTAGGCGACTACATAGTCGGTTGTGGCCGGATGGAAGTCTTGCAGTGTCTCGTCGACTCGCTGATAATCGCAAAATGGTCCGTCTGCAGTCGCGACGCGAAGTGTCCCGCGAAGAACCGCGTCTCGTAATTAAAAGTAACTGTTCTATCAAAAGTGGAGGGAGGGGAGGGGGGGGGGGGAACGGGAGTCCGGACCGAAAGGTTCCGAAGTTCCCCGAGTGGGCGTCATAAAAAAACTCTGACTGATGTCTCGAAGTTGGTAGCACTGGCCGACTTTAGCACTACCTGTTGAGAGGTGTCTGAAATAAAAAAAGAATCGACTCGCCCAAGGCGTCTGCTCAAACCAAAGGTTAAAGGGACAGTCAGGTGCTACACTCTGGCGGCCAAGATAATAAGTTACTGTTTCTGCCGCGAGATGTCGTGGGTTGGTCCATCTTGGCACACACATTTTTTTATGCAAGGCGTCCTTGGAGACGGTCGCTGTCTGCTGGGGTTTCTGACCGGTCATTGGTCTTAGGCTAATTCTTAGAACCGAGAGGAGGGAAGGGGGGTGGACAAAAAGTGCAACGACGCTGAGAACGAGCGTCCATGACGTGCTTTTCGAGGAGAGAACCTAATACGTAATCGTGACGGTAAAGGCTATGGTCAGCTCGTCTCTGAGAAATGGTAACAGCTCGTCCAGAGCTGCTGTATGCAGTTTTAGTCATGAAGTGAAGTAACGTTACAGGCCTGGGACGTGCCTGTAAGCGAGGGAAATTTCAAACTGGCAGCCAACAAAGTCTTAGATCTGCCAAATATCCTATATGTCTCTGGGAAAGGTGCTTCAGACTACTGGCACAAAGTTTAACTTAGGGGAGTACACCAGCCTAAAAAAGAGTAAATCACCCAAAGATACCAAATTATAAAGAAAAATAAAATTTCCAAAAATAATTTAAATTATATAAAATTAGAGAAAAAAAAAAGTGTCGAAATTCCTAATTTCCGGCACACCGCTCAACTACATATTTACCCAATTCTGGTTTAATTGTTTGTGAATGTGTATGCTTTTAATATATAATGAAATACACTACACTTAGACGACTTACCTCTTAAGTAATGCCAGATAATTATTGCCAGCAAACTATGAAGCAATTCTGTGTGCACTGTATAGTCACAAGTCGCAACTCATAAGAGTGAGTCTACTCTGACCAGTTTAGCCAAACCAGAAAGGATGACTACCACTCCACTCACAATCTCAAGTTTCCTTATCTCTGCTTCTCACTCTTGGATCTTGCATAAACTATCTTCTTCCGAAAGGCCAGAAAAGTAGCTGCAGGGAGATAGTGGATTTTTTTATATACAAGTCAGTAGTGAAATTCGATACTAGAAACTGATGTTTCCCAAGTGACTCATAACGGTAATTTATTGTGTGTATGTGTTCCTAATTACCAGTAAAAAATATACTAAAAACGACAGCAATGCAATTTTTCTGTGGGCGACTCCGTCCCCTTATGATTAAAACTGTACCATTCTCATATTTGCTTTCATGCCACATTCATTTGCCTTGTTCATAAATAAACTTTCAGAAAGTATCAAACAGGCCAGTTCTCTTATTCTTGCCATATTTTGTTACTTTATTTAGCCACCATGTGTTTAGTATAATTTTACAACAACTTAATTTAATTTTTCTAGTTTTTCCATAAAAATTAAAAAAAAAAAAATTTGCTAGTATTTTTTGCAACTATTTCTGCAAATTTAAGAATGCTAAATGGAAAGTAAAATAGCTTATCATCTAGCTACTGCAAGTTAAACTGTGATAAAACAGTAATCAATATAAAAGCCATAATACATTCATACCATTTACACAAAAGTTTTCAGTGAATAACCCTTTAAGTAATCATGTAGTATAGATGCATAAGAGATGCTTCTTCAGCCTGTGTTTAAAAGTAGATGAGTTACCTGCTTAACCTTGTTGCTGGTCCAAAATGTTCCAGAGCCTGCAATGTGTGGCTAAGAAACATCCTGATAAACATTTTGATGAATGCATAGGAATTTCTTGAATATAGTTGCATAAAATACAGACAAATTACTACGTCAGGTCTTTAGGGAATTTTTTCTTTTGTATAAAATGTGATCAACACTAACCCAGATTTAAAATTAAAATACCTAATTCGTTAGAAATATTTATTTTTTGCTTGAATGAACACAAAAATTATAACGTTCATCATGTCCAGCTTACTACTTAACCTAGTTTTACAAGAAAAGAAATAGTGTGAATATTACACTTTATAACAAAACAACTACCTAAACAATATTTAAAGATGCCAAAAAATAAACACTTTTTAATACCTATAATTTAGATTGTATTACAAATCACATATAGGAGGTTCCAAAAATTACATTCAACACCATTTAACCAACAAATGCTTAGCCTATTGCAAGCATACAGAAATGCACTTATGTAAACACACTAAATATAAACCAAAATTTTAAGCAGTTGGTTTTAAGCTATGTAAACATAATAACCTAAAAACTGTGTCAAAACATTACCGTCACGTATTGGACATTCTTTGTCCAGTTACGCCCATCAACGCAACCTAAAACAAAAACATGCTGTATATTTTTGCTGCTACTCGAATAATTGATATTAAACTAACCTGTTAATGTGCTTCTGAATCCAATACTGCTTCTGTACATCTAACGAAAATAATCTGAAAGAAAGTAAACTTTTCTGGAGAAATATTTATTTCTTAAAGGACTGCTGAAATATCACTGCCACGAGTATAAACAAAATCAAAACAAGCACTTGCTGTTTTAATGACACTGCTAATAAAAAAAATTGAAATAACAATTTATTGACAGAAGAACTAAAAAAAATAACATATAAACAAATATCGCTAAGCCTACATAGCGACTATTCTCAAAACTGAGCTATATCCAACAAACAAATAACGCAATTACCAAAAGACACACCTTACAAGTCTTGTATAAACGCTCCCACTACATAAAATAGTCATATAAATTAATGTATTAGAAATATACATAATTCAATGAAAAATAATTTTTGAAACTGTTTTTTTTTTTTATTAAATCAAATATTTTCAGTTCAGTCTATCGGATTCGAGAACTCATTTATTAGTGTAAATATTGGATTTAAATATTGTTTAAATAATTTAGATTAGATGTTCGTTCACAAATAGGCTTTCACTCGGTGGCAAGAAATAAATTCTCCCTTTTCACTCACTTCCACACACTTTCAGTTTTCTCCACAGATCCCTTGCATCTCTCTCCCATAACATTCCTTCATCCAGCCCATTCCACTCCTTACCTGTCCTCCCAAGAAAAGCTTTCCTACGCCTTTCCATTGGCCACCATTCTTTTTGGAGTGTCCATGCGCGATCTCTCCGCCCCTTATAATCTACTATATGTAGTAGGTACCATACTGTGCCCGGCAGTTATCTTGGCGTCTCTCAGCGCGGGGGTGCGGGGACAGCGGGACCGGAGAAAGAAGAGGGGGTAAACAGGCGACACGTAGCCGAGAGCCGTGTAGTGGCTGTTAGGAAAATATCGCCCTTCAGTGTATACCCGAAAATGGAAGCCGAAGGTGGCAGCTCGCAGAGGCGCAGTAAAGTGATACATAGCGGAGAGCGGGAAATAATAAAAACCGTGATGCAGTTTTGTGATGAAGAAGCAAAAAATAAATGTCTGCTCGAGCCTTTACAGAGACAGACGGCAAGAGCAGCGAAGTACACGGGTGTGAGTGAACGGTCCATAGTCGGAATTCGTAAAGTCAGCAAAGAACAACCACATGACCCACAGACTACGCCAGGAAAAAACAGATATTTTAAGTATTTAATAAACAATGGAAATATATCTTTACTACGTTACTGTTACGTAGTGTATAGTGGAGTAAATTATTTGGGTAGTTAGGGTGTGTGTGAGTTGGGCGGCTATTAACAAGTAAGGTCTTGATAGCCTATTGTGGATAAATGATGAGTATGAAGCGTTGACGAAATGACAGAACGGTGAAAACGGGAGTACATAGAGCAAGTAATAAGAATAGTAATAATAGTAATTAATTTTAACTTAATTTGGTTTATCGTCACCTAATACAATCAATTATCATGGAAAGAGAACTTCATACTTACATTAAACCTATCATATAATATATATGATGTTTTGAAGGTTATAATATGCATTCTAAAGTGGAAGTACAATGCAAATTGTATTTACATTTATAATAAATAATCGATTATAGGTGCATTAAAATATAAAGCCACACATACACAAGCATTTTTTAAATGCCATTAACGTTGGTAGTCAGGTGTTTCCTAAACGACTGACATTTAGTTAAAGCAGCAAATATAACATAACAAGCTCCATGTTTACTTAAATGTACATCCAGCACTAAATGGAACGTTTTAGGTACGGAAACCGGAGAACGATAAGGGCTAGACTGGCTCCTGGGTCATCAACTGTGAGATAGCTTTCGCGCGGAGATCTATAATTGCGTAATGTTTTGGTCGTTTGCTTTTTCTTGTAAGACTTTTGTTTTAATTAACTTTGAGAACACAATGAATTGAGAAGCATAGTTTTAAATTTATTTTACATACTAAGTGACCTAGTATTCCAAAATAAATCGTGTCTGGTTTTCGCTAGTTACTGAGTTAACATTTCAATTAATTTTGGTTAGCATAATAATTAGCAGGCACCGTAAGTATATTTAATGGAACAAAGTAAAACGTTACAGGTTTAGATAATAGTTTGTTACTTTTCCTGACAGATGATTACAAATATTCGAGCACAACCACTGCAATTTACACAATGTTACTCTTATGTAATACAAGTACAATTCATAGGATTTCTCACTTTTGGTTTGGTAACCCAGCGCTCTTAGCCAAAAGGCCTTACCGCCCTGGGGCCCCCACGGATGTGGATATAGACTTACATAGTGTAGGAAGTCACGCGCCGAATGTATTCTGTTCTGCTAGTACAAACCTGGCCGCTGACCTTGACAATAGGGTATCGGGTTATCGCTTCCTCTTCGCCCTCCCCTCCCCACCAGACAGGACTAGGGAGCTCAGACGCCAAGATATCTGCCGGGCATAGTACCCTATTTCCCAGCTGCTACTGGCCTCTCTCACCCTTTAGCACCTTATACAGTCTGACTAGCCTTTTCACCCTTCTCTTCCTCAGCAATGCTCACCACACTAGCTCTATCATTCCAGTTGGACTATGAATTTCACCCTCTTGCCCATCTCTTCACCGCCACATACCCATCACCCACCTCGCCAGTCTTCGCTGCACCTTCTCCAGCTCCCTTACCACAGTCACTATATTGTCCCCGGGTAGGGGAAACAAGGGAGTTAGAGCGACACAAGGAAACTATGTTGTGAGAGTAGCAAATTTTATTAACATGAAGAAATAATGCAATAGAAAAATAAACATGTTGCTACGATACACTCAACTTGTCTTCTAATATGATTGTTTTTTCTTGGACTTGTCCCACTTGAATATGCCTTCTTGCTGTCAACACAAAGCTAAGGCATATGTCAACAAATATTATTGCATACATATAAAATGACAGTGTATTAACTGTTACAAAAGAATAGAATATCTCTGAAGTTCTTAAGCTCGCTTTCCTCTAAGCATCCACAGCGAGACACAAAGTACCTTAAATATAAATATATATAAGATAAATTACAAAAGAATATTAAGTCTTATATTTCCTTAAATATTACTGTGTTTTAACAGTCTTAAGTTTTAAGCCGCCTTGTGGCTTACAATAAAATTCACGTGAAATAGACCCCTCGTGTTATCAGATTCAAAACAGCCGGACACTCGCCTCAATACTACTCGTTGGGTCGTCCTGTCCTGGGCGTCGCTCGCCGAGTCACCACTGTAAGTTGCTCACCAGCATATCCAGCACCCTGCTTCTCTTACACACCGTGGGTGGACCATTGGTGCACAGTTGTCCCCGAGATGAAGTTCCCTTGACGACTGCGAAGAGAGTTGCGAAGGACAGGCCACGAATCCCATGAGCGCTGTCCGCACCTAGTACTCTAGTGCCTCATAACTTCAAAGTGCACACTCCTATAGGTACGATGTGTGTGTCAATACTGGTCTACTCCGGTCTAAATGAGTAGCTGTCCTTGGTTTGCCTGCCTCTGTCTGCCCACACTGTCATCTACATGCACTTGTCTGTATCGGTGCCCACTGTTATTGTCAGACTCTGTCTTGGACACACGAATACAAAGTGCCCTCCTTAACAACTTTTTCAATGAGTATCTTGTTTGCCACACAGACGATACTACTCGTTGTTGAATAACTTAGCACTTAGTCGCTGACTATCTCGCGCTGCTCTGGCATTGCTCCTTGCGAAATGGGCTAACTCCGACTGATAACGAAAAATGACTAAGTCCCATAATGGACTTCAGTGTTCGTTCAGGCAGTGACAATCTTCTTGGTGGTCCAAGCAGGGCGGCAGCAGGTCTTCTTCCAGCTGGTGGCCTGTCAGGAGTTTATATACCCATCGGGTCGCCTTCCCCTATGTTCTACGACGATCCAGAACCTAGTGGTCACTTCTAATTCACTCTGGATGGTGGGAGGGGAGGGAGGTCATGTGATCAGTCACGTGATCGCTCCTCAGTCATGTGGTTAACCCCTTCACTGTGTGGCTCTGGGTGGGTGCGAGTGCACTGGGTACAATGTGGCGTAATCACTGAGTTAGGACTTGTCAGGATATGGTGTACTATAGCATTGTTAGAAGTAGATGTATCCACATTCTAGATATTACATTTTAGGGCGGTATTCCAAGACGTTCGGATAAGGTAGAGAATGCACATTATCTTGTCTGTATATAACTGTAAATTAAAACGCAGGCCACATTCCAGAAAGGGTCCAAAATCAATCCTTGTAAGAGAATAAACTATGCCCTGCATGAGGCTAGAAATTGATTTCAAAGCATTCTAGTGGTTGTTTTCCAACTATCGATACATTTGTTATGTTAATAGTCCTAATATATAAGCACTATCAGGCGAAATAAATTGTGTAATTTTTATTTTGGCAAGTAAATTCAAAGTTGCGAATATTTGTTTTTATGACCATTAAAATGCACAAAATGTATTCCAGGATAGTTTCGCTATTATAAAGTTTCATTTGGTACACAAACATGCTTGGTATGTCCCTCGATGATCATAAAACTTGCTATATACTAGTTAATGGTACCAGATGTTGTTCAGACATCTGGACGAAATCAACGAAAAATTGAGCTCTGTGCATGCGCAGAATTTGGGCAACACAATAGCAATGGATAGGATAACAAAATCGGTTGCCTAAAAATAAGGGACTGGCCATGTTCTATCATTCACTAGGAACATGGTTAGGGTATAGTTGTAGCATATTCAACACCTAAACCCTTATTTTTGTGTCTTGGATTGCTGGCCCTACGTCTTTAATGAAAAGAATTATAGAAAGTGGATAGTTATTTAATTTATAGGCATATCTGATTGGGTGAAATTTCCTATTGAACATTAATATCATCTGAAGCTTTGCCCCCACAGAGCCTGGACTGCCACTACCACTCACGCCCCTCTACCACCATGGTACTTTCAAATCTCCTGCCAGCAATTTGAGTGTAGTGTATTATTAAATAGCGAGCCTCCAATACCGCAAACTATGACAAATGGGTACACAGTGCCTTGTTCTTTTATAAAATACTATTTCATATTTTTAATTTTCTTTATTTTATCACCAAGTGTAATGTTATTTAAGGAGCCAGCAACACTTTAACATGTTTATTTTATTTATAACTCTGCAGCGATGGACCCGAACTTGCCGAAATCTCTCAATATTTTATAAATTTTGAACTGTACTCTTAATAATAAATGAAATTCACATTATATCTTTGAGGCTGAAATAATATTGTTGTAAATTTAGGAGTGCAATTATGTGTTAATATTATTATGTTAATCACAAATTTGAAAGAGCTAGTAACCGTTATTTCAACTTGGCATCAGATGTGCTTTCCAGTAACTTTGGTGGCCATCGCTGACCCATGTCGCAACGCATCGCCACCCGAGGTACGATGTCATCCGTTCTCCGAGGATTTAATCTTTGTTTCTCAATAAAATGATCTTCGTCATCCCAGCTTCTTTAATTAATCCTATTTGTTTTATTTTATATTTTGAACTTACCTCATGGGCTCGAATGTTTAGTTAGGTAATTAAATGCAGGATGATCATTGTCATTATCTCCATCCTTAAGGTGGTCCTCCCACATTGTCAAATTTCTGCTTTCAACACCTTTCAATATGTTTTGTCAAATAAATTTGGTAGGTTATGACATCACCAAATTCGTAACAGGCACAGCCATGTTAATTTGACACGTTGGATGACCTGAATTTTCAATAAACATAGTTTGCATATATGCCAGATTCTAAAATATGTTGTATTTGAATGCAATCAGCCCAATGATGTAGAGAAATGTAGACTGCTAGTGAGAGGCCATCTTTGAATCCAATTGAACCATCGCCGGCATCCATGTTGATGATGCAGTTTGACATTTTATGGCATAGTAAAAGATAAATAACCAAAACTAATGGATGAATTAGTTTAGAAAGTGAATTATGGTACAGGTTGGCTATCAAAAGATACTAATGTGAAGCAAGAAATTTGTAATGGTATATTAACCTTCAATAATAACATTTTCTGTCCCACCAAATACAAAATCGTCGTTAAAGGGATTCTGTGGAATAGTAAAACTCCTCCTTATAAAAGTATACATCTTTAAAAGAACTGGATCAATAATTGCACCCAAAACTTGGTCCAGCACCAGTTCTCATGATGGAATTTTCTCATTGGAATGTGCCTCTTTTGCTTCATGTTTTAACTTATCATAAAGTTTATTAAAATATATTTATAGCAAACAACAAGGTATCTTACATAAAATTAAATGCCAACTCTTCCCATGCAACATACTTTTCTTTACTTTAAACAGTGTATGTCCACTTACTTTCTATTTCAGTTTTGTACCTCTCAACTAAGCTCAGGACTTTTTTTTTTTATCATCTGAAGACAATTTTGTATCCTTGTCGGAGGTGCCTACGCCCTGCATGCTTACTAGGCATAGAGAGGAAAAGGGGGGGCCCTAGAGCACAATCCCGGGGACCACTCCAGAGAGGATAGGAGACCTAGAGCGTAATCTCAAGGATCGCTCCAGCGAGGGATTCTAGAGCTTAGGAGATGGGAAGGAAGTAGCAATAATATTCCAATTTCTCTTGCCACTGTTTTGTTTTGTTTTGGCCTGCCTTCATTAGTCCGAGGCGTGTTATGTCTAAGACTAAAGGTTGATAGGATTGTCAGTCATTCCCACCAGGTATGGTGCTACTGACTGTAAAAAGTGTTGGGGAAATATTTTATTAATTCATTGGGGCCATTTGTCATTGGTTCCAGTGTTCACCCTTTCTAGGTGGCATGGGTGAACACTGCATTCCTGTGTGTCAGGTGTCGTGATGAATGGGAAAAACCGGAGGTCCCGGCGTAAAAAAAACCACTGACATCATGCCGAGTTCTTGGAGGCTTGTTGAGTGCCAATCTTCTAGTCGTAGAGATGAACCTGGTAATCTTCTTGGAGGTGGTCCGCTGTAAACGGAGCAATGATGCTGCTGGGTATAGGTACGGCTAAAGCCCGGAAGAGGGGATTGTGGTGGGCTGGAAGTCAGGTGGCGAAGCGGTCAACTTGACGACGAAGGTAGTAGGGGAGGCTCTGGATGTTCGCCTCTTCTAACCAAATGCGCCGAGGAGTTTGCAGGGGTAGTCCGAGGAGAAGCCGAAGTGCCAGGTAGAAAGCAACGTAGTGAGGGCGAAAGGCAGTTCGCCTGGTGGTAGTCCAAATGGGGGCAGCGTAAGTGCGAAGCAGTACAAAGTACAGCAGGAAAAGGTTCACACATAGTGGCAACGGCAGTGGTGTGCCAGGCTTGAGTACTGTGGCGAGGGTGTGGAGGGCGCCCTTCGCCTTACCACTTGCGATCCTGATGTGGGTGTGGTAGAGTAGGTGTGAGTCCAGCGTGACTCCTAAGTATTTGGCAGTAGGCTGCCAAAGAATGTAAGCACCACCGAGTGTAAATTGTTGCATGTGGTCATCTCGTAGGCGACAGAAATACACAGCTTGTGTCTTGCTTGTGTTGAGTTAATGCTGATGGATGTAAAGAAGCGACTGATGATCCCTAAGACGGTGCGTAGGCGATGACCGAGTTGCTCATCCGTGTAGCTGCGCGATCCAGGCCGTGTTGTCTACATACAACGTGATTGTCGTGAACCTCGGTACAAGGATGAGGCGAATGAAAAGAGCAAATAGGAGCGGGCTGAGCAGTGATCCTTGTGGGACCCCGGCAGCTATGGGGCGCAGTCGAGAGACGCAGTCCAACACTCGAACGCAAAAGGTGCGGCCATTGAGGAAAGAATGAAGAAGTCTCAGGAGGTGGTGGGGAATGGCTGCCGCCATTAGATTCGCGATGAGGCCGCCGTGGTGAATCAAATGCACGCTTGAGGTCCAGCAGCACTAAGTCGCACCGCTGCTGTTTGTTGAAGGCGGTATGAAAACTCTGGTCACACGAGCGAGAGCATGGGTCGTTGATTGGTTAGGCCTGAAGCCAAACTGAAAGTTTGGCAGTAAGTGTTTCTCTAGCACCACAGTGGAAAGACGATTGTAGAAAATCCATTCGGCGATCTTCGAGAGAAACGAGAGAAGGGATATCGGTCTATAAGAGTCCGGTAGTTCCGGGGGTTTGCCCGGTTTGGGGATTGGCACAACGACAGCAGTCTTCCACGCAGTGGGGTACACTGCGAGCACTGTCATGCTGTTCAAGAGTTTCGTGAGGTACACAATCCCTGCCCACGGAAGATGCACCAGACGAGCATTGGAAATACTATCCCTACCTAGGGCCATCGAAGTGCGTAGGCTCGAAACGACCATTTGAACTTCGCGCGGGGTGACAAGCTTAATTTCCGGTGTAGGGGCCAATGGCGGAAGCGATGTGAGAGCCCGGGTTCGGCAGCATGCAGTGTATCATCCGATGATGATGAGGATGATAAAAGTTGCATGGGTGCAGCAGGAAAGGTGGTGGTGATGTGCACAGCAATCGCATCTGCCCTCTCTTCTTCAGTGTTTGCAGTGCGCCCGCCAGAGGTAGGCGGAGGCACCTCTTGTGTGGAGGCACCTCTTGTGTGGAGGCCTGGAAGCGGCGAACGAAAGCCCAAACTGTATCGCCCCTGCGAGCTATAGCACAAAGTCGGCGTTATTCTTCGAGAGCGCACCACCACTTATACAGAGTTCGACAACGTGACCACAAGATCTTGTAGTCATGCTGGTGGAGCGGGTCCCGTGTGTGTTGCCAGAGTCTTCGAATTCGGTTACGAATGTCCAGTAGTGTCCGCAAATAAGGTGGGAAGGGGTTGTCGTGCGCCGCAGAGCCCTTCAGGGGGAAGGAGGCTGCTGCTGCAGATTGGATCATTGACGCTAACTGTTCGACCCGAAGGACCAGATCTCAGGGAGTACAGATGGAGAAGTCCAGGAGTAATTCGCGCGTTATGAGCTGCTGGAATTGGCGCCAGTTAGCTTGCTGGAAGTTGAACCTGGGGGGCTTTATTACGAAAAATAGTTTGAAGGTGGATGTGGCCGATAACTGGATAGTGATCCGAAGTACCAACATGCACAATGGTAACATCGGTGTTCATGAGGTTACTGGTGGTAATGAAAAAGTCAAGAATAGTCGGTAGGCGGTTGGCAGCCGCTGGATAGTATGTGTACTCTTGCGGGGGAAATATGCACAGCAGCGTGAGACGTAGGTAGGAGTAGAAATGGGTGCCTCTCCGGTTGGTTGTGGGACAGCCCCAGTGGCGGTGTGTGGCATAAAAATACCCCATCCAAAGAACACGCTGGTCCAGGTGACGGATGGATTCCATGTCCGCGATGGGAAACCGATGCCCAGGTGGTATGTAGACTAAGACGACGGTGGTCGGAGTGTTCACATTCTGCAGGCGGATGGCAAATGCCTCGACAGTGTCCAGAGGAGGCAGCCGAATGTGATGGCAACAGAGAGAGGAACACACGAGTAGTATGAATCCACCCCCTCGGTCAATACAGTCCTTGTGATAGATGGTGTAGCCGGGAAGTGACGGTCAATGTTGCGGAGTGAGCCATGTCTCGGTGAGGGCTACGATGTCGGGGTGACGAGTTTGTAGCAGCTCGAGAAGATCCCCCATCTTACAAGCGACAGAGTGCATGATAACAGTGGCGACCTTAAGCCATGTTGCCATCAAAGAACGAACACAGAACTTCGAACAAGATCTGGAATTTCTCGCCGGTAGTACGTGCACCGTGCAGGCGTTGGACTGCCGCCCTCACAATGGGTACGAACACATGGAAATTGTCTAGTAGTTGACGCAGTTCCTAGACCGGAAGTCGACGGAGGTCGTTGCACCACAGGAGACTCAAGTGGTGGAGGTCCCTTGACCATGGTTCGAGAACACGATGAATTGCGAGGTGGCAGAGGGGCCTCGCCGGGGAATTAAGCAAATGGTATGGCCGGAAAATCTGAGGTCTTAAACATTGGAGCTTGGGAGCTCGACACAAGTGGCATCGCCTTAATGCTTGCCTGTTTCCAAGCTTGTCTTCGAGGGCACAACTGTGAGCCACCTACATGGGGGCCCTCGCAGTTAGGTCAATTAGGGATGCGGTCCTGCAGGTGAGTACAGTCCTTGCTAAAATGGGATTCGGCATACTTCAAACATAGAGGCTTCCTGTAGCAGGCCCGGGTTGAGTGACATTACCACTGACAGTTGAAGCATTGAGTAGGGCCATTTTGTGTGTAGTGCTTCGCTTTCACCACAAAGGGGCCGATGTGGCGAATGGCATGTAGTTCTCGTTCCTGTTTGCGGTCCTCAAGGGTAATCAAGTAGAGCAGCATGTATCCCAGCGATCGGGTGATTTTGGGGTCAGCCAGTTTCCAGATCTTGGCATCGCAGAAGCCCTGGGAGGCCAGACTATCCGCAATGTCTTGAGTGTCAAGTCCTTGGGGCAGCCGAAATAATGCCTTCGCATTGCGGGCCGACATCATTGGATAGGTAAAGGGTTCCATCTCCTTATCAATAAGCTGAAGAAGTGATGTGTGAACTGCAGGTATAGAGAGGTTGAATCGGATCTTGTGCCCTGCTTGGAGCACTTGAAAAGTTCCCGACTGTTGCTCCAAAGAGCGAAGGAAAACCATTGGCTTGTCGCCAGTGACCCACGGCAGTAGATCGAGGGGATTTTCTGTGGCCGAGAAGGATGGTGCTCGGTGCGAATAGTGCCAAGACGAGTAGGGTGCTCGGTGCGAGTAGGGCCAAGATGAGTAGGGTGCTCGGTACGAATAGGGCCAAGACTACTCTGGTTTTGGTTTGGTGGTTGAGTGGTGGTGTTCCTCTGGAGCTTGAGTGGATGGGATGTGCCCTGAGAGGTATCTTTTCTCGTAGCTGTCTTTGCTGCAGAATCCCTGGTGTAAGAGTCATCGGAGGATGACTGTCTGGGGGACGGTTTCCGCTTGGGGTTCTTGACGCGCTGTGAGCCAGTGTTGAGATCGTCACGACTGGAAGCCCAGTCGGCTGCGGAACCTATGGTGGACATATCGCCACCATCATCAAAATCTGTGAGGATGCTGAACCAACTGCCGAACACTCGCGATGAGGGGGCGCCATGTTGGGAGGAGTCATCCATCTGTTCCTCTAGGTGAGACTCAGCGACAGGGTGAGGCTGAGGGGATGCGAGCCCGCAAGAAGTTGCCTCATCTAGCAGTTGATGATCACCCTGGATGGGAGCGACATCTATCACTTGAGTAGGTGGCGTCTCAGGGATGAGCCATACAGTAGATTCACCTGGAGGGGCATAATGTAGAGCCTGGAGCTTCGGACGAGCAGAGGAAAATGCTATGTCACTGGTCAGCTCTGGAGAGCTGGTGTGTCCGCTAGGGGAGGTTCCGGTCACGCGTTGCTTCCGAACATTAAGTGAAACAAGGTTCGAGTCCAGCCGGGTTTGTGAGCAGAGGCTTTTCCCTACTGCTATTGCGCACTTGTGGGGATCAAAAGCACTGGTCTTACGTCTACGACTATTGGAATGGTTGGACGACCTGCCCGACGTATCCGATTCTCTGGCCTCGGTCCTCCCCCGGCTCGGGATGGGCTTGAACTATTGCTTGGGTCACTTGTGTCTAGCTGCTGACAAGTGTGCCGCATCTTCGGCTTTATTCGGGAAATCACGCCGCTGCTCGTGAGTGTGACAGTGCATGAACGACACAACCACCACCAAATTTTTTTGTGCGCTCACACTTTCAGTTTCCGTGTTCAAATAAAGTGCCTTTATTGAAAAAAAATTATGACGTAGTTACGTATGAGGCAATTAAAGATGTATTTTATTACAATAAAAATTTAAAATAATTTACATGAATCGGTATATAGTTTGTACTTACTATCTAACCATATTATGCATTATTACTGCTGTGAAACAAAGAATGGGGATGGCATAAAATTAAAATTCTTAAATCACAAATTACAAAATGACCAATTTGAACACGGACAGACATTGGCCCTACCGTTAGTTGCATAGCTTAAATAATTGTTTGGTTTAATAACGACGAGACAATGATTGAAGTTAATTAACTGCCAAAAACTGCCCCTTTAATATAAAATAAGCATTGCACATAAGATATATACATACACAATTGTTGGTGAGTTCTTACTTGAGTGGTTAATGGCCCGTCTACAATTGCAATGTCCTAAACTGTGTCCGAAGGAAACTCGTCGCTGATTGGTCCACGTGACCCCCTGACGTCATGCGTCAAGTGGGCGAAGGTCCGAACCTACCTGGTCCGAAGACATTCGTCAATTTGAACTTTTTGTCCCAACCTGTGTACTTCGGACACAGAAAAAGAACAGAACACTCACGATATTTGAAATTCCGGTTACCGTCTGAAAACATGGTGTTTGTTTTTGTTATTGAAGGAAATGGAAGGTGTTGTTAGTCACTTATAACTTACATAACTTTCATAAGTTCAATCTCAAACTACAAAGCATAAAAACAATAAACAAAAAACATTTGGTTTGACACATTTACTGCGCTCTGGTGACAACTTTAGAAATCAATACATTCGGACATCGGACATCGCAATTGTGGACAGGGAAGTTTTCGGTGAGACAATGTGACGTCACTCACATTCGGATGACACGGACCACGCACAGGTTCGGACTATTGTAGACGGGCTCTAATAGTTAACTCAGGAATAATAGGTTTGTTTGACTCGAGGTCTCTCGTGCTCCTCGGGAGTTGAAAGAGTTGAGAGCAAGTTGACCTGAGGGAAAAAAGAGTCAGTAACTTTTAATACACGAAGAAAACGCGATTTGTTGTAAAACAATGATGGCGGAAAATATAGCAGACATCGTGAGAAATTTGTTTGGAAATGGAAGGTTCATCTGAAGATGAAGTAGCTATTGATTTACCATATATTGGACTACAAATTATGAGAGAGCTTGATAAAGGTAAAAAAAAATATATAATTATTGCTTTTTGACTTTAAACCGCCTGTGGTATGCATAAGCTAACCTGTACTAGGAAACTATTGCAAATCTTTTGATTGTTAAATAAAGGACGCCGAATAAGTTATATTGTAATGTTTTTCCGCTTCAATGTCGTCATCTATTAAAATATTACCGTCATCACCAAATGTAGCTTGATAACATATTGACTCCATCGTCAAAGTCGCGCCAAAACAACCAGCAGACGACTTGCCCTCGCAACTCTTCCTCGAGAGGAGGAGCATCGAGAGCATGACCTGAGTGACCTGAGAGCAACTTGCCCCCGCGAGTAAAACGACCATCCACCAAACTGCTTCCGGAAAAGGGAGACCTAAGATGCACATAAGGGTTTGGACCCTGCCCGAACTTACCCGAACAATTCACATTCGGCCAACCTCGAGTTTATTTTGATCCTTCAGATACAAAAATATAAACACGGCTATATCATTCACATAATAGATATAGAACTTTTCAGGTAAGTGAATAAGCTATTTTTGGTTATATGTTAAATAAATGTTATTAAGATACAATTTATTTGCTGGAAAATAGTTTAGTTTTTAAGTTAGGCATTGGAAAATAATTCCTTACATGCAAAAAATATTTATTATCTTTCGTCATATTTACGTTTAAAATAAGTACATGATGCTTATCAAAATATATTTTAGCATAGATAAACAATGGAATCTTGTATGGCTGGCGCAAAATATTGGAGAATTTTAAGGAAATTGATATATTCGTGTGTTATATGTATTTTTTTTTTAAATTTTATATAGCTCGATTTTAGCTAACACACTGTCCTTGTCTGTTGAATTAGCTGGACGGTACTAGCATTTAGTTGCACGTGAAAATTATTATTATTATTGTCTTTGTTCAGGTTTTAAAGACATGGGTCTAGGATATCGAAAGCATCCTACAGGGTCGCTGGTGTGGTAGCTGTTTACTCGATGTAATTCAGAATATTTTTTAACTTCATGATGCCAGAGCTGGGTAAATTTCTAGAGTACAGACTTTTCCATAAATAAAGTAATAATAAAATTCCACAGTGTGTTCAAACACTACAGACTATCCACTACTTATGTAACCCTAAAACAAGGTTTGAAAACTACAACTTTATTCTGAGAAACTACTGTTTATAGATAGAAATTGGTAGCCCAGTGATCGCCAATTTTTTTTTAATTATTAGTAATATTCAGTCATAAGTTACATTACAATACCCATGCCTTGCACTGTCACCATATTTATTGTTTTATTGTGTGGTTCTGTTTAACCTTTTTTTTTATCGTGTGTGGGGTCTGTATGTTTTGGAGAAGTGAATTCAAATATTGAGAGTGGTCGATTAGGTGGGGTGAGCTACATTAAAACACTTTAAAACTACATTAAAAATACTGAGAAATCGTGTGCATGGTTGTTCAGGTCAGGATAACTACATCGTTGATTCGTAATGGTAATTCCTAAGCGACCATTAAATATATTTCTCTGTTTATTTTAATGTAGTTATACTAACCTAACCGTCCATAGTGTTTTAAAGTGTTTAAATGTAGCTAACCTAACCGACCACTCTTAATATTTGATTTCAGTTATTCAAAATATATAGACACACACGGGAAAGCAAAACATAGCGGCAGCTGAGTCAGTGCACAGGCATTGTAATGTAACATATAAACAGTGATTTCTCAAAAACCAACTTTAATTTAGAAACACCGTTTTCGGGGTAAGTAAAGGAATGTCTTTACTGTTTAAAGAAACGTACTAACCAAATTTTATTTTTTTTATTTACGGTAAAGCTGTGACCCGAAAATTTTACCCAGGGCTGGATTATTCAAGTAAGTGGGCCTAATAAAATTTTGATATTTGAAGATTTTGCAACGTATCATTTTCGGGTACTAGAATACATTACTATTTTTTTTTTTTTTTTTTTTTTTTTTCAATTTTACAAGATTTTATTAAGTACATTCTTGACAATATTCAGCATTTCACTCTTAATATTACATACTATGTTTCTCTTTGTTTCTCCAAGTTTGTAATCATTGGTCAATTTCAGTGATGTCATATCTTCCCCCTACATTTTTTCTGACCAATCATTTTACGCTCTGCTTACCGGTATCAAAATATCTGCTTCATCTGCACTTTCATACTAAATTTTTTGCTCCAATTGTGAAGAAAATAAATTATGAATACAAATTACAAATAATTTTCATTCCTGCAGAAATAACATTGTGCCCTCCGATCCATTGGAGATAAATTCCAAGTTAAAAAGTCCATTAATAAACATACATTATTGTTTTCATTATTTTTTTTACATGTTTTTAAAAGCCTTTAACTCTGAAATACTTTCTACATACCTGAGAAACAAAAGAGCTGTAACTATTTTGTTACAAGCAAATTTGCATATTTTTGAGAATTAATTTGTGTAGGTGCTATTTTTTGCCATTACATTACTGTTATTACAATACAAAACACTCTCTTTGATGCATAATTTGATTTTTTTTTGCATAACAGAATGTTTGAAATTTTTTTTTTGATGTCTTTGGGGAAAAAAATAGAGAAAGGAGTGAATAGATGTAGAAAAATGTCTGTTAAATAAGATACCTAAAGTATTGAGCATATCAAGGTATACCTAAATTTACCATACGAAATGTAGTGTTTACCACCTGGTGTGTATTATGTTGCCATAAACATTACTTTTTTCTTATACAGTTTCTGTTATTCACTTTGCCTGCCTCCATAGTGCCATTTGTATGACTTATTATGACATACTCAGTACTTGTAAATTGCTTCTGTTTGTTGCAGGCATGTGAATAAATTAGAATCATGACATATATTAAATTATTTAGACACCCATGAAAATTAAGAATTGTGTACCTTTTGTTGCAGGCATGAGAAGAAATGAGACCATTAGCTTTACAGTAAACCCCTTGGACACTCCATGGAAAAGAAGAATTTATATTAATTATACTCATTATAACTATGCTTTTTTCATTGCACGCAGAATGTTTTTTTTTGTGTCATTTAATTGATAGTTATTAAGAAAGTTGGAATAAAAATAGGTTTGTGGAATAAAAAAGGAAGTGTATTTTTACAACCTTTTATTTCAACAAGACATGTCAGTAACATCTCCAATGCTACCAATGTGAACAATTTGTCAAAGAAGGTTTAAGTGTTTCATACAGGAAAATAATTCTGTCATTTGTACAGGAAATAAAGTACAAAGATTTTTTTTGCCAGACCTTCATAATCCATTATTTTACATTTTAATATTGAAAGCTTATCTTTCTATAATCAAAGAGGGGCCATGGCATGGACTAAGGAAATGTATCTGTGAACAGGGACTGCAAAGGGACAGATTATTTCAGATACATAAATTATTATTTAAACGGTTTTCATTTAATTAGGCAAGAAGCCTACTTAAGGTACACAATACATAATACTGACGGTAATACAATAACAATAAGTTATGCTGTCTGTGAATATTAATACATATAAATTTGGTATACAGACTCCAGAAAGTTTACATACTGTTATAACTTTACAACGTCCACGTCTAGGGGTAGAACAGTTACTACCTGATAGAAATTACTGAACACACAAAAAGACACGGCAGAGAAGTTAATCGAAACATAATTTTCTAGGTGGCGACCGAAAGAGAATTTAAACAAGACAGCCAAAACGTTCAAGTTACATTAAGGCAAGGGCCACCGCCTCACTCACAAGAACGAATACACTTACACGTCGTTAAAAAAGAAGACTAGCTGACTACATGCTCGTGACTGACAAAAGAAGCTAATGAAGCTGGAGAAGTAGGATCGACAAGCCCGAATAAAACCCTGACAGCTGCTTATATTAAGTCGTCACAGCGCGCATGCGCCAACCCCAGGAGGGGAGGCGAGGAGAAACAGTACACAACACTAGGAGGGGAAAGGAGGGAGGGGAAGGCAGCAGACCTGACCGCTGCAATATGAAGATGTCTTGCAAGCAAATTGGTAGTTGTTGATACAAGATTGTGGAAGAATTTATACATTTTAACAATTAATGTTTACTTTGCTAATGTGTCACAGTACATAAATGAATTTCTTTCTGAACTGTACACACAGATTTTAATACAACATGTAAAATTGTATGTGGTATAGGTTGGTAGAAAAAATGTTATTTTGGGCAGGGATGTTACTGATTAAATAATAAAATGGCACGAGATTAATGTTCACCTTCAAAAACAGGGTTGCTACAGTCAGGGCAAACCTTGAAAACAGGGATAAGTCAGGAAATTCCATGTACGCTGAGAAAGTCAAGGAAATCACAAAGATATCTGGAATTTACTTTACAACACTTTCTCCCATGCTGTTAAAATATAAATTTTTCAAGTTACGTATGTTACTTCCTCCTATAATTTTTAATTCTGTCATGACAGATAAAACTGCATTTAACAATCCACAATAGACCTTGTGTCATGTTATTTAAACTAATTGATACGGCCTGATCTTGAAATAGCATGATGCTGTGATGTACCTTGTGATCAATAATTAGGTGAATTCGACTAATTAATGTGGGCAATGTTAAAATTCTTATAACTTCCATGGCATGCCTTGATTATGTGATTATTTCATTATTATCTATTTAATAATATTGGTTAGTTTAAAAACTACTGTTTGTATTTTTACTTATATTGTGCATAGAATCTACAATCACATAGAACTTTTAATAACTTTGCTTTTTATAATTTCTGTTTTGGGAAGATTAACATTTAGACTTTGTTGTTGGAATTATCAAGGTTAAATAAGAACATAGCTTAGAACCTTTGTCAATTCATATAAAAAAATCAAAGTAAAATTACGTTTTGGTAAACCTGGCTAATAGGTTTATTGAGTATATGTCTTCGAAGTACACAAGTTTAAAAAACAACCTTCAACTCACAATGGTCCTGAATTATCACCATGTACTACAGATAGGTTTTGTACCTTCTAATTTTTTTAAAAAAAGACACTGCTTCATAGCAAATTGGGAAAACAAGCTCTAACTAGTCACTTTCTGGAATGACTTCTCTTACAAAAATAATAATTAGTCGTGCAGCTTACATGCTGGGAAAAAAATTGCAGTTTAAGAACTTCTGAAATAAATTACCGAACACGATTACCATCATATGTGATGGTCTGGAAAATTCTCTAATGGACTGGAAAACCTGGGAAAGTCAGGGAATTTCATTTTAAAAAATGTGTAGCAACCCTGAAAAAATACTCAATGTTAATGCCTATTTTCATAAATAATTCCATTCTTTGGTGAGAAAGCAGACTGTATATTTCTTAGAAATTTCTGTATTATTTCTATACTGGCATTACTGTCACCCTATTCTTACAAAGTGTATTACACTTTACATTCTACCACCAGGTGATACTCCTGTGGTCTACTTGGCCGAAATCCTAAAAGATAAACTTTTTTCCAAACTGTCTACCTGTATGGACAATAACTAATGAGGAGAAACGAATCCAGTAATCTTTGCAAAAAGGAAAAGTAACTATAAGTTATTTGGCCAACAGAGTTTGTGTAATCCAAGGTTAAATAAATTCAGTAAGCCAAGATACTACATGATGATGTCAGTTGAAATGTAGTATGTTCTGAATTGTACTAAAAGGAACCAAATTCATAGATATTATATTTATTTACTTAAGAAATAAAAAATAAAAAAAATTGTAAACTGTTTTTAAGTGTTTCTAAAAATTTAAGATAAAATTGTTATATTAAGAGTTTTTTTGACATACTAAATTAAAACAGGAAGCATTATATGCCATAGGATCAATATTTACAGGATCATGAACTCAGGATCGAGGGATAAACTTGGATACGGGATACGAAACAATTACCATATTTGTTATATAAAACCCAGCTTAATACACACATAATTGCTTATACAATTTACCAGTTGGTCAACAGTTTCTTTCGTGTGTCGATAGTTGGGACCATGTAAAGGTATTTCTCCTCTGTGAATGGTGAGCCGAAGAAATCAATGGAAGGGACATTAGCTAACTTTCCCTGCTAGTACTGGAAATACATTTTTGGATCATCTGTAAAAGAGTACCTAGAGCAGTAAAATAGTAATGCAGTAGAAATTTGTTGACAATTTGTTGTCGTGCAAGGCAAACACAAACATGTAGAGTTTGTGAATTTGCGGGATTTGAGGCATTGTCTTGACCGTGACAGCTATGCTTGAAGTAATTTTGGATAATGAAAACCATTAATTATTGACAAGCCCATTAACAAGAAACAGAAATCGAATTTTGGAAGAAAAAAAACTTTGAAGTGAAAACAGCCCCCTCCTGGAAAATCCATTTACCACATTTCACAAAAATCTTAACTCTCTTTCTATTAATATATAAATATATTTATTAAACTGGTGTTAATTAAAATAATCTTTACCAGCTGTGGAATGATTACTGTTCCAGACACAGTAGGAATGACCTAATTTTATTAAGTCATCTGTAAACTTTTTAAAAACCTCTTTTGAGTCCAAATACCCAAAGATGTGATTAGGTTCATTTTCAAAACGTTTTGTAAACAATTTTGCTATTTCACTATCACTATCTTCGTGGGCCATGTTTTCACTCTTATTTCATTTTTCCCGCGCAAAAATTAAACAAATCCCGAAGTTGGCCGAAGGTGAATTGTTCGGGTAAGTTCGGGTAGGGTCCAAACTTTATGTGCATCTTAGGTCTCCCTCCGGAAAAGGGCGCCCCGAGAGTTGACAGGTCAAAAAGAGACCGAGTCAAACAAACCTAATGTCATGGGTTAGTGCCTCGTAATGTAGACCCTTTTTTATCCGCTTTCACATAAAAGTAAATATTTTGAAAAAGTGGAAAATCCCATGTTCTCAAGAATAGAACGCTTGAAATATGAGAGAAGTCATAAACAATAAAATTAAGAAGTCAATAACTTAAGTAAATCAAGCTATTATACCTAATACGTTCCTGTTTTATAATGTTTATAGTGCATGTCTTACAATATATATCAGTAATAGTGTTAAACTATCACACCTACTTTAATTTAAAAAAAAATTGGTGAAATAAGCATTATTAAAATAAAATAAAAACATGCAATACAAACTCACCGAGTTTTCTAGCATATTTTTTGAAGTTTCAGAGATTGTTTTTAAAACACAAAATTTTGTTATAATTAACTAAACATGAGTTTCTATAAAGAAAAATAAACACTTTGTTTATTCAATACTAGTCACTTAGTTTCACATACTAAAGACAACACTTCAAAAACAATAGTTGGGAAGCCGTTTGAAATTTGTTTAAATATGCAATGGCACTATTTTCTAAAGTTGCGGGGATGCACTTCTCAGGAGCAGTTTTGCTGCAATTATTTCTTGCTCTCCATCTGCTGGCTTGGTAAGTGATAAAGATTTTTATTAGATGAATATTTTTTTTTTGTGGAAAAAAATCTTCTTTGGGGTTCGAACTTCTTTACTTTGGAAGAAGATGGTAATTCAGCTGGGACGAAAGTAGCTTTTGATTTTCGCGCCCGTATGGTTGGAATAATAGGCTTCAATTGTTTTTCGACAGTTTGAACATAGTCTTCTACTTCAACTTAATCCAGAATTTTCCTTAAATGTTCCAAAAGTATGTTTTTCCTTTGCTCTATGTTTTTTTTCAGTATTAGTGCTGTGGTTGCGACTAAGTTTCTGGGTCACTCTGTAAGTCTATAAAAGCCTGTTGAAACATAGAAGAAAAAGCATTCTTATCTCGCTCTTCGAGTAGTGTTCGGAGGAGCTTGTATCTTTCAGCTTGAATCTCGCGGGTTCTTACTTTACAAAGGTTCTTTCGCCAAGCTCGATCGACATGCCACATAAAAATAAGCGAAATCTAGGTGGCTTCATTACTTTCATCCATGCATTGTAAAAGGATTCTGCCATATCTGACATGAATACGCTTGGTTTGAGTGAGATAAAAAATTTTGTTTTTAAAAATTGAAATAAATATTTCAATTATATGTACATCGCTTCTATTCGAAAACATGAATGCGCACGGAAAACCTTGTAGCATGTCATCCAGTACCAAAACTGTTGTCAGTTCGAATCCGTACGAATTCAAACCATGTGTGCTGTCAAAGCATATACAATTACTCCCGTACTTCTTGAGCAGCTCCTGTTGCACTTCGTTCATAATTATAAGAACAAAATCATACTCTTGTAACTGAGGGTGTGTCTCTAAAAGAATGCCCTGAGGTTTGTAAATACAAACTATGTTCCTAACAGCCTCCATCTCGTGAATCCACGATTCAACACTCGTGCAGCACAGCTTCGGTTTTCAGATTATACTGCTGTTCTATGTTGAAGAGATCTTTCCTCATTAAAAGGTGTATGTGTTCTGTTTGGTCGTGGGCAGGGCCACAACTAGAGTCTCTGGCACCCGGGGCATGAATGGATTTATGCGCCCCCCCCCCCCCCTCTTTTTTTGCACATACCACACCAATAAAGCGGGGGGTCCAGGGGCCCTCCCACGGAAAATGGTGCTATTTAAGCATTTTCCATACCTACATGTAACAGTTTTTGTGCTACTGTAACTTCCATGCATCAACCCACTACCACTTGTAGTAGGAATTACAATGCAAGCTGGCGATTTCGGCGCCCCCACAGCTTTGCGCCCGGGGCGTATGCCCCGCTTGCCCCCCACCCCCCCTAGTTGCGGCCCTGGTCGTGGGTAATAGAATTTCTAATTTCATCGAATATTATGTCAAATGGAATCTTCATAGCAATCTTACTTGCGATGTCATGTCTTTCAGGTTCGGAGAGCCTCAAGCGACCTAAGTCGGACTGGTGGCCAACATGTGTTTTACAAAATAGAGCTGTTACTTTATTTGAAGTACCATTGAATGTAACGTCAATTTTTGCAGGACAGTGACCATTTATTTTATTAGTTCTCAGAACTTTCTCGTGTCTCTTGTCTTTACTTTCCGACCTAAAATAACCATCACGATAGCACACAAACATCATCTTTGTGGAACCATCTGATTTACATGTGTATTTGGACCGCCATGTAACAAACTCGCAAGCCTCATCTTTCTCTATTTTCCTCTTCCAAGCATAAAAATCCCATTCATTAGAAAATTCAAGTGATTCTTTTACAACAGAAATATCATGCTGCCTAGTACAGTGCTGTACAATGTCATCTTTCGTTGTAAACCTGTCAGGACAAAGCGGGCATTTTACACGAAAATTTACGTCTGGCTTCAAGGGCCTGGTCAGCTACGCTGACTCCCCCAGCCCCTTTAACTTGACCTTTTTTTTTCCGCCGACGGTAATCCTGCCCCTTCTTCCGCGCAGTCCTTTTTTTTTGCAGTCTATTTTCGTCAGGAGTGTCGGGTGTACCGAGCATCCCGAGGCTAACCGAAGATGCAGCACAGTTGTCAGCGGCTAGACACAGGTGCTTGGGTCCATTCTAAACCTCAAGCAGTCCACCCTGTTACCCGAAGAGGGTTCGGCACTAGAGACAAAGTCACTCTTAAACCTAAATTACCAACAAGAGCACTGAATAAATCAAATCTAAGCTAAAGTCCGCAGTTTCAAAGCATCCTGAAATAAAAGAAAATTGTCAGAAAACCGCACTGAAACAGAAATGCAAACTTTCACACCAACTGCACCCTGATACCCAAGATTTCTCTGGGATAGGAGAGCTGCCATGTCGCCGATTCATTATATTGCCATCCGGGGCAGTAAGCGTTGGCGAGGCCATAAACCAAAGTTTCTATACTCGCTAAGTGCATAGTAAATCAGGTGCACGCCACACTGGTGAAGAATCATTTGAATCGACAGCGGGGGTGCGTGTCTTGTGGGATAAGTTGGCACATGGGCCTGTGTGTGCGCTGGTAGGTTGTGTAATGCTATAAAAGTTACGTGTACCTAATTCGGCAGGGGAGTGAAGCTCCCCACCAGTTAGATCGGCTAACTGGCGTGATGTAATGTCGTGTTGGTGTGCATAAGAGGCTTGTCTGAGTACTGTAATTTCAAGTGACCTAGTTAAATTCGGGTGTGGCGTGTACTGTAAAGCTGTGCGAGCCGCTCCTCCGAACCCCTAGGAACACAGAACATGCATGGGTAGTTAGCCCATATGTGCATGTAATAGGTAGTCCTGGCCGACACTCGCACAGGCATATCATCGTGTGGTCGTGTTGGTGAACAAAAGAGTAATTACATGGGTTAGTACACTACTGGCCGCCTTAAGGTACGTTTTGCAAGGAGCGTTACTAGCGATGATCGCTCTGCGATCATCGTTCAGCGATCATCGCCTGTGATGTGTTTTCCCAAAAGCGTCTTTTCGGCAAAATGTTAGCAGAGTTGTGCAAGGGTGGTTTTTTTGAGTTTTCTGTGCGTTTTGATGTAGCCTGAAATGAGTTTGAGTAAGAGAAAGAAGGCGTTAATTAAGTACCTCTTGGTTGAGGAAATGTTTGATGAAGAATTGCTTCAATCCTGCGCAAAACCAAGATTTGAGAAACATCCGTTATTTAAAGCTAGAAATGAAGAGGGATTCTTTCAGACATTGATAGCAAATCATCTTCGTGTAGACGACAAGAAATTTTCTGAATTTTTTAGGGTTTCAATATCCCAGTTCGATTTTCTGCTTAGTTTGATAAAAGATGACATCCAGAAGTTAGCTTGCAACGTAAGTCAATACCCTGTCACACCTAATGAGAAACTTGCCATCACACTAAGGTAAGAAAAAATTATCACTGAACCGTTTATTGGAAAAAATACATCTGTGACTTCCTAGGAATATTGTAATGAAATAAAAACATTTCTGCTAAAATTATTTCAGAAACTTAATTGTAATGTGGATTAATTTCACAAATAAATCGCCGTAATATTAAATAAGTCTATTGAAATGTTTGGGTTTTTTTCCAGTCTTCTGTGTTAAAATTATTCAAATGTAATTTATTGAGGATAAATTAACTATACAAATCAAATAATTTTTTTAAATAATTGAAAATACTCACTAAATGAGATGAAAAAGTAATACTAAATATCTATTCAATGGACTAGTTGAAAACATTTGTTACAAAAGAGCTCATTATTATTAATGTTCTGGAAAGGCGGCCGATATTCTGTACCATGAACCGGAAGTATAACTTTTGCAGGTTTGGCGGCAGGTTGCGGTGAATGAATCGGTAATGTAGTAAAACCACAGTCAACAGACGAAGAATAAATATGAGTTTGATTCTTCTCCATTGGATACGGATATGGTAAAAAAGTTTCATAGGAATTGCTGCGTGAAGACGTAGCATGAGAAGAAATAGAAAATGGAGGATCATTTGCCGGTGATGGAGCTATTCCTGAAGATAAATTCCACATCTGCATTTCAAGTTCACTAACTATGTTCCATGTTTGGAGCTTTGCACGCTGTTGTAAGTCTGGCCGCAATTTTTTCACTGACTTTGCAATGCTTTTGAAAAATAAGTCGATGTCATCGTCTTCATCTTCCTTAAGCAAGTTTTTGCTCAAGGCACTTCTCTCTAGAGGTGGGTTGTTACAGCAATTTTCGGTATCTGTTCCAACCTGATACTGATACAGTAATGTACTAGTTACAAGTATCTGATACTTCTGTATCAGATAGAGCAGTAGCGGTACCAGGAAGCAACAAGGTATCAGCATTCTCGTTACAGGTTACACATCCTCCGTGCCGTCAAAAGGTATCGGTATCTCTGATACATTATTTATCACGTCCAGTAATTCTCTACCTCTGTTACGCTCATGCCCGCCTAAATACAGCCAGTATCAATCAGTTCAACATTCACCTCAGTTCGTCCTGGCCGTCTATTACACCGTACATTGTTGCGGGCTGTCATGCTCTGTAGTTAGTATCTTTATAGTGAAATAAGGAATGGATAAGTGCAGGAAAAAGACTTCACTTGTGTGGAATTTTTTCACGGAAAATAATGAGTTTGCTAAGTGTAATTTGTGTAAACAAAAACTGAGTTATAATGCAAAACTATTTGTTAAATAGTGACTGAACTTGCAAAGTGTTTTTTTTTTTATCGATATTGGCACTGCTATCTGCCTGATGTAACTCAAATGTCTATTGATATAGTATGCTCACTAATGTACCTATCTGTTTTTTTTTATTTTTAATTTTTGATAAAATCGTAAAATTTTAATGTATGAAAACACTAGTTACTAATTGTTTTCAAAAAAAGAAAGTCCATATGTTGATTACATCTGTTATTAGGGTCAACTGAGAATTTATTTGCATTTTCATAGCTGTTAGGTGCACAAATATAAATATTATAACTTTTATTAATGTACTTTTTAATATTAAAATTTCATTAGTTTTATTATTGAACGAGACGGTGTTTTAGCTTTTCTCCCTAGATCGTGGATCCACATATCTATCAACTAAGGATGATGGATCTAGAACCAGTGTCCTTGGTCTTGTATCGCTATTAGCGTACTAACTAGAGTCTTCAGTCTTCGCAAGAAGCACGCACTGCGCACTGAGCGTACTTTGAAGTAGGACAATAAACAAAACGACTTGTAACAATTTCGCTCTGCGCCTCTCCTTCAACGCCTTCCCCTGCGCTTCCTCCCCTACATTCTTTCCCTTCTTTATCCCTTATTCGTCGTGCCGCTCCCTCCCCTTTTTACAAGCTCCGCCCAAGTGACCGTCATCTGCGATCGGGTTCTGCGCACATTGGCCGTGGTGTTGTTCAAGGCGAATTCTACACTGATACTAAAGTACTTGATACTTGAATAGTGTACTCGTTTGCCATTCCTGATACAGGCGCGTATCAGTGACAAAGTATCTGGTTGATACTCTGCGACCCACCTCTATTTCTCTCTTCTGTTCTTTTTTCCATGCTTACCAAAATTTTATCTCTATAGTTTGTTTTCTTAGGGATGATTGTTGGTTGATCGTATGTAATCTTGGTTTCATGTTGATTGGGAACTTGTAAAGGAACTGAGTCTTCGTGTTTCCAAGGTTTGGATTGTGGTGTCTATGTCATCAGCTTTTTCAATGACATTGTCAACATTGTTGTAACTTATGTTCGAGAAGCTCCTGCAGTCAAAAATAAATTGTTACAGAATTAATTGGGACAATAATTGTACGTTTACGAAGGTTTGACAACGAAATGAGGAGAGAAATGTTAATTTCAGTAAGTTAAATTTGAAGAAAAATAGTAAGAATGTTAAAAACAAATTAGTATTATTGTTTTGTTTGATAAAAGTATTTGCGTTTTAATTATTTTCCAAAGAATACTAAAATAAACTTGCATTCGGTGATGTTCTGTTGACTGAAGACAATGAGCAGCGTACCGTCCTTGACGAATAATCGCTCGCGACTGCGATTATATTTGCCTCAGGACCAGCGACTGAAGCAGGCCCGCGATCGATGCTAGCGACTGGCGATCAACGCTCGTGGCAACACAAATGTATGTAAACACCATCTGACCGGTTGCTCGCGATGATCGCTGAGCGATCATCGCTAGAGACGCTCCTTGCAAAACGTACCTTTAGGGACCGAACTATTGCGTTCCAAGAATAGTTCAGTCAAAGACAGGCTAAGCCAGATGCTGTGGTGGCTAGCCCCCAGGCTGTCGTTGTTTAAACCTGAAACACAGGATGTAAAGTTAGTAAGTGGAGTGGTTGTGTGGTTCAGGCATAAGCCCTCGCCACAATTTTTTTTCATGATTATTTTTTTTTTTGTAAAATATTTAAAAAATATTGTTAATTTTTATTTTTTTAAATTTAATATCTTTTATATCCTATAAATATACTTAAAAGCTAATGTTGCTGCCAGGTCTGGTTGACCCCGAGTACATATACACAATGTCTACACTTCCATCATGGTTATCTATACAGAGATTTAACATATATCCTTCACATACCTATGTGTAAGCATTACATTTAACTATACAATTTATCATAATCCGATCACTATGTACATGACATTTAACCTCGCCCTAGTTGTTCATAGGTGAGTTATTAAGTTCACTTAATAACGATTGCCAGCCCTCTGCCATCTGTGGGCAGGTGGTGACACTAACCCTTGTGGGCCATAGACCGGGTAGCGAGTCGTGGTGCACCCGGGCTGAGGGTGTCACTTTGGCCGAGGCCAGAAAAAATGGCGGATGCGACAGTATATATCAAGTTGCAACATGTTTCAATACCACCCTAAATTAGTGATATTTATTTGTACGAAGCGAAACTCTATGGTAAGATTGTCCATACCGACGAAACACTTACGTAAGTGGATGTTATGATGGTGAAAATCAATTTTGTGGGTATTGACTTTAATGATAGCCTAAATGTAAGCATTCCCTTGCTTAAAAATATAGTATACAGTCTGTTTCAATTAAAAGCACACTATTCTATTCAATAAAATTATTCATGTTGTATAATAAACTAATTTGTTAGTTCTTATGTTGATGTTTAATTACTAGCATGTGTTTAAAACATTAAGTGGACCCCATCATATGTTAGGTTTTAACAGTCGGGTTGGCTACTATGGAAAATGTGGACCAACTAATATTATGTGAAGTATTTTTCCTGCAGCTGTAATTAATTCAAAACAGACCTTGCCTTCGATACAGAGTTATTTACTTAAAATTGTGGGACAGATAAATAATAATAATAATTATTATTTTTGTGACATCTAAAAATCTTATTATACTATACTAGTAAAAATCATTAGTCAAACATTAACAAACTTCTAAATATTTAGACATATTAAGGTTATTTTATTATAACACTTTATTCCATGATTTACCCAATCTGCAAAGCTCTCCTCCATTTTTTTAAAATATGGTTAAGTATTAAAAATTCCTTTTTGGATTGTAATACCTGCAAGCCATACATATAAACTTAAAACTATTATTGACAAATTTCACCACCCTACTTTCTGTAGTACAAGCACAGAAGGCGTGGGTGGTACATCCATCTACTGCAGCATTTAATCATTTTACTATGATTACTATTGAGATTACCGAATTTTGTGAAATAAATCTTTAAAAAATTGTGTTTTGGTTGTTGCGCAGTTAGATTATTGTGCACAGAAGTGGTGTTCATTAAATCATATGTTATAATGTGACTTAATAGATGCAGCGAATAATAGCTACCTACTGAACTTCAGTACAGTAAACATGTGGAGTCATGCTTTAACGATGCGCGATGTCAAAGCGAGTTGAACTAACTAGCGCAAATTCATAGCGAGGGCGTAGAGTTTTTTTTGTCCATACAAAACTTTATCTTTACGGGTGCATACACTCTGACAGCCGACCCGAGGTTTCCTTCCCATTGGCTTTGAACTAATGTTGCCTGAGATTCGGCTGTTCTTGAGAAACACGACCGAGCATCGACAATACACATTTCTTGCTGCAGCACTTGACATATACAGGAAATGAAGGCGATGCATGGGAGCAAGAGCATCACGACACCCTGACCGACGGGGCTGAGTCCCTCCGGAAGTGCGGCCAGAGGACGCACTCCCAGTCGTCCCCTAAGTACAACCCCCACCCACAGCAACGACCAGCCGACCACGCAGCGGGACATCACAGACGATGCTAGTCGCGCAAACCTTGCAGGATGAGCCATGCAGGGAATGCAGCTGGCAGCCCACCCAGTGCCAGTACTCCCAACTGGTGCAGTACCACTGGCATGATGTGTGATGACATAATGTCTGCGTGAGGAGAGGAAAACACAAGTGGTAAACACCTAGTACAGCACACAGATCTAGCTGGCCACTGCTCCTCGACACCCCGCCCATTATCACGTCAAAATATTACATGTTTGTATTAAACAATGTGATTATATAAATAGCATCTGCTCAGACATAATTAATTTTATACCAATCATCCCTAGTGCCATTAATCCAGTTTACTGCTGCCATCAGACACACACACTTTTCTTGATGAGACAATACTCCCTCTTCAGCCTGAAATGGGACTGTCAGTTTGCACATCAATTGGGCCTCAAATAGTCTTTGATGGCCTATCTAAAAGGGACAGGTACCTTTATAATATACACATGTGTAGGAGGGTTACTGAAAGTGACCAGCACAGAAAATATTTTAACAAAAGCACAGTGCATTTTGCTTATAATACATTAGTGAGGTTAAGTGGCAAAACAGCAAGGCAAACTCTCATGACTAGTAATGCACAGGAAGGAGAAATGGTGACAGTTAAGCAAGCTAGGAAAAAAAATATTTTGTAGGAATTACTTTTGATCGTGAATTAGTTTAGTTGGTGTCGGTGATAGAGGTGTGTGCCGGAAATTAGGTATTTTGGCACTTATTTTTTTAAAATTGTTATTATAATTTTAAATTATTTTTGGAAATTTTATTTTCTATATCATTTAGTTACAAAAGGGTGATTTACACTTTGTTAGGCTGGTGTACTCGACCTAGTTAAACTTTGCGCCACTGGACCGAGGCACCTTTTCTCAGGGACCTATCTGATATTTTGCAAGTCGAATGTAGACGTTAGCAGCCCGTATGACATTTCTCCCGCTTGCAGTCACGTCCGGGGTTTGTAATATTAATTCCCAACATGACAAAAATTGCATAGAGCAGCTTCTGGCCTGCAAGCAACGAGTATCCCGTGGACCCCCGTTCCCAGCCATCGTTGCGTTTTTGTACCCGCTCACCCCCCCCCCCCCCATCGCCCCCCTCAGTTCTGAGAATTTAGTCAGGACCATTGACCTGACGTGATCCCCGCCAGGCAGTGACCGACTCCAAGGACGACTTGCCATAAAAAAATTTGTGTGCAAGGATGGACCGCCCACGACATCTAGCGGCAGAAACAGTAACGTCTGTTCTGGGAGCCAGCTCGTGGAGCGGACGCCCGCGACACCTGTGGGCGATCTTCCGAACTCCCCCTTTCGGTCCCCGTTAGGCTGCCAGAGTGCAACACCAGCTACACCATAAGGCCCTATGCTTCCTGCTCGCGGCCTGTAAAAGTCGATTGTATGTTGCTTTCTGTGCCTGCCGGTAGAAACCGCAGCAGTCGCCCTTCGGCGCAGACAACTGAAGTCGTGGCTACGAACACCTTCGGTCACCTCCGGAAGTGTTCG
Organism: Bacillus rossius redtenbacheri; assembly: GCF_032445375.1. Taxonomy (NCBI): domain Eukaryota; kingdom Metazoa; phylum Arthropoda; class Insecta; order Phasmatodea; family Bacillidae; genus Bacillus; species Bacillus rossius. Next base: position 115,566,232 of record NC_086331.1, read on the forward strand.
GTCCAGAGCCGAAGCTTCCCCATCTTTTCCCTAGGGCCTACCACCCGTTTTAATTAGGAGTTTTGTCTGCCATCGCGGCACTTAGTACACTGACTTCGGCTACTTACCGCGTCATCTCGGCATCCTCTGTGTTAAGAGGCTTTTCGCAGCAACGACAAAGTCGTTTCGAATCAGGAATGTAGTCAGCTGTCTTAAGGGATGTGATCCCAGCTTAACATTTCAGTAGTAGCTAGTCAGTAGTAACAATTAGAAAACAAGTCATGTTTTAGTTAAAATTTTATTACTTGTTTTTATCTTCCTAAATGTTGATTTTTACCGCGTCATCCGCGGAATTCTCGGTTCGCGTCTTTCTGATGTCGGCGCGAGACATCTCCTGAGCCCTGGAGCTATACCCTGTTTGGTGAGTTACTTCGGTCTATTTTTTCCTCCCCGAATTCCCGTTTGTTGGCCTTTTCGCGCCGACTGTGTTTGACTGTCTGGAAGCAGGTCTAATTCGTTTGGAATTTGGCTTGTGTTTCAGACAGGGTCCAAAATTTGGGCGCCGAAATTGCACCCAGCATATTGTCCAGGACCTCCTGCTTCATTTCTCTCTAAGAAGAGCTTCCTCCCGGCCAGATGTCCAACTTGAAGCCCTGGATGATATTCTAAAATATAACTTCTCCCTACCGCCAACGAAAGAAACTATTTAATGAATCCCAGCGAGCAGTGACATAAAGAACTTAACCAATAAAATTATGTAAAGTTATAATAATAACTATGATATGTCAGGAGGGATACTTCAAATTTCGGTTGCTATGATTTTTTTTTGGTTGTTAAAAGTATTGTATAACTTGTTTTAATAATATCGGGCCGGCCCCCTTTAATAACTTTAATATATTGTGTATACCATGTTATTGTGAAACCAAAACAAAAGATTCATTTAATTCTTTTTAAATAAAACAGGGAACCTATAGACCAAGCTACTTATGTAGTGTTTATTTATTTATCATTTACCTTTATCTATTTAAACGATCCTCTAGCTCCCAAGTTGCTTGTGTGCAGGGAGTATAAAATTGTCTTGTTCACCACCTCGTGCCCCCTCTGGTAATACTTGTATTTTTCTTTATTATTTTGCTCAGCTGTTTCCTAGGCCTTTTTTTTATTAAATCTAAATAATATAATTTTAGGGCAAGAGGGGCGTATCAGGTGGATAGGAAGTATTTTTTATATTAAAACAAAAAATATTATTTATATAAATATATTATATACACATATTGTAATAACTACAAACAGAACTATTTACCACCAAATATTTTTGCATAAAAACATTGTCACTAACATAAGGCATTGTAATTTGGATTCCTGTGTGTTTAATGGATTCAACTTCAAAAATAAAAATATAATTCTTGAATTAGAATTGTATACAAATAACTAACAAATTAACCATAATTTAATGGTTGCCTACATCATATTCTTGAGTAAAAACATTGAAATGTCTAAATGCAGCTACTTGGCATTCAATTGGATGGGTTAGTTGGCAAGTCACAAAAAAAAAGAACATCACTATTTAATTTTAGGTAGGTATAGGTTATATTTAATTACAATTTACATCACATTATGTACTTAAAAAAATATTACCTGAATATATAGAGAGTTGCCAACTTTAAATTCTTTTTTCAAAAATCATTATATTTTTGACTTACAATACCTGGCAACTAACCCACCTAATTATTTACAAAAACTTGATACATTGAACTGGTAATGAAATTGCTAGGTTTAGTAATTTTTCAATGTTATACAACTCCACCTGGTTCAATTCCTTACAATGTTTAAACATGGGCCTTGATATGGTAACACTAATTTTTTTTCTGCATTGGCAAATATTGCTAACAGAGCATACCATGAGAGAAAAATGTAATAAGTGGTCTGCCAATTCTTTATGTTTTTTTTTAATATTGCTCTATGTAGTCTTACAAATTTAACAATGTCCTGGTGATGTTGGCTACCATTCCCGAGAATCTTAATTTTTATCAAGAGTACAATTGAAAGTTGCTATTGCTTATACATATTATAGTTTTCAAAATAAATATTTGTATGTACCTGATAAAATTACTTAAGTAAAATAAGTATGTGTCTGCCATTCATCATGGTCTGACTTATTTGCAATACCCAAACAAATTTTTTGGGGGTTAAACAAACTGATAAATACTTTTAAGATAATTACTGGGATACAAATTCAAGCCAAAGTCTATAAATTTACATTCAGTATACAGCTTTCAGAATCTTTGAATACCACTAGCTGATAGACCATGAATCATGCAAATAAGTATGAACAAATAATATTTCAAAACAAATCACACATTTTTGCTATAAAAATCTTAAGCTCAATTTACTTAGCACACAGCAGTTTTAAAATTTTACTAAGCATTATTAAGTCATTAATTGTTATCCTCTAGCAACACAGTTTGTCAATGCACAAGGCAATAATACATTGTGTGCGATAGAGCTATATATAGTTATGTCAACAACAGCTCAGCATTATGCTTTTCTCAAATGTAAACTTCACAGCCTTAAAAAAAAAACTTTCAGAATCAAAAACCAAAAACTTAGAAGTTACATGTTATTTCTTAATTTCTGGGTTTTAGAGAGCTTTAATACGCCATTAAAAACCACCCAGTCCACCAGCAATATGCCAGTAACTTTATTAATACATCCACATATGCTGAATACCACTTCAATTTTGCAAACATGTATTTAAATGGAAAATACATAGTATTAAAAGAATTATCACTTACATCAAACTTCAACAAACTCTGCCTAGCCTTCATTTATCAACACTGTCACTTTTTAAAGTAAGAGATAAAACCGTAAAAATAGGGAACAAAGAAAAAAAACAACTAGCAGAACTTTACAACTATGAAAGAAGCAGTATTTAACAATCACTGGCGTAAATAATTTGTCAACAAAATAAAATATTTAAATCATGACTTCATTAAAACAATAAATTGAAATGTATACAAGTTTTGTTTATACTACATTAAAATCAGATGGTTAAGATACATGCAAAAGATAAACATAATATGCTATACTCAATGCATGTACATTACTAGTATAAGTAACACATATTATATTACTTTATATAACTTGAAAAATTATATGACACTTCATATTAAGCTGCAAGTCAGTTGTATCATGTTACAAACTTACTAATGAAGTGCAATTTGTTTTACTGCACATGTTTACTAATTTACAAAACATGTTCATACAGTGTTCATACAGTATACAAGTAAAGTATTAAATTTAAACAAACTAAAGCAGCCAATCAAGAAATTATAAATACATATCTTTAAGTTTTTAAAGTATACAGACATTGTGTTTAAACATTACAAATCTACACATACATACACAGCATATTTCAAACAAAGTTTTGTTTAGGTAAACATATACTAAGCAATTCATTTGGAACCCACCATGTTTAATGCACATAAACTGAATTTCAAACATTCCTCACAACATTTTCTAGCAAAGTTTGTTAATGTGCAGATAATTATCAAAATTACATTTTATTACCTACAAACACTTAAAACATCAGAGTCAAATCAGTGTCTATGCCCAAACTTTACCAAATACTACTACTAATACTACTACTACTACTTGAACATTCCTGCACTAAAACAGGGTGGAATTTTTGGCAAGTGATGTAAGTCACAAAAACTCAAAATGGACTAACAACCCTGTTAAATACTAGGCAGTGAGAGCCATAAACTGGCCAAGAGCTGTGGGTTCTGATCCACAACATTTTGCATCACATTGTGTACTTGAAAACTATTCCCTGACTTCATAGAGAGCTACTCAATTTGAATTATCTTCCCGGACTTCATAGAGAGCTACTCAATTTAAATTATTTCCCCTGACTTCATAGAGAGCTACTCAATTTGAATTATCTTCCCGGACTTCATAGAGAGCTACTCAATTTGTATTATTATCCCGGACTTCATAGAGAGCTACTCAATTTGAATTATTTTCCCTGACTTCATAGAGAGCTATTCAATTTGAATTATCTTCCCTGACTTCATAGAGAGCTACTCATTTGAATTATCTTCCCGGACTTCATAGAGAGCTACTCAATTTGAATTATTTCCCCGGACTTCATAGAGAGCTACTCAATTTGAATAATCTTCCCGGACTTCATAGAGAGCTACTCAATTTGTATTATTTTCCCGGACTTCATAGCGAGCTACTCAATTTGAATCATTTTCCCGGACTTCATAGAGAGCTACTCAATTTGAATTATTTTCCCGGACTTCATACAGAGCTACTCAATTTGAATCATTTTCCCGGACTTCATAGAGAGCTACTCAATTTGAATTATTTTCCCAGACTTCATAGAGAGCTACTCAATTTGAATTATTTTCCCAGACTTCATAGAGAGCTACTCAATTTGAATTATCTTCCCGGACTTTATAGAGAGCTTCTCAATTTAAACTATTTCCCCGGACTTCATAGAGAGCTACTCAATTTGAATAATCTTCCCGGACTTCATAGAGAGCTACTCAATTTGAATTCTTTTCCCGGACTTCATAGAGAGCTACTCAATTTGAATTATCTTCCCTGACTTCATAGAGAGCTACTCAATTTGAATTATCTTCCCGGACTTTATAAGAGCTACTCAATTTAAATTATTTTCCCGGACTTCATAGAGAGCTACTCAATTTGAATAATCTTCCCGGACTTCATAGAGAGCTACTCAATTTGTATTATTTTCCCGGACTTTATAGAGAGCTACTCAATTTGAATTATTTTCCCGGACTTCATAGAGAGCTACTCAATTTGAATTATCTTCCCGGACTTTATAGAGAGCTACTCAATTTGAATTATCTTCCCGGACTTTATAGAGAGCTTCTATATTTAAATTATTTTCCCGGACTTCATAGAGAGCTACTCAATTTGAATATCTTCCCGGACTTCATAGAGAGCTACTCAATTTGAATTATTTTCCCGGACTTCATAGAGAGCTACTTTATTTGAATTATCTTCCCGGACTTTATAAAGAGCTTCTATATTTAAATTATTTTCCCGGACTTCATAGAGAGCTACTCAATTTGAATATCTTCCCAGACTTCATAGAGAGCTACTCAATTTGTATTATTTTCCCGGACTTAATAGAGAGCTACTCAATTTGAATTATTTTCCCGGACGTCATAGAGAGCTACTTAATTTGAATTATCTTCCCGGAAACTTTGCATTTTGGACTTGCACCACTTGGCAACTAACCCACCTAGCAGTTAATGAACATTTGATATACTGCACTGGTGGGAACAAAATTTACCTCATTAAACAGGCTAGGAGTGAAAATAACACTGTAAAAGTAATATTTAAAAAATATAAAAACTAGATTGTGCACTGTGTGAAAGGAAAATATTTGTCAAAAGGTTTTGGAGGGAGTAGTTTAAAGAATAGTGGTAACTGAGAAGCCGAAAGAAAAAGGTAACAAAAATACAACTGGGCATGCAGACAACAAAGACTGAAGGAGACAGCAGAAAATATGATCACTGGTCACACAGAAAGAGAAACATGCAGGAACTAGCGTGGCAATACAGGAAACAAGACCGGCTGCGAGGAGAGTTATTTACATGCAGCCACATTGAGATTACGTAGTACAGAGTCTTTCCACTTTGTGCAATGTTTTTCAGATAAAGGCCATGCAAGTAATTATGCTTTCCTACCACCACTTAGAACATAATTTTTAAAAGCTGATGGCTAGAATATGGAAACGCAGGCTTGGAAGTATATCCATGATCTTTAATTCAAGATGACAAACTCCCAATAACTAATATGAGTTTTCTTAATTATTAGACTAGCCCTTTCCTGCATAACACCCGGTCCTTTAAAGCACTCAGTTGAACTATATCGGAGAAAATGTGTCTGGATGTAGGGAGAGTACGTATAATTCGGTTTGACATACAGTTGAAGTTGAAATATTCAAGACAAATGTAATTTATATGCCTCTAATTGTCAGCAGTGGCATTTGAAACATAGAAAACTTATTTCTATAGTTTTATATCCAACATGTAAAACCCGTGAGTTTTCTTAACTTACTTTTCATTATGAGTCAAAATTTTTTAAAATATTTTTAATGACTTTTTGTTGAGTCCAAAAAAAAGTTAAAAAGAAGTATACTATAAAGAAAGAAATGTTACCTTAACTTCAGGAGTCTGCAGGAGACCTTAAAACTTTCTTGCAATAATAACATATCATTCTGGTCTATCTAATGTTTCCTAATATTTTTATGAATTTGTATGAAACACACCTCATCAGTTTTTGATTATAAATCAGATATATTTGCTTGCTGGTAATTTTTTTTCTATACTTGGACTATTACTGGTTACGGTCATCCGTAGACTATTGGCATCGAGAAGTGATGCAATGCTGGAAAAAAACTATAGCATAAAATGCTTACATGGCCAAACATCGTTATTTATTTACTATATATTAGTATCCTTTATTTTCATTACGAAAGAGATATGTAAATATGTTTCTCACAAGTCCGAGAGGATTATATAGAATGAGTCGGAATTACACCGTCAAATGTCAGCTGCATTAAATACGACTTATGGTCTAAAGTGCTTCTCAATGCTGGTATACGTCTTCAAAGTTTTAATTGAAATAATTTAGGGTAATACCTATATCTTCCACATACGTTTATGATGTGTTACTACCCCCAATAAATTCAATGGAATAATTTTGCAACAGCGATAAAATTTGCAGTGGTTGTTGAACTTCAATTAAACATAATCCAGACGCAGAGTGTTCTATCCTTAAATACCTCTTTTCTACCCTTTACAATAAAAATGTTGTTCAGCTCCAGCTTTTGCTGTGACGAACCTACGGCCAAAGTTTGTCGTTCACATTCAGAGTCATCCTATATATAAAACTGAATCTAAATTAATGTTTATTACACCCACATAAATTTTCATTCAAATCCTCGTTCATACACATTGGAAATAAAGTCTCTTATCTGAAGGCCACTAGTACTCAAGTTCAATTACATTTTTAATAAATAATGATTAAAAAAACATTGTGTTAACTATTTGCAACAAATCATCCAACATAAGAGATGAGAGACTTAATATAAATAATAAGGAATTTTAAGTGGATATGCTTAAGAAGGTAAAAACTGTATTTTTTTTCTTTTTAAATTATCTAATTAGCTTTTAAAAATTTATAATCAAAAAACTTTCTTTGGATAAGGAGAATAGTCTAAAAAACATTCTTCAAAAGGAAAATTTGCTTGTGACTTCACACAAACAAAGTATGTACAAGGCCTAACAGAATATTGTCCAAGAAAATAGCACGGAAAACACACAGTACAGCGCTTATTAAAGGTATCTTATTTTAACTAATAAATTAAAATTTTTAATTTGCTATGTATCAAAGTATTACAATTAAATATTTCCTGTCAACTACAACAATGTAGATTGGATGACTCATTTGTTATGGTAAACATAATTTTTAACAAAAAATCTCTTCACACTTTATGCTGAGCATTTTCACTGAAAATATTTTAGTTTGCACAAATATAAACTAGTCCAGTCAATGAAAGGTTGTAGAGAGAACTGGAAGGAACACAATTTTTGACATTGGGACTTAGTTTATTTAGACTTGTTAGGAGGTAAACATACTGAAAATCCCTACTCCTAGAAGGTGAGTAGGGGTATGTATAAGGTCCCTTTCTTCTGTTTTTCGTTTTTATTTCGAAAACTATGCATCCTAGCGAAAAGACCACTCTATACAAAATTAACACATGTTCCACATTTGTTCTATTCACTTTATCACTATCTATGCCCCTTTTTTGAGCATTCATTGACTGGACTAAAGTTTCTGTATATCACATGTGGTCATACTTATTTCTAAATTAACTTAACATACTGTAGGCCTGGTTCTCCCAGAAAAGGTTGTCATGGCTGTAACCCTAAAATTCCACATTCAAGTATTTCATAAAATGTGACTTACTGCTAAATCATAATTATTAGTCAAAATTTCATAAACTAACAATAAAATTCTGTTGGCACTCACCCATATAATTTTAGCTGTACAGATGAGTTGAATTTCAACTTTGCTATCAAAAATTTTAAATGTATTTGAGGTTTAAACTGGCAGAATAAGAATCAATACCTTTACACTTAAATCATGAACACGTTCACTGACAAATATTGTGATAATACATAGAGTACAAGTAAATTATGACTAACCATACCAGCTTGTATCAAATAGAGACTTGAAAGTGTGTTACCCTGATGGCCCTTCGAGGTTACCATCAAGTGAGACATGAAAACAGTTTCATGGAAAAACAAAAACCCAAAAGCAATCACAAAGTTTAAACTAGAAACAGTCTGGAATTCAACAACCCCACTAACAAGTGGGTTTAAAATAATTACTTAAAGTGACATACAAACCTGTGTTCATTTTTTCCAACCATTGTACATATTATTTTATGTATAAAGATTATCAGACACACAACTATTTAGTAGATAACAGCAGTTGTTTGAACAAGGAAGACTTCTTAGGGTTTCAAAGACATAAAAACCCAAAATACTCTTGAAAACATAGGGTTTTTGTTGTTTGTATTCAAAGAAAAATGTTTATGGTTAAAATACTTGCCTAAGTTAACATATAATATGCCACACAAGTCAAAATCAAAATTCCATCAAAAAAGTTCAGGAACTTAAATAATGCTGGTAAGTACGTCCTTAACATGGTGTAATAAATTCTTGCAAAGTCCACAGCATACAACAAACTGAGATGTGAATACACATTCTCTTGAACAACACTTGCAGTTTGACAGTTAGCCATTTCTATTACTTTCTCAAGTATTTATAAAAATTGTTCCTTAAAGGATTAAAGGAAAAAAAAAACATAAGTTACACTGTTTAACATCATAGGTGAGGTGCTTAGCACTAGTTAGACTAGTTTAAGTCACTTACTGGATATCCAGTTGCACAATAAATGAATTGAGAAAAAATGTAATAAACATGCAACATAAATATGACAAATATGGCATTAATGACCTATGAATATATGCAAAAAATAATCTGAGAAAACAAACACACAAACGACACTAAGTGTATATATAAAAATTATTTCATTGTAATAAATATCCTATACTAAATAAAATTAACAAAATTATATCATCTCAATAAATCAATATCTGACGAAATAAATTACATGTGCTAGTAAAACTTGAGTTTAACCGAGATTCTCATACGGAAAACCGATAACAATGCAAGTTTAAATCAGCAACAATTCATAATACAGTACATAACAAATAATAATTTCGGTAACAGCAAAGAATTCAACTAAATAATAATATACTTAGTTGCAGTAAATGTGTCAGTCTTTATACACTACATAATGCTAGTTTGTTACACTGTGCAGTCAAGAAAATTCATCAGTTAGCGGCTCAGCAAAACTCCAATCATTAATCTGTAACAGTCAGCACTCCTGTGATGCACAGTATATAAAGTTTCTCATTACTTATTTTTATTTATATCAAACTTGCTATGAATATTGAAGTGAAGAAATCTAATTTTTTTTTTCTTTAAGAGTTATGATAGTTACAGAATAATAAAATCTGCAAAGCACTTACATACACTAAGATAAAACATTTGTATTAAAGCTTACTAGGAAATCATCATCAAGCTTAATAAAGCTTAATATTCTAATAATGCTAATTTTTTCTTGTAAAAATGAGCAAGTCTGTGGTACCATATGCTATCTTTATGTAGCAAACTACCGGCATCTAAATACTTTTGCCAGAAAGTAGAGAGATTAGTCAAGATTCACAACCACTCATTGATGAAGCCAGTCAACCAGTCCCTGATGGAGGATGTGTCTGTGTTGGAACTTTACTGCCCGTCTGTATGGGATTGTTGCTCAGCTGAGCCAAAGTTTCCGGTGTGGCGTTTGCTTTCAAGAACGAGTTTTCCAGTTCCAGCTGACTGATCCTTTCCATCAATTCAGCTATCTTCTCCTTTAGTACTTCCACTTCTTCTCGCACAGCAAACATTAGGTGGCTTTTCACCAAATCCTGAAATGTAAAAATAGTTAGTTGTAGCCTTATCATTAGGCATAAGCTACACATATAGCCCAAAGTGGGAACTTAAATATATGTTTTACTTTTCCTTCTTTTGTAAAAATTAAATACCACACTTATGAGGATTGGAATGATAAAACTCATCTTAATATATATAAATCTTGTGTCACAATGTTTGTCCTCAATGGACTCCTAAACCACTTAACCGATTTCGATGAAAATTGGCATTTAGGTGTAATATTTTCCAACTTGAGAGATAGGATAGTTTTTATTTCGATTAATGGTCTTAATCTTATAATTTTAGAGTTTTCTAATGTGATGTATGTATGAGTTGGCAGAAAATCACCACGGCAACGGCTGTAGCATTGTTGATGCTTAATTCGTCTCCATGGCAACGACTATTTCATTGTTAGTGTAGTCCTCATCACTCATTAAATACAGACCACCAATTTTTAGATATATACAGGTAAATAACTATACACTGGTAGAACAAAGTCGGTCGGGATTTGAAAGTGATATAAATTATTCAAATTAAGAAGACAATTACTAACTATATATATTGTTATATATATATATATATATATATATATATATATATATAATTAATGGTCTGTATTTAATGAGTGATGAGGACTACACTAACAATGAAATAGTCGTTGCCATGGAGACGAATGAAGCATTTTTCTTCGGTACATTACAAAGCATTGTATTAAATTTTTGTCAAAATTAATTAATTTTCATTTTATTTCATTTATTATAACTGTAAATAAGAGATTTGGTCTCATTTCCCCCTCCCCCCCCCCCCCCCCCCCAATTAATACAACCGTGCGAAGCCTGATCGGGCAGCTAGTTTTGATATAAATTTGCCATAATACAAAGTTACCAAATCAATAAAAAAATTTAATATTGAATATTAATTGACAAACCCTAGCACATTACTTGATTTTAATATAAAATAATTTAATTACTAAATAATAAGTATCCAGTAGATAAAACTTATCTTTAAGAAAAATTTTATTTTCATATTCCATTCACAATTACCAACTGTTTGATAACCGTTTTAAAAACATTCACATCATAAAATGTTATTTTATACTAACTACTTTTTCTTAGCTTCCTTCAGTAAAATTATTTAATTCAAACAATGTTATAAAAAAACATTTGAAAATATTTATGTATCATGGGTTATAAGTTACAAGATTCTAATGACATTCAAGCATTTTAGGATATATCCTACCACAGCTGTGTTCACGATTGTGAACTTAGAAAAATAATTTTCGAAGTATTTACATTTCAAGTATTAGAAGTAGCAGCTCATTTTACCACACTTATTAAAATCACATTCACTGATTTTGATATACAAAAAAAGAGGAAAATTCCCTACCTGGCCGGTAATAGTTATTGTTTATTTCTGGTTTTGACTGGAAATATTTCTCATTACCTATTACTAATTTACTTTTTATTTATTTACTTCAAATCTTTCAAATTTTATTGAATCTTTAATCATATTTTGCTGATATTTTAATTATTTTAGACACAATAATTACAAGGTTTGTACTCCTTTGTAACTATAAAAATTAAGGACTTTCAAGGACTTTTTAAAGAAATTTTAAGGATCTAACAAAAACCACTCCAATTACAATTAGTTTTATTTAAACACAAAATTTTAAGAAGAACATAATAATATTTCAGGACCAGATTTCAGACTTTATGAAGATAGAACACAAAAAATAAGTCGAACTGTTTTTATAATTGACAGGTCTATGAGACATGGTCAATCACAAATGTCAAGTGCTGCAAAATAAGTATCATTAATGAACACTGAAGATATTTCTACTTCTATTTACATTTTATGTAATTGATCATTAAGTTTATTTTTTGACTTCACATAACTGGTTTTTATTTTCAACAATCATTTTTTAAATCATATTTAACATGATAAACAAAACTCAAGAGTCCTGAAAGACTTTTTTTTTTTGTGAAATCTACACGTTCTTCTTTTAATTAATTTTGCAACAAGCCACTATTTTTCCCTTTGGTGCAATAAAAATGCAGGATTGTTTCAGATGATACCAGAAAATCAGGATTTTTAAGGACAATAAGAACCCTGAATTACCATAGTTATGATCATGCTACAATGTTGTCTTTCAAAAGTTGGTGAAGGGTTTCAAACCTAGACTCAATAACAAGGGTTTTGAAACAAGGCGAACTAACAGCTAGCTGTGAACCAGTCTTTTGGGTAGCCCAGTGTGAAGCTACTCCACCTCATGAGCATACTCTACCACCACTGAGGCCTGAACTGGGGCATTTACTAAAGTAATCTTAGGATAACCTCGCCCCTGAAAAAGTAGAAGTTACTTATTTTCTACAAAACAACCAGGATGCATTCTTCCTGGGGGATACTGATCTTGACAGAATGAACTTAGTCTACCATTGCATCAACACAAGCAATGAAGAACCAATACGGCAGGCACCACGATGGCTGCCTTTAGCAAAGCGAGAGGAGGCCGAGAAGATGATTACAGATGTAAAGAAGGATGGGGTACTACTAGAGCCATCGGCGAGTCCCTAGGTATCCTCAGTCGTCTGGTAGCAAAGAAGGATGGCAAACTGAGGTTTAAGTGGACTACTGGAAGCTGAATGGCATCACCAAAAAGGACCACTACCCTCTTCCACGTATGCATCACACACTTAACACACTTGCTGGCACTAGGTGGTAATTGAAACTGGTTACTGGCAATTGGGGCTTCATCCAGAGAGCAAGCAGAAAACTCCTTTCTCAATAGGAAGTGGATTGGATTGTTCGAGTTCACTGTGCTGCCATTTGGATTATGTAATACTCCTGCCACTTTCAAAAGACTGATGGAACTTGTGTTGCATGGCCTGACACAATTCTGGTATATCTGGATGACATTATTGTGGTGGGGAATACTGTGATAGAGCATCTACAAAATCTCCAGGAAGTTTTTAACAGGCTTTGACACATATCATTGAAGTTAGGCCCTACGAAGTGCTCTTATTCCAAAACAACGTAACATTTATAGGACATGTGGTATCACAGGATGGAGTATGAACAGACCCCGAGAATATCCAGTCGGTCAAGGAGTGGTGTCAGCCCAAAAATAACCATGAGGGTAAGGAGTTTCTTAGGACTTCATGCCTGGGTTTGCAGCTATAGCCAGACCCCTGCATCAGCTGACTGAGGAAAAGAGATATTTTTGTGGACTTAAGGGTGTGAGGCTGCCTTTCATAAGCTTAAGAAGGCACCGTGTTCTAGCCCCATACTCGCCTACTCCCATTAGCATGGAGAGTATATCATCAACACAGATGTCAGTGGAGATGGGCTAAGTGCTGTACTTTCCCAGGTTCAAGATGTAAGAGAATGAGTTATCGGGTACTACGGCAAAGCTTTATCTCAGCCCAAATGCAACTATTGTGTCACAAGAAAAGAACTTATCGCTGTAGTTAAGTCCCTGCAACATTTTCACAAGTATTTATTTGGGAGAAAATTCCTTACACACATTGTACACATACTGTACTTAGTATAGGAGAAGTTTCAGATAACATCCAACCCAAATTGGTTGTACCAAAGTGGAGGTAGTTTTCCTTGACACAGGCAATAGTGCTTCTATTTCATCAGTACCATAATGATTTCTCTTGGAGAAAGGTAAATTATTACAGGATGTCCACAAATATCTGGTGAACTAATTTCATGACTTTTTGAGGAACTTTTAATTAAAAAAGTATTAGCAAAAAAAAAAAATATCAAATCATCAGTTCGAAAATTTTTGAGATCAAGCAGGTAGAGAATGTCTCCAGAAAGTTAAAGAAAAATGATGTAAAATTCTGTGTGATGCAAGTGGTAATATTAGGAGTTCTGTACTGACAGTCAACGAGGTAAATACATTCGAAAAAACAGTACTGAAATTCTACGACGATAATAGGGGGCTACACCTATACAGTAATCACCAAATGTGAACTAAAATTTGGGTATTAGAAAGGATCAGGGGAACAACAGGTAGAGTTGTTAATTACAAAGCTGGAGGGAAATGCATTGCAGTGAGGCATGCAAAAGAAAAGCGAGTGGAAAAATTTTGCGGATGCAAAATAAGCCTTTTTTGTATACCTACAAACTGGAGGAATTGCTGCAGTCAGTGAATGAAGTAACCTGTTAGCGAGAAAACATTGCAGCGGGAACTGCATGCAATGAACATTTGGAGTGGGTCACCTCGCAAGAGACAATTGCTCACACTGAAACATGAAGCTGCACGTCTTCAATGGACTAGAAATCATCGGCCGTAGATAGTAGCTAACTGCCGTAACGTAATGTGGTATGAAGAATAATGTTTTTGTCTGTATTCCAATGACACACGTCGTCAAGTGCACCAAAGGCCAAATGAAGCATTTCATCCTGGATGTATGCAAGGTCAGGTTCAAGCCTGAGATAGGTCTGTGATGTTTTCGGAGTGTTTTTCGTATCATGGATTGAGCCCACTCACTGCATTGACCACTAACATGAACCAGCATGTTTATTTAAACATTATGGATGATCAGCTGTTCTCTTTCAGTCAACATCTGCATGAGTATACCCCGATTTTTCAAGAAGACGACAAAGATAATCGGGCTGGATGCATATGTAACTGGTTTTATGAACACTCCCCCACCCTATTACATCTCTATGGCCTGCAAAATCACCTGACTTGAACCCCATTGAAAATCTGTAGGACATGTTGAAACAGCAGGTTAAATGCAGACATCAGCATCCCCGCATTTTGATGGAATTGAGCAATCAAATCCTCAGCGAGTGACTTAACTTGGATGCGACATACCTGCAAAACCTTGTGGACTCACTTCCTAACCGAATCCAGGCACTTATAGAGTCCAGAGGCAGAGTTAAATGGTATTAAATGATGCTTCTAATGATTTCTCCACGGGTGACTAATTTTTGTCTGGTGAGCTTACCATTAATAATTATTTCTTGACCGTAACTGTATAAAATTACCAAAATGTGAAGTGGAAACAAACAAGATGTTAAGTTATATCCTAATTATTTTTCACATTTAATCAGAAGTATTTTGGGAAATAAATTTTTTCTCCACTTAAAAAAGATGGCATTATTTGTGTCACGTCAAGTAATAAAAGAAAAGGTATCTAAACCCAGGTATAAATATAGCTTCTCTTATAAACAAATCTGTCCTGCTTTTCCACGAAATAACCAAAGATATGAAGATAAAAGATGCATAACTTTTTGTTGTATGCACAGCACAAATAGCACAGGTGTTGATAAATAAAATCAATTGGCATCATCATACAAAAACAATTACTAAGTTCGAGATATTGCGAAATTATTACTGAAATTAGTTTCCTGAGTTACAAATCTTGACATACCACGTGAATATTCAGAAATGGTTTTGATAAACTCATGCAAAAAACTGTATTTCACAACAAACTTTGTTTTTTAACAAAAATCTTTAAATATTGCCTAATTTTGTAGTTTTTTTGCAATTTCGCACCTCATAATTTTTTGGAGTCCCTAGTGATACGCAATATGGATATAAACTGATACAAACAGATTTTATATTTTTTTGTAAATAAACTGTATGTCTACAGAAATTGCCATATTTGTAAGTAATTAGTCAGCACCTTAAAAAGATTTTTGGTAAGCTAAAAAAAATAAATATTTTACTTCATACAATTTGGATACTGCAAATTAACGAATAGGTACAAGATTCAAGTATAGCCACACATATACTGATTGAGCACTACTAATGAGAGTCAAAAAATAAATACAATTATGTTTTTACATATTATGCAGTCCCTCTTAAAATATTTGGCCCTATTTATTTACATGAACACAAAAAAATGTAACATAAGGTGTTCTTAGGCAAATGTAAATAATAAATATTTCAAAGAACAAACAACTAAAAAGGCTGATTCTATATACGCGATAATCTCCTCACCCCAAATAATCTTGGGCTCGAAGCTAAAAAGTACCAATAAAAACCAAGGATAATAATAAAAAAATTACATTTTATCAACTTTTATCTATAAATTAGTGTTTTTCCTCTACAGTATTTAAAGAGGATGGAGAGGAACTGAAAAACACCTTAGCTATGACTTTGTTGAATTTTAAAAATTTTGTCTGAATTAAAGCATAGAATATAATTTAGTGAACACCCATGATGATAGTGACTGGCTGCTGCAAAGATTTATCTGTAAAGTCATTGGTATTTAGTATGTATTGGATTCAATTTTGAGAATGATTATGGCAAGAAAACTGTTGTATTTCAGTTCACCAAAACTTGTGAAAAGAAAGCGGCGGGGTTAGGCAGTGTAATGCTTTGTCTTCACAAGGCTACAAACACTGCACTGTATCAGTTGTTCATTGTTCACAGTATGGTAGCCGACCATTTACTGCATTTTTCCACAGTGTTGTTGGTCCTCTCACTTTCATAAGTTGTTGGTGTTACCTTCATTGCAATTGTGGACATTTCTATTGCATGGTATTCTATAAACGAGCCCAGTATATTACTATATTTAGCCCAAATATAAAACATATAAGTGTGGTACCGCACAATGACATAACCTAACTTTTAAGTGGATTTAGCCTTTCTTAGACGTTCGTGTCTACAATTTAAAAGTTCCTAAACTATAGAAAAATTGTAGTGTTAGATGTCCAAGGAACTGTAAAAAGGTAAATAAAAAATACTGGTGGCACCTGAGGGATAAACTTGAACTTTTTTATGCATATAAGTATTTTCTGTTGGAAACAATTACATAGAAAATCCAGGAAATTGGGAACATCGGCTCAATGCCCATACTTAAACAATTACATCGGTACATCACTAACTTTATTACACACTTTCTACATATAAAATTATAGGATTACCACAAGGTCTTATGAATGCACACAGAACAACAAAAATACAGCATGCCTGCTCACTGCCTAGGGCATAGAGGCAACTGGGAACTTAATGCGTATGCCTGTGTCACCTTAAGTGCTTTTTTGTTTTGCAGCCATAAAAATAGTAACTTTCAGAGTATGTGGATCGTTAAAGGCTTGGTCTTTCACAGACTTTTCTAAATTTCATTATGACTACATTGGTTTAAAGTAGTGCTCTAGATTTATGACAGAATCTTTTGTGCATTTGTTAGGTATTTGGTAGCAAATTTTGTCACAAGATATTTATTAAATGTTACTCTTACGAGCTGTAAAAGGTCACACGAGTGATTGTAATTATTAACTCTGGAATTAAAAATTTGTAATGAATCATAAACTGCAAGAAAGCATTATGATAAATTTACAGGAATAACATTTAAAAAAAAGTAATGACAACAAAATGAAATAACCAACATGGTGAGCGAGACCAAGCATCAATTAAAAAAAAAAATGTTATTATCAGTTTTTTGAAAATATCCAAATAAAAAGTTATTTAGTATAGTTTATACAGGAGAAAAATCTGCTTAGCTATAGTTTCATGGATACTTCAAAGACAAATAAGTTAACTCCCATTAAAAAAAATGTTCTGCATTAAGTATTATTTCTTTTGCCTCTAGCTAATTCTTTATTTTACACAACTAAAGCTTTCCTAACCTAACATTCTTTAACATTTGCAAGTTTGCAAAACACTGTACAAAATTGCTGGTATCTTGGAATGCCCAAGAACTTAACCTTAGAATTAGCATTGTCATAATAGATGTGTGTGACATAAAATTATATTTTTTTAAGATATGATACTGAGGAATATAACTTGTTGCAATAGTAGGACATGTACTAAAAATGATACAAATCAAGTTATCCATACGCCAACCAAGAAAATGAAATTTAGATTTCAAACTATTTAACATAAAAGGTAAATAAATTCTGGAACACTTACAATTATTAACACCTTGATTTTTTAGTAAAAACCAAATGTGTCAAACTTTACTACGGCAAATAAAGGCAGCAACTTACCATAGCTTGCTCAATCTTGTTATCTATGGCCACAGCATTTGTCGCAGATGCACTAAAAAACAAAAACAAATTAGTTCAGTTTACATTGAAAAAAATACTTAATTTATTTTTTAAAAATATAAAACAAAACATTTAATTATTTTTATGTTTAAATGAGCAGATTCTAACTAGCATTTTAAGTTAGCTGAAAGTTCATCATTATTGTCGGTTCCAGTACAGAGTTTCCTGTTTTCTTGCAGGTTACATTTCACATTTGGTATTGCTGTTAAAACTATATTAACTTACGATAATTCGGGAAAATCGCTAATCTGGCATGGTGGTGGTCCTGGACATGCCAAATTAAAGACCTTTCACTGTACAATGTAACTTGTATTGACACATTAAACTATATTTGAAGTTAGTTTAAAAGAAGGAAAAAACATTTGATAGTGAATCAAAGTAAGGGTATTAAATTACAATCTTAAAAGCATTTATTTATTAGAAGACTACACAATAATAGTTTCTGCAACTCATCTGCTATTAGTGCCCTGCAAACAGACCCTAAAAGAGAGCCCAGCCCGGATTGGACATGGACATACCAAAAAAGTGTGAGCATCTGCGATGCCAAGCAGGCTGCTCGAGAGAGCCGAGACATGTACTTTAAGCCCAAAAAAAAGAGCATGGAAATATTAATTAACAGAATGAAAGTGTCGAGAGCGATAAATTTGTGTCCTTTGGTCATTTTACTTTCCAATTATTAAACTTTGAAAACTGATTTTCATAATATTTTACTCAAGACTGAAACTTTTTATTTAGGATAAAATAGAGTTATGTGTCAAAATCCCTTCAGATTTATTATGGATGGATTTAAAGTAAGAGGGTGGATTGGCCAGAACATTTTTTTTTTAATTGTTACCAGATTTTCACAATGTTTTTGTACCTGAAAGTTGCATGTGTTCTCTAGGCATTGGCAAAAATCTGAAGGATTCCCAGGGGGGACCCAAGGTATAAAGTTTATTTTGTAAGCACAAGTGGGCCCCCTCAGAGAGGGGCTTTTTGATTCCAGGAGGGGCAGAGCCCCCCTGGCCCTCCAGAGCTACACCCATGCCTCAAGATAATGCACTATTTACATTTTGACATACCAGCCTTTCCATGCCAACGTGTGACTAGACTGGCAAACAAATTAATAGCCATGGAGGCATTACTTTTCAATAAAGCTTCATAAGAAGTTTGTCCGGAAAGTTTGTATAAATAAATGCCTGAGGGTGATGGGGAGGAAAGCCAGATTGATCTTCCCACTCCAGACCATCCCCACCACACTCAGTTTGAGCTTGGCCACTCTAGGAATCACTTAGGTTATCATGAGTTTTTTAAAACTTGCCTCTTTTTCACATGCGAATCAACATCAAACTTTTTGCGAAACTAAGTAAGAACAGCCGTGAAATTTTCGATGCTTTGAACCAAGTTTATGGAAAAAATGTTTTGAAAGAACCAACCATCAACAAGTGGTTAAAAAGGTTTCGGGAGGGCTGAGAAGATTTCAAAATCGTTCAGAAAGCCCTTCCACTTCTGTTTGTGATAAAAATGTGGAAAGAATTTGCGCTTGTGTCCTACAGAACCGTTGTACAACAGTTAGAATTATCGCTGATGAGCTTTCATTTAGCAAAAAAATTGTTCATGAAATTTTAATGAAAAAATTATAAATTAAGAAGTTGTGTGCCAAAATTGTTCCAAAGTTTTTGTCTGCAGAACAAAAAGTAAAGAAGGTTGCATGCTGTGAGGACTGGTTTGGAGCTGAGAGGGTGGTGACCAAACGTATGTCATGGGGAAAAAAACATGAAATGTAATTACGTTATCTGCATTTTAAAGTGCATTTTGACTAAGAATTGTTTGCGGATTGGTAATATGTTCGACGAAACATTTTCATCCACGGTGAAATTGTTTATGTATCACTTGAAATACAAAACATATGGTTATGATTGAACCCAGTGGCGTAGCCAGGATTTGTGAATGGGGGGTGTTAAGAAGCATAGGCCCCCCCCCCCCCCCCCGTATTAAAGCGGGGGGTCCGGGGGTCCTCCCCCGGGAAAATTTGGATTTTAAGGTGTAAAATAGTGCTATTTTAGCAGTTTTCGGAACTGAAATTTAAATATTGTAATGGTAAAATTTTTATTAATTATAATATGAAATTTGTTTGAGTGATGAATAAGAAATTAAAGATTTGGTGCTAAGGAGGGGGTTTGAATCCCTAAAACCCCCCCCCCCCCACCCCCTATACGCCCCTGATTGAACCTAACAATTGCAACAATTCAGCTTGTAACCTAGAATTCATACACAAATTAAAATCACAACTATATAATTTAAAATACTATTTCATGTAATGTAAATATCATCTATTCCAAGCCACCATAAAAAGGCTGTACAGTCAAAAATATATATATATATATATATTCATGAATTGGAAGTATTTTTTATAGACTCGTAGGTCTATAATAGCAAAAAATAAATAAAAAATCCCTCAGGATAATCAATTTCCGAAATCATAAAACAAAATAAAAACTCACATCAAAGTTTTTTATTAATATTTTGTACAATTTTCCTCTATGTATCTTATCATTTCTTGACTTGGTGCTAATAATTCTGAATTTCTTATTCCTTTCTTACAACAGTAAAGCCCCAATTATCCCCAGTGCAGATTATACGTGAGTGCGGCAAAATTTTTTTTTAATTACAAACCTCAAAAAATATTTATACAAGTCAACAACAAGAAAAATACAACAGCCCCTACAGCACGAAGATCAAAAATTACTGACAGGTTTATTGTGCATCTATAGACCTATAGGCCTTCTCTGGATTTGTAGATGAATGGCATTTTCTTGTTCTTTTGTTTTGGTCATGACTTTCACATCTCTGATCACTGACCTTGAAGAACTGAGCAGGCCTCCACATTCTACTGTAGTCTGATTGGTGTTTTCCATAATTCTTAAGGAAAAATATAAAATATAACCATCTCTGTTAATTCTCAAGTGACATATGATTTGCACCTACATGCTAATCATAAACCATTCCACTAGTATACACAGAGTCATATTTTAAGTACACAACAAATTTTTAGTTCTTAATTTTCAATTGTAAAACCACCTTAATGCTTTATGCCAGCTGAAGATAGTGTTTTGTCCAGGGATAAATGTGAGCACAATAGACACAGTCATGACACAGTTACTTACATTATTATACAGCGGAGTCAGATCTTGAAGCACAGAGTTACCTAAATCTTGTGTCTGTGAGAAGTTGTGGTTTTTTCTTTTGCAAAATTGCTTTAGAATAAAGAGTGTTTGGAAATTTGTGGTGCATATGTTAGGATGAGATAAAACACAACTATACAAGCACAAATCACCACACAACGTGCGCTCGGAGCTCAACCGCTGAAGCGCTAGAGGGTGGTACGTACTGTGTTATGAAATCGTGAGGAACAAGATAGAAAGAGTCAGAATGAAATGACATACACCTTGCACGCCCGGCATCCTGCCTGAAATTTGCAAACGAACCCCTTTAGCAAAGATATTGGTGAAACGCTCTTGCATCTGGCACGCATTTTGTTGGAAAACATTCTCGGTACAATATTTGTGCTTCCCTTGCACTGCCGTCCGCAAGCCCGCACATGTGACGCACGTCAGCCTTCTCTCAATTTGAGTACACATCCATCTTGTTGAAGATCCAGAGCTAAAATGACGACGGATGCTGTGAAATGCACATTTATATAGTTCGCTGGGAAAAGCCATCTAGCGCTTCACCGGCTGAGTTCCGAGCATACATTGTATGGTGACTTGTGCTGTCTAGTTGTGTTCCATCACCCGCTAATGCATGTACCACATATTTCAAAATATCTGTTTATACTGGTTAAAATTTTTTTTTCATGTACAACAGTAAGCTGTATACATTGCCTTCATGCATTGCCATGTAAACATAATGTTCACACCATTCAAGTTGTGAGTTTTGCTTTTGCCTCATCGAGAACAACTATAGATGGATTCACATCTAACAAAGCAGTTTCAGGGTCAAAATACTCCCCCTTGGCTTCAGTACTGGAGTCAGGTTGGCTGCCCATCTATATGTTCCTACAGCCCTCTTTGGTGTCAAGAATAAACACCCAAGAGAGAAGGTAGGAATTAAGAACGGGAGGGAGCGGTTTCATTCTCCAACCTTAATCTCCACATGAATACGAACAACGGCGAGTTATGTAGGCAGAGAAACGTAACCACAAATTTCCACCATCTCTAATTATCTATCTTAACATTTTTAACTTGTGCTCCTTTAGTTTTACATAGTTGAAAGCTTTTTAATCCGGGATTCCTTGATTCAGAAAATTCTGCAATATGGCACCGATCAAGCAGCTTGCTTTCGGATATTTTTGAGGGTAAAGGGGGGAATGGGATATGGCATTTGAAATCCCACCAAGAATAGAATAAATATAGTGGATTCCCTCTTACTATGCCACCTTTTAATCGGCCTCTGCTTTATCCTGCTGTCAAAAGAGTTCGAGACGATGGCGACATGTCTCTTTTCGCTAGCCTATTCAGTTCAGCTGAGCTGTTGAATTACGGTGGTGTTGACCTGTTAAAAGTTGGCCTGTTAAGAGGGAGTCCACTGTACCATGCAAATTGACTGAACTTAATACTGTCGGCTAAAAACTATTAATTGTAGGGATTGTACTGTCTCTAATCTTTAATTTTTACGCCCAGTACGTTAAAGTCAAGCTGAGGAATTAATGAACTGAAAACCTGCAGTCGCGGTGGTTTAGAACCGCGGCGGTAACACTACTCGTGCCGCCCACGACATCACGGCACAAAGTGCTTCTTCGCTCTACAGACACATTTTTCTTCTCCTTGCTTGTCGGCAGTCTCGCCGGCCTATCTCACTTATCACTCCATTACCACATAAGGATAGGTACTCAAGTCGGAGATAACCGTGCGAGGGATGTTCAAAATGCATTACCGCAGACGAGAAATTAGTGGAGCACAGCTCAGTTTACGTTTTTTTTTTACACAAGAGGTATTTAGTTGCTATTCTGCTGTGTGATTTTATTCCTAAGACTTCTATTTACAGAAAAAAAAATAATCGTAAAAAATATTCTTCAAATTTATTTTAAGAAGCCATGGAAAATAAACTCGTGTAAAATGTGAAAACTCGAGCTTCACTAGGTAACGGGGGAAGAAAACGTTTCCACGACGAGGCATGTCGCACGTAAAATTATTTTTGTTGCATTATTGAAACTTATTTTCTAACGCGCCATTGAAAATTGACTTCATGCTGACTGCTTGCCAAAAGCTAGGCGCGATTTCATGTTTTTGCTTTTTCTTTTAGTCACAATTAAAGGTCGTGTTTGTCCTTGCATGGTATTGTTTTACTACCTACGTTACTAAATTTGTGTTTCAATATAAATTGGATTCAAGTTTCCTTTAGAAGCCTTTTGGGCTCACTTTTAACTTGAACTTAAAAGTCACTCTGTTTTTATGCTCAGGGTTTAGAGACCACAATGTTTATTTTATTTTATTTATTTTATTTCCAAAATTCGTTCAACAGATTCTTAAAAGAATATAGAACATGCCAATAAAGTCAACAAAAATGAACAATACAAACAATCAAATTAATTAAATCATAATATCACATCAAATTAGTACTAATTAAAACAAAAATATTAAATACATCAATATACAAACAAATCATCATAAGTTATTCTAAACATTATTATAATATTCATTTAATGTATAAAATGAATTTTCTAATAAATAGTTTTTGAGTAGAACTTTAAATAGTCTTGGGTTGCAATGGGAGATTGCTTTTAGTTTATGAGGGAGTGCATTGAAAAGTTTTATGCCAGAGTACAGTGCACCTTTTTGATACCTTGATGTATTATTACTTGGCACATGCAAGTCGGATTTATTTCTGGTGTCATAAGTGTGTATTGCACTGTTATTATCAAAACTATCATTATTTTTAACTACAAAATTAATTAATGAGTATATATACTGACACATCATAGTAAATATCCTTAGATTCTTAAACAATGGTCTACAAGAATCATAGTGATTAACATTAGACATTATTCTAATAATTTTTTTTTGTAGTAAAAAAACATCATTAGCATAGGGTGATGATGCCCAAAAAATGATCCCATATGACATTACAGAATGAAAAAACGAAAAATATATTTGTTTTAAATAAAAAACAGATACAGTTGCTGATAACGATTGAAGTGCGAAACAAGCTGAACATAGTTTAGGTATCATTTTAACTATATGTTCCTTGCCACACAAGGTATTGTTTACATGCAAGCCTAAAAATTTAACACTATTTGCTTCTGTAATTTTAGTATCACTATAATTCAATTGAACTACAGGGTTAGACTGTTTATGTAAGTGAAATTTTAAGATACTTGTTTTATCAATATTTAGAGTAAGATTATTAGCATTAAACCATTGATTTAATTTATCACATACACTATTTAATGTTTGAATTAATTCTTGATTTTTAATGTTATGACACAATATGCTAGTGTCATCTGCAAATAAAATTACTTCAGACTGATCAGTTATAAAAGAAGGAAGATCATTTATATAAATCAAAAATAATAATGGTCCCAGGATCGACCCCTGAGGCACACCAAGATTAATTAACCCTTTATTTGAGTGAACTGTACTATGTCTATTATCAGAAATTTTTACTAGTTGATACCTATTTGACAAATAAGATGTAAACCAGTGGAGCGCAGTATTTCTAATACCATAAAATTGAAGTTTATTTAGCAAAATTTTGTGGTCAACACAATCAAAAGCTTTAGCTAAGTCACAAAAAATACCTGCCACATTCTCTTTATTATCTAGTGCTTTAAGAATAGTAGAGGAAAATTTGAAAAAAGCTTCATTAACAGATTTCCCACTTCTAAATCCATATTGAGACTTAGATAAAATATTATTTTTTTCATTTTTTTTATGTGGTACCTTTCTGTTCTGAAGACATTTGGCTAGTAAAATAAATTATAATTTTAACGTAAAATCACTCACTTTCTCGCAACAGGATTTGGTGCCACGATTTCGACACAACTCATTTATGCTCATTTGGCCATTATAGACGTTGTATATATATTTATATATGGATTTATTCGAAAGAATTACTACTATTAAATAAATTAATGCTTTACTTACACATTTTTTAACATTTACGTAAGGAATGCCAAATGATCATTGTAAATATTTCAACAGTGAGACATTGTATGTATTTTTAGGACTATATATCGCATGCACATTAACTTGCGGATTATATTTTAATTCTTCTTTGATATTCCCGTTTAAATTTGTATTAACTTTCGATAATACGGCAAATCGTTAATCCAGCACGGTAGTGGTCACAGAAACTTCCGGATTTAATATACTGTATGTATCTACCTAAAGAAACTGCCAGAATAAAAAGGAAATTACGTATAATTCCAAAATTTTTCCCAGCCAGAATGATGTGTTTTTGTTTTGTTTCCACCGACACTAAAACTTTTATGAAGGTAATCACATTACATTTTTTGAATAAAATTAAAATAAAATATGCTACCTGTTGAACTATTGCACGTCCAAACATTGTTAAACAGTAAAGAAATATGATATATTGTTACGAACGGAAGGTAACTGATATTGAAAGAATAGCCCCGTTTATGTCTAATTATTATACTAAAATTAACATCAATTTCTGCCTGCGAAATGAATATATCTAATTAACTAAACGTAGACTCCTGTCCTTTGTGTCCGCACATAAGTGACTCCACCACTCACTCGCATGCACAGCAACGCTAATTCCACTTCGCCGATGTCTCCTAGGATCTTGGGTCGCCGGAGAACTCGCCAACCCTCGCCCGGACACTACTAGTTGCTGGTCCTTTATGTACACCCCGTCTCGGAAACTTCTCGCGGCTCTCCGACTGTGTTGTGCAATCAGGGCCCCGGCCGGTGTTCCCAGACACGACAATAAGGGTTTAGGCGTAGGACACGGCCAGTCCCTTATTTTTAGGGAACGGATTTTGGTGTCCTATCCGTTGCCCAAATTCCGCGCATGCGCAGAGCTCACGTTTTCGTTGATTTCGTCCAGATGGTGGACCCACGTCTGGCGCCATTGACTCGTATGTAGTCATTTTTTTGAACCTCTGATGACGTACCAAGCGTGTTGGTGTGCCCAATGAAACTTTATGATAGCGAAACTATGCTGAAAAAAAGGTTTTGAACACTTTAATGGTCATAACAAGAAATAATCTCAACTTAAAAAGTATTAGAGAAAATTAAAAAAGCGGTTCTATTTTTGTGCGATGGTGCTACTATCTACAGTATTTTCGCCGTAACAACTGTATCGATGGTTACGAAACGTCCGCTAGAATGCGTTGAAACCAGTTTCTAGCATAGCGCAGGGCACCGTTTATTAAAAAGGTTGCCGATTTGTTTCTTTTCTGGGATTCGGTTTGGACACGTTCTGGAATTCGGCCCGCGATGATACGGTGGTATCCCAACAAGGCAATGCTAATTCGCTACCTTGCCCGAACGTCCTGGGATCAAGTCCCTGGAGGCTGCTGGGAGGAGTTGCGCAAGAGGTGCGACCAACCCGTCGACTCCTGACAGAAAAGAGGTCGCCAGTCACCTTCACCAGGGGTTCGATTATTTTGAAATGCATTAGCCTCGTCTTGTCATGACTCCCGTTAACGACAACCCGTCTTCCACCAGTATCGGTATTCTCAAATGTAACAAAAAACACGGGTAGAAGACATCAAGACTCCCGCCTACTCGGGTAACCTAACCTCGCTTTGTCGTGACTATCGCTCAAGACTACCCGCCTTCCGACAATATCCGTATTCTCAAATTACAAAAACACGGGTAGGAGACTTCAAGACTCCGCCTATTTGTCGCAGCCTCCGAGCACTACTAGGCGGTACCAATAATGTTGAATGCTGGGAAATAGCCAAAAATTTCCCTGTGATGCAAACTTGGATTTCCAAAAAAAGGAAAATTCTTCACAATTTTTCATTTAAAGGTATATATACTTTCTGAGATTTAAGCCTTTATAGTCATTATAAGCATAGTTTTTCGTAAGGTGCTACTTTAATTTAATAAGTAAGGCATGTTTCACTGACGTAGCTGTATTGTTACACTTCCACTTTCTATTTTATACACATCTCTATGGAGTAGGCTAATATTTGTGCTTCATGATGCGCTTGTCTCCTAGGTAAACAATTCTCTTTGGTGTTACAGAGTCAGCGAGTCAGTTATGAGCGTAACTGTATGTAGAATATTTGGAAGTCATTTGCATACATTCTTTACGAAGTCATATTTAATACCAACCGTGCGAAAAAAAAAAATTTCCAACCGGCTTACTGTTTGGTTAATGTTTATTGTTTTAATAAATACATGCAGTAAAAATACGAGAGCTTGTTTAAAAAAAAAGTTCTGCTTAGTATTGATTACAATACATTCTCTTGAAAAATGTAGCAAGATCACTTTTTTTTTTAAATTCATAACTGCGGGCTACCTATGGCGTTTCGAAATCATCCGCTTTATGCTGGTGTTCTCTTCCAACATCCCCGCCATGGTTTCACACTTCGACACGCGGATCACGAAATGTTGGCGAGTGCCTCCCGCAGGGACCGGGCACAGACTTCTCGGAATCACAGGAAAGGACATCGCACGAGGATCACAGCCACGTCCACATCCTCGCACACAAGGCGAACACATGTTGTGAAGCACACTGCCCACTGGACGTAAGAACAATGAGGCTGCAGCTACGTTAAAGTGGTTTCACGCTAGTCCACACGAGGATCACAGCCACGTCCACATCCTCGCACACAAGGCGAACACATGTTGTGAAGCACACTGCCCACTGGACGTAAGAACAATGAGGCTGCAGCTACGTTAAAGTGGTTTCACGCTAGTCCACACGAGGATCACAGCCACGTCCACATCCTCGCACACAAGGCGAACACATGTTGTGAAGCACCCTGCCCACTGGACGTAAGAACAATGAGGCTGCAGCTACGTTAAAGTGGTTTCACGCTAGTCCACACGAGGATCACAGCCACGTCCACATCCTCGCACACAAGGCGAACGCGTGTTGCGAAGCACCCTGCCCACTGGACGTAAGAACAATGAGGCTGCAGCTACGTTAAAATTGGTTTCACGCTAGTTCACGCGAGGATCACAGCGTGATCAACACTGTCTTAACACATGTAATTTAAGTTGACTGTGAGCTCAGAAGAGAAGTTTTATTCTTTAATAAATTTCATTCAAAGTGTAATATTTGAATAGTGTCCACTGAAACACTGAAATATGTTGTAATTGTAAGGGAACTTAATGTTAGAGGATATATTTAGCAATACATAGGGCTGCGAAGGCGTCGGAGTGAGTGCAATGGTCGACGCAGCACCCAGGTCACTGACCTTTCCTCCCCCTCCTTCTTCCGCCGCAGGTCAGTTCACAGTGTGTGCTTAGCAAGCTCCAGGGATGGTTGTGTTCGGGCCTATGTTAGGCAAGTAATTAGCAGTTACGCAAATACAATGTTTGTATGTTTAAATTTGTATGATTGATGCTTTTAGTCGCTAAGAGACTAGCGGCAGTAGAGTCCAGAAGGCCGCGAGCCTCAACTAGTCATGCGCCGGGTGGCGGGTACTCGCTGCCGAGGTTCTCTGTTCGAGTCTCTGCTAGAGTAGCAGCACCCAGCGGCCCGTCCATGCACAGGGCAGAACGGTGTTAAAATAATAAACGGCATTTCTTAAAAGTCAAGTGCGATAATCACGAACTCACAGCCCAATACAATTCCGAATCCCTCCCCTACCAAATTCCTGCCCTATCCCTCTCCTTCCTGTGGAAACACTGGTGGTGTCAGATAACAAATAAAGGCCCCCGTACAAATGGTGTCAACACATTTGGTGCCATTAAAACTTTTAATTCATTGAAACCAAGATGATGATAAAAAGGACAATATTTACATATTATCTTTGAAAGATTTGTGCAATGGGAGTGCATGACTTGATGTAGGCTTTTGGACATACGCCATTGCTTAGCACATGTATGTCTGCAGAAGAAAACTACAAAAAAACACAAATTAAGCAAAAATTGCTGTTGTCAGGCTTTAACGCCACACAATATTCCACAACAGGAATATGTTCAACAAACAAGGAAAAAACAAAGAAAAATGGACTAACAGAACGAAAAA
Organism: Bacillus rossius redtenbacheri; assembly: GCF_032445375.1. Taxonomy (NCBI): domain Eukaryota; kingdom Metazoa; phylum Arthropoda; class Insecta; order Phasmatodea; family Bacillidae; genus Bacillus; species Bacillus rossius. Next base: position 115,595,475 of record NC_086331.1, read on the forward strand.
ACCCCCACAAATGATGACAGCACAAAAATTCAGAACCCAAAAAAATTCAACAACAGTTGAAACGAGACAAAAAACACAGCAAAACGAAAAGACGAAACAAACACAATAGTTTTCAAAAAAAAAAAAAATGATGACAGCACAAAAAATATTGAACGCAAAAAATTCAGCACAACAGTCAAAACGAGACAAAAGCACGACCAAACGAAAAGACTAAACAAACACAACAGTTTTCTAAAACAGAAACAAGCGACGTTTAGGGAACTGCTATCTGCTCCAGTCCTCAGGCAGAGACGCACATGGTACAGAAACACAGGTGCGACTGAGAAGGGGCTGGAAAAATGAGGGTATTTATCAGAAAATGGACTACATCTTGCTGACAACAGCAATTTTTGCTTAATTTGTGTTTTTTTTGTCATTTGTGTTTTTTTGTAGTTTTCTTCTGCAGACATACATGTGCTAAGCAATGGCGTATGTCCAAAAGCCTACATCAAGTCAATATTTACATATTTATATTTTTAAGAAATTCACTTTTCAATTCTAGCATGAACGGAGATCGTGTATTCATGTGGTATACAGTTTTGAATTAACGTTTGAATACAGTCTTCGCCGTAATGCTGTTTATTTTTAGGATTATTTGCATAAATAACTCTGGAAAAAAATAATTTTCCAATAATCCTGTAAACTGATGATTGTAAAGTGTTCGTTAAAACACTATTATTATACTTCATAAATGAAATATAAAAATTTTAATATTTGCGACTATGGTTACATACGAACGTTTAGTTCAAAACTATACACTACATGGATACATGCTCTTGGTCCACACTAGAGTAAAAATATAAAACGGCCTTTATAAAATGTTTAGAACCAAACAAACCACTAATTAAATTGATTAAATATTTATAAATAATAAATAATAGTTATTATGAACTCAAACTATGGGCTAAAACATAAAATTATAGAAGCCAAATAATTTAGGAAACCACCTCCTTAAGCTGTGATTTACATTATCATTTCATGGCGGGTGGTGATTTTAACATTTTTCTGTTTGTTTTTAAGATTTTGTAAAGGAATTCTCATATCTTAAAACTGTTTAAGAACAAACACATTAGTCACAACCTAAACTAATGGTGGAAAAAACTAATGATTTGAAGACGAAACGCGACAGCAACACTGGTATTCCGACTTGGACAGATAGTTGGTACTACAGTAGGCCACGGTTTAAAAATGCTGCCTTCATAAGAATTGCCAGAGTTTATCCGTCCCTGAAGAACTCGCTGACGACGAGGCGTTAAGCACAAGGGGATATAAAAAAAATCCAATCAACGAGCTACGTGTGCGCACTAATATTGTTCCAACGCTGGTTTCAAAGTCATCTGGTAAGTTTTCAGATGTGGACAAAATATGAAAGCGGACCTAGTGTCCAAGTGCCTTCAACCCTCGCGTGGCAGGCTCTTTTCTGAAATGAATTCAATTCAGGGGCACAAACCTGCAGGATTCGCTAGAGGGTGATGGTGGGGGGGGGGGGGGGGGGGTGGGGGGGGGGGGGAGGTTTTGCACGCGGGGTTAACCGACACGTCATCTCTGAATACGGTGCTTGTATGTTGTATACTGCCCATATTTCGGCTTAAATGCCTGCAATACGAAGACAACTTTAAAATATATGGGAAGTTTTCCATAAGACACAATTTTGACATCAAACCCATTTCAGTCACTTTTTTGGGCTCCCACAGTGAGGGGTTTCTTAATTCCATGAGGTCTCTCCCCCCCCCCCCCTGGATCTACGCCCATGGTTGAATTCATTCTTGACAATGATAAATACTAGCCCAGGTGGGTATTTTCTGCATAAAAGCTATGAAAACTTGAACCACTTAAAAAGTAAATTATTTGTACATTAAAAATCTAATGGCCTTTCCTGATTCGAGGGAGGTTTCACGGCCGCACACACTGCGCAGTTACGGAAAGACACGACGACCCGTGGGGCTTGCTGGATGGGACGAGCCAGGCCGGCGCAGGCCGGCGGAGGCAGGCGGCAATGTTACGTCACGCTCGTCTTCGCGCATGCGCAAGAACAGGTGCATAGTCGCCAAAACAAAACGTGGTTCATACCGAATAAACTCGCTTTTTGTTCAGTCAATTTCGCATCATTCCGCTAACGGTTTTGGAAACTAAACTTGATCAACTCTGGCATTAGAGTATTAGTATACTCACTAGCATTTCACTTCAACACACGTTTTTTTTTTCGAAAAATGCAATAAGAAAAAAAATACTTCTTCTTACTCCATGCTAACTTGCTATTGGATAACGGCTCTAGCCACACGCCGCCTCTCCCACCAGTCTACAACGCCGAGCCGTGTTGCCACACGTCACGCACCGACGAACAATAAATCATTCCATTCTGTTACGTACACGTCTCACGCCTCCCTCCGACGCGACTGGCCGACCGTTCGCAAAACACGAGCTATTAATGGCGCCGGGCCTAGCTCGCGTCCGCGCACTCGAAATACTCCCCCCCTCTCCCACAAACCCAAATGGCGCGAAAAGTCACGCGCTGTCTCAACGTTTGTTCAGTCAGCATCATTAAGGTGGTGACAATTTCAGGTGACAATTTCCGGTGAAAATTTTAAATGTACATTTAATACTATTGAACCTGTAAACTTTTTAACTGGCTTAACTTACACTATACACACACACACATAATACTCTTTCATAATTAACTGACAAAGTTGTATTTTTAACATGTTTAACACATAAAGATAGTTAAATGGATTGGAGAACTGAAACATGTTGGGTTTGAAAGCAATAATACTGGCTAATTCATGTGATGGTTTGAATACATTTCATAAAAAAGTTATTTTACTTGGCCGTTAAAATTCTCAGAGATTTTAAAATTTTGAAAGGCAGAGTGCAATTAAATAATTATTCTGAAATAAATTAAAGCCATGTTATAAATTGATCAGGAGAATTCCCTTTCAACCTAAAATGTTTTAGTTCTGTAGTTCATTTGATTATCTTTATCTGTAGAATACACAAACGTTAAAAATGTTACTTTGGAAAATTAAATATTAAATTCAAATTTAATGAAATGTTTTTTGAAGTTACAACTTCTTTGGGCGCGTTATGGAAAGACTATGTGAGTGAATTTTTATGATCCGCGCGCAGCATGCAAAAAAAAAAAATTGACAGGATGAAAACAGGTTACATACAAATTACACATAAGCGAGGTTATGTTGTTATACTTCTTTAGGCACGTTATGAAAAAATTACAGTGAATATATACGATGCGCGTGCAGCATGCATCGAATAATTGATGAGATGAAAAAAGATTACATACAAATAAAAAATATATACTTGCATTTAAATCATATATCTATGATATTGAAGCCTGGTCCATATAATTAAAAACATTTATTTATTGTGAATATTAGTAATAGAAATTGTGTTTATAAATTTTTTCAAGTGTATTTATATAAACGAAGTTATGTTCCCTTAAGTATTATTTATTTACATTACAAATTATAAATTAGTACATTATTATTTAAATTCAGTGTGTCTATTGATTTTCATTCATAATTAAAATTTATCTCCATTATTTAACTAAATTTAATCATTAATTCTATATATGGATTTATATTAATATTTCTTACTGTGTATTTATATTATTTTTTAATTTGATTAATTAAAACTTTACCAACCGTAATTTATCACTCCAGTCCTTTTCATTATTTTATTTCTATTAATTTATTTGCATGCAGGATTAGTTAGTTTTTTATTATTTTTTATTCGGAGCGTAAAAGCCACGAAAAATGGAATGGCGTACCCCCACGAGGAAGGTTTTTGGCTTACCATCAAGGAAGGACAGTGGCGTACCCAGACAAAAGGACAGTGGCATACCCACGAGGAAGGTTAGTGGCTTACCCTCAAGGAAGGACAGTGGCGTACCCACGAGTAAAGACAGTTGTACCCACGATAAGGAGCAGAGGTGTACGTAAGTATCGTAGCAGTCACTCACTGACTTATCATGCACAGTAAATTAGAATAAACATTCAGAATATCAATTTATTTTCGTTATAAATTAAAAATCATCTCGATTATTTTACTTAAATTATTTTATACACGTGTTTATATTAATGTTTAATACTGAGTACTAAATTAAATCAATTTTTTTTAGCAGGTGGTCGAGTGGTCAGAACACTCGCCTCCCATCAAGGCGTCCGGGGTTCGATTCCCGGCGGGGTCACACCCTGATTTTCGCACGTGGTAAACGTGGCGGACGTTGCCATCGCTGTTCCATAACAATCTTATATCACCTCACGCACTCTCCAGGCTGGCCGGAACAACAGGTCTGTCCCTAGGGTAGGGCAGCCGGCTCCTGTGAGTTTAGTGTCTAGTGTCTACATTCCATCCATGTAGACCCTGCCTCGGGCGGGAAACTACATGTCGATTTTAATTTTCATTTCAAAATAGTTTAGTGTCTTAAATTAAAAAAAAAAATGTATAACTTCTAACGCGCGTACATAAGTACGCATTCCTTTTTCTTTTTTTTACTTTAACCAGTTAATCAAGAAACGTATGTATATTTTATTATTCTTTTTTATTCTTTGAGGATTATGTGCTCTTCATCTTCCCTTATGTATGCCCATTTTCTTCCCTTATGTCGCTCTGTGTTTTAATGATCTTTCCTTATGTGATTCTGTGTTTAAATGATTTATGTGATTGGATGTTTGATATTTACTGTTTGGTTGGTATGCTATTAATATGCAATGAAATATGAAATATCCTATATATAGTTACGCTTATCACTGACTCACTGATTCTGTAACGCCAAAGAGATATATATACCTTGGAGACAAGCGTATCACGAAGTACAAATTTTAGCCTACTCCATAGAGATGTGTATACAACATATTTCTTGCAAATGCAAAAAGGAATGTTGGGGAGCCTGTGGATGCAGAAAGGCTGAGTTTAAGTGCTCCATTATTTGCACGAATTGCAATGGTGCTTGTGACCATTTTCAAGTTCAACTGCAAGATAGCAACGAAGAGAAAGAAACAGAGACTGTTCGCGAGCAAACCTATGACGAGATCTAGAAAGACGTTTACCGAAACTGATTATTCTATCGCGGATAAAGAAGAACTAATTTCTATCTGTGACGTTTCGCCCGGTTCTGAAGACGATGAACCCGGAAGCCTGGATCATCAAGAATAACAAAGCGAAGGAGATTGAACTGAAAATTGTAATTAGTGCATTATGTGGATTAGGCTGACTGTGGATAGCACAAAAAAAACGCGTCACTTACTCTACCTTATGGTGGTGTGGAAATTAGTTTTTTTTTCCCCGCCAATACGCGCGTTGGAGTAGACTTTGCGGCAATCGTACGCTGAAACCATAGGTTTTAGAAAAAAAAATCAAATAAATTAACGCAAATTTCCTCTAGTTTAATTTATTAGATAACTATTTTTATAATAAGAGTTGGAAAGGAGGTATTGTCAAAAAAAAAAATGTTTTTGGACGCCATTTCTCCAAAATGGCAGCGCGAGCGGCAAAGATACAAGGTGGCAAAGTGAAAATTCGAAAAGAGCACGTCGACATCTACAAGCATGCCAATTTTCAATACTGCCGGAAAACTCTCCAGGTAAAACTCCCAAATGACTGGACTAGCGGTGGTAGAGCGGTCGGATCACTCGATACTCCTGGGGTAAAAGGTGAAGGACGTTGTCGTACCCTAGAGTACTCTCATTTCCCCCACCCGTTCATTCCGTCAATACTCCAATACCATCTGACCACCTTCGACAGTCTCTAATGACCCCAATCCATCCCATTCCCACAAACGCGGGGGGTCACTGCGTTGCACTACGGCTAGCCCAACATCCACTAGCTCTGACTCGCCGTACGTAAAACGAAGGACGCACACACACTGCAACAAACCACACACACAGCACACTACATTAGCAACATAAACGGTATGAAGGCGTTCCAGTATCTTCTATCGTCACTTCAAAGCATACCTGAGGGTATCGTAGTTACTGACCAGCCTATATCTATATAGAGAGAGAGAGAGGGAAACGCAGGTTATAAAGAAAAACCCCTAGCTTTACTAGACCAAGAGGAAATGCGCCTTCAACATCCACGTTTCCACGGACTGGTCTACTCAGCCCACAGGTCTACACAGCCGTGCGTCACGGGCCAGCTAGTCTACTTGTGGTGCGCCTACTACCTACAGTACTAAGATAGCGCTTTAGAAAAGCACCCGTTTTTGAATAACTACAGTACACTTCTGTGGGGTTTGGCTTAGAAAAGCATTTATTAAAACGTAACACAATATACATGTACGTTTCAACTTCTTAACTGCTCGCTAAAGCGAATTTTTGAGTGACTAAATGGTCCAAACGCGTAATTTCGTAATGAGATTTAGATAGCAAAATCCCAAAACAAGCATATATCAAACTACTATAGGTATAAAATGCTAAGCTTCGTTTGTTGCACTTCATGAAACTTTATGGCTCTCCATTTTTTTTTTATGAGGTTTCCAATCGGCTATCGTCAGAGCGCCGTGTAATCCATGGTGTTTGGTGAGATTTTTGAGAAAATCAAACTTCCGAAGTGCGATGAAGTACGTATTACATAAAGTATATCCATGATTATATGGCGTGACTGGTGACATTGTTAATGTTTGAATCGGGGCCTTTTTTGTAACAGTTGACACTTCCAGCAGGATTACATGTTGAGAAATGTTATGAAAAATAAAAGCCTTAAGTTTAAAAAAAAAAATACACTTACACGTGTTTTGTATAACTTTAAAGTTAACAGATAGGTACAAATCAGACAAGTTTGTCAAATCTAAGCCTGTCTAATATATAAGATATCCTATATGTTTTTTTTAACTTATTTACAAATTAGTAGTATTATTCTTGACAAAAGTGACAGGCAATAAATAATATGTAATAAATACGTTTCATAGCTTCGAAAGAACTGACTGACGCATTTATTGTATTTTGTTAATATAAGTTTGGAATAAACGTGAACCTAGATTATTTCCAAAGAGATGAAATTTTTTTGTAATTCGTTCATAAGAACTGAGTACCGATTTTTTTTTTTTTGCGTTCTTGCAATTTGAGGATAACTCGAACATTAAACCACTAATAGATATATTTTATTTCTTATAAAGCGTTTTGAAAGGCAGTATGCTTCTGTATCCAAGTGTAAAAAAAAAATAATACTGTTAATTTATCAACAGTAACTTACTGTAGTTTATGGTTTCCAAATCGTCTCAAGTTTAATATCATAATTTGACCAAAAATATATTCTACCAAAGAGAAGAATGTTTACACATCAATAATTTCACTTGCCTGCTCGTAAATTTTGGCAGTACATAATCGTTTGTGCACTACAATCAATGTTGTCACTGATAAACGAATGCTCACTTCAGATTAGCGTTATAATGTAGGTTTGAACATAAAATTGTCGCATTTGAGAATTAGTTAATTTTAAGACACGATAAAAGATATTTAATTCTATTTCACGGATATGCGCAATAGCTGGTGTACACTGGTTGTCACAGAAAAACCTAAAGAAAGGACAACAATAAGGAATATGCGAACACACGGACAACGACCTCGCGGTTTCTCTTATGTAAACTAGCAATGGCGTATGTCCATGTAATTAATTTTTAATCAATCTCCCCCATCGCAAGAATAATTCAAAGAACGTTATGATATAAAAACGCTTATTGTTTATGAAATACGAACTTACATGGGAAAGGAAAGGAGGCGGAGAGGGGAAGGGGGTTAATATTGATACAATGGACACTGCCAGTTCTCTCTCAAGACATTAGTATTCCGTCACACGATGGTTCCTTTAACATCGAAATCGAAGAACGTGGCTGTGAAGTCCGATTCCAAGATGTCGGATGTAAGTTTCTATTTGTTTGGAATAGAAGTAACACTACCTTGACTTTCCATAATCGCAATAAAAGAAACCATAAAATTTAATGAAAACCGATTCCAATTTCTAACGACAAATTGACAAAAGCAATATGGTACTGGTGATGTGTGTAGGCTGACAGAATTGGTCGAGCATCTACAACGACATTTCTCGTTGAAGCATTAAAGATTGTGATTCATTTCCGTTACATGAGTAGGTGTAGCATAAGGAAATGCACAAGCTAGTACGTGGTCTGGCATCGTGTAATACGGCCATAAGGAGTTTGTTTACACCCTACAGAGGCGGGTTGGCGTTTATTTCCGTCCACCGCTAGCCGAGCCCACGAGGCGCGCACATCGCACAGAGTACACGGACAAATACGCCACTTCCAGTTCCTTATTGGATGGTCACTTCGGGGGTGGAAGGCGGGTAGTATGTCTCCACATACATACGTAACTCAGTACATGGGCGTAGATGCCGGGGAGCTGCCCCCCTGCAATAAAGAAGCCCCTCACTGAGGAGGCCCACCCCCCCTGGAATTAAGAAGCCCCTCACTGATGCCCGGGCCCCCATGAATTAAGAAGTCCCTCACTGATGAGGCCCGGCCCCCCTGGCATTAAGAAGCCCCTCACTGAGGAGGCCCGGCCCCCTGGAATTAAGAAGCCCCTCACTGAGGAGGCCCGGCCCCCTGGAATTAAGAAGCCCCTCACTGATGCCCGGGCCCCCATGAATTAAGAAGTCCCTCACTGATGAGGCCCGGCCCCCCTGGCATTAAGAAGCCCCTCACTGAGGAGGCCCGGCCCCCTGGAATTAAGAAGCCCCTCACTGTGGGGGCCCGGGTCCCCCTGGAATAAAGAAGTCCCTCACTGAGGAGGCCCGGGTCTCCCTGGAATAAAGAAGTCCCTCACTGAGGCCCGGGCCAACGAATTCAATTAGAATTTTCAAGTAATTTAGCAAAAAATACAGCGAAAATTAGCCATACACTTGCGCAAGGTTGTAAACTACTACCACGAAATAATATAATGTGTCACGGTGTGTCCAATATTTCGAATAGTTGTTGTAAAACACATTATTTTCGCTCGAAGACAAACATGTCAGTATTAGTTTTAGGTTGGTAATAGCAGAGGGACTAAGCAGTGCCAGCCCCCTCCACTGGAGCGTATCTCAGAGGTTCTACAGACCGCTCGAGAGGGTTGAGCGACATCTGAACTTCATATCGAAAACCAACATATTTCACATGTCTATGGTAGCTCGACATTTGGGTCTCGAAAACACCGGTACCTACCTAATTGTTTCAAAAATGTCGACATTTAAGTGTCGTCCTCGATACTGCCATGCCAAATTCTGTTTTAAAATTGGATGATTTGTCACAGTAGGCCAATATTAAATCCACTTCGAATGGAAATATACAGTATTAACTTTTTACACATGGATTCACTCGCGCAAATTTCCAGATAGGTCGTAGTAATAATAATAATAATGCAAGAAAAGTATATGACCAAGCCAAAACATCCTTAATAAAATGCCAGGTGCATATATAAGGTCATTGTTAAAATAAAAAAAGCCTAAACCGTAGAATTTTGAAAGAGGTAAAATGCACATATTTAATTTTAATGTATCTATATTATGTGTGCAACTTCGTAGCGCAGTTGGTTGGAACTTCAACTGAGGTTCAAAACTTAGATACGGCATGGATGTGAAGTACTTATCATTGCAGGATTGTGTTTAGTTAGATCCTCCACTCCGTAAAACAAAAGAGATCGCTGTCTGATCATAAGCTGAGGAAAGGCCCTGCACATTCCCGTCTGCCTGGTCTGTCGGACCGTGTTGTCTGACCACGTTGTCCGAGACGTTTTCTGTAGTGCCATGATAGTACACAGATGGCAGCACGTTAAATTTCAATATAACCTATTTATCTTGGCTTTACGCGAGAGCTATAAGCAAGATATAGGCTGCATTAATGAAAATGACTGTTATGCAATATCAATAACGTTTTTCAAACATTTAGCTAATTACATATTATGGCCAAACCTGATTTTTTCATATTTACACACTTATTATTTTCGGATACTTCGTTTACCATTTCAAAGCAACTTAACATAAAAGCCAATACAAATACAACAAAATGGTGCCCAAGACGAACTTATAAAATCATTCAAACTTTTGTTAGGAAAGATTTCGTGCAACTTTACCGTTTGTTTGTTTTCATAATGCTTCTCATTGGCGAATATTGTTCATGACGTCAGCTGCAGAGGGCGCAGTATGACCTGCCTGACCTAGAAGTCAAATTCGTCAGCTCTGGTCACACGGCTCAGTTCTACGCGACAGAACCATCACAACCTCGCATTATAGGTTACGTGAAACAATCAAATTCTATATCTGCACCTTCACCATCATCTCAAACAGATCAGAGAGTCGCGAATGCGTGAGTGTGGCAGGCGATTGGGTTGAAGGCTGTACTTCCTCCTGACGCTACCTGAGCGCAGGTCAGGAAAGGGCGGGAACAGGAAGCATTCCTAACCTAAAATTTGTTTCAAAGAAAAAATACTGCTTCATAACCACTGTGAGGTTGGAATTCGACAAACGCAACAAGAAATACATTAAACTACGAATTTTTTTTTAATGCCCTACTACGTAAACAACATTAGTTGACCCAGCAGAGCAGTCGCCATTATTCTCACTGCTGACGAGCGCTGCGCAAATGGCGTACCCGAGTGGTAACTTGGGCGCTGCCATCAGTATGAAGAAGACCGCGGCGACTTGCCCTGCAGTTCCTAGTGCCATTCCCACGGCCTCAACGAGGCGGAGAGGGGGGGGGGGGGGGGGAGACTCACCCGACGAAGTTCTTGATGAAGCAGTAGACGGCGAAGGAGGAGTCCATGACCGCGAGGCCGCCCCGGCAGCGCCGAGGCCAGTGGCCAGAGGCCGGCGGGCAGAGCCCAGTGCCAGAGGCCTGGGGCCCGCGCCCCCAGGCTTGCGCTAGGTCGCGTTGCGCGCGCCGCCCCCAGCCCCGCTATTGATCCGCCCGGCCTGCCCCAACACGCCATGCCCGGTTCACACGTGCGCCGACGGCCCTGACAGGCCACTTAACACCAGTCTTATCCCCCGGCTCCTCATAACAACACTATCACGATGTTTGCCAACACTGTTACAGCTTCATTCACACATCGTACGTTAACCAAGACAGCCAGCGTTTTTAAATTAAACGTTGGGGTGTCAAAGAAGCAACTCATTATTTTCTTTAATTTTCGAGCCCCCTTTATTTTCCGCATGTATTATATTTCTTTATCTTCTCAACACAATAGCCAAAAACTACGAGTAAACCAATTAAACACATATTTTTTTTTAAAGAATATATTTTTTTGTTGAATGCTTGTAATGGATGACTTCGAAAGTGTCTTTCACAGTTGCGATGTTTCAACTTAATATTTTACAACTGAGCTCGCTAATTCTTTATGTATGCGATTTTAGAAAGTTTAGACTGATATATAGGGTCGTGCACTTTTCGCGAAAATATTTAGAGACAAGCTAAGAGTTAAAACAGTGTAGCATCGTCTGTGTTTCGTCATTGGTCGAGTTTCTTTCCGGTTCGTGACCACTGTCAGCACAGCAATCACAATAATTCAGTGCGGAAGCAAGCGCGTCCTGAATGGTCCGGTCAAATAAGGCAATGGCTTCTCTTCCAACGGCCGCCAATTACTAAACAGCTGGCGCGGGTATACCAAATTGCAGTCTAATGGGCGTTAAGATTTTTTTTTGCGAAAAATGTCACTTATTGGTTTTTAATTTCGTTGTTTTTGTTTTAAGTTTTACATCTAATACGTATCTATATTCTTAATTATTTATACTATCGCCCGTTTCTATTAAATAACACTTGCATACATATACAGTTGAACGGTTTGCCTCGTCCGTGTGCATGTCGCAACCTCGGGTAACGAAATAAGGACTAGGTATATAAAATGTCTGGTCTATGTAAGGTCTGGCGCATTACAAACTCTCACTAATGTACACTGTACTTACTGCACCAGATATTTCACAAGCAGTAAAAATTTACGTAGATAAAAATTTGTTTGATTTCTTGTTTCAATACATGAATCAGTTACACCTATTGAATAAGGTTTTGGACATTCAGAAGATCTCCGACTACTTTAAGTGCAACACGATGTAATCTTAACAAATACTAAAAAACAACTTCGAATAATCGCTTGCCGTTATTTGAACATGTGTAGGGCTTACATGGTTTTTTCACCGTTTAGCTACTTCCAAAATTCATCCCCAATATTTCATGTTTATTTTCATAGTAGGTTATATAACTGGCCAATTTTGCATTTTATGCGTACGTTTCATAATATGCTTCATATTATAAAAAAAACATAAACCATTTTAATTCTATTAAAGGAGAAATTAAAAAAGATAAAAGTGTTCATTTTTTTTATTGTAAATGTAAAGTATTACATCTACCACCGTTGAAATCTCACAATATTCTTAGCATAGCGATGGCATATGTCCAAAATATATCAAGTCATGCACTCCCATTGCACAAATCTTTCAAAGATAATAATATTCTTTGCCTTGATAAAATCAATCCATATTTAGCACCACTCTAGGGCAGAAATTTCGTTATGATCTACATCCCAATTCACTAAAAAAAAAAGGCTCATCAAAGTCCGCATGATATAGAAACGAACAACAAATAATAACTCTAAAAATGAAAAGACTCTAGCTCTTAATATTTGTATGATGTTTTCTGAAGAGTTTTGAAATATTTTCCAATGCGCATAAATTTAACACTGAACGATTTTAATATCCTCTTCTTCCCAATGTAATTAATTGGTAAATGTCATCAAAATTCAAAATCGCCGTATTATGTGCCATACAAGAAACATTTCAAACCAATATAAACTTTCTAACATACACAGCTATGTTAACTTTAAAAGATTTGTGCAATGGGAGTGAATGACTTGATGTAAGTTTTTGGACATACGCCATTGCTAAGAATGGCAATGGCGTATGTCCAAAAACTTACATCAAGTCATACACAGCTAACTCAGTTCTGGTTTTCCCAGGGCACGATATCACTAAGCATTCTCAATGCATTGTATAAATGACCATGCATTGGAAATGCTTGGTGTGTGGTCTGTGGAATCAGCAGAAAGATGGCATAATTGACTAAACCAAAGCTTTCGAGATCCGTTTCGTGTATTTTCGAGTCCTAGCCACCTTAAGTCAGCATGCCACGGAGACAAATCAGAGCCTGCGATGCCCATAAATTAATATAGTGTTACGAGCGCACTGGGAATCAAGGCTGTGATGCGTGCCACAGACGCTGTCGGAATAATTACGCTAGAGGAATGACCTGAAGGCCCCGAACGGCCACTGACGTCACTCGCGCATACCTTTGGGGATTAGGGCGGCCCGACCTCGCCACCACCCCTACCCCCACTCCCTCCTTCTTCAGCGCTGTCATCTATCCCTTAGTGGCCTGGGGATCCTGCGGGCTTTCAGAGGTCACCTCGTGGATTGACGTGCTATTCACGCCACTGTTCTGGATGTTTCGAGCATCGGGACGACCCGGGATTACGCGACACGTCACAACCACTCCAGTCCGTTCCAGAAAGACGGCCAACTGGTATAAAAGCGGCGACGCCGGCCTCCGCGGGTGTTCCGAAAGTGCGAGTTATGTGAAGTGCGATTTCAGCGAATAGGACGAGAGACTCTGCTTTCCGAGCGGCGCAGGCGCGGAGCGACGGGACCATGCATGTATGACCGATTAGCGCGAGACTGTGTGTATGGACAGGTGCGAGGTAAGAGGCGAACCACTGTTGAGCTCCAGTGAGGAGTGTTAACTGTGCACTTGGCAGATATTTAGTGATTTGTGAACAGACATTTTTAAGTGTGATGATTTAATTAGTAATGTAAATATTAGTAGCAAATATAACTGTATTAAAATTAATTGGGCTATATTTATGAAGCTGTTTCCCCCCACTCGTAACAATAGTATAAATAGGGTCCTAGGTGGCCGTGGTGGCTGACGTGTCACTTTCATGTGGGTCGTGGGTCGATTCCACACATTTGTGTGAAGTGAGTCGGTATGCAAGTGGGTCGGAGTCCAATATATGCTATGCACCGCCTGACAATGAAATAGCAGATCACGTTGTGCCTTATGAGGGTGTATACAGTGAAGAACGAAGCAAAAATTAAAAATTAAAAAAAATCGTATTACACTATAAAAATTGTTTATTGGAAGAAATTATTATTAGCTTAGCTGTTTCAAAAATTAATATTTTAATGACTATTGAGAGTAATGTTGGCATATCTATATCCTAACAACACAACCATCTCAAACATTGTATAAATGTTTTGATTGCATAAACTATCACAACTTCACAAGAAATGCAAATGTATACAGCATACGTAGGGACCGGAAAAAATCGCGGGTTCAATGACCTGTAGGATGAACTCCATAGTTCTACGTACACACGGTCAAATTTCGCCCACTCATTGGCTGCTGTCTTGTGAGACGTCCCAACATAGCAGCCTGTGATTCGATACAGCTTTGGTTGAGTGTTTCTCATTGACTCAGAGTCATCCAGGTGAGTTGTGAGCCAATAGCAGAGGCAGCACTGAGGTATAACAATTTGTATTTTAGCCTATCGCGAAATGAATTCGCGAATTTTTCCGGTCTCTAAGCATACGTAATAGTAACACGGATTATTGAAGTTGATAGTACATTTTTCGTAAACATGGCCACAGTATGTGCCAGATTTCCATTGTTATTTACTACAGCTGTAATTTACTGCATAACTTTTACAACTAGTAGTAAATAGTAATTATTTTTGGGTATTTGTTAACTAAAAAAAATACATTGTTTGATTGTCAGAAAATTTCTTCATATGAACTTCTTCCTAGAACTCAACTCTACCCCTGACAGTTTATAGTAATCGAACCTAACAATGTAAACCATCATAATACGTATAACCATATTCTTAAGTAATAATCATGTTTCGCATAAAATTTTTAAAACATAAGTGTTGAAGAGGAAAAATAGCAAAAGTAGAAAAAAAAGATCAATACAATTATTATCAAAGTTACGCGCCCACTCACAAACTGTTCAATTTATACGTACATAAATATGTTGTTTACTTTGATCTGCAGCAAACCAGTTCTACAACTTTTGTAATGACAATTTTTCGATTATTTTCAAAACTTTTCATTATTCATGTAACAACATTATTATAATCAAAGGAAGATGTAATAAAGTGTTTACATATTACATGTTATTACATTAAATATTACATTAAAAAAAAACATTAATTCTATGCTGCCAAGGCAAAAAAGTATAAGTAAAGTTTTGACTTTAACCTTTTTTTTTACCAATGAAATTGGAAAATTATTACATACCTTATGAAAACCTAAAGTTATGTCATAAAATCTGTTTACTGCTAACTTTTACTGCTAAAACAACAGGAGCAGGCTCTTCATTTTAGAAGACCGTTGACTTTATCCATTTTGGTTATTTTGTGACATACACTCATTTTACCTAGCAGCCTAGAATTTATTACGCAAATTCATGGCAGACTTTTCTTTTTTACAGAATTGAAAAATAGTAACTAGAATACAAACTGTACCTTCTTAAGGTGCCCGCCTACATAGCTTGTGAACAGCATTGCAATTTTGGAAATAGACATTTTTACAGAAAACTACGGGAAATTTTCTAAATCTGTTTCCGTTCAAAAAGAACGCACACTTCAGGCAATAACCTAAATAGCTTTTCAAAATGAGTCGCACATCAAAAACAATATTTTAGAACCCCTCAACATAGCCAAACATGGGGTTTTTATGCTGCCATATCTTACAAACTATTCAAAGGATGTAAGTTGCACTTTTATAAGGTCATGCGCTGGACCTTGCTACAAAATTTACACCAGTAAAATTACAGGGTCACCATATTAAATTCCGAGAGTCACGAGTTCAACTGCGGCACGTTTTGCCCTTGTTGGTTGTCCATCGCATGGCGAGGTGAAGGTGAGTCAGGGAGGTGTGGCTGGCCCCCTTCAACTCTCGACACAGGGTCTGCAATAAGCTACAGCACTTGTGGGGAGGAATTGCTGGGCGTGGCCGGATTATTTTTGTTCTATCTTACATTAATGTTCAGCTATGTATGTATGTATGTGTGTGTTTAAAACATATGAAGAAATCAAATCTACATTTATATGAAATCACAACAAATTACCTGTTTATGACAGTTTGATACATTGTTGAAAAACATAACTCAATTTATTAAGTTCCTCTTTTTTACTAAATTTATATTCCAATTCAATGTTTCAGCTTCCTCACCATCAAATTCATTTTTAGCTGTAGCAAAATCCAGTTGTGGGTTTCTGTATAAAGATTTTACAGTACCTCATTTTGTGAACAGTGTGTTAGCAGCATGAGTTTATTTTGAATTTAACATGGATGAATTTTGAAGGTCATGTATTTTTCCAGCTTCAATCTACCAGCCCCCTCATGTCTCCCCAATTGGTATAACAGCTTGTGTAACTTTTATGAGTGTAGCCACTATGCATCTCTTTTTACTTCCTCAGGTTACCTGTTCAATGGAGCTGCTCATGGGATGGAAAAAATACCCCTATTCCTACGTTATTAAGGTTTTGCCTTTGTCACGAGTAATGGCGTCACATTAATTTTTTTTAAACTTTTCATTTACGTTTGTTGCCAACGGTGTTGTAAAATTTGTGTTTACATTGTCTTGATTTATTATTCACATTTAACACAGTCATAAATATCTTACAGCAGATGATAGAAACTGGGGGTCCCAAGTCTGACCAAAAACACAATGTTTATGCATTGACTAATGTGCAATTTGAAATTGCCAAAGTGTTCCTAAACAGAGAAGAGCCAGGCATGGACAGGGTGCACCAGCAAAAGTGTTGCCAAAAAGGGTAAGACTTCGGACCGTATAAGTCACACTGCAAGCGTACCCTCAGACTTCACAGATCTTCTTGAGCGGGACCCATTTAGATCTAGCTTTTTTCACATGTTAACTGTTACACAATAGTTTGTCTAGCAGCTGGAAATAACACAATATAGTAAAATAGTTTTAACTTACTCTTAGACAGTGGTCCAATACATTTTCAGAGGCAGCTGAATTGTTCATTTCTTTCTTCATAGTACCTCAAGTATTGGTAATCAGCCTCAGCTAATCAATGTACTTTAGGCTATATAAAAATCAAATACCAAAGAAATTACTTTCAAATTTAACTATATTTACATACTCTTTTTGAATTGAATTATCCATTGTTCAAGATTCTGTATTTATTTTTTAGCCTGCAAAAATATTTTCTTTTTGCAATTTTCTAGCTCTTTTAATTCAGTCTGCTTCCTCTGACTTTCTTTTTCTTCAGTGCCGATCTTTTTTTGATTTTATACTAGGGCCTCTTGTTGCTTTGCAGATGCATTCCTCACAGACAGAAAAATTGACTATTTGAAATCTGAACACTTGCAATACCTCCAGCAGCAGCAACAGCTCCATAAATACTACACACAGCTATTAGTGAGTGTTCCTCTAGATTCCCAACCATACATTCTTTGTAAGCAGAGAGACTCTCTTTCCACAATTTTATTTCCATGGAACATCACAAGTATTTTTAATAACTGTCACCATCTGTTTGTTTTCTAAATTAAATTCTTCAAAAAGTAGGTTCAAAATAACAGTGTCTAGTTTGTCAGTTTCCTGTCGAATTTTCTGACTGAATTTTGAACGTCTACATTTTCACAAACATTTTAAGTAATCTCATTTAATGCAATCTGCATCTTAAGGAACCATTTGGTGTTTGTCCAAAAATGCTTCTAGAGCCATATTTACTCTACCAGTTCTTACAACTTCATTTGTTATCACAGTTGGAGATAGGCAAGATGCTCCTTTTACAATTATGTATTTCAGAGGGCATTTAAAACACAGTTTTGCTAAAAAAATGTTACAAAAACTTCATGCATCATTTTTCAACTGCATGACATCAATTTCCTTGAAATGTTTTAATGCAGATTTTCCCCCAAATCCTATATCAACATTTTCCACTGACTTCTGATTTCCTTGTTTTCTTGGGTCAAGGGCAATTAATTTGGTTACACTTTGGCTATCAGATAAAACATTTTTCTTTATAAATCTGGTTGCAATTCCATTTAGCAGTGAGTAAAAAACTTCATACAAAAATGGCCATAGTGGATTGTTGGACTTAAATGAGTCCAAAAATTGTTTCAACTGCGAGAAAACTGACAGAAAAAAATTCAATTTTCAGAAACAAATATATAAGCCAAATGAGATTTTCCCTCTGCAAAATTTTGGGTGTTTGGAATATTTTTCTTAACAGCAGAGATATATTTTCTGACAAACAGCAATACTTCAATTGCCCTCTTCAAAACAATGGCATTTTCAGCCCATCGAATTTGGAAAAATTTTAATGGAAACAGAAAAAAATAAGTTTATGTATAAATGAATGCATGAATGCATGTATGCATGTATGCATGTATGCATGTATGCATGTATGTATGTATGTATTCCGATCATCAAAATGGAAAATTCTTAAACAGGTAATAGATTTCTCTGAGAAACTAATGAATCTTCCAGCCTCCACCTTTGTGAGCAGTCTTACACTCCCTGAACTATATGCAAAGAGCTACATTTAACGTTTTGAATTCCTAAACAATTTTGATCAATCAATATTTCAAGAATTTTAATGTAGCTAACCTAACCAAACTGACCATTCTCACAATATCACAGATTGGTAATAACGAACTTAACCTCACCAATCATTACAATGGTAAATAACTGGTAAACTACTTGAAGTATTACCACATCCACTTAGAGAATAATTGAAAAACATGTCAGGAAGTAAAACAAAAAGCTATTTAAAGATTTTAATCAATTTAAAAAAAATATCCCAATTAGTATTACCTAAGCTGTGCCCTCGAATAAGCCTCGCTCCAAACTATTAAAAATATACCTCGGAACCATATTCAACTTTCTATTAATTTTTATTTGGACTCACATAATTATGCCAAATTATAATTGCCTTAAAGGTTTTCTATAAAAATTATAGCATTCTCTGTATCTTTGTTGACGTCTACCAATTATTTTTTTCAGCGCTATATTCTTTCCACAAGAATAAATAAGTTTCAATATTTCCATCCAAATTCTTAACATAAATTGTAAATACATGTGTCTAAAGATATCATAAAGTAAATTGGATTAACTGTGAGTGATAACATGTTTACCGCAATGCGAGGAAAAATGGTAAAGAATGTAAAATGATTACAGACAGCAGCTTTTTTTGTTCACCAAAATCAATGTTACATTATAAACAAAATAAATTGGAAACTGCTAAAGAAACATAAGCAACAGATTCTCTCCTTTAAAATAAAATAAACGTTTTTCCATTACCACCATCACTCAATATCAAATCTTATTTTTTTTCCTCCAGTCATATAGATGACATTCTTCCCATAGCATGATTCCCATTTCCTTATCAATTTTAATCATTTTAGGGTTTTTCAGCCATCGTAGATAATCGAAACCGCAAACCTTCAGTAATAACTGCAACGTATTTCTCACAAAATCATTCATTTTCTAACCACGAGTAATATGTCTGTCCTGTCATGCATTAAGCATCAACAGATTAATCAATCTTGTGCTATACTGCTATGCAGCATTGTCAAGTTTTGAATAAGCCATGCATTGTGTTTGTTCAACACGCAATTTACAAAAAATTGTGTGCGGATTATTTAGGTGAATATAGTAATATGCATTACAATTTTGAAAATGTAACAGCTAATCTCACGTATTTTTATAACAAATGGCCATTGAAGAAACTATAATGATGCAGAAACAAGCTATTTTCAAAAATTTTCCTGACCTATAAAAAATTCCCCGACTTTTCCAGGTTTTCCTTGACTTGTTTAAATTCACTGAATTTTCCCGGTTTTTTTAATCTATGGCCACCCAGCTAAGGAACTTCAAACTGACATTTGGCCCATCTAGAGATATCTGAATAACATTTCAAAGATTCAATCCCAATTTTGTTAATGCAGTTATAAAAGTGGTCAGAAAAGCTTCTGCTGTTAAACTGTCCAAAAACACAGATGTAAAATAACATGTAGACACCTCATTTGTACTGGAATCCTGGAAGGGAACCAAAATGTCCATTTGGCCTTTCTACGCTACTGTGTTCAAACTGTTATCAAATGGGATTGCAAAAAAGTGGATAATTTAACATTTTGGACTAAACTATCTTGAAAGAAATAACCAAGTCCAAATGTAATTACAGTGGAGCATCGATTATCCGAACCTCTGTCAATGAACGACCGTATAACCAAACTAGTTCCAGAAGGCAAAATTAATTTATTTGGCAGGCCATGCATGCACTGCAGATTTCACCAACGTCACGTCGTCAGTAGCTTGTGAGCCTTCGATAGTGAGACATGTAGTGCAGTTTTTCAGGCCGTACAAAACGGAATCAGAACGTAAATGCGTCGTTCTCAGCATTATGATAAAACTTAGAATAATAGATCAGTTGAAGAATGGTGTAAGTGGATCAAGTTTAGCTCGTATGGAGTTGGAAAAGAAAAACTTATTGGATATTAAAAAGAACAGTGATGTCATTAAAAAATTTGCGAGTGTGCTTAACATTGAAGATGGGAGCATGCACAAAAAAACAATGAAAACGGCAGAAAATCAGGACTTAAAAGACACTGCAGTATACACATGGTTTATGCAGATGCGTAGTCAAGGGCAACCAATAAGTGGCCGCTTGATTTGTGAAAAAGCTCTTGAAATTAAACCAAAAACCTAAAAGGTAAAGATGATTTTAAAACAACTACCAGCTGGCTTATGTGTTTCAAATCCAGGCATGGAATTAGGGAATTGGACATCCAAGGTGAAAAACTGTCGGCTGATACTGAAGCAGCTGAATTTTTCAAAGATTCTATTAAAAAAAAAGATTGATAAGGAGGGCTACAAAAAAGTCAATGTGTACAATGCAGATGAAACGGGTTTGTATTGGAAGAAAATGCCAACAAAATCCCTAGTTTCTAAGAACAACATGTCAGCACCTGGCTTCAAGGAAAGCACATTATGCATTACTGCTCTGGTATGTGGGAATGTTACTGTATCACACAGGCTTCCTTTGTTTCTCATAGGAAAATCTAAAAATCTGTGGTGCTTTAAGGGAATAAAAATTGGCAGTCATCTATAGGAACCAAAACAAGTCGTGGATGGATACTAACCTTTTTGTAGAATGATACAACAACGTATTTATTCCTGAAGTTAAAAAGCATTAGCGTACAAGAGGGAATTCTGGAGATGTTTTGTTGTTGATTGATAATGCCCCAAGTCACCCATCAAATCTTTCACTGGAAAGAGAAAACATTAAAATTTAAAGTTGCTTTTTTGCCTCCAAACGTAACTTCAGTCCTCCAACCATTGAACCAGGGGGTTATCGAAACTTTCAAACGTTATTACAGAAAGGCATTGCTGCGCATGGTTCAAATCGGGCAGGACAATGAAAAAACTATTCAACAACTGTACAAAGAAATCAATTTGAAGGATGCTGTGTACATGGCGGCAGAATCTTGGGCCTCCATCAAGGACACAACGCTTGCTAAAAGCTTGGAATAAGCTTCTTCCATCAGTTCTGAGTTAATTAAAGAATCTGCAGAATTTGAAGATTGTGACCAGGAAAACATTCAAGAATGGCCCGAATGTGATGCTGATGAACACCAATTATTGACAGAGGATGAAATCCTTGCTACTCTCATGGGAGACCAAAGTCCTTCAGAAGACCATTCCAACAAGGCGGAGTTTACTGACGAAGAACAAGTTAAAAAAAGGACCATCCACTGAGGAAGCTTTTCAGTGCCAAGTGACAGCCTTGAAATGGGCGGAGCAATAAGAAGAGTGTGATTCTATTCAAATCCTTTAATTAAAACATATAAGAGATTTAGCAGCAAGAAAAAGAGTGTCCTCTTTGAAACAAATGGGAATTTTGGACTTTTTAAAATGTATGTAGACCTATAGTACTTTTAATTTTCTGCAGATTTCTTTGATCATTTTATTCCTTACATAGTTAATTCTTTGTTTCGTTGTTCCTGTGTTTATGTCTTCCTTTGTGTATTGCAATTTGTTTACATATTAGTCCTTGTGTGAGCATTGTAGCACAAAATACATACATATTTTTATTTATTATCACTGTTTGTTTCACTGTGCTCATATAACCCTAGTATGTTCTTATCCTCAAAAAGATCAGTTATCCGAAATACTGTTTATCCGAACACCCCCAGTTACCTATTAGTTCGGATAATCTATGCTCCACTGTAAATAAGATAATTTTTTTTTATGCATCTTACACTTATGGGCAATCACACTGTCAGAAAACATTAAAGGAAATAAATCAATTGAAGTACCTGCACTTGCGGCTGTAAATAAGATAATTTATCTTTTATGCATCTTACACTTAATGGGCAATCACACTGTCAGAAAACATTAAAGGAAATAAATCAATTGAAGTACCAGCACTTGCGGCAGATGTGTGGCACACAACCTAATTTAATGCCCAAATAATTTCCACTGTTGTCAATATGCCATTATCATGTACTTCTGTGTGTTGCACACAAACTTAGGACTTGTCACAACACTGCAGGATGTACCTGTGACTGAAAGTTCATCTGTGTCTTTGCAAATGTGTTAGATGGGTTTGTGCTGGACCTGGGAGGCATTTAAGTGCAAGTTTGAATCATTTGATTCTGGGGTAACCAACTGAGCACACATAGGTCCATGCCCAATATTTGCCTCATGACCACTCACATTCAAACTGGAAGTGAAAGTTAACATGGGATGTTTGCCTGAATTCAAGTCATTTGCTAATTGTATGTGGCATTTTCCTTTTTCATGCAACTTTACAGAGTTAATGCCACCATGACCAACGTCAAAGTTTGTTCCACAAATGCAGCACAATGCTTGGTTTGCATCCTTCTAATCACATCTCAGCCACGTCTTTCATGTACTCACATTTGGTCAATCATACAAGCTATCTGAAAATCTACATTTCCTAGGCATTTATTATATGTAAATTATGAAGTAATAAAATTTTTTTTATAACATAAACAGAAACATTTAGGCAATCTCCAGTTATCTAACCCAGAGTGCACTTACTTGGTGCCAGAAGGAGAATAAGTCATGCGCTATCATAACATAAATAGATTTTAAAAAAAAATTTCTTAAACAATAAACGCACATGTTTATTTCTTTCTCGTTAAGCAAACTAAAACCTAATGATAACACCTATGGGCTTGAATTATCTCCATAAAAAAACAGCATTTATGCTTCTCTTGATAATACACTTTCTAGACTTACAGAATGACTTCAGTTAGAAACAGAAAACAAAACAGAATCAAGTTTAAAGTAAAGAAATGCCATTTATATAAAACATAGTGGAATAGAAACAAGCTAGCCAGCCATTAATATACCATTTCACTAGCGCATGAGCAATAAATTATCATGGTGTGTCTTGAAACAAAACAATTTTATAGGCTATACAAATAAAAAGATACTATTATAAAAATTAGACTATGTCCCAGTTTTATACGATTGCCTGCATTATTACAGTGGGCAGTCTTGAAATAATTATTTTTAATGTGCCATTAAATTCAGCAGTGAAATGTAAAAAAAAAAAAAAAATTAACAAAAGACTGATGTAAATTAAATTTTCATGACTTTTTGCACAGTTACTGTTTATTCCAAGATTTTTCCGTGACTTTTGTGACCAGCCCTTCAGTTTCTGGATTTTTTCAGAACTTTCGTGACCTGTAAATACCCTGAGATACTATTGGAAAGGCATGTCTAAGGATGCAGATTACAGAGACATATACAAGCACATGTGTGGACTGCCAGACGAAGAAGGGTGGGTATAGGTCAGAAGCCACAAGGGCTATTACAATCGATTCCAGCCAGCACACCATTTAGTACAGTAAAGATAGATCTACTAGGTCCTTTTCCCCCAAGTCTTCGCAAGGTAATAAGTACATAATGACTTGTATCAATTATTGTACGCGGTGAGCTAGACCAAGGCAGTGTCCACAGGAAGGAAGTGCTCTTGAGGTCGAGGTTGCACAAATTTGTTCAACAATGTGACATGTACACATTCTACCCCAGGTACGATCCTAACAGATAGGGGTAAGGTATTTAGTTCAGCCTAAGTTCAGGAGCTATTGAGACGCATAGACATCCAAGGGACCATGACCTCTGGATACCATTAACAGACGAACAGAGCTGTGGAACGCCTACATTTTACCTTAACAACAATGACACATTATGTTATAACTTCTCAAAACAGGAGACCTTGGGTTTCTCTCCATTTGTTTTGCTGTATGGTCAAGAGTCTGTGCTCCCCTCAGAGGTATATTTGAACCAGAAGGTGGATGAGGCTGACAGCAAACTGCTGAGAGCTAAGTGGAAGCAGATCCAGTGGCTGGCATTGGAGAACCTAAGGTAACAGCAGAGGAAAGCCATGGAGCAATACGATCAAGGACGGAGGGCAGTGACGTACCAACCGGGCCAGAAGGTCCTTATTTTTATTCCCAACATTGAAGTTCTTCCACAGATGGAACGGATTGGCTTTAAGAGGTAAAATGGATATCAACAAATTTATATAAAGTCTAAAGGAAGGATAAAAATAAATTCAAAGAATATGTAATAAACATTGAAAGAAGGAAGCCCTCTTATAATGCTCAAGGAAGTTCAGCAAAGTTTTTTTTTTAAAGAAAATTTAGCCTCTCTCCTATTTAGAGAGCAATTAATTTTTTTGTGAATGTTGTATGGCCAGGTTACGTAAAATGTAACGTTCAAACAGAATTAAGTTAAAAGTTACATACAAGTTTTTTTTTGTCAGCTATAACACACTTCATGGGAATAACTAACTTGTTTTTAAAAGTAAATAATTTTTTTAATTTGTTTTCTTTTCCCTTTTTCACATGGACCATTTCTTGGAACTTCCAATGAGAGTATTTGTCAAATTGTGTAGTTATTAAAGAACTGTTAAAGGTTTTGAAAATTGTGGGTACAGTAATATTTCATTGTGACATGCATGGAGATAAAGACAATCAGCGAGATCGCAACCTTGCTGATCATAGTGTGGCTGGTGTTCCTTCAATCCATGAGAGTTGTACACACTGAGATGTCTATTGGCAGAGTTAACAAATGAACCAGGTGATCCTGTATTCATTCTCCGTTCCCCTCGCTTTTAAGTATACATGTTGAAACCTTACGACAGGAAGATCAATGCTGGCTTAACTTGCAACGAAAATGTTCCATTAAATTTTTATACTGCCTAGAAAAAGAATTTTTCACGTTTGCATTTTTCAATTGTACTAGGAACAAGAATGTGACAATTGTTTTAGGAAATGATAGTTGACCTGGAACCTTAGATATTTGTGACTGTGACTGTAATAGCCTACAATTGTATACAGCAACTAGAAAAAAAATATGAATAATTACCCTAGCATATTAATATTATTTTATACAAGTTATGAAGAGCATACAATCTATACTACTATCATGTTTAAAATTAACATTATTCAAACCAATAGATATATAATCAATTAATTTATTTCAAAATGAACTAGTCTTTCTATAGCATTGTTTTAAATATATATCTGCCATTAGTTAATTAAAGTCAATCATACTATGATAGTTATTTTGATAAAGACATCAATTATACTAAGTAGTATCAATAAGGTTAATTATTAAACTACATTAAATTTTTTTTAATTAAATCCTTATTTACCTTAACACATTTTTATAGCATTCCTTATTGCAGAGAAAATTATTTTAGCCCACACACAAAATATATTCTTAATTGTAAAATGCTTTTAAAAATAAGCTAGTAATATTGTGCTTACCTACAACTGTGAGCAGTACTAATCTTTCCATTATACCACAATACTCGCAAGTTAGGAGTTAAAAAGCATAAACAATCACTAGATTCCTAAGTTTTGATTTCTTAAATGGCATTTATATAAAGACGCATTTAAGTTTACACCCAAAATGTGTATTCCATGAGCCTTGGCTGAAGGTAAAACAAAAAACCATTTTAAATAAGAGATTTGCTGGCAACATTCCATAATGAAGGTTGTGTTTTATATAACATTTGCTACATAACAATGATGAAGTAATTAAATTTATGTATAAAAAATTGTAAGGAAGCTTTATATATACACACACACACACACACACTCTATATTGACGTCAGGGCTTCACCCTAAAGAGCTTGTACATCACCACCCCTCAAACCCCTCCGATCATCATGGCACTTCCCATCGTAACAAACATACTTGCTTATGACGTGGTTTTTGAATAGCACACCACTAACCCCAATAACTTCCGCAAGAGAGCGCATTAGAGTCGGTACCTCGCTCCAATAATAAATTAATTCACATTATGAACTTTGTTTTCTGCCCCAAGGGGGTATATTCTTTTCAGGATCTCACATTCTATATGTCTATTTTAATTGAATTACATTAACCAGAGGAACCGAATCAAACATGCCGAAGTCCACCAACTTATAATTGAAGAGGTGGATTCCAAAAGGGGTTAAGTCACATTTTAGCGATTTTGTGTTTATATGTGGAATAACTAACTTTTTACTATTCGCATCTATGGCTGTAACAGGTATTCCAAAAGCGCTTAAGTTATAGCTGTTATTCGGTAGTGAAATCTGGGTTTCTGTCCAAAACCTCCTAAGTCAGCAGTGTTTTCCAAACAAGCCTTGGTTAGTCATGCACCGATATGCGCATGCATAAACAGGTATTAGTTACTCTATGGTGAAAGTATTGTCATGGTTTTGTACTGCATAGAGGTTATGTCTGTTTATTATTGTTATTGTGGTGGTTTGTCTTGTCAATAGTTAATGTATAAGTAAATGCCAAAATGAATGTAAGTGAACTACAAGATAGCACATGTTCTGTAACAGATATAAGTAGTACACGAAGTAGAAAACGAGCAAGAAATGAAGATAAGTGGGTTAAAAACCGTAAAAAGTTTGCCAGAAACAGCAGTGAGGCCCATGGTGCTCCTTTGGTTGCATGCACGCATAAAGAAGGTGGTAATAGTTGTAAGGCTGCTTTACTGTCTACAGCAGATATAAGTGCATTTTATGACAAAATCTATAAACACAAAACAGCTGCTGAACAGAATAGCTTTGTTTTCAAGTATATTGTCGCACAAGAGCCTAAACAGCGTAGGCCCAGAAACAAAAATAAGCCTAGAAGCCGTACCGTTACTAAATATTTCATACGACAGACAAGCGGTCGTATTCTAAATGTATGTAACAAAACGTTTTTGTCTGTAACGAGATTTTCTCGTAAAAGAATAAACACCTTAAGCAAACACATGGAAGTATATGGGGAATGCCCACATGAAAGGCGTGGTGGGGCTAGGTTAAATCCCAAACACACTGCGATAAAAGACTCAATGATTGCATACATTAAAACGTTTAGATGCAATGAAAGCCATTATGGCCGAGGAAAAAGTGTTCGTGGTTATCTTAATCCTGAACTTTCTATCAAAATGTTGTGGCGAATGTGGAAAGATAACCAAAAAATAGAAAACAAACCAATTGCTTCATTATCTAAGTTTTTCAAGGTGTTTCAAAACAACTTCAATCTCAGCTTCGGAAGCCCAAAGACGGATGTGTGCTCATTTTGTTACAAGACTAAGAACCAAATCAAGACGTCACGTGACCTTGCTGAAAAGGCTCGATTAATGACTCAGTATAGGCTACATACTCTTAGAGCTAAAAAAATTTATGAAATCATGAAGAAACAAGAAAACAATATAATAAGTGTTTCATTTGACATGGAACAAAACCAAACCACTGCCCAAATTAAGCATTGGTGAGGTCTTTTATGCCAGACAAATCTGGCTGTACAATTTGACGTTTGTTTTGATGGAAAACCAACAAAACACTTCCAACACATCTGTGTACACTTGGACTGAAGACCAAAGTGGTCGAGGTTCTAATGAAGTATGTTCGGCATTGAGTCATTTTTTGGAAAATCTTGAGAAAAAAATTGGCAAATGTACCAAAAATCTTTTTGACTCTGAGATTATTTTCAGATGCCTGCAGTGGGCAAAATAAAAACACAAATGTTATGATGTTCTTACTCAACTACGTTGCCAAATCAAGAACCTTTGCAAAAGTGGAACATTACTTTCCAATCAGAGGTCATAGCTATATGCCCCCTGACCGAGTATTTGGAAGATTTGAAAAGGAGTTACGGAAAAAAGAAACAATATTAGAGCCTAGTGAATATCACAAGGTATTTGCGACGGGTGCTACAGTAAATGTGTTAGGCATAGATTGGGTGGTCTCAAACTTTATGGAAGCTTCAAAGAAGGCCATAGTAAAAAGACTTCCCTTTAAAATGCGTGATCAACGTGTTCTCATCTACTCAAGAATGCATGACACTACTATTGACATTCAAAACACATATTGTGGTCTGCCAACAACAGTCAAGGTGACTAAATCACGTACAGTATTGAAAGAAGCGTACACAAACGTTCCTGTTTCGCCAGAAGAAAACCATATTAGTGAAAAGAAGAGACAAGATGTGAAGAAACTTCTGCAGTTTGTTTCACTCAGTCAATGTGCAAGACAGTTTTACCAAACTGCTCTGACTAACAATGTAGAAGGAGATAACGACAACAATATTGTACTACATGATGAAGAAGAGCCATTCCTTTAAACATTGTAACCTTAATGTTCACTCAAAAGACTTGACACATTTTAAAGATCATATTGTTGCTTTTGTTTTGTACTATGCATAAGTCTACATACATATTTTGTTCAGTATTATGTAAACATCACACTTAGGCCTGTCAATCTGGTAGGACTAATATTATTCAATTACATGTTTTTCAAAAAGTCCTCAGTCACTGACTAGTTTTCCAAAAAGCTCTTAGTCACTGACAAGTTTTCCAAATAGCTCTAAGTCACTGATGTTCCGTTTTCTTAACCTAATTACAGGTAATATATTGAACTCATAATCACAATAACTGCCTGAGAACATGTTCTTAATGTAAAACATTAGCATTATGTGGATTTTGTGCTTGACATTATCAAAATACACATTCACACCAAAAAAATTGTTTCCTGGAAAAAGTACATTTTTGACTTAGCCCCTTTTGGAATCCACCTCTTCAATTTTGAACAGCAATCTTTTCACATAAATTCATTACATAATTGTTATGCTTAAAGAGTGAAAATATGTTTTTAGATTAATAGGTTAATGGCAAGAATCTGAATGACCCAAGAGTCAGTTCAACTTGGCATCAGATGCGCTGTCCAGCCGCCAGTCGCATTGTATCGCCAAAAGAGGTGAGACACCTCTGCACTCCGAGGACTTCAACTTTGAATCACAACTGATCTTTGTCAACCTGGTACTTTTAATTATTCTAAATCGCTTTTAATTATCCTCGGAGCTTACCTCGTGGGATAGAGTGCTAATTTAATTTTAATAGAAATCCACTAGCTAGAGTTCGGTCATTACCGCAAAATCTTTATCCAACCACCAGGTGGCTCTGGATATCCCCTAAACCAATTCGTGCCATTAGGCTTTTATAAAGTTTACTTTTGTAACATCAAGTGTATAAGAGGCATTTAATTCAGTGGCATGTAAAAAATCTCATTACGAAATCACATGTACTTTTTAACACTCTTTACATGTCCGTGTCTTACTTCACCAGATACGCATGCCTATATACTTGTGGTGCATAGTGGTAATGAGTTATTTAACACATACATTAGTTAATATAAATGCAGAATACTTCCAAACTCTAAAAAAAAGCCTTAAGAAACTGTTGAATCACAAAACTTTCTACGCAAATTTAGGCTGCTTTGAAATAGTTATAGCAATGTAAAATATTGACATGATAAAGTTAATATTAAAACAAACGTTGGCTGTTATAAACCCCCCATTTATTCAGTTAGAAATTTAATAAACATGATTTATAAATGAGTTTTACACTGACATATTCAGCATAAAGATATTTAACAATTTGTATTATGAAAATTGGGTTGACCATGGCAAAAAATAACTTTATTTACTATGCTCTGGCATCAGTTTTTATAAATTAAATGTTTGTTCGAGTTTCACAAAGGTACTGTATGGGCCAGGAATCTTGCGAGCTGTCTGCGCGGGGGTGAAGGGGAAAGTGTGGTTCAAGGCCGGCAGAGGAAGTAGGGGTTGAAGGGGAAGGGAGTGTCATGCGATAGGAAATTCCGTCTCCCTTCCTGCGTTACTAACCGTGTGAAGTATATTGGCAGGTTAGTGTGCGACGAGTAATGGAGGCGAATGTAAAGCGTAGGAAAAGTAATAAAGTGATTCACAGCAAAGAGAGAGAAATTATTAGTAAAGTAATATCAATTTGTGATCAAGAAGCTCGTGAAAAATGCCTTTCGATTCCTATTCACAAAGCAACGGAACGTGCTGCAAATTATACAGATGTAAGCAAAGCAACAGTGATGCGTATTCGAAAGAAACAAATTGGAATGCCAAATGAACCGCATACAACACCAGGGAAAAAGAGGTAAGCCATGCATTTTAAACATGTTTAATGTGCATTAGTGATATTAAACAAAGGGTATTTATCATTGGTTATGTTAGTTTTACAATATATATCAGACGTGCATATGTTTTTTTTATTATTAAGATTGCTACAGCATAATTTTTTTATGTGCAGGCCACGAAAAAAACGCAAAATTGAGATCGACAGCTTCGATAAACGTGTCATAAGAGACACAATCCAGGAATTCTATGCGGTTAAAAAAGTTGTCCTCACAGTACGCAAATTGATTACCGTATTAAAGGAAAAGATAGGTTGGCAGTGGAGCCCTTCGTCGCTCAAGAGATTATTGCGAAGTATGGGCTTCGTCTGGAAACGGTGCGAAGACAGGCGGCGTTTGTTAATCGAACGAGCTGACATAGTGACGTGGCGCTCCAAGTACCTCACTCAAATTAGACAGTGTAGGTCTGAAGGTAAGGAAGTTTTTTACCTTGATGAGTCGTGGGTGGATACTAATCTCACATTCCAGAAATGTTGGCAAAGCAAAAATTACGTAACGGGAGTAACTAAAGGAAATGCAACCAAGAGGCTAATATTGGTTCATATTGGTTCAAAATGTGGATTTCTCCCAGGGGGATTATTGTTATACAAGTCAGGTACGACAGTCGGAGATTATCACGGGGAAATGAATGCTGCTAATTTTGAAAAATGGCTGTCCGAACGTGCTCTACCAAACTTGCCGCCATCTTCTGCTATAGTAATGGACAATGCGCCATATCACTCCAAACAAGAGGATAAGCCTCCTTCGAAATACAGTACAAAAAACGAAATGATTACATGGCTACAACGCAGAAGTGTAGAGTGTGATGAAAAAATGCTGAAATGTATGTTGATGGAACTATTAGAAAAACACAAACCAAAGGAGAAAATATTTCGGGTTGATCAACTTTTAAAAAATGCAGGACATCATGTCATTCGACTCCCACCATACATGTGTGAGTTCAACGCTATTGAATTAGCATGGGCAAAGATAAAGAGGTGCATTCGGGAATGTAATACCGTGGGACAGTTCTCTGCGCAAGCACTTCAGACGCACACACTGGATGCTGTTAACTCTGTAACAAAGTATGCCTGGGTAGGCTACTGCAATCATGTTCAAAAATTAGAAAACGAATACTGGAAGAGGGACTGCATCATAGACATGGCAATGGACCAGTTATTAATAAATTTACATGACGACAGTGACGATGACGAATTCCTTCCATCAACAAGTAACAGTGTAATGGACAACAG
The DNA here is from genome assembly GCF_032445375.1 of Bacillus rossius redtenbacheri. NCBI lineage: Eukaryota > Metazoa > Arthropoda > Insecta > Phasmatodea > Bacillidae > Bacillus > Bacillus rossius. Next base: position 115,627,303 of record NC_086331.1, read on the forward strand.
TGATGAAAATAGTGATACTGGCAGTGCTACATCGTGTTTGGCTCAGCCTTTGTAAGAACTGGTATTTATTCTTTGACTTATAGAGCTCTGGTAATATTTTAATGTTTCCATATTGCCTCGTTTCACATAACTAAGAGGTGCAATTTTGCCACTCTTGGCTTACATGAGCTGCGGATCTAACCAACACTGCCTTCACTGTGGTGAGTTTCGAAACTTTAGTCAATTTTTTTTACAGTCACGTCATGTTAGAATTATAAGTGTCTATATGTGTTCAGTGTAACAAAATGCCATTACGTTTTTACAGATACACATTTCAATGTTGTGCTTTCATTACTGCGCTGTATGTTTTTATAACGCCTAATATATAGCCGGGCCGTGCCTATTTCCGTGCGCGCCGCCCCTCCGCCGCTTCGTTCTGCCGATCCGTTCCGAGCAATGTTTGTTGTCGGAACTATGGGATGCAGCTCGCTACTTTCGTGGTCCCTACAGTAAACATAAATGGTGTCGGGATTAGCCTATTAGCGTACGTTCACATCTACACTCACACAGCATCTTACTTTGCAAATAGATATTTACATCGTAATCCATTGCTAATAAATATATTTTCCATATCTTATCTCTTCGCATGCACAGCGAAAGTCTACGAATTTTGGATTGTTAAATGTTAACTATCGTATGGCTGAAGAACAGATAATGGTCCAGGTCATGAATAAATTCCAGGGTACCTCCCTTATTTTCCCCGATGCATAATATTCCTGGGTAATTTCAGCTTTTCCCAACCAAACGTCCCTCCTAGTAAACCAATGGGAAATTACTTGAAGTAACACCAAACTATCTTAGAGAATATAATTTCAAAACATGTAAGGAAGTAAAAAAATAATTTTTAAAATTTTCTAGTTTTTTTTTTATGGAAAAAAAACCTGTTCCACAGAATTACCTTTTGTAGAGCCCACAATTAACACGGAAAGAAATATAAATTTAAATAATATTAATTTCAAAATCTCAGATCACTACTAGCCAAACAAAAGCGATTTCACAGCAGAAAGCGTGAATCTCAAGCTTTCAATAATATTATGGATGCTAATATAGCAAAGTATAATTCTGAAAGAAAGCTACTTTTCTGAAGGAAACAAAAAATTAAAAATCTAAAATATACCTATCCCTCACTTAGCACGGCTTCAGACTGTGCAAATTCATTTAGCACGATTTTAATTTTACTGCCCCAGTCTCAAATAGCACATCTGTAAACTTCAGTCATCACGAAATCTCGGCAGGGGAAAAAAAAAGTCTAGCACGATGCCACAAAGTCTATTTCAACTTCTGTGAACATGTGCTTGGGATACATTTAGCCAAACAAGGGGGGGAAGAGAATCGCGTGCAGGTGTGTCTACGCTATCGGCTGTTGTACAAACATCAGCTGTGGCAAGTTAAATTGCGGCTATGAAGTGTAAAGGACCATATGTTTTTTTACATACACGCGTATGCCGCCGTGCCGTACCATTGTCGCCTCGCCACAGACCGGGCCGTGAACTCAGTCTAGCCAGTGCAGGGAATTCACTCAAAAAAAAATGCAACGTCTGCCCATTCAGGTGCCGGTAACTGCACGTGCTTGATCACTCATAATGCATCGTGTTCAAGTATTTGAGACAAAACTAGAAGTATTACGGCACGCAGATTGTCATGAAGGCCACGCTTATGTTGGTCGCACTTTAGTTTTAAGCAAGTCAACTGTGCGCACAATTGTACGAAATAAGGACTCTTACCAAAAGTTTATATAAGTCTGATGCTGTTGTTTGTACTAGCGGGAATATATTTGACATTAGATACCGGAACAGAAATGAACAGATGATTCACGTGGAAAAGGTTGTTAAATGAATGTTACAATGAAAAACATAGGTAATCATTGGCCTGACAGGACTGGTGTGAACCAGGTGGTGATTAGCGAATAAAAACTTAAATTTCTGAAAAAATAAAATGTAATTATCCGGACAGTAGTATCGGTTTCACTGTCAGTAAAGGATTGTTTGGAAAGGTACGTGACGCGAGTTGAAGTTCACACCCGGGCGGGCAAGTCAGCCAGCCGACTGACGATAAAGTACATAACCACGTATCTCCCGTTACGCGGTGTCGTATTTGTCATACAAAGTACGATGGGAGGCATATAAAGATAAATGTGTGACATATTTATAGTTGAGTGTTATTCAACGCATTTATATTATGTAAAGTATATTCCTGCACAATTTTGGAACACATTAAATAAATTAGCCTTGCTATTTGTGGAAACTAATACTTAAGAATACACAATTTTGAATAACACAAGCATTATAAGGAACGAATTAGTCGTGCTAAGTGAGGGATAGGTGTACTTTATTTTACTTTCTGCCATGTTTTACTATCATTCTCTAAGAGGGCATTGTGATACTTCAAGAAGTTTACCAGTTATTTACTATAAAAAATGGCGACGTTAGGTTACGCCCTACAAATACACTGATATTGTGAGAATGTTCGGTTAGGTTAGGTAAATTAAAATAATTTACAATAATGTTAACAGTTGGTTAGGATGGGTTAGTGATATTTAATATGCTTTAAAATAGTGTGAATGGTTGGTTAGATGAAGCTGTATTAAAAATACTGTAAAAGTATTTAAACAATTGGTTAGGAATTACCAGTATAAAATGTAGCTAAATGACCTTCCGGTAAATATGTAGTTGAGAGGTATTTGCGAAAAAAAAAAGTTAAAAATCTGAAAATACTTTTATTATATGCTCTTTAAATTCCTCTTTACATTAAAACCGGCGGAGATAAGAAATTCCAAATACTTTAGGAGATATCGCCATTCTTAATTTTGCTATAGAAGATGTGTGTAATCATTCGACCGTCACCATTTTTGTTATTTTGCTGTGTGTTCGTGAATGCCTAATTAATTAAAGTGGTCGATTAGGTGAGGTCCGCTACATTATAAATACTTTGAAACTAAGGTGACATTAAAATAATGTGAATTAATTTTAATTATTCTTTAGTTTTAAATTATTTATAATGTAACTGACCTGACCTAACCAACCGGGACAAAGGATGGACAGTAGGAACTCATGTAATTTTTTTTTTATTATTACTTGCGCAACAATATTCAAATAACCAAGAAAACATTAATTGAAACATTGAAAACTCACCTAAGTTAGAGGAGGCTACAATTCCTTTGCCATTAGTAGAAAATGATGTAGTCGTTCAACTACATCGCGAAAAATAAAAAAATTCATACTCGTAAACAAGAAACAATAGTGAATGCCGCATGAATACACAGGTATTGTGATGAAATTATAAAATTTGATATCTCCTAAAGTATTTGGAATTTCTTATCTCCGCCGGGTTTAATGAAAAGAGGAAGTTAAAGAGCATAGAATAAAAGTATTTTCGGAATTTTTAAATTTTATTTAACAAATATAGCCTAACTATGAAAATTAAAAAATTCAATATCTTTTAAAGTATTTGGAATTTCTTATCTCCGCCAGCTTTAATGAAAAGAGGAATTTAAAGAGCATATAATAAATATATTTTCAGATTTTTAACATTTTTTTTCCGCAAATACCGCTAAACTACATATTTACCGACCTTCCTTACTATTGTATAGTATTTTTAATGTAACTAACCAACCATTAACACAATTTAAAAGTAGGTTCATCTAGTGAAGGTATCTCACAGAACCAACAATTCACATAATTTTACAGTATTTTAAAAGTTGCTAACCTAACTAAACCTAACCAAATCAACCATCCAGACTATTAAAGAAATTTGAATGTAGCTAACATAACCTAACCAAACCAAACATTGTCACATTTAACACTATTTTTAATGTACCTAACGTAAAATCTATAAAAAGGTTGATTACTAGTAAACTATGTACTTGTAGTATCACACACTCTCTTGGGATAATGATTGAATACCGTGTCACGAAGTAAAACAAATCATTTTAGAATTGTTACTATTATTTTTACAGAAAAGTGGCTCTTGTTCAGAATTACCTCACTATGTGCAACAGGTAAATAACACAGTATTAACTATATTAATTAAAGATAAAAAAATATATATATTTTTTTGTTAGTTATATCACCCTATTTTTAAAAAGCCCCTAAACTTCACAGTTACATACCTACATCTGCTATGTATCACAGTGACATAAACAAATTATGTAAGTTAATGACATAATATCTGTATCTTGACAACACCCTGATCAATTTGAGAATGTTACCACTACAATTACATTTACTGGTAAAAAGGAGACTTACCTCTCAACATCATCTGATACTGCAGATGCTTGCTGCGATTCCACGTTAGCAGAACTGTCAGGAAACGAATCAGCAGCTTTCGCTGGTTGATCCCTGCTGGAATGTGACACGCCAGGGGCTGGCTCCGATACAACGTTTTTGTGCGCCACAACAGCTTGGGCAGGCCTGGTGGCTGAGTGGGCAGACAAGGCAGAAGTGTTGGCAGCAACCGAGTATGTCTGCGCCACAGCACCAGCAATGGTAATGATGGCAGATGTGGTCGCACCGACATTAATGTACTGCTGGCTTGCAGGCATTCCCTGCCTCTGCCCCTGACTGACTCCCTGTGCCTGGTACTGTGGTGACATCACCTGTCGTTGCTGTTGTGGCTGCTGAACATACGTCGTCTGCACTGGGCCTTGTGGCTGCTGAGCCACCACATGCACGCTCTGCTGACGTGCATAACCTCCCTGTGAAACTGCAACCTGCTGCTGGCAGGCTGCCATGCTCTGGTTCTGCACTGCAGTGCCGGCACTCGAGGGCCTGAAACCCGCAGACTGCGGAACTGAGGACGGGTGCGGTGGCTGAACAAGATTCGGAGCGGGTGTCGATATTACAGGGCACACTTGTACTGGTACCTGGACACCTATCACTGGTGCAGCAGCAACAGCCTGTTGGCTGTGCATTGCGACAGGGACACGCTGCTGCTGCTGCTGCTGCTGCTGGGGCTGCTGGGGCTGCACATTGTGTTGTGGAGGGTTGGCTACGTGAACCTGCATGTGCGTCTGTGCTACAGCTTGCGGTGAGTGATGCACCTGAGGAACATTCTGCCTGGGCTGCTGCATGTTCTGCTGCTGTACAGTCTGCTGCGGTATGGTCTGCTGCTGTGGACGTTGTTGCACTTGTTGGGGAAGCTGCTTCTGTGCGACTACTGGCAATCCTGCACCAATGCTACCTGCAACCTGATATATTGAGACTGGTACACCTGATGTGTATGTCTGAGGGGAATACACTGGCGAGACTATAGAGTACGATGACACAACTACCTGTGCAGGCTGCAACAACTGAACATTTCCAGAGGAAGGTGCCACGAAACCACTCACGTTGGGTTGTGTCATATAGTATTGAACTTGAACTGGCTGCTGAGCTGGAATATGATGTTGCTGAATCACTTGTGGCTGAAGTTGATTTTGTTGCTGTGCAAACTGTGGCTGCAAACCCATCGGCTGATGCATCAACTGCTGTGACATCTGCCTCTGCTGAGGTATTTGGTGTGGTTGCAGCATCACGTTGTGCTGCATGACTGGCTGTTGCTGCACTAGCACTGTTTGTGTCATCTGTGGCCTCTGCTGAGGAATGTAATTTTGTTGCTGCTGCAAGTTTTGGTGTTGCAAGTTTTGCTGTTGCAAGTTTTGCTGTTGCAAGTTTTGCTGTTGCAAGTTTTGCTGTTGCAAGTTTTGCTGCTGCAAGTTTTGCTGCTGCAGGTTTTGCTGCTGCAGGTTTTGCTGCTGCAGGTTTTGCTGCTGCAAGTTTTGCTGCTGCAAGTTTTGATGCTGCAAGTTCTGCTGTTGCAATTTCTGCTGCTGTAAATTCTGCTGTTGCAAGTTGTGCTGCTGAAAATTCTGCTGCTGCAAACTCTGCTGCTGTAAATTCTGCTGCTGCAAACTCTGCTGCTGTAAATTCTGTTGCTGCAAACTCTGCTGCTGCAAGTTCTGCTGCTGCAAGTTCTGCTGTTGCAAGTTCTGCTGTTGCAGGTTCTGATGCTGGTGCTGTAAATTCTGCTGGTGCTGTAAGTTCTGCTGTTGATGTAAACTTTGCTGTTGCTGATGTAAGCTTAGCTGTTGATATTGTACATTTTGTTGTTGCTGATGCTGTAAGTTGTGTTGCTGTTGATGTGGCAAGCTCTGATGATTTGAGCTCTGCTGCTGATGTTGTAAGCTCTGGTGGTGTTGATGTTGCAAACCCTGCTGTTGATGTTGCAAACTCTGATGATGTAGGTTCTGTTGTTGCTGTTGCTGTTGCTGTTGCTGTTGCTGTTGCTGCTGCTGCTGCTGCTGCTGCTGCTGCTGCTGCTGCTGCTTCTGGTAATTAAAGTTCTGCTGCTGGAGTTGAAAGTTCTGCTGCTGATGTTGCAGGTTCTGTTGGTTTTGCAGGTTCTGTTGGTTTTGCAGGTTCTGCTGGTTTTGCAGGTTCTGTGGGTTTTGCATGTTCTGGGGCTGTTGGTTTTGCAGCATCTGCTGCTGATGTAAGTTCTGCTGCTGATGTACGTTCTGCTGCTGATGTATGTTCTTCTGCTGCTGCTGCTGCTGCTGCTGCTGCTGCTGCTGCTGCTGATGTTGTACATTCTGCTGATGTTGTACATTCTGCTGATGTATGTTCTGCTGCTGTAAGTTGGGCCTTGCAGTCATTCCATGAGTCATTTGTGGTTGAGATACATTCTGAATCACTTGTTGAGCCCCTGATACATTCTGATAGCCTTGAAACACAGTCTGCTGCTGGAAATGTTGGTTGACAGCCTGCACTGTTGCAGCACGAAGTTGTTGTACTGTCTGCGGCTGAATAACTTGCTGTGCACTGGGTGTTTGAACACGCTGTGTAATGTTCTGACCAGACGACATCTGACAGAATGTCGCTGGAGTTGTCTGGCAGGCAGAAATTCCAGAATGTGATCTCTGTTGCCCCAACATCGCAGATATGGCTTGGTAATCAACTGAAATTGGACTTCGTAAAATTTTTGATGGATCATTATCACTCCCTGCTTTGTATTTAGATTTCATGTCAGCCACAACATAGTGCACTGTCCCACTCATTAATGATTCCATTACTTCAGTAGATCTTATATTCATTACTGAATGATGAGTTGCCGAGTGATCCAAATAATCCATGCAAGTCCACCTACCACGTTTAAATGGTTCAGTACTTTCAATTTTCACCACTTTGAAGCGGTCATTACGTGGAGGATTTTTTGTTTGAGGCTCTGTTGTTTTAGTATTGCTAGGTACACTCATTACACTTGGCCTTGTTGTTTCAGTTGAAGTTACTCTCACATCACTGCTACCTACAGTGTTAGATGTGACAGTTGTAGACGGAGCATTACTAGTACTAGTAGGTGCTTCAGTATTTCCAACAATAGCTAAACCATACTGAGAACTTGTAGGAATAACAGTCGCACCACTAACAGATGTGCCAGTGGGATTGAAAAACACATCTTCCTTTGAAAAAGTATCTTCCGAGAAGCTTGGCGTTTCATTTTCTATGTCAGTTATCCTGGAATTATCAATAACATCAGACATGTCATCTGTATGAGACTCATCCAGGTCGTCAGCAGAATCATCCCCACCATCGTTACTTGAACGTGATCCAATTGTAATACTTGTAATCTGAAAGGATGAGCTTTTCTTGGTCTGGGTATTGGATGTACAAGTTGACAGCGATGTTGGGGGAGTTACACTCTTTTCTTGTTCACAAACACGAAAGCTTTCGGTGGTAATGCCTCCCGTTGGTACACCATCCTTTTTTGTTTCCGAATTCTTCGTCAACTGTTCTAAGTTCTCGCCCACATTCATATTTACAAACTATTGCTAATGTTCCTTCTACGAAAAAAAAATTAAATAGTTCTGGTTAGGTTATACCAAAATGTCAGTTTAAAATAAACTCTTTTATCTGGCATAAATGGGTGGAACATCATACAAAAAAAAAACATGTCATACCACTTATTAATTACATCAAAACTAACACACTCCATTTCATTTTAAACACGTATTTCTACTACAATAGCGGCAATTAATAACACTTCGCTTAGACACCGCCTTGGATGTTATATTATTGTGTTCATCACCTTGGTCAAGTTCCATATGTATATGACCAACACCAACATAAACAAACTGTAGGAATCCATGATGGTTTTACACTAAAAACCTGTTTAAAAACATCAACCCAAGATTATTGAGACACATTTTTAAATATTAAAAAGACAGAAATCAATAAAAATAACTTCAATTTGAGGACAAACAACAATGTCCAAAATATTTTTTAACCAGAAAATATTTTTGGTTTAAATAAACGTAATTTAAAAAAATTCTAACTAAAAATTAACCTCACCAACCAATAAGTATGTATTAATTCAGAGGGATCAAACCAAGGATTGTCCGAAATTAAAACATAATTCCAGCCTTAGCCCAAGGCTTTCTTAACAATTTGTACCATCCACAATTTTAAGCTGGGCCGTGAGATATTCTGTATATACTTTTAACTACTCAGCAATAAACCAGAAAATATTTAAGTTTGAAATATAAGTACTTAAAAAAAACACAAACTAATCATGGACCACTGAAGCCAGATTGTTATTATAAATTTTAATTCATAGGGATCAAACTAAGGATTGTCCACACATAACTTATTATTACAGCGTTAGCTCAAGGTTTTCTTAACAATTTGTACCATCCACAAATTTCAGCTGGGCCGTCAGATCTTCTGTACATACTTTTACCAACAATAAAGTGTGCGGAATGACTGAAGTAGTCTGCGCGAAATGTGCTTGAATTGAATAATTTTTTCCGTCATGCTCAATAGAAAAAAAATTGTTTTACAATAAACATACAAATGTGAAGGTTCTACTCAGCAATAAACCAGAAAATATTTAAGTTTAAAAGATAAGTATTTAAAAAAACACTAACTAAACTAGGACCACTGCTGCCAGATTTTTATTATAAATTTTAATTCATAGGGATCAAACTAAGGATTGTCCACACATAACGTTTTATTCCAGCGTTAGACCAAGGCTTTCTTTACAATTTGTAATATCGACATTTTAAAGCTGGGCCGTGAGAAATTCTGTATATACTTTTACCAACAATAAAGTGCGCGGAATGACTGAAGACAGCTGCGCAAATTTGAGCTTGAATTGAATAATTTTTTTCTTCAATGTCAGTCAAGAAAAAAATTGTTTTACAATAAGCATACAAAATTGAAGGGTTTACTCAGCAATAAACCAGAAAATATTTATGTTTGAAAAATAAGTACCTGGAAAAAAACACTCACTAATCATGGACCACTGCAGCCAGATTTTTATTATAAATTTTAATTCATAGGGATTTAACTAAGGATTGTTCACACATTACTTATATTCCAGCGTTAGACCAAGGCTTTCTTTACAATTTGTACCATCCACAATTTTAAGCTGGGCCGTGAGAAATTCTGTATATACTTTTACCAACAAAAAAGTGCGCGGAATGACTGAAGTAGCCTGCAAAAAATGTGCTTGAATTGAATAATTTTTTCCGTCATGCTCAATAAAAAAAAAATTCTTTTACAATAAACATACAAAAGTGAAGGTTCTACTCAGCAATAAACCCGAAAATATTTAAGTTTGAAAAATAGGTACTTAACAAAAACACTGACTAAACGTTAACCACTGCAGACAGACTTTTATTAAAAATTTTAATTCTAAGGGATTAAACTAAGGATTGTCCACACATAACTTATTATTCCAGCGTTAGCCCAAGGGTTTCTTAACAATTTGTACCATCCACAATTTTAAGCTGGGCCGTGAGATCTTCTGTATATACTTTTACCACCAAAAAAGTGCGCGGAATGACAAGTAGCCTGCGCGAAATGTGCTTGAATTGAATAATTTTTTTCTTCATTCTCAATCAAAAAAAAATTGTTTTACAATAAGCATACAAAAGTGAAAGTTCTACTCAGCAATAAACGAGAAAATATTTGGGTTTGAAAGATAAATACTAAAAAAAAAAAAAACACTTACCAAACATGAACCACTGCAGTCAGAAATTATTATTAATGTTAATTCATAGGGATGAATTTTAGGATTAGCGACAAATAACTTTTTATTCTTGCGTTAGTTTAAGGCTTTTATTAAAATTTGTACCATCCACAATTTTAAGCTAGGCCGTGAGATATTCTGTTTATACTTTTACCAACAAAAAATGCGCCGAACGACTGATGTAGACTGCGCAAATTTCTACTTGAATATAATATATATTTTTTTAAATCATTCTCTTTTAAATTTAATTTTTAACTTATAATTACATTTTATTGGGAAATTTTTATTCATTTATAAACCAGAAAATATATTTGTTTAAGAAACGTTCTTAAAAAAACATTTAGTAATTATAATCCTCTGCATTCGGAAATGATTATGCATTTACCGTATTAATTCATAGGATGGTCTGAACATTACACACAGATTAGGTTTTAGCTGAAGGCTTCCTTAACAAATTTCACTATCCAAATTTTTCAACAGCGTCGTTAGTTTTTCTGTATATGCTTTTACCAACACTAAAGTGTGGAAAATGACTGAAGTAATCTGCGCATAATATGCTTAAATTGAATTTTTATTCATTATCTAATGAATTAAAAACGTTTAAATATATACATACTAAAGCGAAATATTTACTTGTCTTTAAACGGGAAAATATTTTTGTTTTAAAGAAACGTACTATTAAAATAACTAACTTAATATTAATCTCTTTAACCAGTAAGTATAATGCATTTATTAATTCATAGAGATCAAACCAAGGATTGTTTGTAGATTACACAAAGGCTTACATTATAAATTGCCTATCCGAATATTTTAAATGGTTTATTTGAGAATTTTTATTGTAATTTTACTATAAACTGAGTGCGTTGAATGGCTGCAGTAGCATTCGTGAAACATATTATGTATTCTCTTAATCTTTTAAAATCACTGATATATTTAAAAAAAAAAAACATTATTATAAAAATAATTGACTTTAACATTGACTTTATCATAGAACTTGTCATAAATTTTTTTTGTTTGTAAAAAAAATTAATTCAACATTGCTAAATAAATTTCTGTACATGTATTCACTGAAAACGATCAAATAAATGATTTTCCGAACATAACACATACACCCATTTATACCCATATGCTTTTCTAACAAAACCCTTAATCCTCCTTTTTTAACTTCGCGTTTACATTTACTTTATATGTTTGTACATACAACTGACAGCGACGATGACTGAAGTAGGCAGCACGAATTTTGTTCTAATTTCAATTATTTTTCAGTTTTTGAGGATAATTTAGCATTATCACTTTTATAAAATAACTTAAGTTAAAGCTTTTGTTAAATAATATATTTTCAATTATTTATTTATTTTTATTCTGTTTTAAAAACACTACCTGAATAAATACCTACAGCTGTTATTTAGTTTATTTCGTCACAATATAAGCAACGACAGTTGTATGACACAAGGTGTAATATTGAAAATCATTTTAGTGTTGGACTAATATGTAACTATTTTTAGGAAACAACCGAAGTCATTAATGCAAGTTAACGATTCTAAATAAATAATTACTTTAATAATAACTCTCTTTTCAAGTGAGCGGTTTTGAGAGAAAACTATTGTGCACAACCACTGAAAATAAACTGTAAAATAAACAGTGAATTTAACCAATTATTGTGCTATTAAATATTTTTTTTATAACTTATATCTTCCTACAGCCTTGTAAGATGTGAACTACGGTCACATCATTACCCTGGACAGTTACTTGCCGTCGGAGTGATTCACTCAGTTTCTAGTGTGAGGCTAAGTTACATTGCACGAGTGTCGGTGGGTTTGGCTACGTGAGGCTTGGTTTCATGTGACACCTTACGGCCGTGATATAGCGACCAAGAAGACTGAGCGAGTGTTGGAGATTGGAACCAGGTCTGCCAACTATCCACCTGCCTAGTGAGTCCCTACTCGCCTGAGGACCAAGGCGAGTACCACAACTTAAAGCGTCGTTTGCTGATCAGCAGTGGGTACCCTACACCCGGAGTCCAGGGAGAGGTTTGGAATTGGTACCGGGTCACCAGCGAGTAGCAGAGCCGCGAGCGAGTCGCAGTCCAGGCCGCTGGTCGTGGCTGATCCTGGGGTTGCGCCCAGGACCCAGAGGAGGAGAGAGGACCAGGCAGAAGCTCAGGCATTCCTGGACGAGATGAACCATCGCCTGGATATGCGGCCATATCGCTGAGCCGCGGACCGAGAGGCAGTAGTACCCATTGCCCGCCCGAGTACCTATATTGGCGTCGACTGACTGGTCTCTTCGTGAACTAGCGAAGTTAAAAAGGACTGAGGCTGCCTGTATTATTAGGACTGTTAGTGTTCAGAGGGCAGCCTGTCGTAATAATATATAAGTTATAAATGTAATTTCCATGTGGTTTATGTATTTTAATACCAGCTACACATTAGGTTTAATTAATAGCTCACCGAGGATGATTGTTCTTTAAGACCTGTTGTGTTTATCTTATGGCCAAGGTATGAGAGAGATTTTTCGTGGACTGGGAGCAGTGTATGGTTTTTGCCTACTCGTGCCTGAACTGAGTTTATTTTGTTACCAGAGTAGTGGCCAACGAGTCGCCAGCAAAACGAGAGAAAGGGAACGCAGGCCATGTTGGAAATTATGTTTAAACTATTTGTATTGTCATGATTGAAATAATGACTAGCTCGAGTTCATTCTGTTGTGAGTGGCCGAAGCGCTGGCACCTGCTGCACTGCGTGGGGCGCCGGACGCCTGTAGCGTCCACTCTTATGAGCCGCCTGCGAGCTCGCGTAGGGCGCGAATGCGCTCATGATCGCAGGCCTGAGGCACCATCTCTCTTCTGCCTGGTCCCGCGGTTTTCCAGAAACCACAAGTTATAGACAGACAGTCCTGGAGGAAGTCGGTCGGGGTGTGTCTATTCACGCCGCGTAGCACGAATCTGCGCGGGATCTCGTCCCTCTGAAGGGGGCCCGAGTGTTGGGCGCCTTGACCGCGCGGTGATACTCGGCGATGGAGCCGTGATTACCTGTATTTCATCACGGCTGCGGTTTTGGTACGTGTGCTCCTTTGAGCGCATGAAATACCCGCGGGTACTGGTGCCCCTGGTCACTAGGGAGGGAGGGGGGCTGTCGGTCGTAGAGACCTCCCGACCGTGGTAACCGGCCGTTCGCTCGTGCTCAGCCCTGAAGGGGCCTCGCCGTCCATCATTGTAGTCGCTCACTCATTGTTCGTGCGACGGTCGCCTATTCACTCAGGGCCACCCACTGACCTTCCCCCGGGGCTAGTTAACTGGGTTCAGACTAGGCTACAGGAAAGCTATATCCCAGAAAACAATAGTTTGTGAAAATTTTGCCCAAAGATGAATTTTTGCACAGTGGTAGAGTCAACTATGCTAAATAATATATCGAATGTTTACCGCTGTAGCCATTGTGTGTATCACCGAAAACGTGCAGTTAGGTCCCAGATGACAGCGACTCACAACAGTCCATTAAATTGCTTCTCATTTACGCAGTTTTTAACATAGCCTCTCCATAAATGCATCAAAATAATCTAGAAACACTATTTAACACATTTATATTAAAACATGTGCCAAATATTAGTATAAAAGGTATGATAGAAATTGATGAAGTAATAAAAAAAGTGTTTTTTTTTTTATCTCAGTCAATGACATAAAAATATTAATCACATTAAAATTAATGGTCCGATGTAATAATTACCTTGAAAAAAGTTTGTGCATATTTCGTAAGCTGAAATGTGATATATTTGAAGAGGCTTGTGTAATTTATTAAATCGCTAGAGCGATCCGAGTGTAGCAGTGTTGTGTACGTATTGCGACAGTGCTACAGCTGCAAAGGCTGGGGTGACTTTCGCTCCCATGAAATCCAGGTTTTGTAACCTATGAAATATTCACCCCTAACTGAGATTTGGTACAGTTGTGATATCATCTTTTTCTAGTTACATGTGAAATTAACCTCCGCAAACCTTGTGCTTTACACCAAAAAGGTAAAGTGAACTTTGAATAATAGCTTCTTGAGTGCTCCACAATATTGCATTCCGTAAACGTTATTACTGTAGTAAACCAAACAAAATTATTCTAAATATATTATTCAACGTGATATAATTGAAAAATGTTTCATATTATGAAATATATATATATTTAATTATAAAATTAATGAAAATACAGATAACATAAACCTGAATGGACCGACTTAAAAGACGTTAGAAAAGATTGTTGCATGATTCTTAAGCATTAAAATGGTATATTGCTCTGACTCAATTGATATGACCGGTGAAAGGTTCCGAGCGGCGTAGTGCGTATTGTACTGCGGGAGCCTAAAGTTGCTCGGGTTGGGGCAAATTTCGGTCTTAGGGAACTAAGGTTTTTAATAACGCTGTATTTTTCAACAGTGGTAGAATCAACATTTTTTTAGTAACATATCAAAAGTTTTCTCCTGCAAACCTTGTGCATCACACATAAAACGTGCGGTTATGTCGTGCTTAGATGTTGCGAAGGCCCTGCGTCGCATTAAAAGTGATGCGGTTGGTAATGACAAACCATTTGTTGTACCTGTGTTGGAGCAAATTTTTAATGCAACACTTACTACAGGTCAATATCTGACTATATGGAAGTACTCGTTTATTAAACCAATTCCAAAAATTAAGTCTCCAGAATAATCCAAAGACTTCCACCCTATAAGCATCCTACCTGCTGTTTCCAAAGCTCTTGAACACCTGGTGCATCAGCAAACTGTACATACCTATGAAAAGAAAATCTTTTAGATACTTTCCAGTCAGGTTTCAGACCTGGTCACAGCACCACTACTGCCCTAATTATTGCTATGGATAATATACGTCGTTTTATTGATAAGGGGGTACTAACGATTTTAATGCTGCTTGACCTCAGTAAAGCTTTTGATTCGGTAGACCATGCCCTTTTACTAAGTAAAATTTCAGTTCTCTACAACTTCTCTCATAGAGTTTGGCTTGGTTCGAATCCTATATTAGCGGTCGTTGCCGATGTGTCGCCCTTGATAGTGAATTGTCCTGTTGGCTCCTTGTAAAATCGGGAGTTCCTCAGGGTTAGATTCTTGGTTCACTTATATTTGCAATTTTTATTAATGACTTACCTAAATGCCTCAAAACTTGCCAATATCACATGTACACAGATGATGTTCAGATTTATCTTCATACCAAAGTTGTTGTATATTTATTAAGCTTTAAAGTTAAATATTGTGAAGAGGCGTTCCAGTAACGAAGACTGTGCGAAGACAGTGACGGGACCCTAGTGCGCGGCTGAGTGGCGGACGAGTCTGCGAGTGGACAGGTGCGAGGTTAGGGGCGAATCGCTGTTGAGCCTTGCTCCTGTGAAGAGGTGAACTGCGGACTTGAAGAGCAATTAGTGACTTGTGGACAGATATCAAGTGTGGATATTTAATCAGTTCTGTAAATAGAGAAAACCATAAAATAATTATTTGGGCTATCCTTCACGAACCCTGTTTCCCCACGAACTCGTAACAATATTTATACTAGCTGTGCCTGCGACTCCGTCCGCGCGGGCGTTCGGTTAGGGATAAATTACCCATACAGCACAAAATGTTACAGATATGTTTCAGAAATATAACTTTTGAAACATTGTAACATGTTTGAAACATTTCGCAACCTACCTGAAACATCTCGGATATATTTCAGAAACGTCAAAATGTCCGCCCTGTGAAATATTTCAATGAAACCTCCCTGCAACATCAAATGGTAATGTTTCTGAAATGTTTCCACTAATGTCCCATCAATATTTCTGAAACATTTAACCGAAATATTTCCATAAATGTTCTGAAATACATACAAAATGTATCATGTGACCTAAAATACCTCTGGAAATTAGGATGACTGAGGGTATATTTATAATTTAAAATAGTATTGCACTTTAATAGATACCATAATGTTACAGCTGCATTGGTCAGCTAGTTGCAGTGAAGTGCAGTGACTGTGTTCCAATTCATCACAGCATGCCCTCGTACACTTCCTCTTGATCACTTAGTGCATAATGCCCCTTGACCACTCCCTTAGAAAGTGTTAATCGGTGGATTGATATGATCTTGTTCGTATCTTCTTGTTTTCGTCAAGTTTTGCTTGTCCTTAGTAATGTGTCGTTTTTTGATTATATAAAAAAATAGATATTGTAATATTATTTTGTTTGAAATTATTTTAAAGATGTGCTCTGGTATGGCATATAATGTAAATTTTTGTCGTTTTTAATGTAATGATAATTGATTATATTACTTAATAATTTGGCTTGTACAATTGCTGAAAAACCAATTAAAAATCTACTTATAATTTCTAATGTAAGATTAAAAAGGCCTGCCAACAAAATCCAACAATTCATGTAAATTAATGAAACCATATTCTCCACCCTACTGAGCTAATTTTATATATATGAACCAAGTTAAAGAAATAATTTAATTAATCTAATTAGACATCAGATGTGTTCCCAGGTCAGCGTACCAGACTTGCCTAACATTAAGTTTACAAACTATTTTATTATTTTAAAAACAAATTATGGTCATGAAAGTAAAATTTAAATAAGTCTTCAGTATGCTTGCAAAGTGAATGAAACTTACATGAATGTCATAGGAAGCCCAGCACTGGTGTCCATGGTTCCTGTCCATTGCATTTTATTTTAATGGGGAATTTGAATGTGATATAGTGGCAGGCAGGCATGCATCTACATCACTAATATACCTATATACAATACACTAACATATTATAATAGAAAATTCCTACTTGTATGTTGCACAGGAAACCGGTATTAACATAATGAACAGCCATGAGACTTGACCTGTGCTCGTATTGTGATGTACTTTTCTCCTTATTTAATGCTATAGTAAGTATATATGGCTGGTGCTTATGATTTGTACATTTGCAAGAAAAAAATGTGTGCTTGAAAACCCTCAAAATACATGTAACAATTTTATGTTATAATTAATGTCTTTTTCTTCTTAAACACACACATACTAATTTACAGAGGGTCTAAATATGAAACAATGCAGTCTTAATACAAATTCATCATATAGCTTTATAATCGACATATTGTTTTCCATTTCACACAAGCTCAACATAAATGAGACTGGACTGGAATCGGCTGTCCTCACTAAACGAAAAACTTGTCTGACCAGCCTAAATGAAGTGAGATGGTGGTGTAGTAGTGGAATATAAATGGGAATGAAACAAATGTGCGTTGAGAAATACTCTTTAACATTGCAATGTCACTTTTCCCAATTGAAAGACTTATTGTATCAGACAAGAGCTCAAATTGATCCAGCTTCCCTAACATTGAGTGGCCAGTGACTTGTTGAAGATACAATAGTGGCAGTCCATAAAAATTCTGGTTTCCGTAATTTTTTCTATAAAAAGCATGTTCAATTTAAGCACTTTTCGCGCAGGTTACTTCAGTCATTCGGCGCACTTTTTTGTTGGTAAAAGTATATACAGAAGATCTCACGGCCCAGCTTAAAATTGTGGATGGTACAAATTGTTAAGAAAGCCTTGGGCAAACGCTAGAATAATAAGTAAAGTGTGGACAATCCTTAGTTTGATCCCTATGAATTAAAATTTATAATAAAAATCTGGCTGCCGTGGTCCATGATTAGTTAGTTTTTTTTTTTTAAGTACTTATTTTTCAAACTTAAATATTTTCTGGTTTATTACTGAGTATACCCTACACTTTTGTTTGCTTATTGTAAAACATTTGTTTTCTTGACTGACATTGAAGAAAAAAATTATTCAATTCAAGCTCAAATTTGCGCCGCCGTCTTCAGTCATTCGGCGCACTTTTTTGTTGGTAAAAGTATATACAGAAGATCTCACGGCCCAGATTAAAATTGTGGATGGTAAAAATTGTAAAGGAAGCCTTGGGCAAACGCTGGAATAATAAGTAATGTGTGGACAATCCTTAGTTTGATCCCTATGAATTAAAATTTATAATAAAAATCTGGCTACAGTGGTCAATGATTAGTTTTTGTTTTTTTAAGTGCTTATTTTTCTAACTCAAATATTTTCTGGTTTATTGCTGAGTAGAACTTTCACTTTTGTATGCTTTTTGTAAAACTTTTTTTTTTGACAGGCATTGAAGAAAAAAATTATTCAATTCAAGCACTTTTCGCGCAAGCTACTTCAGTCATTCGGCGCATTTTTTTGTTGGTAAAAGTATATACAGAAGATCTCACGGCCCAGCTTAAAATCGTGGATGGTACAAATTGTAAAGAAAGACTTGGGCTAAAGTTGGAATAGTAAGTAATGTGTGGACAATCCTTAGTTTGATCCCTATAAATTAAAATTTATTATAAAAATCTGGCACTGTGGTCCATGATTAGTCAGTGTTTTTTTTAAGTACTTATTTTTAAAACTTAAATATTTTCAGGTTAATTACTGAGTAGACCCTACACTTTTGTATGCTTATTATAAAACAATTTCTTTCTTGATTGAGAATGTAGAAAAAAATTATTCAGTTGAAGCATTTACGCGCAGGCTATTTCAGTGATTCGGCACACTTTTTTGTTGGTAAAAGTATATACAGAAGATCTCACGGGCCAGGTTAATATTGTGGATGGTACAAATTGTAAAGTATACCTTTAGCTAACATTGGAATCTTGTGTTATGTTCGGACAATCGTTAATTTTATTCCAATGAATTAATATAATTTTAATATTTCATTTGTAAGATTATTTGTGTAGGTTGAGTATAATCTCTATATTACTTTGAAAAAAATAGTTGCGGGTTTTGGTAATAATACTCTGTGTTTATTAATTGCTTTGCTTTTGTATTTTTGACTATTTTTTTCATTTGGCTATGATGTTTTTGGTTGCGGTAGTATTTTGCTCTGCCCATCACCCTGCGCCATCTTGTTTCCGGTGTTGTTGTTGGTATATACAATATAGAACTTTACCGAGCTGTGGTAACCTCAAAAGTCACAGAATCTGAAAAATGTTTTTACAGGAAGGTAACAAAACAAAATCGATTTTGATATTTATTAAAAAAAACTACACATTTACACAACAAATTATATTAAAAAGTATAAATCAAAATTAAACCAATCAAACTTGCCGTCACCCGACCTCTGTGAAAGGTCCGGGGGGTACCTGACGGGCGCTATGGGCGTCGCGATGCTCTTGTTGTCCGGAGGGGCGCCAGGCTAGCGGGCTGCTAGGCCGTTGATGTTGGGTCGTGGGTACTCTGCCCCCGCGTGCCCCGCCAGGTACACAGCTTGAATGTAACCTGAATGGTTCTACCTTGACTGTGAAGGCCGCTCAGCCGTGTGGAGGACGGGAGATTACGGAAAATGATATACGAGTTGGCGAGAATACATTTAATTTGGGAGTTTCACCGGGGGTCTATGTGGGTACACGGTACGCTCTACAAGTCCGCTCCGCGGTTCAGCCCCGCTACAAAAATTCTCACCAACACCTGTTAACAAGGGGAAAAAAAACAACACCACGTGACAATGGTTACCGCTGCAGTCTCGCGGGACGTGGGTCGATGCTCGCTGGAGACGGCCAGCGCCGAAAGTTAACGGGTGCAGGGGGGGCTCTATGAGCGGGCTCCTAAATTCGGCGAAACACTTACGTGTGTGCAGCCGGCAGGCATATGCACGGAGTCCTATAAACACTTTCGCTGGAGCCGGCCAGTACCGTACGTTCTGTGATACGATACATAGCGCGGTATCACATTGAAGATGGTCGGGATAGGCCCGGCTCCGCAAAATACGCGCCGAGTCGACGTGGGCAGCGGTGAATTAACAAAAGGTTTTAAATTTAAAGATTTAGTACAGAAAAAAATAATCAAAGAAAGAAAACTTGGATGCTGCCCACGGACACACGTCTGTTCCCGGCGAGGAGTGGTTGGAGACTGCCGGACATGGTCGCCTCGCAAGGAAGAGAAACTTTCTCTTCTTTGTGAGTCGGCATCAAAAAACTTATATTAATTTAATTTACTCTATTACCAGTTAAAACATTTTCCAGGTGCCCAATTAAAATGTAGCACCTGGTAATTGGGTGCTTAAGGCTTAACAATGGTTTTAATGTATTTAATTATTTAAATTGTGACATCAAGTTGGCGACTGTAAATTTACTAACATATTGTCCCACTGCGAATTGTTTTAGAGGGATTTCTCCTATTCTGACTTGATCATAGTCACGGGCATTTTAACTAAGGCCAGTGGCCGCGGTGACTGTTAATGAGGTTTGTTGTCTGCTCCGTGCGTGGTGTACTCGCCCGGAGTGGCTACGACGCACTTATTACATGTCGGGTAATTAGTAATTTCGTACTAATGACTTTTCCCTTAATTGAATTATGGGTTCGAGCCTCCAGGGTTCCGTACCTTTAAATTTCATTATGTCTATTGGGGTCACGCCCGAGGCGCTCGCCTGACTCAATCCGGCTGGGCAAGGGGCGCGCTCCGAAAACGGGATACGGTACTGGCGGTGCGGAGCACGGGCTTAACGGCAATGGTCGGTACGACGTCAAACTTATCAATTAAAATATAAAATTGTTATATAGATGATAGTAATTTTTTTAATAATATTATTTCGTTTACGTAGTTTGCTCCTTCTACTACAACTGCTCTTAAGCTCTTAAGACGCCCTATCTAGCTATTTTATATTCGTATCACTTGTGATTTATTTTGATTTGATAAAAAAAAAAGGCAGCGCAAGACGGAGCCTAGCAGTAAATAAATATTATTGCTAGTGTATAACTTTTAAATGTTTATATGACAAGATATTAACAAAGACGAAATTTATTACGGGCAAATATGGCACAAATCAAAGTTTTCTGCGGATGTAATACTCTCGTAACTAAATGTAGGTAAACGATTTATTATCTAAAATGATGTCAATAAGCATTAAAGAATGATGATTTGGTATTGCGATAGAAAATTTACAACTTACTTTAAACTATTAACTAGTATATAGGGTCTCTAAAATCCAAATTTTTAAAGTAAATACACAAAATAATATTAACACAACAGTACTTCCACACAAACTATATTCAAATGAGATCACAAATTTATTGTAAACAAATAATATAAATAATTTTATAATATGCAGTACAAAATTTTAAAATAATATGAATGGCGAGTTATACTTTGTACAAAATAGAAGGTAGCTAGTTTGGCCTAACTCGTCAACAATGAAGTCATTAGAGATAGAGAAACTTATTCAAACAGACAATGGGGTTTTGGATTGTAACTTCTATGATCTATGTTATGAAACCAGCCAAGAATGCACCTGAAGTAAGTTAAGAACCATGTATAACCATAATCAGAAAGCCACACCAGGTCAAACCAGGTTCTTTCCATTTGAATACTTAACAATAGAGGCAAAGATGCAAAGGGGTATTTTCAATAACAAATAACAACGTAGTCTGAGAAGTAGACTTTAATAAAAATATATATATATATATATATATATATAAATATATAATATATACAATACATGAAACTTTTAACTGACTCTCTATGCAGATGTTCTTGGAGATTTTTGCTGGAAAAAAAAAGAAGAAAAAACAATTATTTTTAACTTGTTTCAGGTCAATTCCCATACAGCACACTTGGTGTAAGAAACGTCGCATCGACGTGGTAATGTCGAAATGTGGTCACGTCACCAAAACCGACGTCGAATCGACGTGGTCTTTGAAACCATGAAGTAAGTGTACATTGTCCACGTCGGAGCGACGTGTTTTTCTGTTTCTCTGAGGTTCGAGTCGCCTACACGACGTCGGTATGACGTCTATCTTTCGACCATCATGTTCAGTTTTAGAAAGTAATAACTGTATAATTAATTAATGTAAAATTATAATAATATAACATTATTAAATGTTCATTGTCCTTTTTACTAAATGTAATAAGTATTTTTTAAAAATTAGATTTCAACTGATGTTTGAATTGTTTCTGCGCAGTTGGTCATTTGCTCATTTCCTGTTAATGGCGTGTTTTTGGTATGTTATTGGCACGGCCGTGGTTATTGGTGTTGTTTTGGACTAGTTTGGTAAGTTTAGATTTGTAACGGCTAGGTACTATTTAATGCAGTTTTGTTTGTTATGTTTAGAATGATGAAGTGTATATTTATGTTGTGGATTTACGAATCCTATCTCCAATGTTGTATACATAACCTCCATAGACACACTTCACGTACGGCCGTTTCCGAATATAACATGTTGGGCTTGTGTACACAAATGTTCCCGTCACTTTTTGTGAATAATATATTGAGGACTTATTTTGTTGGTTTTTAAAAGCATTCGCAGGTGTATTGTAGAATATATACAAAATAGGTGCTTATTCATGAAAGAGCAGCTGTTATATTTTATTATTTTAATTTTGTAATGCTTTTAATACTTTTCTTGTACCTGTTTATGTGGTTGTATTCATGTTTATTTGTAATTTTCTTTTGACATATTCTATACCATTGTATGGTTTATTGAATGAAATAAAAATTCAAATGAAATCAAATACGATACTAAACAAAGGTTAAGTTAGGTTGGGTACGTAACGTTGCGTGTTGTTACGTAGGAAATCGGAATAATGCATGTTTATGATTCCTGTTGCAGTGGTAAATGGTTACAGGTCAAAATAGGGACAGTGGCTCACTTTAACCTACTGAAATGATACTTTGAAGTTGCATTGCAGTATCAATACAAGAATTGTGGGTAATATTTGGGTAAATATGTAGATTAGCGGTATTTCCTTAAAAAAACACAATGTTACTCTCCAGTTTTACCAAAATGGCTATATCTCCTAAATATTTGGAATTTCTTATCTCCACCACCTTTAATGAAAAGAGGAAGTTAAGGAGCACAAAATGACACTATTTTGTGATTTTTAATATTTTCTGTTAACAGATATCGTTACTCTCCAGTTTTACCGTATTTTAATGTAGGTACCATAAATTCATATAAACTATTATTCTTATGATGTCACACATTTATTTGTAATATTGGTAAAAGTTTCGTATTGCGTCTCTAAGGAGATCACTTGATCCTGAGGACACGATCCTGTAAATATTGATGCTGTGGTACATGATGCTTGCTGTTGTGATTTAGCACGGTTTGTTAGGTTAGTACAGCTGCATTAAGTATACTTCAATAACATGCCATCATAATGAAGGTATCTCCTTGTATACGCAATACGAAACTTTTACCGTAATATTAATATTGTGATCATGAGTCATGACGTACAAAATGAATTGTACGTAATTACTTTTACATGCTGACTAAAAACGGCGTATGAATACGTTAGGAAATTTACCTTACAAGTGACAAAATCGCACAGTGTTTTCAATTACCTTGGGTGTAGCCGTCAATTACTATTTTTTTTACTGAAGGGTTTCTATTGGATGATTTAAAATACGTACTATTTTGTCTCGTCTGAGGACAAGTTTAGGAGAAATCGCCATTTATACATTTCATTATGATCCAAAATGGTAAAGTTATAATATTAAGTACGTACAAAAATTTGAATCGGTAGACATTAAATTTAGTTTTGTTTTACCATGTTTAAAATATATAGCTTCTGTCACAAATACAAAGTTACATTGATAAAAGTTCAGAATAAAAAAATTTGCTACCATGTTGAAATTATTTTGTAGGGAATAATCTATTAGTAGGCCTTTTTAAGTAATATGACTATGTCACTATAGTGACATATTGTTTTTGTGTGTTTAGGAAATGGCTACGAAAAGAAAAGGCAACTATAAATCTTCTATTTGTGAAAGGCATTTACGAAGGAGAATTTGCAAACAAACAGATATAGAGCTCCTGGAAGTCGAATCAATATCGGCTCGACAGCTTTCCCAAATAAGTTATGGTGGTGTAAATGGTACAACTTTAGTATCACATTGCGAAGCAAATGCACTAGAACCTTTTAATGAAAAATCTGCACATTCCGAGATACTAGAAATAAAAACTCTACCAGAAATTTGTAATGAAACGGATTTAGGAACACACTTAAAATGTGTTGCAGCAGGGTCAGATGTTTTTGCAGACAGTGTATTTGCAAATACATGTTCAGAAGATACTTGCATGGCTTCCGATTCAGATTATGTAAATTACGCACAATCTGTTTGTGAACGTAATTTGGAAACAGGCTTGACCAGTTGGGCCCTAGATTACAATGTTTCACATGCAGCTGTAACAAGCTTGTTGAAATTATTAAAGGCTACCGGGCTACATGAAGATCTCCCAACAGATGCACGTTCATTATTGGCCACTCCCCGAACAATTACAGTAAATGATTTGGGAACAGGAAAATACTGTCATTTTGGTTTACACGGCACATGTAAAGTTATTTTGAGAGATGCTAAAATGTCTAAAGTTAATGTAGAGTGTCTGCAGCTATTGATTTGCATAGATGGTTTGCCATTATCAAGGTCCTCATCAAGTTGTCTTTGGCCAATATTGTGTTCAGCTACAATAACAAAAAAAGTATTCATTGTTGGTGCATACCAGGGCAATACCAAGCCTGATAATGCAAATATCTTTCTTGACAAGTTTGTACAGGAAGTAACTGGTATCATAAATGAAGGTATTCTGGATAGTGAACGAAGAGTGCCGGTGCGTGTTCATGCAGTTATATGTGATGCACCGGCAAAATCATTTGTGTTATCAGTCAAAGGTCACAGTGGCTATAACAGTTGTACTAAATGTACTGTTGTTGGGGAATATTGTGAAAGAAGAGTGTGCTTTCCTGGCATTAATTTTACAAAGAGAACCGATGATGATTTTTTAAAACATAGTGATAAGGAACATCATTTAGGTAGAACGGTTCTTCAAGGAATTCCACATTTTGGCCCAGTTTCCAACGTACCATTAGATTATATGCATCTGGTTTGTTTGGGTGTTGTAAGGAAACTTCTTGGAATGTGGACTAATGGTCCTTCATCAGTACGTCTGTCTTCAACATTAATCAATGCAATTAGTGAAGATTTGCTGGTGCTTAGGGGCTCTGCACCGGATGATTTTTCTCGTAAACCACGATCACTGCATGAGCTTAAGCACTGGAAGGCCACAGAATACAGGCAGTTTCTTTTGTACTCTGGACCTGTGGTTTTGAAAAAGATACTGCCAGTTGTTCAATTCAAACATTTTCTAGGACTTCATGTAGCAATAACCATTCTCACTGGACCCTCAGCCACAAACAGTCATGTTGATTATGCACATAAATTGTTAGTACATTTTGTTTATAATTTTGAAAAACTGTATGGCAAAGAAACAATGTCCTACAACATCCATGGTCTGTTACATCTAGCAGATGATGTTTTGTGTTTTGGGCCGCTTGATACCTTCAGTGCATTCAGGTATGAAAACTATATGCAACATATCAAAAGACTAATTCGAAAACATGAAAAACCGTTGGAACAATTGAGAAAAAGATATGCTGAAATAGAAAATCATGCATCATTATTGAGCAAAGATGAGAATAAAGTAATGTTTTTTAATACTCATACTGATGGTCCATTGTTGAGTGGAATGCAACCAAGAAGACAGTATCAAATGTTACACAAAAGCACAACTGTCATTAAAAGAAGTGATTTGAAAAATAATTGCTGCTATCTTGTGAATGGTCTTATAGTTTCCGTACAGAATATTGTTACTTGTGAAAATGGTACTCATTGCATCATAGGCTACATAAACACCCCTGTGAAGTGTTTATATTCCATACCTTGTAATTCCAAGATCTTGAGTATCAATATCATGAAAGAAGAAAAAGAGTTGCAAATGTGGCCAGTTGATATGATTCATGGGTAATGTTGGAAAATGAAGATAAAAGGCATGATAGTTGTGTTCCCATTGTTGCACACTACAGTTTCCTAAATGTACATTTTATCATAATGTTACAGAATGTCTCTCTCTGCAATTGAACAGCATTAGGCCTACTGAGTTGATGTCAGATCACACCTTTTTTGCGGAATCTGAAGTTCACACAGTAGTCAGTGAAAAACTGGAATAATATATTGTTGAGTTCAGATTTGGTCTCTCCTTGAACATAATTTTTTTTTCCTGATAAACATTGTCTGCTAACCTTAAAATAACATATTTGTTTATTTTTGCTAAGGAATGACTTTTAGCATCATAGAATTTGAGGATGGCCTGCAGGTGGTGCCAACCAAGTGGCTTTGTGATGATGGCACAAGATGTAAGTGGCCCTCATATGTGAACCCAAACAAAGTAATTAAGTCTGTTACTTCTTTGGAGGAACCAAAAGAGGATTGGCATGTTCATCAAGTCATCAGGAATTTTGGTGCAGCAGGTTAGTAAGTTATGATTGTGTGTCTGTGAGCACGAGTGCATGTTAGAGTGCATTGAAGCATTACTTTGCAAAAATTAATTAAATAACAACTTTGTTTAGTGAAAATGTTTACGTTAACACCGATCTCAAGGTTAGGTTTATTTCTATAAACTCATTTGTAATAAATTAAAAATTTTGATGTCATTGCCAAGGTTTTATTTCAGAATTGTTGTATAGTAAGTACATGAAACTAAATTTGAGTTGTTAAGACAGCTACAGTAAAAGTTTAAGTACAAGTATGCAGTTAATGCCTGAGATTCTTAATGGGCTCTCTTAAAATGTTACTTTTTATCTTGGACTACCTATACAGAAGTTTAACGAATGATTTTGGTTATATTAAGAGAAATTTTCATGTTTTTATAATTTCAGACAGTTATGAAAAGGCCATTCAAAAGATGCGTGGTTGTGAGCGATTTTCTGATGTTGAAAGCGATAATGACATAATGAGCAAGAGGAAGAAAAGACAGACTAGAGCAAAAAAAATCTTGGAGTCTAGTTCTTCAGAGACAGATTTTGATGAGAGTCAGTCACTGTTATCACATTTTCCTGCTGCCCCTCATTTCACCAAGCCATTGGCTACTTCCACTCAACTCAGTTGCAAAGAAAAACCACAGGGAAAAAAAATTGCAGTAGCAACTATGCAAGTTCAAAGTTCTGATGTGCTGCCATTGGAAAATTCTGTGACTGTACCAACACAAGAATTGAGGGCAGTTAGTGGTACGAGCC
This sequence comes from Bacillus rossius redtenbacheri, assembly GCF_032445375.1. Taxonomy (NCBI): domain Eukaryota; kingdom Metazoa; phylum Arthropoda; class Insecta; order Phasmatodea; family Bacillidae; genus Bacillus; species Bacillus rossius. Next base: position 115,654,406 of record NC_086331.1, read on the forward strand.
TCAGTGGTACAGAAAATCAAATTGATAAAGGTAGGAAAAGTATTATAATTTGTAAAGAAATTTAAAAGAAAATTAGTACCTAATTGATTGTGTCTGAAATGATTATACAATTGCACTTTGTTTTTCAGAATTCCACAAACTTATTTTGCGCAAGTTGAATCATTTAATTTATAAAGTGGATTCACTGGAAGAAAAATTAATGTCATTGGGAGACAGGAACAAGGTTGTAGTAACAGATGAAGAAGTCTGCATACAGAAATTGTTTCCTCTCAAGACATTTGAAGAAGTGGATCACTGTGAATCGCTGCTAAAAGATGCTACCTTTTGTGATAAGTTGGCAAGTATTTTATATTTTGCTTAACATATATGTACTTCTATATAACTGAAATAAAATTTGTGTTAATTATTTACAATTGCTTGTCGAATTTTTTTAACAATTTTATTTAGGAGGACTCTGTTGCAGAGATGAAGGGAGAAAAAAAAAGCATACGTATGTTATTAGTTTTCTTCCAATGTTTAGTTAGGGTATGATGTAAATGGCCGGATGGCCACAGGGAAAAACAAAATAAGTTTTTATAATTTTTCTTGTTTTTGAGTTTGTTACATCACCTATTTTATTCCTTCGTGAAAGGTGTGTATATTTTACAGGTCATTCCTGATTTCGCAAATTTCATTTATGATCATAATTTTTTTATACAAACTTATTACATTTGGGTTAACATTCACATTTAACTTGGTGTACACTATGATTTACACATGCTCATATTTGTTGAACTTATAAATTTAGGTAGGAGTGGGGGGGTTAATAACAGTCAATAATGAAAAACTAGTTTATCACTCCAAGTATTTATGATTACTGTTCTGCATAGTTTTATTAGAATATCACGCAAGTGGATTTCTTTAACAATTTGGGTAATGTCTATTTTCATATCCCATCGAGAAAAACCAGGCAACCTAAAAACAGTGTGTCATTTTGATGTTTTGATGTTTCATATAAAATTTCAAAGTACAACATAGGTGAAACATATAATATGTGCAGGTTGCCAACAGTGTAGATACTGAACCTGGAACAGGCAGCCTATCCAGTTATTCTGAAAGCAAGGACAACCTCAGTTTTATGACAGGTCTTATGCAAGTCTTTGCTAATGCCTAGTAAATTTACATATATGTAATTGTACCTAATGTACTATAGATGCTAAATGAATTTTTTTTTTTACTTTTGTTACACATAAATGGAATTTTTGTTTTTTTGTTACACATTAATTTCGAAATATTATTTCTTATGAATGTGTTTGTGAAATTTTTATTTTTGTCTTTTTTTTTTTTTTTGTAGATATTATCGCTGAAGGTAATTGGAGGAAATCACTTACAAGGAAGTGTCACAAATTTGCTCAAAAGAATGTTGACAAATCAACTGGCTACAGAGTACAGTTGGTTGGGAGCAAAAGGGAAGAAAAATTTCCGAAAATTGGAACTTTCACATGTTGTTATGAGTGAGTAGCCAGTATTAATTTGGTTAGCCAAAAATGTTTTTCAATTAGTTAAAAATTAATAATTGCAGTGCCTTAGTCAAGTATAAACAGATGTGTATTTGTGTACAGCTGAGGATCAATTTCATGTGTAGCTTGATTATGCTGCCATGGGAATTATTGTTGTGCAGTAAATTATGAAGCAAGCGAGAGTGGGTATTAGCAGAGGATTTAAATTACTGTTATGACTATTTTTGCCACTCCTTTTGGATCTCTTCCTTCTCTGCCACGTCCAAGAATGGTAAATCTGTGACCTGGCGTTTCCAAAGTTTTTAGATATGCTAAACCCCTTGTAATTTCAATTTTTTCTTTGGCCGTTCACATACTTAGTAAATTCATCTGCATTTATAATTATTGTAATAGTGAGTTTAGAAAATTTGTCATAATGCACCCCATGTGATATCAGGCCTTAAAATATAATGTAAAAGCAACAAAATACCAAAATAAATGTTAGTAGTATAGGCACTGATTCCCTGTAACAAAACAATATTTTTTGATGTGGAACTCATTCACCTTCAAAAAATTTTTTCAGGGGTGGTTCGTTTCCATTATCCATCTGCTACTGAGACTGAAGTGTCCATCATTATTTCTAATTGGTTAAAACATGCGAAGAAGAGATGTAGCTAGTGTTGTAAATGAAAAAAAAAGCGTGTGTTTTTTTTACCTCAAAAATAAATGTTTTTCTTTATAAAAAAAATTGTTCCTAGTTTTTTTTTCCCTCCACTTTTCAGGGTTTTTTGTTTTTTTCCATTTTTTTATACTGTAGCCCATACTTTACAGTTAATCTTTATTGTGTATGAAAAAAAGAGCATTTTTTTTGTAAAATAAAACTTTTTTTATAGAAAAAAACATGCTTAGGAAAAAGAGCCTTTTTTATAAACTCTACATGTAGCACTCTTAATAAGCAAGTATATTTTTGTTTAGTTTTTATTTGTGATATGGGCCACCAGTCATCATTATAAGTTCATTGTAGGTACCTATTAACTGGGAAACCGGTCGGTTAAATATTATTTAAAAATTATGGCTTGGGCTTGTACCCTCAAATACGTGTCATTAGAAAAATTGTTAATGTCAACATGCTGCCAATTTTTGATATTTTTAATTATATTGTTTTGTTTTCAACTGCTTTGAATATTATGTAAATAATATCCACTTGTGATTTTTTTCTGCCTATAAGCAGTTTTAAGTGATTTTGAGTGGTAATTTGTAAAAAAAATGAAAAAGTTATATTTGTGAAAATATTTAATTATCATGTTATATTCTCTTCACACTTTTTAAGGTTACTCAGCACCCAATGTTTTAAATTAATTTGTGTCATGGAGTGTACTAATACTTTAAGTTTCAGTGTGAAATATTTTTTTTAACATTTGCCAAAATAATTGAAATGGTATTTAATAAAAAAAAACACACATTTTGCAATTACTGATGCTTACAGCTGACTAAATATAGAAAAATTAATTAAATGCAACTGTATAGGGTCTGGGGGGGGGGGGGGGAGGATAAAATCAGTGTATAACTATTTTAAATGAGTATCAATTTTGAGATGTCATTCTTAGGCACTGTAAGAACACTTCCAATATGTGCTTTTTAAGCAATTTTCATGCCTCAATGTAGAGAATATCACTGGCAGGAAGAAAAATATTTTTTCCCTGAGAAAATTGGTATGTTTGTACATACACGTAGAATCAACCTCCACAAACTGATATTGAATCCATGTTCCCATGGCCACGTAGATTCTACGACTTCTGATAGACATAGCATCAACGTCGCCTAGCCGACGTGGTATCCACGGCCTCAACCAAACGTGCAATCAACCTCCACCAACTGACATTGAATTCACGTCCACATGGCCACGTAGATTCTACGACTTCCGATAGACATTTCATCAACGTCACCCAACCGACGTGGTATCCATGTCCTCTGATCGACGTAGAATTAACGTCCATCTGGCGACGTCGCCTGTCGCGGACATTTCTATGTTCTTTCTACGTTGATAAAACGTTGAATATACGTGTAATAGATGATGATTTAACGTCAGCAGGTTTCCTAAACAACGTATATTTCACGTTTTTTCTACGTCACTGTGCTGTATGGGTTATGACATGTATGTGAGATTTTTAAACATGTAGACACTAAGTTGTTACATTATTTATTTTTAAATTACCATGCAAACAGAAAAAAAAAGTTTCTGATGCCAATGATAAATTTCAAAACTGAAAGCATCTTAAAATTGACAAATTGGTATTGCAACCTATGCATTTTTTTTTTTTCAAACTTATTAAGCAGGAATACTTCTTCACTGGGAATTTCTTAACATGCTATTTACATTCCTAATAATCAATTTAATGGTGTCTGGTTAATGCAATGTATAATAACACATTTTAAGCAAAGTTTTAAAAGAAAACTTAAATTTAAATCCTAATGATTTCCTAATAAGTGTCTGTGTGAACAGTGCCTGTGATGTTACATCATTACAATTCAGCCCATGTTTTTGTGCAATAATACTCTAAAATTTCTAGTAATTTTTTGAGCAGATTCTCAATATTATCCTTTGTAGTGCACATTTAATGTTTATTTTCATTATTTAAATTGCTACCACTACATAACTATACACATGTAATCTAATAAATCATCATTTAATGTGTTTCCTTTATTGTCATATAATGGATGGAATTAGGTTTTGTCAAACTCTCCAAATCAAACATAATTTGTTACTACTATAATTTAGCATAAGAAAAACTAATTTAAATAGAAATACCAATGATGCTTATGCTTAGTACAACACAACTCGAAGACTTGTACCTTCTCTGCGGGAAAGGATAAAATTTATTTCAATTATTTTGCTCTGTAATCCCAGCCCACCAATAACATGAAGGCCAGATTGCAGAAATAACTTTGTTAAAACGAAATGGCAATTAATGAAACCGCTGTCTAATTGTATGTGTAGGCCTAGTGCATTCACTTACAATAAATTACATTTATGACAAGCCAGATATAATAGAAGGCTTTATTAAATTTCCATTAATAGTAATATGTACGCCTACAACATACAATAAGTACTACTACATAGTGCAGAAAATAATAAAAATAATTACTTAACCAGCAGAATTGAAAATTATTTAAAATGAAACACTTCAATATTTATATTAAAATAAACACAACATAATTAATTTATGTGTTGTGCACAGTAAATAAACATTAATTACCCTTAACTACATATTATAGGTTATGAAATATATTTACTTAAGTATATTATAAAAGCCCGAAGGTGATAACTGAATAAAATAAATTGGTTTAATCAAATGCTATTAAAACCAAAATATTTAGGAACCTATAAGCCTATATTTGTGTGATTTTTAACTAAAGATAATAAATAACCCATACATTAGCATTCGTGTTCTACAGTCAACGACCATATATAGCTACAGTAAGTAGAAAACTTGTTAGATGCTTTCGCAATTTTATTAAATCGCGAATATCCTGTTAATGCATCACATAAATTAAAAAATCAGACTGAAAACAGCGCACATAAAAATATGGCACGGGAATGTTAAGCATACCGACAAAAAAAGACATTCCTTAACCTACAGCTTTACACATTTCGAAGACGCATAAAAGAATGTTTCTATACCGGTACTTGCTTAAGTGCGAAAGTAAAAACAAAAAAAAAGTAAACTAACATGAAATAAATAATGTTAAAACTTACAATTTATTCACCACATATAAAAATCCAAGTACCAAAATACTGCGCCAAAACAAGAAATAATACACAAAGCCAAAGATTTCTAAACTTCAGTGCCAACAAGCATGATGGGAAGTTTCAATATAATGTCTCAGATACATTTCAGAATCAACCACAATGTAATATTGCCAAACGAATCTTGCTGAAATGTATCTGAAACTTCATTTATAGACATGAGCACTATGTTTCCAATGAAATGTTTATGAAATATTCCAGAAACATGACAGATGAAATGTAATCTATTCGAAACATAGTAATGTTACTGCAATATCACAGACATGTTACTGAGGGCCGATATTATGACCTCCGGCTAAATCCCCAGGTTAGCTAGCCTTCAGGTAAGGCTAGCCTCCGGTTAACGAACGAGGGGTGTATTATGACCCATACTTAGCCTGCGGTTGGCTAACCGGAACCTGACGAAGCGTGTGGTGTAATAATGGGTGTGTTGGTAATGAAATAAAACAGAATTTGGTAACTTTTGTTGCAAGACAGTTATTTTTTCTGGTAGAATGTTAGTCAGCTGTTTGTTTGTATTGTGATTCGGAATGTTTACAGCTGCAGTAAAGAAATATGCCGCGAACTTTATCTTGCAACAGATATAATTAAATTAACCAAAAACTACTTTGACGTCAAACCTACTTTGTATTAAACCATAAAATTACAATTTACGATTCAAAACCGCGTGTTTTCAACTTTACTCTTGTATTGAAACTCATGATTTTGTTAGGTTTTATATTAAGCCAAAACTAACGAAGTAATTCTATACCAACAAATAAATAGGGATGACATTTTTGCTAGAGAACACTTATTTCTTTCATAAATTTATTTCATAATCAAATTATATAGACCCCGTTTCGGGAAAATACTTGTCGATTTTCATTTCACTGGTGTAGGTTTCATTTTTGTACTAATAGTTTCGTATCACGTATCCAAATTAATCCGATCCTGATGGAATTAGTTTATGGTATAGGATGCTTGCTGTTTTAATTTAGTAGGTCGAGAGATCCTAGATATATTCACTGGGGAAATAATTATGATTGTAAAATGTATACGAAAGAAATATATTTTTACAAGACCTGACATAATTTGTTTGCATCGTGATATGTTAGGTATTTTGTGTTGTGTACAGGATTTTTCAACATTCTAAATTAAAACAGCAAGTCTAATGTAAAACAAGACCAACATATAAAGGGTCATGCCGATAGGATCAAGGGATAAACTTGGATACGGTAAACAGAATAATTCCAGTGCTGTTTTCGTTTTGCACTTGCGTGGCAGGTAGATAATAAGTACCTAATGGTTTGTAAGATAGGGAAGGGATAATTGGGTAACATTTATTTTCACATTCAATTGTATTCATTGAATTATAACCACGTCTGAAGTCGTATGAAGTGCATTTCATTCCCGGCATATGTCCACTGTATTACGAATAAAAATTCAGATACAACTTCCACGAAAACACGCATTTTATAGGTACCTACCGGTAATAATAACCCTCGTTTTGCAATTTTAAAATTCACTTATTTACACATATTCTTAAGCAGGAACATTTAAGTTTATATACATAGCATACGTTTATGTACTTCGTGATCAATTAAAGTCAAATAATAATACACGACTCGACGAGAATAGAAAAGCGTGACTACACTTTCATGCCATGTAATTTTTAATAAAACTTTGACGAATGCGAAGCATTTTACATTTAGTAATAAATTATTCCATCGCATCCTGCAAATATTCAATAGAATTCCTCAAATAGTCATCATCACTAACAACAACTAACCTCGCCTGATACATCGCCATTTTATTTTCTATTGCTTAGCCTCTGGTTAAGCAGCTAGCGGCCGGTTCATCCACCCGCTAGGTTAGCCGGAACTTTAACTGGAAGGTAGACGTTAACAGGGAGTCATAAAACCGAAATAAGAGCTAGCCTGCGGTTAAATTTTAGCAGGAACTTTAGCCGGAGGTCATAAAACCGGCCCTGAAACATTGTGTGCTGTATGGGGATACACATAATCAATGAGTGATTGAATATTGACATTACCAATGCATTAATAGAAAGTATAGTGGTACCAATCATGGAGTTCAAAATTGACGGGAAATGGCATTCTGTGGTTTGATTAAGGTAAAATTTTAACTAACTGTAGCTTTATTAAAATACCTAACACTTTCCAAAAACTGTGTTTTTCATTATCAGATACTAGTTGTTATGTAAAAATTGGAGTTTCTGGGACTAAAAATAGTCACACAAAAAACAAACCTTTCTAGACTTACCAAAAATTTTTAGGTATTCAATTTTGCACAGATCATCAACTGGACAAAAGCAATTAGGCATCGCCGATTTGTGAAGTAATGCTTCCATTGCCACACCCTGGCTTTAAATATTGAGTCAACACTTCTTGCAATAGTCTTGTAATGACGTCGTACCGACCATGGCCTCTAAGCCCGTGCTCTGCACCATTAGTACCCGGTGCCATTTTCGGAATCACCCACAGGCCAGCGGCAATGAGTCAGGCGAGCGCCTCGGGCGTGACAACAATAGACGAAATGGAACTTAAGGGCACGGAACCCCGGGGGCTCGAACCTATAATTCAATTAAGGGAAAAGCCATTTGTACGAAATTACTAATTACCCGACATGTAATCAGAGCATCGTAGCCACTCCGGGCGAGTACCGCACGCACGGAGTGGACAACAAACCTTATTAACATTCACCGCTGCCACTAGCCTTAAATAAAGTGCCCGTGACTATGATCAAGTCAGACTAGGAGCAATCCCTCTAAAAAAATTCGCAGTGAGACAATATGTTAGTAAATTTACACTCGCCAACTTGATGTCACAATTTGAATAATTAAATACATTAAAACCATTGTTAAGCCTTAAGCACCCAATTATCAGGTGCTACATTTTAATTGGGCACCTGGAACGTGTTTTAACTGATAATAGAGTGTCGTGTCCTGCGTTTGGCCTTGGCCTCCTGGTACGAGTGCTACATGCTCCTTCCTCTGAAACCAACATGGCCGCCTCGCAAAGAAAGCAGTATCCCACAGGCTTCTCTACGCAAGCCTTGGGGTATAGGCGATGAGTGGTACCGCAACCTAAACCTAGGTGACATTAAGCATAATTGACATTTATTGCAGTGCGTATTTATTTTATAATTAATGTACAATGTAAAATGCTTGTCAGTGCTATGTGGTCGTAATAACTAAATAGTGTTCTTGATTGCTGGTTACTGGGGGAACAACTCATGACCTGTTTTATAATGTGTATCGCTTGTATCAGTTACTATTGTATGGATGAGTTGTATTTAAGCTAGTTATAAATTTAATCACATGACATACCATATAGCGAGTAATGGGAACATAATAGTGCCCTGAGTATCTCTATCACATGCTCCCAGTCGCGCACATGGAGAAATGGCGACCAAGCCAGACATCCTTATCTCAGAGAAAATTGGGAAAATGCAGCAGGATGTAATAAACTGATGTAATACTTTCTGCTCACCCCACTCCCCTCTCCACAATCACCAAACTCCTCACAAGAGTCTAGCGACAGCAATGCTACCTTCCTGCAACTGGCCGCAAATGCCGATCATTTCCGAAGTTAGCCGATCGGGAGCGCCTACCCCCTGGATGTTTTTTATTTTTAAGCGCGCGTTTTTTCTCTCCAGTATAAAAATGCCACATAGACTGTTTAGTGGATGGTTGGTTATATTAGGTAAGTATAACTACATTAAAATTACTGTAAAATCATTTTATGGTTGCTTAGCAAATAACTTTTTGATATGTAGCTATCCAGCGCTAGGAAACAGTTTACATGATTTCACAGTATCTTTAATGTAGCTATCCTAACCAAATCAACCGTCCACAAAGTTTTAAAGTATTTATAATGTAGCTAACCTAACCTAATTGACCATTAGTTATCATGTCCTTACCTGAAAATTACAATTTAATTAATAAATATACTTTTATTTGCATTCATTATTCAAATATATTTATTACTTTTGAAATGTTACGTGATCGTATTTATTTTTACAAGTACAAAAAAAAGTTCGTACCTGCCGGGATTCGAACCATCAACCTTACATTTAGATGATAGCGCCGCTGAGCGCTCAGCCACGAGGCCATATTTGATGATTTGAAGTTTCAGATGGCATATATGATCGTGCCGCCGGCCCCGGAACGAGCGTAAGCGGTGCGGCATTGCTGCCAGTTGCAGGAAGGTAGCATTGCTGTCGCTAGACTCTTCTAACTCCTCTCACCATCCCCCTGCTCGTCATCCACCTCTCCTTACTCCGAAGCGGCCCTTGGGATTACGCTCTGGAATCCTTGGCTCGAGCGGCCTTCGGGATTTCGCTCTAGCATCCCTCTTCCCCTGGAGCAGCCTTTCGAGGATATCGCTCTAGGACCCTCCTCCTGGAGCAGCCTTTCCCTCCCTACTCCTCCCTGATTCCTGCCCAGCAAGAGTACCAGCCGCAGTCCCTCTCTGCTCAGCGGACTGCCGATTACGGGAGCTGTTCATGTGATGACTGAGCAGTAACACCCCACCTCAAGCCACCCCAGCATTGGACGCTGTTGCCGGGACATGTCAAGAGTAAATTAAATTAATATAAGTTTTTTGGCACCGACTCACAAAGAACAGAAAGTTTCTCTTCCTTGCGAGGCGGCCATGTTCGTCAGTCTCCAACCACTTCGCGCCGGGTCAAGACGTGTGTCTGTGAGCAGCCCTTCACTTTGTTTCACCGACTGGTCATTCTGGAGTCATTTTTAAAACCTAAACCTTTTGTTTTATTTCATCGCTGCTCACAACAACTAGGCGTGTATTTTGCGGGCACGGGCTTATCCCGACCGCCTTCGTTAGTGGTTCCGCACCGCGTCGCGAACCACGCTACGTACGGCACTGGCCAACTCCAGCCAACATGTTTTTCATAATCCGCCGTGGATACGCCTGCCGGCTGCAACTACAAGTAAGTGCACGTTAAGGTCACGCTCACTGAGCCACCCTAAGACTTTCGGTACTGGCCGTCTCCAGAACACTCCTAACCGCGTCCCGCGAGACTGCCGTGGCGAGTTCATTGTGTTATATTAGTGTCGTGTGTGTTGTGTAAGTAACATATGTTCATGTACTGTACAACGTCTCAGATGCCGCATAGCGCATTAGCATAAATGTAAATCAACGTAACCGGTGTTGCGTACAATTATTTTGTGCCACCCCGTCCTCCACACGGCCGAGCGGCCTTAGGGGATTTCAGGGTAGACTTCAAGCCGTGTACCTGGCGGGGCACGTGGGGGCAGAGTACCCACGACCCACCATAAATGGCCTAGTGTCTCACTAGCCTGGCGGCCCCCCCCCCCCCCCGGATAACAGCAGCACCGCGACACCCGTAGCGCCCGTCAGGTAATTCCCGGGCCTTCCACAGAGGCCGGGTGACGGCAGTAAGAAGTGTCATAATAAGATTAATATGTACATAATTTATTGCTTGTTGTATGTTAATAATTCCCTTGCCAAAATAAATTTAATAATAATGTGACGAGATCGGGGCTCCACATAGTCACTAAGACCATCGTTTCCCATTGACGTTCGTGTGAACCTTTTCCACGTGTGCAGTGCAAGAGTAAGAAACAAGTGGAGTGCAATGAGTAGAATGGCCCCGTAGCCCGTATCTCGATAGCCACCCATACGCCAATCGGATGAAGTCATTGTGATCATTCGCCAGTGTTTGATGTATCATTCTGCAATAAGTATATTTAATTACTTTATGTCGTCCCAACCATGGCCTCTAAACCCGTGCTCCGCACCGCTAGTACCCAATCCCATTTTCGGAGTGCACCCCAAGCACAGCGGGAATGAGTCAGGCGAGCGCCTCGGGCGTGACCCCAATAGATGTAAAGAAACTTAAAGGCCCCTAACCCCGGGGGGCTCAAACCCATATAACAATTAAAGAAAAGACATTAGGACAAAATTACTAATTCCCAGACATTAAACAAGTGTGTCGTAGCCACTCCGTGCGAGCACCGCACGCACGGAGTAGACAACGAACCTCATTAACATTCACCGCGGCCACTGGCATTAATTAAAGTACCAGTGCGTGACAATGATCAAGTCGGATTAGGAGAAATCCCACTAATACCGTTCACAGGGAGACAATATGTTAATAAATTTAGAGTCGCCAACTTGATGGCACAATTCAAATAATTAAATACTCTAAAACAATTGTTAAGCCTTAAGCACCCAATTACCAGGTGCTAACTTTTTATGGGCACCTGGAACGTGTTTTTAGATTATAATAGAGCAAATTAAGTTAATGTAAATGCTTTTGTGTCACAAAACTGGCCGTCACCATCTTCCCACGCTCCGTAACTTTCCGCGGGAAATCGAGCCCTCCCTGGCTGGGTTACCAGGGAGAGAAGTTAGTCGCCATCTAGCACTCACCAGGGCTGGCAGCTCCGCGCACTAGACATCTGCGAATTGTGATTTTTCCTTTCGAATCGAATTCAAATCAAATTTCAAAAAAATTCACGAGTTTAGAATTTTTTTCGAATCAAATTTGAGAATATAAAAATAAAATTGAAGAAAAAAAAAGAATTAAAAAAGCGGGAAAGTGATAATAAAGGGAAGACCATAAAAAGTATCACAGTTTACCTTATTTAGCATGCTTGACTTTCAAGGATAAAAATATTATTAAAAATATTACAGCATAAGGAAGTTGTACAAAAAAAAATAACAAATTTACAGTTTTTATCACTTAAGCAATGCACATTTTATTCTAAAATCAAGTTTGAAAATTAGGGGTGAGACCGTGGGTGCTACTATTATGCAAAAAAAAAACACATGTAAAGTAGGTAATCCATAAAAACAAAACTTATTCATGGAAAGTACATTTATTTAAAAAATAAAAAGTAGACTTTGCGAGAGCACGCCAAATAATTTAAATTAATGAGTGATGCAATAAAACCATTTTATTCAACGTAAAAAAAAAATAAACCCGTAACAAGAACGTGATATGTAACTATAAGCATAACGATCGTTCTTGACAGAGCGCGAGCGTGCATGCAGGATGCGAGCTATCGATATCGATCTTCGACTACGTGCGCGCACTCTATACGGGAATACAGGAATAAACATAACCAATCTGGCGCTGCTTACGTTTTATGAGCTGTATAAAGCGACTCCCGTAACGTTAAAGATGAAGTTTATAACTTTTAAAAACGTCTTTAAAACACGATTTACACATCAGACTACTTTTTAATAGGATTAATTAAGTTAGTATGCAGTTTTATCAGAACGAACGGCATAAACTGCGTAAAGCAATAGGCGCGTGCATGCAGTCTGCGAGCTATCGATATCGATCTTCGACTACGTGCGCACACTCTATAAGGGAATATAGGAATCAACACAACCAAACTGGAGCTGCTTACGTTTTATAAGCGGTATAAAGCGACTCCCGAGACGTTAAAGATGATGTTAATAACTTTTAAAAACGATTTTAAAACACTGACGTGTCCCGGCAACAGCGTCGGGTGATGGAGTGGCGTGAGGTGGGGCGAAAGGCCCACTGGTAGGCTGGCAGCTGCTTCTTGACTCACAGATATTGGCACTAACCTGCCCTTTTGCTGGGCCAGGGGTAGAGGGGTGTGGTCAGGTACAGTGCAAGGAAGGGGCGTTAGTTGATACCTTAGAGCGAGCACCCAAAGGCCACTCCAAGGTGAGGGGAAGTGGGCATCTCCAGGGGAGGAGATCTCGAGCGAGCACCCAAGGGCCGCTCTAGTGGGAGAAGGGGGTTCTACAGTGAGCACCCAAAGGCCGCTTCAGAGGAAGGATGAGGGGAGAGGTGAGCAGAAAGCAATAAACTAATTTCCAAGTATCTGCTTTATTTCCCCCAGATTTCTCTGGGGGTAGGGATTAGTGATGGGTCGTTCGTGAACGATTCGTTCAAAAAGAACGAATCTTTGAGAGAACGAAATCTTGTGATTCGTTCGCGATGTAAAGAACTGGCTCTTTGAGAGCCGGTACCTTGAAAGATTCGGAAGAACGAAAACGCGGAGAGAACGAGAGAACGAGATGAGAGAACCGGCCACGCGCCCGGTCTGATTCGTTCGTGAAATGATTTATGACGTCAGGAGTCTGAAGAATTAGTAATCACAGCGTGCGCATGTTCACAAGAGCGAACGATAACTCATCAAATAAAATAGGGTAACATGAAAAGTATCTATAGGTACCTGAAAATGTCAACTGTTAAGAAGTGGTTTAAAATTGCTTTCTCACATTCACATACACAAATTTGGAAATAAAAAACTAATAAAAACCGTATGAATTAAAAATAACAGAGAAAGTAACTACAAACGTTCACACATACCATTTTTTGGGTTAATTAATGTACTTCATTTGTCTCTCTTCATACGGTACTGAATCGCAGTAGTAGTATTAAATTTTTGTCTTTTTTTCTCTAAATGTGTTGGTCTACATGTAAACACTTTACTGTCACTAGAGTGTAAATAGCCTGTATATTATTATTTGTAACTTTAAAAGTAATAAATATAAATAATCTTGTTTCATATACGCAACTGTGATTCACTGGCTACGAAAAGCAATGTTCAAATACAAAAATATGTAGCTAATACTCTAAAGGACGAACGAGTTACGACTAGAGGTGGGTCGAAAAGTATCAACCTGATACTTTCGCACTGATACGCGCCTGTATCAGGAACGGCAAACGAGTACACTTGAAAAATATCAGAGACTTTAGTATCAGTTCAGAATTCAGCTGGAACAACACCACGGCCAATGAATACAGTACCCGATCGCAGATGACGGTCACTTGGGCGGAGCTTGTGAAAGGGGAGGGAGCAGGAACGACGAATAAGGGATAAAGAAGGGAAAGAATGTAGGGGAAGGCGCTGAAGCCTTGAAGGAGAGGCGCAAAGCGATATTGTTACAAGCAGGGCTGCCACTCATGGGTTTTTCCAATGGTGTTTGGGTTTCTGGGTTTTTAAATAATGAATTCCAACAATTCTAGGTTTTTTATAATTTTAATTATTTTTATACCTAAAACAATAATAAAGGTAGTAGCTACTGTATCTGTTGCAATATCTGTTTGATAAATGCAAACAAGTCTATGTGTTTCACACACAAAAATACATATAAACACAAAACTAGTTTTCAAGAAGCTAAGTCGAATATTAAATTAGACACATTCTTCAAAGAGGCTTGCAGAACACAAAACCAATGCAACAATTAACCTTCAAACCAATCTTGTAGAATCAGACTCTGAATAAAGACTAACGTACATGATGCAGTTTTATAAAAACAATTACCGGTTTAAAGGATGCAGTGATGGTGTTTGTTTTGTCATGTATATATTTGTAGGTTTTTTTATGATATGTACTTGTCCAAGAATTACTTATACAGCCATTTTGCTGCAGTGTAATTTTCTTGTATTGGTTGTATTTAACCGTTTTCAGTCTTGTAAGGTAATTAATTGTTTTATATTAAAACCAGTTATGTTTATATTTTTGAATTAGTACGCAAACATTTTCAACGATAGCATTTTAGACGCATCTGGGTTGTTTACCCATGTGTCTGGGTTTTTTTGTAGGTTATCTAGGTTTTTCATGAATATCAGAGTGGCAGCCCTGGTTACAAGTCGTTTTGTTTATTGTCCTACTTCAAAGTACACTCAGTGCGAAGTGCGTGCACCGTCTCGTTCAATAATAAAACTAATGAAATTTTAATATTAAAAAGTACATTAATACAAGATATAATATTTATATTTGTGCACCTAACAGCTATGAAAATGCAAATAAATTCTCAGTTGACACTAATCAATGTATGTAATCAACATATGGACTTTTTTTTTCGAAAACAATTAGTAACTAGTGTTTTTATACATTAAAAATACACGATTTTATCAAAAATAAAAAATAAAAAAACAGATAGGTACATTAGTGAGCATACTATATCAATGTTTACGTTTCAAATGTTTCTTCAGATTAGTCGATGATTTATAACTCAGTTTTTGTTTACACAAATTACAATTAGCAAACTCATTATTTTCCGTGAAAAAATTCCACACAAATGAAGTCTTTTTCGTGCACTTATCCATTCCTTATTTCACTATAAAGATACTAACTACAAAGCATGACAGCCCGCAAAATGGTGATACACGGCCAGGACGAACTGCAGTGAATGTTGAACTGATTGATACTGGCTGTATCAGGCGGGCATGAGAGTAACAGAGGTAGAGAATTACTGGGCGTGATAAATAATGTATCAGATTCTCCTTCTGGTCGCACGGTCTGCGTACGCGGAGCTTTGTTGCCTCCTGGGACCGTCTGATACAGAAGTATCAGAGACTTGTACCTAGATACATTACTGTATCAGTATCAGGTTGGGACTGATACCGAAAATTGCTGTCCCAACCCACCTCTAGTTACGACACCTGATAAAGGAGCCAGATCCCACACACAGAAAAGAACGAAATGAATGAATCGTTCTGAATGAATCATTTCACGGAACTGATCCAAAAGAACCGATTCGGTCAAAAGACTCCTTCTACCCATCGCTAGTAGGAATTTCTGGCTAGGTTGTTTCCTCATATGCTCGGCCGGGAGCGTGTGAGAGCGATACTGGGAACTCTTACATTCCCATATCTCGCTAGGCAATTTTTTTTTTTCCTAACCTAACTAAAACTAAGTGTATTTTGTTTGGGAGGGGTCTGGGTTAGGGAAGACTCTAGGTGCGTCCCAGGCCGAAGCCCTTACGCCTAATCATGCTGGGTTTAAGCCATGCAGAAAGGGAGGCATGCATCGTGTGCTTTGTTCGGGGATTGGCCAACCATGGCAGCAATTGGCGCCATGGCTAACTCCCCTATCTTAATTCTAGACTAATTACTAGATAAGTTGGGCCCAGGTAAAACCTTCATAGACACAGGGAAAACCCTGGGCACTTTCATGCGGGATGCAAAATATCATGCATTATTAGCAGGCAGGTTGAGTACAGGAAAAGAAGGATGGTCCTGGAAGAAGAGTTGGGCAGATAGAAAAATTCTACTAAGCAATTTGGGAGCTTGGACCTTTTGTCCGCATTTGTTTTGGTGGGTACTGGTCTTTAGGGGCAACATGTTGTTGTTCCCACCAAGCTGCCAGTCAGCTCGCGTACCTAAAATAAAAAGAAGAGTGATATGTTGTGTACGCACGATGTTGTTCATTGCATTAATTAACCGCGAGTATTGGCACTGGGTCGTACTCCGGAACAGACATAGCTTCAGGTCGCCTGTCGCCAAGATGGCAGTCGGTCAGTTAGAGAAATTGCCTGATCCGTCATTGCAAGACCCTAGCCGCAACATCTACGCTATGAAGCTACGAATAATTAATTTGTATTGTGTTACCCGCAAGTTGATGTGTCGGGACACACTCTGGAGAGGACATAGCTTCAGATCGCCTGTCGCCAGCAAAAGGCAGTCGGTCGGTTAGAGAAATTGCCCACTCCTTCATCGCGGATCCCTAACAACAACTCCTACGCTTTATTTCTAACGGTGTTGTACGGGCTGTGTGAGAGCTTGATGTAAGTGTTTGAGCTGCCAGCAGGCTCGTGTATTGTGCCCAGCGGCATGGCCACCCATTACAGTATAGCCACACTCGGCGCTGGACGGAATTCTCTGAACAGTCCGCAACCATTTGGTCGGGGTCCGGACTCTGGGCGCGCGCGCGCTGTGATTGGCCGGAGGGTCCGGCCAATCACAGCGCTCTACGGTGGTCGGTGCGCAAGTACCATTTTCGGTCGCTTAAATTTAATTATTTCATCTGGATCATATTGTCCTAGTGATGAAACAAGTGGATTTTCATGTGTTGCACATTTGTCATAAAATGTTTGTGTGGTTCGGACGTAAAAATCATGTAATGTTTCTGTGTTCGTTTCCCGATGGAGAGCCTCGACTGGGCAGTATCGGGGAGCGTCTGTGGCGATGCGAATGCATCTGTTCTGTATTCGCTGTAGTTTTGCAAGGTGTGATTTAGCTGCTATAGCCCACACAGGGGCTGCATATGTAATTATTGGGCGGATGAGGGCGTTATAGAGCAGCAGTCCGTTTTTAACTGTGCCTCCGAGGCGCCTACTCATTACTGGGTACAATGCACACATTCTGCCATGTGCCTGTCCCTTCTTCGAATCTATGTGAATCCTGTATAGTAGTTTTCGGTCCATTTGAACACCTAAGTATTTAGCAACGTCTTTATGGGGAATTTGGTCGCCGAACAGGTTTAATTCAGGCCTGCGATCGTGTGGTGGTAGATTTTTACGCGTGAAAATTACAGTTTCTGACTTTGTAGTGTTTATTTTTATGCGCCATTTTGTGCACCAATCTTGCATGGAGCTCAGTGTGGTTTGTAGCCTATTTGTGGCTAATTGTAGGTGATGCGATCGGCTGTATAGGACTGTGTCGTCCGCATAACAGCCTAATTTTACAAGGCGGTGTGCAGGTTTTGGCATGTCGCTCACGTATATATTAAATAAAACAGGGCCTAAAATGCTGCCTTGTGGCACACCTGCATTTATAGGTTTTATGTCTGATTTAGAGCCTTCTGTTGTGACTCTAAATGTCCTATTCGCTAAGTAAGATGTTATTAATTTAATGTAACAGTCAGGGAAGCCTGTTTCATACATTTTATAGATTAGACCTGCGTGAAAGACTCGATCAAAGGCTTTTTCTACGTCCAGGAATGTAGCTACTACATAATCCCGCACATTAAATGCGCTAGTTATTTCTTCCGTTAGGCGGACTAGCTGTTGTACAGTCGAGTGTGCACTACGAAAACCGAATTGCTCGTCAGGAAATATGTTATTTTCTCATATGTGTGTTTTAAGTCTGTTCAATAATATACATTCTGCTACTTTAGAGAGTGTATTTAGTAGGCTAATTGGCCTATAGTTTTGCGGCAAGGATTTATCTTTTCCTGGCTTATGAAATACTATAACATTAGCTTCTTTCCATTGTGTCGGAAAGTAGTGTAGTGTTAGCATAGCATTTATGCATGCTGCTAGGTATTCGAGTGTTTCATCTGGTAGTTGTTTTAGGACGATAGCCTGTATACTATAATTTCCCGGGGCTTTTCTAGGTCGCATGCGTTTAATAACACGTTTGACTTCTTGCGCTAGTGTAGGGACTGGTTCTGCAACTACAGGTTGTTGTAGTTTCAGGCGCAATTCCCTGTATATTTGGGCAGTGAATTTTCTGTCGCACGGCTGATTGTGAGGCCGGAACGCAGCTTCAAGTGTATTCGCGAAGGCTTCTGCCTTATCACGAGGTTGGAAGGCAATACCAGTGTCTGTTTGTAGTGGTGGTATTTTATCTGTTTTATTTAGGAGACGTCTGGTCATAGTCCAGGCACTATTGTCCTGGATTTTGAGCCTAGATATTTTTGCGTCCCATGTGCTCGCTCGCCAAAGGGCAATTTCGTCTGATATTACTATTCGTAATTCATTTATTCGGCGCTTGGTTTGGGCCGTTCTACGTCGTGTGTATTCGCGGCGCAGTCGACTTTTTTGTGTGATTAATTGGCCTATGTGTGCTGGCAGCTCGTCATGCATTAACCTAATCTCCTTTTCTGGAATGCACCTGGTTACTCCGGTTTGAATTTTTGTTGTTAATTCAGTGATTGCTGCCTCTAGATTTTCACTGTCTGTTATGTTTATTTCGGCCGCGTCCGGTAGATTATTTCGGAGATAATTTTGAAAACCCCCCCAGTCGGCTTTTTTATAATCTTTGATTTTACGAGGCGTGTTTGACTCTGTTTTTGCGTCATCAAATACAATGTGTACCGGAAAATGATCGGAAGACATTTCATGCACAACTTCAAGTTCAAATCCAGAATTTACTCTTTTATTAAGTGCAATATCTAAAATGTCTGGTTGTGTGTTTTGTCTACCAAAATCATGCGTGGGCTCTGAGGGAACATAGACATGATAGTTTCTATTTAATTGGTGCATGTAGAGTAGTCTACCATTCGCTGTTTGGTACCTACAGTTCCACTCTATATGTTTCGCGTTTATATCGCCGATTGCTAAAAACGAAGGGCCTACATCAAATAGTAAATCTAGGTCTGCTACTTCTAGTGATCTGCCTGGTCGCGCGTAAATAGAAATTAATTTAATTTGCTGCCTATTTATTACAAGATTAATTCCTACAGCTTCTAAATTTGGAAAGGGAGGGAGCTGGCATTCTGAGTGTTTTATACTCTTATGCACAGCTAAGGCCACGCCCCCTCCTCTATTATTTGGTCTATCGCATCTGTATATGACGTAATTTAATACAGTAAATCGATCGGATTGTCGCAGATGTGTTTCATTTATTGCAGCAATATTTATCTTATGTGTGTCGAGATGGTGAATAAATTCATTCATTTTATTTTTAATTCCATTTGCATTCCAGAAAAGGATTTTGTGTAAGTTTGTGTAGTTGGTCGATTGTGTTGTGTCGGGTCCCTGATTATTTGCTGCCATTATGGCGAGCAGTGATGACCTGGACGAAGCCCATTGTAACTCTGATTTTTTCCTTAAGCTCCATTGCGGGATTGCCCCATATGGCCATGAGTTGGCACATAGGGAGGATGGTCGCGGCCAGAACTGGGTCAGCCTTAAAGGTCTCAGACTGTTCCAAGACCTGGAGGAACTGCGACATGTCTGGCGCAGGTGCGGGCTCACTGTGTGGCACGGCCTGTGGTTCGGTCGATGGGCCTGGGGCCGCGTCTACTGCCATTGTTTCGGCAGGTGGTGGGGCGGGGGCAGCTTGTGGCTTGGCCCGCGGGGTAGGTTTGGGTGAGGGGGCAGGTGCCGCGGATGTAGCCGGTTGCCTGTCTCTCTCTGCACGCGTCACGGGGGAAGCACCACCGCCATTTTTGTGGCCGCTGTGGTGCTTCTTGAAGTGGGGCTTCGGTTGTCCACGATTTTGGCAGCGCGGTCGGTAATCGTTTGCGATGGCCGGGTAGTCGATCTCGTTGTAGGAAGTCTCCTGCGCAATCGGAGCATACCGGTTTTGCATCGCCGGAGCTATGTATTGGCCGAAGTAGTGCGGCTCCGGGTACCTGGGCGGGCCCCATGGGTTGGGCCTCGGTGGTCCCTGTTGGCCTGACGGGCCTGGATGCTGGCCAGAGGGGCCTGGATGTTGGGGCTGCGTCTGTGAGGCAGCCGCAGCCCGCCGATTTTCGCGCATGGCCAGTTTGGACTGGCGCTCGCGTTCCTTCCTCTGCTGAGGGGGGAGGTGTCGGCGAGTCTCGGCCTTATACACCGAGCAGCCGCGGTAGTTGGCCGTGTGTGGCCCGCCGCAGTTCGCGCACCTCACGTGGTCGCGGTGTCCTCCGTGGGGGCAGTCGGGAGCGCGGTGGGGCCCGCTGCACCAGCGGCACACTGGTTTGGCGCTGCAGCCTCTGCCAACATGCGAGAACCGCTGGCAGGTGCTGCACTGTAAAGGACCCGCGGGGTGACGGTAGTCCTCAACGCGGATGATCATGCCCGCGAATTCTCTGATCGCGAGAATTGTGTCCGTGTCGCAGGTCTGAGGGACCTCGACAACCAGTTTGTCGCACTTCTGGCGCGTTTGGCGATTCTCCAGGAACCAGAAGGACTGGACTGGGAGCTGCATGTCGGTGAAGACTTCTGTCAGGAATTCGACTGGGGTTTCGCGATTTACGCCGCGGAACACGAATTTCTTTGGAATTTCGTCCTTCTGGAGAAGGACGGTGTACTGGGCGCCGATCGCCTTTAAGGCCCTGATCGCAGTGTGGTACTCGGTCACTGATGCCGTTTGGTCCTGGAGTTGGTCACGGCCTCGGTTGTACACCGACCATTTCTCCTGAAGGGAGTTCTTCAGGGCGCTGAAGATGGTCGGGTAGTTGTGCCCTTTGTCCAGGAAGACAAAGAGCGGCTTGATTGTTTGTTTCTTACTGGTCGCTGCCTGCTGCAGCTGTGCGGGCGCTGCGGGCGCGCCGGGCGCTGAGGGCGCTGCGGAGGGCGCGGGGGGTGAGGGGGCCCCGGCCACGCCTACCATGTCGTCGTGGTTGCGTTTCGGCCGCTTGCCCTGGACCGTTTGCCATGGGCAGTCGCTCGTGGTGTCGCCGGAGGGCATGGGAGCCATCGTCATAGAGTCCATCATGGTGCTCTTTTGTCTTAGTCCGTCACAGCCTATCGACACCGATTCACCCACTGACCGCAAGCGGCTTGGCCAAGGGGGACTAGTCCCCGGGTGTAACCAGTGTGTTGGGCGCTGTTTAGTCTTAGTCAAATTAACAGCAACTTAAACTTTTCGCCTGTGCGCACTGGGCGCACAGGGACTGAGTTTGGTGGCTGTGTAGCACTACTAAGTGCTAGCACAACTTGGCGAGTCTCTTCACATGTTACTCCAATGGAGCTCCATTAGACGTCCTCTCTCCTCGGCAGCGCAGCTCGGAATCCTTATTCTATCGCTACTCACATTTTGATCTAGCTTAAATACAGCTCCTTCAGACATTGGTCACTGATACGAGTGACATATTTTCCCCCAATACAGAATACAGGTCATCCTGTGCCCTCCCCAGTAATTCACACACCGGGATACTATTTACTTATAACATACGTAGCACTGACACACATTTTATATTATACAGTCATTAATAAATCCATATTCACTGTTATAAACGTCTAAAAATGTTTGCTGCCATCTATGGTATGTTGGCGGCACCACTCGTAGCTTATATCCCACGGCTGTTGTAGAGAAGCCTGTTGGGATACGGCTTTATTTGCGAGGCGGCCATGTTGGTTGCAGAGAGATGTGGCCGAGGGCAAACGCAGGACACGACAACACGATTTACACATCAGATTACTTTGTAATAGGATTAATTAAGTTAGTATGCAGTTTTATCAGAACGAACGGCGTAAACTGTGTAAAGCAATAGGCGCGTTGTAAACAACGGGAATTTATTGCATTACATCAAATGAGGTTAAAACGGGAAAGAAATAATATGGTTCAAATAACGGGAAAACGTAAATAACAGTAACGTAAATAAGGGGTTTCGCTGTATAATTTTTGTAAGTGAAAGATGTAATCGTCCATTTACATTACTTTAAAACATTTGGGGCGGGGGGGGATGTCTTATATTAGTGTATCCGGGCCAGATTTTGCAAGTCGAATTATTGTAAAATGAATTCGATTCGAATTGACGAATCGAATATCAAAAAATTCGAACTCGAATTCGGAAATTTCGAATATTCGCAGAACCCTACCGCGCACGTGGAGCCTTCACTTCTCGCGCCAAAACCAGCAGGTTGCTTCCATAGGTAAAAATCTAAATCCGTTTTCATCCACTCCATGGCCGGCCCTAAATCGACTGTGTAAAGTGTCGTGCGGTCCATTAATAATAGTGTGTGGCTCAGTCATGAGCAGTTTCCTTATAATACATAATTGATATTGTTAAGGGCAGCACGCCGATGTGCCCGCGCTTTACGCAGTAAGATCTCCACCAGGAGTTTTGAACTTTGCCCACGTGGGGCGGCATTGAGCTAAATGCGTACGTGAGACTTAATAACGCATCAGTTCCTGGGACGTGCCGCAGTCGTGTGCGAGTTTTCCGTGCCCGGTACCGCCGCGCCCGGGCCTAGCATTCATGGCCCCCACGCCACTACGAGGACGGACTCTTCGTAATTACCTATGTAATCTAACCTGAACTGTAATTTTGCATCAGATTAATCCTGACCTACGGGACTTCTCCATGCTATACTTTATCCCACGGTATTAATTTTAGCCTTAGTTTCAGCGATCAGCCACGTATAGTTTTGTAATTCCAGTGTTTCGCCTAGGTTACTTAGTCATTAATTAGTTGAATTATTCCTTTGTTTCGCCGACCGGCGTAACATTACTCGCAGCATCCAAACGCGCTACACGCCTTCATCGCCAATACAGTCTCAGGATTGCCTGCAACCCTCGGTGGGGTATTTTCAGGGAATTCCGCAAATCGTGATTCAGTACCGCCATTCGACTGTGTGTGCGGAGATGAGAAGGTAGACGATGATACGGCCAGTTACGTGACAGCATACTGTACCAGATGACGTAATGTACCGTGTGATGTGCTAATAAATCCAGTTATATTTACGTGTTCTTTTAATTGTTACGGCGTCCTGGGTAGCCTAAACGGCCCGGGGAGTCCTTTGTCGACGCGTCCCTGCCTGCAGCCACGAGGCAAAGAACCCTGCCCTCGAGTAACATTCTAAATTTCTCCAATTTAAATTCATTAATTCTAAACAGGCAGCGGGGACGGTGTCAAAGTCATACTGAATAAAGTTATTTTTAAATACAACTGGTGAGAAATTGTTAAATAAAAAATATTTTGCTGCTTTTAATTCAAGCTATAAAATTTTTAAAATAATCTTGAAAACTGGCTTTTATGCCTTTGTTAATTTTATTTTTATGATACAGCTAAAATGTGTTAAGGATCATTGTAGCTTGTTTTATTGCCCCTTTGTGCTTTATGGGGTTTTAGTGCTTTTATTGTTTTTATATTTTATCATAAATCCTAATTTATTATTGAGTTTAAGAGAGAGCTACAATGTTTTAATCTGTCATTTCAGCTTGATTTTAATTTGCATTATGGTCTTTTGATTATGATTATGATTTGATACTACTGATATTTTTACAATGTTTTAATGTTTCATTTTTAACTTTTTAGCCTTATTGTTTTTGATTAGGCGAGTGTTTGCATTACTTTCATTGGTTTAACATTAAGGGCAAATTTCATCAATCATTAAGGATTTTAAGCGAGGCACGTTGCTATTGTCCTATGCGCTCAGCTGAATACTTGCCGACAGTTCCGTGGCTCTACTGAACAATGGATTTAAACACCACTGAAAAAGATAAAGCATGGAAAGAAACAATGAGACAATAGTTGGTGTATCACCTCTTGACCGTGTCTGTTCTTGGTGATGGCCTGAGCGAGACTGCAACCCCGGCTGCTGGGGGGATGCCTCTCTCTTACACCCAGAGAGAAAGTGGAATCATGAACACAGCTGTGGCATGCTGCGGACAGTGTCGGGACTTGGACTTTAATATGACACCTCCCCCCCCCCCTTTTTGAATAAGCCCTGGGCTAGGCCATTTGCACACTCACTGCAGGCAGTATGATCCGAACGCCCCCTTCTGACATAAGTCATACTGGTTAGGACCGCATCTCTCGTTCCTAACTCACCCGGTTGTCATTCACCATTAAGTCTAGCTCTGAGCATTTGTCTTAATCTGCCAGTTAACATGGGGATCGCTGTTGCAATCGGTGGCATCTCGGGGTCATTTCGGCTGGCTCCTCGACTCTGATCCGGAATTCTGCACCTGGCACAGTATCTAACATTTGCCCTGGGTGTGGGAGAGTAGGTCAGATGCTTTCACATCATCTGGTTCTGTCAGTAGATGCTGCTCATCTGCCATGTCAGCACCTGCCTTGGGCATTTAGATGCTGTTAGTGATCTGCTTCCGAGTCGTGCGTCCCCGGCGGTGTTGCCTTGGGTTTTTTTGGCAGGGCCTCCCACTGATATTGGCTTCGCTGTTCCCAGGCTGTGTAGAATGGAACATTTTCCACATGCCTTGATGTATGATCGAGTCGTCTGCAGTAGTAGTTTTATTCATTGTTTCGCAGGGTGGCATTTTCAGGGACTAAATTTACTTCCAGGAGTGTTGTTCATAGGATATTTTCATTCTCCCAGGTGAACCAAGAAGGTTCTCCGAATAAACCACTTCGGGATCGAGCGTGGTACCGACCACCAGAGGCTCAGCCCATCATAATAATTCTTCAGTGCACTGCACAGGGGTTGCATGTGCATGTTAACATGTTCTCTGGGCTGCAGTTCCAGTGGTGGTCGGGTCGTCTGCTAGGGTAATCTGCGGATGTAGGCCCTCTGGTGTTGGCCCTTGTAAAAATTACATACGTATCTCGAAGAATACGGGCGTGTTATGAAAGGGTACATACCTAATTTGTCGTATGAGATATTTACTGTGAAGATAGAATAGATTCTACAAAGTGTCTACCTGCATGTCAGGAATGTTTGCATGGTTCACTGGATAAGAAAGAGTAAAAAGGATAACCTTTAATCTATTTTCACAATCAGTTTTAATTTCATTTCAATTCCATAATGGATGAACATTTTTACGAATAAATGAGCAAAGCCTACATAAACCTGCCACTCATAGTTCTTATCAAATCAAAACATGACACGATAGTGTGAAAAACAAATTACGTCATATGGAAATTATGTAATAGTACCTACCTACTTATCACAAAAAAAAAAATAAGAATCAAATATGTACACAGCAAAAATTTGCATATTTTTCATGTACAGTAGGTAAAAGGTTTGTGACGAAAAATTGTACGTAGAACTTTTGTTACCAACTATTTAAGAAACTGATATTGCCAATCACAGAAACAAATATAATATTTTTAGACTTTAAATTGTTAATCAATTACAAGCTATTTCTCATCATGAACACACAAAATTTTAAAAGTTGGAATGGCACCTGTGTTGTAAGTTTTAAATATAGTTATTTGGACATATATTAAACCCATCACATTGTGACCGTGGTTTTAGTCACGAGACGAAAAACATTTAAGGACATGAGAAAAACCCATAACCATACTTGTTTACATTGTATAATTATTACCTTGTGGAATCACAAATCATAGATAAACTACCGCTGTGTGATGTGAAAGACTAAACTTAAAACACAAAAACTATGAAGATTCCATCTAACACAGCTTTTAAACTCATGGGCTACCAATATAAATTTTAAGAAAAATATGAATACCACTGGAAGACTCACCTGTGTATAAGTTGTTGGAATTACAGTGAAGAACCTTCTAGAACATTCTGTAACCATCTCAGACTGTTTCATTTCAGAGAAGTTGAAGATCAATAGGAGGGAGAGGAAGGAATTTAGGGTATTGTCGTCGCTCCGCCCACCCTCCCTCGTCGCTCGACGCCCGGTTGCTCAATTGTACTAGGTAGAGTGGGGTTCGGCCAGTGTGGCCCGGGAGGGAAAAGCTAAGACGTAGAATTAATATCCACCAGTCCGCGACGAACACCCGATTTATTGATACAAGGCCATGTACATGGGGCTGTCCCAACCCCGCCTGCGACAGTCTGGTTGGCGCGCGGCGACACGAGGGTTTATATGCTCTGGCTAACCTGCACCGTACTAAGTCCGGTAGTTCAGAGGCACCCGGAAAGGTGGCGCGACACTAACACACTATGCCACGGGCTACTGTCTGTAGATCTAAATGCCCCGCCAGAAAATATATGCTCTGTAGAGGCCACTACTCCTCGCCACATAAAAGAACGAGCTATAATTAGGAAGCTGATGCCTAGCTGCCTCTATGCCTGCGTCACGATGCACTTACTCCTGGTTGGCTTACAGCTCAGCGACCGTCTCGAGGCACGACTCCTCAGCGACGCGACCGCTCCTCGCGCCGGCCTGGTCTCAACTGACTTCCCCTCTATGCTGCGGCGCGGCGCGCGACGGCTCATCCCTTCCCCTCCATTGCGTCACGCGCCGCCCCTGACATGTCGCAGACGGGTGTGACGTAGTCGCCCAGTGAACATGTTAAGAACAAACATAAGCACTTCAATTGAGAGAATTGAATATTTACAATAAAATAATTTTAATGAATATTTACAATGATTTGTCTTGCTGTAACACAGCGTCCAGTCTTTACGTATTTACCGTTGATTCCCCTGGCGTGCGCGAATCTCTCTTGCCCCCCCCGCCCAGCCGCACTGCACAATTCGGCACACCCACGACACAGGGCAGGAGAAGGCATTGGCGTGGCATAACGGGCTGCGAGAGCTGGGTCGACACTTGGGTCGACGTCAGTATATATAATCGGGGTTTTAAGCAGTTCAGGATGGAGAAGCAAGGACCATCAAGACGAAGCCACCATGAATTGATGACACCAAAGTGAATGATAGACTATTCTCTAGACACGCCAGCATTGCAGGTGGCAAAGCCCCGCAGGTGTCGAGTACAAGTTCTCACTGAGTAACAACACAGATAAACGAAGGGAGAGGGCATGCACCTAGGGCACAACAAGGCATATTATGTCAAATATTTGTAAGCAAATAATATTTGTTATTTCAAAATGTTAGTATTCCAGGTTTAATCAAATACAAATAATAAATTATTCGTATTCAAAAATTTGCACAGGCATACCTGTGTGCGACTGTTTGCTGGGTACGTCAAATGGGCTAGTTCTTCTCAGTGGAGAAGAAGTAGGCCACTGCTCACGCACCACTTGGAGATCGGCCCAATCGCATGTTGAGAGGTGGTTCACAAATAATATTTAAATGCAAATTCTTGGATGATTTCATGTGTAGTCCAGGCTGTACTGTCAAACATTCATTTTCAGACTTTGTTAAACAAGATTTCGACCACAGGCGACAGTACAAGCCCAAGTGGAGTCTTATGTTTTTGTAAAATTGTCGCCCAAACCAAGAGGACAATGTTTTCTTAGCCATTCGTACAATGAGTTAATACGCAAATAAGTGATTACATCGGACTTAAAGTAAAATTTCCGAATGATAAACGGTTTCGTTTGGCAGAGGAATGTTGTTGGTGCTGTGAGTTTTGATTTTGTCATGTACATGTTTTTGTGGTTGGAAGATGGCTGTCATTGTGACTTGTAAATTTTCGTGATGAAAAAACAAAAAAAAATATATAAGAAAACCAGAAATTGTTTACAAGAGACTTTAGGTCATTCAAAAGATCACCAATAATCACAGTAAATAGATTTAAACTGTATTTTCTGTGTCCAGAAAAATTTCTTCAAGTGTTCATAAGCATGCAAGTCAGACCACATTGAGCTAGCAGGGAGGTTTTGACTTTTTACATGTTCTTCGCACACAATAGAACGGTTTGAAAAGGCTCAAAATTTAAATTAAAAACTTAATGTAGAAAAAATTACTGTGAGGTGCATGCATAAATACCATGGATGGAAATCAAATTTCATGTCTCTAGGCCTTTCCATCAATGCACCTTGCAAACGACATACACACAGGAAGATATATTCTCTTTTATTATTATTGAATCTGTATTTACTTTTTCTGAATGCTTTAATGTCATAATTAATCAACAAAAATTTTGTAAATATTCACACTAGGTACTGCATTATTACTTTCTAACTTTATTTTGAGGGCTGCGCGCACGTTCCCGGTGACTTTAAGATGTTATGCATGGGCGCCACCACGTGTAAGGGCACGTGGACCCGGCGGAGTCTCTCTCTCAGGGGCGTGACGTAGCCCAAGTGGGGACGAGTTACCAGCCCTTTCTACCCTACCTATCCAGACCTGGCCCGCTCTAGGCGTCGGGCACGCCACACTCCTAGGCTAAGTAGGCTCACTCACCACGTGGTTAAATAAAATACTCAGTTTTTATTTATACCCAGATTTAATTCCACTAACACGCTTCCCTCCACGCACGTTACACTTTACACGGTTAAAAAGCCTGAGGCACGAATCGACTTAAGTGAAGGCATGGTCCACACACGTGGCCATGCTATAAAGTATGCTTATTACACGATGGTTAAAAAACTCGACTGAGACAATTAATTATTAATGCAGCCCGCTGACCGAGAGCTGCCCCGAGGAATAACGAACGAAAAAAGATTTAAGAATAATTAAAGCTACAGAATTACTTGATCAGTGGTTCACAACGGTTGAGGTCCCCGGGGTGCTGGCGCGTCTGCTCTCGGTCAGTGATGAAGATGGACTGGGGCGAGAGCTCTGGTCGTCTCTACCAACATGGCGCCTCCGCGCCAACACAATTACCGTTATTACATCCTATGATTCCGTGCCCCGGCGAAAGTTAAGTAAATTACAGATCAACATTAAAAAATATATAAAAATTACTGGCAATTTAAAGTTCGTTAATATTTACTTAGTTAATGATAATTTATATAAAAACATTCCTACTCTCGTCCAAGTCCATGCCTATTCGGGTCCGTCCGGGCAACGTCTGTGGTTTTTTCAAGTAACATATTTAAATTAAAGAATACACAAGTAAACTGCACAAACACTGGGGCAAAGATGAATGAAAACAAAAGGTTTACAAATAACATTAAAACTTAGCAAATTAGGGGGTCGCAGCACTGCTTCCAAGCGCCCTCTTGCCGGGCTAGACACACACGCACGCGCGGGAGGTTTGAATAGAGATGGTGGTTGGGCGGTGTCATATCGGGCTCAAAGGGGCCACAGGCC
This sequence comes from Bacillus rossius redtenbacheri, assembly GCF_032445375.1. Lineage (NCBI taxonomy): Eukaryota > Metazoa > Arthropoda > Insecta > Phasmatodea > Bacillidae > Bacillus > Bacillus rossius. Next base: position 115,683,928 of record NC_086331.1, read on the forward strand.
CGGACGACGTCAATTGCCCCCTCCGAAAGTAGGCCGATATGACAGCGCCGTTTGACAGATGGTTGGGGGGGCGTTGCCTGTACTGTTTACGTCGCGCACTCCCACGTGGCAATGTTGATGTTTACGTTTGTGCGGGCAGGTGGCAATGTTGACATGATGGAAGGGCGAACAATGTTTACACGATGGCGGGTGAGCAATGTTTACATGACGGACTATACACATGGGCAGAATGGACGCTGGCTGACTGACCTTGGGTGTGGAGACCCACCAGTTGCTCCGAGATCCAAATCTGCTGCGGCTGCGGCTGCGGCCGCGGTGGCTGTTGCGTCTCGCAGCGCGAGGCGTCGCGGTGGTGGCCAGGGTGCCGGGCGACAGGGGCGGCGGCGATGAAGGTCAGGCGGCTCGTGACAGGCGGGCAGCAAGTGCGGGCAGCGCTCGGCACGGCCTGGTTCAGCGTCAGCGACATGCGGGCGCTTTGCGGCCCGTGGTGACAGACGGGTGACAGGTGCACGGCTGGATTTCACGTTCGGTGGTGGGGCGGTCGGGCGTCCAGGTGTCGTGGCGTCGACCTGCATTGTGTCAGGCGGATGCAGGGAGCTCCGACGACCCCGTAGCTGCGGTGACTTGAAGGTGCGGCGTCTCAATGTTGCCAACTTGCGGCATGCGCGTGGCGTCTCGGGCGGCGAGGCACTTGATCGGAGTACCGATACTGTGGCGATCGGCGTCGGAATCGGGCGTCGTGGCGTCTCTGTCGTTCCTGGCGTCGCGTCAGGTGGGCCTGTAAGCGGCGTCAGCGTCGGCGTCGCGCGCGTCCGTCTCTTTCGGTCAGGTTCATCCGTCTGTGCCTCGAAGCCAGGCGGGCACAGAGGAGCAAATCCAGGCGGGTACAGAGGAGCGAATCCAGGCGGCGGGGCGGCGCTCAGGCATCTCGGCGTCATGGCCCTGGACATCGTGTCGCGAAGCGTCCTGTTTGCGACTGCGCACTGTGGTGGCGGTGACGACGGCAGGATGACGTCGAAGCCAGGTGGCGGCGACAAGGTGACACGAAGCGTCGGCGTCGAGTCTGGCGGTGTCCGTGGCGAGTCGTGTGGCGGAGACGATGCGGGTTTCGCCGGAAATGACCTTGGTGGCGTCGGGACGGCGGTTCGGTGCGGTGGCGAGGTCATTCCGGCGTCGGGAAGTGTCTCCGACACGAGGCGGGTGCTGGACGGCGTGGCAGACTGCGGCGGGACGGTCGTTGTCGGGCGTCGCTCGGTTGGCTTCGGCGAGTCAAGCGTCATCATAGTCGGGATGAGTGGCGTCGGGTCAGCGAAACGAGGTCTTTCGGATGATGACGTAAACGGACCAGTGTCGGGAGACGTCAGGTCGACGAGAGGTGCCGCGGTTGGCGGCTCCAGGACAGGAGGTGGCGGGAGCGGAATTGTCGGCGTCGGGACGGCGAGCGTCGGTGTCGGGATAAGTGGCGTCGGGTCGACGAAACACAGTGTGGCAGGCGGCGGCGGGATCGGACTTGTGTCGGGAGACGTCAAGTCGATGAGCGTCGGCACGGCGGGCGTCGGCGTCGGTACGACGGGCGTCGGCGTCGGGACGACGGGCGTCTTTGTCAGGGCGGTAGGTGTTGGTAGCGTAACACGTGACGGTGCGGGTGACGTCAAGTCGATGAGCGTCGGCACGGCGGGCGTCGGCGTCGGTACGACGGGCGTCGGCGTCGGGACGACGGGCGTCTTTGTCAGGGCGGTAGGTGTCGGTAGCGTAACACGTGACGGTGCGGGTGACGTCAGGACGTACCTTCGTGGTGCTGGTGCTGGTGTCGGCGTCGTGCGTGAGGAGTTTGCTTGGTTCGGCGGTGACGTTCCGGCAACGGGCGGCGTCCTTGACACGTGCTGCGTCGGCGTTTTCGGCGTGGTTGGATTCGGCGTGATCGGCGTCGGCGTGCTCGGAGTCGGTGTCGGCGTGAGCGGCGTCTTTTTCGGCATGGTTGGTGTCTGCGTGAGCGGCGTCTTTTTCGGCTTCTCTGCCTCGTACTGCGCCTGGGTGGCTAGGTCGGCAGTGCATCGTTCGCACGTGAAGGTAAAAAACTTGCGCAGTATTGTCCATTCACGTTCGCCGATACAGCCACGATGCCACAGGCCGGCACATTCCTGGCAGCGGTATCCCTCGCTACTACCTCCGGGACACGACCTAGCTCCACATTTCGTCACGGCGTGTATGCGGTACTCCGTACAGTAGCCACACTCGTGTCCGGCGGCGGTCCTGCCATGCAAGTCCCAACTCGGGCAGGGAAAGTAACACCCGATACACTCGTCCGGATACGGATACATGTCTACGCACGTGGTACTCTACACGCGAACAGTCCTCACGAACACATCAGCACTGTGTTACTTACTGCGCTCGGAGTGCGTTGTTTGTGCGCGGATTCCTGGAAGCGTGCGCTTGGCTGAACACGTGGCCGGCGCGCCAGAGTCCGGCTATGCGCTCCGCGCGAACAATAGTTCCAGCGCGAACTTTAGTTCCGCGCGCTCCGCGTAACAACCGCCTATCTCACACGCTCGTACAGGTCTGGTTTTCGCGGAAAATGTAATTTGCCCCGCGCTCTTGGGCGCCAATTGAGGGCTGCGCGCACGTTCCCGGTGACTTTAAGATGTTATGCATGGGCGCCACCACGTGTAAGGGCACGTGGACCCGGCGGAGTCTCTCTCTCAGGGGCGTGACGTAGCCCAAGTGGGGACGAGTTACCAGCCCTTTCTACCCTACCTATCCAGACCTGGCCCGCTCTAGGCGTCGGGCACGCCACACTCCTAGGCTAAGTAGGCTCACTCACCACGTGGTTAAATAAAATACTCAGTTTTTATTTATACCCAGATTTAATTCCACTAACACGCTTCCCTCCACGCACGTTACACTTTACACGGTTAAAAAGCCTGAGGCACGAATCGACTTAAGTGAAGGCATGGTCCACACACGTGGCCATGCTATAAAGTATGCTTATTACACGATGGTTAAAAAACTCGACTGAGACAATTAATTATTAATGCAGCCCGCTGACCGAGAGCTGCCCCGAGGAATAACGAACGAAAAAAGATTTAAGAATAATTAAAGCTACAGAATTACTTGATCAGTGGTTCACAACGGTTGAGGTCCCCGGGGTGCTGGCGCGTCTGCTCTCGGTCAGTGATGAAGATGGACTGGGGCGAGAGCTCTGCTCGTCTCGACCAACATGGCGCCTCCGCGCCAACACAATTACCGTTATTACATCCTATGATTCCGTGCCCCGGCGAAAGTTAAGTAAATTACAGATCAACATTAAAAAATATATAAATTACTGGCAATTTAAAGTTCGTTAATATTTACTTAGTTAATGATAATTTATATAAAAACATTCCTACTCTCGTCCAAGTCCGTGCCTATTCGGGTCCGTCCGGGCAACGTCTGTGGTTCTTTCAAGTAACATATTTAAATTAAAGAATACACAAGTAAACTGCACAAACACTGGGGCAAAGATGAATGAAAACAAAAGATTTACAAATAACATTAAAACTTAGCAAATTAGGGGGTCGCCGCACTGCTTCTAAGCGCCCTCTTGCCGGGCTAGACACACACGCACACACGCACGCACGGGCGGGAGGTTTGAATAGAGATGGTGGTTGGGCGGTGTCATATCGGGCTCAAAGGGGCCGCAGGCCCGGACGACGTCAATTTTATAAAATATTGATAACCCATTAAATAAATTTTTTTAAGTCAACCACAAAAATAGAGCCTCTATGTCATAATACACTTAATAATACTTAAACACACTTAATACAAATATGTATGCTTAAACACTATGGAGTATTATACAATAAATTCAGAGAGTACATTTAAATATAAATTCCTCATTTACATCCAGAGACATCCAACTGGTTAAAGAGAGTAGTAGTGTATATAATTTTTGATGTTTTAAGCTACTTACAAAATTTATTTAAGACCTCCATATTTTAAATATTCTCTTTTGTAATATTTTAATATTTGATGAAATAAATATAGTGAATTATTGTAATACACTCATTGCATTTTACAATTTGTAACAGTCCCTTTAAAGTTTTGAAAAGAAATTTAATTATATATCTTCTAGGTCTACCAATCATTAATTGTTTCTGAACACAGGTATTAACCAAACAAACTACACCTATCCCTCACTTAGCACGACTAATTCGTTCCTAAAAATGCTTGTGTTATTCGAAATTGCATATTCTGAAGCATTATATTCCATAAATAGCAAGGCTAATTTAATTAATGTTCCAAAATTGACTAGTAAGATATACTTTACGTAATATTAATGCGTAGAATAACACACAAACAATAAATATGTCACACCATTAATCTTTATACACCTATCGCAGTTTGCATGACAAATACGACTCTGCGTAATGGGAGATATGTGGTTATGTACATTATCGTCAGTCGGCTGGCTGACTTGACCTCCTGGGCGTGACCTTCAACTCACGTCGCGTACCTTTCCAAACCATCCTTTACTGAGAGTGAAACCGATATTACTGTCCGGATAATTACATTTTAATTTTTCAAAAATCAAAGTGCTTACCATGTCTTATCACATAACCATCGCACAATTTATAATAAGATCAAGTTTAAAAAGTAGGGGTGCGATTTTTATGCGAAAAAAATTGTTGTTAGGTAAAGGTATTCATAAAAACATAACCCATTCATAGAAAAGTACATTTATTAAAAAAGTAGAGTATAAAAAACCAAGCTGCCAAAAAATTTAAATTAATAAGTCATGCAACAAAAACCTTTCTTCAAATCTAAATAGAAAAAAAAATCTGTGACCCGAATGCGAGCCTCAACTAACGCATAACTATCGTCATAGTTCACTCTCACCACGAAAGAGTGCGGGCTATTAAATGTAGTAAACTCGGCACAAGACAAGAGTGTGTGCGTTGCATGCAATCGGCCAGATATCAATATCGATAGTCGACTACGTGTGCTGGCTTTATACGGGAAGCAACATTGCCAAACATGAAAGATGCCAACTAACGCCGGCTACCTTTTTATAAACGGTACACCGTGGCGACGCAGACAAACAGATAAAGGTTATAACGTTTAAAAACGTCTTTAAAAGAAAATTGTGTGCACAGTTGACTTGCTTAAAACTAAAGTGCGACCAACTAAGTGTGACCTTCATGACAATCTGTGCGCCGTAATACTTCTAGTTTTGTCTCAAATACTTGAACACGATGCATTATGAGTGATCAAGCACGTACAGTTACCGGCAGCTGAATGGGCAGACTTTGCTTTTGTTTGAATTAATTCTCTGCCACTGGCTAGACTGAGTTCACGGCCCGGTCTGTGGCCAGGCGACAACGGTATGGTACGGCGGCACACGCGCGGACGTAAAAAATTTGGTCCTTTACACTCCATAGCCGCAATTTAACTTGCCATAGCTGATGTTAGTACAACAGCTGATAGCATAGTCAAACCTGCGCGTGCACCTCTTTCCCCCTTGTTTGGGTAACTGTATCCCACGGCACATCTGTTGTTTACAAAAGTTGAAACAGACTTCGTGGCATCGCGCTCGACATTTTTTTTGCCTATGGAGATTTTGCGCTAACTGAAATTTACAGACGTGCTATTCAAGACTGGGGCAGTAAAATTAACATCGCGCTAAATGAATCCGTGAAATCTGAAGACATGCTAAGTGAGGGATAGGTGTATTTGATAGTTATATAGAATGTAGAATGTAGGTAATACCATAATAAATAACTTTTGAAATTTAAATTAATATTTTCACATATGTTAAGAAAACAGGAATTGCTTATATATGTTACAGCACGTTTCAATTTATTTATTACCATGAGAACAGAAAGCATTAATTTCCATACACAATCTCTATTCTCATATTTATTAAATTTTACTCTTGTACACTAGCATTTTTTTCTGGTTTACTTGTAAAATATTAGTGGGCTTTAACAGGTTGTCCAAATATTGTAGTACAGAAATTTTATAACTAGTACTAGCTGCCTGACCCAGCTTCGCACGGCTATACTAATGGGAAAAAATTAAGCCACATCTCCCATTTATAGTAATGGTAAAAAAAAATTCCGTGAAAATTTATTACAATGCTGTATAATGTACCGCAGAGAAAATTAATAGCACCGGTGGTTTCCCGAATCGTGCACGCAACGTACAACTGATGTACCCCTACTTCGCTACGGCAGTCTACAGGCAGATCACTCTTGCGCCGCTCATTATACATGCCCCTCCTTGTGGGTACGCCACTGCCGCGCGATGCCCATTGCCAAGGAGACGCAGAAGGCATGAACAATGCAAAATCCTGTTCTCATGCAGACAAAGTACCCACTGTTGCCTGGTTTTAACCACCCGTGGGATCTAATTTTCGGAAAATGTCATCCTGCGTAACATAAGGAACATTACTGTGAAATTTCAAGTCTGTAAAATATATATATATATATTTGACAAAAAAAAGGGCAATAAAAAAAACAAATAAAACACAGAGAGAGGAAAAAACAACAATAGTTTAGGTTTGCGATTTAAAGTGATAAAAAGTATTTAAATACTAATTGAACTCTTATGAGGGTACTGATTGCTTCGTTGTTAATATCACACGGGTGTTTTTTACTTGTATGCGAAAATTAAGAATGATAAGGCATCTAGTGCATGGCAACAATGTTAATAGGCAATAGGAAATAAACTTCTAGCGCCTGCGGCATTGTCAACACACACTTCGTACGTGTACTGCATGTTGTATCTAACCCCCTCCAACGCATTTGATTCTAAATTGGACTTTTAGTAAGGATCCCTAATGTTATTGATAATATAATATAGCCTATAGCCTTCATCGATAAATGTACTATCCAACACTGAAAGAATTTTTCAAATCGGACCAGTGGTTCCTGAGATTAGCGCGTTCAAACAAACAAACAAACAAACTCTTCAGCTTTATAATATTAGTATAGATTTACAGTGGAATATGACCCAGCAAACACATTTTTCAAAGATTGACTATTTTCTCTGAACAACAAACAAATCACAATTCCAATGGCAAATGATAATTAAACTTTATTTCATAATAGTAATTTACAACAATTTTCACTGCTTTCCATTCTTTTTTAATTTATTATTAAAACTTATAAAAAATTAATTTACTGTTTGATTATGAGTAACAACTGAGGCAGATGTGCAAGTCTTCAGCACCAACATACCTGAAACAGATGAATTGATAAATCACATTCCAAAATTACTCTCTACGTACTATGATGAAATACTTATTTAGAGAAAAAATGCTTAAACCATCTTTAATCATAGACATAATTTAGGTCTATTTTACAGGTTGCAATGAGTGATACTCATTACGGTTAGTTTTGTTAAATCTTTTTATTATATATGTCAATATCAGTTATTACAATTGTCTGAACTGAAAGCAGAAGGTAGAACTATATTTACTATTATTTTATGAATATTGTCGAGCATATATTGTTATTAAATAATCATATTTCTGTGTTATTTTAAAGTACATATTGTCTTTTTTATGTGAACCACATCTTTAATTTTTCTGTGACAAGTGTACGAAAAAATACATTACTGTAAAGTAGAGAATTTTTATATGGAAACCTTTAAGTGAATCAATTCATTTTACATTTTATATCAAATATTATTGCCTCAATAAGAAGAATGCTAGTTATTATATAATAACCTAAAAATAAACTTTGTATTGAGAAAATATAATTAATGTTTCCAAGCTTTTTTTTTTATCTTCATCAAAACTTACATAGAACTTCAAAGAAGAAAATGTAATTTTTATAAGAAGTATTAGGCCTAATATAAAGTTAAGTCCTCGTACATCTCTAATTTTATATATATACAGTGTAAATAAACTCTTTATAACGTCACTCGATTTAACGACAAACTCCTTAAAACGTTGAAATTCTTAACTTTGGTTGGTTGACCTTGTTTTCTATACAATACACTTTATATAGCATCACGCTCATTCTATTTAACGACAACAATACGGCATCATATATCATTAAGCAGTACTTTCTAAGTTGCCGAAGTTGGTAAGAACTACAGCTGTGTACGTTCTTTTGTTTGCTGTTTTGTTGTTGTATTATCTAGCACGTGTTTACTTCGATTGGCGTACCGGAGATTCTAAGAAATTTTGTCTTTTGTTTTTGTATGATGAACTTGCACATGCTTACCTTGGTCACTAGACTTATGTCAAGTTGTTACACGTTATCATTTTCACAGTTGCTTACAGACTTTTGAACTGTAAACATGGCGAGTAAATGAAAATCTTTGTGTATTGACGAAATAGATTTATTAAGCACTTGATGCAGCGAAACTATTGGAAATACTTTTTATATAATCAAGGTGATCCGGCAGTATCTCAAGATATCAGTAAAATATATAAGAAAATACAATTAAAATATTGGAGCAGAAAAAAAAATCAGACGAAGATAACAGACTATATGCAATAAGTGTTGTTATTTGTATGAATATTAATGTTCATGTGTAAAATGTGTACTATATTAGTAAATATATATTATAATATAATAGTAAAATGATATCTTTTGTTTCTCTCCATTTAACAACCACTCTCTATAACGCCGATAAATGCTGTCCGTTAAGTGTTGTTATATAGAGTTTACACTGTATATATATATATATATATATGTACAATAAAATTGTGTATGACAAGATTTGAATTATAACTAGTCTGGTAATTAATTTGTTACAATCAATGTACTGGCTGACTAAAGCTGGACTCCCAATCATCCGTATCATCTGTCCGTCACCCGTCCGTCCATCAATCACATGACCTGCAGCCAATCAGATGGCCCGAAAAATTCATCCGTCCGTCAAAACCTTGCCAAGCTTTAGCTTTTGACGGACCAACGGATGGTCCACGGCCTTGTTAAGTCGATCGTCTTCAATACGACTTTCCGAAAACAGTGATCAATTTTTTTAATTTGCAATATATAGAAGGCTGTGTCATATTGACCGATTATTATTGTCAAAATAACGGTAAAGATTGCTTATGAGAATGAGCTTTTCGGAAAAAATGCTGCTAAATTACGTCCGGGAAAGGGAGCATTTGTATAATATATATAGCAAAGACTATCGGGATAAGCAACTGAGGGAACAAGCCTGGATAGAAATAGTTCTTTCTGTTTTCTTTGACGCAGTAATAAAAGAAGCATAATTTTATTTATTGCTGGCATGAGTAATGTTATTTTTAAGACGGCACCCGTTTAATCCACTTGTCAAAGCACGGTTCCCGCCTGTAAACTTATTATCACATTCATAAAAACAAAAGTTAATTATCCCAAGTAAATTATTTACACCAAAAGTTTACCTACAATTGATAAAGTATGTGGCGGAAAGTTTTAACACTGATATTTTAGAATAGTGACGGACGGACGGATGGCGGATGGTTGAGAGTCGGTAATAATTGCCGAGAGAAATAACGGATCGAAATTGACGGACGAACGGATGAAACGGATGATTGGGAGTCCAGCTTAATAGTTATCTATATCTATATCTACCCTATTAGAAGTGTTTTAGAAATTTGCATTCCAAAGTAAAGCTATATAAAAATTAAATTAAAAAATATATATTTTTCTAATTTTTACTTGATGAACAAAAATTTAATTAAATGTACTAATATATAGACTGGTATGAGTATACGTTGCGCATCTACAATATCAAGGATGTTCGGAATGTCCTTTTCGTCTTAAAAAATAGCTAAACATGACACCAAACTAAGGAGGAAAATCTATTAAATTTTGAGTGCAAAGCTGACTAATCATGAAAAAGATGCACTTATAGTTATAAATCATAAATGAGCATGCAAAAGAAGTAACGGGAAATCTACTGTAATGTCGTAGATGTAAGTGTGCTGCTTTTCCTCCCACTCCCAATACCTGCTACTCTCAGTCCCACTGACACTTGGCGCTACCTGACCATGATACACCATGCCTCCATGTCATGCCCCTGTGTAACTACTTATGCACCTGAATTAAGGAAACAATGCCAACAAGGGGGGCAGGAGGAAGAGGTGGGAGCACATACACACTAGCAACAGTGGAGTGCAACAGTGGGCCTACATTCTGGAGAACCCTGTTTTAAATCCTGTCTGGCCATCTTAAGAGGCCTATACAGACAGGGCGCAACTCCGCCAGCGGGTTCTGCGCTTACGGCATCGTGCAAGGTGGGCGGGACAAAGCTGGAAGGAGGAGACGTGGATTGGTTATCTTGGCGGCGCGTCACTTCGACTGGGAGGCGGAGTGGGGGAAACACTTTCCACCCCGCCGTCATTCCAGCTTACAGTGTCTTTTAGGAAAGATCGCGGTGTTCCGTACCCGCTATCGCTCTGTCCTCGAGTCTCGTGTTGTCGCGGTGTCGCGTTACCTTCGAGACACAGTTATTTACTATACGTCAGTGGATAAAGGCCGCACTTGGCGTTGTGTTGAGCGCATTGCCCACCAACCTCCCAATTCTCTCCCCTGGCCAGGTTATTTACACTAGAGAAGACTATTGGCTGGAGTATTTATTCTCAGAGATCTCTCATTTTCCAAGCTTTCGGAGCTGCGCCGAACTTTCATTGCAAGTTCTATGGAGCTGTCATAACTACGAAACTCATATCCATATAACGAATCAAATGCATTTTCCGTTATATTTAACCAAAAAATATTACATATTTTAATATCATAGTCGGAAATATGTAGGCCTACGTGTTACCTAGTCAAAAATAATGCATACATAGCATAGCAAGTGCGCATACCTAAGCATAAACAACACAGGTACGCATACGCGGACACATGCACACTTCCTTGCTGGGAAATTTTTCGTTTGTAGTTTTAAACCTTGCTGACTAAGAAATTAAAATTGATTTGTGCCAATTATTGGCAAGCAATGATTTACTTAAATAATTAAGTTGTGACTTGAGTTATATAATAATTAATAATTCAGTTATACACTTGGGTCTGGTTATCCTTCAAGTTGTGTGCTATTACGTGTCCACCAGCAAGAAAGTAATATGATTACAATCAAATAAAGAATAATATTTTCCAAATTTTCAATTTTATACTATGTACGAACGTAGTTATATTATTACTGGGTTTCAGAAATAACTAATCAACAGTTTACATGATTTTTCACCCTTCCGGTAATATATATATATATATATATATATATATATATATACACACAATTTCGTTCATCATAAAATACGTATTAGATTTAAATGTGCGTACTAAACTACAATTTATCATACGACTACAAACGAATTGAAGCGTGCACTGATGAAACAATCAGTTAACAAACATTCCTACATAAAAATATGTTTGTTTCAACAACAGGTTGAAATGCATCTCTTTGCTCAACGAAGTCATATAACATAGTCACAGGTACTATTTGTTGCTGCAAATTGTATTTGCAGTTTAAAAAATTACGGAACAAGTCGTCTTAAGTCATCCGAAACATGGTGACGTTCTGAGGCAAAAATTGTAATTTTGTTCACCCGGACTTTCCCCATTCTATAACATGAAGTGAGTATACAGGAAGATGTGTGGCTTTTACGGTGTGTGACTAGTGTTCACAGTTTTTATTCCAAACGTAAACAAACCAGTTGTTTGTGAATAGTTTTTTTTTGAAATAATGACGCGATAACTTAGCATGTCATATCATGTATTTTTAACTCTTTATTCCTTTAGAAATAGAATATTTGCAACATTGTCAATATCAATTATTATTGATTTTAAAAAGAAGTGTGGTAATGATAATTGTGCCAAAATGCATTTTCAATACGGCACAGAATCATGTTATTTTTTCTACCTTGTATTTTTTTCATGTTTAGATTGTTTACAATTTGCTGTTTAAAATATTTGTATGCATCTCCACCCAATAACTGTTCAGAAAATAACAATCATCGATTTATCTGTACAAATTATTTTTGGCTTTTCTGAAGAAAAAAAAAAGTTAATGTATGAAGTTGTACAAATACATCTTATTTAATCAAATATAATTGAATTTGAACACATTTGCACACCACAAAGACAATAAACATATGAGTTTATGGATACAGTTGAGTAAATTTAGATGGTCTGCTTTTACAAGCATAATTTAACAGCGCACTGAGTTTAAATTTTCTTATATAATAATGTCATATCGCAATAAATACTTTAAGAAAAAATACATATTATATTTCCACATTTTTTAAGAAGATACGCTACAGAGGTAATTAATGAGCAGCTGAACAAGTCTTGACAGCAGCAAATTTTTTTCTTGCTCTTTTTTCAATAGCGTCAATAATGTATGGAGGGTCTCGAATTTCCATGCTCCTCGTATGCCTAGGGTCCACCAGTTCTGGCAAAATGCAGTTATAATAGAATTTTTTAAGATGTGGTTCCATCTCTTGTTTACAAAAATTGTCATCCCTTTCAATTCGAAATATTGCCATCTCTTTTTCCACTGATGTCCAAACACTAAAAATGCAATATTCCCTCTCTGAAATGTGCAGCTGTCCCTGAACTTGATAAAAATATGAATGTGTTTTTTCAGTTTCAGTTCATCTCCTTCGAACTCATATATCGGATGTTCCCTTGTTTAACTGCTGCAGTAACATCTTTTTCAATTGCAGATGATGGACACTTAACTTCTGCAAGACCCTTTTCTCCAATAACACCTTCCGGAGTGGCACCCAAGAAAGGCAATTCCTTGTCAATGAAGAGTCCACTTTTTCCAACCTTATATTCCTTCTTGTTTTTCTAGTTCTATAGCCATCACCTCAAACCTTTTACCATGATAAATTGCAGGCACGTTCAAAATATCGGAGGTATAAACAATTCTGCGAACTAAGTTAACGCAGCTTGTTAATGCACGTCTACGACAGACTTTCCCGAAATTCTAAGCTGTTAGAATTTTTCTATGTGTTTCAAGCCATTTTCCGCTTCCTGCCTGGAGAATTGTGTCTCTCTCTAAATGTTGACGGTCCTCTTGTGTTAGTTGTAACCTACTGAGGAAAGCTTGAATCTGTTCCTTAAATGTTTCTGGATCCATGTCAGGCTGTTGACATTGAGGACCATAGTGGATTTTTGCTGCTTTTCTAGTATCAAACCGTTGTCTTCCTTTACATGTTCAATATATTCATCCAAATGTTGATATTTTCTTGGAGTAATGAATAAACTGTTCGGCTGAAATCATTCATAAATATATTATTTTTGAATAACTTATATCTATTAATGTACCTAAAATCATGTTATATTTCTATGTGCATAAAATATGTATATATTATTTTTTCCCTAGTTTCGAATAAAACAGGAATATTGATAGCAGTAAAAGTACTTATAGTATCTGTAGTATCTTTAATAGTTTTTTGTCCAATGTATGATGCATACTTTGAAAAGTCTTGCTACAATATAAACATTTTCAGTGCTTAAATCAGTGTTCTTATGAATGCTGTTTATATTTTAACTGGGGATGGTGTATCACTTTTAAGTAAGGTCAGTAAAATATGCTGTCTATTGTCACTAAATGGGGATAAGATTTTTTACTGTATTCATTTTTTTGCCCTGTTTTTAGTGAAATTTCTGATAAAAACATTTATGTAGTTTGAGTAGTTGTGTAATTTTTCAATTGAAGTATATTCGTAAAGTTAAATTATAACTTAACTGTAATTTTTTAACAGGTCAATATAATTAAAAGCAATATAATTGTTATTCAGCTAACCTGATTGCTTGTCTCTGAATTGTTGATACATCTACTGTCTACAGTTGGCTCATTCCTGTCCACCAGCTCATATGGAATGTCAATGGCTCCTTCGGTGGTTGACCAGAAAGAACATCCTGCTTCCATTTCAAATAGTTTCAGAGGCGGTTGCATTTCTGTGTAAGACATGGCTGTAGAGCTGAAAGAGCCACATTACAGTAGCAATAACATTTAACTATTTATATTGATTTATTTAGATAGAAATATAGTTTCGAAAGAATGTCTAGTTTCGTGTAATATTATAACTACCCGACCGTGTGCAAATGATACGAAGGAAAAAAAGTAAACAATTTTTCAGGAAATAGTTGAAGAAAGAAAAATAGCATGTATTAAAAACACTTTGTAATTAACTTATTTTTAAAGTGGGCTAAGGGACTTACATACACTGCCCATCTTCATTGTGCAGGACATTGGTTACAGAGTAGTTATTCTCTTCATCTGATGTGTCATTTTCTCTTGAAGAAATTTCTTGTGCCGTTTTTACTCCCTGGCTGCCAAGGTGTCATCGTGAGTCTCTACCTTCCGGAACTTGATAACTGCCGCTATCAAGTTTAAATTTTTTCCTGCAATGCATAAAATTTATCCTTTTTAATACCGACTTCTTTATTTTTGTGCAATAAATGACCTTACACTGAACAGACCAAAAATCTTATGTATATTTTGGCCAAAACATATTTGTTAAATTAATAGAACTGTTTGTGTTGCCAATCTTACTTTCTCTAAAATAATAACTTAGATTTGTTTTAAATAAAATGTAAACAGTTACTCACTTTGCCGGATAGCTTTCTTCATAGTACACTACTTCATGCACTCCGGAAGTTATTTCGTTTTCAATCAGTTCTTGATGGCTGCAGTGAATTCTTGATAGGCTCTGGTTTTCCAATTCTTCATTGACATGGTTTTGTTTAGGTATAGTTTTATTCCTGTGAATAAATTGATAATTCAGTGCCAAATAAAAAATGTACACATTACACATTTTAAAGGTTAATACTACAACGTTAATACAAACACATATTATATGCTTCGACTGTGAGGAGCCAGAGTTTGTTTCCGCCCCTCCCCCTTCCCAACAGGGAGCTCAGTCTGTCCAAACTAATAACTTATGGATGCTTTACATATTATAAACATACATATTTAACCTATATATTTTAAATAAACTTTTCAATATGCGACTGTTCATCTAAGATAACTCAATATTATGGTGGGGAAGGTGTTGGAGGTGAGAGATCACAAGGTAGACTAAGTTTCGACTACGCAGGCTAATGAACGCAATCTGTATTTTGTATGACATATTACAAAACAAACTGACCTTTGACTCCAGTATGCTTTGAGATGAGTAGCTTCATTTTTCTTTCTTGTTGCATAAATATAAAGATGATTCTTCTTTATTTTCTCCAGTTTCTTTTTAACTCCATCCTTGAAAAAGAAATCGTGCATATAATAGTACTTCTCGATGCTGTTACAAAGCCAAATATCGATCTAACAAGGGGTAAAAATAACAGTCGCTCAACTTTTTCCGCCTACAGGTAACCTCCACTTGGCTCCGAGTATGCCTTACTGAGTCTTCTCGCCGCGCGATATGGTGGGCGTAGAATGGTTGAGGTTTTCTCTGGGAATAACTGCCTGAATCCTAGAATTTATTACTTCCGGGTCATTCAATGCCATTTCACACACCTGCTGACATCACCATCACCGAATTCAATGAAACTTAGGGCTTTAACAGTACAGGTTCAGGAAAGTGAATTCTCAAAGTTACAGCCCCCTGTGAATAATACTTTTTATACAGCAGGGTTGCCAATTTGTGGAAAAAGTGGAATTGTGTTAATGCCTTACTAGAGTAGTTTTAGTGAACATGGCCTAATTCACAATGTTCTAGTGTTTGATCCCAGATCCATCCCAAAATGAAACTTATGTCACTTAGACCAATAACGCACTTCATAACATATAATTTTTTCACATTTTTCAAAAATATACTTTTCAAAATTTTCAAGGTCACATGTTACATGACCATGACCTTGAAACAAATTTCTTCTAAAATTCGTAAAACTTATTTTTATCTCAAAGGACACTTTTCTAGCTTTCTATTGAGCCCTACTTCAAGGTTCTCACTCAACTACAAAGGAAGTTACAAATATTTTTATTGGACCTCGCGCAGCAAAAATTCCACTTTTTCCACAAGTTGGCAACCCTGCTGTATAAAAAGTATTATTCACAGGGGGCTTTAACTTTGCTAATGCACTTTTCTGCACACCTACTGCTAATTTGCCGAGTTTTTTTTAATTCTGAGATGGTGATGCCAAAAATTATTATTTTCTGGTTGATTTGGCATGGAAATGACCCTTCCCGACCAGGCGGCCTCAGTGGTAGACACTATTCCTGCGAATACATGTGCTTATCGTGATATCCGATACCCCGACGCGCTGATAAGGCGACCGAGCAGCCGTCAGACGAACTTCCCCTCCGCTGCCTTCACAGCAGCCGCTATCCCCACTCCTCGGCTCCAGTCGCCGGCTGAAGAATACGCCGCGCGAGGGAGACACTTCCCGGCAGAATAAATGTGCGGAAATGCTTTTCGTCGTAGAAGAATTCTGGGAGTTTTTCAGCGGTGACCTATGTATTTTTTTACACCATTTTAATCAACGATTAATACTCTATTGTTGTGTGTTTCTACTTTTTTTGTATGCATTACACACGATACATAAAACAGCTGCGTAAAACCACACATTCGGAAATATTTTTACCTATGTTACGAATTTTTAAAAGCATTATAAAAATCATAGATCGACCCATTCATCCTTTCCTTATGCACGCAAAAAAAATGACAGTGTTATCTGTAATGGGAAGCTGCAAATTATTCTTAGCAAAAGGCCCTACAATCACGTCCTGAAGACTGTCTGTATAGGCCTCTTAACTTTGATCATCTATAGTGTCCCAAAATTACTGAACAAAAATACTGGGATAGTTCCTTACTAAAGGCCATTACCAATTTATTCCCCAATATCCATGATTTATGCATCTGGGTTTTATATTCTCAAATGGTATACGTATTGATGAAATATAAAGCCATAAAATAATATTATACGCTCGTGCCTACTTCCAATGTCTTCTCATTCAAAATTAGTGCAATTTGAATCCGCTAATGGCTTTTTACACTCAGTTTGATATTATTCAGAACTAAATGGAATTAAGAAAGTGATTTTGTGAGCACACTACATAAAATATGTAACAGACATTATTGCATGAATTTTGAATCAGCAGAAATCCTTACAAGTGGATACGAATTTAAGCAACAAAAAGCAGTACTACGTACTTTTTATAAACTTATTCCTCTATCTTTGTATAAAATATTTTTGGTACAAAGATTGTAATAAATGGTCATGTCAGTGAATGTAAGCCTGGGTTACATCTAGGCAAACACTTGCGAAGTCACATATTCGCGTTCTTGTGTGCTTCATCTTTTGTCAGTTTTGCAACAAATGATCAAAGGAAATTTGTTTCCAGTCTAGTTCAGCATTCGCTTCAGTGTGACCACTTGTCATTGTGTGGCTGTTTTACTTCTGTATTTATAACGGAACTATTTTGGTGGCTGTAGTTGTTGGTTGTTTATTTGTGCTTGTCGTATTTGTACTTTTTTTTTTGTATCACAATGTAGTGAACTGATGAAAAATTATTACCTTTGATTGAAGAGTATAAATCACGACCAGGTTTATAGGATCCAAACCAACCTGATTTTAAACTGCTAAATAAAAAAAATGACATTTTGAGATTGCTATTGAATAAATTTCAAACTGATGTTGGAGAAGTAAAAATAATAGTTTAAAAAAACTAAAGAACACGCTTTTATAGAAAACCCAACTAAAAAATAGAAAATAAATTTGAATTAAAAATAGTGTAAAATAAAAAAAAACATGTATTTTATTTTAAAAGTAAAAGTGTGGGGTGCATGGTGTCAATAGTTATAAGTATTTTATTGACAGATATGAGTATAAGGATTATCATTTTGATAAAATCTTAAAAAGCACCCCATGCCATTTTTTTTAAATTTTACACTATGTATTTTAGATTCAAATTTATTATAATTTACTTTCTATTTTTTAGTTGGATTTTCTATAAAAGCATGTTTTTAGTTTTTTTAAACTATTATTTATTTTCTACTTTTTAGGTTGGTTTATTTATTAAAAGTGTGTTTTTTAAATTTTTTTTTTAAACTGTTATTTGTTCTAATCTACTATTAATTCCGTGATAACTATAAGTAACTGTAATTATTTTCCAAATTATTAATGTGTACAGCTGTATTGATAGTAAAATCTCAATTTTAAAGGCCATTCAAAGATTTTAACGTTATCAATATATACAGTGAGACTTAATGGTATAAGGTTATTGATGAACAAGTGATATCGACCAGTCTTACATACTGTACGAAATTAATGCTGTGAAGCAGGAAAGGATGGGAGTTACGGATTAATTATTACGTGAAGCGTTCCACATTTACGTAACAGGAATTTTGGGAAGGATAAGGAAAGGACCTTCTCAATGAGAGTGTATAGAATATGTGAGAAATATTTGGATAGCCCGGACTGGGATTTGAACCCAGTGCCTTCCGATGACATGTCGTCTGCTCTACCATCGGCGCTCGATGTACGATAAATATGGAACAAAGCGCCCCATGCTTCTTTCACAATAATACTAGTATTTTTCATTCATTATCGTTTTAGGCTTATTAAAAATTATTTTTCACTTTTTAGTTCGATGTGCTTTAAAGGCGTGTTTATTAGTTTTTTAAACTATATTTATTTTTCACTTTTTAGTTTGAATAGAAGGATTGGCGAAGTCCCAGACGAATTAAAGTTGGATTTACGGCACCAATCCCAAAATTTGTTGAAAAGAAAACAAATATTTTTTTTCAGCTGTGGACAGGATTAGAACCCACAACCGGTGAATCCGTGGGTTGACGTCATCGAAGACCCATGCCTTAATCCGCTCGGCCAACAAACCAACTGTTGAGGATATATTGTAATATTACTAATACCCCGAGTGCTCTAGCTGGAAAGTAGGTAGACAGTACGCATGCGCCGACTGCACGGTTGTCTTACTTGCTCTCACACAGAGGCTGGGTGAGGAAATTATTTAATCCTGTCGATCCTAATCAGAATAATGAGATAAACTTATTAAATTAGTGTATTGTCACCGGTCCTCCATAAGTGTACGAAGTTTAGCTTAAATCTGTCCGTTTAAAGTGGGTCAAAATCAAGTGCAAAGGAGTCGGTTACAAACATACAAACAAACATACAGGTGAAGCTAATATAAAGCGTGTAAAAAATTGGTTGTCTGTAAAGTCAGTTTACGGACGATAGTTTAACGTGACGTCATAACAAAACATTGATGAAATGATAGCATACTTGTATGAATAAAATTGAATCATTTTTATTTTAATAATAAAAGAATAAATATTTGAAATTATACTAGTAATCAGATTTTTAAAATTCAAGAATAATTAACCTTTATTGCCGAAATTGTTGTTGTAATAAGCAATGAAAACCACATTAACTTTTCACTTCACTTTATAAACAGTCGACGGAACAGTTCACGTGTAGATGACTTGTAATTAATTTTAAAAACTGACGTTTAGCTATGAAGTTTAAATATAATTATGAACAAGTTTTCATATAAATAAACTGTAATCAAATATCTATCATAAATTATATGATTCACCATAATTTTTTAGTCAATTGTAACATAACCAATTATTACTGCACTCGCAGACAGCATAACGGAACAATGAGTGTAACGGGACACAACATAATGGGACACAGCGTAATGGAACAATGTGTGTAACGGGACAATTTTTCGTGCGTGCAGCCGACGTTCATCGATTTATTAGACGTTGTCACGTCAAAAAGAAAGTTAGTTCTTTACTTGCTTCTTTAACACATTAAGGTGTGAACGCATCAAGAAGATGTATAAATCTGGAATGGCTGCTAATGAAGTATACAAGTCAACCTGATTCAAAACAGTTTTATACCATTCAACAATAAATGCTATGAGTAATCATACAGGTGTTAAAAGTTATTTAACTCATCATTATAAACTTGTTCAGGGTTTCAATTACAGCTACACAAACTGCCAGAATTATCTGAATAATCAAACTTTTCAAAATTTTAAACACATACTTTAGACTTTCATAACTGTCACCGGTTACCAAGAATCATTATGTTTAAGCTTACTTTTCTTGTGGTTTTATTGGTTTTAAAAAATTGGTGTCAAAATTAGAAATACTTCTTTCAACCAGATTAAGCAATACATTAAAAATCTGCTGTGAAATACAGCAGAAATTGTGATACAATCCTAGTTCCAGATCCAACTGTCGCTGCTCCAATAGTACAATTTCTCCATGTGTATCACGAGAAATGAAAATGTTACTAGTCCACATTTGTCCATTTCTCATGCGCTTCCTAGTAATAAACGAAAGAACGGCACATGCCACCAGGCATATTAACGGTAATTAATTTTCCTCTTCAGGGCTGCACATGTCTATAATTATTCTTATACTGCGAAGCACCAGCAAACATTTTAATTAAGACAATTTGTATGTGTTCTCGAACTCATGAACACCAGTTAAAAATCAGTTTGCAAGTGTTTGCCTAGATATAACCCAGGCTTTAAATATGCGCTTTTATTATAACTTTTCTGATGTCTACAGGATTAAACTCAAATCAATAAAAGTGAGCAACTCTTTCATAGCTAGTTAGCATAGCTAATTACAAATAAGTGAAGGAAACAAAGTAACCTAACAAGATAAGATAAATTCAAGTCTTTAAATTACAACAAAATAGGTTTAAGTAAGGAATTATACTTTGTGATAGCAGTAAGCCATTTGATAAAATTGATAATGAAACACCCATTAATTACTATAGAAGTTGTGCTATTTGGTAAATATACAAATTAGTATCTCCTTAAAACCAGGTGAAACAAGTTTTTTTTTTATACATTTTTCATGAAATGCTACCTCATATGGCAAAGAGTTTTATATAGGTTTAGTAATATACTAAAGAAAACTACATTTCCTAAAATTGGTCTTAATTAAATTTTATGTAGGACTATCTATTAAGGAGAGACGAAGAAATTTAGATCAACTTGTAGTAAGGTAATGAAAATCCAAGCTTAAACTTCAAAAGATAATCAAATTAAGTGATAATTCCACCTAAAGCCAATGCCTAATTCATATGCTATCACAATTCTTATTTCCCTCAGTTAACAGTTACAATGCTAAATATATTAAATTTTGTATAAAACATATGTTCCTACCACACTAAATCTGAGGGTGAAAATTACTTCAGAAGCTTGACAAAATATATATTTTTCACAGCTTTTGGGGTTGTGGTAGTAAGATCCAGTGACATTCACGGGAAGCAAAGAACAAAGGGAGACTAAGCCATAAATAGGTTACATAATCAATGATCTACTGACAATAACAATAAAGTTATAAAACAACTGTTGAAATGAAACCCATTAATACATGCACACATTTTCTGGTTTCATTATACTAGTAACATTGTGGAGTCAGCTAGTGTAAATATTGAAATTATTTAATGTATTTAATAATTTCGGTTTCTCTAGCCTACCTCTCTCAGTTTTAAGAATTGTATCTAGAAGCTTGTGTCTGAAAGTCAAAGTAAAGTGTGTCAAAAGTATGTTAAATACTAATATCGTGACTAGATCTTGTAATAACGTGTAAACAAATTCAAATGTAATATTTATATTTGTGTGTAATGTTTGTGACGACAGTGACAATACACTTTGACATGCACAAAATCACACTTTATATAAATAAACTTAACTTAAAATAATTTATTTTAAACTACAGATGGAATTTGTTATTACTTTCAACTTCAAAGCATCTAACAATTCTTTCACTTGAGTGAATTATCTTTACGATCAAATGTTAATTATTTGGATGTTATTTATTTTAACTAACTTCAGTCCGGTAGAGCTTGGACTACTGGGTACGTAACTTGCAGTACCAGTCAACCAAAATAGCAATACGTTCTTCCAATATCAAATTCCATCTATACTAGCTAATATTATCTAGTTCGGGATCGCAATTCCGGAACTTGATTTGTAAATCTAAAGATGAACAAGTTAATCGGTTTTTCTGTACAAAGAATATTCTCTATAATATAACAGATTCTAGTTCTGTGAAAATGTTCGTCTTGTTTGAATTGTAATTTGCTCGGGTACTTCTATATTCAGCGAGTCTTCGGGCGATGGGGTAAGGGACCAAACCTTGCTGCAGAATACCCACGAGACGTGTAGGTTCTCGGAGAATCCTTGGTTCGACTCATCCAGGACTGCGAACTTGGTGTTGCTCCTCCCTTCTCTAGCGTGCGGCAGGAATACGCGCCGTCACGATTCCATCCTTCAGACTATGGGCTGCGACTGGGCTGGACTGCGCGACGTTCATCCTTCCCGGACTCGAACTGCGACTTTTCAATCTTCAACAGGATTCTTCTTTCTTCTAAATTATAAATGGCATCTAATCTTCGTAATTTCAAAGCAAATTAAAGTCATTTGACGATCTCTCGAACATGGAATTTTGTAGACTTATTTTCTTAAGTAATTATTTAAAATCTTGATGTCTGAGTATTATCTTCGTTGATTAAAATTATTATTTTCTTCAAAAACTCAGTTAATATTGGCATTAATAACCATTTCAATCTTCTATGAATGTTCAATTATAAATCAATGTCAAAATCGTTACGTTCTAGCTGTTGTCCTAATCAAGTCTCAATTCGTTCTAATAGAATATTTTCCCCGTCACTAGTAAACCATTTTCTTTAGTTTGTTGATAAAACAAAACTAGTAAAATTACTAACCATTACTGACTTGTTCATCTTTAAATTAATAGTGGTTTCAAAAAATACTGCTATGCTAGCCTTGACAATATTTTAAAATAAAAATTAACATAGAGTAATACATAGACAAAACGATAAGCAAAGAAATTTACAGTCTGAATTAATCATAGATTACAAATATAAACATACGGAATAAAATGTAACTAAACAAAATAAATACTAAAGGAAATTAAATATTTACTTTCTATAAAGTGTAAATATTGCCTTTATAGAATTGACCCTTTCAGAAATGTTCATAATGGCATTTATTCGTAACGACATGATGACATTTCTCACGACTTTACTTGAAGTGTCCTTTCACTTTTGGCTAACAAATGTCCGATACTATCGAAACCTAATCATCAATTAGTTTGTTCATGTACACACACTAAACAATAATCTGACCATAACAAATTATACACCTATACGTTAATATTTACAACAAAAATATAATTATCAACAAATAGTGTATTGTAAACATCTGCGATGTATTAACATATTTACAGGAATTTACGGTACAACAGGCGTGTAATATTCCCTGAGCTGTGTGATATTGTAGCAACCTACGACTTGATTAGTAACTCTATCTGAGATTTCATAACAATTGTTTCTAATTATTTTCGTGATAACATAAGGTCCTTCGAAAAGTAGAAATAGTTTCTTTGTGATAAATCTCCAAAACTGACTGATAGGGTTTGTTCTTTAGAGAACGAGATCTCCAAATTTAAAATTCATGTTTCTCGAGGTTTTCTGTTGATTCTTACGAATCCTGGCCGCCGATGTTAGTTTGGCTTTAACCATTTCTTCTGTATCTTTACTTATTACATATACTTCCATCTGCTCTTCGTTGGAAATTTCAGTAGTCGTTGGTTTTTCTATTTCATCCATGGCTGTAACTATCCCTCCGTTGAAATCCAGTATTACCTTATATGCGGTAAGGAAATCTACTCCTAAAATAATAGGTTTGGCTAACCCTTTGACAATTAATACAGGTACATGTTTTTTATTTCCCAATCCTTCTATCTCTAATAAGGTCTGATTGTTTATAATGGGACTAGCCCTAGAAGTTACTCCTAAAATATTTAAGCTGGGTACAGGCATTAGTGGTAATTTGACTCCAGTAGATTCTATCATATTGACGCAATCTTCACTGATACACGATATTTCCGCGCCACTGTCTAATGATATGGGTGTTTTAACTCCATTCACTGAAAGTGTGATTTCCGGACATAAAGCTGCTTTGCAATGTTCGGTGCTTTCACTTGGTTCGCTAAGTAGAAACTCTCTTTCATTTTCTTTGAATA
This sequence comes from Bacillus rossius redtenbacheri, assembly GCF_032445375.1. Lineage (NCBI taxonomy): Eukaryota > Metazoa > Arthropoda > Insecta > Phasmatodea > Bacillidae > Bacillus > Bacillus rossius. The sequence continues at coordinate 115,707,902 of NC_086331.1, forward strand.
ATATGGTATTAATTCTCTTCGTAGTTATACTCGTAGCATGAATATTAGACGTAGTGTTAGCCCCTTTCATTTCTTCATTATGGAATGACGTACGGAGCCGTTTTTCGTCATTCCTACTCAGTTTTCCACATTACCGACAAAACCTTTTCTTTGATTTGGTAACCATGTTGTCGCTAAAGTTTCGTTATTCTGAGGTGACGAAAACGCCTGCGTTTCTCCTTGTATTACTTCGGTTCCTCCATTTGCTTGTCTCGGCGTCCATTTTGTGTTATTACTCTCTTCCCTCGGTGGAATAGAATAATGTGTATTTCCTCCTTGTTTAATATTATAGTTTACACTCGCAAACTCATTATCCCTCTGCGATGGTATAAAAGTTCTAGCATCGACTCTATATGAATTTGGTGCTGTTTCCGCAGAACTTATAAATTGGTTATCTGCGTGTTCTGAATGCAATCGTTTGGATTTAAACCAAACTGCCCCTTCCTGACGTGGACTATCTTGTCGTTCCGGTTCTCGGCTATCTTGTCTCTTTCCGTTTTGATTTTCATATCTTCGTCGGTTCCAGTAATTGTTGTAACGACGTCGACCCTGATAACTATTATTGTTCCAGTTATCATTAGAGTATTTAACGTGTAACAAATTAACTTGCGGTGGTTTAGGTCCGTGGTTCTGGTCGTCTTTCCTATTTCTCCAAATCTGATATAACGGTGTCGACTGACTTGCGTTCTTACGTTCGCTAAATTCTTTTTGATTGTGAGAGCGATCTAATTTTTCCAGTCTATCGTAGGTTAACAGTTGTTCTTTAAAGTCAACTATCCCGTTATACTGACGTCCTGTCAATTGCAACTGATATTTTAACGGTAACTGAGATAATATCATGGCAATGAATTCCTCATCTTCCATATTACAATCTAAATATCTGGTTCGTTCATACATATCACTGATATGGGATTCTAAATTTTGAAATTTCTTGTTCTCAAATTTCTCTGAGTGTAGTTGAATCCTGAGATTACTTTGAATCCTTGCATTCCAAAATTGCTGCAAGAATAAGTTCTCGAAATTACTAAAATTAGTGACGGTGTCTCTGAGTAATTCCCACCAAAAATATGCAGTGTTTTTTAAACAATGAGTAACGCATTTCAACTTCTCTCCATCTGAAAGATTAAATACCATACAATACTCTTCAAATTGTTTCAAAAATCTTTTTGGATTTTCTGTACTCTTTCCAGCAGGGTATGTTGATTTTAATCAGCATGACTTAAATTGTGATTTTAATCAGAATGATTTAAATCGTGATTTTAATCAGAATGATTTAAATCGTGATTTTAATCATGATTTAAATCATGTGATTTTTTTTTTTAAATCTCATGATTTTAATCATGTGATTTTTTTTTAAATGAGTGAATAAAATCTATTTATAATATGATAATATGAATGTTAATATTTCCTATACTTTGTTTGTTTAAACCAAGTAATCATGCCTACTTACATAAAAATTGACTGCTGCAAAGATAGAATGAAAATTGAATAGTACTTAATTTCTTCTACAATGTATTTATAGTTATTTTGAAACACATTAAATATAGGTGGGTGGAATGTAACTTTAAATGCCATCTCATTTTCTCTCTTCTCTCCTCTACCTCATGTGTTTGTGTTGTGTGTGTGTCATATCTCCTTGGCAACAGGTTTGTCTTCCAACAATGTCAAATGCTATTTTTAGAACTGTAGGAAGGAAATTTTCAGTTCTTTGGTATGTCTGGTTTGGTTCAGTCAACATTAAGAAATCGACTGGGTACAGAAAAAGCTGCAAAACTTGTATTTTTGTTTAAAATTTTAAATAAGTAATATGTTATGTAGAAGTTTTACTTTGAATACTCTCGTATGTGTGCAATTCTGAGAAGAAGAAAAAAAGGAAATTGTGGTTTTAGTTTAAATTACTTTATTTAGAACAATTGGACTATAAGACTATAAGGGATGACAGAAGTGACAAAGTTACATTTAAATATGATATATTTTCAATGATGTAGTTATTTTCTATAAGACATATTTTTTTTTACTAATGTTAACTATGTTACTGTACTAAAAATGTTCATAAAGTGACATCATTAATGTTTCCTTAAAACATTATGCAGTGTAAAATGTGGTTATTTCAAAGAAAGAAAATTAGGCTAGTTGTCTTTACAAAATGAATTAATCTGTTATTAATTGTACTGTAGAGCAAAAAGTCAAGTCATGAAAACAGTCATGAAAATGTACTGTATATTACACAGATTACAATTTTTTAAATTTTAATCAAAACAATCGTATTTTAATAAAAAAAAAAACCCGATTTTAATCAAAAAAACTCAGATTTTTTTGATTTTTTAAAAAAAATCAGGATTTTTTCATACCCTGCTTTCCAGTATAAGTTGGCACATTATCTAACCATTTTCTGGCAGGGTGGTGTAATGTTAAAATAGGGTCAGTGGTCATTGGTAAAATATTTCTATTGGCTGTGTTTTGTTCAGTATTAATATCTGTAGAACTAGCTACACTAACGGTTTCCTTGTTGCTAATACGTAGTTCATTAGTGTGCTGTCCCATTTCCTTTTCTACATCACTTATCCTAAGTTCTACCCTATTTACTTTAACTTCCAGATTCTTTTGTAACTGATCTAGTTCCTTTTGAATGATTACAACTGTCTTTTCCTTACATTTATTTTGATGTTAATGTAAAGTTTCATTAATGTTATCTTGTATGCGAGGTATGGCATTTTCTACTGTTTCCAATCGTGTTTCCACTACAGAAAAGTTTTGTTCCATTTGTTGTTGTGTTTGTGTTACTTCTGCTCGAATTTGATCAGTTTCTGCTGCAATCTTATTCAACGCAGTATTTAAAATTTTGGCAATATTATCTAACCTACTACTCTGTTCTTGTTTCTCACGTTCGCGTTCTTGTTTCTCACGTTCGCGTTCTTGTTCTTTACGTTCACGTTCCTGTTTCTCACGTTCGCGTTCTTGTTTCTCACGTTCGCGTTCTTGTTTCTCACGTTCGCGTTCTTGTTTTTTCCTAAATTTTCTCTTGCTGCAAGAATTTGAACAATTTCTCTATGGTAGTGTTTTGAGATTCTTTTACCTCGGATGCTATTTCTTCATCCTGTCGCGGCTGATGATCATTCGATGTGTTCACCTCGCTAAGAATTCCTGAACTAGTGTTCGCTTCCATTTCTTCGGTCACTAACCTCACTTCGTCAGCTACATCTGAACTAGAACTGCTACCGATATTATCCTTGTTTCCTCTGAGGAAGTACGTTGTCCTATTTTCTTCTGCTGCCATGGTGATAACTGCAAATTTTCCGTTACTCGAGCCCCACATTGGGCGCCAAAAACTGTGGAGTCAGCTAGTGTAAATATTGAAATTATTTAATGTATTTAATAATTTCGGTTTCTCTAGCCTACCTCTCTCAGTTTTAAGAATTGTATCTAGAAGCTTGTGTCTGAAAGTCAAAGTAAAGTGTGTCAAAAGTATGTTAAATACTAATATCGTGACTAGATCTTGTAATAACGTGTAAACAAATTCAAATGTAATATTTATATTTGTGTGTAATGTTTGTGACGACAGTGACAATACACTTTGACATGCACAAAATCACACTTTATATAAATAAACTTAACTTAAAATAATTTATTTTAAACTACAGATGTAATTTGTTATTACTCTCAACTTCAAAGCATCTAACAATTCTTTCACTTGAGTGAATTATCTTTACGATCAAATGTTAATTATTTGGATGTTATTTATTTTAACTAACTTCAGTCCGGTAGAGCTTGGACTACTGGGTACGTAACTTGCAGTACCAGTCAACCAAAATAGCAATACGTTCTTCCAATATCAAATTCCATCTATACTAGCTAATATTATCTAGTTCGGGATCGCGATTCCGGAACTTGATTTGTAAATCTAAAGATGAACAAGTTAATCGGTTTTTCTGTACAAAGAATATTCTCTATAATATAACAGATTCTAGTTCTGTGAAAATGTTCGTCTTGTTTGAATTGTAATTTGCTCGGGTACTTCTATATTCAGCGAGTCTTCGGGCGATGGGGTAAGGGACCAAACCTTGCTGCAGGATACCCACGAGACGTGTAGGTTCTCGGAGAATCCTTGGTTCGACTCATCCAGGACTGCGAACTTGGTGTTGCTCCTCCCTTCTCTAGCGTGCGGCAGGAATACGCGCCGTCACGATTCCATCCTTCAGACTATGGGCTGCGACTGGGCTGGACTGCGCGACATTCAGCCTTCCCGGGCTCGAACTGCGACTTTTCAATCTTCAACAGGATCCTTCTTTCTTCTAAATTATAAACGGCATTTAATCTTCGTAATTTCAAAGCAAATTAAAGTCATTTGACGATCTCTCGAACATGGAATTTTGTAGACTTATCTTCTTAAGTAATTATTTAAAATCTAGATGTCTGAGTATTATCTTTTATCCATTAAAATTATTATTTTCTTCAAAAACTCAGTTAATATTGGCATTAATAACCATTTCAATCTTCTATAAATATTCAATTATAAATCAATGTCAAAATCGTTACGTGCTAGCTGTTGTCCTAATCAAGTCTCAATTCGTTCTAAAAGAATATTTTCCCAGTCACTAGTAAACCATTTTCTTTAGTTTGTTGATAAAACAAAACTAGTAAAATTACTAACAATTACTGACGTGTTCATCTTTAAATTAATAGTGATTTCAAAAAATACTGCTATGCTAGCCTTGACAATATTTTAAAATAAAAATTAACATAGAGTAATACATAGACAAAACGATAACCAAAGAAATTTACAGTCTGAATTAATCATAGATTACAAATATTAACATATGGAATAAAATGTAATTAAACAAAATAAATATTAAAGGAAATTAAATATTTACTTTCTATAAAGTGTAATTATTGCCTTTATAACATATTTCTTAATTCTTGGTTATGTCATAGATATCTACAAAAAGATCCATCAATATTTTGCAGCAATTAGAATGCATGTTGCTTTGCTACCCTTTTAAAAGTCGCCCACCCACTTGAGGGTATATTAAAGGTTTCCACCAACACTTTTTGTACCGACATATATTTCTTCTTTTGTATCCCCCTTACATCCTGTGAGTTTCTCACATGAATTTTTAAACAAATTCTATCAGAAACACCTTCAACCACTTGCTTTTCAGTTCATTTCTTAACACCCAGAAACTGCATGCACATTATATTTAAAAAAAAAATGTAGTTTCTTAAAATATGTTTTTTATTAATTCTTATAAATTAATAAAAAATAACAATGGGTACTCACTTTATGAACACACAGGCAAGGCAGAAGTCCTGCCTACATTGAGAACAAATTGACACACATCCTGAACATAAGTTCTTTTCACAGTAGGTGCAGTTAGAAGATTTTTGAATGAATGTATGTGTAAAACAGCAATCCTTGACCTGAAATATTACATTTTTTCACAATCACAAACCAACTCATACACTTTAGTCATCTTACTCAGCAACGAATTGGCACATCATTATAATAATAAACAGCTCCAGCAACTATCCAAGTAAAAATTTAGATTACCTAAATATTTGTGAAATAGATCAAAAGCATAATGCAATCACATTATTTTGTAATTATATCCTTTATTGTGTATGGCACAATGAATGACTTCATTAATTTGGGTTTAATGTCCCATTGACATCAAGGTCAGAGGGGGAAAATGAGTGAAATGGTTAAATGGTACAGTCTTGAAATGCATATGGGGAAAAAAGAGTACCCCGAGAAAAATGAACAGGTCAAGGCAATGCCCACGTTTCCCAATGGAAAATATGCTCGCCATGTATTTTATTTAAAAAAAAAATAATTTGTGTTTGGGATTAAGGATAAAAAATGTCATCTGAGGCCGACACAATTGGCCAATAACACTTTCTGATTGGTTAGATGTCACCAGATGAAACTTACTTGCCAGGAATTGGCTTTCTCCTAATGTTTCATGTCCGTTATGAATACAATAGACATAAACCCATGATTTTGTTCCAGAAATGGAAACTTGATTTTTTTTCTTCTTCAAATAATTTAGAGCATAGTTCTTTGTAAGATAACCATTATGTGAAAAACTGAACGAAAAAACTTGCTAGTTAAAGTCTGTGGAATACTGAACCTCAAGGCACTAAAAGCTTTCTGTAGTTAAAAATCACTTATTAAGAAATAATAATATTAAAGCTATAAAATTGGTATTGTTTCAACATAAGTTTTCTAGCAAAATATTACATGAGGATGTAATACTTATAGAATATTTCACAAAACGTCATATGTGAAATGTCTTGGTATAGTGCAAGGCCATGTGATATTGTTAAATGGTGAGGCATCTATTTTTTGCTCTGCCACACAGGCCTAGTCCCAACACACTGCTCGCAATGCTGAATCCCAGATGCTCTGATCATCTATGATCCGATCTTCGCATACAAAGTCCATCGCTGGTCACCTGCTACCGCTCGCCAAAGGGGTCACTCACACGCTTCAATTTACTCTCAGAATATTCCCTGGTATCGTTACCCTCTTCTTACTCCCACACACTAGCCGCAGGTTGGTGTCCATCTCTTATATATATATATACCAGCCCTCTGGAAAGGTCTCATAGCTCTCCAAAGTGTCGTCGTGAAGAAGTTAAGTTGACATGCAATATTTCCTACAAAGGCCACATTAGTTTGTTTATAAAAATCTAAAGTCAGCCAACTTCAAACGTTTAAAATAACTGCCTACAACAAAAATTGTTTAACCACAAAGTGGTGTCAAATTATTCCAGCCAATAGAAATGAGCCTAGCTGTTCATCAACACTGCTGCCGCTTTGTACAATAGAATGAAACTAAGATCAAACAATCTTTGATCAAGGAATCCCAGTTTTTGTTGGCGCAACTTTCAGACAGGTGATCATTAGAACATTTTTGAACTTTGATTGGCAGAACTCAGTTCGAGTCACAATGGTACAACTGGTCAATATTATTCTTAATGTGTTTGCATGTGCCGTTGTCATTGTGTTATCCAAGGATTTTTTTTAATATGTTTTTCCTGTTCCTGTTACAACTGCCTCATCATTGTCAGCCCACTGTGCATCAGTGCAGTGATATTTTTTAACTAGTTACTTCTACAGAATTCTGTCACTGTCTAGTCATTTAACATTACCTGATTTTGGCTTGTTTTTATGTATTCATCTTTCGTGTCTTTTCTTGTCATTTCTCTGACAAAGTGAAAACCAGCAATGGTGTACGTCCATAAAAATGTTTTAAATCAATAGGAGGTTCACACACCACCTCCTGTGTGTACTACAGCCATGCTCTTTTTCCAATCTCCAACCCCCCCCCCCTCGAAATACCACATGTGTCAGGAAAGAGTCAGGTATTAAAATTATTAAGCTTATCCAGAACTGATTATCTTGAAGTTTTAAGACCCAAATATGTGATGTTAAATAATTCATTACAATCAAGAATAATTGATAAAATATAATTTAACAACTATTGTAAAACAATCAAGCTACTTATGTTTTGACACATGTTTTGGAGTTTTGATGCGTGGGTACATTACCTGGAAGCTCAATTGATTGTGTCAATGACTGCTTTCAGCTAGTCTACTAATCTTTTCTTATAATTTTGCTTAAACATGCATGTGCTAATGTTAGTTTATTTTCCAGTAGAATAGCACAGAAAGACAAAAAAAATGTCCATACCTTCAGCATTTAGTTCATCTGTGAATTTTCCTGAGCTGTAAGACAAGAGTATCCTGCACTGAACTTTATTTATGCATGCACTGTGAGAACAGGAAACAGTAATGATAATATAAATTTTTTTTTCTTGGGTATTATGTTCTAACCACAATTAAAAATTGCTTTTTCAGTGATTCAGCAAAGAGGTTTTCAAATTTTTGAGGTATCTATGAATGAATCTGCATTAGAAATGCATTTTTTATGTATGATATGAATTTAAGACACATGACAGTTAAAAATGTATGATTTAATTAATACTTCAGAGCTACCTCTCATTTGCTAATGAGAAAAACACACACATGGACCATATTGTACACCATACATGTTAGAGCAGTGTTCAATGCTGCAGTCCTAACATTTGCTGGTTTTGATGTTAGTTAGAAAGCTTATATACCATTATTTGTGATACCATTTGAACAGCAGTATCCTTTTAGTTAAAATACTGTAATTTAAACAGAGTCACTTTTTAGTTTCAATATTTTGACATTAATCAGTAATTTTGTCATTCTTTACACAATATAGTGTTACTATTCCATGTTTATTATTGTAAGACATATTATGATTTTTTTATCTTGTCCCCCTCCCATTTTTTCATTATTGAAATGATTTGATTTTTTATTTCATTCAATAGACCATACATAATGGTATAGAATACGTCTGGTTGCATCCTTACACATACTCATACAATCAATTAGTTACAAACATCTGCAAGAAAATTCTTTCATTCGACTCAACTGAACGTAAAAAAGTTTGTATTTTGAAAAATAAAAAAAGGTATGGAAAACAAGATACTACCTGGAAGAAAATGATCCCCAAAGGCACTTTCTGTATGTGTATTGTGTATCAATGTGCAAATAATCTGGCTCAGCCTGCAAGATCATATTTACATAGTCACTTACCAGTATAAGTTGACATAAAAATTTCTATAAAGTAAGCTGTGTTGTTTTTAATGAGCCAACATGACATTTCAGTGTGTACTTTTCCCATCTCTAATGCAGCATTCAACACCAACTTCAACAATATTCAACACTTTTCCTCCCACTCAATACATTGTGTGTAGCTTTTTTCTGGGATGAGTTACAGGGGACAGTCAAACAATGAGTTGATCGGCCCAGAAGCTAATTCATACCCCCAGCAATTGCCACGAGAAGATGTCAATGGTATGACTGGGACTTATTTGTGCAAAGTGATAATAGCAACCCTGCCATTAACTCCACAACTACCCAATTACCAATCATTTATATGATGATGCTAGGAAACAAAAATCTCCCTGGCACTTAATGCAAAAGCAATGAACTTACACCAACTGCTGAAAAGGACTGCAGTTAACATAGACACAATATTTTGAGTGATACCTGCACATCCTTTTCTGACTCCAATTTATTAATGGTGTTTTTCTTCCCTTTGCTACCATTTACATCAACATTATTTTTGCTTCTCTCTCTTCCATACAATAGTTTTAGAGTTTTCTCTGTAAAAGAAGTTTATTAATGAAAATTACACAATGTATGGTAAAATAATTTTTTTCTTATTTAATGCAATTATTCTCTGCAACTATTTACTATTTTGCTCAAACAATTGAAAGTATGGGTTTATAAAATTTGCAAAACATAACAATGTCCCAGTTATAAATTTTAATAGTATTAACTGTAAGTGTTGCAGAGTTTTGGTTCAAGGTCACAATTAAAGAGTAACAACTCAAACAGTTTTAGATAAGCACATGCGCAAGTACTGCTTTGTTGATTTCTCACTTGCAGCGCCACCTAGGCAAAATGGCGACTCGTGAGCATAGAGCCTTTTGTGTTCTGCAATTTTCTGACAATGAATCTGTAATTTCAGTTCAATGTGCAATTCATTTAAAGTTTAATTGTATTAAGTCCCTGACCATTGGATTGGTAGTAATGGTAGAGACAACTTAAAATTGTAAAACTATAGGTGGAAAAAAAATTATTTATCTGGTATTTTTCATAACTATTTTCATGATAAGCTGCAAAATTCTATATAGTTTCATTTAATATCATAATTTGTTTTCACTGTGTTGACGCCGCCGTCGGTGCTCCCTCTGAGAGCACAGGCCGCTATGTGTCCTCAACACCTAAATTAGGACAAGTGTAACGAACACGCCCGCGCGTGCCAGGTAGAGTAGGTTAGGGTAGTGCACCCAACGACGTGACGCTAGTCACGGCCGGCTATGTTGTGCGAGCGCCCGGCCGGGTGTGGCAATGCGCAATCTGAACATAGTGCACATGCAATTATAATCAAGAGAATTAACTAAAACTTTTTATGTATTTAATATTCTTAAATAATTAATTCATGTTGATGTAAATGCTTTTGTGTCACAAAACTGGCCGTCACCATCGTCCCGCGCTCCGTAACTTTCCGCGGGAAATCGAGCCCTCCCTGGCCGGGTTGCCAGGGAGAGTCGCCAGTCGCCCTCCAGCACTCACCAGGGCCGGCAGCTCCGTGCACGTGGAGCCTTCACTTCTCGCGCCAAAACCAGCAGGTTGCTTCCATAGGTAAAAATCTAAATCCGTTTTCATCCGCTCCACGGCCGGCCCTAAATCGACCGTGCGAAGTGTTGCGAGGTCCGTAACTAAGTGTGTGTGGCTCAGTCATGAGCCGTTTCTCTTAATAAGTAATTGTTATCGTTTCTGGCAGCACGCCGATGTGCCCGCGCTTCACGCCATAATTCCTCCGCCAGGAGATTTTAACTTTTCCCACGCGGGGCGGCGTTGTGCCGAACGCGAACAGTGACTTACTAAAGAATCGGATCCTGGGACGTGCCGCGGTCGCTAGTGAGTTTCCGCACCCCGGTACCGCCGCGCCCGCGCCCAGCATTACGTGGACTCACGCCACTACAAGGATGGACTCTCGGTAATTATGTAATTTAATCTGAGCTGTGTTTTTGCATCAGATTCACCCCAACCTACGGTACTTCTCCATGCTAGACTTAATCCCACGGTATTTATGTTAGCCTGTTTCAGCGATCAGCCACGTATAGTTTTGTAATTCCATTGTTTCACCTAGGCCACTTAATAATTAATTAGTTGAATTATTCCTTTGTTTCGCCGTCCGGCGTATCATTACTCGCAGCATCCAGACGCACGACACGCCTTCATCGCCTCTACTGCTAGTCTCAGGATAGCCTGCAACCCTCGGTGGGGTATTTTCAGGGAATTCCGCAAGTCGTGAATCAGTACCGCCATTTGAGGGCTGTGTGTGCGGAGATAAGAAGGTAGACGATGATACGGCCAGTTACAAGACAGCGTACTGTACCAGATGACGTAATGTACCGTGTGACGTGCTAATAAATCCAGTTATTTTTACGTGTTCTTTTAATCGCTACGGCATCCTGGGTGGCCAAAACAGCCCGGGGAGTCCTTGTCGATGAGTCCCTGCCTGCAGCCACGAGGCAAAGAACCCCGCCCTCGAGTCAAAATCCTAGTTTTCACAAATTAAATTCAGTAATTTTAAAACAGGCAGCGGGGACGGCGTCAGTGTAATAGATTAATAAGTGCAAACAGGTATGTTGTGCAAGTTAAAAATTATTTAGCATTCTATTCAATTTACGTTTGCCTTTTTATAAGAATTCTAAACACTTTAAATATATAAAGCAGAAAAACAAGCCCAAACTCAAAAAGTTAAAAGTTAACTGAGCTTGTTTTGCATTTCAACATCTTTCAAACTTTATAAACTGGTACTGGAAAAAGTTATTTAACTTATTGCAGCATGCATTTATTACATTTTTGCATAGTTGTAAATGGATATGTAAATTATGGAACCGAGTTTCTACAATGGCACACTTGCAGACATAGAAGCGTATGAATTAGATGGACAATGTCCTTTTCCGCATACCATTAGAAACTAGTATTTGGCTGAATGGTAGTGGCAGTGTGAAAACAAAGGTATTATAAAGTAAGCTTTAAATCTTTATTTTTCACAAACCAGTAGGAATTAAGATACTATCCCTTCTGGGTAAATTTAGGGACGTGTGTCATGTGTGAAGACCATGTTTTCAGATTTTTTTATTTCCGTTCTAAAAAAACCTGCTTCTTGCGGAATGGGCCTAGGCAATACGCATATTCCCAACCTTATTTGTATCGTATTTTGGTTGGTCATTTTATTTAACTTCTTAATAAGATACCACAAAATAAAATGTGTGCGTGGTTTCCATGCATGACAGAAGTGAAACTTATTGTTTATTAAGTATATAGCCTATAGTGATAAAATAGTGTTTTTTTTATTTAACAACAGATAAGAATTGTAAATAATAAGGCTGTGGGTATGGTCTCAAATGAAATAAATGCCTTTCTATACGCCCGGTACTCTTGCATCCATAAACTGGCACTTTTTGGTGCCACTGGCAGTTTATTCCCACGTTGTTTATGACAATGCCACTTATCAGCTTCTGTCTTTTTATTATTTTCTAGGTATGATGTTAAATCATGATCTCCAGCTGAATAAAATGAAAGAACAAAAAAAAAACTCCAATCGAACATAAATTACCTACATCTCACAAGTCTGCAAGTCCTTTTGACATTTTAATCAGTGTTCTCAAACCAAAAATTAATTACACTTAAAAAGCTAACCTCAAGTCTATACATCTTTTTTTATATTTTCAATCACAATATTCACATAAAAATGAATTATATTTATAAAGTTAAAGTTAATTGCATAAATAAATAACTCTTCTCCACATGAACAAATTAAATATTGATACCTTAAATAAAATTAAATATGGTAGCGTAAATCGTTTGCCGTTAAGATAACTGATCAGCCAAAACAAGCTGCGTTACGAGAATTCCGTAGCATCACTACTGCGTCAATGCTACCTCTCCCCTACCGACCCACCATCCGACAACTACTACTAGCATTTAGAGCTGTAGCAAACCGTATGTATTCGTTACTGAGTAACGGGTGCGGCATCTAGTAACGAGTAACGAAACGTTACACACGAATGCATTTCGTTACTCGCATCTTTCGTATGTTTCACGCATGCACGCGCGTATTCGTTACAAAGAACGATGTTTGTTTATTAATAAAAGTATAATTTGGAAATTCGTCGTCCAAGTTTTTTACTGTTTATTAAAGGTATTGTGTGTGTAGACAAGTTTTAGATTCGAACAGAAACAACGTAAGAAAGTATTTTTTACAAATTATAACTATGTATGTTTTTGTTTTTTATAATCGCGTATTTTCACGTTTTATGTTCTTATCTTAAAATATATATTATAATAAAGCCGCTCTAATGAGAGTTAATTGTTTCTTGGTTAACAAAAGCTGTTAATTATCAAATATTTTTAATTGTTTATATTCGATTTATTTTTATTTACGCGACGTCATACTGTACGCGTACGAAATACGACTCGATACGATGCTGTTACATAACATAGCATGTGCCATGTCATGCGGTATCAGAAGTAACGAGTAACGATACGAAAGTAACGAGTACTAATTGTTATAGTAACGAATACATACGGGTACACATTTTTTCGTTACTTTTACACCTCTACTAGCATTCAGCATGCTACGATACGTATCTAATCCCCCCCCCCTTTTTTTTATTGCATCTTCCCATTCGAACGCTAGTGCATGCACTAGAGTGGTGTGATACCGGTTACCCCACCACATAAATCACTATTCCCCTCATGCGATCGGAATTTTCGTAATGTTCGAAAATTCGAAAATTGCTCCCCCACCCTCCTTCCTCAGTAAAGAAGTTTTACTTCAAAAAATCTATTCCACTACACTATACGGCAACAAATTACCTTCAACACGTTTCCTATGGAATTCAAAATCAACGACTACATCACTCTCTCCAACATGAAATTTGCACTGGCGAGTAAAGTCATCAGCAAAATGACACTTTCTCTTAGTCATTGCGTCCTTTCTCGTACCGTAAAACAAATTACTTTTGTAGTTTAAATTTTTAAAATACTATTGAGCATTTTATACCTATTTATTCATGTTTAAATAATACATTCGAATGCACCTCGCAAAACAACAACATATCCACACAATTCATTCCAAAAACATTCTCATTTGTCACTGGGCAGTGTTGCCAGATTTAGAACAGAGAGCGTCTTAACGTTTAAAACAAAATTATAAAACAGTATTAGAGAAAGACAAAAATTTATAATACAGGCAGAAAAATAAACCCAACACCAAGAAGGAATACATAGCAAAGTTTTCTCATGCATATCATCAAAATAAAAAAAATTTAAGTAATTTAAAAGATTAAAATCACAAACACATTTGACTACCTAATTTTTTTTTGTTTACATTATAATAAAATTGGATATGTTATAAAGGTTTGCACCCAGAAACAATGTGACATGCTACTGCGCCGGACAGTAAGGAAAATCTAGGGTCCTAGTATAGTAGTGAAGAAGACAAGTCCTAGGTCAATGACTCATGATAATTTAATTTTTTTTATTCATACGCACACACACACATACACTATATATATATATATATATATATATATATATATATATATATATATATATATATATATCACTGTTTCGGGTTCGGGACCCGAGATGAGCCCAGTGATTGCTGGCGGGATTATTTAGTGGATTTCATTAAAAAAGGGCGCCAGGCTAGCCGTTGTAGTTACGTGGTCCGTCGGTCCCAGCATGGATCACTGGACTTGCTATTATTAATATTTACTTAGGGGAGCGAATCAATTTTACGGGTTTACCAGAATTTCCAAATAAGCCTGTTTATCTGCGGAGCTGCCGAAGGTGCGTCAGTTGTCGCATGCCTAGTTCAGGGGTCCGAAGCGCGCACACACCATGGGGTCCTCAACACTTTGTTTCACTGCTTGTAACTGCTATAACATAAGTCTTTCCTAATCCATTTTCATCGGCTCCGTGGTCGGCCCCAACTTCGGTGTAGTTCTAAAGAACTCATCACATAACTTAAACATAACATTCGCAACTGCACATTCGCGAGTGTTTACCTTTTTCTTTGTAGTCGATGGGCCGCATGTGCACTCATCCTCGGGCATAAGGCTGTGTTAGTTAACTTTTCATCTTCGCCTACACTGGGCTGTCCACAGACAAATCGTGCAAACATTCCATATAACTATTTATGTATTAATTCACTACAGTGGTACTTTGCTGTAGGTAGCATCTACCCATGTGAAAAACATGTATACTTGAAAGCCTTCACCCATGCTTATGACGCCTTTTTATTGGCCACTATTTGCACTGGCACAGGGCTGTCGCAGTTCCCGCCTACGACCGTTCTTAGGTGAGGCCTGACTACACGAGAATTTCCCCTTACACGGCCGCCTATGGGAAGTAGTAGGCGCCGGCGTCGCGGCGCTAACTGATGGCGTTTGTCCCAAACCGGCAGGGCTTTGATTTCCTGTCCTATAGCGAATTCAGGCAAGCACTACCTGCGGACACAGTTTCTGAAACGTCCCATTAAAATGGCGAGGTCTCGTCCATGACACAACGGTACTATTTTATCCTAGGCAATGCATGACTATACAAGCGAATAAAGATATATATATATATACATACAAGAGGAAAGGAAAAAATTATGAAATGCTAATAAAAAGAAAACTAAACTATCTACACTAAGGCGACCCCTTGGCAATAGTTGACATACTAATCTCCATAGTTTCGAACTGCCTGACCCGACTCGAAGACTGTTGCCGATCTATTCCCCGCGTCACTGACGTTAAGCCCGGAGGCCTCTATGCTCACCCGTTTCACTCGTCTTGGCGAGAGCTCGCGGCCGACACGTCTCTCCACCGCGGTTCTCCAGACGCGACTGCCCCCTCTGCTCGCGCCGACCCCCTCCACGCGCGCGTCTCGTGCAGCACCTGACGTCCTCGTGGACGGGAACCCGCGACTTGTTCACCCCGTGCATATTAAAATACATGTTATTTACCCTTCTAATTTAAATTATACATGATGGATGATATTATAGTTTTTACAATAAAAATTATATCCTGCTGAAAGAAAATATACATAAAAACTACGTCGGAGGGACACTGATTTATTGAAGGTGGCACCACTGGCTCCCGCACACGCCCGCGCACAGAAGAAGGCGGTGACGCCGCATAACGACCTGTAGGAGCTAGCCTCTGGGTCGACGTCAAATACCCCCCCCTCCCACAAGGCCATTATGCGCGTCAACGTCTCTTAATCGCATCTGCCGTTGCACTCGTTGATCGTGGAAACGGGAGGGTAGGAAGTGTCTTGGCCTCTGGTGTGTATCGTGTGCGGGTGTCTCGCGAAGGGTGGCAGTAAACTCATGACACTGATTCGGGATCCTGTGTTAGTGTGGTGGCTTGCCTTTGGTAGGTTATTGCACTGAAATTCCCGTAAGTAGGTGGGTACCCGCCGTATCCTCCTAGGTCGGGAGTTTTCCCCAGATTCGCTTCTGGAAAGTAAGGGGCTGAGCGAACAGTTGGGGTCTAATGTCCTGCCCTTTCCCCCCATCCTCGTGGTTGGGATGGCAGACCACCCCGAAGATCCTGGTTCACCTGTCACGACCCCCATCAGTTCTTCCTCCATCCCCTCTGTGTCCCCCCGTTCTGTCTCTGAGTCTGGTTCGGTGACGGTCATAATGAACGACGAGTCCGCCAGACTCGTATTGAGGGGCCAGAGAGGGGTGTCTGGGTCTTTCCCCTCCTCGTCCTCCCCGTCCGTGTCCGGTTCCGTGATGAACTGGATCACGTTTGTGTCGGCGGTCGTTTCGTCTGGTTCCCCAAATGTCCTGGCTGGTTCCATTACGCTCTCTTCTGCCCCTCCTGTCTCCGTTCCTTTCATGGCTGCCCCTGTGTCGGCTGCCGGTCGCGTCTCTGTCACGTCTCCTTGTTCTTTCTGTCCCGCCATGTCCTCGTCCCACCTTTCGTCCATGTCACGGCTGGCTTGGTTTGCATCGGTGACTGGTGTAGAGGCAGGCCCCTCTCCCCTGTCCGTGTCCCTTGGAGCTTGTCTCTCCCCCGCGGCTAGGCGCAGTTGGTCTCTGTGAATTTTTGCGGGCCTCCCGCTTGGTGTACGTATTAAGTACGATGTGGCCCCCGCCTGTCGCAGAACGGTCCTGGGGCCCGCCCATTTCGGGGTTAGACCTGCACAAAAGTTCTTTGCCCTTGACGACAGAGGATGCTGTCGGACGTACACTTGGTCCCCGGGGTTCAGAGTAGGGGGGGGGTCTAGTGGACTGTGGTGTCGTCTGCTGTAGATAGGCCTCCTGTCTCCGCCTAGTCCTCTCCTGCATTCGGGTCAGCTCGGTATTGAGACATTCGCCCCACCCGGCTTCTGTGGCTGCCGCCTCTACCCGGCATTCTCCTGGCAGCGCCAGGTTCCGCCCCATGACCAGCTCTGCCGGCGAGTAGCCCGTGGCGGCACTCGTACGACGCCTCAGACAGTATAAGAGGTTCGACAAATGGGTATCCCATTTTGAATGGTCCTCTCCCAACCGGAGACGGAGCTGAGCCTTTATCTCTTGGTTCCGTCTCTCGGTTGGGTTGGCCCTCGGGTGATACGTCGGCGTCGTGTGGTGGCTCACCCCCCACCTTCTGCAGGCCTGTTTCCAGCGGGCTCCCGTGAACTGACATCCGTTGTCCGATAGGAGCACCGCTGGGTACCCGAAGCGAGGGGCTACCTCTCCGTCGATCAGCGCTATCAACGTTCCCGACCGGACGTTGGAGACCGGATAGGCCTCGACCCATCTAGTAAACAGGTCTGTTAGTACTACAAGGAAGGGCTTGCCTTTGCTGCTGCGGGGATAGGGCCCCATGATATCTAGAGCTAGTGTGTGGAATGGGTGTTGCGGGCGGCGAGGTCGCTGTTGCTCCTCGCCGTCTGTCCTCCGGGCCTTGCGCTGCTGGCAAGTGTGGCAGCGTCGGACGTATTCCCGGACATCGTGTCCCATGCCGGGCCAGTGGAAGGAGACGCTGATTGCCTCCGCGGTTTGTTCGGCCCCGGGGTGGCCTGCTAGCTGGTGGTCATGGAAATAACCCAGTATGGCCGCGCGGGCCCCCTTCGGGGCGTGAGTTCGCCAAGCGTCCCCACCTCCCGGCACCCGCGTCTGCAGGACCCCGTCCACGCAGCGCTTCCCTGGTACCACCTGATTCCCGCACGCCTCCACGGCGGCCTTCGAGACGTCGTCCCCCCGCTGAACTCGCTGCACGGCGCTAATCAGCTGGGAGAGAGTGTCCACTGCCTCGGGTTCAGTGACTGGTTCCTCCTGTGTTACCGCGTACAATGCCGCGGGCCCCATCTGGTCTCCCGTGACGGGTGCGCGCCCTGACAGAGGAAGCAGATCGTCCCACGTGCCCTCGTCCTCAAAGATGTCCTCTGGGTTAGGATGTCGTGACAGTTCATCGGCAAGTTGGATAGTCCTCCCTGGCACGTGTTCCACTGTGAATGCAAAGTTTTGGAGGGTCACAGCCCACCGGGTAAATTTACTCTTCCTCCCTCGCATCGAGTTCAACCATTTTAAACACTGATTGTCCGTCCTAAGAGTAAACTCCCGCCCTTCCAGATGGTGTTGGTACCGCTTGACAGCCCACACCACTGCCAAGCACTCATGTTCATTCACATCGTAGTTCCGGGCGGCCGGCCCGAATTTGGCGCTGGAATACTCCATCACGCGTCGCTCGCCATTGGGTCCGACCTGGTACAACACGGCCCCCATACCTACTTGACTCGCGTCCGTTTGTAGGTACAGGGGTTCGCCCGGCACCAGCCGTGCGAGGGTGTGACTGTCCTTGAACAAGCGCTTGACAGTAGCCAGGGCGCGGTCGGTCTCCGCGGTCCACCTGTATTTTGTTTTGGGAGATAGCAAGTCCGTCATGGGGGCCGTCACCGCTGCGAAGTCCGGTATGAAGGACCGCAGCCAGTTCAGGAGCCCCATGAGTCTTTGCAGCTGTTTTCTCGTCCGTGGAGCCGCCTTGGACGCGATCAGGTCCAGGTGCTCCGGGAGAGGGCGGCACCCCTTCTCACTGACGACATGCCCCAGGAATCTGATCTCCGTTGCCCCGATATGGCACTTGTGCGGGGCGCAGGTCAGCCCGTGTCTGGCCAGCCGTTCGAGGACCAATGCCAGGTGATGCGCATGGTCCTTCCACGTCCGTGACCAGATGATCACGTCGTCCAGATAGGCCGTGACGAAGTCGCCCACGAACCCATCCAGGACGCGGACCATCATGGCCTGGAACGTCGAGGGGGCGTCCATCAGCCCGAACGGCATGGCTCGGAACTGAAACCTGCGTCCGTCCGGGGCCGTAAACGTGGTCTTAGGACGGTCTTCCTGCCTGACGGGGACTTGCCAATACCCGGACCTTAGATCAAGTGACGTAAATATACGGGCGTCCCCCAAGCCTGCCAACGCGTCTGCAATGTTTATCAGTGGTAGTGGGGCGGGTATGGTGACAGAGTTCACGGGTTTGAAGTTCACACAGAACCTCAAGGTCCCGTCCTTCTTCTTAGCCATGACGATTTGGCTATTGTACGGAGATTCACTAGCTTCTATTACTCCGTTCCGGAGCATTTCGGTTATCTGTTCCTGCACTACCTGACGGTCTTTGAGTCCAAACTCCCGCGGCTTTACGTATATGGGACTGTGTGGCTTTGTAGGGATGGCATGTTCCGTCACCGTTGTCCGCCGCAGCATGTCTGTGGCCGCGAACACTAACGGTTGCTGTGACAACACGCCCTCGAACAACCCTGTGTAATTTGGTGGCACGTCGTGAGTGAGGTCTGCCAGCTGGATCTGTGGTGAGGGAGGAACAGGGCCCGCCCGGCCCACGCCGTACAGCGTTCGGTGCCCCTGATGGCCCACTTGCAACTTACTGTCCTTGATGTCAATGGCGGCGTCCTCCTGGACCAGCCAAGGCAGGCCCAGGATCAACTCCTCCCGCAGTCCACGCATCACCAGGGCGCTAGTCCGACTGAATTATTTTACGAACACCGATGGTTACCTGTGCGCGTCCAGACGTGGACGCGCTTGTCCCCTCCGTTGCCAGTTGCACCTCGTCCTCGTGTGGCTCCAAGTCCTCGTCCGGCACCAGGTGGGCAGCGACAAAAGAGTGGGTCGCCGCCGTGTCCACCAACGCGTGGACGGGACGGCCGTTCAGGAGCACTGGCACCCGGAGCAGCGCCGCCTGGTCCGTGCCCAGCTGTCCCAGCTGTGCTGGAGGAGCCCCCTGCTCCTCTGGTGGTGACCTGTCCCCTTCTGTTGGACTGCTACTGGCTCCCCCGTCTGTTGTGGCGTCCGTGCTGCGGTTCCCGTGGTCCCTCGTGTCTCTTCCGAGCTGCCCAGTAGGCTGTCACTTTTGGAGGGCGACGTCCCTGTGTTCCTCTCGTCCCTGTGGCTGGTGTCATGGCGGGCGTCGTTGGGCTGACTCGTCCTCGGGCTCGGTGAGGTCTTTTCTGTCATGTTGTCCGGGTTCGTATCTAGGAGGCAGTGGCCGACTCTGTCCCTGCCCCCTATTGTCCTTTTCCCGGATGTCGTCCTTCCCTTTCCATCTTCCTCCACAACTCCGCCTTGGTTGGACACTCCGCGTGCCAGTGATACTCCGGGCTGCGGCAATACTGACACCTGGGTGGACGGTTGTCACTCGTCCGCTGATTCGTACTCCGCTCCTCTGACCGTGTTCTGGTCTCCCGCGTGGGTCCCCCTGTCGTCCTCTGCCCTTGTGGTGTGGCCCTGCCCCTGTATCGGACCAATGTCATTGCGTCCTCGGGTGTCACAGTCTCTTGTGACATCACTGGTGTCATCCTAGGCTCCCGTCATGACTCTCTTGCCCAGAGTTCCCTCCTACTTGCTGCCAAGTCCATTTCAGTCTCCCGGGCCAGCTCCACGAATTTGGATACCTCTAGGTCCACGGCCCGTCGCAGAAAAGGGCGTAGCGACGGCAACAACTGTTCGCATATTACGGGCATGACCTCGCTCACTGTTCTCTCCGGCCCCACTCACCGGTGCAACCGCACCTTCCTATAGATAAATGATTCGGCGCGCTTCCCTGCGGCCTGTGGTACACTGTAAAGTTGTCGCTGACACTCGGCTCCCCACTCGGATAGATAGTCCCCCGTGTCCGTCCACCATTTCGCCGCCCGGCCCCGTAACTGGCCACACACTCTCGTCACCCAGTCCCTTCGTGGCACTCCCCTAAGCCTGTCCACACACGCGGCTACAAACGCACTCGGATCTTCGTGCGGTTCTCCCGAAAACTCCGGTATTGGGCGCTAACCGATGGCGTTTGTCCCAAACCGGCAGGGCTTTGATTTCCTGTCCTATAGCGAATTCAGGCAAGCACTACCTGCGGACACAGTTTCTGAAACGTCCCATTAAAATGGCGAGGTCTCGTCCATGAGACAACGGTACTATTTTATCCTAGGCAATGCATGACTATACAAGCAAATAAAGATATATATATACATACAAGAGGAAAGGAAAAAATTATGAAACGCTAATAAAAAGAAAACTAAACTATCTACACTAAGGCGACCCCTTGGCAATAGTTGACATACTAATCTCCATAGTTTCGAACTGCCTGACCCGACTCGAAGACTGTTGCCGATCTATTCCCCGCGTCACTGACGTTAAGCCCGGAGGCCTCTACGCTCACCCGTTTCACTCGTCTTGGCGAGAGCTCGCGGCCGACACGTCTCTCCACCGCGGTTCTCCAGACGCGACTGCCCCCTCTGCTCGCGCCGACCCCCTCCACGCGCGCGTCTCGTGCAGCACCTGACGTCCTCGTGGACGGGAACCCGCGACTTGTTCACCCCGTGCATATTAAAATACATGTTATTTACCCTTCTAATTTAAATTATACATGATGGATGATATTATAGTTTTTACAATAAAAATTATGTCCTGCTGAAAGAAAAGAAAATATACATAAAAACTACGTCGGAGGGACACTGATTTATTGAAGGTGGCACCACTGGCTCCCGCACACGCCCGCGCACAAAAGAAGGCGGTGACGCGCCATAACGGCCTGTAGGAGCTAGGGTGGCCTCTGGGTCGACGTCAACGTCTCACGGTGTTCCGAAGACTACCCCAGCGAGGGGTGCTGGCTAACCTGAGTTACGGTGACAGCGGGTCGTGACGCGGCAAGACTGGTGCCTGACACGTGATAGTCCGTAATACACTTGAGATGTGGATCTGCTAATGTTTGCGCGGGTTTAAAAATAACACTGAATTATGCATAGACGTAATGATGACGGCACACACTAATCTTAACACGGCAATTAACACTAAATAATTATGAGCGCATCCCGTGCTCGGAATGGATTTGGCTCCTGGACTTCTGATGGTCACGTGACGCGAGACTGGTTCTCGCAGTGGCGTGTGCTACGTTTAAACTGGGAACGGGCGCGATGGGACCCAGCGTGGTCTCTTGTTCACGTCCGTTGCACGTCCCAGGGATTGAGGCGTTCGTAAATTGAATTACGCGTTTGGCGCAATGCCGCCCTGCATGGGCAAAGTTCTAACTCCCCGTGGGGAGATCTTAAGGCATGAGACACATGCACCACGGCGGGCTGCCTTGAAACACAATAATTACGTAGTACGTTAAAAGACCCGTAGTCGGGTCGCACACTTTAACTAAGGACCGCACGACAATTCGTACGGCCGGTTAGGGCCGACCGGGGAGCTGTAGAAAGATGATTCGGAGATAATTACCTATTGATGCTAAACGTGGAAAGTGGCGCGAAAGTTGGATGCTCCCGGTGCGCGGGGCCTCCGGCCCTGGCGAGTGCTGGATGGCGACTTACGACTCTCCCTGGCAACCGGGCCAGGGAGGGGAGGAAAACCCGCGGAAAAACGACGGAGCGCGGGAAGGCGATGCCGGCCAGTTTTGTGAGCGGAAATATTTGACACAACCATTGATTAATTAAAGACAATTTTTATACTTATTAAAAGTTCTAGTTTCTGTTTGATAATTGATTTACATGTGCACTAGATATCTGATGCGCATTACCACACCCGGCCGGGCGCTTTGGGCATTTAGCTGGCCGTGACTGATGTCACGCCGTTCGAGGCGCTGCACTAAACTACACGCGCGGGTGTGTTCGGCGCACTGACACTGGTTCAGGTGTTGAGGACACATAACGGCCTGTGCTCTCAGAGGGAGCACCGACGGCGGCGTCACTTAAAATCAGATACTTGTCACATAGGCGTGCGCAGGACTTCAGTATTGGTGGTGCCAGATTACACAACAGCCCTGTCATTCACGGACCCGAGCCTAAAGCGTGGGGGTTGGGGGGTCCTCCCCCGGAAAAATTTGGATTTGAAAGCGCAAAATGATGCTATTTAAGGTGTTTCCGAACAAAAACATTAAATACACAGATGTAAAAATTTTAACATTTTTAAGACAAATTATGGCTTTGAACGTTGTAATCACCAGGAAAACTACTAAACTATTTACAGTTTTAAGCTTTGTTGAGCCATAAAGTAAATTGCAGAAATTGTTTGCACGGAATTCATGCTGGTGGCTTTGAAAAACCGTACTTATATGTTTTCTGAAGACGCCAAATAAATGCTAGAAAAAAACATTCTCAAATGTTAAGTTTTAAAATCAACAAATGGAAGGAGTTTTTGAAACATACCTAAAATATGTAAGATATTAAAATAATAACAATACACAAATAAGAGTGGGCAAAAGTTTTAACTTTTGGAATACAACAAAAATGTTTTATCGTCGACTGCATATAAGTCATCGAGTAAGCCTATCCTTTTAACTAACTAAACTCTTTTTTTTTAAATAAACCCTGGCGGACGGCGGCTATTATTCCTTGCGCTTGCCGAGTGGAGTGAACAGTGGACACCGAGCGCGCATTCTATGTAATTCGAGAAGAACTATGAGAAGTATTTTCATTTCAGAAGTTTCGTAGCCGCGGCCCGCGTGTACAACACAAGTAATTGCAACTGGCTTGTTTCCGTTAGTATAGTTGGTTCGATTGATAATTGATATAGTGATAGTGTTATGAGCACATATCTGTAACTCGACACGATTGGAAAACATTTTTTTTTTGGAAATAATACGGATTTTTATAAGTATGTATTATTTCTGCTTGTAAATAACAAAATAACGTTAACCCTAATGGTGGTACCAGGGCACCTGTGGCACTTACCGTGCGCACGCCTATGACTTGTCATATCGTGTGCAACATCATCATGGTGAATCTTGACATAACAGACCTGAACTCTATTCTTCGCGAGATGCATCAGATGTCTAGCATTCATTCACGTACTTTGAATTAGATACATATGTAATTTTAGTGTTAATTATCATGTGTTTTGTCATATATCTAGTGTTTTCCATGTACTACATCATGGACTTGAAGTTTCAATCAATCTGTAACCTTGTACTGTCACCTGTGTACCTTCATACCGCATTGCCTATCTACAGTTAAATCCACGTATCGGCCACAATCGTAACTGCAATGCTCATTTTCTGGAGAACTAAGTAGGCTCAAACTTTCCTAACTTTATCCACAAGACAACCTAGACGACGGCACATTATAAAACAATCTTAGAAAAAATTAATATATATTAACTTCGTTTCTCCTGCGGTGGTAAAGCCCGGTCCCCACCCTGTCAGCAGTGGGTCCCGCTGGCAGAACGTATCCCTCGCGTGGCCCGCACGGAGGAAGTTAGCGACGCCGCCGCCAGGCGGTAGACAATAGACCACGGCCTAGGGTGGATGCTCCATCATATGAAAAAAAAAAACGAAACAGAGTGTCCTAATTAGGCTGACGACTACATTCGCGATAATGATAAACGATATTGGACAGGGAATAGAGGCCAGGATGAGAGTATTTACAGATGATTTCAGAGTGTTTGAGGAGTTGGGGGAAGGGGTTCATCTGCAGGGTGACTTGAGGAAACTGGAAAAATGGATAGAGCGGAATGGGATGTTGCTGAATGTTAAAAAATAGTGGTTATATTTCCGAAGAAGATGAAGATAACGAGGGAAGGGGATAAGTGGAAGGGGCAGGAGATGGAGGAGGCCAAAGAGTATAAGTACCTCTAGGTGATCCTACAAAATAACCTGGGATGGGCAACACAGGTTTAGCAGGTGGTGAGTAAGGGAAGGAGGTTGCTGGGGCTGCTTGGCAGGACCCTGTAATGGGCAGAGAGGCGGGTAAGGGAGAAGGCATACTCCACATTGGTCAGGCCAGTGATGGAGTATGGGGCTGTGATCTGGGACCCCTACCTAGTGACTGCGGTAAGGGAGCTGGAGAAGGAGCAGCATAGAGCAGCAATGTGGGTGATGGGTATGTGGAAGAAAAGGGATAAGCAAAAGGGGGAAATTTATTGTCCGACTGAGATGATTAAGGAGCTAGGATGGGACACATTACAAAAGAAGGAGAAGGGTATAAAGATTAGTCAGGCTGTAAGCTGGGGACTATGATACACAGAGGTGGGTATAAAGGGTGGTGAGATCACAAATGGAAGCTCGTTGGCTATCGTCTTTTGGGGCATGTGCATCTCTCTTGCGAGGCTGTTGGGAGGAATGTGCCCTGCAACTTTTTGGGTTACCAAAAGGCTGGCAGTGTATAGGGGATTCGTGCTGAACAGCATCGGAACACTGAAGGAAGAGGCAGCATGCCTTTAAGTTGGGAATTTGTTGGAGCCAGTGGTTGCCCTTGGTGGCGCGATGTGAAACCGACCTTGGGAATTTGGAGGAAAAGAGTATCCGAAACTGCAAGATACTTCATTCGCCTGGAAGACTTACCCCGACACTGGCTTGAAAGGTAATTGGCTGTTGACTGGAAGAAGGAAGCTGAAGATTGAGCATCGCCAGGCTGCCTGAAACCCAGTGCGCCCGCAATTCCAGCCGGTTTACTGGCTCTACCGCCCACCGCTGAGAGCACATATGCTCTCGGTCATCGAGTCAGTTCTTAGCTGCAGACGAATCAGTGGGTTTACCCACTTGGGAAGGCTTGCCTTGCTGCCTTCCACCGCTGTGAATATTGCTAGAACTGAGGCTGTTCCATTGGTTTAGCTGCGGCTTCGGCACTAGGGGAAGGGAATATTTACAGTAGCCCATTTCTTTTTACAGGTTGCTACCTGGACAGCTGGACTAGGCTGACGAGTGAAGTTTCTCATCCCTGGACTTGGGGGGGGGGGAAATACAATCCAGGTGTGCCCAACAATAATAATGCAGGCCGCATGATCCAAGTGCCCAACCCCTGCATGGTTGATTCTTTCTGCCCCGCCCAACTCTTATTATCTGCACCCTTTTCCCTCTTGGCCAGTATTTTTCTTGCTTGTATTAATGCACAATTAATTGTTCCCCACATGACCTGGCCCAGGGTTTTGCCTGTGTTTATGCAGGTTTTATCTGGGTCAGTTTAGTTAGCTTTTAAGCTAGGCAACCAAAGAGGCACCAGCTATGGTGCCAATCGCAGCCATGGCTTGCCATTAAACCCCAATGAGGAGATGATACACACATCCTGGTTTTGCATGTTTAAAACCCTGCATGTTAGAGTGTATAGGCTTCAGCCTGAGACACACTTTGTCCTCCCCTAACCTTGACCCCCCTTACTTAAACTACAGGGGGGGAAAATGGTGGAAGCTCTAAAGGGACTGGAGGCCAACAGAGAGTGTTAGAACACATTTATTAGCAGAACAGGAAGGGAGTGAAATGGGTTGGATGAGGAGATGGTTGAGGTGAAAGTTGAAAAATATCTGAGGAGTATCCTTAGCAGTTTTTTTTGCGGAGTGGGAAGGGGGGGGAATTTAGAGTGAGTGAAAAGGGAGGACTGCTTGTCACCAGGTTAAAGCCAAATTCTAAGCATAATAGTCAATTTAATTCCAAACTTTTCCCCATACTTCAGCTTCTCTCGATTATCAGCACATTGATGTTATTCTTATTTGAAATAAATTTTCTTAGTTTTTTTAAATTTTCTTTTTAAATTTAATGTTTTATATTGTCTTTTTCACTTATTATTTTATACAGACCTAAGAGATTTTGCTAGGTTTATGTGATACTTGCGGAAGGATAAAATTGCAGTAATATATTTGGTTTAAAACTTTTTATTAAAGATAAATTGTTCAAAACTTTGTTTCTTAGATTTCCGCAAGATTTTATTGTATATAGATCTTAACACCGTCACTAGCGCTGTAGGCCACCACAAATTAATAATAAAAAAAATCACTAGCGATCAGTGTAAGTTTGGGAAGCCCGTTGGGGAAGCCAAAGTTGCACATGAAGTTCTGCCATTCCCTATTACACCCGAACAATTCACCTTCGGCCAACCTTGGGTTTATTTACGTATATTTATTATTTCTCTGTTTATTATAATGTAGCTCTACTAACCTAACTAACCGTCCATAGTGTTTTAAAGTATTTTAATGGTGCTAACCTAACCGACCACTATTAATATTTGAATTAATTTTCCTGCGCAAAAATAAAACAAATCCCGAAGTTGGCCGAAGGTGAATTGTTCGGGTGTAATCGGGAATGTCAGAACTTATGAGCATCTTGGGACTTCCGTGTAAGTTTGCATTAACGGAAAATAGTCGGGAGACGACTAGTTGGCTTGATTTTCGGTTGTCATGCTACAGCTTGGCATTATGGGTTACAACGCCACGTAAAAGAAACCTTTGACACTAACCTTCAAATTTTCAAGATTCCCATGCATTGGTTAGGATGGGTTGTGAGACGAAAAGCTTGAGTCATAGTGTTACTCATATTTATCAAAATGGTTCAAATCGGTTATGGCCATAGTTGAAAAAAAAATTGAATTTTAATCAGTAGACAATCTAAAGTATTATTTTACAACTACGGAATATGTGTCGGTACAAGTGATCTCGTTTGTTAGATAAGTAATGTGTATAACGTGTTGAATTTTGTTCGTTAATTTAACTTATCATCTTAAAAAATTTTTTGTTCGTACGTTGTGTGATGGATCCTTGTGAAAAGAAGCGTATTTGTTGGTTGTGCTTTAAGACATGACAGCCCAACGTTCGACTTAAAACAGTCGGGGGTAAGCCAAAAGTACACTTACAGCAAGTCTTATTTTAGTTTTTAATCATAATGTATTAGTTCTATCTCTTGCACAGTTTATTAACTGTGTTTTGAGTTTTTTGTCCAGAATGTTCTTATAACCTTGTTTGGTAAATATAGATATACACACACTGAAATGTTTTGAAACGTCATTTGCATATTTTATGGATGGACATTTTAGATGTTTTCGGAAGTTGGGGCTAAATTTTTTTGGTTGAGTTAGGTCGAAATTACAATAACCCTTCCCAACATCTGCCCATCACTTTTTCGTCTGTCAAAGCCATGTATCTGGCCAAGTAATTTGCAGCATGACTTCATCCGCCTGTCAGAATATTTTCCCAAATAAGTACTGGCAACAATCCATGTGTTCTATTGGAGATTTTTTTTATCAATGTTAGTAATTTGCTATTGTGTTCCTGTATGGATTGTATTAGCTGTAAAAGTTCCATATCACGTAACCAAATTTATCCCTAGATCTTGATGGCATGATCATGAATACTTGATCCTGTGGTACATGATGCTTGCTTTTTTAATTTAAAATGTCAAAAGTTTCTGTAAATCTCAAGAACTTGCGATATAACAATGAATTATGATTGTAAGTCGAATACGATTGAAAAAATTTCCAGAAGACCTGACATAATTTGTTTGTATTGTATTGCTTTTGTTTGGCCAGGATTTTCCAGTGTACTTAGTTAAAACATCAAGCATCATGTACCACAGGATCAAGTATGCAATGCTCATGCCGTCAGGATCAAGGGATAAACTTGGCTACATGATACAAAGAATTACTGTATTAGCATATCCTTGGAAAAATTGTGCTGTGATTGGATTGGTTGGCTGCAAGTTTTAACAAGTGCAATGTTGTTATCAAAAAAATTTGAATGAACAAAAACATACTTGTGTAAGTCTATCCCTTGATCCTAAATACATTGATGCTGTGGTGCAACATGCATTCTGTTTTAATTCAGTACAGTAAAAGATCATGGATAGGTACAAGTAAAGTTGTAATGTAACAATGAGTAATTGTATTATCAGATAAAATAAATATCCAAAAATGAATTTTTTTGTTGCTAACATTGTATTGAAATATTTTTGTTATGTCAAGGATCTTTCGACGTACTAAATTAAAACAGCATACAGGATCATGTCACCAGGATTATGGAATAATCTTGGATATGTGACATTTTAAACTTTGGTAAATATGTAGAGTAGCGGTATTTGCGAAAAAAAATGTTAAAAAGTCTGAAGATACTTTTATTATATGCTCTTTCAGTTCCTCTTTTCATTAAACCCGGCGGAGATAAGAAATTCCAAATACTTTAGGAGATATCAAATTTTTTAATTTTCATCACAATACCTGTTCATTCATGTGGCATTCACCATTGTTCCTTGTATGGAAATTTTTTTTCTTGCTGCGTTCACCATTCTTTACCCGCATCTAACTTAAATGAGTTTTTAACGTTTCAAATTTTAATGTTTTATTTGTTATTTTGATATTGTTGCGCAAGTACGTAATAAGTTAAAAAAAAATTACGTGAGTTCCTACTGTTTATCCTTTGTCCCAGTTTGTTAGGTCAGGCCAGTTACATTATAAATACTTTAAAACTAAACAACCATTAAAATTAATTCATATTATTTTTATTGTCCGCTTAGTTTGAAAGTATTTAGGTATAATTTAACTGACCTGACCTAATTGACCATTTTAATTAATTAGGCATACACGAACACACGGCGAAATAAAAAAAATTTTGGTGGTCAAATGATAACACAGGTCTTGTATTGCAAAATAAAAACGGCGATATCTCCTAACGTATTTGGAATTTCTTATCTCCGCCGGGTTTAATGAAGAGAGGAAGTGAAAGCATATAATAAAAGTATTTTCGGATTTTAAACATTTTTTTTTTTGCAAATACCGCTACTCTACATATTTACCAAAGTAAATATTGTTTGGAAGATCATTAGAATTGCTGAAACAAAGATACTACAGCGAATGTAATAATTTGACTTCACTATTTACACATTTTAAAATTGTGAATTTTCCCAGACTTAAAGGCAGTTTACCAGACAAAATTATGACTTTCAAGAATGAGTGCTACAGTGTCAATGAACTTAGTAAGGATTAAGTAACTGTAGAAGTAAATGTGGATTGTTCTGAAAAATTGCCATATTTAATGACAATGTTTTTACAATACAAATTTTTGGTAAGTTAAAAATTATTTATTTCTTCATGTATGTATCAATTTATCTATACTATCTATACTTAATATTATAAAGCTGAAGAGTTTGTTTGTTTGTTTGAACGCGCTAATCTCAGGAACCACTGGTCCGATTTAAAAAATTCTTTCAGTGTTGGATAGTACATTTATCGAGGAAGGCTATAGGCTATATTATATTATATTATCAATAACATTAAGGATCCTTAATAAAAGTACAATTTAGAATCAAATGCGTTGGAGGGGGTTAGATACAACATGCAGTACACGTACGAAGTGTGTGTTGACAATGCCGCAGGCGCTAGAAGTTTATTTCCTATTGCCTATTAACATTGTTGCCACGCACTAGATGCCTTATCATTCTTAATTTTCCCATACAAGTAAAAAACACCCGTGTGATATTAACAACGAAGCAATCAGTACCCTCATAAGAGTTCAATTAGTATTTAAATACTTTTTGTCACTTTAAATCGCAAACTTAAACTATTGTTTTTTTTCCTCTGTGTTTAATTTGGTTTTTATTGGCCTTTTTTTTTCAAGTATATATATTTTACAAACTTGAAACTTCACAGTAATTTTCCTTATATTACGCAGGATGACATTTTCCGAAAATTAGATCCCATGGGTGGCTAAAACCAGGCAACAGTGGGTACTTTGTCTGCATGAGAACAGGAGTTTGCATTGTTCATGCCTTCTGCGTCTCCATGGCAACGGGCATCGCGCGGCAGTGGCGTACCCACAAGGAGGGGCATGTATAATGAGCGGCGCAAGAGTGATCTGCCTGTAGACTGCCGTAGCGAAGTAGGGGTACATCAGTTGTACGTTGCGTGCACGAGTCGGGAAACCATCGGTGCTATTCATTTTCTCTCTGGTACATTATACAGCATTGTAATAAATTTTCACTGAATTTTTTTTTATTTACCATTACTGTAAATGGGAGATGTGGCTTAATTTTTTTCTATTAGTATAGCCGT
Organism: Bacillus rossius redtenbacheri; assembly: GCF_032445375.1. Lineage (NCBI taxonomy): Eukaryota > Metazoa > Arthropoda > Insecta > Phasmatodea > Bacillidae > Bacillus > Bacillus rossius. The sequence goes on from NC_086331.1 coordinate 115,738,846, forward strand.
GCGAAGCCGGGTCGGGCAGCTAGTATATTATACTAACAAACACTAAATTTACTTTAAAATTAGTAACATATTGCTGCAGTGTTTTCCAATTTAATTTTTAACAGGGTAGAATGGCCTAATTAATTTAACAAAACTAGAATTTCAATGAGTGGGAAGGATTAATATTTAAAATGTATTACATTGTGATGTACAGCCAAGCATAATTAAAACACCTTAAACATGGTACAGGTGTTCTAAACTGATGACATGTTCTCTTTAGGGCCTAAAAAGTTAACCTAACAAAATTAATATTGAACTTAATTGGCACCTTATCAGAATAAGTATGGCTGTCTTAAATGACATACTTATTTGCATTTGAAAATCTTATAAGGGAAATAAGAGAATGATCAAATTTGATAAAAAAAATTTAAAATAAGTATTTGTACAACCATTATCGTATTCTAAACCACATTAAAAAAAATTTATATTATAATTTCATAAAAAAACATATAAACCTCATTTTAATAAACTTTTCCCATAGTTTTATTATTTAAAATATAAGCCCAATGTTAACTTAGTAATTGGATCATTCTGTTGAATATAAATACTTTGAACTTTTATTATTACCAAATAATTGGCTATAATACAATAATAATTGTACACAATAATTATGAATACTTTAAAGCTGATAAGGTTCAATGATAGAACAAAATGTTTATGTAGGAAGTCAGTAAACATAGTCATGATTGTAGCAGACTTTTGAGATTATGCATGCATTAAGTTGAGATACAGTATTTGGGGTGAAACGTGAGACATTATGAGAGTCAAAACTTGTCTGGTTAGCCATGACACATATAAGCATCACTTGACACCATATATTTTGCCATCTTTAGTTTGCTAGGAGACGTAAAAGCTTGATTTTTAAGAGGGCAATAAAAGGCTTCATTTAGAGCTGTTTTAGTGGTCAATGCGACAGCAAGTAGAGGTCAAACCAGTTAATGCAGATGAATGAGATTTTTACACATAATTGAGGAAAGGTATAATGACTGATCCCAGTTGTCAGAATGTGGTTAATGTTGTTATTAATAAGCAAAATTAATTATTAAAAAGGTTTATATTAGTGCAAAATTGACAACTTGCAGAAAATAAAGTAATCGGAATAAGAAAAAAGTAAAAACTGAACGATTTACATGTAACATTCTTTTATAGTATATGATTTTTGGAAATAATTATCTTCATACAATTGCGTATTACTTGCACACGCGTAAGTCACTGCACATTCATGTTTGAGCCGAAAATTTGCCACTTCACTGTTTGGAGATAGGACACTTTTATTCCATCCCTTCAGCAAGACCCGAGCGATGTAGATAATCCTCGCCATTAGAGTGGTCGGGTTCCCGCTGTTATCTGCGCCTTGTTGACGAATGTGTGGAAGGGGTGTAGAGGAAGGTCTGGTTTTCGATAACACATGTCTTGTCGGGTTACTCTGCATTTCTCTTGTCATTGCATTCACGTCCACCTCATTTACATTATTCTTAGAGTATTCTTTGCACATATATTTTTTATAGTACCGTTTATTTACAAATATTTAACTGGATTGTGGATATACAATTAATAATTTTTAGTTGCTTTTAGGTTACTTGGCATACATCTTATTTTCAACCAAATAATAATCTTATATATAAAATTCTCATGTCACAGTGTTAGTTACCATACTCCTCCGAAACGGCTTGACCGATTTTTATGAAATTTTGTATGCATATTCAGTAGGTCTGAGAATCGGCTACTATCTATTTTTCATACCCCTAAGTGATAAGGGTTGTCCACCCCTAACATTTTTTTATTTTTTTGACAAAATTTTATTTTTTATTTTTTATAATGTGGCGTTAAAATATACACACAACCCTAAATTTTCACCCTTCTATCACCAATCCCTAATTTTTAATAGAATTTTATATTTTTCAACCCTGGCCGATAGCTGATCAATTAACACTTGATCAACCTTCCCCGCCAGGGGTCTAACCGTGTCACTTCTCACCCCGTAAACAGCACGGAGTAGGGATGAGACGAAGCCGGTCTCCTGTTTCTCTCACACAATAAGCCTTCTCTCACTCGGTCCACAGTTTTCGGTCATTATTATTGTTTATGCATCAAGCGTAGTAGTAACGTTTACATTTATAATTTTACTATCTCAGTGTAACTCTCATATTAACTATATTCTCAAGTAACTTTATTATTAATTTACTGGACTTAAATTATTAATTTTGAGTGTAGTTCGTACCATTAGTTAATTAAGTGATTTACATAACCTCAAAAGTACTCAACACGTGTCACGAGCTCCCGCCAACAATGGCTTTTGTGTTGTAAGTATAAATTATTCTTATACATTTATTATAAAATCAATATTTTTTTTATTTATATCTAAAATATATTGTTGGAAATGGTCAAAAATAAATTCGGTGAAAGTTCGATTTTTGTTATAATTGGGTAAACAGTGTAAAATTATCTTCTGGAATGAATGTACTATGGCACACAAACATTCGCGTGAGACGTTGAACAGGACATTGAAAGATATTAAAAACAACGACAAACTATTTGGCGGCAATCTGTTAGTCCTTTCAGGTGATTTCAGACAAACACTTCCCGTCATTCCACGTTCAACATACGCTGATGAGATCAACGCTTTCTTAAAATCATCACCATTGTGGCGTAATGTTGAAAAACTACAGCTGAAAGTAAATATGGGCGTTCAAATGCTTCAAGATCCATCCGCTGAAACATTCTTAAAACAACTCTTGGATATCGGCGATGGAAAAGTTACTGGATGCGTAAAATTACTGACCGATTTTGCACAATTATTGATTCGCAAGATGCTCTCATTGAACAAATATTTCCCAATGTACACACACCGTACATAAATCATGAGTGGCTTGCAGAAAGAGCAATTTTAGCGGCAAAAAATGTGGACGTTGACGATTTAAATCTAAAGATACAACAGTTGTTGCCAGGTAACTTGGTATTATACAAATCTATTGATACAGGGTACACGATTAGTCATTAAAAAATTAATGAAAAACGTTATCGAAGCCAGCATTTTAAATGGCAAGTTCCGTGGTGAAAATATATTAATACCACGAATCCCTATTATACCTGCAGATGTGCCCATTCAATTTAAACGTATTCAGTTTCCTATTAGATTGGCATTTACAAAAACTATCAATAAGTCCCAAGGCCAAACGATGTCTATTTGTGGCTTAGATTTGAACACACCATGTTTTTCTCACGGACAATTATACGTGGCATGCTCTCGAGTGGGTAAACCATCCAGTTTGTTTGTGTTAGCTAAAGATAGGCTAACAAAAAATATTGTTCACGCTATAGCATCAAGAGATTGATATTGATTGTTACTGTTACTATTGTAATTAATTAATTAATGATATATATAATTTTAAATAATATATTAAAACAAATTATAAAAATTAATTTTTGGTGTTTTGTTATTTTTATATTCCCTCATCGTTCACAGCTCTCCATGCCTCTTACACCACATCCTCATATACCACATCTTTACACACTTACAATAAGTTAGTTATTATTTTTCTACACTAGAAGTTCCCTAGAAATAATTTATATGGCAAAACAACTTTTGCCGGGTCAGCTAGTAGTTGTATAAAAATTAAATGAACTAAATATACAGTGGGATATTACTTTGCAAGGCATTTATTGGGGGATAAGTTTTACAGATTTTCCAACACTAAAAGCACAGCACAAAATACGAATAATTACACAAAACTATAAAGCTGATTTGTAAACAAAATACATAAGTTACAATAGTTTACCTCGCGGTTACATACAAATTGATAATATACATAAAAATATTACAAGTTTTCAAAGCTGTCATGTTTCATTACGTAGCATATAAAAGTATCTCTTGTTTGTATCCCCTTTAACACTAAAATATATTTTATATATAATGTATCACATATCCATATAACACATGTATATTTCATGAATAGTAGTTACTGAAGTAAAAAGGTTTTTCCTTTATTACAAAATAAAATACACAATATAAACTATTCATAACATAATTTTTCTTGCTTTTAGCATTCTCAGTTGTAGTTTCTGCAATCGGCGTACTTTCTTCAGTCTTTGTGCTTTTCTTTAACCTTAAATCAAGGTAAAAAAACACATGTTTTTATTAATAACACTGCCTGAAGCTATACACTGAAAACGACCCATGAATACTATAAATAATTTGTGTACTTACTTATTTTTGCCTCTCCAATTTGCTAGATTTTTACCTCTATTCCGTTTTCTTCGCACAGACAAATGCAATTTACCACGTACATTACCTTTTACAAAACGTGCGTTTGTTTTCGCCATTTATAAATGAACATCCATTCATATAGGTATCCCGAGCTAACACAGAGACAGCAAGGAAAACTAAATCCGACTGCCTCGCAGTGCCACCCCACCCCTTTCGGTCCTTATCGTGGGACTGAGAAGTGTCTCCTATCGCGAGGGACTCAGAGCAATATCGGTCTAACGCACAATATCAGGCGCACATGTTACGCTTCAAGCAGCTGGAATTTCTAGTAGCTATTTATCGCACTCTTAAGAAGAGTAAATGGTTTTTAAAATGCATTTCAATACAAAATTCCCATGCTTCTATGAGGTCAGGGTTCATCAGTGCAACATAGTAAACACTGAAGTTAGCAGATTTCTAAATAAAAAGGCAAATTAACCAACAAAAAACTTTTTTTATATTTGTTGTTTCCTTGCAGCACATTATGATATTCTTGGTAGTTTTTGTACCAGTCAGGGGTTTAAATCTTGTGATTCTAATATTTTTGCCTTGTAGTAAACTTTAAAAGTACCTAGGTGCTTTTTGGAAAACCTATAAAAATATAAAGGTGGTAGTTTTTAGTACTTCTACTTAATGTTGGTTGATTATCCTGCAAAGGAACATTTTCAAGTCCCATTTAGTTTCAAAACTCTTGATATAGGGAAGGGCAGTGACATCCAGTAATCTTGGATTGAATATTATAAAAAAATTAAAGTATATAAATGCAACAAATTTCATAATCATTCAAGAATTTAACTGTGGGAAATATAAATCTTTGAAAGGTGTTGGAATGTTTTCTCACAAATGTTTGAGGGCACTTAATTTTTTGAGTTGGAAACCTACAAATACATACATTTTCTGTGATCGCATCCATTTTATTAGTACTTAATTAGCTAATAACTAGCAGCTTATCTCTTGCCAATTTAAGGATAGTGCTGATATTTTACCATTGTAAAAGACGTAGGTGATAAATTCCAAATGTTTTACAAAAGAAATAAACCGTAAAATGTCTGGTGTATATTACAAGTAATTTATAGTATAACCATTTCTTTAAGGTTGAAATTTCAAAACTGGTAATGTGTAAACGTGTTTAATTTTTAATGTAGATTATGTTTGCCAATTCGGAGAAATATTTTACCTTTATTTAATTTTTAGTACAGATTAAGTATGCAGATTTTATGACTCCTGTTTTAGTGTACTCGATAAATTTTACCTCTTATTTAATTTTTACTATAGAGTCAGTATGCCGATTTTATAACTCCTGTTTTAGTGTATTTGGAGATATATTTTACCTTGATGAAATTGCACCTTTTTATTTTATGGGGGAGCCTATTTAAAAAAAATTGTGTAACACATGCATTTAAAATTTTTAATTTAGAATGTGCCATCTCTTCATTTCCACTTTCCTTTAATTAGGTTATGTGCTTGGAATTATTAAAATCAAACATCTCCTGTTTCGCTCCATTGCAGATAATTTATTATTTCAAGATTTTTAAAACTATCACATCTTTATTTGAAATATAGAATATAGGTTGGTTATTAAATTTTTTTGCTTATATATTAGTAGATTAGTAGTTATGTTTAATATTAATGAAATAAAACAACATAATTTTTATCTCTCCTTTTACCACAGTGATGCCATTGTGAAAAATCATAACCACTGGTTAAGTAAATACAGCAATATCTGTTATCCAAATAAAACCAAAAATCATCCCTGGTTTACTACCTCTGGTTTAAAATCCAAAATTTTTATAGTAAAAACATTTATATTAAATTTAAATTTATCATGTCAAATGTACCATTTACGGGTATTGTGGATTCCATATTTTTATTATTTCTACACCAGTCCTCGGTTTATCGTGCCATATGTGCCAGTTACTGGTATTGTGGATTCCATTTTTTGGTTTGTTTCTAGAATAGTCCTCAGCTCTGTTACAACTTTATAGGTAAAATTTTGGTTAATGATGAATAAATTGAGGTATTTTAAGGTATGTTAGTTAATCGTTACCATCATTTTGAATTCAGTTTTATTATATTAGTAGATATGATTTTTTTATAATAAAATCTTATTTACACAACTTTCTACCCCTAACTAAGAGGTAGAATTACAGAAAGTGGTGAAAAGAGTTGGTGAATATTTTATGTGTATGAATCGTACTGAATAATTTACCTTCCACTTGATAAGCTTCAGAGATAATGCTTTTTATAGTATAACACTACTGACCACCTTTTTACTCCCTTTGCAGCTGAACATTGAAAATAAATGGTAATAACAGGCCATGAAACTCTTTATTTGGGTTATTCTTGCTCATTTTCTTGGCTTCTGCTTGATTTGTTTTAGAGTTTTATTTTGTATTGTAAAAATTAAGTTACACCATTTTGCATCCCCCATCCCCCTCATATTGTAATAAAAATTTTATAATTGTAAAAACACACTATGTAACTTATTATGTTAATTATTTGTGCTCAGTTTCTTACTTTCATCTTGATTTGCTTTGGAAATATGATTTTTTACTATAAAATATTACTTACCCACTTTTCACCCCCTTTGCAGTTGAATTTCAAGAAAATATAAGAAAATACAAGTTAACGTGTTATATGGGCCAAGTACTTTATTTGTGTTCAATATCTTACCTCCGCTTGATTTGCTTGGGCAATATGATTTTTATGAAGAAAAAAATGGCTCCCTTTTTACCCCTTAACAATCAAAATTATAAAAAATACAATATGTAACTCAATGCAGTTAATATCTTTCCTCTAGTTCTAGTAGATTGTGAAGTTTGCATTATTCTTCTTAAAATTAAACTTTTTCTTTAGTGGTAGAATGCTATTATTAATACAAGTTGTCCATAAAAGGAATGTCCCAGTTTCAATGTTATAACAGTTTAATTTAGACTTTTACAACAATCATAGATTAAATTGAAGGTAAACTAACCTGGTTTTTCTTACAAATGTTCAATATGTGAACCTTTAGTTATACGGCACACTTCCAACCTAAAATACTAGTCGTCCAACACTTTGGTTAACATGTCTGGAGTAATGGAAACACTAGCCTCTTCAATTCTGTGTCTCAACTCTTTAGGTAGCGGCAGAACGTAGACACAATCTTTTATAAAGCCCAAAGGTAAAAAAATCACATGGCATTATGTCAGGTGAACGTGGAGGCCAGCGAAAATGAGCTCTGTCGTTTCGGACTATTACGACTAATCCAGCAATCAGGGACTTCGACAATTTAACTTCAAACAAAATACACGTTGAACTGAATTTACAGATTTAATGTTCGTAAATTGCAGAACACAAAAGGCTTAACACTCGAGAGTCGCCAGTTTGCGTAGATGGCGCTGCAAGTGAGAAAACAACGAAGTAGTACTCGTGCATGTGCTTATCTAAAACTGTTTTGAGTTACTCGTTATTTTGACCTTGAACCAAAATTCTACATGCTTACAGTTGATACTATAACATTTATAACTGGGACATACTTTTATGGACATACTGCATATAGCCTAGTGTTTAAATACTGTGTCGCAAATCAGTGCTTTGCCGGCACAATTCTTTTTTAGTTTATTGGTGTTTTTGATCGTATTTAAGAGGTCCAGATTTAAAAAATTTTTCTCATCTTGTATCGTCTAAGGTGCTCTTGACTTATAGTTTACCCAGTCAGTTTCAGACTGTGTGTTGGTGCTTCAGCCGGACGCACTACTGGTCACATGCAACGGTAGCTACCCGATTCCTGTTTCTCCCACTTTCTTGCACGAATGGGCGTGTTATTTCCGCCCTGACTAACCTGCCTCTGATTTGCTACCTGTCTCGAGGCAGCAGCCAACCTCAGCACGCCTAAGTCACGCGTGGTTGCAACTTGGGTCAGGTGTGCAGCTCATGATGCTCCAACCCTCCCCCCCTCCTTTTCGGGGGCACCTAACAACCCTATGCTTGTGCTCTGCCTGCCTGCCTGCGCGATCCTTCGGTCACCTTTAGTACTAAGTACTTATTAACTCCTGTGCTTCCTGCCAGGGAGTGACCCCTCCCAGACCTTGCACCAAGCTGCATGTACTACTGCCGCCTCTTGTAATGTCATCTAACGGCTCTCACGCAAACTATAGGCTGGCACAGCCAAAGTACTTTTTTTCTCGTGCTCCTACCACTCAGGATTACTGGTCACTAAGGAAACCATTACTCCTCTCAACTTCCACATAGTTCCACCCTCTTTTTTTCTCTCGCCCCCTCCTTTGAGGCCTCCAAAGGGTCTTTACCAAGACAAAGGTTGCCAGGGGACTCCCTGAGAGGGGCAGATGAGTTGCTTAGTTAATGTGTTAGACTGCCGCCTGCACTTAAGGGTGCTACCGCATCTCTTGCAAGCCGGACAACAGATTTCGTGAAATATAGTCACTCAGCTAAGGGGTGTTTCCCTCTTCTTAACTACGTTATAAAGGATGTGTTAGTTTGCTTTGTCATAACTTTGTGTGCAACTAAAAAGATAACCGAATGATGCTTGTCTACTGTGAACAATCTGGCCTCAGCAAAAAAAAAAAGTTTTTCCTTATTAAACGACTGATCATTAACCAGTTTCCATGGTGTTTTTATTTTTCTTTGACACAAAACAATCCACCTTTTACACTCGGTTTGCCTTGTGGATATAAACCCTAAATTGTTTGCGATCTTTATGTATTCCACCTCTGTTTTATCTTTTACCTTGAGTATCGCTTCATCCTAGTATTTCCAGGCCTTTTTCTTTAAGTACCTAAATAAGTACTGTTAAAGGAACACAGGAGGGCTTTCATTACTGATAGTTTCATTATTATCTGTCAAAATATTTTTTTTGACGTGACACCTGTGCCGTTTATCATAATATTTGGGCACAAATTTTGAATTTAAAATTTAATTTTGAATTTTTTAAAGACGGAAACCAAATAATAAGTTTGCATTTTTAATTTCATTTAATTTTGTTTTCATTACTGTACACTCCGACGTAATCTTGTGCAAACCAGTGCACCTGCGCTTGTTCGCAGACTTCAATTAGATACTGTTTGCTGACAATTTGTGATCGCAGCATCTCAACCGTGGTTTGAATCACGTTTTCTCCCTGTAACAGTATGACTTCTCGTGCTAGCGAACGCTACCCCAAGCCCACAGCTAGCAACTTTCATTTCTCGGAGGCAAGCATAGGTAAGGCTGTTGCCAGCACGTACTGGACTAAGTTACAGCCCTCAGCGATGCATCGGGACGATCCACACGACGCCTTTCCCAGGCGACTTAGCAAGTTTAGACCTCCTCCCCTCATCTCCCACCTGTGGCTTCACGAGAACTTCCACTTGGAGCATCGACCTCCCGTGTACCCCCTCAGGGTACATGGTCTCCCCAAGGACATTCGCCCTTGTTAAACAGAGCCCTCAGCGAAGCCTAGCGACGGGAAAAATCCCTAACCTTGCTCTGTGCGCTGGTCGCGAGCGTGCCCACTGCACTCCAGCGGACGTTTCTGTGACCCTCCAGGCAGGTTCTCATCTTGGCCGCCAGAGCGCACTACTCATCTCTCCCATAAGAGACAGCTTGTCGCAATCGACCTTGGCAGCAGTCGCAGTGCGATTGCGATCTTAGTTCGCCTGCGACTCGCGTGAGAGCGCGGCGAACATTTTGCAGTCTGCTTCGCCCCTTCGGGCATTTCCGGACACCTTCGGGCAATCACCACCCCCCCTCTTCTTTGGATGGGGGCAGTTGCTTCCTTTAATCCTTTCCTGCCGGGCGGGACTTGTAGGTCCCACAATGTTTGAAGCCCCATAGAAATAGTGTGTGCATGTTTGAAACCACATGCTGCCTGTTAGGACCTCTGGGTCCCTGTATAGCTCCGCTCTGCCAGTTGTCGAAGAAGTTCGATTGACAGGCGAGAGGTTGCAGCACTAAAACGGCAGCGCTGCACCAGTCTGGAGCGCCCTTTTTTTTGTTCGTTGAGCTGGACATATGATAAATGCCTGTCAGGACTTAAAAGTACCATCATTAAAAAATATATTAAATATAAATAAAAAAAATTGGAAAAAATTATGGCCTCCTTTTATGCCTACTTAAATATAAAAATAAAATAAAAATTACAAAATTCAATTTTTTTTACATTTCTAGGCAGGAAAGGGTTAATTAGGCACCCGCCGCCATTTTCGAAGATTCAGCGGGCAGCATCTGGTCCGTGCTTACCACGCGTCGCGATTAGCGAGAGTCAATCTCTGTTGTTCGTCCAAGACTCGACACTACGTAATGTAGTCGCCAACGTCAAGGCATAGAGGCCTCAATTTTCTTATTTTTAAATTTTGCTGCCCGTAATAGTTTTTTGTTAATCTAAATTATTTCATTATCTCTCATCATGACTGCCGCGAACTTCCGTGCCGGGAGCTGCCTTCTCTGCTCCTGGAGCCAGCCTACATGACTTCACCCCGCTGTTTTGGGTAAGTGGTCTCATACCTCCCCTCCCCCCCCCTTTTTTGCCTTTCCCTGGGCATAGTCTTTGCCCAGGCTTAGCCGCCTGTTAACCAGTCTAAGTAATTTGGGACTTTGGTTGCAGGCGGGGTCCAAGTTTAGCTGCAAGGTTAGCTCCAAGGTTAGCTCCAAGTTTAGCTGCAAGTTAGCTGCAAGTTTAGCTGCAAAACTAGCTGCAAGATTAGGCGCAAGAATAATGTGCAAGACTTCAAGTCCCAAAATTAGAATGGAACTTCACTGCCAAATTAGCAGTCCGTGATTGGGCTCGCGCAGTTAGAAGTTTTCTCCCCTCACCAGTCGAGATACAACTTTCTACATAAAATGATTTCTTCTGGATTTTAATCTACCGAAACCTCCGGTGCCAGGACACAGGATATAATTAAATTTCATTTGAAAAGAAAATTAAAAACAAAATGTAATTGTTTCTTTTTTTTGAGCCTGCGAGCTCACTTAAAACCAGAGTCAAGTTCAAGATGTATGATTGTTTTACTTTTATATGTATTTTTTTGCCCCGGGGCTCCCTCCTTTTTGTAATTAATATATTTTAATACATGTGTACTTAAAAGATACCAAAAAAAACTAAGTAAATTATTTTAGTAAAAGGGCAGTTATATAAATCAAACCACCAGTCTTGTTATTTCATTATTATTCATCCTCGATCCACATAGCCTCCTAGAGTTCTTAGCAGGTTATAAATAAAATTCCTTTGTACGACGTCTGGGCACCTCTGTGATTATTGTTGTTGTTGTTTTGTTTTCTGGGCTGACGCTTCCAAGGCCTTAATTTTTACTTATTAAATTTTTGAGTGTTTACCTGCAGCCCAGCGTACGTTACACAACGTCTAATAAATAGATGAACGCCGGCTGCACGCACGAAAAAGTGTCCCGTAACGCACATTGTCCCACTACGGATGTGTCCTGTTATGCTCATTGTACGCATGCGTGGCATCTCTCTTCCACTCGATTGGAACAACCATCGATTTGACTTTTCAATCATATTTTCGTCGTTTGAATTATTAATATTATGTAATTTAACGATTGTACACCGATTTTCAGCATAATCGGTACAGTTATTAATTTCCCGCGTACCACTATAAGAAATAAACATGGTGGACTACGGACTACATATGTTTTTAAAACTTCCACAACACAAAACAAGACAAGTACAGAAATTACGGTGGTCAGTCACTATATACCAATTTTGAAAAAAAAAATTCCCATAAATATGTACTTTTATCTGGGTTTTTTTCACCGGTGTCTTTACACAATTTGTAAATTATTTCTTAACATTATTGATTTCTTTTATAGGCTACCCAAAGTCATACATGTATATTTCTATTCAAATTAGTTTTGATGCCTGCTTAGTTTAGGTATCAAGAGCAGAAGAAGTTTTGGTATATAATAAAACAGAAGCTTATAAACTGAAATAGCTGTACAGAATGTTGTAGAATGGGACCAGACACTTGTTTTAATTGTTCTGTTGATAATTGTGGTTAACATTGTGAATGTGCAGCTAAATTAGATGATTGATGTTGCTTCACTCAACTGGCAACACCCTTAGCTTAACCTACAAGAATCCAAAGTTAGTTTCGATACGTAGCTGCATCAGTACTCCTAAAGTCCTTTATTTTAATGGAGTTGTACATATGTATTTCAGTAGCATGTTATTGTGAAGTTTCCTGTTGTCAAGTACTGACATCCAATATTATGAACTTGTTAATGCTGAAAGAATATTATTGTATTAATACCCTGTGGTTACATGTAAACACAATATTTGATTAGCTGGTTGTGTGGGGGTTTCGGAAGGATAAAAAGAGCTGGTCACCCTACCATAATAACTATGCCATGTCAGTTCTAAATGAAGTTTGATCTGGAAAGGTTGCTTTGTGATGTTACATTGCCACTAGAGGCTTGGTTCAACTCAGTCTGATTCCAGCACTTATCAGAATCTACTAGCCTTCAAGCCAAAAACCTTACATTTACACATTTTCTTTAAGCTAAGTAGTCTTAAGAATCAATTGTGCATTATGTGCAGAAAGCAAAGTGTGTTAAAAAAATCAAAATTTTGTGTTTAAAAGTTCTTCAGTATTCACATTCTTTGTTTCTGACCTCTCTGTATAGCTGATTGAAGTGCCAGTGGTTTGGTCAAACCACGGATGTGTTTGATAATTTTAATTGTAAGATTAAGTTAAGTTTAGCTTGTTAACCACCCCCTGATTAGCCTACTGGCATTTTTGGAAGGTTGTTAATAAGCCAAATAAAATTACAATTAGTACAATGGTCATTTTTTTGTTAGCAACTCTGTAAAAAAAGTATAATAGGTGGCTAGTCAAGGGTTATGATTCCAGTAACATAAGCGCAATCAGTTAACATAATTAAATGACAGTTTTCAGTATTAACTTGTACAGTATATTTTGGTCCAAAATAATAATTTTTTTTTGTCCTGTAGATACTCAATTACACTACTGGAGTTCATCTAATAAACAATGGCACTACCAAACAGAAATCAAAACTCGCAGCTTCAAGGCAATTTGCGTAAGTATACTATATTTTTCATTAGTTGCATTAATATAGGACTTTATTTTTCTCAATGATGTACATAAAGTCCTAAAGCGATAGGACATCCAAGTTTTTTTATGAACAAAAAACCCTTGGGAGTACTGATTTCGAGTTTCTTGAGTGGATGGACTTATTCATAATTAATATTTAAAATTTATAATTCTAATAATCATAATTAGCTACAGGTAAGTAGAGAAAAGTTGTATAATAACTGCAAGGTAATCAAGAAATAGTAATTGCAAATACATGATTAATGGTTAAAGCATACTATTATTATGTATAGTTTGAATTTTGATAATAGGATACAGTCCTGCATCATAATAATAATGTGGTGGGTGGGGTGGTGTGGGGTGGGTTGGGTTGGGTTTGGTTTGGTTTGGTGATCATGAAATTGAAAATAAGTATTTTAAATATGTACTTAATGTTTATAGGTTAATTTACCACATTTCATTTTCATGAAATTTAATACAACACCGAAAATTAAGATTTTCACAAAATAACATAGTTTCCTAAAATTAGCACCAAATTGACTATTTTTTTAAATGTAAAGTAATTTTTGAACATGTATATATAACACAAACTATTATTATGACATGAAACAACTCGGATTACACCATTTTGGCCATTTGGTTCCATCCCTAGATGTTTTTGTGACAACGAATGTTGAACTTTGTCACTTTTAATATACATCAGAAACAGTTGAGAATGCTTCAGATAGCTTAAGGAGTAAACTAAACTTAAGTGTACAATCTACTTATATATTCTGTGTTTTTTTTTCAGGCTTTTTTTGGCTTTTTTGTTTTGCTCCATGACAAATCTTTTATTTAAGAGTTTGTCACTAGTATCTTATACTTTGATTTATAGATCACAAGTGTGGAGGCACACCACAAACTTGCTTGGGTTTTTTCCTTATCTTCTTGTTTTTTTTAAAAACATCATAAATGTTTAAGTTAGGAGCTGTCTCGTGGACATGATGGGGTCGTTAAACCAAACTATGCTGGTGTTTGCTCCAAAAATGTTACAGATTTAGTAGTAACAGGTTAAAATTTTATCACTACCTGACTAAAGTGAAAAGTTTAACCACACTATGTTGCCAAGAAAATTGGGCTCAGATGTAAAATTTTTAATTTCTCATCTAATTTTTTTTAAGTTACACACTTAGACATAAAATCAAATCATTATTATAACCTGTAATCTGTATTTTCAAAGTTATTTTTAATAATTTTTTAAAGATTTATTAATAACTGTTACTGTAGTGGTACATATGTCTGTATAATTTCTGATTTTGATCTAAAAAAATGCTATTATGGGTATTATGTCATTGAAATAGAAGCATAATTCAAAGATATAATAATGAATTCTGCAAAATATTTAATGAAAGTAATTTTTTTACTAATAATTAAGTATTGATATTATAGTATTTTCCACTGTAATTAACTAATTTTATTTACCATTTTGCAGTGGCTTTAGTCATTGGGCCATTGCATTTTAACCAACTACATAGCCTTGAAAATATTCACAAATCTGCACTAGGAAAATACATTACCAAACACTGTTGTGGGCCAATATTTCCAAAAGTAGTAGGAGTTTTCCCAGCTTTATTATTATGATCTTTTTAATATATGCATATTTATCCTTTATGTAAGCTAAACCCAGTACCATTGTGCTACCTCAATTTATTACTTTGACCAATCATAGAATGTTGCATACTTTATATAAAGCTTAGCATAGTACCTAATAATTTTGTATTGTTTAGAGTTTTTTTCTTGATTCCTGGTTTGTGTGTTCGCAGTTAGTTGAGGTAAGTTTAGTAAATAAATTTTATCGAAGTATTTCCAAATGAGTGTCTTTGTGCTTCTTGCCATGCTTTATTTGTATATAGCAAACTCTCAATTATTCGGGCCTGGATTATCCGGTTTTCGAGTTATCCGTGCTTAAATTTAGTTTAATAATTTGTTAAATTTGGAAGCTGTAAAAAAAAAGATGGCATCGCTCTGGCGCACTTCTTCGCTTGGTTGTTTTATAGTTTTAACCACCCTGTCACTATGTTAGAAAGCTGTTTGGTCCGACTCTTCGTGTCTCCCACTCTCTCAGCTGTCACATTTGTCACATTTTAAACCATACGGGGATGCCCTAACTGCTTCTTAATGTATCCGTCTTGTTTGTTTCACGCGACGTTTTGTCTACGTCTCTACCGCCCACCCGCCAGCCCAGCCGGCGTTCAGTGAGTGACGTGACTGGCTGGCATTTGGTTAGAGGAAGAGACACCAAAACAATCTAAAAACAAACTAGCCAGAATTTGTGCGTGCAGGTTTTGTTAGCCTGCGTGACCATGTCTTAAGTAATGGTTAGGTAACTATTCCTCTTCGGCCGTTGTAAATACCCATGAACTGGCAATGTACGGGAAGGCAATCTTTACAGGCCTATCACAACAGTTATTCATGACGCAACTGTTGCACTACAATATTGTTCTCTCGTGCTATTTATTTCCCACACACTTAACTGCAACATTTCATGTTGAACACTGCAGACACCACTCCACAAGATGCACACGTATTGCAGCATCCATCTTAGATTTATAAAAAATTTCCTGTGTTAGGTTTGTGAAAAGCATGCCTCGAAGAATTGGTATGTTGAAGTGCGACTGATGTATTCCTCCAACTTGGCACAAGTTTCTCGCTGACTGTAATTTGTGTGCTAGTTTTACGAAAGGACAAGGAACTGGAAAGAAAGAACAACTTGCCGCAGACGGGTAGAAAAGTGAGATACATTGAGGGGGAGGGAGAGTGGGCATTTGCCGCCTGTCTCCCTCCTGTAGTAATAAAGTTGGAAAGCAGATGGTGAAGGACAGCTTGGCGACCCAATGTCGTATTGTTTATGTTCCAATAAACTGATACACAGTACACAAAGGCTTCACTTGTGCTTATAGAATTCTTCTGAAGACAAATATCTGGTGCTGCCCAAATTCGAGGGCGCCCTTACCTTGAAACAGATTATCCAGGTTTTACGGGATTTCAATTATCCGGGGATCAGTAGATCTCAATTAACACAGATAATTGAGAGTTTAGGTACTTATTTCTGCTTAAAATGTTGTGGATTGTGGTAATGTAAGTCCTGTGAAGATGTTGCGTCCTCTGTAGTTCGAAAGTTAATTTATTATTATAATAGCCACTTTTCTTCAAAAAATATATATCTTTTGAATATTATTTTCAAAATAGTTACTATATAGCAAAATTTTAATTTTAATAATTTTTTAGCCAAGAAAATAAATTTGTTTATAAGAATTTTGATGATTATTAAAATCTTTTTTTGATTCAAATTATGCTTGCCCAGACTCTTGACTAAAAAATAAATTAATTGTTGAAAGATTTATATTATTGTCAAAAATTTGAAAAATAAATTTTAAATTCCTTTCTGAAAATTATCTTTGTAGACAGTTTAGCTTTGACAACAAACTAATTATTTTACAAAGGAATAAAAATATTAAGTGGGATATTTTGAGGAGTCACCTTATTTTTGTTATTACAAAGGGACAATTTCTTTGTCTGTTATCCAACATAAACCCTGCAGGTCAGATACCTTAAATACTTGTATAGTATACAAGTATAGAAACAAGTTATAGTGATAAGATTTTGATTGACAGGCTTAAGAATGTTTTTGTGTTCCGCCAGTAATCCCCATGGGTATAACAGCTTAGGCTACCATGGCATACTAATAAAAGTGATTGCGTGGTGTTTGGACATTGTTTTCTGTAATATTGAGCTGGAAATTATCACAATGCACAGGACAAATTGGATTGGAGATGTAAAATTTACCACAGCTGAAAAATTCCAGGGAATAGAATCTGTGACCTGTGGCTCACTCATTAAGTGTCCTGAAATTTGGGTTGTCAAGTCAGATTCAGTTATAAACAGTTGTAATTATGTTACATGGTAGATTCACCTTTTAGCTAATTAAAATTTGAAATTTATGATAAATTTACTTAATATCTTAGAAGTGCAGAGCCATTTAAAAAAAATTGCATATAATGTATTTTATATTTTATGAAAATGTTTTTCTTGTATTATGGAATGCCTTAAAAACTATAAATCTAATTGGAACAGATATATGCCTCTGTGAATTGTTGGTTCTTATGATAAAACTTATTGTTGACATGAGGTACACATTTGGGAGGATTTATGGTCAAATCTCAGTTCAGATATCCTGATTTCTTGTTTCCAAAGTTTCTAGAAGTCACTTGGGCAATTGCTGAGATAGTTCCTTACTATAAGTTTTTGTCAATTCCTTTCCTGACCTGAGGTTCCATGTTTCTGTCAGTACATCTATAATGTAATTTTTTAGCTCCAGCTTCATCAGTGCCATATACATCACATGGACCAGCACCTGGTATGCCGGCACCTAGCAGTTACAGAAATGCCAACCATGAGGCTGTGCTGCAGGACTATCGCATGTCTGGCCAAGGGCTACATGTTCCTGCGGGGGATATGAATCCAGCGAGTGTTCCGCACCCTTTGGGTGGCAGAGCGTTACCAAGTCAAGGTGCTCCCAACTACAGAACGACTGCAGGCGGCAAGCTGCCAGTTACATCACCGTCGTCTGCCACTGGTGCACCTCACGGATCTGGTGTACTGCCTTCGGCCATGTTATCACACAGTGCTTCTTCTTTTACAAGTTTAAACGACAATAGGGGTAAAGCTTATCTTGCCCAGCCCAGGCAAGACGTGAGTAATTATCTGCCGTCTCCGAATATTCCACAACCAAATACAATGGGCAGATTTCAGCAGCCAGGTTCTAATCTAGCGCTAAACTCTGAGTTGAAAGCTAACCATGACTATAGCCAAAGTGAGAATCTTCCTATCCAGAATGTGAATGTTAGTGAAAGGAAACCACAATTAGTGAATGGTGAACTTGAAGATTCGCAGTATACGAGTGCAAGTGCGAAACGTGTCCAGACCAACTATCAGCTTAAAAGTGACGGTTCTCAACCGAACATTTACCCGGGTAGCAGTAGGGGAGGCCCTCTACAAGTGGGTTTAGCGGGGCAGGGAACGAGGTATCCAGCGGAAAGCACTCCGGGTCGCAGCCTGGGCGCGCAAGGTTCAGAATCACTCAGGACGCATGCGAGTGCACCCATGCTCGCCTCTCCTGGGTTCGGTCAAGTGGTTTCGCCAGCGGGCAGTTCGTTCCGCCCCCAAGTTTCCTCGCCGTCGAGATTCCCGCAAGTGTCACCCGTAAACAGGAGTCAGCAGCGTGGTGCCAGCCCATCGCCTTTGAACACATACCAGCAGATTCCCGGGCCTGCACGCCCTGGCCAGAGGTTGCAGCACACAACTGCACCAGCCAACGAGGGGGGCCACAACTACAAGAGGAGGTATCCTCTCCAGGTTAGTATATTGCAGTTTTAACAGATCCATAAGTTTTTAGTGTGCATATGTGCTGAGTGATAACCTGTTTGCACTTTCCTTGTGTTAAGTGATTAGCTTGATTGAGAACTCACTTTTACTCGTGGTTTTAATTTACTTTATTTTGTAATGTAGTTTTTATTTATGGTATACTTTTACTTTTTAAAATTAAATTTCAACGAATACCTATTTTACACACCCTAAAATTATGTTTTATTTTTTTCTGAACAACAGTACAATCTTCCACAATTAATCTTGAGTCTCTTTTCTGTATACATTTGCCCAATTTATTTTCTGGTGTACCTTGCAATTTAATTGTTTGTTAACAAATGGTTCCATTTAGTGCTGATTTTATTTAGAAGTCATCCCTTCCTTCCACTATCTCTTTCCTTATTGCAGTGTTACATGTTGTCACTATACTATCATTTGCGTTCACTATTTGATTGTGCGTATTTATTGAAATCTAGGCCGTTTTCTTTCTCCTCCACCCACAGGGGCTTCAAGCTGCAGTTTGGGATATTCTTTTCTTCTACTTGTTAGCAGAAGCATAAATATAATGTAAATAATTCATTGCCTTCGTAGGGCACTTCCTTTCATTTTAATTTAAGGGTTGTGTTGATGGACAGATATTTTTATCAGTCCAAGGGGCTTACAACCAAACTAAGTAATAACTGCCAAATTTCCTCTTACATACAGTCCACAAACCTTTAGGGGTGGTTTCACAATGTCTGTTAAAAGTAATGGTTAATTTACCATTTGATAAATTTAAACACTACATATAACCATTGGTTTGTCTTTATGTTTTTCTCATAATGTTTTTACTGTTTTACTAACCAATGGTTAGTTATCTGTCCATAATGGTAATCTTGGCAATGAGGCAGTGATATTTCAGGTTGGGATTGGCTGTTGGATGTATTATGTTCTGATTACTTGTAAACAATTAGGGCATTGTGTACTTTCTAGCAATCAGGAAAATTAGGACAAAATTTATGAGGTACCCTTTGCGAAACATTATTTGCAAAGAAACAGAATTGTTAGTTATTCTTGTAGAAAAGTATTCGTACTAAATTGAATGCAAAAAGACTGATGCAGTGACCTGGAAACAAAACAGGAAGCATGGAAAACAATTTCTGTCAAATTCAATTCTGTTTTGGTTGTATGCCCACAGAGCAAAAATATATTAAAAGCCAAATACAAAAAAACATAAAATGTTCATACGAAGAGCATCAATGAAAAAGTGGAAGTGTTTAAAACAGGTGTTCTGTCGAAAATGTTAGAACAAATTTAGACGAGAGGTAAAAGTCTTCTGTCCATATCAACATTAGGACTCACTAACATAACGAACGGGTAGTGATTGCGGTTGGAGTGTCATTTTTATATAAAACACAGAAGTGGTTCGTTTATACATTACAAAATTGTCATTTTTTCACTTGTATGTCATTTATAAATAGGTAATAGTGGGATTCCTGACATATGATTATTTATCTGAAATTAATTGTTTTTAGATAATTCTGTAGTGAAATCACTTTTCAGTGAAATTAATTTTAAAAATTCCAATGTGCATTTTTTTTTACTTCCTAATATGTTTTTGAATCATTTTGTAAAGTGATGATGCATCTCAACAAGTAGTTAATCTTTTTTACTATGGTTAAGTTACATTAACTATATTGAGAAATCTGTAATATAGGGTGGACATTCGTTAGGTTAGGTTAGTACACTGTAAAATGGAGTGGATGGTTTGTTAGGTTATGCTAGAAAATTTTTTTACACTAACTGACTAACCTAACAAACATTTTACACTATTTTGCGTTATTCCCAATAATTTTTCATTTAACTGTAATGTTTATAAAGTCTTGGTTACACTTTAACCAAAACTTGATCTTCTGTTTAAATAACCACGAGAGGTTAACCATAGGTTGAGAAATGGCAAGTTTGACCTACTAACACTTTCATTTTAATCAGAAGTTAATCAGAACATATCAGACACTGTGAAACCGGCCTTAGTACTCCATCATGTTTCCGTGTGACATTTCATTAGTATTAGGTGGCTAACTAGGCTGCAACATTTTTTCCTTATGAATGTAGTCTAGTTTTTTTGTTCTAGAAGTTTTTTATACAAAAATGTACATAGTTAAATCACATAAAAATGCTTGATGATTTAGTTTTTTTGCTGCTGAAATGTGGATTGTTTATCTACATGCACAATAGGTAATATATTTTCGATTATTTTAATTAAGGTGACTGCAGTGTTGATCGAAGCATTGGTGGTATATTCGCGTTGGACGCAGCTACAATCCAGAAGTCAAGCTACTTTAGACATCGGCTGAGAAAGCCTGTGATATTTATTCTTTTAATTAGTGTATTATATTAATTTATGTATTTAAAATTGTTTCTATAAATTAAAATTTTCAGGCTGTTTTCATTTCTAGTGGAGTTCACTTGCCCACCTGATATTACATGATAGGCTAATATAGATTTTGTAGGTCTTGTAAATGAATTAAATTTAAAGTTGCATATTTCCTAGTGTACCTATATTGAATTCATGTTAAGCTAATTTTATAATTTTTTTAAAAGGTTTTGCACCAACACACAATTTTATGAGCACTAATTAATATGAGTTGTATTTCTTAGTTTTTTCAGTGCAATACTAGACTTCTAATTCTAATGTTTGTGTAGTTCATAAGCTTGCAAATCTGGTGATTTTCTTCACTAATTTTTTTTTAATGATAGTGCTTAATGGAAGTTGGATTTTATAGATTTTCTTTTAATTTTCTCTGTGGAACTCTCACAGTCCAGGATACAGTTACAAATGTGCAATCATATTTTAGAACCTTTCTGCCATATTTTGTCTAATTTGTTGAATGAAGCAATTTTATTTTTCTCACAGTTATCTGCATGATAATTTGCACAGCGTAGTTCAAGAGTTGTTGTAAAACCTTTTGTAGTTAAATTTTTTGTAATAGTTTTTAAAATAACCACGTACTTGTTGCTGTTTGAAGTAAAGCCAGCATGATTTAGGGAGTAGACTGATGAAAGCTGGCTGCCCGGCTCAAAAGGTACACGTGTTGAGAGATGTGGCTAGAGCAACACTGTAGTGAGGGCGTTGGGGGGGAAACTCTATCACACGGATAAAAATATTGGGTCCTCTGCAATACCCACTATAGTATCTCTTTGAAAAATATGTGTTTGCATTTGCCAGGGTTTGAACCTGGATCACGTAGGTGAGGGGCAAATGGTCTGACCACTACATTATTTCAACTCCATGCTCATGATATGAGAATTATTTTGATCTCAGTCAATATAATTTTGCCGCATGTATTTTAGTAAGTATAAAAGCAGACAGAGGCAATGCCCTGAAACAAGTCTCAAGCTTGTATGGTCACATTTGGTCACTGTCTGTTAACAGTGAATATATATGAGACTAGTTTACTTTTTCTAGTTGTTTGAAAATCATTCCTAACAGGTTAGTTGGTCACTGTCTGTTAACTGTGAATATATATGAGACTATTTTACTTTTCCCAGTTGTTTGAAAATCATTCCTAACAGGTTAGTTCGCAAACAAAAATGATGTGCTCAACAAAACAAATGACATGTAAAACAAACAAATATTAGTTTTTTTTTTAACTGATTCAATGTTTGAATGGCATTCAGCAAACTAGCTAAAATTGCCAATAGCTGTTGTAAAGTTCTTGTGCTAGTCACCTTATAAACTAGCCCAGTCACAGTCTCCTGTTTCTTGTAAAAAAAAAGTTTGAAGAAAATATGTTTGATACTATGTTCTTAAATTCTCTAGTGAACATCTTGGGTGTATCACTGCTATGCTCACATTGTCACGACTTGAGGGAAACAGGGTTAGATATTGATATTAATTGATAAAAATGTCAATTTTTTTTAGAATTGATACTTATATTGTCTGCTTGTGAAATTACAATTAATTTACGAAATACAGAGACCTCTTGTCCGTTGTGTCCACACATCACTGTCTCCACAACTTGCATGCACCATTTTGCCTGAGAACTTGCCTGACCGCTGTTATCGCCAACCACAACTCGCAGCCATCACTACCAACAACTCCAACCCTGGTATACCATTCTCTCTGCTGAACTCTTATTTGCCCGGACTCCCAACTCTCGCACCTCACACCTTGCACCTGTGCACCACCCAGACTCAGCCAGACCCTCCCCGAAAACCCACCAAAATATCTGGAAGCCTGCTGATCGCATTGTGCAACGAGTGTGGTTGTCCAAACCTTTCTAGATGCCTATCAGCCAGCCAGTGACACATGTGTCACGTACCACAGGTCAGGTTTGGTGGGATGTGACGCTGCTTATTACGCGCACACTAGGTGTGAGGAGGGCGGGGTTTGATACACCTGCCGCATTGCAGACAAGAGTCATGTGCAATGTGCACACACTAGCACACACTAGTGTTTTCAGAGGGTCACGACTGGGCTGTCTGCTTCATAGTCATAGCACAAAGTATTAGAGAACTAAAAAAAATTGTATGTGCAATAAATGATATGGTATAATTTATTTTTTGTCAATTGAACAGGAAGTATTGTTTCAGGAAAACGTTCAACACCGAAGTCAGGCAGGTGGTGACATGGTGACACAAGGAATGGCCGGACTGTCAGTTGCTCAAGGATTCAATAAACTTTGGGTAGGTATTCATGTGAAGGTTTTTTAGTAATAAATAATGTTGCGTGATGTTGTGGAATAGAGTTGGTAACCGGGTTGCACCCCATTTACAAGGGTATGTGTGTAGAAACTGTTTGCGTTTATTATTATATTACCTGAAAATTCAGGATTATGGTATTATGTAGTAAGAATTTTAATTTTTTAAGGCAGAATTTGTTGTTTGCTTTTATACGTTGGCAACATCTATTAACCTCTCTTACATTATGGTTAGGTATATAGTCATGTGTAGAGATGTTGAAACATTCATAGAAGTTAAGGAAAGGGCATGCAATTTGTCTGCGTAAAATCTAGTAGTGAACTATTTATTAGTAACAATTTTGTAGTTTTTTTCCATAATCTAGTTTGTAACTTAGTTTAATTACATTAAGTGGCTAACAATAGTTCTCTGCTCGTGATCAACATAATCCGTTCTGTGCTCGCGATCAACATTTTAATTAATTCTCATTTATTTGACAACTGTCAGGAAGTGGCAGTTATTTATTATTACATAATTGTTTGGTTTTAACAGATAAACATTGTAAGGTTGTTTTATTTTTACGTCAGTAGGCATCTGCACGTCAAAGTTAAGTGGAGTATGAGCTAAATTATATAAAAAAAGTGTCTTTCATTCAGTGAGTAGAAATTTCTTTGTAATTATGCAAATAAATAATTTGCTTGGATGAAATTATATATACTTACATCTGCAATCATGACAAAATATTCTTTTCTTTTGAATGAAAAAATAGATAGCCTAATTACAAGTTTCATATTAAAATCATGCAATAATTTTTAAGGCTATAATTATTTTTTAGTCTCTCTTTGCAATTGGAATAGTGAATGATTGAAAACAGACCTTCATGGCCAATAACTGGTAACGTTAACCATCTGTAACCAGTCAACCAATCAGAACCACCACTGGCATTGGAAAATAACCATTTTGCTCATCCCTAGTGACAAGGAATGTGTACGATTCAGGTGGAAAATTCTAGCTGCGGGTGCAGGAAGTATGTGTGTGATTCGCGTCCAGAAATTTTGATATAATATTTTATTCATCAGTTTATTTATCATGCTCGGCGTTATTTTAAAGAATTCACGTTAAATTTTGTGTCAGAGTTTTGAATTATAAGTTTATTTGCAACATGAATAAATAACATGTGAACACACAAATTTGCTCACTACCGAGGTTAGATGGTAACACATCACTAGCGAGTACTGAAAGACGGGTTAATTTTTTTTTAATTGTGAATCTGTGTAAATGAAACTGTTCTGTAACTATAATTTACTTGATTTAGTGAATGTATTTATTGTTTTTAATTTCAGGGAATGGAAACAATTGAGCTTCTTCAAAATAGAAACATTTTACCACCTGAGAAGTTAGAAGCCCCGCTAATTAAGTTGTATGACGAGTACCTGAGCAGCGTGAACTGCAGTCCTGAGTAAGTAATGTTTGTTTACTCTTAAGAAGACTTTTATTCACATGTTAAAGTAAATATAGGGTTTTAGGGTTATCTCGGAAGGCTTAAGACCATGGGACCTCAAAGATTGTAGTGGACTCCAAACATATTGTGTATTAATATGGTGCTCATAATTTTGAGTCATGCTAGGGGCTGGAATCAAACCCATGACCTTGTTATGTGAGCATAATGCATTTGCAGTCTTGGCACATGTAACTGTTTAAAGTTTAAAATATATATATATTAATTTGACCTTATAAAATCATTTTTCAACTAATTAAGTGGAAATTTCCTGCATTACATTTAGTTTGTGCACTTAACTTCATTAATACAAACCTTGTTAATAGAAAGTGTGTATTTGTTTATACAAATTATTTTTTTACAGTGCCTACCATGATATGGAGTTAAATTTATTACATACAGACATTATTAAGAATTTCCTTTTGGTTTTAAGATTATTGCTACACATTTACAGTAGAACCCCGATTTTGCGAACACGGATTTAACGAAAACAGCGATTTAACGTAAAGGTTTTCAGGAACCATCAAAAAACACCAATTTATTAAAATAATAATATAGATTTCCAAAAAATGAAAGTAAATTGTAACGGAAACTTATTAAAAAATACACTCTGTGGTGTCAGTAATAGAATGGAGGTACTATATATTAATATGTGCCTTTGCATCATCTGTCCAAACACGAAAAAATAAAATAAAAAGTTCAATTTGCTTAAAAACTGCAGGCGTTGTAACTGAATTGCGTAGGTGCGTGCCATTGCGCGCGCCTGGATAGATAGACTGTCCGCGACGCATGCCGTCATGAAGGGTTTCTTTGTCCGCATCCCCCTCCCCCTCCCATATTCCTGGCTTGACTCACCACGTTATATTCCAATCACGCCCGCATAGTAACAGTGCTAGCCAATAATCACACGTTTCCAAATATTCCCTTTCCCATCCACCAGGTTTTTTCAACTTGTGACCACGTCACACCAATACGCCATTATCATTATTCTCAGTAAGAGCTTTGTGCGCGGTGTTTAGTTTTTGGAATGCATTTTTTATAAGTGCTGTTCGGACTTAGATTTTTTCTTTTCTTCTTGGATTTTGACTACAGATTGTGATTGGAATTGACTACACTGCCCGTTGACGACCTGCTTAGCTTTTTTATTGGTACAGTAGAATCCTGCTGATGCGACCACTCATGGTTTCCGGAAAAACGGACTTATAAACGGAATGGTCGCAATAGAGATTTCGGGCCTATTCTTACT
This sequence comes from Bacillus rossius redtenbacheri, assembly GCF_032445375.1. NCBI lineage: Eukaryota > Metazoa > Arthropoda > Insecta > Phasmatodea > Bacillidae > Bacillus > Bacillus rossius. The sequence goes on from NC_086331.1 coordinate 115,764,986, forward strand.
TTCCTCCCCCCCCCCCCCCAAATATATCCAAATACATAAAATACTCGCGCTAAATGAATTCGCGTCACGCGAGTTTGGCTATGCTAGCCTGCTGGTTATTTTCGTTCAAAACGTTTCGAAGGAACTTGTGTGGATCAGGTAGAAAATATTCGGCTATAAACGAAAGATATAAGAACAATGCTATCCTGAAATGCTGTGACATGTTTTTGGAGTAGATAATCACAGCGACAGACTGACAGGATGCGCTCCTGCCCTTGCCGTCAGCGATGTTTATTTTGACAGCTCAAGCAATTATCTTTTCCACGTCCCTTCGCAGCGTAAAAAAAAAAAAAAAAAAAAAACACGTTGGAATGCAGATGGAAAAGTAACTATGCATTAAAATAAAAATATTTACGGCCCTGCTAAATTTTTCTATTCAATAAAATTCGAGGTATTAGTGATTTTTCAGCAGAAACTGCTGTGTGACTACTAAACAAATTTTATCATAATAACTTAAACTTATAAAGTATTTATTAACGGCGAAGGACAGTCATATAAGCCCATAAAAATATTTATTTTACCGAGAATGGACTATACAACCTGGCTTTTGTCGCACGTGGTGTGGGTGGGGAGGAGGATGCTGACAGTTTCTCACGCAGAAGGTTGAAATAAGGGAGGGAATGTGTTGAAATGTTATTTGGTAAAAAGGGGGGGGGGGTGTTTAAACATGGTTTGTGGCTCTGGGAGGGATGAGCCTTGAAGAATTAGCAGGGGTTGGGAGAGGAAGAGGTAAGCGTCACGTCACGTATGACGTCAAGCCACCGCTACCGCCAGCCTGGCCGGACGAGTTTCTTACGCTCTCGCAGAAGCTACCACAGCGGCTTTTCGTGCGTGCGGGCGGGTAAGATAACATGACAGCTGACACAGCTTTTCGTGCGATAGTGGACGTGCCGAGCTCGGCTAGACACTGCCGTGTGCATCGGCGGTATTCTACTGTGCATGACTTTATTTACTGTTTTTGGATATCGGCTTTGTTACGTTTTTTTGACGATTCGTTTATGTTACTGGTATTAGAACTGGACAAAACTGAGACACGGGCGGTGGAGCTTTTTTTTTTTTTTTCCGCTAAGCTCGCTTCAATTAGCAGGCTGCTGATGGAAGGTCACGAGTCTGGGCGGTGTGTTGAGTGAGTTATAATGCGCATGCGCAGCTCAGCGAACAGAGAGAGCCCGCCGGCGGCTACACCGCGCCGTAACAACAGCTGACCGAGTACAATTAATTACCTTTCTCCGCGTACGGCGCGCTATGGACGGTAAATTTCCATCAATTTTGCGGCCATTTTTTTTAAATTTTTTACTGTGACGCAATGTGTATGTAGCTCGTATTTGTTATAAACGCTGCAGGTTGCGACTGTATTTTAATAAACTTTAACGTATTTCTTACACTTTTCATTTTTTTTTTGCCTAATTTTTCACGGTTTCTGAAAATCTGTACGTACGACTGAGGTGTACGTACGAACCGGGGGCCGTACGAGCGAGATCAAAAACGTTTAAGATGGAAAGTTGACAAAGTCTGAGATTTCACGGCAGCACAAGATATCGGCGTCGACCCTGTCTACGATATGGAAACGTAGGGACGCGATTATGAGTGTTGGGGTCATTGAAAATCTGTAAATCGGATTTAACGAAACATCGATTTAGAGTAAACATTTTCGGTAACCATAGCACTTCGTTAAATCGGGGTTCTACTGTATAAGATAAGAAAGGTGGTTTGCGAGACTAATAATTGTATACACTGTGATATAGTTATTCTAATACATACATAATCAGGAAAAGTATGGTAACTGTTAATGATTTTATTTGAATACCAGGAAAATTTTTGGGAAAATAAAGTTGAGTTCATGGAGCAGACATACAAAAGATCAAGACAGATATTTAGTTAGTGGAAATATTTTGGTTCTGTTTATCTTAACTTCAAAGCTCGTGGCTGTTTATTGTTATATGTTTTATTTCCCTAATGGCAACGGAATAAATGAAATCAAATAGCAACATTTATTTATTTAGAAAAATACAGTCTGGAATTTGCAATGAATTTCCTCATGGTATAGCAAACGTCTTCCACCAAAATTTACTGACATCCAGCTGTAAGAAAGAAGAAATATAGTAACTGCTGATGAATGTGACTGCACATGTGCAAGATAGTGAAGCTCATGTGCGGTGTCACACTCAAATTTTTTGTTTATTTTAACCATTAAGAGGCCGTGTCACAAATTTGTGCTCCTATCTATATCAATGTTATTTTAAAAGGCAGTTTTTCTCAAAGTCTATAAGAGGTAGGGGCCAGAAATTTTGCCTACTGAAAGTATACAATACATTTAACATAACCGCTTTTTTCAAATTTAGTTATCATATATATTATTTCTGTGATGAAAAAAATATAATCAATATTTTGATTTGTCCAGATACAGTGAAATTTTGCTTATATTTATAATTATTTAGCAAAAACTGAAAAGGCCATTGAAATGTATTGTACATTACCTTCCGATCAGTGTCTTCATGATCATGATGGGTTTAAAAACCTGGTTGTAATCAAGTCTTTAACTATTTCATGACAACATTTATACTTAATAATTTGGAGATAGGCCTTTTCTATCCTAAGCCCCTGAGCTTTTACTATCTGGTCTGGCGACCGACCTGACACTCTTCAACCACCCCAAGGGTCTCCGATTGCACATCCGATAAAAAAAAGCTGTTCGTTCATTTGTTTTTGTGTCACAGACTTCACACATTTATGCCAAGGGAATATTCCGCTGATGTGACGCCATACGAATGTATTATTCGCGACCATACAACTTTTTTGTTTGTCATCGGGAAGAAATGTTCATTTTCAATTGAGCATTTTTAAATGTCAGCGTAGAATATGCTTATCTGCCCATTTTGTTTCTTTCCATAATAATGAGTAAAGTTAACATTGTCATAGACATTTTATTATATTCGTTTGCCGTCCAAGTAAAACTGTCACACTATATCGCACGTAATTATATATTTTACTAATTTGTTAGTTGTCATTTTATTTAAGTTACAAATAACAGTAATCAAAAACTATTACTTAATAGTCCAGAAAAGAGATTGAGTTATTATTCATTTAATAGGGGTTTAAAATATGGTACTACATACATATTATATATATATTATACATATTATATATATTATACATATATTATCTTGTTGTCTTCTTTGTAACTTTACTGGAAGAATGGCATTTGGTATGTATGTTAACTCACAATGAAAATACTTCAGAAGTACTCAACAGTGAACAACCTAGGCCCTATACTAATTTCATTATGTTCATGGAAATATAATTGAAATTACTAATAATGAACTGTATGTGTTTCACGTAGAGATATCGTACGAACTGTATGTGGTACAGACCAACATTTGCTAAGGCTCTGAAAATACTTAATTTCAGTTAATGTGTGGAGAATATTAAAAGTTATAAATAATGATATATATAAAACAATGCAAAGTTATCAGCATAAAAATAGAAGTTATTTTTACGTAGCGCCTATTGGAATGAATATTTTGTGTTGAATTATGTGGCATGATTAATTTTCTCTTATGGTATGTGTGTTTTGTTAAAATCTTATAAAACATAACTTACTGTTGAAGGATTTTCATTTATTTTTTTTTGTTATGATCTTATTTAAACAAGTTTTAATTATATTACACATGTCTATTTTAAAATCATTTTAATGTATACTTATAGAATTGTAATAGGCTTTATAAGGACTCTCAAAATGCATGTGAGTATCTATAATTATCTACATCACCATTATGGCCGTTTCACAAGATCAAATATTTATTGAATTCAATCAGTTGCATTCATTGTACATGATTTTGAATTTGTACATTGAATTCAATACAAATTGAAGATGTTATTCAACTAAGCTTATTAACTTATAAGTATTTTGTTTGTCCAGTACATAAAAGTAAAAGATTCTTTATTATTTCAATAATGAGCATCTATAAGCAATAACGTTTTCTAAATATTTACATAAACATAATGAAATCTAATTTTTCAATACTTTATATCTACGATCACATCAACGGCAGTATTATGTAATCAATGAGGTAATGAAATATCTTTAAAAGATATTTTCTCCTCTGTAAAGTAAATTTGTGATACAGCCCTCTTAATGTTAGTCTAGTGAGTTATTTCGTCTTCTAATATGCTACAGCAATATATAAAACTAAGTTTTGTTAGAGTTTTAGTCTTTTGTAATGTTAAAGTGTAATGTAATCAATTCATTATTTTTTGTAAATTCTTATTCATAAAGATACATATCATAATAAGATAAATAGTAATATTTGTAAATTTAGATTCTTTGAAACAACATCGATAAGAGGTTCTCCTACCTCTGTTAAACTGTATGATGGTGCATTGTAAAAAATTAGGTAGTCTGACTTAAGTGAGATTGTATTTAGATTGTGTGTAATGCATATGCAATATCTAAGCATAAGAATTTATGTTATTATCCTTTTAAAACGTTACACTATGAATTTCGTATACTTTTTAATGTCAACTAACATTATTTTTCACGGAATATTACATCCAGATAAAGAATAATTACCACATGTTTGAAGATTAATTGTATTCCGATACATTTAAAGTATTAAAATTTTTAGATACGACTCATACTACAGTTGTAAATGTGAGATTTCTTGGTTCTGAATCCCTGCATCCGCAATTTCCTAGTGAGCCGCCGGTCAGATTGTCATCCTCTCAGATTGTCGAGGAACCAGATACATTTTTCGTCGAGTAATCTGGCGGTATAGTAGCTTTATCACGCGCTGCGGTTACAGTTACTTCGGTTGAATAAGCCACTAAATCTCACTGTTAAAAGAGAGAACTTCTAGACCAGAATATTGGAAATAAAAATTTACTGACACGGCCTCTTAAGTGCCTAGTTTTTAAAATATTTACATTCAATAAATAAAAGTTTGGGTTCCTCAAAAATTTTATGTAATAAACTTTTGTTAGTGTTTCAATTTTATCTTTTAGCTAAATTCTGTAAAAATGTGTGAAAATTATTTTTTTTATTTGTTGTTTGTTCTTACAGCATTTTCAGATGCACATTAACTAAAATACCCCAGAATAATTCTCTGCTACAAAAATCAAGACTTCCGCTAGGAATTCTGATTCATCCATTTAAAGACTTAAATGTAAGTACAGTTTTTTTTCCTTAAATTGTGCAAAGTTTTGAAATGTGTAATTTGGGTTATTATTTTATTCATTATGTTGCCCGTAGTTTATATAAGATTAAACCACATTGCTGTAATTACCCAAATTTGAGTGAGTTGTGGGAAAATTATTTGTAGAAATGCTTGTTGACATTCTTGCATACAGTTGTTACATGAAGTACCAATTTATTTTGAAACAGGGGAGGATCTAGGTAGTTGGGGGCTTGGTTGCATAGCTTCTCACACCAAAGAAGTGTAATTAATTAATGTCACAGTGTAAATTTATCACCATTACTTAACAAATGTAATTTTATTCCAATCTCCTTGTGTATTGTCTTCACCAAAATTATTCTATTTCCTTTTTGGTGCTTACAGATTAACTGTCACATAAAAAAATGCAAAACTGGACAGCTTTATATTAGTCATTCATGTCATAGATAGAAGTCCTTGAGGCTGAGCTTCGAGGTCATGGTTTTGAACCATTGTCACTAGGTAGCAGTTGGGGTGTAACGGAGTGTGAAATATGGCAATATATGGCCATGTTGTACGAAGGGTCTGGGGAGCGGTTTGGTGGAAAAGTAGGGGATTGTGCAAGATGGTCACCTCAATGGTGCCACTGTCAGACAAAGCTGCAGCGCCGACCTAGCTTGAGTTTACACCCCACTCTGCTGTGCAGCCACTGATCTTACAGCCACTAGGACTTGGAGTTGTCGCACTGGCGACACAGACGCTTCAACTGTGCATTTGATTTGCATGTAGGATGCATCAAGCACTGATCTCACAAGAGTACTTACTTATTCGACTTTTGATGGCTAAGCAAGTTTGTTTACATCCCCAAGTTCCTTAGTCTGAGAGATTGGATTAGATTCTCTGAGGCCGGCGGGATTTAACTCTATATGTGATAAAGAATATATAAATTGGTAACATTATGCACCCTGCCATTCAGTGACAAAGATTGTGTACAGTTTTGTGATGTGTTAACACGTCATAAAAATGTTTGGGAGATAAGGGTGATACCGTCAGTTATTTCAATAAAATCATTTTATGACAGCGATAAGTTTTTGATTGCAGTGATTAAATTTATAGTCTAGATATTAGTAATAAATAAAACTGTACTAATTAATTCGGCTATCCATTATGAACCCAGTAGTTCTCCCCACATACTATCAGTAGGTTTAGCTTAGTGGTTAGGGCGACTGCATGATGTGGTATAATGCTGTGTAAAAATATTTTGGGTTGGATTCTCAAAAAAATTTAATTTTTGTCTTCAAGGCAATTTAGTATTTATTTTCATTCATAAAAGTAAACACAGAAAAAAATTTAGCCGTCATTTTATTACATTAGCCTAAAGAGTTCAGTTTGCTGCTCAATATGTTAGCATTACTATTTCCGGTAACCTTGCTTGACAAAATAAAACCTTTTGACTTTTTTGTACTTTATGTGTTCAAATTAAAATGAAGCCTTAGAGCATGGTTTAGAAAAAGAAAGAACCTTTAAAAATGTAAGTGTTATAAATATTAAATGAAGTCTTTATGTGTGTGAATATCCACCATTTATACCTTACACAGATATGGCGAAAAAACCTTGTAATAAATTGTATGCAGGTAGAATAATAGGTATCTTAGTTAAATAAAAATTACATAGACCTAAATGTATTTTAATTTACTTTAAGAATAATGTAAGTAATGCTAATGCCTAAACAGTGAATTTGTGAATATCCAGCTTATATGTATCTCTTGCCACTATGCTTCCAAGCTAGCATGTTTGAAAGTGAATTGCAGATTGTCAGATTGTCAGGTTCCGACAACCTAGTAGGAGTCCGATTGTTCCTATTTGTGGCCAGGGAGAATCGAGATGCCACAGGAATTAGAATACGAAACACATTAAATTGTCAGATAATCATCATTTTACAATCGTGAACTCCTTTGAATAACTTAGAATAAACCCCCAGAGCTCACTAGTTTTGAATGTTCCATCGCCTTAAGCCTCTTGTGCATAATCGTGCGATGTAAATCAATGTTCAAACACGCATCCACTTACTGCCTCATCTTAGGGCCTCATTTCTTGTCATGTTCAATGATAACTGGTACCTGTGTCACATGAACAGCCTAGTTAATTTTATGCTGTTATTGCCACCCTATGTATGAGATTTATCATCATTGGCATCAGAAAGAAAAATCATAGTTACAAAATCACATTTGTTGAATTTTTTGTTACATTTACTTTATTGGTGTCTCATTCATTGACTGAGTCTTATTTCGTCAATTATTAATTTTTTGTAATTTTAGGCTGCCTATTAGGAACTACATTTTATAGACCATATTTCACTTTCAATTCCTGCCTTAATAGTAGATATATTTATTTCGTGTAGTTTATTTTAATTTTAAATTAGTCTTAAGAACCCCAATAAAAATGTTTTCTTATAGGTAATTCAATGCAGATGATTTTCATAACAGGGTGGCGACCAACTGGGAAAACCGGGAAAAGTCAGGGAATTTTGCCAGCAGGGAAAAGTCAGGAAATTTTTCAAATACTCAGGGAAAAAATTAAATCTTGTCTAAAGTTCCTGCTGCAGCATTTTATAGCTTAATATTATTCATAGTCTTTGTTAATTGTATGTAGCGAATTATTAACTGAAATGCGGGTCCATGAAAAACACTTTGCTGTGTTTGCGTTGCTGATAATAGCGCGCAAGCATTGTATTGCCACCATAGTAATGGTACGTGTACCAAATTATTCTATGCTTACTAGTTTTATAGCTCATAGTACACCGATATGACCGAGATAGTTTTATTTTTGTTTCTCGTATTATTGGCAACTGTGGTACAAGTACACAAACGTTTTGGGATGAAAACGTGTGTGTTTTTTTTGTTCCCAGTCGTGTAGTGTTTCTCTACGTTTTATTTTTCAGATGTACTATTTATTTTATTTTGCTGTCCTCTTTGTGTCAACGTTTTGATTAGTGGCGTGTACAGGTTTTCAGTATTATTTAGTAAACTAGTCGGGCTTTGTTCTGAAGATAAAAAGGAGAGAATAGAAGTAGAAGACAAAGATGAAAAAAAAAACACGTGCGCGGGATCAGATATGAACGTGTGGGCTTGGGAAGAATATTGCCGTTGCTGAAAGCTAAGAGTAAAGGGGATTAATGAGTTAAAGTGTTTATTCGGTTATATTCAAAATTTTAGCCCTTTACTTTTATGGAGTAAACAATTTTTTAAATGAATTCCAATACAGGATAAGAAAAGTGAAAGGTAAATATTAAGAATAGCTAATCATTAGACTTGCGCATAATAGTTCGCGACCGGGAGCGCTCCTTTAATGCTGGAATCACAATGCACCGACGGCCCCGACACGACTGGCCTGACAAGTTCAATAGCAAATGAAATACAAGCTCGCCGTGACATCAGCCCGACAAAATACGCACCCCGACGGCCCGCAAGGAATAGATTCTATTTCTAATTTCGTCGTGTCGGGCTGTCCGACGGAAAAGAAAATGGCAACGGAAAGTAAACAGTACAGAACTAAATTTCAAAAATATTTACCTACTTGGTAAATTTTTTTGCTGAAAAGTGAAATTTCGTTTTACGTGTGGGTGAATTGAAAAATTTGTAGCTTGCCTTAAGGCCTTTTCACAATACCGCGATGCGACACGATCTGGCGACGCGATGTAGCGAAGGCAGTGACGTAAATATATGTCGCCAGCTAGTGCACTTCATAATAGCGCGACGCGATCGCCATGCAACTGGCGAAAAAAACCGAACCAGCCTGCACTCTGCTGGGGATATTTTACAACATGTTTGTAAACAAAAGTTTTTGGCGGTAATATTCAGATTGTTGTTATTATATTTGTACACTGACTGAATGGTAGAAGCATTTAATTATGGATAGGAATCGCGAAGCCCATAATATATTTCTAACCAAGAATTATTTTTCTCCGTCTGATTACAATATTTGTTACTAGAAACATCGTACAAACACGGCTTTTTCTGAACTTCATCAATTAGATGCTCTTCAAAACTCATTTCAATTGATCAAAATCCACGTGTTGTTTAGTAACATTACTTAGATGCATCAATACATTGTTTCTTAACTCTTGTTTTCAGTTCTTCTTCTTCTTTACCACAATCATGTTTCTGATTGGCTGTTATTTCTGACGTCATTAGCGACATCGCCAAAGCGACGAAACAGCCTCGTCGCCAAGTGAACTGTCGCGCTCGCGGCCGATGTAGTTGTGATTGACTGGTTTGGTATGACGTCACGTCACATCGCGTCGCGGTATTGTGAAAAGGGCTTTAGTCTGTTTGTATAAACATAAACAGTTATAATCATGTTTATTGTTAAAGACTTTAGTTTAGAATCCATCTTTTAACATTTTTTTTCTTTTTAATTCTTCGCACAGCTAACATCAGGAGTATTTTTCTGTCCCTCACTGACATATCTTTATCTTGTTTCCTTGTAACTATTGTAGCTTGTAGCTCTTTGTTTTACGAATCAACTTAACCTTACTTTGTATCGCAGACGACTAAATGTTTTTTTGCACTTCAACTAGCGCATTCTATAATGCATTTTAATTGAAGTATTTAGCTTGGCACGATTTGCCGAAGGCCAAATTGAAAATCGTCGGGTTATTTTTGTCGTGGTATTGTGACCCTAAGCTTTTAAATCTGTCGTGCTGAGATGCTGCACGACAGTTTGTCGGGCCTGTCGTGTCGGATCCGTCGGGCATTGTGTTTCCAGCTTTAGTTCGCAGCTCCTTGGCGAACTAGGTCGCTCTTTTAGTTCGTCCACTCCCATCTCGAATTCAAAGAAGACAGGTCACAGATAGTTCGTTCGCTTTGCTACCGCTACTGCAGGCGATCTTCTTTGTATGTTATAGTAGTTATTTTTTATAATGATCAGTGTTGTGAACGCCTAGATTATTATCCTTTTTTGGGTTATTATACATCAAATGAGTAAATAAAACAATAATTTTTTTACATAATTGGGTAAAATGGCATATATAATAGTTCTGTTTTTAATCTTCACTTAACATTCACTATAATCGAAATTTTTTTTAAGTTATAGAAATATTCAACAAAAAATGTGTTATTATTTACAGGCAACAAAATTACGTACATTATTAAGAAAAAAGACCCATTACTCTTCTAATTTGTTACCTTACAATTAGACATAGAAAAACTAATCAAAACTCTTAAGTAAGATTGTTTGCTAATATTGCTTAAGAATGTGTACGTTCATTAGGACCTATATATAATTCACTAAATATTAGCAATTTCATCATCACTTAACATACACTATTATCGAAAAATTTTAATTTCTAAAAGCTATTATTGTCTGATTTTGGTTTGACATATATTTGTGTATGTTATCTGATATGTTAGTTAAAATGCAAAAATAAGGTTTTACGCTTAAAAAAAATTGAGGCATGGTCAGGGAATAAAAATGATTGTCCTGGAAAAGTCAGGGAAAAGTCAGGGAATTTATTCTTTACAGTTTGGTAGCCACCCTGCATAAACTTGAGCTACAAAGTTTAACTAGATTCATGTAACTGTTTAAAAAATTTTTTATGGTTTTGCATTTTGTGCATTCATGTATGATTTGATTAAAAACTTGTAATTTGAATTTTTTGTTGTATTATGTGAACTGTTGTTATAACACTCTGAATTGTTTTCAGCACTTGCCTGTGATCCAGTGCAGTACGATTGTACGCTGCCAAGCCTGTCGGACCTACATTAACCCCTTTATTCACTTTGTGGATCAGAAGCACTGGAAGTGCAACCTGTGTTTTAAAGTTAATGAACGTGAGTTTTTGTCTTACCCTGTTTTCTTTCTGACTCTTAAGATGAAAATAATTTCTTAGTAGTGTACAATTTTTTTTTTAATTTACACAATATTATTGATTAAAATAGTTTTATAGATCTTAAATTATTTGTCTTTATCACAGTACTAAGTTGGGGCTGGTTTCACAAAACTGAATTAAAAAATGGGGCAATCATTATAGTTTTACTGTTGTGAAATTTCTTTTATCTTAATAAAGTAACCTACAGGCATTTCCCATAAATTTTAAAATGCATTTTGTCTTTTAGATCTTCTTGGTTGACTGCCATAAGAAGTTCCTCTGTAACACTTTTTCTTTTAAAAAAATCCTATTGTACATATTTCAAACCAATTGTATGTGTTACTACTTCATCACAATAAACAGGCTGTGTTTGACAAAATGAAAGGTTTAATTTCTTCATTTGATAATCTGACAAAAAGGACATTAGTGGTGAAATATAAATAACAGATTAACATTACAGGTTGTCTGCAGGTAACGAAAGTCACGAATAGATAAGGAAACTGGAGACTGGTCACAAAAGTCATGAAAAAGTTTCAAATTAAGCAGTAATGGAGCTGGAAGTCATGAAATTTTTTTACTTTTAGTTTATAGCTGCACATTAAATATTCGTGCACTTATCAATACCCACACAATACTCCCTTTCATTACTGTTGATCAAGATCTGTTATGCCATCAGCAGCTTTCTTTATATTTGTGTGCACGTAAATAACTCCATGCCTGCAAACCTTCAAGGTCGGGAATTTGTGACATTGCTATTCTCTCTTTTACCTTTGAAACTGTTATCTTTGATAGAAATTTATGTGATTTTTAACATTATGTGATTGAAGCAATTCTTTGTTAACACTATGTGGGTAGTCAGGGTTGCTTTATTTCTTTATTTTGTTTCAATGAAGCACATTTCCTTTTTTTTTTTTTTTGAATGTGTGTGTGCTCTCAGAATTTTGCAGTTCTCTATCATTTTATGTGTTTTATATTAGCAGGCTAAAAAAAAATAAAAGGCTGGTTTATTAAAAAAATAGTTTTATTCTGTTATCTGATAACTATATGACCTATGTGCGGTAAAAGTGGTATATATACCAGTTTTATGTTCTGTTGTAGTTCCTGAAGAATTTCAGTATGATCCTGTTAGCAATACACATGGTGACCCATCAAAAAGACCTGAAATAAGATCATCCACAATTGAATTCATAGCACCATCTGAATACATGGTATGTATTTAGGACTGTCCAAATAAGTGTTTGTAGTAAACCTTTTTTTTTGTATGTTATGTAAAGTTTGTTCAATGTGTATAATATCTTTTTGGCTTTTTTTCTTAACCTTGTGTCCCTTTATAAGAGATAATTATTTAAGAGAACTTTTAACACATTCACAAATTAAGCAGAAAATTGTACTGTTTCACTATTTAAAATGAAGACTTAGGTATTGTAAACCACTTAAGCTTTGTGTTTGTGCTTATAAGTATAACACTATATGCAGGGTGGCCAGCCAACCGGGAAATCGGGAAATACGGGAAATAGCCGGGATTTCTTAAAAAAACCAGGAATACCTGGAATCAACCAGGAATTTTTATTAGAACCGGGAATTTTTTTTTATGAAGTAACGATCACAATAACATACGGCTGTTAAATGAGCACGTTCACTCGTCGAAGCACGACAGTATGCTCGTGTGCTATATTTTGTGAAAGTTAATTTGTTCATATTGCATTTAAAAACTTTTGTAGTACGTAAGAAACCGTTAACAATTCAGACTTCCATACTTATTATGTTTCTGTATTCAAAAGCAACAGCATTTTGGCTGAAAATGTTGTTGTAGGGTGGTAGTAATTTCTCGCACGGCATGTTGGTAGCACTAGTTTTGTATGTATATATTTTTTTGCTTTGCACTCATGTTGTTGCGTCACGGTATCACGGATACTTTTCTCGAGTTTTTTTTTTAAATGTTTAGTTGTGCGGGACGTTGTTTTGAATTTTTTAATCTAAAATGTAATTTGCGCAGAATATCAAAATGTCAACAAGTTCGGTCACCACATACAATGACAAATATACGGAAGAGTGTGAATGGGTGGAGTAAGATCCAAAGTGCAGGACAAACGCCATTTGCAATTTGTGTAATGTTAAAATAAATATCGGTAGCATGGATGGGAAGAACAGCATTAGCCAGCCACGCAAGAGGGGCAAAACACGTGCGTTTGGTGTCAAATAATTTTGGTGACGTGAGATTATAAATTTTTTTGTTGGTGGTAGGTTTTGTTTTAAGCAAGTTCATTTATTTAATTTTTAAGCCTATAGTTAAGTTGTCTATTGTTTAACGCCAATAAAACATCATATTGTGTGTGCTTTGTGAAACAAAAATGCAAATTGTATGCAAATATTGATAAAAACCACCCTTGAAAAAACCTGGAAAAAACCAGGAATTTTATTATCCCAGAAGAATGGCCACCCTGATATGGTAGGAAAATTTATTTTACTATGAATTTGGCAGTGAAATTGCATGTAAACATGTGAGTCTTCCCATTTAAAAAGTTATTACTAGAGACATGCAAAATTCGCGGATTCATTTCGCGATAGGCTAGCATTAAAACAACTATACCTTTGTACCGCTTCTGCGGTTGGCCCACATTTTATCCGGGGAACTGTGAGCCAATGGGAAACACTAAACCGACAAAGTGCCGAATTACGGACAGCCTATTTGAGACGTCTCACGTGTCAGTAGCCAATGAACAGGTGTCATTTCCGCGAGTATTTAAAGGACTGTGGAGTCTATCCTAGAGGTCAATGAATCCGCGAATTTTGCAGGTCTCTAGTTATTAAATTAGGTGGTGAATTTTTTGGTAGTAGTATGTTGTTTGGGTAAGTATATAAATATAATCCCCAGTGTATAAGTTTTGGTCCGACAACATACTTAAATGGTTTAGCAATCGTTTAAAATGCCCAAACCTTTTCATTATAAAATGGTTACATTTTGCATTACAGACTTAATTTAAATAAAATAGTGTTACATAGTTATAATAGTTAAATTTAAGAAAAAAAACGAACAAATATAGGCAAAATTAAATAGTTCAAGGAGATGCCCAATATAATACTGTTTTACATACAATAAGTCCTAAATTAATGAATATTTGGTTTATGTACACTTATTACAACAGACACAACATTTTTTTTTTTTATTAATCAAAATAAGTTGAACTGGCTTTTATGGACATTTACAAATTGCAGTATCAAAGTCCTGTGCACAGACTATACTTTATATCCATGTGCTGTATGTCATAACATTTCTGTCACTTCATCCCCGGACAATGCTAGGTACAAGGATGCTATGATTTTTAAATTTTGAAAAATAAGTCTTTGAAAAGTGTGGAAAAGCGCAAAAGTGGGATGTTTATATTTTTAGTAATGAGTGCAAACCATTGCAATAGAAAATTACTGTGCAATTTGGTGATTGGATACTGTTCCTTGTTGAAAAATTTGTGTAAAGTTGCATTAGGTATTGTGGTAAAGTTTTTCAGTTAAAATACAAGGGTCATTCTAAAAGTAAAGAAGTTTTGATCTGATGAGCCATGCAGTTCTCTCTCTCTCTCTCTCTCTCTCTCCCCCCCCCCCCCCCCCTCCATTGCTGTCATGGACCTTCCCATTCCTTTGCGCCAGTCTGACGCTAAACTGAATTGCGGTGGTTGTTTACTTTTTTTAACGTGACTTTGAAATGTGTGCCAAATTAAAGATCCCACCAAGTGTGAGGTTCGTAGTGTGGTACGTTTTTTTGAATGGGGAAAAAGTCAGCCCTATCAAAATTTACAGACAGATAAATGAGGTTTATGGTAATGCGATGAATGAAGCTTCGTGTTGAAAGTGGTGCATCAAGTTTATTGGCAGGCTAACAAATATTTATGATAAAGAAAGCTCAGTCTGACAAACTGAAATCAAGGATTGAGGAAAAAATTCAACAGGATAGCCAGGAACCACTATGGAAGTAACTGAAAGAGGATGTTAATTAATGACTGGTTCAACAATTTGGTAGTAACTGAGTTTGCAGAAGGCATAGAAAAGCTAGTGATGCGCTATGGCAAATGTTTAAATTTGTAAGGCGACTAGGTAATTTGGTTTCATTATCTTGAATAAAAATATCTAGAGAGACAATTGTTCTTTACTTTTAGAAAAACCCTCATATTTTTATCTAAATTTACACTTTGTCATGTTGGCAACCCTATGTAACTTATTGGTGTCATTCCATATTTTATTTTTATTTTATTAAAATTTGTAACATGCCCACCAACAGTTTGGGAACTACCAGCAGATAGCCAACTGACACTAGCAGGCACCGTATACCTGTAGGGACTAATGCACACAAGACAAACACAAAGAACAATACAATACAAAACAAGACAATACGAAACAAGACAAAATGAAAACTGGCAAAAAGGTACATAAATTATAAAACCAAACAATTAGGATAGAATAAAAATAATTAGAATTTTACAATGAACATAAGTATTAGAAAAGCAAGATATTAAATCAGCAAAGTACACACATTAGAAGTTAAGAAGGTGTACTTCCGGAGCATTTCAAAAAAATTAACCTGAAACATTTTAAAACACATACCATGACACTATGTAAATTAGATTGGCCACCAGCCTTGAATTTCGGGAAAAGCAGTAACCATGCAGGAATTTTCATCGTCGGGGGGGGGGGGAGGACCTGGAATTGTACTTTATCTGTTGTTGCCGGGAATTTTATATATCACACTTGCAGACAATGTTTGCTAGTTTTACAGTTTATGTCAAACCCAAATTTTTGGTGATGTTAGAATTTAATTTCAACGTAACACAAAATCAGTAACAGTTTTTCGCGTTTGATAATTGGTGGCATTTCTGCTTTCAAGTGGTTTTGTCAACTTGGATTAATTTTAGGGGTGTTCAAAGTCCATTTTATTATAGTCGAAGTCGAATTCTAAATCTTCAAACTTCCGAAGTTCGAAGTCGAAGTCGTAATTTTTCTACAGAATAATTGAAGTTTTTTCACAGTATTGATATTTATTTATTTATTTTAAAGACAAAAAAAATGTTTTTGAACAATTATCTCTAATGTATGAACTGTATTACATTCGCCGGCATACTTGGAGACTGTTTGCTTGTACTGGGGATAGGATTGTCTTCATCATGATCACGCTTGCGTGCAACCGATATCACGTCCATTATGTTTAGTTTTTCACATTAACAAAACCAGTATGCTCCGGAATGTATGTTAACCTAGCGGATAAAAACACTATCAACGCCGTGTCTCGTGTACTATGTGCGTACGGTTAAAAAAAAAAAAAAACCTTGTAGTTTCGATGTTAAAACAAATGCTAAAAGCCAAATATCGAATTGGAATGTTGGAATTTGCATAAACAGAAATTTTGTTGAAATAGTTTACTTACCAATTTCAACATTTTTCAACATTTGCGGCAGAAATCCGTACGTTGATACACCGAAAACCATATATTAAAGGATTAGGAAGAATCTTTATTGTGCAAGGAAACAAATTATAAAAAAAAAAGTATCCACCACTATTTATTTACATTCCGTTTAGCCTTATTTTTGGTTAAGATCATATGGCTCACTTAACTTCAATAGTTTTGGACCACAAATAATTAAATATTTTAACTTCATCAATGCAATCATTTGTAACTACCCGAAAACTCTTTATTGCTGAAACTGAAAGTAACGTTTACGTAATTTAATATTAAGATGATTATTTGGACGTGCACAATCACATGATGATGCTACCAGGATGGCCAACCGATGCTATTAGAAATCTTAAGACTTAATATTGTTAAAATGTATAAATATAATTCCCAAATATCCTTTTTTGATATGTAAATTAAGTAATAACTGCATTATTTTTATGTGTTTAGGATGAAACAAATATTTGTTATTACTTATTACCATTTCATCGGAGCACGAAGCAAATGTGCTTTTTTAAAAATCATGTCACGTTGGCCAACCTGCATTTAAAATAATATGTCGCTGCCGACCGTCGCCATAGATCTTATTTAAATTATTTTTGCTTATGAAGTAACAAATATACAGTTCTAAACTCTGTTTTACTGTAATAAAGTGATATTATATTTACGCCAATCATCGTTACAATATTGTTGAATGAAGCCCCAAGATAATTGACAAGTTATTCATGATTCCTTCGAAAAAAATTCTTGGTGTTAACTTCGAACCGAAGTCGGCAAGCTCCGATTCGACTTTGACTTTTTCGAAGCTTCGAACACCTCTAATTAATTTCAATGACTACAGCCATATTGAAAATTGGTACCTGATCGCCAAACAATTTAATACCTTTATTGCCCTTGCGCATTTGCATCATCAAGATGCCTGTGTTATTTTACTGTCGAAAGATTCCTCAACTCAACGTCCAAATCAATTGTACTATAAAATTATCTTCCTCACTGTCACTTTTAGTGAGATTCATCTTGATGGTTTCAATGTCTGTAAGGTATTTTTTTCTATTAATTTTTATCTTATTTGTAGTGAGGTATAAAAAAATAGGCACTCATACCGATATAAAATATTAGCCATATTGATAAGCACTGCAATGGTTTATAACAACTCAAAACAACAAGCAAATGATAATTCTGTAATGGACAAAGCGCCCGTTGAAGAATTATGTCAAGCCTCGTACCTATCATTGTATTTCCGGCCAGAAGTGTAAAGTTTGTTTACTATTTATTTTTTAAGATAGTTGTTAGTTGTAAAATTTGAGAGATACAGCAATTAAAATTTTGTAGGAATAAAGAAACTGTTGAAAATGAGTAATGAGTTACAGTTAAATTTAATTCTGAGCTCTATATTCTGTATGTTAGAAGTGTGTCACCATTTAGTTTCATGTAAAAAAAAAACTGCTACGTAAAATACAAACATGTAAATATACATAATACAATATAAAGTATTAATCATTAGAGTTAATTCAATAAAATGTTTTTTTTTTTTTTTTTTTAAATCTTAAATGAATCCTAAAGCATATTGATAAGACAGAATAAAATTGCCTAAATAAACTAGAAATAAAATAAGTGGTAAAATACAAAACTGCACTTCAGCAATCTCGTTGGCTTCTGTAAGTACTTGGGTTGGTACCAGAAAGTGTTCAAAAGAGGGCAGAGAGTTATTTCTTCTTTAGCACCGTATGTTTTCCAGACATGGAACAAAATTATTTTGTCTTTAGCATGAGATGCTCCTGTAACAAAGGACAAGTTATCTTGTCAATATTAGTGAAAGGTCTAAACTGTGGGTATTTTTAACTTATAAATTTTTATTTGAGTGTTTCTTTTTTGAGTAATCTTTCGTGTAATAAGAATCCAGTACATAATGTTATGAAATAAATTATTTCTTATTGGAGTTGGTAGATAGTGTACTACACTTAATATAAAATTTGCAACAGGTAAGTTTTACTTCAGTTAAAGTGATTTTATTTAATGCTGCTATTTGAATTGTTATTAAAAAATTAATTATGTGACCATGAAAAAACTATGTGGCATACACACAATTGTTTGAACATTCGGAGGCTTGTATTTTCGAAACAATTCAAAAACAAAATTAAATTTACTATGAAAGAAAACTATTAATAAATACTATTTTTCTAAACAAAAATTATTTTTACCTGTCCCCCACATGCCATTTTTTTTACCATAAAATGAGTACTTTGCAGAAAATTAGTAATTTTCAGGAGAGTCACATATTGTGAAGGGGACACAGTAATCATAGTGTTTTGTTACAATATAAAATAACTTTTGATTTCAACCTTTATAAAGAGTAGTAAAGCTTTATAGAAGCGATAAACTCTTTAAAAACATTTATAGTGTCAAGTTTTTCTTAACAGCACTGAATTACATTGCCTTTATCTCAGGCAAAAAAAAATTAATTGTAAAAAAATTATTTTTGTGCTCTGAAAAGATTAATCATTTTATTTACACAATTTCATTGCAAACAAAAATGGTGATGCAAAAGGTGCCCTGCCAGTTGGCTATGAGATTACAGGGCCTTTGCAACATTACTATTTTAGAGCCAAAAAGTGGTCAATTTAAATTATTTCTAAAGTGGCTGCTATGTTGTGCAATGTTTAAGATATGTCTGCCTTCTTTTTTCTAACTGTCGGCAGCTGATACCACAGATGAGAGTACCTTTATTATCTAATTCAAATGGATTTATTATTAATTATTAATACTATTTATCATTTTGTCATAACATAAGAATTAAGTTAAAAATATTAAAGTAAACTCTGAATTATCCGGGCCCTGATAATCCAATTTTTTTGGTTATCCGTGTTTAAATTTATTTAAATTTTAGTTTTCTATTTTCTGAAGCTGTCAAAAAGCTGTGGAATCACTTTGGTACACTTTTTGCTTGGCCATTCTATATTTTTAATCACCCTGTCACTGTGTCAGCTGTTTGGTCCGATCCTTAACCTTTCGTATCTCCCACCCCCTTAGATGTCACATTTGTCACACTTTAAACCAGACGGCAATACCCTGACTGCTGCTTCATGTCTCAGTCTTGTTTGTTTAATGCTCCACGCACATGCAGTTAAACTATGTCGCCCGCCCACTTGCCCGGATGGCACCCGGCGAGTGATGTGATTGGCTGCTGCACTGGCATTCAGTTTGAAAATAAACTAGTCAGAATGTGCATGTTTTATTAGCGTGCACGACCATTTATTTAGCAGTAGTTAGTTAATTTTTCCTCTTCTGCTGTTGTGAATTCCCGTGAACTAGCATTGTATGTCAAGGCTCTTCACGTGTTTATCACGACGGTTTTTATGATGCAGTCGTGTTCCAACGGTACCTTTTTTTACGTGCTCTTCATTTTTCCTTGCTTTTAACTGCAACATTACATGACTAAAACACTACAGACACCACCCTGCAAGACACTTATACATTGTAGCATCCATCTTTGATTTATAGAAACTTTCCCCTGTTAGATGTGTGAAAAGCACGCCTCAAAGAATTGGTGTATTGAATTGCGACTGATATATTCCTCCAACCTGCACAAGTTACTCGCTGACTGTAAAGTGCATGCTAGCTTTATGAAACGACAGGAGCTGAAAAAAAAGAATAACTTGCCGCTGAGGGGTAAAAAAATTAAATACAATGTAATAATGTCCAAGAGTTTCCACTTCCAAATCTCCTTTGTGTTTTAATGTGCTGGGATAGGTGCTTGTAAGGGGAAGGAGAGGTGTGGCAACTACCGCTTCTTCCCCTCCCTTAGTAATAAAGTAGGGCAGAAAGCAAACTGGAAATGAGGGGGGAGGGGGAGGGTGGCCAGACGCGTGGCAACACAGTGCCGTTTTGTTTACACTCGAGTAAGCTGAGCCACCGTACACAAAGACTTCCTTTTATTCATAGAATTCTACTGAATACAACAATATGGTGCATCCTAAATGTCCCAAATTCGAGGGGGACCCTTACTATAAACGGGTTATCATAGTTTTTATGTGAGTGTTCAATTATTCGGGTGTTTTAATTATTCTGCTGTTCAATTTTTCGGATGTTGGTCGGTCCCAATTATCACTGGCAATCTAGAGTTTATTTTATTTAAAATTTAGAGAGTTGTTAATATAGTCCAATAATAATCATTTAAACTTTCATATACAGATAACTTAATCACAATTTTAAAGATAATATTCCTACATATAGGTAGATTTATATATGAGAGTTTGACTTTGAAAGTTCAGTTCTTAATACAAAGATCCTCGTATGGTTTCAAGACCTTCCTTCTCAAAGTTGGGAATAAGCAATTTTTTGGGATACAGTATGTGACTGTGGCAAAGAAATTAAAAAAAAACTTTTGATATTTCTCTTAGTAAAAACTTTTACAGGCAAGTAACCTGTCTGTTAAATGAGTACTTACTGTCCCTTGCTAAAATAAATATAGTTTAAAAAACTAAAGAAACATGCTTTTAAAGATTATCAAACTAAAAAGTTAAATATAATTTTAAAATTTAATTTATGACAATAGTATATAAGCAATACTACTATACTATTGCTTATATACTATTGTCATAAATTAAATTTTAAAATTATTTTTAACTTTTTAGTTTGATAATCTTTAAAAGCATGTTTCTTTAGTTTTTTAAACTATATTTATTTTTAACTTTTCAGTTTGATATTCTTTAAAAGCATGTTTTTTTAGTTTTTTAAACTATATTTATGTATAATTATCATAGGGAAATGAGTTACCGACACTACCTATTACCATCTGAGATAACTATTTGGAGTTGCAACGTCACAAAGAAATGGTAAAGTCTCTCCGAATCATTTACAGTTAGATGTATGGATATAATCTTAGAATTTACCGGGGAAAAAAAACATTTTTTTTTTTTTTCGGCGTGGCCGGGAGTGGAACTCACGATTGCTGAATCCGAAAGCTGACGTCACAGAAGTTGTGCGCCTTAGACCGCTCGGCTAACGAACGTAATGAAATTGGTGGGACATTTTACAGTGATGAGCCACGCACTCTTAGTCGAAAGAGTTAAAGATGGACAGAGAAACAAACATACAGGTGAAGCTAATATAAAGCATGTAAAAAGATAACAATGGAAAATTTTTTAGTACTTCAGCAACTATAATGGCTGCACACTTACCTTTTATATTGCTTTCATGGTAAGGCAGAGAAAAAGGAATGAATTATTGTCTTTGTTGATTTTTGGGCTCTGTGAATGTTAAGTATTATTCATCTGTCTACTTGTTTTGAATTTCAGCGGTCAGTGTTTATCAGTGTTTTAAAATTAAAAAAATATATACACACATTGCTGGTGATAACTGAAAAATGACTTTACAAAGAAAGATCATATAGAAGCATGAGAATTATATGTTATATGTGATTGCCACATCTCTAAATTAAAGGGCACTGTCTATTTACACGTCAGCTCTGTGCTTTCATCCATGAATGTATTTTTCTTCGCTTCAAGCTCATGACCAGCTTCTCATCTACTCCTCTTTCGCTCTCCCTTATCAGGGTGACACACTACCACCTGGCGAACACTCGACCTGTAGGAGAATGGAATTGAGAGGTGTGTGTGTAGAGAGAGACAGTATAGATAAGCCAATAACAGCCGCTCGCAAGAAACATGTAATGCTTGTGGGCACATGGTCACCCACCCATAGTCCTGGTGCTAGTAGTGATCGGGCTGCTTGTGTGGTATGAAAATACATCATTGTTCAAGCCTGCTACTACTGTGTGTTGTCACGTGGATCACAGTAGCTGTAGAATGGCTAGACTTCTCACCCCTCGTACTGTGGAATGTGGCTGCACCCCTCCCCCCTATTCTCGGGGATTGAAGGGAGCAGTCAAGGCTAGCAGAGGGAGGGGCATTTCCTGTGCCTTCGGGCAGATAGGGACACTGGCCAAGCACCAAATATTCAGTGTGGCAAGCAGCGTGCCCGCGCCCGCATTGATGTAACATGTAAATACTAAGTTCTGAGTTTACTATTGAGCAATAAATCAGTGCAGTAAACAAATCACATTATTTTCAGTATTCTGTCACAAACATTTTGGTGACCATGACATGATTTGAAACACAGGAACAAGTGCTCATAATTTGTTCCGCAGCATGTAGCGACAGGTGTGTGCACACAGCTACATTCGTAGACATTTCGCATTGACATTTTTCATGCGTAAAAGTTAACGAGTGCATTGAAGGAAGATAACCTTGGAAACAGCTTAGTTTGGCGGTTTCCACGTGGCGTATTGTATCAAGGTTGTGTGCATGGCTATACTCGCAAACATTTTGCCTTGGTAGTCTCAGCAGCGCACCACACCGCAACAGTCGTGAGTGTGCAGGTACACTATAACAGTTCGTTATATACAAAATAAACAGATGTTCAACGCCGATTGTAATTTTGTTGTTTTTATTTTTTCATACTAGGATGCATAGACAAATTGAACCCAATGTTTCATTCACTCGTTTCACACGTACATCTGCCCGTCGAAAAACTGCTGGTAGCTCGCGCGAGGAAAATTAACGAAAAATAATATTCTTCAGTAGTCTTTGACTGCAAGTACACGAAATTAGTGCAGCCTTAAACATGACCGCACCCGGCGAAAACGAATTTCGCCCCGAGCCAAAACGCCTACGAAGGTGGCCGTAATTTCTAATTATGTCCGAACGAAATATAACAAATAATTAGGTTAATTTAAGAATAGGCCTGGCTCCGACCACCAACGTGAAATTATCTCTTCAAATGCTTCTACATCATCTGCGAGAAGCCACCGAACGCGACCTACTGGTGCAGCGATCGGCAGACGACTGGTGAAATCCTGCCACTGTCTCCTCCACGCAGGGAGTAGACGTCACATGACCTCACTGACCAATCACACGCACGCTTCATTCACGCTTACAGATACAAGCCAATCAGAGAACAAATTACAATACATGAAAAACCCTGTACACGCATAACTCGGGGCTTCCCTTGATCTGTCTCTTTTCAATTTTACATCAAAATCGGGGACTCCCATTCTCGTTCTCCCTCCCACACCGTGAGACAGCAGTTATCACTCAGTTCCCACGCAGTGGGGAATTACCATCTTTATCTCGGTTGGCGGGGAAGCACTGTTTCTTTCTCACTTACACTTACAGGCCTCTCATGCCTCTCTTTCTATCCATGAATCATTCCACACGTTAATGAACACTACAAACAGCAATTATAATACAAATTACTTTATAAAATTAAAATCATTTAGAAATAACCTGAAAAAGTAGGCCTAAACAGGCAAAAATCTAGTAAAGCGGCTCATTTGTGAATAATTACATAAAATATAGTAATGATTAAAAACGTCTCTTAAAATACAAAATACCTTCTTAAAAACATAGCAGGTGAAAATATCAACCCTAAAATATATATAACAAACGGTAAAATATCATTAGAAAGATTTTTTTTTTAAGAAATATTTACATGCATAAAAATAGTATTATTTAGCTAGGAGGGCAGGGTTCTGCAATGTTACATAACCCCCCCCCCCCCCCCAACTTTTCAATTAAATTAACACTACATTTAATTTAAAAGTTACAAAATGTAAACTAACTTGTACAAAATAAATACAAAACATTCTGAGAGATAAATGCATCCAGTAGTTATTACCCTTGTTTATATAGAAATTCAAAAAAAAAACTGTTACTTAAAAACTGCAATAACATAATTTCCTTGTTAAAAAGCCAAAAATTTTAAAACATATCTCTTACTACAAAGTGTCAACAACTCTCCACAAATGGTTATCTCCCTCTCATTAGTGCAAAATACAAATAACTTTGAAACTGGTTTCTCTATAAGCTTCAAGCAGACACCCCCTGGTCAACGAAGAATCTTCAATAACAACAAAAAAAACTCTGAACAACTTACTTTCACAGCCGTGGAACCCTCAACACCAGCTGCAATAAACTCCATAACTACCACAACGACGACGACAAATCTTCAACTCCAGGAATTGCGTCTCCATGACCACCTTAACGACGAATACAAAAACTTCAAAACCTCAAAGACGACGACAAATAACCTAAAAACAAATTATCTCCTTTAAAACCCTTTAAAATCCACAGTTACCATTATTCTCTGCTGCTTCTGACAAACTCCTCAAATCTCAAGGAACAACCACTTTAACCCACAAATCAAATCAACCAATATCTCCATTCTTCATATCTGCACTAACAAAAACTTGACAACACTATCACTTCAAAAATGGTGACACAAAATTTTCCTAAATTCCATCAGAAAAAAAAACAACTTTCAAAATTTTAAGACTCTTACAATACCTCTATTATTAACTTCAACCTCTGGATATCACTTATTTCAAAATTAGAACTAGACTGCTCAACCATGATAACCCATGAACTACCATTTCTAATATAGATGCATCAACTCCTAAGACACAGTAATTCACATAGTAAACTTTCCACAACAAATACAATTCTAAAAAAAATTAAATTAAGTATGTGAAACTTTAAAAACTTTTTTATAACCCACTACATCATCACTTATCATGTTCTAATTTTCTTATTAAAATGTTACACAACCTTATAATATTTACATCAAAATACACCCAAACTTAATTCTGTTATCAACACACTGCATTTCCTGTTGTTGACATTATTCACTTATATTTCCTAGTATCATTAACTATAATATAAAAAACAAACAAAAACATTGTTATCATCAGACATAAAAAATACACACAGTTCCTTTCCTTCCAACTCTTTTCTCCATCATGCCTAACTCCCGAGCTAGCCGAAAGGTAAGGGGCGCCCAACTACAACCCTTTTAGCTGCTAGTCAGCTCGGCTAACCTATTACACATAAACAATAACCACAACTTTTCCTCCCGACTTCTTTCTTCCTTATTCCTAGCTCCTGAGCTAGCCGAAAGGTAAGGGACGCTCAATTACAACCCTTTTAGCTGCTAGTCAGCTCGGCTAACCTTTTACCAAATTTAAAAAATAAAAATACACAAAGCTATACACAAATATACACAGTACTTGTCATTACACATCAAAATTTAAGCTTTACATACCTCAAATAAATTTCTACAAACAGGTTGACCATTCTATTCATGGTATGACAAACACTTCATTAAGATACAGTCGTATGCTTCTATTCTTCAAAAACAGATTACATGAACCAATGCCCTTCCTTAGGTTTCAAACCATACTTCCCCTCTCGGCAACAACAGCACATAAAATTAACCTTGATGAGGGGTGGGAGCAACCAAGGAGAAGGGACGCACCCTTGCAAAATAAAAAAACATCGGACTCCATGCCGGAAACATATTTAAAGTTAACCTCCTGGCCCCCCAGCTGCCTCACAAACCACATTACACAAAAACAAAACATTTGCTGCTTATTTAGGGCAATACAAAAAATTCACCTTAACTGGCCATCATGAACACACAACTGCTTCTGCATCTTCAAAACTCGACGACTGTTATTCATTAACTTTTAGTATTACATTTCATACCTTTAATATAGGATGTTGTCACCCTGTCATTCAATCCAAAACAAACAATTAGCATTACCAATATGTGGCACTTTCATTTAAAATATTAAACGTTTTCAAAAATTATATCATTTTCCGAAAACATAACTCGTAATAAATTTCAGTTAACATCTTCCCATGACACAACATTAAATAAACCAAACATTAGCCAAGCGCAATGAAATTCTCACAATGTAAAGCATTTCTTCTCATAATATTTAGTAACTGTCTACTTTAAAGGTATTTATACCATTATTAACATTATTGTTTCAAAACAGAAAATATTCACATTAACATAGTTATTTATCTTCCTTCTCTTTAAGAATCTGGTAATAATTTGCTGTCATAAATCTTATTTGTGCATTCCTATATTATCCTATCATTATTCTTCAAAAAATACAAAAACCCTTAAATACAAAACATTATTGAAAAGTACACAATGCAAAGAATAAACAAAATACTGAAAAACAAAAAAAAAATGGGCAAAAAATGCAAAAAATTTAAAAAACATAAAACACGACAAAACTAGTCTTGACTACACCCCTACATCTTGGCAGTGGGCCATACAAGTCTACACACACAGTTTCAAGATGTTGCATTACCCCTGTACATTTACTACTCATTTCTTCTGTCTTTGCACATACCACAAAACTGCTTACTATCTTGGCTACAGTTCTGTACACATGTTTCCACACAAAAAACCTCTGATCATGTTGCACAGCTTTTTCCACTTCATGTTCCACAGGGATCAGTGAAAATTTTTTAGTTTGTACACTATTCGGCATACACAACACACATCTTGGTACTTTACTGCTTACACTTGGAAAAAATCTCCTTTTTAACATTTCTCCGCAATCTGCAAAATTCAATTCACTGATTACTTTCTCAGCAAATGCATCTTTAAGTGAATCGGAGAATGCTTTCATTTCAATCTCTACTTTCTTCATTTGTTTACACAAAATCCTGTTCACATGTACATTAACTCTCATTTTACAAAATGTTTTCTCTACATTATCCGAACATTCCCTTTTTACTTCATCCTGAAACAATTCAAATATGTTTTCAATGTTTATTTTTATTTTTTCATTTAGGCCTACATCATGCCCAACAAATTCAATATTTTCTTTTGACACTATCACTTTCATTTCACAAGTTCCTAAACTAGTTAGTTCCCTTTCCACTTGCATTTCTGCCACATTATTTGCACACCCATCTACTTTGTTTGTACACGTGGCTACCTGATTATTCATTTTAATTTCAAAGTCATCAAATTTGTTCTCCACCCTGCCAAATTCCTGTCGCAACTGTGTACCTATTTCGTTCCTAAACTTCGCAATCTCTTGTGAATTTCCCTCTATTTTGTGAGTTGCCTGATCTATTTTGTTGTTGATTTCATTTTGTCCCTGAACAAGCTCATTCTGTCCCTGAGCCATTTCCTGTATTATTTCCTCTGTTATGACCCTATATCCCTGTTCAATTATCTTAGTAAGATCCTGTTGTCCCTGTTCAATTTTCTGTGTCATGTCCCGCATCATTTCCTGACTGTTTTGTTTCATTTCCTGGTTCATTCCTTGCATCATTTCCATTAATTTCTGTAACATATCTGACCCCCCCATCACCCCAACTGGGCTACTAATCGTCATAATGTAATATACAAATTACAAAAATTTTAACACAAATCTTAGTTGAATATTCAACACAAAAGAAAAACAATGCATACAATTAATTTATTTCCATTTTTTGACTTGCTATTTTCGGCGATTCATCCTACGATGTCCCGCGAAGTGACGATCTCGATGTCTGGTAATGAGGTCCTGAAGTCCCTCGTTGAGACAAGCCTGAAGTTCCATGGTGCCTTGGGTCGCTCTGTCCCTCGATGTACCGCTTTCCGCCGTTTCTCTGGAACACTTCACTCGCTGAAACCGTAGACTCTTGCCGCATTCGCCGCTCAGCTGCGCCGACAGTTCTGGATACACTCGCCGTTTTCTTCCCAGCTGTTCAATATTAGTCGTAAATTTTTTGTCCTTCGAGGTTATTGTAGTCACCAACTGTTTTAAGAATGCTTATATTTTTTATTTATTGCCGAAAATGTCCGTCTCAATCTCAGGGTCGTGTCCAAATTCAAGCCGCGCGGCCGTGCGCCAAATATAACGGTTCGTTATATACAAAATAAACAGATGTTCAACGCCGATTGTAATTTTGTTGTTTTTATTTTTTCATACTAGGATGCATAGACAAATTGAACCCAATGTTTCATTCACTCGTTTCACACGTACATCTGCCCGTCGAAAAACTGCTGGTAGCTCGCGCGAGGAAAATTAACGAAAAATAATATTCTTCAGTAGTCTTTGACTGCAAGTACACGAAATTAGTGCAGTCTTAAACATGACCGCACCCGGCGAAAACGAATTTCGCCCCAAGCCAAAACGCCTACGAAGGTGGCCGTAATTTCTAATTATGTCCGAACGAAATATAACAAATAATTAGGTTAATTTAAGAATAGGCCTGGCTCCGACCACCAACGTGAAATTATCTCTTCAAATGCTTCTACATCATCTGCGAGAAGCCACCGAACGCGACCTACTGGTGCAGCGATCGGCAGACGACTGGTGAAATCCTGCCACTGTCTCCTCCACGCAGGGAGTAGACGTCACATGACCTCACTGACCAATCACACGCACGCTTCATTCACGCTTACAGATACAAGCCAATCAGAGAACAAATTACAATACATGAAAAACCCTGTACACGCATAACTCGGGGCTTCCCTTGATCTGTCTCTTTTCAATTTTACATCAAAATCGGGGACTCCCATTCTCGTTCTCCCTCCCACACCGTGAGACAGCAGTTATCACTCAGTTCCCACGCAGTGGGGAATTACCATCTTTATCTCGGTTGGCGGGGAAGCACTGTTTCTTTCTCACTTACACTTACAGGCCTCTCATGCCTCTCTTTCTATCCATGAATCATTCCACACGTTAATGAACACTACAAACAGCAATTATAATACAAATTACTTTACAAAATTAAAATCATTTAGAAATAACCTGAAAAAGTAGGCCTAAACAGGCAAAAATCTAGTACAGCGGCTCATTTGTGAATAATTACATAAAATATAGTAATGATTAAAAACGTCTCTTAAAATACAAAATACCTTCTTAAAAACATATCAAGTGAAAATATCAACCCTAAAATATATAACAAACGGTAAAATATCATTAGAAAGGTTTTTTTTAAGAAATATTTACATGCATAAAAATAGTATTATTTAGCTAGGAGGTCAGGGTTCTGCAATGTTACAACACTTGTAAACATTTTCGCATGGTGAAGCGTAGTGTTGGCACGAAAATTGGTGAGAATGAGCACGGGCTATTCTCAATGACAGTCTTAGTTGACAGAAGCAGTTGCTGTGGAGCTATTAAGCACATCATCACAAGAAGTGTGCAGAGTGTGTGTCAGTTTCCTGTCATCCTATGGCTTCTGTCATTACCTTCATGTTTCTTGTCCTTGTTATATTAATTTGTTTGGTTACAGTTAGAAGTTAAGATGGCATTAGAAGGAGAGAACCAGGCTCTTGTAACCAAGCGAGCAACACTTAGAGATGCTTGACAAGATTGTCAACATATGTAAAATACTTATTTTTTCAGAACAAAAAGCAGTACCTGTGAATTGTAATATACAGTTCACCCCATACTTGGAACACGTTTCTTCAGAAACATTTTGTCATTCAATATATCACAAAAGCAGCTGTCTTCTGTGTTGTTATGATAAAGGCTACAGTTGAACTTTGAACTTTTTGGATACAATCTTGCAAACAAGACCGATTCAGGTGATGCGACAGGCCATGGGTGTTTTTATCAACAAACAGGCCACTACCAGTCACCTTTTCACCATGGCTAATGTCAAAATCCTCAATGGCATTTTTCTTATTTTGAAAACTTTAATTCATAACCACTTTCCCAGAGTATCTGCTATAAAATGTTAGCAACCGTTGTTATTGCTTAAGTATATTTCTTTCATTTATTTTTGTACTTAAATGAGGTTGTCAGACTTGTCCTACATGCAACTTCCCAACAATTAGATTCTCTACAATTTTTTCATATATATTAAAACAGAGGTTTTGTCATTTATTTACTGGTACTGGAAGATTTTTGAGAAACACAGTTTTCATTTCTTGCAAGCAGAAATGTTGTTCCAAATTAGGGAATTCTCCAGCAACACAGTTGTAATTGTGGTCAGTCCCTGATGTATGGAGTTTACTGTGCTGGAGTTTATCTGGGATTATAATATTTTTTCTATGCTCCTTTTTTTGGACTGAACGTTCTTTATGATACATGTGGGCCTTAATAAAGTTTATAGGGCTAAAGTTTGAAAATCATTTGAGCATAAAAGAATGATCCTTATCAATTCATTTGAAATAAAATAATTCACACACGTCACTTCTCCAGATCACCTACTTTCAAAGACACATTTATGCATTAAATAAATACATATTTGTAGACAATGTCATGCCAGTTAAGTATTAACGTTGTGTGAAAGACTAACAGTTATGTAGTACAATAGTTCTGTCACATTCCTGCACTCTAAAAATTGGGACAAAATTTTCATTAGTTTTCTATATTTTCTCTATAAAAGTAACTTCGCATTGGCTGTCATTTGGTGTAGTGTTCAAAGATATGGACCGTTATAACTTAAGTTTCAACTCTTAAATCTTCACGTGCATTGATTGGTATTTTTTTTCTGAGCACTCCTTGATGCACATCTTTGATTGCAGCTCAAAGGTGAAGTTGTTTGATACCAACTTTCATAGGTCTAGAGAACAAGGGGCTTCTTATGTTTAAAATATTATGTGAAGATCTGAATCATTCATAAGTAAATTATCAGTATAATTTTTTGTGATTTTAACATTCAAGCCATATTGAACGCCCAACAACTGCACTCAAAAAAAAGTTTCTTGGCGTTCACAAAATTTTGATCCTACCAAATATTTTGTGTTAAAAACCAAATTATTTTTAGTGACCACGAAGTTACTTATTAACAACAAAAAAATTTTGTTATATATAAATTATTTTAAGATTAGAAAATATTTTGACATTTGGTCTACGTTTACAAAATTATTGTGGCAGCCTTCAAACTATCTTTTTATGTCATGCAATTTACTGCTGTCACAATGTCCTGAAATGTTTAATATATTACATTAAGTTATCTTACGGAAGTGTTCTACATCTAAATTCTAAAAAGTGGAATTTTTTCTATACTAAGGTTTAGATTTCTAGTTCCCTTCGATCAAAGTATTGAAGGCTAAGGCCAATTTCTTTAAAACTTTGTAATTGCCAGTGATTATGTTCCTACACAATTTTTTTTTTTAATTTGCAGATTGTATTGTTACTTCACACATTTTGGCTGGTTTGGATATCACTTGAAAATGCAATACACCCATATTCCCACAGTGGAACTAAACTACATGATACTCAGGTTGATTAGCGAGGGTGAGTGTGATAGGGGATAATTTTTTAACCCGTATTACTGGTGACCAGCATACAATTTGCAATAAATTATTCTAAAAATTTATTTTGATACTAACATATGAATAATCTAGTGTACTGTAAACTAAGGGATTTGTTTAGGATAAAACATTGCGCACATACTATCATCATACGTAATTGTAGGTCAAACGTATAGCTATTGCAGATTTCGCTCACAGAAAGTAATATGCTAGCTACAATGCATTGGTTTTCAATCATATTAGTATTCACAGAAATCATGTGATGTAATTATTTTTGCATGGAATGTTTGCAAAGAAATGTGTGATAGGTTGATTTACATAGACTCCGTTTTAGTTGTTACACGCAAAACCTTTTTAATTTTGCACATTTCATATAAATGCATCTGAGAAAGTTATAGCTTAGACAGATGCGATTTTGATATTGTGCTTCAATAGACTTTTTCCATAAGTATGACTAACAAATTTCACTTTTTTATCAATAAATTGGCCTTGTGGTGATGTAATAATTGTAAAAAAAAAAAATTTGTTATCTTATTTAGTGAGGAAATAATCTTGGTAGTAGTTATGGTGGAATTTGAAATAAAAGAAAGGGAAATGTGCTAAAAATTAAAACAATCTTTACATTGTGTTGAAAACACCTGATACCTTTCTTTTAAATTATATATTTGTCTACTTAATGCATTCTGCAGAATTCAGAATGAAACTATCAGTCTGTGGAGCAGAAATCCGGACAAGTTTCAGCAGCTAAATCCGGCACCAGTGTTGTAATTTGCTGAACCCGGTGGAGTACGTGCTCCCACATAGGCTGAGCCTCCACCGACACGCCACGAGCTCCCTAGAGCCATCGGGAAAAGGATGCACCATTTGAATGCAAGTTGAACGTGTTTGGAGAGGAGCTGCAATGAGATGTTGAGGCAACCCATTCCAGCATCACTGCCACCCACTAGACACCTGTGGTTGACTCAAGGCAGCACTAGTACTAATTTTTAGCAGCTCTTGCAGGTTTAAAACTGTTTGCTCCGGCTAGAACTAACCATCAGTGCCGTTGTACCTCGGCGCGAGTGTGCCTGACCCTGCCAACGCTTTTTCAGTCCTCTCCTTTCCCCACTAGCCTTTGGCTCTTCATGGTGAGACAGGCCTTTAGGACCCGACAGCCACCAAGGCTCATAAGTCGAACCTCTCAAAGGTTTCAACCGTCTGCTGTTGCCCGTCCACCATTTCTGGTACCCTTTCAGACAACTGAGGATTCCTGAGCAGGGTTATGCCCGGTAGGGTCCTTGGTAACACCACCGGTGCAAAGTGGAGGCAGAGGATTGCCATGAGTGTCGATAGGCTACATATTCGTATCATACACTCTTTGCATGAACCAGTTGGATCATGATTCGGATAACTAGGGATGGCAACATCTCTGACACCTCAAACAACAGGAAAATTAATCAGAGCTTTTTTTTATAATTTTTTTAGGAATTTATAATCCTGGCACACATGTTTGCCCGCTCACATCTTAATTATTGTCTGCTGGTTTGGTTCCCTGAATTATGATGGTGAGATGTTCTTTTACACCAAGCCTCCATTAACAAGATAAAATTTTTTTAAATGAATAACATTCTACAAGCTTTAAAATTAACTTAAGTAGTTTTTTTTTTTCCACACAGTTATATTTGCTTTCCATCAAATTAAATCTCCAAAAGATAAACATTTTGCGTTCTTTATCAATGAGGTGTGATAAAAAAATATGGTGAATGAATTTTTATAGCAGCAACTGCTGACACTGCATCTATTTGAAGTAATACGCCAGATATCCTGATCTGTTGAGATAGTCATTGTCAATTTTCAATAAATTGTGTCTAGTCAGTCTGCTTCCTGAGCTGGAAGAGTGAGGTCATGTTTACAGTGTCTTGTCACGTGTCCTAGATTTCAAACAATGCATTAGTATGAAGTTTTGTTTTTATTTACAAAAAAGTGCCAAAGAAGCTCATGAAATGTAAAAATCAGTGTATGGAGATAATGTGGTGACTGAAGAATGTTTAAAAGTAGTATAAATGTGGCAAAAATAATTAGTTTAAACAAGTGATTTACTATTTTAAAGCTTACCGAAGAACTGAACATCTTGTATGGGTCTGCTCAAAGAATTTTAACTGATAATTTGCAAATGATATGAGTGACTGCAAAATTTGTTCCCATATTTTTGACTGACGAACAGAAGGAAAATCCTGTCAGTTTGCACGGAATTGCAGGATCGTCTTGATGCAGATCTGAGCTTGATGGCAAAATTATTACTTTAGAGGTGAAAGTTGGGTTATAGCTATGATCCTGAGATGAGTGGCTCTACTCACCCTAAGAAGGAAAGTCCGTCAAAGTCCAATGTCAAGGTCATGCACTTTTTTTTTTTTTTCCTTTGGTAAGGGCATAGTATGAGTTTGTTCAGAGGTGAACACCTGTAATCTACAAATGTTACAAGGGCGTACTTCAATGTTTGCGAAATGATATACGGAGAAAGAGACCGAAAAAATGGGCCGATAGCTTCCTCCATCGCGAAAACAAGCAGTGCCATACCTCACTTCTGATCTGCGAGGTTTTGGCCGGATGAAAGGTTCCTGTCTGTCCACATCCTCCTTACTCTCCAAATTTAGCACCATATGGATTCTGGCTCTTCCCAAAAATAAAAACCATGTTAAAAGGAAAACATTTTAACACGATTCCCAACCTTGATGGAACAGTTGAAGGCCCTTCCAAAAGAAGCCTTCCAGAAATGCTTCCTATCAAGAAATCAACGTTGGGATAAGTGCATCCTTAGCCAAGGAGAGTATTTTGAAGGAGATTAGTTCTTATTTGATGTAAGCTTATTAGTTTGTTCATAATAAAATTATTCACATTATATTTGATCACTTCTTGTAATGTAGTTTTGCAATTGATATTGTATTATAATATATGTAGATACCATTTTTTATGAGCTTTGCATTATTTTCTACTGCTGTTACTAGCGATAACCTGTAGCACTATGTGAATTACTTTATTGTAATGATATTTTTAAAATAAATTAGTAAATATGTGAAATAACTGGTGAAAATAACACCACTTTATGCTAATAACAACACCACTTTGTGTCATAAAATTAAACCACAAATGCATGTCTTTAAATGCTCTAAGGTTCTGGAATAAGTTCATAAAAATACTGTGTTAAAAAAACTTAGGATGGTAAAACATTTGCTGCAAAAAAATAGATGATGTTTGCTGTTTGTCACCTTGAGGTCTGAGCAAGTAGTTTTCACAGCTACTGGTCGCAGGAAGTTTTGACAAAGTGGTTCCTGGTTAAAAGAACTAATTGTAAGTGTTAAAGCAGGCATGACTGATAAGATTGGGGGAAATTGGTGGTGTGGAAGATGGGTGGTGGTGAGTTCGGTATAAGGCTAAAATGGCTAAAGTGGAGTTGCAAGATCCAAACTTGGCTCTACCTAAATAATGTTAAGTTTTTTTCGTCTACACACAGGTTAATAACCTGTTTGTCACCGGTTTTCCAGCAATAATTTACCTACCTTTAAAATTATTTTTTCATTGTGAAACTAACTTACAGGGTTGTTGCACCCTGAACCACACCTTGTAATTAAGACCATAAACCAGTTCCTGTCAAAGGGCAAGAAACCAACTACCAAATATCCTCAATGGTTCTCAAAAGCATATAAAATTTGAATGGCACATGCAGGGCCGCCAGCCAGCTTCGAACCTGGCTTGTGTCGCGGTCCCGTCTGTTCGTAACACTGTTTTACTTTTCTAGGAAACAAGTTATACATTGTAAAGTAAGAGTTACAAACACAAGAAGCATATATATTTTTTTCTGTATTGAAAAATTTGTTCTGATACATTCTAATTTTCTTATAAGAACTTACGAATTCAGTTTCATCAACATGCATTTACTTACATAAAATAATCACACCAAACCAGGGTACATCCTTAAGGATATGCATTGAAACAAAAAGACTTTTGTTACAATAAAATCACGGGCAGTAGGTTACATTTCTTAAATATTTGATTAAATTAGTTAAAACATTGCACAGTGCATAGTGATTGGGTATTACAATGATGAAACAATTTTAATGTGTGATATTTGTGGAATTATTGGTGTTTGTAACTCTTTTTCAGCTCCGCCCACCACAACCTGCAGTGTACTTATTTCTGTTGGATGTGTCCCAAATGGCCGTGGAAAGTGGTTATTTGGCAACATTTACAAAATGTTTAGTTGATAACTTGGACAAGCTGCCAGGAGATGGACGTACTCAAGTTGGCTTCATTGCATACAACAGCAATGTTCATTTTTATAATCTGGCGGAGGGTTTGAGTCAACCACAGCAGATGGTCATAGTTGATATTGATGGTGAGTTTATGTACTATTATTAATCTTTAATTATTTTCTTGGTAATGGTATTTTAACTTATTTTTTTGCAAAATAAAAATAGTATTCAGTTTGAAAATTAGGGGAAAAAAATGCATTTAAAATCTGGCAGAGGGTTTGAGTCAACCACATCAGATGGTTATAGTTGAATATTGATGGTTAGTTCATGTATTATTAATCATTTTCTTGGTAATGGTATTTTAACATTTTTGTAAAAAAAATAGTACTCAATTCAAAAATTAGGAAAAAAAATTGCATTTAAAGTGGAAGTTAAAAAAAAATAGCATCTACTGCAGGTTGTGAATTTTTCTGGCCCCTATCTATAAGGAGAAATAGGACAGTGAGTTAATTGCACAGTTAATGAAGTGATGTTTTTTTTATGTGGTTCAGTCCCCACATCTTCCCAATTTTATTTGTGTTATTTATAAAACTGTCCAAACTGTATTAAGGTGATTTATCAATTTATTTGAGGACATGTTTATGAATTTTTCATGTCGTGTTGACAGCTGATAAATGGGAGATGGACGTGTACATTTTAAGTCAGAGAAATTTGAGAAGGAATCAGCTATAACCTATTGTAAGGAACCATCCAAAAATTTGCCTGGAGTGATTTCAGGAAAATATAGAATAATGAAATCATGATTAGTAGACGGGGACTCAAATCCGGGTCCTCATGAATGTCAGTTCAATATTTTACCGTTAGGGCCATTTTATTTGGTATATTTATAATTACTAAACCATCTGCTTGCTTGTTTTTGCTAGATGAAACAGCAATAAAAGAGAGAAGTTTTTGATTATGTTAATACAAAGTACTATATACTACAGTTTGTAGTATCCAAATTAAAAAATAATTTTTTTTTTTAAAGTATTTTGTTTCAATTTCCGATTGGCATCATTTAGGATGTCCTCACTGTTCACTAATTTTTGTTTTGTTTGTTATTAATAAAATTTGAAGCTTGGTACGAAAGCACAGAAAAATAAATTAGGTATATAGCTGCTCATCTGTGGCCAGAACAACTTTGTTAGCCAATCGTGAATATTCAGCAACTTTTAGTTATAGTATTTGGCTCCCTTTCTAAGTTTTCTGCACTTAATTTGTCAATCCAGACTTAGTAAAAAAAAAAAGCTGATTGTGAAGCATGGTGCGTTCCCAAAAAGTTCATTGTAATCGCTGGCATTGAATCATGAAAGATAAAGAAGGTGGGTGTCTTGTCTTAAGTCATATCTTGAAACAGGAATATGAAATCTATCCCATTCAGATTGGCTGAAATACTTTGTAGGTAAACAAAGCCTGTGATGATCCTTGACAGGTTTACATCCTTATTTTTTTTCTCATGTTGTTCATTCCTCATCTGTTGCCTTGGCATCTTAATGGTCAGATCTCTCTTCTCACCAAGGCTATCATGTTGTGATTGCTAGTGGGAAACATACCTACTAGACATGGTTTTGAGTATATGAAATTTTTTGGGGCACTCATTTTCCCCCAACACATTCTGTCACTGCTTTATTTCACTGTTGACTTCACTTCTGTGGTTAATGACCTTAATGTTGACAGGACGTTAAATTCAAATACATCCTCATTTTGCATTGTTTGATTGAAGGGTAAACAGCTCTTACTCGTTGCTCACAATTGAGGGAATTTTGAAAGGTTAGGCCAATATTAGCATTGCTTTTAAAACAAAGTATCAGTTCTGTAATTAATTTTTAATACTCGTTATTGGTACTGCACAAAAACAAAAAAGTCGAATAAATTTTTATCTAGGGTTGCTTTTGAAGCAGTTTTTTTCAGCATGTACAGTTTGTAAAATGACCTCCTCTTAGTTAAAAGTTGATGTCCAGGGAGGTCGTGGGGTTGTTGTTATTAACATCATCGGTCGGTTACGTAGTGCACCACTGCGCGGAAGGGCATGGGGACCCAGCAAAGACTCGGTTACAGAACCACGACATGATCTGTGTGGAAAACAAGACTTGCTTACCTTTTCTGCTCTATTCAACCACAGGATCTGGCCTGCTCTAAACATTGGGCACTGGTTAGCTAGTATTTGGCGCAGACTTAAATTTTGGGATGTAAAGATAAAAGTTTGTCCATGAACGATGGTGCTTTTTTTATTAGTAACTTTTAAAACATATTTGAGTTACATTTGAATATTTTTCCATCATTACTGATAAAAGTATTGATTAATTGTTGGCTAGCCTTGTTCTTTTGAAACAAAGTACTTTATATTATTTAATGGCATAATTTGTGTGCAATAATAGCTTTGTGCTTCACATGAATATGTTCAAGTGCACTTTTTGATAGAATAGACAATGTTAGAATTTCAGTTTTGCATGATAAAATCATCAAAAAACTACTCTTTACCTGTAGCTTGCTTTTTAAGTGTATTTAGTTTTTGTTATTCATGTACTAACTACATAATTCACTTTAGGTGATGATTTTAATGTAGCAATGATTATTTTGCAGATGTGTTTGTGCCATGTCCTGACAACTTGCTGGTTAATTTGTCAGAATGTGTTGAACTGGTGAAAGATCTTTTGGCTCAACTGCCAGCTATGTTTGCTGGCTCACATGACAGCAAATCAGCATTGGGAGCAGCTCTGCAAGCAGCATATAAATTAATGGTACAGTACTAGTAATATTGATAGTCTGTGCTTTCAAAACATTCTTATTCTTTACTTTTTGATGATTATTTTTTTGTAGTTTGAATGTTAAACATAAGTATTTATGGGATAGTATCAAGTCACAAAAATGTGTGAGAAAAAAATTGTTTCAATAAAATAATGTTGCTACAGTGACCAAATTTGCGGTAGTTGTAGAACTTCAGTCAATTGAACATAATTTAGATGCTAAGTGTTTCATCTTAAATACTGTAGCCTAGCCCCTACCAGTAATAACACTTTAACTAAGAATTTGTTATGTTGCTGGTAATTATTTAATAATTTTTACTTATTATGCTTAGGCATTTAAGGTATTTATGTTTAAGCGTAAATATTAATTAATAATTTATTTTTGTTAGGTTATACTTAAAGTTGAAAATTATTATTTTTTCATTTGCTCGGTTAGTTAAAGTTAACATGTATATTAATTATTTTTTTTTTACATTTTCAAAGCATCTTCTGGTTTACTGTATTGTAAAATTCTATAAGCATAAAGAAAGAAAGAGAGACATTGGTCAGACATGAGTGAGACAGTCTGTCTCAGGTAAGGTATTTTCACGTCTCAAGTTAGTGCTTTGCTGGGAAAATCCAGCAGGTAGGCGCACCAATAGACCAGAATGTTCGCTGGGCACTGTCACGCCAGCAGTGAATTTTTCTATATGTAATGTACCTGGTTCTGTATTGCGATTGGTCGGTTGACACACAGATTTGCTTCCCTTTGTTTTCACCTTTGTAAGGGGAGACAACTTTATTGAACAACTAGTTGTCGTTATATTGTCGCCGCGTGCAGCCTTGTCGACTGCAACTTGGCCGAATTTGATGTTAAGAGTGACAGAAAAATATCACGCCTACTGGTCAGGGTCAAAACGAGTTCTTAACTTTTTTTTTTATCCTTTTGGACTTTTACAACTAGAAATTTGATGCCATGCATTGGCATTGGACCAGGATGACTGTGGTCAGCCCCCCGGACATGAGCTCGGAATCGCATACCTTAGTTAAAAAAAATAAACTAAGGGACTTTAATTTATTTTATAATCGAACAACGTATTACAGTGAATATGTGTGGAAACTCAGCTGGACATGCAAGTTGTGATAAGCATTTTGTTTTTGAAAAAAAAAAGATTAATCAAAAATTCTTTTATTTTAAAATTTTATTAGAAAAACTGCTACATTTAATGAATATTTCATCCTAACTTTAATAAAAAAGACGAACCTGCAAAATAATTTTCAAAGTCTTTGTTTATTAACATCATAAACTTGTTGCTATTGCCGGATCAATCTGGAATGTAATAATACTTTCTTTGTTATCTACATTTAAAATGTTGTTCAGCCTCAAATTCAAAAATGTATATCAGCCTTGAGGAGCACTGAAGACGATGAGTCATGTAGAGATTTTCAACTTATTTTGTCGTGATGAAACTGCAGCATAAGTTTGTTGGTGCAATTCAGACTCATCCGTATAACGTAGTGATTTTGTCATCAATTCTCATATTACATCGGTTATGCAAACGTACCTAGTATTTATGTTAGTAGAAATATTGTTCAAAGTGTTTTAATGGATTGACAACTTTAATGCATTATTACACAATTTCAAAGAAACCATGAACTTTCAGCTTGTTTACTTCTATGATGTCTGCGACCATATGGAATTTTTGTTTACTGCAACTAACCTTACCAGAATCAAACAGTAGTACTATGATTAATACAGTGTGAGTGCCATAAAAATACAATTAAGTTTGCAAACAATGCAACAAAAGAATTGTGTTTCTTTTCACGTATTCATTAACATACTTTGCAATCTTGAGTAGCAACAAAAAATCTGTCAGTATATTATTGCCCCACAACTGGAAGTTCTTAAATCTGTGTAGAAGAAGTGTAACGTGACAAAATGTTTCAATATTGCTCCATTGACATTATCATAAGTGATGTATGATTTCTCACATTATTGTACCGAAAAAATATTTTTTTTTTCAATTTTTTTTTACCAATGTACTTATTTATTTTATTCTTTATTTGACATTAATTTATTTATTAGTCTTCAAATTTTATTTTCCAAACAAACTACAGACTGTATTTATCTTTTGGCATGTTTGAAATACAAGCAACTGACCAGTCGTAACAATCAAAAATTTGGATATACACCTCCATTTTTTTGTCCTGTAAAGTATGTTATAAACATAATGCATTGTACTTACAAACTGAACAACATACAATCAATAGTGATGTACCCCTAGGGAAATAAATTTAAATAAACAGAAATTTCAGGTCACAAGAAAAATTATAACATAAATGTTTTAAAAAAAAGTATTTTTATTAGATTACTAGTAGTTATACATTAATACTGAACTGGGTCATAGGAATAAAAAGCAATGTGTGTAGTTTTGAAGGGATTTGTGAGTACTGAGTTTTAAAGTTAGTCTATTATTTAACCAAAATTTTACTTGACACAATTAAATAAAGTTAAAGTTAATTTTTAGTGGCTCTTGCAGGTTTAAAACTGTTTGCTCCGGCTAGAACTAACCATCAGTGCCGTTGTACCTCGGCGAAGGTGTGCCTGACCCCGCCAACGCTTTCTCAATCCTCTCCTTTCCCCACTAGCCTTTGGCTCTTCATGGTGAGACAGGCCTTTGGGACCCGACGGCCACCAAGGCTCATAAGTCGGAACCCCTCGGAAAGGTTTCAACCGTTTGCTGTTGCCCGTCCACCATTTCTGGTACCCATTCGGACAACTGAGGATACCTGAGCAGGGTTATGCCCGGCAGAGTCCTCCTTGGTAACACCACCGGTGCCAAGTGGAGGCAGTTAAGTCCGTTCGTGGTTCGATGCTTGGCGGAGTCATCTCGACCCGACGCCCGAGGGCAGAAGCATCTGTCTCGCCCTTGCTCCTGTTATTTTAAACCTCAAGGAGTGTGCTCCGTCGGCAGTGTTTTGCAGTTTCCTAGCTCGCTTCCCTGGTTTGAGGACTGTCGCCAGCTGCCCTTGCAACACAGTCCGCTGTGTTGCACTTACTTTTGCGACAGATTCCTTGCAGGCGGTTTGCACTTTGTGGCGATGGTTGTGGCATAGGCCCCTCATAACAGCATGTTTATTCTATTGACCTTGCTACTGTAACATGTAGAATGCTATTAACTTTTCAATTTCTGTGGTGGGCCCCTTGCTGTTTTATACATGTTTACTGACATGCCTGCCATCGTCATGTTTTGAGTAGGTACGTAGGTATTATTGTGTGTGGTCCCTCTCCTTGCTGGGAGATTTGTAGCGTATGTACAAAGGTACTATCTGAAACTTGTCAGAAGGTAGTTTATGTATGTTTTGAATTTTACAGGCTCCAACGGGCGGTCGAATTACAGTATTCCAGTCGTGTTTGCCGAATGTTGGTCCAGGAGCTCTGTCTGTTCGTGAAGATCCAAGTTTACGTGCAGGCAAGGAAGCCCACCATCTTAATCCAGCTACTGACTTCTACAAGAGACTGGCCTTGGACTGTTCCGGGCAACAGATAGCTGTTGATCTGTTCTTAGTCAACAGCCAGTATGCTGACCTAGCGACTTTATGTAAGTTCACCTTAGTAACGGTAGTTGTTTATAGAAGAAATGCTTGTTAGTTAATGTTGGTTTTAATTAGCAGTAATACATTTTCTCTTATTTTCAGTTCCGTTTCGTCAATCAGACTTAAATTAATTAATTTGACAGAGTTTTAGAGAGTTTGTTTGTTATATAGGCTAAATTATTCACATATCAGGCTGAATTTATCCCTATACTCAGGATAGCCAGTCTGAGAACATTCATTGATTAGTAGTTACAGTAGAACCCTGTTATAATGTTTTTCAAGGGAGCACAAGAAAAAAACATTATAAGCAGGAAAACGTTATAAGCAGGAAATCTCAATTTAGCACTTAACAATGTTAGAGCTTTGTACCAATGGACTCACCAAGCTATGTCAACAACTTTAATGTTAAAACCAAAGATAGTATACTTGATACATGAATTTTCTGAAACAAGCCAACAATTTTTCAACTTCGTCTTGTTCCCTGGTTAAATTTTTTTTGTCTTTAAAGATACACCGCCACATTTTTTGTAAAATTGTCTCACGATTCATGATGACAATATTAAGAGTGAGAACGTATACTCCTTCGCCACCTGAAAATGTTTAATTTTGGTATTCCTACGTATGAATGAAAAAAAAAATTATTTGTAAGCGTTAGCAAACACTTTTAGTTATGCCCTTGCTCAATTGGCAACTTAAATATTGTAGGACTATGTACGTGTATCTGAATACCCACTGGAATGGCAAGGATGAGAAGAGTTGACTAAGGGTGCCAACTGACACGTAACTATGAACATTGTGTACCTTCAGTATATTCCATAAAATTGTATTTTTACAAACTTCATGTATTGTATTTCAGTGATTGTAAACATAAACATACATAAAGGAAACTTTTTTATCGTGAGTGTTGGAATAATTTGGTTTTAAAACATTTTTTCCCCATTTATTGAATGTTAGCAATCAAACATTATAAGCAGGAATCACACTATTTATGAACGTTATATGCAGGAAATAAATACATTGTCCTTATGGTGGAAATATTGGGACTTTAAAAATATGACATTATAAGCAGGAAAACATTATATGCAGGAACATTATAACAGGGTTCTACTGTATTTGTTTACATAATATATCAACTTCGTGAAGAAAACATTCAGAAAACAATTTCGTAGATTAATAGTTATTTATTTATGTATACTATCAACTTTGTGAAGAAACTATTATATATCATTAAATCTTGATTTCATATTTTTAACCATTCCCCACAACATACAGTGGTCTGTTGTTATAATTCTACTTGGAATTAAATTCACTATCATCACCAAAATTACTAGTTTTATTACTAGAGACAGGTGTTTTCGGTGAAAAAATTTGCACAATTTCGTTACTTTTTACGAGATGATTTCGGTATATTTTTCGTTATTTTATCAGTAGTTTCGTCAAAAATTTAGTTGATTTTAAAACTGCAATTTGAGGTTTATAAATATGTTCTACGTGAATGTGTTTAATATGTCATTTAAGAGTATAACTACACAGTTTGTCTGCATTGTTCAGGTTTCAAAAAATGCATATATTTACTAGGCCTAAACATGTTACAAAGCACAGT
The DNA here is from genome assembly GCF_032445375.1 of Bacillus rossius redtenbacheri. Taxonomy (NCBI): domain Eukaryota; kingdom Metazoa; phylum Arthropoda; class Insecta; order Phasmatodea; family Bacillidae; genus Bacillus; species Bacillus rossius. The sequence goes on from NC_086331.1 coordinate 115,808,744, forward strand.
ACTGGAAACTGTTTTAAAAAATTTAATGACAAAAAAAAAAAGCTCAAGTCCTAACCTATAAACAAATAAGTTACGTCTATTTTTACCTGTGGCTAGGTTATATAATCTTTTTCCAATAAGTGCTGTAAAAAACACGACTCGCAGCTATATTAATATTTCAAGAGTAGGTAGGCCTAACAAAATTTATTATCGTAACGTTCTGTTTATCTGCTTAAGAATGCACAAAACTGTTAAAATATTGTACGCTTTAGCACCTACCTGAAATGTACTTGTGCATCCATTGACGAAGTTTCGGGTCATCCAGTTTTTCAATCGGGATGTTCGCTTCGATAAAAGCTTGAGTTGTTGACATAATGAACTCATTCTTGTCAAATTTTGCTTTTTTTGCCGTCAACAAGGGTGATTCCAGCGAAACTTGCCTTTTTGCACGGGATTGTTGACTTTCCTTGTTTTTGTTACGTGAGGCACTGTTTTTTATGTGTTTCAAGCACGTGTCTTTCCGTTGCCACTCTATTCTAACGTTGCAGTACTTGCACATGAGAATTTTTTGCACTTCGTCAAAGACATCGAATCCTTAGCTCGCAAACTCCGCCGCCCTGTCAAATACTGTCACAACCATTTTAAAATCAACATTTTACTAAAAGAAACAGAGCAAAAACGTTTGATTACATCCACGCCATTTTAACAAACTGTGGCGAGTGGCAACTCAGCGAGGTGATAGCGCGACACGAATACGACTTCCTAGACTATCGAAAGTCGTTAACAATCAAATATAATCGACTGCTGGTATCAAGTCATCAAAATACGGACGTTTAGCTATTTTCAGTGTATTTTTTCTTAATTTTTTTCGTGATTTCTCCAAGTAATTGATAATTTCGCGTTTTTAAGTTTATGTATATTAATTTCGTTAATATTTCACAATTTCGTGCATCGCGAAAAACACCTGTATCTATTTATTACTATGTAACAGATAATATAGAAATTGGAAACATACACACAACACTAACATAATTACTCTACATTTCATTACTATAAATTAACATCAACAAAACACTAGCATTGGTACATAGAATTGTAAAGATTGCATCTTATACATTAATAAAATATGTGTAATTCCTTTCCAATTAGAGGTATTTCAGTCTTAAAAATGCTATATCAGTTTTTAGGTCGAACACTATTAATGACAAACATCTGTGGGGGAAATATTGTCTTGCACAAGATTAAAAAATCATCTTTAAAAGTTAATTATTCTATAAATAAGTGTTATGACTTCTGTTTTTGCCATTGGATAAGCTCTCTCTGTATTACTTTCGCTTCTCTTACTCTGGACTACCAAAATTATCCAATGTCTACCAAACATAACGTCAATACAGTTGTTTTTAATGTTTTATATCTTATATGCAATTTTGCAAATCATTATTGTTGAAGTTTATCCAAATTTTCTATTTTACATAAAAGTTAATTGAAGTAGTCATAATATGGCTTTGAAATGACAGAAATGCTAGATCAAGAAATTTCAGACTATCACATACTAAGACTAGCATTCACTGAAATTACACTTACAAATTAGACCTAGGCAAATGTGTCTACTGATACAATATTAAGCTCCTAGCCACTAGAGACTCAATCACAATATTTATAATGCAACAAATATACCTTATTTTAGCTGCATCGCTGATAGTCAATGTTAATCAGCGATTATGTCTACAGAGCCTCTCTTTTGTCAAACTTATTGTTACCAAAATTTAAAATCAAAACATTGTTACTGAGCAAATTTAAACATAACAAATGTCAATCTTATATTACTCAAATTTAAACAATATATGTTCAACTTTCAATTTATAGTGTCTGCAAGTCCATTATGTGCTTATTCCTTAGCAGTCAAAACAATAACACATTTTTTTTCCACAGCAGCTATGTGATACCTGGAGAAATAATGCAAGGAGAACACCAGTCTCTGTATGCACGAACCGGTCTTCATTTCCTTAATAGTATCAAAATGTTTTTTACGGTTACAGGATGTCAGTGGCCATGATTAAGACATGCTCTTATATTGTATAAGCCCCAGATGGGTATCCTTGATTCAGAGTCTTGTTTAATTTTGGAGGATCCTTCATGCATAATGGTGCCATGTCAAATTATTATACCTGTGTTTATAGTTCGGCTGTGTTGTGCTTACTTATTTTGGGACTGCAGAACAATTGCATTGTCAGGTATTATCATTAAAATTGAATTTTTCAGTGGGAATTTCACGCTTCTCAGGCGGCTGCATTTATCACTTTCCACTGTTCAAAGCTTCTAATGCTCCACAAAATGAAAGTTTTCATAGGACACTGAAGCGATATTTGACCAGGAAAATTGGGTTTGAAGCAGTGATGAGAATTCGCTGCAGTAGGTAAGTTCATGTCCAGTTTCCTTCAAGTATTATTTAGTGCTGGAATTGTTTTTGATTAGGATGTTCAGAACTCTTGTAACACTTTTATGTTGCATTTACCACATACATAGATTACTGTACCTTTTATAAAATAAGTTTTCTTATTGTAAACATGAAACACTGTTAAAATTTATAATTTTGAAGTGACTTGACTTGCATGATAAAGAAAAATTATATTACAACATTTGCACAATTAGCTATCAAATTCTAATATTTATATTATTTGTGATGTAAAAAGTAGAACCACTAAGTAGATCACAGAACTGAAACTTTTTAGTATTAAGTTCCAACACTATTGACTACATATTTCAAGATTTAGTTGGAATTTCTTTATGAGAAACTTGTTTCACTTTGAGTGTCAACATTCTTGAAAATTTAGAAATTTCCACTCTTTAGTAAAGTTCTCTTATAAATGCTGACACTATTCCTGCCTGCTAGGATCTATGTTGTGCATTTGAGGCCCAGAAGTTAGGGAGCAATAAGAGCCAGTGTGGCATAGGTCATCTCTACACAGAAGACATAACCGGCATAACTTCATTGGACTTCATGTAACTATGGGGTTTCAAATTTCAAGTGGAGACCTCACAATTTTATTTTGCACAACAGCCCAATAGTATTTGCACATTCTACATTATCAATTCATATTTTATAAAACCACTTTGTAAATACCAATTTCATCCCTTTTTACCACTTGCATGAATATATGTTAATAAGTAGTAAAAACAACACACATTGATGAACGATTATCTTATGATTATCCAAAGTCTTTTAAAAATGAGACCATACAGAAAACTTTTGTTAGTTTTTCATACTGGTGGATTTAAAATGCTTTGCACGTTTTTGCATTATTTAGATAAGTAGGCCTTTTAAAGCAAGTTATATTTACTGGAATTCGTTGAATTACAAAAATAACAGTTTTAAGTTTCAAGGGATATTTTGATTTTCCTGAAGTCCATACCGACAGTTGTTTTAACTTGTGATCTTATGATATTCTTTAAACAAAATAGCTTATTTTCTTGTGTTGCCTACGAGAAAGTATCTTTTGTTAGATCTTCAGTGAAAAAATGTTCTTTAATTGTACGTGTTTAGTATAATTTGCTGTCACTAGGTAGCAGTAGATCTTTTAACAGTAAATTCATAAAAGACATTTTGTAGAGGCAAAGTTGTTCGTAATAACCTTGAGTGTGTTTTAATTTGTTGTAGTTAATAATGTAACAGTTTGGCAAAATCCAGCCATCATAAGTTACTGTGATTTATTGATAATAATAGGGAAATTAAATACTCAACCCTTTGCATTAATTTATTGAAACTAATATATTTTTGAGGTATTTAAAAACTGTTTTTCCCAATTTTTTTTTTCAAATACTAAAGTTCAATTATTTTTTTAATCAAATTTTATTAAAACAATTATTTGTAATGTTTCAAAGGGTATCAAACTAATACTGTTATTTCTCCCACAGAGGTTTATCAATTCATACATTTCACGGAAACTTCTTCGTACGGTCTACAGATTTGCTTTCTTTGCCAAATGTCAACCCTGATGCAGGCTTTGGAATGCAAATTGCAATTGAAGATAGCTTGACTGATCTCCAGACAGTGTGTTTTCAAGCAGCAGTTCTTTATACATCAAGTAAAGGTAATAATGAAAATAAATATCTAGATGTTAGGCATATACAAAATATTTGTTGTATGTGTTTGTGTATGTGTGCGTGCTCATGGTTCCTTTTTTTTTTTTTCTGATAATGGTTTTATGAATTCACTCCAGGCAAATGCATGGGATGGTTCATTGCCAAAAGCTATCGCCAATTATTATTTCCCTTGATCTGTGTTGGTTTTTATCTTCATCTTTAATAATCTGTGTCAGCAAGACATAAAACCATAAACCAAAAATGTATCTTTTACATGATCAGATTAATTTAGAATGTTTGTCAAAGATTGAAATTCATTTCCTAATGAAAATATTTTCATTACTGTTAATCATAAACTTTGGATCAACAAACTTGAAAATATTGCTCGTAGCTATCTGTGTAGTTGTACATGGTTATGGAGGAAATAAACACTAATACAGTGAAAGGTCTTTAATTGGGCATGTTTGGGATCACAGCCATGCCAGATTAGTGATTTTGCCGTATTATTGAATGTCAACGTACCCTTAATGGGTACACCTAATAAACATTAATACAGAGTACAATGGTATTTAAAATAAGTTGTAATAAACTTCTCTCTGGAAAAAATAAATGCAGGTGGGTGTTGGTATTCAAAAAATCATTACGGAAACGCACCCGTGAAATGTTACATGTGAAATGTCTCCTGCTAGAAAATAGGAAATTTTTTACTTAAATGAAAACTGACAGTAACTATAAACTTTGAGAGAACCAAAAAACAGCAGCAGTTCAGTGATGTGACCTGATGGCCAAGGTCAACAGCCAGGATCCACAAGAAAATTATGGTTGTGAGCGGCTTAATTTACGCCCGAATTGCAGAATGTGCCTTACTATAGAAAGCTAGATTAAAGACTTCACTATACAGTTTTCATTTCTGTTGTACAGGAGCGTACGCAAAATGTCATTTTGGGGGGAGATATAACCACTTAGCCTACTGTTTGCTTTCAAATTTTTTTTCATTTTGTTGAAAGGGATGGTAAGGGTTTTTTTTATTTGGGGGGTGGATCTGTCCCTCTTATACTCCCCCACCCCCTTGTATACTCCCCTGTTTTTGATGTTTGTTGTTTTTGTTGTTGTTGTTGTTGTTGTTGTTGTTGTTGTTGTTGTTGTTGTTGTTAGTGATGGGTCATTTCCTGTTTTTTCCCGGTTCTCGGTTCGGTACCGGTTCTTAATAATCGGTTCTCGGTTCTGACTTAAACAATAAAATAAATATTACTCACACATTATTTATGAGGTGTTTTAAGTAATAAACTATTTATTGTTTTGGCAACAAAATTAGCACTGTTTCAAGCTACAGTAAACACACCAACCTATTCAAAATGTAATATGTATTAATATAAAGTTTGAAATAATATAGAGAACACTTAGTAAAACTAAAATTTACTATATCAATCTAGTAATTACCTCAAGAAATCTACATACACCCCTCTTTTAAACATAGGAATAACAAGAAAATGTTACAATAATAGAAATAAATACAATGATGGTGAACTTTCAAAAAATTAAACTATTAAATTGTCCATCAAACTTATTGCCTACATTGAATTCAGTTTAATTGCACAGTCAACAGTAAACTACTGCCACACTTCTGATGCCATTTCTTACACAATTTGCTCTATTTGGCCAGAATAATTATACTTTAGAAGTGTCAACAAGCATTTTGTTTGACCAGCCAATAGTTAAATACATCTACACATCCATACACCACTTTACTAAAAAAAAAATAAAAAAAAAAAAAAAACTTCCCCCTTCAAAACAATCCTGTTTACCTAAAAGAGAAAGTTACTAGCCATTAGCCCATTACACTAGATGGCTGCAGATGCAGTGAACTTACAGTCCAAAGCACTGCACAAAAAGCATAAAATTTTACAATGCCGAAAATTATTACAGAAAATTTTAAATCAGTCATTAATTAAATTATATATTAAACAAATATTCTGTGGAATTTTGCACTTTTAATTCTTTATACACCAGTCACCCTTACTTCCGTGTCAACGACTTAATTAACTACCTATTTTTAAAAACAAATTGAAACAAACATGGCGTCTTTCTGTTCTCACATCTCTGCTGAGGCACATTATAGAGTTGCACACATCTATGAACCACATATATCTATGGCACCTTCAACTGTTATATTTTGATTGTATAACGTACTTTGTTTACAAATGTGACGAGAACATTAAATATTTTCACATGTAATTTATTTTATAGCTAGAGATGAATATTATTCCACGGAAGTCCAAAAAAATAATTCACATGTGAATTGACGTGAGTTGAGCCATTTCATGCTGCATTTAAGTTGTAGTGAAGGACTATTTTTTTAAAGAGTTTTGTTATACTGCCGGTACCGGCAATGACATTTTAGCTGCGGTTCTCGGCGCTGGTTAAAATGCTGAGAACCGTAGGAACCGAGAACCGAGAACCGGTACCGACCCATCTCTAGTTGTTGTTGTTGTTGTTGTTGTTGTTGTTACAATTCAATACACCACATTGAAAAATTTAAATTGTGTAAATGTTATATGCATGAAATATTATGCTGAAAGAAATCAACTTTTCTTTAGTTTGAATTGAATTCAAAGCATATATTACTAAATTGGAATGGAATCAAAGTTCAAATAATTTTTTTCAAATTTTTGAAATTTACAGGTTCACAATTTAATAGGCTAATGCTAATTATGAAATCTCTTTAACAATACATCCCACATAAGATACTAAAGTAATTTAATTCCTGACATATTGTAACCATAACATACCCTGAAAATAAATTGCAATTTCAAAATGAAAATACGTTCAAAGAATGTTTGTTTGCATGTGTTCTTGAACAATTGGAAGTTCCATAATTTTTTTCTCTCCATTGTATTTAAATACCAATATTTGTTATGTATGTATGTATGCATGCATGCATGCATGCATAACCTATGCATTATAATAGGTCATTACTTTTCCTTGCCATTTATGCCTAAATTTTTGTTAACTGTAATGTAATTCAAAGATCTTAAGGTGCCCGCCTAGCTAGTTCATAACATGCAATTATAACCCGAGAAAAATGCATATTTCTATAATTTTGTAGGTGCACTGACCTAGACTATTTATACATCAATGTTGCGAATTTTGCACCGTTATAGTAAATAGTTGTTAAAACATTGAGCCCTTTCAACATGATATGTAAAGTGATAAAATGCGGCATTTAGCGAGGATACAAAATATTGCACTTAGATTGAGGCAAATACAAAAGGAGACTGAAAAAATATTTTTATTTCAAGCCATAAATAACATTAAAAAGCCATGCACTACAATTATGTAGGTTCTTGATGTACATGTGGACTGTAGAACCTTTAACCTTGAACCAATATGCACATACTCATCCTGTATGCAGGGTAAAATGCCCGATTTAAAATAAATAAACAAATCCAATAAATGCATATTTACATGAGTTAGTCATTTGACAAAAAAACATATCCCAAAGTATCTAACTACAACACAGCTTTGGTAGCTTGGTAGCAGCATTCACGTGACTAGTTTTAGAGGTCTTCGGGTAGTGGATTTTTAAGCCGGGTCGGGTCGGATAATTGCACAAAAAATTCGGGGTCGGGTCGGGTCGGGTCGGGTATTGTCTTTCTAACATACCTGATGAAACTGGAAATTGTTATTGCAAAATGATTTTACTGTATCTTAAATACACTTTAAAAAATTAATAAATATAAGTTAAAACATTACATCAAATTACAAAATAAGCATTGCTCAACATGATTTTTTTTGCAATTCAAATAAAAAACAACCCTATCAAACAGTTTTTACTTAGCCTAATTTTTGATTTTGATGCAAATAAACCCAGTTCTTCTACATGTTCTGCTGACAGCCGTTCCCGCCTGTTAGCACTTGAGAACACACGCTCACTGGATACTTCTGTGGCAGGTATTCCCAAATAATGATTTGCTGTTTTGGCGATGCTTGGAAAACGGCTTATTGTAGTTAAAATGTTAAAACATTATTTTAGAATTTAAAAACGTGTTCAAATCAGCATTACAGTAAAACCTCGCTCGTACGGCCCCCGGTTCGTACGTACACCTCGGTCGTACGTACAGATTTTCGAGAAAAAAAAAAAATTTGAATATGAAAATTTGTAAGAACGTTAAAGTTAGGTAATTAAAATACAGTCCCATCCTGCAGCGTTCAGAACAAATACGGGCTACTTTAGACATACGCATTGCGCCACACTAAAAATTTTAAAAATTAAAAAAAAAGGGGGTGGCAAATTGATGTAAATTACCGTCAATAGCGCACCGTGCGCGGAGAAAGGTCATTGTACTCGATCAGCTGTTGCTATGGCGCGGCATGGCTGCCGGCTGGCTCTCTCTGTTCTCTGAGCTGCGCATGCGCAGTACGCTCCGCCCAGACTCGTGACCTTCCATCAGCAGCCAGCCAATAGATGCGAGCTTAGCGGAAAAAAATATAAGCTCCACCTCCCGTGTACCAGTTATGTCCAGTTCTAATACCAGTTTATTGGTATACGCACCAGTTTTCTCGCTGCCATGACATGTTCAAGTTTACGTTCATCTTTATGTCTTGATACCAATAATTAATTATTTACGATCCCCAGAAATAAATGGTTAGTATAAAAAATATGCGTCAACTGTACAATACTTCCGAAATTTTAAAATATGTATAAAACAGTTACCAAGACTCCGCTCATTTTATCTTGTGAAGTTTATGTCTCGTACCAGTATTTTTCGGCTAAGTTGTGACATAAAAACGGTATCAGACAAGCAGCCATGTAATATTCCAGACATTCCTGTTACGTTTATACATTCGTGAGTTTACGTTTTTCCCTCGTGCATTTTAGATTGTCTGCTGCTATAATTACTAGGACTTTTACACGCCTAGACTTAAATTATTACATGTTTAGAAATAAAAACAACTTTCCATGTTATAAAATATGTATATTTTGCGATTTAAAATGTTCATTGCCAACTATAAACGTTATGTTTTTCATGATGTTTTTAGGCCTACTAGCTAATTTTATCTAGACTTAAAAGTACCCACGGTATTTTTTTTTTTTTATTTGAGCAAATATATTGTGTGTTCAGCATAATATATAGACACGGCAGGTCATTTCCCGTGGCAGCAGGACACGGCAACGGCAAGTTAACCAAGATTTTTTTTTTTTCTTTATTAGACGTCCGACCCAAAAATTTTCGGGTATAAAAAGTGCCCAACCCGAGCCACGGGTAATTTAACTACCCGAAAAATACCCGGAAAGATGGGTACCCGCCGACCTCTAGCTAGTTTTTATATTTCAATCTAGATATAAGCTCAAATAATGCTTGAACTATTCTTTTTATATGTAAACATCTTAGCTCTCGGTATATTGCATTTGGTAGGAGTAATTTCGTGAAAATGGAACGGAAGTCGATGAACGGAAATGTGACAAAAAGATTGCGGACCCATGTGTAGCAACATAAACCCATATATAGTCACTTTTGTGAACATTAGGGGACACACCAAACGTATTGGTGTTTCAAATGAACCTTTATGAAAGTGAAACTACCCTGGAAAATCTTTGGTAAACTAAAATAGTCATAGTAAAAAGTACTGTCAAGTTTTAAAATACCTAAGATGACTGGTATTACAATTATTATCCTTGTAATATAAATACACTCATCACTTGCTCACTCACTGACTCTGTAACACTGTATAGATTCTGTTTTCATGCGCTTACAATTTAACATTCTCATCGCTTTTTGCTAACCTGTTCCTCCTAGCATTGCTGCCAAGTCCGTGGCGCAAAGATAATATGCATGGGGGCATAGCATTATATTTTGACAAGGCCGAAGGTTTCAGCATTGATAAACTAGCAAGCAGTGTTATAGTTTGCCACGTTTTGGCCCCTGACGAGTCTCAGTGTTAAATGTAGTATATTTGTTGCAACAAAAGATGGATAATTAAGCCAATAGAAAGTTTTACTTCAATGCCTACATCTTTGTGTTAGGTGAGCCATTTTCCTGTACATTATTGGTAAGTTAAATATCGAGTTAATTTGTATGATTCTGTGTGTGAATTGATTTGTATGATACTGTGTGTTAGTTGATTTATATAATTCTGTGTGTGAATGATTGTGTGTTTGATAATTATGAATCGTATGTACATTTTTTGTATCTTCTTTTTCTTTCTAGGTTAAGATGCTTTTGATCATCACTTATGTATGCCTATTATCTTTCCATATATTGTGCTGGGGATCTTTAAGGTTTCACAGTGATATTAGAAATGAACAGAAACAAGGTGTGATTCCGTCTGAATATAATTACGTCAAATTTATTAAAGGAAAATTTATAACAGGTATTAAAAAATATAAACATACAATATCAATTATGTACTTAAACAGATCTCAGGTATATTCAGAAAAAAAAAATATGGGCCGACCCAAAATTAAATTATAAAAAGGTTTCATTTAAAAAAATACATAAACCAACAAAAAAATACAAATATATTTAAACCATCCCAGTATATATATTTAAAGTCGAGAAATGATGTTTATCTGATGAACTTCGTCTGACGGCGTAATTTAAGAAAGTTCAGAAAAAGGTTAAAAGATACAGAAGCACCGGAGGTCGGGGCTTCGTTTCCCGGAGATCCATCGGGAAAATGATGCCAGGGCACCTATGTGTTGTAGAGGAAGGGTGATGAAAATGCCAATTCGGCGGCTGGCTCTCGGACCCTGTCTGAAACAGTCCGAATCAAAACTGATCAGAACTTGTACACAGACAGTATAAACTGGGCAGAGAATGCCCGCAAAAGTTAAGGGGAGGTTGGGGAATGTCGCGGATCATAACTCACCAGACAGGGAAGTTGGCTTCTATTTTCTGATGCGTCGCCAGTCAGGAATTGGAAACCGCAAATACGCGGCTGGCGCGGACGTTTCTACCATTTCAAAAGAAATTATTTAAAAGAAAACTAACTATTACTTTTTGTACTATGCAGACGGACTAAACTACTTAAAGCAGATTACAGGGATAGCATCCCTTATTTAAGCGACTACATTGTCGGTTGCAGCCGGATGGAAGTATGTCTCGTCAATCTGCAGATAATCACAAACGATCCGTCTGCAGTCGTGACGCGAAGTGTCTCGCGAAGAACCGCGTCTCGTAATTAAAAGTAAATGTTCAATCAAAAGTGGAGGGGGGGACTGGGATGTCCGGACCGAAAGGTTCCAAAGTTCCCCGAGTGGTGATCATAAAAAACTCTGACTTTGATGTCTTGAAGTTGGTAGCACTGGTCGACTTTAGCGCTACCTGTTGAGGGGTGTCTGAAATAAAAAAGAATCGACTCGCCCAAGCCGTCCTGCTAAAACCAGGGGCTAAAGGGGCAGTCAGGTGCTGCACTCTGGCGGCCTACAGGGGAAGTTAGCTGGGAGGTTAGTAAGTTTGTCACCAGATGTTGCGGTGGTCAGCTCCACGGGCTCGCCACAAGAGAAGTTACTATGTCTGCCGCTAGATGTTGTGTGTGGTACATCTTTGCACACACATTTTTTATGCCAGCCGTCCTTGGAGGCGGTCGCTGCCTGGCGGGGTTTACGACCGGTCACTGCTCTTAGGCAAATTCTTAGAATCCAGGGGGGAGGAGGGTGGACAAAAAATGCAACGATGCTGGGAACGAGGGTCCATGACATGACTTCCGAGGAGTGAACCTAAGACGTATTCGTGACGGTAAAGGCTATAGTCAGCTCGTCTCTGAGATATGGTAACAACTCGTCCAGAGCTGTTGTATGCAGTTTTAGTCATGAAGGAAAGTAATGTTACAGACCCGGGACGTGCCTGTAAGCGAGGGAAATGTCGAACGGGCTACCAACGAAGTCTTAGATTTGCAAAAGATCAGATAAGTCTCTGGGAAAGGTGCTTCAGTCTACAGGCACAAATTTTAACTAAGGAGAGTACACCAGCCTAACAAAGAGTAAATCACCCAAAGTAACCAAATTATAAAGAAAAATAAAATTTCCAAAAATAATTTAAAATTATAATAAAATTTAAAAAAAAGTGTCGAAATACCAAATTTCCAGCACAATATATGCCTGCTATCTTCCCTTATGTCATTCTGTGTTTGAATGAGCTTTCCTTAGGTGATTCTGGGTTTGAATGATTTATATGATTAGGTTTTTGATTGTTCTTTCTTTTTAGGTTGGTATAACCATTATATGAAATTAACTATGAAACATATTTTTTATTGTTCAATACATTTTCAACATTTTTTTTCCCTCAGTTATAATGAATGAGGACAAAACAAAGATTCTGCTTCTAGAAAGCGTCGCTTGGCTTATGAAAGACAGGAGAAGTTGCGAGCAAATCAGTCGGTAATTGTGTGCTAAAATTTGTACATTAGATGCAGCCTCTGTCTTAATAATGTACAAAGTGCACTGTTACAAAATCAAAATTAAAATACACTTGCAACAGGAGTGTTCTGAGCTTAATTTATTTCCAGAACCAAGTAATTAGAATGATCAAAATACTTTTAAATTACCCTAGATCTTATAACATCTTAAAATTTTGCATTACATCTGATGCAAAAAAAAAAAGGGTTGTAGAAAAGACTATTTCATTAGATCCTACTGGAAGTTTGTCACAACTCCAAGTTTCCGTTAATTTGTCAAATGACTTACGAAACTGGTACTTAATATTTTATTATTTTTGCTGAAAGTGAATTTAAAACAAAATTAACAACTCCAAATTCTATTTACACCTATCCGCCATTTCTCAAATAGTGGAAAGCTGAAAATTTCTAAGTTTGTAGTTATTTTACTTGAGAGATGAATCACTGATAGTGATTAGGACTAATGTGGATCTTGGCAGCTCTCTGATGACTTGTCCTTTTAAAATTGCATCATTGCCTTCACCCATGTCAAGGCTACTTTCTCTCTTTCTATACTCTCCTTCTCGACCATGTCTTGGGTTGCATGTTCCTCTCAAGATGTCATCTTGTCTCGGCTTTACTGAGAAAAATATATTCTTAGGCATATTTAATGGGCACACAATTGGGTCGGTATTCAAAAATACACATCTCTCTCGCTGACAGCTTGTTTCACTTCACCAAGAATGACTGTTTTCTTGTATAATTGAGGTCGATGTGTATTCTTGCTTGCTCCGAACACTCCTCTTGTGTACAGCCACACGTGTGTAACTTGGCGGAGGCTATCGTTGGCTGTGAGATAATGATACTGGCCAGCCGCTGAGGACTCCTGTAGCCAGCCTTCCTGGTTCCCGTGAACGTCTAGTTCTCAAGAATTATCTTACTACGATGATATCAGCAAAAACCCAGTTAAATTCCCTGGCTTCCCATTCCATACATAAAAGTTTTAAGTATAATAAATTTTGGGGCTTCCCTGAAACACGCTGGGAAAATGCTGCCCCCTTTTAGACTGCCCCTTGAAACAGCAAAATATTAATCTTGCACCGTGTAGTTAAAATTTATTTAACGTATAAATTCATTTCAGCTTTTAACCATTAAAAGAACTGTTTCTTCACAACCAAACAAATTTGCAACCTTGCAAGTCTGGTTCCTTACATCTACGGTATGTAACACTTGAGTATTTTTGGAGTATAAGAATCTACATTGGTCCATGTGACGCATTCAAAAATGGGATTCATATTGGATCGTTCCATGTTTTATATTGCAGTTGTATATTTTTTGCTAGGTAATTTGAAGAAATTTCATAAATTGTTTGACTGCAAAATAAACATCACCTAAATAAAACTGCATTCATTTAGGCAAATGTATACAGGCTGTTCCGAAAATGTTTTGACTTAAATTTAATGGTGTCTGAATGCCAGAACAAGCAATTTTTCTAAAGGATTGTATGTCCGGAAACACAACCCTGGAAACAGTAGAGTGTAAATTTGTACTTGGCATGCATCAGGGCACCACTCCGCTAGCTGAAAGGAGGTGCGATTGCAGTGCAGCACGTTCAAACGCTCCGACAGCAGACGACGGGTCGGTTGCAGAAGTTTACAGTTTGCCATGTGCACTAGCAACCAGCAGTCTGGTGTACTTCGCCCTTCGTGGTATGAAACTCCCAGTTTCAGGCAGTGGATGGTTAAGCAGTATGAATTCAAATTTTCACCGAAATCTTGTTTTTTTTAAAAGCTTCAAACGAATCGCCAGGTGATTTGCTGGCCAGAAAGCAGACTGTAGTCGAACGGAAACAAGTTGGATTATTCATTGCCCAGCTGTCAGTTGTGAAGTAGTGTGGCCTAGTTTAATGTTTATGGGCATCTGATTGCATGTTCCGTTTCTGGGCTGATTTTAACTTGTAATAAAGGATAGTGTGTTTCAAGTGCACTCTAAACAAAACACTGATTTTCAAGTCTGAATGCTGCAGAAGCGTTAATCTTAGTAAGGACAATTTTGGATATAGCAAATATAAATGGTTCTGCAAAATTTTAAGTGATGGTAAAAAAAAATTTCTTGAATAAATTTTTGGATCAATTCAAAATATTTTTTTAGTCACTTTATGATGGAATTTAACAAGTTTGGCAGTACTTTTTAAACAGGTTAACTTAGGTTTTTTGTCAGTCACTATTTTTGGAATCTTTTGGGCTCATAAAAAAAATAAGGGCCTCAGGGCAAAAATAAAATTTTTCTTAAGGAAATATTCCCCCATTACTTTTGATTATATTATAGATAATACTGTAATTCCTATATCATCTTCCATAAAAAATCTGGGTATAATTTTTGACTCTAAATCATATTTCTACTGCATGTAGACCACTTAATTAATAGTTCAAGAAGAACTATAGGTTTAATCAAATATATTGCCTTTTATTCTACTAATCTTGATTACATTCTTTCTCTGTATTTTTCTTTAACTATGTCCAAATTAGAATATTGTTCAATAATTTGGAATTATATCAATTCATCTGATTCTGCTACAATTGAGTCCATTCAAAATAAAATAGTGAAACTTAAAAATTTAAAATATCCTTTCAATCACAGTAAAGTTCCTCTAGTTGATCATGGAGAATTACTTGATTCTCTATTCATTAAAAATTGTTGTAACTCTAAGATTGATGGTAAATATATTCTCAACAACACTTCCACAATTTCTCAGTTGCCTAAAGTCTATCTTTTGTACTCTTTATAATCAAAGTTATATCTCTAGACTAATTTCTAATTATAACAAGTTTGATAATTCTGTTTAACTAAAATGTTTTTAAGTGTCATAGTCTATAGACTGTTTTGTTCTTTGTGATTTGTATTGCTTATTGTATATGTGTATGTATTATTATTTGTTTTATTTTATCTTTTTTTTTTGTCATGCATGCCCTTGCAGCTCTTTGAGTGTTGGTCGGTATGTGACAATCTGTAAATAAGTAAATAAATAAATAAAATAAGTGTTTAATGAACTAAGTAATTTGTCAGTTTTGTATTTTTATCACATTAAAAAAAAATATTTTGTGTTAATGATTTGTGAAAGTTAGGTTTATAGTTTGTACTTTTTTAAAAACACATATTCTGCAGTTTTTTTATTTTTTGGCATTTAGTTAGTTATTTCATACATTGATACCTTATAATGTTAAGTGTGTTTTTAAATGTTTTTTGTAAAAAATTGTTTCCTTAAAAAAAAAAGATTGATTTTGTAGCAATGAAAAAACGTTTATTGTATTGTATTATCTCTTTACAGGTGAACGCAGAATTCGCGTTCATACTTTGTGCTTGCCTATCGGAAACACCCTGAGTGATGTGTTGTATTCAGCAGACCAACAGTGCATTGTTGGCTTGTTAGGAAAGATGGGTAAGTAATATCTTATTTTGTTTGTTTCTAAAAAGGAAGCCAGCAAAGTGGGGGTGTGTGTGTTGGTTTAATTGGACAATTATTCCTGTTAAACACTTCACAGTGATACAGAACATTTATAGCTCAGGTATTTTTTTATGGGTTTAAATATTGATATTTTATTGTTTTAAAATGGCCATTTAACACTGTTTCTTTGGTTTGATGCCTGCTGTCTGATCAGCTCATTAATGTGACCTTAATGCAATGTTAATTGTTGAATTAGTAGAGAATGAGATATACAAAAAAAACAACAAAAATGAGACTTTTATTCTGTGTGTATCTAAGATCGCAACCCACGGCCACACAAAAAAAATGTTTTTATTAGTAAAGTTACGTACATAATTGCACTATATTAAAAATTTTGGAATTAACTTTTTGTTGTACAAAATTGGTGTCTACAGATCCAGAAAGTCTTTAAAAAATAACGAAACTGAAGCACTGGTTATGTAAGTCATGGAAAAGTCCCAAAATAAACATTAACAGACCTAAATTCATGAAACTTTAATTTTCAGCAGCCATTTGCTAACTTGAGTTTTGGTTTTGATGGCTCACTTCATTTTGTCGCACATTAAATATAAATAACTGGCAACTTTCCACTTAAATCATTTAGTGCTGCTAAGTATTATGGATTTTAGATTATTATTACTGATTAGAGTATTTAGACATCCAGTTAGAGAATTATGAAGTGTTATTTATTATAGAAACTGAGAAACTTACTGACACGTCAGAAATATTGTAGTCATCTGCATTTTGTATGATAAATCTGGCTTATGTGGCTGGCTGGCTGTTGGCTGCATATATTGCACAATAGTTCTGGTATTCTTTGTGCTCACGGCACCATAATTTTGGTGGTATGTGTAGGTAATTTTTTGGCAACACCTACAACAGAACAAGCTATTTTTGTGTTGCCTTTAGAGTCCCCATTAAATTATGTGAGATATAAACCAGAAGCTTGCTGCCATTTCTAATGCCTCAGACTTTAAAAATGTTTGTTTAAAAGTTTTGTAATAGTTACACAAAAGCTATGCTATGTCTTGTTTCATTTAAAGTGTCGGAAGTATAATTTTTGGAAGTTGTGACTTGTATGTCTGCTGCTACATCAAAACTGCAGGAGTGTCATGTATTAATTAACTTATTTAGTCTTTATGGCAAAAAGTGGTTAATTGAGGCTACGAATACTAAACTATTTTTCCCATCGTTTCGTGTCATCCATAACATTGAGTTTTCTGACTGGGAGGCATTTATTTCAAGAGTTATGTTTGTAGACTAAAACAGTCAAAAAGTATGTATTTTTACATACAATCATTTCTTGTGTTCAACCAAGGGAGAAATTCCATGTGTTGAATTTCAAGTGGTTTACAAACCTGTGTCATTTATAAATTATTATATTTGCACTATAGTAGTTAGTGTTAATTATTTTGTATTTAATGTAAACTTAATTGACTTTGCTCTGAAAAGATTTTAATTTTTAAAATTAGGAATTGGTACGGTCTTCCAAATTCAATATTTATTTTGTAGTATGTTTAAGTATTGCTTATTGTACTATAAAAATGGTCCTGTGATATAAAAAATTTGAATGAAAATTTTACTATAAGGTCTTGATAAAGTTCTGAAATTGGTTCACCAGGTATCTGTAGACACCAGACAATTAACATATTTTTACTTAAATAAGCCTCACTCCTAAAATGTTTAAACCATGAACAAAAATAATTGGTGCTTAGAATAAGTCTTTTACCAAACCTTTTTAAAACAGAACTTCTAACCTAGCCAGAGCTGTGGCTATTAATTGGCATATTTCTATGCAAACAGCAGACAAAATGACTGCTTCTTATTGACCTTCATGCCCAGTGTGTTCTTAGTTTCCAAATGCTTTAGTTTTTGTCTACAAAAAGCCTAATGACCACTAATTCTCAAAAACAAATATTTACACAAGTCCTGTATTTAACTTTTGTCAGAATATTTTCTTCTCACAAAATTATTTCCCATTTTCTCATCTGATTTATCTAAGTTTTTTTAGTATCTGGTAAAAGTTCACTACTTCATACTTTCAGTTGTTGGTGCATTGTCTTTCACAATCTCACTCTCATCATCTTTGTTAACAACCCACATGCGGTGCATCTGTCATCTGATGAACAACAGCACTGTTACCTTGGAGCTTATCAGAATGATACTAACAATACACCACTTGTATGCAATGTTGTAATGCAGAGTTGCCAAGTTTGAAGGTAGCCGTGCACCATGTTTTTTTCAGCAAACATTTTATGAAACATTGGATGCTACTTGTTAGGGAAAATTCAGTATTTTAATTTGAGTGAACATGCAATATTTAAATGACCTCTGCTTATACAATGTTTATACTTTTGTAATTTCACCATTGATGGTTCAATTGAAATAATTGTAATTAGTTATTCAAAATAATTACTGTTGCTAGCTTTAATATTTTATTATTCTCATTTTGATGGACACGTCTACTTTATTAGTTAACAATTAGTCAATAACATACATGATTTTAGTGTACATGTTAAAACCAACATGATGAATTCCTAAATTTATATAATATAAATTTTGAGCTTAAATTTGCAACACTATCCTGTTCTGGCCAATGCAGCTTAAGCTTTATTGCATATTCTATACATAGTAGGAAAAATCATCTCAGCATAATATCACTACATTTTTTTTAGATTGCATTATAAAAACAGCCACAATTATGTTTGTATTCAAGTGTCTATACACCAAAAAAGGGTATTCTTCAGAATGTTAGCTATTACAATAGTTTCTAAAACTCATTACTGTAAATTTTAATATTTCAAATGATTTAAAATTAGTTTCAATTCTTACCTTTACAATATCCTACCAAAAATTGATCAGTTATACAATTTAACAGCTGATACCAATAATTAATTGCATGCCACTGACAATAACATAAAAATCACTTCTCACACACTAGTAAACCATTTATAAAGGCAATTTTAAAAGCTATATGGAATTCATGCAATGAAATCTATTGAAGTCCTACTGTGAAATTTTCTTGATGTGAAACCAAATGCACACGTGTTCCAAGAGGAAGAAGAAGGGAGGCAATGGTCGGTGGCTATGCACGCAACTTGCCTAGACAGTACAGTGCCGCACAGCATATTTACAGCACGAACACAATGGAAAATACCTTGGCAATGCTTATTGGGATGACTTTCCCCCGTTCCTGGGCCACTGTTGGTAGGCGGGGGTTATGCCAGCCATGCACAGACTCTGCTTAGCACTCGGGCATTTTGCAGGTCAACAAAGAACAAAGGAGCCAGGAAATTCTGTCATGTGGCCGAAATGACTATTTATGGATGCCATTTGCATTTTTTTAAGGAAACGATAATCTGAGACTCAACAGCTATGATAATGTTTTACTGGGTCAAGATGATATTTTACAAACCGATTTGTGAAAGCTAGGTTGGTGCTAGGGCACAAACGCATGGTCTTTCTCACCACCACTGAGTTCCAGCATGTTTATTGTATGTTTTGTGTTTTTTGTTTCCTTCAAAACAAGTGAAATAAGAAAAAAAAGTCACTTCACAAAGATGTTAACTACAGTACCACTACTGATATGTTGTTGAGATTTTTTTACAATTAATTCAGGAAGTTCATTTGACATTCTTTTCAAAATTGCTGTTTTTGTTATTACTGCCATATAGAACAATTAATCTGACTAGAACTTAACAAAATAAAGGGAATGGAATTGGCGTGTCTGTATTTTAAATGTGTTTTTGATTTCACAAGAACTGGCATCTTTTTCACCCTTAAAGTTCTTTTAATTTATGTGTGTGTGTTGAAATGGAACAAAACAGTATTGTGTGCAGTTTTCGGAAGGTATTAATTAACTGTTTGGTTTCTTACTATTTGAGGATTATTTACGATATGTAATTACATAGTTGGCAGAATTTCATTCCATGAAAATGTTTTTAAACCTAAAAATTGTGACATTAGTGATACAAAGTTTTCCTAAAATATCCTTAGTTTGCTATAGCATGTCAAACCATAAAATGTCGTAAGAATTTATATAAAGACTTATACCTAAATATTAAATAATTTAATATGGTAAATAGCATTCTCACTTAGGTTTTGATGAGAAACATATTGGTACATTAATGAAATGTTCCTATTTTTGTTGCAGCTGTTGATCGCTCACATCAGTCGTCACTGGTTGATGCCCGGGATGCTTTCATAAATGTGGCAATTGATGTTCTTTCTGCCTACAAGTTGGTTGTAAATAGTGGGCCATCGGGAGACTTGTTGGCACCTAATAACTTGTGCTTACTCCCACTGTACATATTGGCACTGTTGAAGTGTGTAAGTTTCCTTACATGTTCGGTACATGCACTGCTTTATTTCTCATCTGCAATTTTCCTATGATATAAGAATTTATCACAATTAATAGTTTTGTTTGACACTTTCATTGTTTTGTTTGATACAGGTTGCGTTTCGTACTGGTCAGAGCACACGCTTAGATGATAGATTGTTTGCAATGTGCCAAATGAAGACTCTACCTTTAGGTCAACTAATTCAGACTATATATCCAGACTTGTATCCTGTTCACAACTTGGATGACCAGGTAATATCATCTGTGCTTTAAAACAAAGTTATAACTATGCTTTTTTCTTTTGATTTATATTAGCCAAATTAAGGAGAACTCTGATGGAAATTGTCAAGTGCATACATGCTGTAGCATAACTGGGGGCAAGAAAAACTCATAAAATGTTTTTTTCCAATAATTAAAATTTTTTTTAGCAAACTTTGAACACCCAGTCACCCTGATTCGGCCAGAGTTACATTCAGGTAACCTAAACATTCACAGGGAGGTTTTTCACAGAATTTGCACAATTTCTTAAAATGTAAACCAGAAATATATGAAAAACAACAAGCTTCCAAAGGCTAAAAAAATTAAGGCTATACTCTCTGATATACTTTGAGCTCTTCAAATTATTGATTCGCCAAACAGAATTCATGAACATTTTAATGAGTACAATATTATATTTAACAACATCGAAACGTGAGCCCATTTCTTATATACAAACATTAAAAATTATATTCTTTACTTTTCTATGATGCCAATGTCTTAACATATTGATGTAAAAATTACTTGTAACAGTCTTTTCAAACAAAATTTTATTAAAATAAATTTATGATTCATTGTGCTCAGTTCGACTAACATTTCCTAAAGTTTCAGTTACAATGAACTTGGAGTATCCAGAAACAAACATAAGTTTTTTTTAAAATTGATTACTTCATAAAAAAAGGGGGAAAAAATCAGAATGTCTGCAATGCTTATTTTTGTGTGGTCCGTATTTGACTCACGAGACACTGTTATACCTGTGCATACGAATATGTGGGTTCTAGCACACCATCCCATGCAGTTTTATAGATTAATTGTTTATGTTTTCCCTAGATGTGGAAAATTACCACCACTCTGGGTTTTCCTTCAGTCTAAAAAGAAGTCAGTCTAAACTTTTATACATACATACATACAGGGTTCCCGCAGACAGGAAAAATCTGGAAAAAGGGAACACTCAGGTATTTGAAAGGGTGTCTTAAAACCTTAAAAACACAGGGAAATTGAAAAAAACCTGGCTGTATAACTGTCGGTAATTTTTTATTCGTACTGACTTATTATTTTTGACTTAAACCTGGTATTTATTTTAATCATAAATTCATGAGGTGTCAATCAGATTCACCAACTTCATTAAATATTAGGGATGTTAACAATGGTATTTTAATTTAAAGCACAATCAATTATTATCAAAGTTTGATTAAACAAATATATTGGTTTAGTTTTCAGACTGGTGTTGTCGGTTACAGAAAAAATTGACAATAACTGTGTAGTGTAATATACATATATATTATCCTGCCAGGTATACTGATGATACCAGAAAAACACATTAGATGAGACACGGAAAACAGGAAAAAGCCAGGGAAATTGGTTAAAGGAAGATAGTGGGAACCCTGAATAGTTCTAGGGTAAAGCCAACGAGCATTTAAGGGATCAAATATTCATCCTCAAAAGTTCACATTAAAATAGAGCAGTCACCAGGCAGGTAAGTCAGTAATTGTCATTCTTTATAAATTGGCAGACTGCCTCCATATTTTCAACATCACAAAAAAACACTATTTTAAGTTCTACCCAGTGCCAATTCACGTAGCTGGTAAACTGTTTGTTGCTGCTCGCCCAGAACTGCTGTATTAAAATACCAGCCACGGTGCCAGTTGTTGTCGTGCAGCCAAAACGACCGCCTTGCTTGCATTGCAGAACCATTCTCTTATTTCCCTGAATCATATCCTCCAGCCGTGAGGGCAGATTCTTCCTCGAAGCCTCGTGAACAGCAGCCAAAGTCATGCGCTAGTGACAAAGAAACTTCACGCCTTTCTTGTGTCCAAAGTAAAATGTCTTATTCACAGTGCATCTTTAGAAAAATTTAATTATTTCTTTCTAAATCATAAAGCTGACTTTTTCATGAACTAAAAATTTTAATGGACTTTAAAAAGCAATGACTCAAAGACTTAAAAATTGACAGCAAAAAAAATAAAAGGGGTGCCAACGTTTGCAAACCAGCACTAAAATTAGAAATAGGCTCAAGTGAAGTATTTGATAAGTTACAATGCATTATGAGTTTATTAAGTTTTCCATGGAACCATTTGAACTGGCCTCTTACTTCACCTGTCCTTGGGCCCATCACTATATTTGAAATAGTTTTCACTGTCATTAATTAAGTTTCATATCATTGTTTTATGTGAAAAATATTTTTGTATATGTATATATTATATTTTTATATATTGGTGTATGTATATATACATTTTTATGGATGTATATGTGTATATATGTGTTTATGTATGTATGTATTTATATGAAATATAAAGAAAATATTTCCGGTACTGTTGAAATATTTGAAAATTTTTTTACAGAATGTTAAGTACGTGAACGGTGTGCCGGTTCCTAACCCACCTCGCTTGCACTTATCTGCTGAAAAACTGGATTCAACGGGAGCATTTCTGCTTGATGCAGTTGATGTCATGATTATATATGTGGGACACAGCATCAGTGCTGAATTTTGCTCTGCTGTTTTTGGAGTGCCTGATTTTTGTAGTTTGCCTGATGAAATGGTAGGTATTTTTATCAAAATGATACACTGCAATTTTGAATTAATATGCAGTAACATACTTGCAAAAATCACCGGTTTTTTAAGTGATACTTTAATAGGCGTATTGAGAGTGAATTTTTAGTAAGCATGAAAATGCAATGAAGTGGGTGCACACCATGGACAGAAGTTTTAACATGATATCTAATGTGAATGCAACTTTTTGATATACCCACTGATAGCTGACTGCGTGTGGCAGCAATTACGTGTATATATTTGCTTTCATGATCATTGGGATAACGAAACTATCTTGAAATACATTTTATAAACGTTAACACATAGTCACAAAAAGAAATAATCACAGCTGTAAAAATACGTTGTAATCCTGGGATTAAAACTTTGATAACCCAATATTCTTTGCCTCTTTTGTCCTGACTTAAGTTCATGGTTAAGAATCTGAAGTCTCTAGGTTTGAATCTCACCACAGTATATTACATTTTTTTTTTTAAAGTTTTTTTTATACAACTTACTGTTTAATCTTTTAAAATATTTAATTTAAGAAAATTGTGTTGTTACATGTTATTTGATTAAATTATTATTATTATTATTATTATAACTTTAAATACAAGCTCAGTCTGTTGGTTTAGTTATTTTAGATAAGGTAAGCATACCCTTATTTTTGTACTTATAATGAAAATATATCTAATAAAATTAAAGTGATTAATTGGGATATATGTAATAATATATTTTGATATATATATATATATATATATATATATATATATATATATATATATGTAATATATATATATATATATATATATATATATATATGTAATATATATATATCAATAATTTTTATTTTGTCAATACATAAGTACATGTCCTTTTTTTTTAAACTTATGAACTCGTACACTAATTTATTCAACTAATACCAACATGGATCAGTTAATTACATGGCAGAATTTATGACATAATAATGAAAGCACTTCTTCGATTCTGTGCATTGCAGTTGAGGGTTTTTGTAATGTAACTTAATTAATTGAATATGAGACTCACTTGTATAGGTGTCATACCTTTAATTTAGCAGAGGGCAGTAACCTTGAACTAGTTACAGCATGCATGCTCAAGACCTGCTAACTTGGTGGATATGTCATGAATATATTGTTGTTTCTTTGACTTTTAACTGTGGCACATATTTATACCAGTATAGGAGTGAAATAAAAAAAAATTAAATTTTATTTTGTTGCTTTACAAAAAATAATGCAATATGACGTATCAACTGGGTGATGGGAAGACATAGGATATAGTTAAGAAAATGCTAGATCCAGGAAATCTGGGAAGAAAAGAATATCTACGAATTTTTTTCTTAAAATGAGGGATGTTTAAGATTAGATGATGCAGAGTGTTGGGCTGAATTCCTGACATTTTACATCATTTTATGACTTTCTATGTTATGTTCATAGATTGTGAATTTCCCATTATTACATGTTCCTTTATTTAGCACCATTTCTTTCTGGTCCTTTTGAAGTGTCAAATCAGATTTTACAGTCCTCTCATTCAGGAGGACGGTAATTAAAATCCTGCTTCAGCCACCTTGATTTCCCTGCATTTTGTTTGTTGTGTGTTTGGTGTATAATGACTTAAATCACAAAATGTAAATGTTTAAATTTAAAAAATAAATAAAAAAAAGGTATTAAATGATTGTGTTTACTGACTTTTTTTAATTTTCAACACAATATCACATCAAGTGCTAGAACTAATAGGGGTTGCAAAATAACACAGATAAAAAATTAATCTGAACCTTAAAATGAAAAATTAAGAGTAGTTTCAGGCATATAATTTTAGAGAACCAGTTATTAAAACTAGTACAAAAAAGGGAAGTACACAAATGTTGAACAAACCAATATGAACTCGGTACTAATATTTATTTTTTTATTTTTGTTGCCTGATGAAATTGTTACTGAAAATGTAAGCATCCTGGTAATATATTGTCATTGATTTTACTACCAGCCTCAGTTGTGTGTAAATTGCAGTGTGTCACATTATTTTTAACTAAAATATAATTACTTTATTTTCAACTAAAATATAATTACTTTATTTTCAGTATAAACTACCTGAAATTCCTAATGCAGAATCACAGAGACTTCAAAAATTTGTGAACCATTTACAATCGGAAAAGCCATGTGATGCTTCACTGCACATAATGAGGTTTGTTGTAGTTTTTGTATGTTTCAGCAATATTAATGCATGTGGTGACCAAAATGTTAACTAAATGAAGGTTGTTACTTTTCAGCTAATTTTTTTTATACTTGTATGACACCCTGTTTATCTTGTATACCAATTTACAGTGACTTGATCTGCATGTGATGGAAAATGTCAGTTTCATATTATTTGCATAAGTAGCTGTCACAGGTGTAATTTTAATGTTGTAGGACTGAAAAAGGAGATCTAAATGAATTACAGGGACTTGATTCGTTAGCAGTGAGCTTTTCCAATGTATAACCCTACTTCTCATATTTGGAAAAAGGGGGTTGTCTGTAAAGTCGGTTTACGGACGATAATTTTACGTGATAACTTCATATCAAATTTTTTAAATTGCTGCTTTTAAAAAGCCCGCCTTAACCTGTTTGATATTATAGAAGATTTTCTTGCACGGTGGTTGGCCAGTTCTTGCACGCTTGGCTCAGGCGGAATGTGACAATTTTTCATGCGTGCAGCCGACGTTCATCGATTAATAAGACATCACGTCAAAAAAACTTTATTACCACAAAATAATTTTCTTGAAAACCAAATTAGAAACTATTCTTTGATCACAACTTCCCGAACATAAATTTTTTCTAAACTCCAAATTATGCATTTGTAGCACCTAGCAATCTTATTAAAAAAATATGAACTAAAATATTAAAACCTAATTCCAGAAAACATGCTGTGACACTATTGAATAATGAGCTGTAAGGCAATGCACACCCTTTACTTTGTAGAAGGGAGATTAGGGTCAACTTGATATGAATTGGCATTATTGTCCTAATTGTTGAAGCAAAAAAAAATTCAAGCATTGCCTAGTTAAAATATTAATTTGTAAAAATAACTTTCTTTGGAAAAGAATAAAAAAAATTTTAGATGTGTGTTTTTATAAAATATTTTTTGTTCTTAAGATTACTGAAATGGTGTATTGATATTTTTGTAATGTTTTAGGGATGACAGTCACAACAGAAGAAACTTTTTTGATAGACTAATTGAAGATCGATCTGAAACATCTCTAACGTATTACGAATTCTTGCAGCACTTGAAAGCAAATGTTAAATAACCATCCGTTTTAAAGTTTGATTATTCATATTTAGTGCTGCTTGTACAAAGAGAAATATGAACTATGTTTGTTACTATTTGTAAATTAGTATTTATTATACAGAAGACATATTCAGATGCTCTGGGTTTCTAATTAAATATTTATAAGCATATGAAGTATATGATAGCCACACATTTAGTGTTTAAGGTGATAGAATTTTAAAAAAATGTATGAAATCTTGTATTTGTGAATGTGTTAAAAATTTCATTAGGTTAAAGTATTCAAATATAATTTTGTTAAATAGCTTGTGTTTTAAATAGATTCGTAATAGACTATGAAGTATTGTTTATGTGGTATTCCAAGTAAAAGCAATGTGTGTAACATATTAATTGTATATATGTTTCACATTGCTTATGTTAAATGGTGGCTAATGATTATTTTTGTGTGCACTGCTGTTGATGGTGGTGTATTTCATGCAGTGAAAGTCATAATAATATTAAAATTTATCTATTTGATTGAATGAAGTCATATTTCAATATAAGTTTAGAGATGTGATATTAATATAAGACCACTGTTATTGAATAATGTCCATACACATTCAGGAGCACTTAAATGTTAACCTGTTATACTTGAGTCATTATGCTAATTTTCCTTGTTGACAAGATAGTACTTGAAAGTGTATTCGTTGAATACTTGTTGATTGTAAGTAACTGAATGTGGAAAAAGTCATACAGAACAGAAGTGTTAGGTAGTTTCTATGCCCATTTTTCGTGTTGTTTTTTTCTTTTTTTCAGTAGTTCTTAATATTTATCAGAAAATGTTCTCATGAGAATTTTTTTCCTTATAAATTAAACGTTTGTATGGTTTAAAATAAGCTTAACAAGTATAATTCAAACAGAGTTATGTTAATACCTAATATATTCTGGAATAAACTGATCAAGGTGTGAAATTTTATTTGAATTTGAGAAGAAAAAATTGCACCAGGTATTGTTTTATGTTAAAAATTTGTTTTAGTGTATGTACTTCCATGTATAGTTTTTCTCATAACTTATAAAACTTAACTGTTCTGTCACTATGTATGTATAAAGTGTTACATTTATTAGTCACTGGCTGCCAGGTGTTAGGATTTCTTTTAAATCAATTTAAATTTATAGATTTTCAACTATTATATTTTTTATTCAGAAACAAGTTTTTGTACGATGAAACTACTTTTTCGAGTGCTGCTTAGTCAACGTACAAATTAGCAGTTTATGAAAAGTATAATTAGCAGCAGTGAACCAATAAGTGGTACCATTTAACTTTTTAAATGCACCACCCAGCTTTGTTTCTGTTGTCACTATAGGACATGTAGTTTTAAATTCTCTTAATGGAGGTAAGTCTACTTGCATACGGGTGTTCAAGCAAATGTTTTCAGTCAAATCTTACTCTGTACTTAGCTCATGTAAGTAAAGTTTTGTTCTCAATGAGCTTGAAAATGTTTGTGAAACTTTTTGTTATAATATTGCAATGGAATTAATTTAGTGTTGCTTAGTGGGTAATAATAATATTAAAACTAGTTCTTTTATGTTTTTTTTTTCTATCCTGAATATGATGAATTGTACCTTTTCTGTACATTAACATATTTTATGTATCAGTTTTACATTACTTAATAATTTCTTATTGTCACTTTCATATTGTCAAAACTTTTTAAGTATTGAGTAGATATTAATTACTTTTGATTATAATCTCATGAACAATTAAATGTTTGATAACTACAAACTTCCATATAAAATAAGTTTTTTTGCCTTTATTTAGATATTTTGTCATTTTCATTGAGTAATTGCTAGAAACCTTATTCTTAGGTGTCACAAAAAAAATGCAAATAGTTGTATGTTAAAGAAATAGCTTATGAAGAACTTAAGACAGCTATACCATATGTTTCTGGACCAAACGGAATAGTTAGTGTTATGAGAAAGACTTTGTTAAAAAATCAATTTCTAGATTGCTTGGTTAATCCTTTGTCAAGCACAATATAATAAATAGTTGCTGGTATTGGCGCAATGTATCTGTCAGATTACTTAGTAGAAACGTAAAATTCCTAAAAAAAAAAAAAATGTATTTAATTTTTTTCCGTAATGTTTTTTGGTTATATTTAAGCCTTAAAGGCATTTTATCTACTAAGTATTTAATGTTCTTAACTCCTAAACAGAGAGAGACAGTTTCAATATCCCTACAGCAATTTGCAATGAATATATATAAAAAAATATATACATAATTTCATGAAACTACATTACGCACAAATAGCAATTTTTACTTTAATTTACACAAAAGCTATTTAGTTTCCATTCCTCCATTAACATCCTAGCCCTTAAACTTTGAGTTGAAACAATGCCCGCCTATTTTTGGAATGCAAACATTTTTATTTAAAGGAATTCCGCTATCCTTCATTTGCTTGTATGGTAAGTTGTTCAACTTCTTAATCAGAATTCTGCTATTTCAAAAACAAACATCTCTTTTTCACTTAATTGTAAATGTGATATGTGCATTTACACCACTGATACTCAGAATTGTTATATCTTATACTAGTCACAAATTCTGTTGAAGTTGAGACTTTTTTTTTCATAGTGCTTACGTGACAACTTTTTGGTTTGGAGTAAGTTTACAGGTTCTTTATTAGTGACATGATTGTCAGCTGTTACATTACACATTATAAATGTGTTCTGCAAGATTTAGGATAGTTTCAGCAAACTTGTAACTTATGCGAAATGGCCCTTTTGGCTGTTCTCAGTTGTAAGAATGCCAAACTTTAGAATCGGCTAACACTAAAAGATTTATCCTGTATTTGTTTGACTTGCAGGTTACGTATTGCCTGAATGAATATAACCTAGACCAGGCAGCATCTCGTCAGTCGTAACATTTTTTCCCGAGTTATTTTCTCGCGCAGTTTTCAACAAAAGCAGTAAAATTCTCACTAACAGCAGCCAGCTTATCCACTGTTCTCCTTTCTTCCCAAGGTTTTCTCTCATCAAACTTGATGCAGCGAAGAAGAAACTTGAACTGTTATAAACTTATCACTGGGTGAAACATTTTGACTCCACAACCATCATCTACCCATAAATCTTTCAAGCTAAGTGTACTGCTATATAGTACACCTGCAGGATAAAGCAGGCCAAAAAAAGCTTTCAGTTAAAATATTCGAAATTATCATTCCATTCATGTGTAAACTGAGGGCAAATAGTTTCAGTATGTATATTCATGTGTGTGTTGCTTATTAATCATTGGTATTTCTGTACTTGTGAAACATTGTTAGTAAAGTACTTGCTTGAAATGAACATTTAATTATACTCTGCGTGAATACAGATCTTGCTAAAGTTTTGTTCATGACCAAGTCACTGGCTCGAATGTGGGCCACTTCTAGCACTGTCTTGAAAAGTTTGCACATGACTGTCCCGGTTGGTGCTTGAGAATATCTGCCTTACAAGTGCTTCAGATCGAAGGTGGCTAGGGGAGTAGCAGTGTATTAGCAGAGCAGGAACGTGCTTAAAGAAGGGTGCAATAAAATTAAAAACCGGAAGTAAGTGTATTTTCCTGAAGCATCCAATATTACGTACACAAATAGCTTTCTTTATAGCATCTACCTAGTGTGTGTTCCCAAAATACCTAGCAGCACTGCAGCTGCAAGGTTGGTGGTGTGGTGTGTCTGCAATGGCCTTGAACAGTTCAAAGGGGTAGTGAGTTTTGGCAACAAGCTGTTTCTCATAACATAATTTGTGCACATACAGGATAAGGAATTTGAAAGTGACAGTCTGTGAAATATTATGCAATTTTTTTAATAAATTTTATTGTAAGTAATTCACATGAGAAAATGTTCAGCTAGTAAGTTTACTATGCCATGTACTGTGTAGTTTTTAGAAAGTGGTGTAGCTAAGTTAAGTTAGTATAATATTTTTCATTATGTGTAAAATTATATTGCTCTGAGGATAAATATATAATCTTTAGTGAGCCTTTGTAACAAGTAACTTGTGTTTATAAGGCTTTAAAGGATTAAAGTAAATAATTTAGTCTGTTTAATCTGCTTCATGTACTGGAATCTGAGTTTTGTCTTTCAAAGTCATTGTAATGTAACTGTAAGAGGTGCAGAATTGAAGGTATGCAAGTAGATTGCCTCACAAGCTAATAATCAAAAGATTTTTAATCTTTTAATTTATACTGAAAACAAATATGAGTTCCAAAGTATGCATATGTAATTTATAATACTTACTATGTTTTTTTTTAAATTAAGTAGGCCAGTGCGAATATCAGTTTTTAAGTTCAAATAAAATTTTAATACAAATATCAAAATATTTTTCAGTAAGAATATCAAATTCAAAAAGCAAGAATAGAGGGATAAAATTTTTGAACATGTTTATGGTAGTTTCTCATTTTTTGCAAATATTTGAACCTGGAAGTCACAAACGATGTAAGGGGTAACATGGGGTGGCCCACACGCTCACTATTTGTGACTTATTCCTGTGGCATTACAGCAAGAAAAAGGTTTTCAAATTCGTCCTCATACCTTGAAAGAACTGATGATGCGAATTTGGGAGGAAATCACCGCTACACCCCTCAATATTTGCTGAAAAGCGGTCGAAGAGTTCCGAAATCGCCTTCATCAATGCATTGCTGCTGATGGCCACCATCTTCCTGATGTGGTCTTCAGAGCTTGATTAAAACTATAAACTGATTCCAATAAAATAAACCTAATTTCTGTAAGTTACTCAGTTAAATGTCTAAAATTGAATACAGTCAAATATTTGGTATTTCAAAGTTTATTTGAAATCATTTAAAATACTAAAAATAAATTATTCATTTTAATTTTTGAAATTTTGAATGTTCGCACATGCCTATCAGTAAGTTTTTTATTTAAGCCTCATTCTTTCTTTCTGTGGCATATGAAGGTAATGTTGGTACACTAAGTTGTTTCTTGAAGCATACTGTGTAAATTGTGATGCTAAGTCAAGACAAATGTCATTTCCTTCATTAGGTGCAAAAATATTTTGCAAAAAACAAACATTTCATCTTTAATCAACATTTGTAAATAGTGGCTTGCAAACCAAGCCCACCACATACAGACATATCTTGTGTTTTACTATTAATTTGTTTGTAGAGCTCATTAGTGGGCTGCATAGCAGGGTAAGTTACAAGTTTCACCGTTGGTTTTTTTGTAGGGCTGGGCCGATACCACTTTTCACCGATTCCACCGATAGCGATTCTTATGGGCCGATACTGCAGATACTCGATGCCGATACTAACCAAAGAAATGTTTGTGTTATGAAAGGATATTTTACTTATAAAATATTTTTTAATTTCATATTATAATGACAGAGTACCATCAAACGGTCAAAACACTTACTAACATCCATCTTACAATAATAATAAAACACACACAAATACTTTTTTTTCAGCCCACATGTTTAAGCATTGCCCCACCTCGTGATATTTTTACATGGCAGAAAGTGTATGTAGCCTTGGTACCTTCATTTGATTGAAGAGTGAAGTATTTCCAAACTTCACTTCTCTTCCCAGCCATATCATCTCACTCACAAAAATTTTTAAAATATCACTTTAGGTTTAGATTTTAACAATTCAAGCTAACGTAAATACTAAATTGTAAACAAACACAACAGAACATCAGCAAAATCATAGATATATGTATAAATAACATGGAGATGGGGCAAGCTACTCAGATGTTCTTCAGCAACTGTTTCTATGATCGCGAGTGCTGTAAATGTGATTGCGATTGCGATTTACTTTATCGCAAGCACTGGTAAACGTAACGTGAGGCTGTCTTTGCTCCACAGTTGGCAATGAATATTTTTTTAAATTTA
This sequence comes from Bacillus rossius redtenbacheri, assembly GCF_032445375.1. NCBI lineage: Eukaryota > Metazoa > Arthropoda > Insecta > Phasmatodea > Bacillidae > Bacillus > Bacillus rossius. The sequence goes on from NC_086331.1 coordinate 115,840,910, forward strand.
TTTATTCAGGTTTTGTTCAGTGGATCCCATATGGAGTTAAGGACTCCGGGATATAAAACAAGTCAAGTCAATTTGATACATATATACATATATATATACACATACTGCATAAGTACAATTATTAAACATTATAGAGTACATTGGTACATAAGAAATGGTATAAACTCAAGTTTAGGACATTTATACATTTATAGTATGAACGTCTATGGTTCTCGGGCTCCATTGTATTTTTAAAACAATCAACACGACAAGTTTTCTTTAAAACAGTAGCGCTGGGGGAAGGTAACTTAGGGTAATAATTCATAAATTACAAAGTTAGGCAATTATTTTAAAAATTAGTTTTGACTTACAAAAAAACTAGTTGCGTGAACGTGAAATACTATTCCTTAGTGATTTTTTTCCAAATAAAACAATATAACACATTTTAAGAACTTGGACTGAGGTATCGGCGCGAAGTATCGGTAAATATTTTACAGATGCTGCCGATGCCGATACTCTGAATATCGGCTGATACTTATGAATCGGCATCGGCCCAGCCCTAGTTTTTTGTGCATGAAACCAATATCATTGCAGGTGCATCATCTTGTGTAACAAGGCAAACATGACAGCTTGCTATGAGTTTTTGTTAACATCTGGTTAAGCAGTCATAAAAAATAATTTAGAGATTTGGCTGGGTGGAATTTTGGGTTTTGTGTTTTAGCTGACAGTCATATCTGGATACAGTTGTCATATATTGTACACTGCCAATGTTTTGGTCTATATGCATGTAATAAACATAAAACTTCAAAATATACAGAACGTTTTCTGTAAAACAAGTTTTGATGATTATACTTTAAAACCCTTTCACAGTCACTATTTCGCAAGCAAGCGGGCCTACTCAATTTGGGACTTCTTAATCTTGGGGGATCTCTGCCCATGGTGTTGATGCTATTTTTTTTGTAACTTTACTTAGTGGTTTAAATAATAAATGTAATAGGTAATACATAGATGCAATTCACAGCAAGCTGCCATGACTATCTGGGTTTGCAACCTGATGGCTGTGACTGAGTGTATTTGTCCTATGGTCTCATAGGCTGAGATGACAAACCCGCATGGAAATTTATATAGGTAATAGCACCATTTCAATTAGTACAGTAAAACTAGTACAACCCTGGTAGGAAAAATATTAAGTACCGGTACTTAAAAATTTAGACTCATTAACATAGAAAACTTATTAAAGGGGTAAAATGTTATGTATTTATAGGTCAAGTGCTAAGTTTTTTTTTTTTTTTTTTAAATTTAAAATTATGGGAATTTTCTGAAGTAGAATATTTCTTAAGATGAATTTACTGTACTAAAAATTCACAGCCCTCAATGGAACTGCATCTAAACAGCAACATTTTGAGTAAATTCGGCTGTGCAGCATCTAGTTGGTCAGTGTGTACAATATCAGAAGACATATTGTTGTGTGTGTGGTGGGTTTTCTTGCAGTTGCAGCTACTATTAATTTGTGGGGATACATACCAGTATTTGGAGAAATTTATTACCACCTATTGAATTTTATTTTTTGACTTAGCATTTCATTAATTTTTTTTTGCATAAAAATGTAAATCTCTTCTTAAACATAAAAAGTTCCTCTTTTTTTTTCATCAGTTGAATATACGTAAATGTATGGGTTTAGCTATGACAAATATTTATTTATTTTATTATAAGAAATAAAAATGATGAATTTTACCTGTCACCTTGTTTTAGTCATGATGAAATACGCTCATATAGTAAATAAGTTTTTACTTCAAAAGACAGAAGTTAGATAATTTTACTACACAAGTTGGATAAAACTGTATTGGTTGTAAGTTACAGGAATAATTTTCTTTTGTCAAATTTACTTTGTGAAGTTGTTAATTTTTTGATTGTTTGGAAATATATTTGAGATAAACCACAGGTGAGTTATTTCTTTAGAGTATAAACCTTTCTTTCACATTGAAAAACAGTGTTATTTTCAGAAAATAAAAGCTATTATTTTTTTTGTATGATTGCTTTTGGGCAAGCCATGATTATATTTTATATTGTGTGTTTATTACAAGTGTATAGTCATATAATGGATGGTTTAGCTACCCAGAAAATTCCAGAGAACTGTTGTCTTAGAAAAATCTAGGTGAATGAATATGTTTTGAATCATGCAACAGTGCAGTCAAGAATATATATTTTTTTTTAACCCGTCCCTCATTACACAATTACATCAAACTTGAGGTGACAAAATATTTTTCCATATAGTATTTTTTTAAAAACCAGCATTGATTTTTTGTTCCCATTAAAGTATATTGTAGCTTTTTTGAAAAATGTAAATAACAGTTAAATACCAAAATTCTACATGTTAGTGTTGATATATTTTGTATCAGCTACATGATTTATGTATCTATGCTCCTATCATTGGAGCACATATGGAAAGATCTCTATCCCTGTCTAGAGTGGAAGTAGTGAGCGGCTATACAGCTCAGATTTCTGGCCTGGAAAGCTACGAGAAATTTGTTAGGCCTCCACCTGATCATGAATTCTCTGGATCATTGAGTCGTCTCAGAGTGATGGAGGTACGTGTCAGTAGTACTGTAGTCGCATGGCTTTGGATTCCTATAAACAGTCTGGTTAGGCAAGTTGGGGGGGGGGGGGGGGGGGGAGAATTATCCCACCTTCCCCCAAAATCCTGAGGTAAAAAAAATAAATTCCCAAATTTTGACTTTTAGAGATACAAGCCCAATGGCAATGGGATTACACTTGGGCATGGAAGATAAATTACTCAGTTTGAAGTATTTACAATGATTTGTGTGGAAAGATGAAATATTTTGATGTAAAATTGTTGCATTCTTAATATAACATTCACATAAACACTGTTGAGAAGATAGTTAACACTGTCGCAGAAGTTTGAAATAGCTATCTAAATGCTGCCAGTACATTAACAAATATAAAAAGTTTAGCGGGGAAAAAAGTGTAAAACACCTAGCACTAATTCCTGCCCGCTCTCAGCGTCGGGCACGCTATTATCTACGCAGTGGGCTCTCAGGCGTCCCACACGCCGTCACACTCCACGTGGTCGAACAGATTTAAATAACAAAATAATACGTCGGATTTACACACCTGATTTATTCGGTCACTGCAACTTACACACGTACATGGTTGAAACTGTTAAAAACGCCCGCGGCACGAATCGGTTTAGGGGCTAAGACCCACCACGTGGTCACATCTCAAATTACAGAAAATATAAGAAAAGACAGTTACTGGTCGTACTACAATTAATTATGCAGTCCCCCAACCAAGAGGAGCTCCGAGGACGAAAAGTAACCAATTTAGAATGAATTAAATTTAAACAGAATTACTTGGCAGTGAAAACAAGCGGTGAGGTCCCCGGAGTGCTGATGCGTCTACTCTCGGTCGTTGATGGCGGCGGACTGGGCTGAGATCCTGGCTCGGCTCGACTAACATGGCGTCCTCCCGCCGAAACAATTGCCGTTAAAAGATATTTGCGAATTCGTGCCACGGGAAACTAAATTAACATGACAAGAATGATTTAAAAATTACGTGACAATTTTTGAATAAAGAGAAAGGATTGTACAAATTATAATTATTAAGATTTAAATTTAATTATTGTTTGGCTTTGGGTTTCCTCGGGAATGTCCGGAAACGCTATTCTATTTTGTTACCTTATTTCAATTAAAAGTACAAAAAACCCTCCCGGCCGATCTGCCGTCACGTTGCACTTAGGGAATATAAAAACAAATAACACAATTATATTTAATTACGTTTTAGGGGTACGGCGCACTGACTCGACAGCGCCCTCTTGCCGGGCGAACACACGCACGCACACGTACGCACGGGTAGGCGGGAGTTTTGAATGGAGGGTGGGTGGTGTTTGGGCGGTGGCATATCGGACTTAAAAGGGGCCGCAGGCCCGGACGATGTCAACCTGATATGAACGATTTGTATTGTGATATTCGACGTAGTAAACTAAAACGGCAGGAATTATGTACCACAGGATCAAATTATACAGAATCGTGCCATAAACTTGGATACATAATTGGAGCATAGTATAGCAGACCTACTAGGGAAATTTGCCATGTAAAAAGAAACATTAACACTACATTGGGCACTATACCTCTTGAGACCTGTCTCGTAGGTGATTGTCAAAACCAGTGCATTTCTCCAGAAGTAAGAGTTTAAATAAGTCACCAGCAATTATATTAATTATTATACTGTTACATGCCTACGAACAGGTTTAGAAACCTTGGTGGTCAACACAAATAAAGAACGAGAAAAACAGCAAAATTAAAAAAAAAAATCCAACAATGAAAAAATACTGATGATAAAAAGCTGACAAACCAACAATCAGAAAAATATAATTATAAAGCTGGTGCTGCAAAGCAAACCTCAAGCATTATTAGACATGATTAAAACTAGTTTATTCACTGAGATAAATAATTATGAAAAATTTAATATTATGTTTGGGCAGATGACAGAATTTTAAGTTGTATCTTATTACTAGTTAGCTGTAAGAAGCCCTCATATTTGTTGAAATGAGATTTTAAATACAATATTATTCATTTTTGAGATGCATGTAAAAGGTGACTTGACTATTTAAAGAAGAAATTTTAATACATGTCATTTCAAAAATGTATGGACTGTTGAGATGATTATAACAATTATAAATATAGCATCTAAAATATTTCTTCTAGCAGAAAAAGAACCTAAAAAGGAATTTAGATCTATATTAATTATAACATTTATTTTTTGGAATATGAAGTTTGGTAATTTGATTTGTACTTACCGAGTTTTCAATCTCGGTATCATTGATGCTATTCCAAATTAATCTATATTAAAGTTTGATCTAACCAAAGCTGTATAGAGGGACAGGATGAAGTCTAAATTTGAAGTGTTGATAAGACCAAGTATTTTTTTAGAGTAAAACAAAAGGGATTGTATATGAAGATGTAAGTATAGCTTAGAATCGAGCAAAATACTTTATTATATAAATAATCTTTAATGTAATCCAACTTCAAAATTTGAGAATTTTCAATTTTGTATTCATACCTATACAATTGGATGAAATTTTCTGGAGAATGTTATGGGGGTAGTTGTTATTGTTGTTATTATTATTATTATTATTATTATTATTATTATTATTATTATTATTAATATGTACCAAGTTTGAGTTAACACCATTCTACAACTGGAGATATGTCATACAGAATTAAATAATCATAAGATATTTTCCTGTTTATTTTTACATGCTTTATATTAGCTTCACCTGTATGTTTGTCTGTCCGTCTGTAACTCTTTCTGTCCGTCTGTAACTCTTTCTGTCCGTCTGTAACTCTTTCGACTAAGAGTGAGTGGCTCATCACTGTAAAATGTCCCAACAATTTCATCACGTTCGTTAGCCGAGCGGTCTAAGGCGCGCGACTTCTGAGACGTCAGCTTTCGTAGTCAGCGATCGTGGGTTCTACTCCCGGCCACGCCGAAAAAAAAAATGTTTTTTTTTTTCTGGTAAATTCTAAGATTATATCCATACATCTAACTGTAAATGATTCGGAGAGACTTTACTATTTCTTTGTGACGTTGCAACTTCAAATAGTTATCTCAGATGGTAATAGGTAGTGTCGGTAACTCATTTCCTTAAGATAATTATACATAAATATAGTTTAAAAAACTAAAAAAACATGCTTTTAAAGAATATCAAACTAAAAAGTTAAAAATAAATATAGTTTAAAAATCTAAAGAAACATGCTTTTAAAGATTATCAAACTAAAAAGTTAAAAATAATTTTAAAATTTAATTTATGACAATAGTATATAAGCAATACTAGTATAAATGAGAAAAAAGCATGGGGCGCTTAATATACAAAAAATATGGCACAAAGCGCCTCAAGTTTTTTTCTCATTTATACTAGTATTGCTTATATACTATTGTCATAAATTAAATTTTAAAATTATTGTTAACTTTTTAGTTTGATAATCTTTAAAAGCATGTTTCTTTAGTTTTTTAAACTATATTTTTAGGTCATCAGCTTAGAGTGCCAGTAGTATTCTTTAACTGTAATATGTCGTCAATGTAAATAATGAAAATTAGTGGTGAAGGGGTACCACCTTGTGGAACACCAGAACTAGCCAAATGTAAATCAGAGTTTACATTTTGTATCGATACATAAAAATTTGTGTTATTTAGATAACGGTTATGTATTTGTCACTTAAGCCAAATTTAGCTCATTTAGTAAGAAGGTGGTGATTGACAGTATCAAATGCTTTAGTTAAATCAAAATAACAAGCATTGACTTGAAGTGTAATTACTTCTGAATAGAAAAGGTGAAGAGAAGAAACTAAGAGCTATAGTGGTTTTACCAGTTCTAAAACCATGTTGAGAATCATTGAGTTGATTTTTTAAGTTAATTCAAGAAATTGAAATATGTTACGTAAGACTTAAGCGAATCTGTTTAAAAATGATATAAGCCTTAAGTTCGAAACATTTAAATTGCTACCTTTTTTATGTATGGGAGTGACCTTGGCAAGCTTCCGCTTGTAAGGGTAGACTCCAGTGTCAATACTTTTTTTTAAAATGTGCGGAGCAAGGAATGGAGTGCAGCCTTTTATAATAAAAATTGGAATGCTATCCAGACCTGTTGACAAGGTTGAATTTAAGGTTTAAGTTTTCAAGAGAACAAGACTCTCTGTGATACTGGCCATTGGGATGGAACAACTATTAAAGTTAGAAGTTGGTGTATTATTGTTGCAGGTAGGAGTTGTATAAACACTAGAAAATTTTGGCAAAACAGCAATAAATAAAGGATTATTGTAACAGAATCATTGACCTCAAGAGACAGTTGTTCATAGCCCTTCCTCGTAATTCAGACATAATTCCAGAGATTTTTTGGGATTCTGCTTAATTTTTTTAGGTACCGTCAGTTGGGGTTACATTGGCCCTTTGAGGGTAACTTTGGCCCAAGACAAAAAAAATGTTAAACCATGTTACAACTCTTCCAAATATTTATTAGATGTGATGATACATATGTAACATATGTATCATCACATCTAAAAAATATTTATTAGATGTGATGATACATATGTAACATATGTATCATCACATCTAAAAAATATTTTGAAGAGTTGTAACATGGTTTAACATGTTTTTTGTCTTGGGCCAAAGTTACCCTCAAAGGGCCAATGTTACCCCAACTGACGGTACTAATATTTTGAAGTAAATATTTTTTTATCTCTTGGATATGAGTAACTTTGAAAAATTATGAGATTGTGAAAACAAAGAATAATGGTATGAATTGTATAAACCGTTTATTTTTTTCATGTAAATTGCACATGTTTGATTGACCTTAATCAATTGCATCTAGTAGTTTTTCTGCATAAAGGAAGCACAAGTCAAAGAAAGCCTCTTTCTGAAAGAAATGAAAATTCAAAATACTTTTTATTTTGTATCCTGACATGTTTTTATAATAGAGCATTATGATGCTGCTAATAGTTTAGTTTTAACATGTGGTTAGGTTAGGTAATTACATTAAAAATTACTGTGATATTGTGTGAGTGGTTGGTTAGGTTAGGTTAGGTAAGGTTGATGATGTACCTCCTTGGACCTTAACTGAAGCCAGTGTCCCAGCCCTGTCCTCAGCACAGTGCAGCTGGGTTCATGAAGTCACTTCCACTCCATGCGAACGGAAGTGGGGTCTCGGCATCCTGGTCTCCAGTGCTGTCCGGACCACCGTTGTGGCCAGACACGATCGTGAGGAGCACTTATAATCTTTCTTTTTTTACTTCTGTTTGTTTTGTTAGTTAATGTTTTTGTTTCGATCTTTGCATCACAGACTGCAAGCAAGTGACAAGTAAATTACAACACTTAACCAGTGTATTGTATGTGAGTGATTGGTAGTGGCACTTATTTGTGCCCTGTGCTAGAATAAAAGGACTGACTCCATTGCAACTGAACTGTAAGTAATCTTTTACGACTTAACCCATCTGCTCTCCTACTTTCCCTGTCCTATACACGTGTGTGTGTGTGTGTGTCCACGGGCCTACAACAATTGGGCCTAGTCCACTAAGTTTTCTCTGCAGAGTTCTCCGACTGCGAGACTGTTCTTCCACGGAGCTGGTGCTGGGCATATAACCATCAGATCATCAGCAAAGCGACTGAGCAACATCCATCACGTCTCCCCCATTCTGCTAGAGGCAGGCCTGCGTCATTTGGTGACTTGAATATGTGGCAAACAGCATTCTACAGTCTTAGTGCAGCAACAGAAGAGTGCGGACAATGTTGGAATGCATGGGTACGCCGGCCAGTCAATTTGAGGTATTCCTCTTAAGCCGTTATTACTCCTCCAGGATCCTATCACTGCAACACTGGACGTATTCGCTGATAATGCTCGCCATTGTCTCGAATCCCAGATAGGTATCTCAAATTTCACCTCCGGGCTTCTCCTTCCATTGCTACTATGGTGTTACCCCTTATGCAGGTTGCCCTTCCCCTTAAAACGTTGGACATCATGTCTCGTCGGTCACACTCGCCCCATGTTACTAAACAAATGTGCCATGTGTTTCGATGGTGTTTAACACATGGCATGGCACAAGTGAACACCGGAGACCTCTCTTTCAGCGCATGGGATACTTTGTGTGAGCATTCGTAGATGGTGTGGGTACGTGAGCCCTGTAGTGCTGAATCCACAAGACATCTGCAGACTGACAAGGTGCCCCACCTGCCACGAATCGTGTTGAATTCCTGAGGGAGCTGGTGGTAGAGTTGCGAGGAGTGGTCTTTACAACATTAACTAAATGACGATAAAATCCACCATGGGGATAATTCAAGCTTATAAGTGCAGTAATTGTTAATACTATCATGTTTACAGCATGACAGTATGATGTGGGGTCATTGTGTCCCGGCATAAATGCGGATGGAGCCCGATTCGAAAGGTACACTAGTTCTGACATCCCGCCTGCTTGGACTGGTGCACATGTAAAGAATGGACAGTGAGTGGGAACTTTAAATTTACGAAATGTATGGTGTGCCACACCAGAGGTGTCGATCACAGCCACCTTCCCCGACACAGACGTCAAACCATGTACCATCCATTCCACTCAGCATGCCTGGGCAGTTCCTATCCATACCACCTGCCACATGGACGTATCACTTCCCATCCCGAATCAGCCATCGCTATCCCTACCTCTGTTTTTGATCGGATGTAACTGTCCACGATGCTTGTTCTGATACAGCCATCGCTCCCCTTGCCACTGTTCTTTACTATGGGATGCCTCTGATAACGACATCCATCCAACAATACACCTGCCTGCTCAATGCATCGAAGCCAGAGAACCTGATGTCAATTTCCGCACCAACTGCTATCTCACTGGCATGGCACACGCCACCTAGACTCGTCCGTTATTGAAACCAGCTGAGATAAGCCGACTCGAGACACCTTGCACCACCTGGGTTTGCGGCGATGTGACCATCTTGTGTCACCGCACCAATACAACCTGTGAAAACCGCTCAGCCGCCCTCAAACCCTGCGAGACCACAACAGAGGCTTGCGCTTCTGCCTTCACCAGGGTTTGCTGTGCTGTCAGTGTGTTACCCAGATGTGCGGAAGAGAAGTGGCCAGGTGAGATGAGACAGTAAGAGCCCTGCCACCAGACTTTGCGATGCCACCTCCAGGCCTTGTGACAAAAGCTCCACTGGGCCTTTTTCTGTAGCCACAGACCGCACAAAGAGAAACACTGACAGCCAATGATAAAGCCTCGTGTGTCGCAGTAAACATTCCGATGCCTGGCGTGGTGAAACCACATGCTGCTTTGCTGCAACCCAGTGCTCTAGACTGAAGTGCGAAACATGACCGAGACCAGACACTCGATGGTAATTAATGTAATATAGTATGCCACAATATCCATACTAGCGTCGACCCAGAAAGACATCCGGTCTCGGTCAGGGATGGCAATGACGTTCATACAAGTTTATGGGATATAATTCCCGATCGAAAGACCATCCAAAACAGCCAAGTCTATGCCACCCTTGTGCTGCTGCAGTGAATGATGCGGCCTCGCTGGGGTTCACGACTCTAGTCACCACCACCTTATTGTCCATGCTGTTCGCACCCACGGGACAATCTCACTGCAAGCGATCACACCCAGATCCCACCCTGGAACCAGCAGATTCAGGGCAAGTTGCAGACACCTTAATCGGCGTCGCTATGCCTGCTCGCCGCCGCCCTGCACACCCGCCATCGAGCATGCGGAAATGCTGCAGTCAGCAGGCAGCCAGTCATCTGTTGAGCCACCTGCTCATCGCTACCGACGACTGCCAAGGTAGCCACGTGCCAGACAAATCAGTTTTGAGGAGGGTAAATGTGTATAGTGCCAATGGACTAGGTAATCGGCCCCCAGACAAAGTAGACGATGGTAGTGATGCTAGGCATCGCACCACATCTATGGCGATCCTAACCCGCACATGTAGAACACTGTCCCACACATCCTGCTAAACAGCTTTGATGCCAGCACTCGCTGCTAGAAGCCTTCCCAGGGTGGCGGTGTGGGCTTCCTTCACTCCTGTCCTGGTGGTTAAGTGCGAACAACCCTCGACCTGTCATATAAGCAGTGTTGTTAAAAGTACTCGAAAAAAGTAATTGGCCTCAATTACAATTACTGTGGTGACAATGTAACTAATTACAAGTAAAAATTACTTTACATAAAAGTAATCAGTAAAATAACAATTACTTTCTGCTACCATTTTAAAACTGACGATTCAATTTTTTTTACACACTGTTACATTAATATACATACATATATGTTTTGTTAAAAATGTTTTAATGTAATGATTAAATTTATTATCTTTAATTAAATGAATAATATTTGACAAGAAACTTGCGTGACTAACATCAAAAGACATCATACAAGTAGCTACCTGTAATAAAAGTAACACTCTTTAAATTTGGAATTGACCTTACAAAACAATTACAATCGTGAAAATACAGTAGCTAATGTTAGTAAATGCTGTAAAAAACAATGTTAATACATATCATTAATAAAATTCATTATCAAGTTTGCTTATCGTGATGTGTTTCCTTAAATTTGAAGCAGTGCTCCATGCTAATTTGAGTATTTTATTTCCCAAACATAACTTACACTTCACAGACATAATCTCTTTGCTCTGCTTCCCAGATAATTCAAAATATTTATCAAGGTAACTAAAAGAAAAAATGCTATCTTCATTATTAACGACTTCTTCAGCATTTGAATTTGTCGCAGTATCACTTCGGTTACCTATACCATCCATGATTGCGATGCGTTTGCGAGTAGTGGACACAACACAAGTAAACAAAGTGAAGACAAGAAGGCAAAAATATCTATAACCTGACAAGTCATTTCGGTGCTTTGTAATTTTTTATCATAGATGCTGTGCATACGATCGTAGCACTACAAGTGTACAATTATAAACTTTATTAATACAAAAATGTATGTTCTTCTTGTTCTTAATTGTATTCATTATACGTTCCGAGAATAAAAGTAATGGCAAGTAAATATAAAGTATCGATTACCTTAATGTATCGATTACAATTAATGTTATGTATTCCGATTACAAGTACGAATTACTTTTTTTAAATGTAACTCATTACAAGTATAAATTACTTGAAAAGTAATCGTTACAAGTAATCCGATTACTTGTAATTCGTTACTTAACAACACTGCATATAAGGACTGCGATGGGTGGACAGTGTTAGTGTTGTACATATATAACCAGGGCATGTCATGCAGATTAGGCAGGATGTAAACTGTGTCTGGCAATAAGACATTAATAAACATTTCTTGCCTGCATCCCACTCGTGTTCATTGTGCAAGCGGAGATGATATCCCTCCAGCTCCCCGGCCACCTATGCGCAGGACACACAACTTCCGCGACACGACATGCGCTAATTCAATCATCCCGACACCACAACCGGTGTCGCGACGCCTCCTGCTGAGATTACCGACTGTCCCGACCACGACTATACGCACTGCCCCAGAGCAGCACCACAGCGGGTCTTAGGATCTCAGTTCAGCCTGTGTGCCCGATACAGAATCCCGATGGCTCGACACGCGACATCTTTCCGATGCCGTGCTGCTCCACAAAATCCGACAGGACCTCAGCCGGGCTTGTCCCGAGGGGGGAGAGGTCTAAGGTCGTACTACCTTGTCAATTTAAGCACAGGCCCCAGCCCGGTCCTCAGCTCACCATAGCTGGGTTTGTGATGTCACTCCCACTCACTGCAAATATAAGTGGTGTCTCGGCATCCTGGTCTCCAGTCCCATCCGGGCCACCGCCAAGGCCAAACACGTTCGCGAGGCACTCCATCATCTCTCTCTTTTATATTTTTGTTTTCCTTTTTGTTCAATTTGTTGTTAGTGATTTTGTCTGTTTTTGCATCATGGATTGCAAGCTAGCGACATGTAAATTGCAACTTCGTCAGTGTATTGGTAGTGGCACTTCTTAGTGCTCTGTGCTAGAATAAAATGACTGACCACATTGCCATTGGATTGTAATTAATCTTTGATGACTTAACCCACCTGCTCTCCTACTTGCCTTGGCATATACCTGTGTGGGAAGGGGGTGGGTGGGAGGCATGTGTAGTGGCATGTCCACAGTCCTGCATCAAGTGGGCCTTCAGTAGTTCACTAAGTTTTTTTTCTGCAGAGTTCTCCGATGCGGTTGCGTCCTCGATCAGCCACACTGGGTCTGACGGTCCACTCCCGTCTAAGAGTGTGAGACTGTTCTTCCACTTAGCTGGTGCTGGGAAAATAACCATCACATTATCAGCAGAACGAACGAGCGATGTGTGTCACTTCTCCCCCATTATGTCTGAGAGAGCGAGCGCCCGTGGTTTGTCGTTAGTTTTTGAGAATACCACGACAATGACCCGCAGGCGGGCAACCCGACAACACTTGCGGCTATTCTGCTTTGCATTTTGTAAGCTTCTAATTTTGGAAACATAACTTCTACACAGCGTTCAGTATATTCTACTATCTTAGTGAGTATGGCACTCGGGTAACTGTGGCTAGTTGCAGTTCAATTAATTTTTTATTAGCACGATTATTAAATTTATAGGTAGATTGGCTAACCCCAGGACAAACCACACAAATTTAATAATGTTGGTGACATAAACACGTATATGTTAGCCAGGGGCGTAGCCAGGATTTTATTTTTTTTGGGGGGGGGGGGGGATTAATATTTGGCTATTCACCCACCCCCCTTTACGAAGCGGGGGGTCCGGGGAACCTCCCCCGGAAAAATTTGTATTTTTACGTGCAAAATGGTGCTATTTTAGCAGTTTTCATAATATAACATTGAATATTGTACTGCTGTAAATATTATTTATTTTGAATATTAAAATGACACAAATTAACTTTTCCAAAAGAAATAAAACAAATTCAGAAACATGTCCTCTTCAGGCATCACAAAACATTCAAATTTCCTTAAGTCTAAAGGATGAGGAATGGGAACAGATGCAGGCTGTTTACTATAATTTAAAAAGTTCACAAAAAATTACAACACCCTTAGTATAACGAAGGTAACAATAACTCCAGAAAATCTGGCCTTCTTTTGAACACAAAATATGTACTGTATGCCAGAGGTGCCCCCCCCCCCCCCCCCCGAATTTTTTTATGCCATTTTCTAAATGACTTACTCAATTATTTTATAATATTATACTTTTTTAGTATTATATTTTATGACATTTTGCATTAATTAAAACTGATTTTCTAATAATAATTTTGGTCATATCAGGTAATATTTCCATCCTGAACCGACAGATGCCAAACTGCTTTTGTTGAGGAAAGTGCGGGGTTGCCAATTTGATTTACAAGATCCCTTTCAATTATCAAAGCACCAGAATCGTATTTTCATATTAGAAGCTATAATTATGTCAATAATATATACATTTTTCTCGTCTTTTAACCACCCCCCACTGAAATTTTAATGACGCAGTCTGCGTCGTTACCCCCCCTTGTGGGCACCCCTGTGTATGCACATTCAACCTATAACATTCAACTCCGAGAATATTTGGTTTTCTCAAAAGTCACAAAAATTGCTTTGCCACTCCTCCCTTCCTCCCACTTCTCTATGCCTCCAGACATGTATTTGGCTGAAAAAAATTTATAATCTTACACTTACATGTATGTAAAAACATTAGCAACATCATTAATAAATGTGTTATGATATAAAGTACATTTTTGATTTGTACAATTTTTGCAATTTAGTAAAAACTTTAGCTGCACTCTAAATTTTGTACACAGATCTGTTTTTTAAGTAACTTCTAATTTTTCAGTAGAATAGTATACGACGATTTTTCCTTGCAAATATGTCCAAAACACTTTCAGGATCAACTTCTGTATCTCGGTGAACTGTAAGCAATGCTAATCCATTCAAGCGGTTTTCTGACATACTGTTGCGCAGATATGATTTAAGTCTACGGAGTGTAGAAAATGACCTCTCACTTGATGCTGTGGACATTGGCAAAGTAGCCGACAGTTTTAGCATTTTGTGAGTCAATGGGAAGAAATTACTGTCACACATATTCAGTGATTCAATAAAATCACTCTGCAACTGAACAGTGTTCTTTTCTTGTAGCCACTTTCGTCGCCACATCTGGACTTCACTAACAGCCACCGTTTGAGATATGTCTTGAGGATACTGCTCAAGTAGAGTTTGAATGTTGCTTCGAATGTCAATGTCTGAAAGGTGAACACATTTCCTTGGCAGAACAAATTCTAATGAGCACAAAACATTTTTGTGAAGCAAGAACCTTTGATCAATTTGATTAATAAAATAGTGTAGGAAAAGTATGTAAATTGACTGCCTGTAATATTCTTCTGCATTGCTTGTAGCATAATTTGAACGCTGAACTTGTTTTCTACATTTCCTCGGTATAGTGATTTCAAAATCATTGTCTTGCGCCCGTTTTACTGCAGCGGAATAAATAGTATTGAATTTAGTGGTGGCGTTACTGCGCAGACCTTGGATTACTAATTTTAGCGATTCTGCATACTTAACACAAGCGGAAATGTCGCACTTCTTACCTTGTAGGAATATTTGACAAATTGACTGTGAAGTCAAATATTTCGCAACATATCTCAAGTGAAATGATAAATTTACTCTGCTGTAAAGCACAATGAAAGTTGAATGCCTTTGTAGAAGTATCTGCATGACTAATATTTTGAAGCTCTAACAGTGATTCACATATATAATTGTAAAGTTCATGAAACAAAAACAATGACTCTTGGTGCTCAACCCATCGAGTTTCACAAAGTTTCAAAAGTCTTGTTCTCTGCATACTAGGGTCTTTTTGCAGTATACAATTTCTTAGAACATCTTTTCTTCTGGGTGAACTTCTAAAAAATGAAACTACTTCTTTTACTGTCCCTATGCAGTTTCTAATTTCTGGTAGGCTACAAGCATGAGTCAAAGCTAAATTAAGAGAATGGCTTGCACAATGAACATTTACAGCTGCTGGGTATGACTGGCGAACCCTGTAATCGTCCACTCATACTTGCTGCGCCATCATATACTTGGCCACACAAACTATCTAAATTGATACCACTACTTTTCAGAGTTGTCAGTATCGTCGATGCAAGAGCTGACCCACGAAGGTCATATACTGGCACAAATTTCAAAAAGTCTTCTCTCATTATATAGCCAGAATCTGTATTTTTAGCATACCTGACACAAAGCGATAACTGTTCAATTCCCCTTATATCAGCTGTTTTGTCAGCTAAAATACTAAAGCACTCTGAACATAGGCGTGCCTACAGGGGGGGCCAGGTGGGCCATGCCCCCCCCCCCCCCCCCCCTAATGTAATCACTCAGAGCGGCATTTTCTCCAATGCGTTCGTTAATATTCGCATATTCCTGGCACTGTGACACTCAAACTGTTTTTCAGTGTTGCAGCGTGCTAATTAACAATATTTTTAAACATTTTATCGTTCTGGAAATACAGCCGCCTTAGTTTATTTAAAACACGAGATCCCTTAAAATGGCCAAGCAAAATAAAAAAATTTTTAAGAGGTTTGTTAAAGTTCTGTTGTCTGAATTGCTGTGTTTGCATTCACTAAAAAGAAGTTCATTTCAAGGTAGATCTGGACCAAGCTATTGGAAAATTCGAGGGGGGAAAATGTGTAAGTACCCTTTAAACATTTGTCTATGGAAAAAAAAACATATTTTCAAGATTGTTAAAATTATATGGATATAAATATTAACTAGTAAACATATCTCGTTGATACTGCACAAAAATATAAACACGGCAATGAGTGAATGTATTGAGGCTATTTAACATTCTAAATTCAGCTTCTGATTTAAAAATTTAGCAGGGCCCCCCCTAATGGAAATGTCTGGGCACGCCTATGACTCTGAATCATTAACTCTGCTTACTATTTTGTGTGAAATAAGTTCCTCGCAGTCATCAATAATCTGGTTCTGAATATCAGGGCTTATATAAGAAGAATTACCTGAACAGGTGTCAATTGTTTTCTTAGGATTTCATCTCCACTTTCTAAGCGAAATCTTAAAAGGCTGAAAATATTACCATCATTTTCTAACGATTCAGTCAACAATGGCCCAGAGTCATGATGTCCACGTAATGCAATCTCCTGCCTACCACAAAATATAACTGTTTTAATGATAGGCATACGTTTTTGTCTATTTTCCTGAATTTTCAGTTTTTTTGCCGAATCAAGTGCGAGAATTATATCATCCCGCTTCCTTTCAAATACAGAAACAAAATTATCTGCAATAACATGGCATCTCTTGTGGTAAGATGTGGATTCATGCTGTCTAAAGTCACTTTTTGCATTTTTCCAACGAGTAAATGCTTGACCTACTAAAGCCCCTACAGGCTGATGTTCTCCTTTACCCACTTGTTCACTTCCAAACACACAACAAACACAACTCAGGTAAAAAAAAAAACCTTCCACACATTTCGGGGGGGGGGGGGGGGATGGATCCCTATGATCCCCCCCCCCTTCCCTACGCCCCTGATGTTAGCTACAAACATACTTGCTTATGTAATACAGAATCTCCCTGCACCCAGAGTGCTCCTTGGATCGCCACTTGTTTCAGCTTGTGCCACCTCCCTGCATCTACGGCACAAGATTGCATATACCTTATATCTACATGAGAAATAGTAATTATAACCTAAAAATAAAAGCTTGTAAATCAATTTTTAATCTAAATTATAATGTAAAGATACATATACGTTTGACATAAAATACTGCTATATATGATACATTAGTTTACGGTATTAGGCCTACTCTTATTCATTAAAATAAGTAATTTCTTACGTTTTCAGCATTTATGCTTATTATAGGCCTAACTTACAAGTTTGTAACTGATAGGTTCGCAGTTAGTAATTTTGTAATTTATGAAGTAGGTTAAACCCAAAGTACAAAAACACATAATAGATTCCTTCGACATATTCGAGTTTACGTTATGATTTTCTAAAATAAAATTGCCTATAGTAACTCTGTAACACGCAACTAAAGTATAAACATTGAGGCCCTTTACCACTAAGAAACTGTCAAAAGCAAGAAAGTTGTCCATTCCAGGGGTTCATTGTGGTATTTCACGTTTTTCATTACCTAATCCCCGGGAAATTCTGAATAATTTAACTTATATTTAATTAACATTAAAAGGCAAGAATTAAACAGATACCTACAATAATCAATGAAAATCGAGAACATCTTAAAACATTTTCGGATTGCATCGGTTCAAATACTCAAGACATTGAAAATTAGCCAACTGTGCCCTTTGTGTGCTTAAATCTAGGGTAGTTTGCAAGTGGCTACTTTAAACCATGCTTGTTTTTTTTTTTTCCTTTTTTTTTTTTTCTCATTTGCGTCTTGAGTTTATTGCTTGGTGCCTTACATAATGCAGACCATTCCAGTCACGAGATTCGTTTGACTCGTAGGTCAATCGCTGGTTTGTCGTAACTTGACTATTTACTTTTGAGGGGCCGTCATATTTGGTAAGGGGCCTTACCAGGGGTCTAAGAAGGCGTAAAGAATGGCCCCCAAAGAAAATAACTTTTGTAGGCTCTACTCTGGAAAATTAAAACATTAAACTCTTTGAAACACCATTTTAAGCCAGCCTGGAACTTACATTTTGATTATGGCATTACTTATTTGGGTTGAAAAGTTAAATATACTTTCCAGATTTATACCTAGGTTAGTATTTAAAAATTTTAACGATTCAACTCTGTCAAAATTGCGTCATTACATGAGATTATTTTTTTCAATACGAAATCATGAAAAACCAATTGGAAACGAAAGATATTGATTGACCAACACTTAAAATTGCATTTTAGTCAATTTATAATTATTACTTATCAAATAAATTGACATTATTTTAATATAATGATAGACAAACCTCATAAATGAAAATAAAGTGGCTAGACTTGGGCCCTGCTAAGCGAGGGGCCCGGCGAGGCTCGGGACCCTGCCACAACGGGCCCTGCTGGGCTTCGGGCCCTGCTAGGCCCATTCTGCTAGACGCGGGGCCATGCTAGGCGCGGAGATCTGCTGCGCATGGGGCTCAGCTAAGTGCGGGGCCCTGTTAGGCGCGTGGCTCTTCTATGTACGTTCCCCTGCTAGACGCGGAATCCTGTTAGGATTGGGGCCCTGCTAGGCACGGGGTCCTGCTAGGGCGTCCGGCACTGCCAGGCATGGGGTCCTGCTAGACTCAGGGTCCTGCTAGACTCAGGGTCCTGCTAGGCGCGAGAGCCTTCCAGGCGTGGTGCCCAGATAGTCGCGGGGTTCTGCTAGGGGCGGGGCCCTACAAGACACTTAGCCCTGCTAGGCGCGTAGCCCTACTCCGTATATGTCCCTGCTAGACGTGAGGTCCTGATAGGCGTGATACCTAGCCAGACATGATATCCTGTTAGATGCAGGTCCCTGCTAGGCACATGTACCTGCTAGGTACAATGCCCTGCTAGGCGTGGGGCCATACTAGGCGCAAGGCCCTGCCAGGCACGGGGCCCGGCTAGGCGCGGGTCTGGCTAGGCGCGGGGCCCTGCTAGGTACGGGGTACGGAAATGTGCTGGTTAAACATTATCCAAAAACCCTCGTAGATTTTAAAAACGTTCTGTTATATAATGGTTTTTTTCGTAAATGTTTTATTTTTGTGACCAAGCAAGTGTACTGTAAAAAACTAATCAAGTAATAAACAACAATTTAAGTAGTTTGAATTGTTAAATCTAGAAATTTATACTGATTTGTCACTATCACCACTACCTAACGATTATCACACATATTAAAAAAAATTCGCATTTATAAAAATGAACCGTATGAGTTACATTTGTGTCTGTTTTTTTTTATCTCACGTGTTTATACTTTAAGATAAAGGTGAAAAAAAGTTGTGATTGTCTTAACTGCAATAGCGACGAACATTTTCTGGCTTCACCGCCTTAGGAACGCTTCCTGTACATGCGGCCATACTCCTTCTGGACTCCCGAAGATACAAGAAAAATGGTAAGTTACGTATTTGAAAATTACGGAGATCAGATGCTTTCAATGGAATTACGGATCAGTAGAGACCTGCAAAATTCGCGGATTCATTTCGTGATATGCTACAATTCAAATAATTATACCTTAGCGCTGCTTCTACCCAGGGGCGTAGGAACCGGGGGGAACAGGGGGGACGTGTCCCCCTGAACTTTTTGGGTGGAGGGGACTGTCCCCCCCCCCCCCAACTTTCTAGACCGTGATATTTTTATTTTATAATATTATTCTGCCCAACTTTATTTGTAATTTCTTCACTCTTAAATTTTATCTTAAGGAAACAATAATAATTTTAACATCGATGTATCCAATGGTTAGATACAAAAACTGCTTAAAAAGCGCTATTTTGCACTTTTAAAATCAAAATTTTCCGGTGGAGGACTCCCGAACCCCCCGTCTTAGTAAGAGGGGAATGGGTTTACATGACATCAAAATCATTATTTGTCCCCCCCAACTTTATGAACACAGCTACGCCAATGCTTCTACCACTGGTTCAATGAACAGGTGGCATTTGCCCGAGTGTGTAGAGTGTAGTGGAGTCTATCCTGGAGGTCATTGAACCCGCTAATTTCGCAGGTCTCTACGGGATCAGGTTTCCACGGATGTGCGGTAGGTATGTTTGTAAGGGAGCCTGTTCCGCTCCTGTCCTCGCGGAGTAAGCATGCTCGAGCAGGCACTCGAACCCACGACCTCGCAGCCGGGAGCGAGGCGCGCCGAGGCCAGCTGCAGCCTCGAGCTGTCACGGCTCTGGGGCGACACAAGGCTGCTGGGCCGTGGCGGCTCTCACCCAACATGGCGTCACAGACGTGGTGTCCTCGCTCGCTTCAAGGCACTCGCCCGTTTGGTAACGTTGGTAGCGCTTCCCGCGCGATGCAAGCCAATCCTGAACAAAACCATCACATGCATCCCTCGATCAGCCAGCCGACCTCCGTAGCGTAGTCGGATGCACACCGGCTTACGGTGCGAGGGGTTCCGGATTCGAGTCCCGGGTAAGGCATGGGTGTTCATTTACATTGAGAGATTTGCTTGCTACGATATGATAAAGATTCGACTGACACATTACCCTATGGCCGTGGGCTTCAGGCTGTAGGCCACTCAACAATAATAATTTTAAAAAAATCCCTCGATCGGCAGTAGAATGCAGCGTAAGTAAGGCCGCTATTCCAAGACACAATAATTATGGTTTAGGTTCTCAACATGCTACACCTGTGCCCTAACCGTATTCCTGGTGCACGACAGGACACGGCCAGTCCCTTATTTTCAGGTAACTGGTTTTGGTGTCCTATCCGTTGCCGATCTGTTGCCCAAACTCCGCGCATGTGCAGAGCTCACGTTTCCGTTGATTTCGTCCAGACGGCGGACCCGCGTCTGGTGCCAATAACTCGCGTAGAGTCAATTTTGTGGTCATCGGGGGACGCAGGCCTACTAAGCGTATTGTTGTGCCGAATGGAACTTCATGAGTGCGGAACTATCACAACTTTAAAAGTTATTGAGAAAATTAGAACGGTGATTCTATTTTTGTGTGATGGTTCTGCTATCTCTAAAATTTTTGCTCTAAGAATTTCATCGATGGTTGCTAGACGTCCGCTTGAATGCGTTGGAAGCAGTTTCCAGTCTCGCGCAGGGTACCGTTTATTAAAACGACTGCCTTTCGGTTACTTTTAATGAGATTCGGTTTGGACACGTTTTGGAATACGTCCTGCAAGTTAGGTTACGGTTGCATCCCAACAAGACGGTGCTTATTCCCTGCCTTACCTGAACGTCTTGGAACACTGCCATGAGACTGGTTCTACTACCTACTACACACATATAAGACTTTTGCTCTCACCCACTTCGTTAAACACCAAACCACGCAAATGAGCGAATCTGGCAACACGTCAATTAAGGTACTTGTATCTGAAGTGGCTCATCTTAGGTTTAAAATTCAATGGAAAGCATGTAAGGTCATGAGTCCTAGTGAGGGGAGAATATAAAGGGCATCTAGGTGACTGTCACATATATGGACGACTCATTTCCACACCGAAGAATAGTCGGTGGGGTTTACATGCGGATACAAATGTTTTCTAACAAAATGGTGGTTTGTGAGCCATATTAGGCATAGGTTCGTTAAGCGGGAGATGCTAACCGAACTTTTATTATTTCTAGCTCCTCTGAGACGTCGTGTGTCGTATGTTCTGACGCGTAGCACCTAGACGAACGCTGAAGTATAAGGAACTTAAAGCATTCCCTCTTCTGTACTCGGTGAGATTAATGTTGTACAGAAAATATCGTTATTATTGCAAGAAAAAAGACACAAGTTGTTAGGGTAATTATCGTCTCACGAACTGACTTTCAGCACGTGCATACAAATTAATGCCCAGGATCTCGACAGTGTCTACCAAGGGATTACTAACGTAAATCCATATTTACGAAAACGAAACGTATTTACGTCAATTTTTTCCCTTAAGTTTTAACTAAAGGAGTAATGGACCTCTAAAATAAAACTACAGAATACATTAAAAAAAAAACATAAACTACCTGCAAATAACTAGCATATCGTTTAAAATTGTTTCTAAATTTGGGTTGTCTGACCAATAGGCAACACGCACTAAACACCATATGCTAGTGTAGTGCATCCTGTAGGAGATAAACAGAACTGCAGGGTGACGACCACAGATATCACGATCAATTTGCACAAAGGCATGTTCAACAGATCTTTTTCCTAGGTTCATTTTCAGAATTTAACAGATGGGTGAATCCACTTTGAAAAGTCTACGATAAAAACGAAAAATACTTAACAAAAAAAATAATACAAAACCCGGTCTTGGACCTAATTTTTGACAAAATTTTACACAAATACTTACCACCGTGTTAATATTCACTAAAAAGTTGAAACTATAGTTTCCACACACGTTAGATGACAATAAATTATTAAGTATTAAAGGATGTTGTACTATTATAAAGTTTCATTTCTTATTAGCTAGCGAATTCATGGAAATTCATTTATAACAAACGTAATTAATTTAATACTACTTTAAGTAAAATTAGATGCCTACTTAGTATTAAAAAAAACAATACCTTGGACTGAGCTGTGTATCAAATAATATAATAGCAATACTTTAAACAAATAAAATGTATTAATTTATATTTGCTTTAATGCACAATTTGTATAATCCAGTAATATGTAATTTAAAATCAGTAAAATAATTTTCCACTGCCGAGTTACGTACCACGTTTCTTTATTTCATTAACCATACACTATGACCATGCATTATGACCACTTAGCTGAGAAGCCTGGCAGAAAGTTGGAGGAAAATATGTATTATAATGCTTGTAATACCAGTATCTTTAGGTTTTATAGAAATCGAAGTTACTCTTAAGTTTACCAAATAGAGTAGTTTCACTAACATAAAGTTTCATTTGGTACACCAATACGTTTGTAATGTCTTACAATTTTTTATGAAGGTGACTATATATGGGTGTATGTTCATACACGTGGGCCCGCCATCTTCCTGTAAACATTTTGTTGCATGGTGCGCGCGCTTCGTAAAAATTCACCGTCACAATTTTTCCATAAAGCGCCTAGAGAAATATCAATTAAAAAATCTTGGTAAGTCCAATTTCTGAAAGCTGATTTTTTTTTTTTGTAATAACCAAGGCGAAGAGAACGGATATTGTGTCCAGAAGATGTTAACATGCGAAAAAGAATATTTATCTGTGTTTCAGGTATTATAAATTTTAGTCAAACACGCATTTGTGTCATTGTTGACACTTGTACTTGTACTTGATTCCGTGAGTTAGCAAGTTTTCCCCAGTGGCCCACGACGTGCGACGCGGCGAGCACCCCTGCGCGGGGGAGCGGCCGTGGGCTGCCGGATGCGGCGGGGAGTCCTTGCAGGGGGGGAGTGGGGGAGGGGTGAGGGGCGGGGCGGGCGTCCTTGGGCCGCAAGGCTGCGGGCGTGGCCCTTGCGGAACCGTAGCAAGGCCGGCCGGCTGCAGCCCGCCCCGTTACCCGCTGAGGCGCCGCCACCGGACCAGCTAGCGGTGTCGACTCCAGCCACTCCAGCAGGGCCCTGAAGCGCTGCCCTGGACTATATATACATATACACACGCGCACACACACATATATACTTACACATACACACACACACACACACACACACACATATATATATATATATAATTACATATACACACTCGCGCGCACACACACACACACATATACTTACGATTTAATATTGTGGGGAGAACTGGGTTTGTAAGGGATAGTCCAATTAAGTTTTATTACAGTTTTATTGATTACTAATATTTACATTAATAATAAATAATTATGCTTAAAAAACTGCCCGATCTCAAATCACTGACACTTAAAAATGTTTATCCTTAAGTCACGGCTCACGCGGCACCCGTCGCGGGACTCTGTCGCCAAAACTCACGCCCAAATCTTGCCGCCCCGAGAACTCCCGCGCAGGCCGGCGTCCCTGCTCAAGCAGTCTGTGTCGCCCTTCTAGAACTGACGAGCGCGGCTGGGGCGAGTCGCGCCATCCCGCGCCGACCCGACGCCCGAAGCGTCGAGAATATCGTCGCTCGTTCACGCGGCGACCTGCGAAATTCCCAAGGCCACTCAGCGATAGATAACAGCGCCGAGGCATGGCGCCGCACGGGGAGCGGAGGGGGAGGGGGTGGCGACGGCCCTTGTAATCCGACCAGGCATGCGGGGAATGCCTTACGTTAATGGATGGCGCGTGACGTCAGTGGCCGTGCGGGGCCGCCAGCCAGCTCCGAACCTGGCATCGTGTCGCGGTCCTGTCTGAGTTCGTAACAATATTAAGCAATTTTTTTTTCAAGCCAACCTGTTACTTAAATTACTACTATGGTTTTGCTAATTTATATTAAGGGTTAGTTTTATAAATGTACTAACTATCGAAGTCCGGTGGAATTTCGTCATATGAGTCAATAACATGTTTGAAGGTTTTCCTTATACGAAACCGTGAAAACTCTGTTGAAACTAAAAACATTACTTTAAATGACCTGAAAATAACGATTTAATTCTTCCGCTTCCCATTAAAAGTACACATTTTTCACAGAAATCCAAACAAAAAAGGAAAATAAAAAAGAGCGCATGTAACTCAGTACAGGCGATAGAAGTGAAACTTCTTCTGCAATTAACACCTCACATATCGCAAGGAATAAAACGGCAGAGAGAGAGAGAAAGAGAGAGAGAGAGAAAGAGAGAGAGAGAGAAATAGAGAAAGAGAGAACGAAGACAATTATTCAAAAAAAATATTACTCACTGTTGAAATACTCACACCATAAAGTGAACTGTGCGTATTAGTTCTTCAAAAAATTCTGTAATTTGGAACACACAACATCTCTGAACGAAATATGAAAATCATAACAGGAAGCTCTATCTATGCGAGAAACGCACGGTCTCTCTCAACAGCGCTCTCTACGCTGCTAGTTGAACAAGGAGGAACGCGAGCGCGCTGGTAGCAAATATATAAAATTCAAGGAATTCACAGTTGACTGTATAGGATACCTATATCTATTTTCTGAAACAAACGCATGCGCACACTCTCTGTCTTATTCTTCCGTTCATCTATCTCTCTCGTTTCTATATTTTTTTCCCCAGGGGACTAATCATCTCACAAAGAGGAGAACATAAAAGAGCCCAGCAACGTATATAGCATAGTGCTCTTTTAATATATATATTTGGCCAAGTACCTATTATCTGTCCTTTACGCGTCAGAAACGTTCCACAAAAATGTTTCCCAAAAAAAACTTGAATTAAAATTCTGCCTTGAAATTTTACTTCCATTGCGCCCAACGAAGCTTCACTTGAAAATTGAAAAGGGCCGGCGCGGGGCCCTGGCAGCGGTAGTGGCGTCTGATGGCTCGCGTACAGAGTGTTGACGTGACGGACCTGTTGTTATGAACACAAGAGGGTTTGTCGGGGGAGGGGCGACACGGCGGGTCTTGTCAGAGGGAAGCCTTCCTTTCACAGACGAGAGTGCCAAACGCCCGATCGTGCATGTTCGGTTGTTTTTTTTGTTCATTGTAACTCATGATAACTAATGGTCGATTAGGTTAGGTTAGCTACATTATAAATACTTTAAAACATTGTGGACGGTTGATTTGGTTAGGATAGCTACATTAAAGATACTGTGAAATCATGTAAACGGTTTCCTAGCCCTGGGTAGCTACATATTAAAAAGTTATTTGCTAAGCAACCATACAATGATTTTACAGTATTTTTAATGTAGCTATACTTACCTAATATAACCAACCATCCACAATGTTTTAAAGTATTTATAATGTAGCCAACCTATCCTAATCGACCGCAAAATTTAATGCCACACCGGTTTATACAATGAGATAGAACGGGAAAAAAAGCGAGCATGAACTTCGGGGAACTTCGGGTGTGGCTCTCTCGTCTGTGAAATGAAGGCTTCCCCTTGTCAAACACCAGCACATTGGGCGCAGAGCAGATGTGGTGTCGTACGTCACGTTGAAAGTGCGACGGGAATTGCCGAGGGCCAACAGGAGAATGTAAACCAAACTACAACGTACAGTGTGTGATTTTCAAAACGATATAAACAGAAAAACTCAATGTACGACTCCTATCATAACTCTCATAACCTGTTTTTTTTTTTTGGTAATTTTTTAGTGTTTGATTAAATCTGATTATGAGAAATTGTAGTGAAATAGCCAAGTGATGTTTTATTTACGCTGGACAGATTAAAGCCAGTTGGTTATATGTTAAACCATCTCGGCAGGAAAAATTCAGATACACTTTTAATGTATAGAAAAAATATCAGTACATATCGATCCGACAAACAATAATTGCTATAAAAAACATCAATACATAGTAGTTATTAATGAAAATTTCTAATTCTAAATATATACTCATAATGGTTTAGCTAAATAACCTCTGACGACATTATGGTTAGGTATTTTCTAAGTGAGTTTACGAAACACATTTTACAAAATACAATTTTAAAATAAGTTTTTACTAGTGTGATAGAATTTCTGAGGATTTGGTTGTTCGAATGTTTGAATGGCTGACGTGCGTTTAATTAATTTACTGACCTATTGATTCCTCGAAAAAAATGGTTAATCTTATAACATATAATTAATAATTTGTTATTTTAATATACTCAAATATTTTAAGTTTGTTTTCTAACACTCGATGTTTGTTAAAACTATATACGTGTACTGTATATTGTAATAAACTTATTGCTACAGGCCTTTCCGCACAGTCTACCGGAAATAATATAAAATAGAAAATAATTTGCGGTTGTATAGCTAGAAACAGTTTTATATCTTTATTTGCCGTACACTGTAAATACTAAATAAATGAAATTGTTCGAAATAGTGGACTGTGACAGCAAAATTGTTAAAACTGCTCTAATTGACTCAGTGTAGTACTAGATTTGGTTTCAGCAGCTAAAGCTCACTGATTTTTTTAGTGGATTTAATTAACTTTTCAGCTAATACCAGTCTCTTATCACAGATTTAAAGTAAAACCCACTTATTTGGCAGTCACTATCAACTCGCTAGCAGGGTCTTCAGCCAAAATCATTTTACAGATTCAGAACACTTATTTAAATTTTAATTATTGATTTATATATTTATACTTTAAGCCTGATTTAAAAAAAAATATCATTGTAGAATTATAACTATTCTGCTTTACATACGCTTACAAAAGCTGAATCATTAATTTACGAGACGTTAAAGGATTGCTGAAACGCAAATATAGGTAATATTTTCCAGTAGAAAATTCTAGAAGCCAACATTTTTAATTCTTTTAGGGGAGGTCACCATTTTGATTTAGTATTCTGGAGGCTGCCATCTTGTATTTGTCCGCTGAAGTCCACCATCTTGTTTTCATCTGCTGGTGATTGCCACCTTATATTCGTGTACTAGTGGTTCATGTTTGTGCTAGAGTGAGCCGGTGTCGCTCTGCCTCGCGCAGGCAAGGTCAGTGTTTATTAATGTTTGGCTCATTTGTCTTTTTCCATGACCAACGAGTCAAACATACCGTCTTTATTTTCTTGATATTTAGAGTTTGGTAGTCTTTTTAGCAATATCATTGACTTAGACCAAATTTTAACCAATTAATATGATACAAATTTCACACCTATGCCTTACACTGTACTCGAACCCAGAAACCTTCGCACCGAAAGCCGCGTACATATCACTCCACGGAGGCCGGCATCCACTGAGAACCTTTGAAAGCGTCTCGTAGATTCGCAGATGATAATTTTAACAGAAATTTCAAAACAATATTGTTTTATAAGAAGCTAAACGATACATTTAGGCATTCGTTTTTGTAGAACAGACTGAAAGTTTTGTTTAAGTATCATACATCAGAATCACAATCGTTATTTTGTTTAAAGTATCATACATCAGAATCACAATCGTTATTTTGTTTGAAGTATCATACATCAGAATCACAATCGTTATTATGACTCAATGACGGTATCACCTTGACGACCAGTTTAAATAATAATGGCCTAATCTGTATTCTCGTGAAAGTGATACAAGAAAAAGTTTTGAACAGTCTCTATACATCGGTGTGGATCCGCCTCCCCCCTGAAATCCAACCCCCCCCCCCCCCTCCTTTCTGAGGGGGCCTGTTTACGCTTGCAAAATCGTAACTGTGAAATGGGAATGATAGACGTTAACCCGCGGACCCTCCATGAAAATCCTACAGATTTTCGCGCATGGTACCTACGATATAGTGAAAGTTTTGTAATTATATGACGACGGACAAAAATCACAAAAACCACAAAACTTCATTTAGGATACAAGCCATGGTATTTACACCTGGAATATTGAAATTTATACAAATGCTTGCTGTGTTCGAACTCAAATTGCGTACGTGCTAAGAAAAACCTTCATAAAATGTAGTTGTATCTTTTTCCCTATACTTATTTTCATGAATACTTTGAGAAAAAATATTGCATAGATATACACAGTGATAAATACTGCAGAATGATACAATTTCGCGATGTTTGAATTATGTAGATATCTGTTGTACGTTTTGCCATTCCGCGGTGATGTTGTTTCCACGAAACAGAATGGAATTATTTAATAAATCATAGTTATAAACGTCTAGAAATGTATAGACAGTGTAATGCTAGACAAATAAGCTTATGTTTAGTTTACTGAAGGACAAATGTCAAGAATCACAATAAATACTCCATGTTATATAATGCTACTTCAAACTTAACTGCAACGGTTTAACAATGTGCAAGAATCGAATAACTATGCCTGTGTTCCTGTAAGTTAAATAATTGTCTTAGTTCCAGTATCACTAGCCAACCATTTAATCAAACTTAATATTTAATTTATAAGTAGAAAAAGTCTATAATGTGCATCCATAGCACTGAGAGTATTTAATCCTAGCTAAACTGCCAGTTCAACTCAGTACAGCGAGCTCAACAATTTAAATACACAACGTGCTGAAAAACCGGTAGCCTAAACAGTTTAAGTATTAACAATCTCTTTTATTTTGAAATTTTTATCAACGTCTTGCGAATAATGAGCATTTCTAAGTGTAATAAATTTCGTGAAAAAAAATAAAATAAACTTGTGGACTGTTATTTAGCCCGATACGCTACGTTAAATAACGCGAGGTGGCGCAGCGCTAAGACTATGGACTCGCATTTGAGAGAACTCATGTTCGAAATTCAGTATGGTCATTCTGGTTTCCGTTTCTCTTGTTCCCCGACATCGCTCCAGGGAAACTCTCAGCTGATTTCTTGTTATAGGTCACGGCCGAATACTTTCCACTATCCCTGGTCTGCGTGGTTGTGAGATAACAACTAAGTGACCTCGCTGTCGGCGAAACGTTAGACACGAGTACATAAATACCTGTATGTATGCTTATGTTTCTTTAAACAAAAATTATAAAGTTTTGCAAACTACCTTCGCGTAAAAATATTTTGTATTTCACAACAAAGCATAATCTGTATGTATTTAAGAACTAAATTTAACTTAAACAAATGTTTGCTTAAGTATTCTTTTTGCGTTTTTATGGTGGTCCGCAAAAGTCACGAATGATTTTGGCCACAGTTTAGACTCTAAACACTTATACGTTTAAATTTCATGACTGGACCACCATTTGCTTCGGCACATCTGCGCGGTATTGCGAAGTTTTTACTGGTGGCAAATGAAACCACGAAATTTCACTGCTCTCCATTGAATCGGCCTTCGAGTCGAAGAGCTGGAGGAATGGCACCCGGATTTCGCGAGGTCAAGGAGAATAGGGAAATTGCTTCTGACATGACTATATGATCATATAGCCTTTGTCTACCTCTGCAGTAATTGTCACGCACGACATTTCCCCTCTATTACTGTTAGCCAACCCTGAATGCTTTAACACGTGCCCAGCAAAATTGTACTTTCTTATCTGAACTTAGAAAAGAATAAATTTCATTTTATGCCTCCTACTAGCCCAAAAAAAAAAAACATACTGAACTTATTAAAATATTCTAAAACTACTACCTGTGGTGTCAGAAAAATTATAACTATCAGCAAATTAATAATTATATAAATATATTTGAAAAATATTAGTTTTCTTTTTACTTCCAGTAATTTGAAATATTTAAATGAGTATTCTTAAAGTTGTTGATCCTTAGTAAAAACTGTGAAAAGCTAAAACTTTTTCATGATTAAATTTTGATACTAAGCGTTGCAGTGCCCATTTTGTATGAAATTATATCCTTACATCCAACACTTTATGTGGGGAAAAAAAAATCAAATTTATATTTTAAATTAAGAATAGTTTTAATCAAAAAGTAATGAGTTCTTTTGATATAGTTAGCTTTTATTTTCCCGGTTGCCCCACCCGTTGACTCGGCCGGTGAGCCAAGAGTCCCGAGTTCGATTCCCAGTGTGGGTTCAGGACTGGACTTGGTGTTGCATGAAGGCTCGCCTCCCTGCACAGAAGAGGCTGGTGTGCCGGCTATGGTGGTCCCCATGGCACAGCGACGCAGTCCCGCTCGGAACACAACTTTCTAGCGTCGCGAACTGCGTCAAGGTCGCTCAGCTGCCGCAGCTGTGGGCGAGTTCGTGCGGCTCGGCACGGCCTGCCAACAAGGAAACTACAGTTCCTCGCCTGCTTTACGGTGAATTCCCTTGCAAGTTACCGGGTCTCGTTCCGTCTCGACGGTCAACTTGTTTTTCTTTCCCTACACACATGAGACCGATAGTATTTACGACTTCCGGCCACAGCAACTACTTCAGTGAAGGTAACAAAGATTCTCTTGAGTTCGCAGTTTCCTTAAGCGTTAAAGGGATTTATGTTTCACTTACAGTTTGCTGCCTCCGTAGTACACTAAAACACAACTAGTAACAAATAAATTTTTAGTTTAATGGTTCCGAATAACAATTTTAATGGGAAAAAACATTTGAGGTACGAGGATAAAACATGTTGGGATTTACATTAAAAAAAAAAAAATCAAGTAATGAATGAACATCAGAGATCATTTTTAAAGTATTAAACCCTTTTTAAAGTATTAAAACGTAAAAAATTATGGCTATCTCCACGGCTAAAAACTCGGCTGCTATTGGTCGCACGGAGTTACGTAAACGGAAGAGTTGGGCATTGCTGAGCTAAACCATACACTTCAGTGTCCACGTGCGTGCCATTGATGATAGTCCCTTCCCTGAGAACTGCCCCTGTTCACGTATTGTGGTTAGACAGCAAACAAAAACAAAAAAAAAAAAATTAAAGGACGCAGAGGTATGTGACAAAACATCATCTTTTTTTCATCTATTATTAATAATAAACAATCATACCTACTTTTTACAAATGTAACCATGCTACATTCATCATCTTCAACTAAAGACATCTCAATTTTATTCCCGTTGTTATTGTAAAACACAAAAAGAATCATCTTTAATCGCTGTTGTGACTTTCAGGAAAATGCATTATCAAACTATATCTTAAAATTAACTTTACGTTCACACGGGAATATTTAAAAGTTTTCAAAAAGAGTTATTATCTAGAAATAAAGCGTGATATAAAGCCCAAATATTATACATTAACTCTACCGAGCGTACTCGTTGACTCCAAGGCGAGTCTTAGAATAACTTTTAAACATTTATTTACTCGCCACCGAATTGTGTGGCTGGTGAAGGAAGTTCTGGTTCGCCTTCTCTGAAGCGTTCGTCGTCTTCTCCGACAGTCCAACGTACAAGAGGTGCGCCAGGGTCCCTCTCCCCAGCTCGGCTCCATCGCCCGAACTCCTCGTCTTCGACCCCTTCACTCCCACCCTGTGTTGTCAGCTCCTCCGGGGCTCCCGACTGCGAGATCTCAGCAACAACCACGACCAGGTCCCGTCCAGCTGAGCAACTCGCCCAGCGAGTTTGTGCGGTGCCGACGTCCGCGGGGCACCTCGCTGTTTCGGTGACCGCAACAGCGACCGAGGTTGGCACCCGAGCGAGTCCTTTCCGCACTCGCTCGACGAGCCGGCGAGTTGAGACACAGCTTCTCCTTGCTCGGCAAGTCTCGTACTCAGCAGCCGCATGATCGTGTGTACGCCTCGCTGTATGCTGCACCGACGATCTTGATTAACTGGTTCTGCAGAGCACTAGCTCAGCGAGTGTCGTACTCGTCGCCTCCATCTCGTCCGCAGCTTGGCTTTTTCTTCAATCCAGGTAACTTCCATGTGACTCGCCAAGTTCGTCCGATCAGCTACTCGTTGACCTCTCTCGTGGACTCTCAGTCTTCAGCAAAGTGATCTCACCCTTGAACTTTGGCGGTTGCCTGTAGACTTTTTGAGACTCAGCAACGCTCGCAAGACTGCACAAGACTTTGTGTCGACTCCGCGCCGCCGCACAGTGGGGCAGAGGACTGAGTTTCCCGGACAAAACCTCTGACCTCGTATAATGTAATTTATCATTACTGTTACCACATCCCTGTCACTGCATGAGCAAACTAACACTACAATATGTACCCAGTACGAAGAAATTCCTATTTTTTATTATAATTGTTTCCGATAATAGGTGTGATAAGTTAACAATATAAGAAGAATCTGATTAGTAAAACATTAAAAACTGTGTTTAGAATAAAAATATACACTGTTATTATGTAAACTTTGTCTTTAAATAATATTTTCCTAATCATCATCATCATCACTGCCGCTATAAACAGAAGAGTTAGATAAGGAAGGAGTTTCAAGTAAGGAAATAACTTCTGGCTTCATTATTTTGAGTTTTCTTGGTGGAATAGTTCTAACAGAGGAAATCACAGTATCAGATGATATAAGCATTATATTAAGGAGGTCTTGGTTAGTCACTTCACTACTCATTTTTCGACATCTCCTCTCTCGGAACCTGCGAAAGTCTTTGTTCCTAGCTTCCTGAGCCTCTTCGCTTAGCATTCCAATCGGGAGCAATGCGACTTCAATGACATTTGAGCCATGGATCAGAACCTTATGCACTGAAGGAGGCATGGGATACCATGGGTAGTCATGAACATAAAGCCGCGCTGTATCGAGTGCATATTGCCGAAAAGCTAGGGCACTGACAGCAAATCCACAAGATAGTGTGCGCAGTATTATGTCGCATCTCTTTATCAGTTTCTCTGACAGTCCTGTAATCGATGCTGAACACATTGGGTTTTCGAAAAAATTACGTGAAGTATTGCCGTCATTGGTAGTGCCATGACCTTGTTTAACTATGTCTACAAGAAGGCCCATTTTTTCGCATCTTGGATCATTTTATAGGATGGGTACAAGTTTACTCCTCTCTCCTTTGCCTGAATTCGAAGTGTCTGGTATGAAGTGCGGGACAGGTCAGTCTCTATTATGAGAGACAGCGCTTCCTGAGGAGAGTGACATTTAATTGCTTTAGACTGCTGCGTAGACCTCCATGGTTTAGCTATTTTTGCCGCACGTGTTGGTGTCGTATGAAGTGCTTCATTTACGAGCCTGGCTTCTTCATGTCTACCATCCGCACGGAGCTTCATACCAGCAGAGAAGGTGAGAACTGCAGTTGAAGTAGTAGCTCTGACTTCTTTCGTTTTTCTTCTTTTGCTGCGCATACAGCTACTCTCGAAATCCTTCGTTGGGCGACCTCCTGTGTAGAAAAAAGATACACTCATTTAAGTTTTTTTATGCTCATCTATAAGCCCTCCATTTTTAAGTGATAACATAAATATTTAAGTTCTAAATTTCTTAGTATTTCGGCTCAAATACACTGGTAATTTAAATGTGTATACAAACATTTCAGTTTTTAGAGGTCATTGTCTGAAGAGGCTTGGCTTCTGGGTTTTGGCCGTGTCCAAGGTGAATAATTCATCGACGTTTCGATTGATATTGCAGTCGCCATCATTAGGGTAGATCCACCCTCATGATGGTGACTGCAATGTCCACAGAAACTTCAGTGAATTATTCGCATTGGTCGCGGCTACAACCCAGAATCCAAGCCTCTTTAAATGTTTGTATGTTCAAGTTTTATAAATTTATATGGTACTAACTGCGAATTTAAAATGTGATTCATGTAAGAGACATTGTGCTAAAATCGTTCGTTCGTCTCTCTGTGAATTTGTACATTGTCACTAAAAATTAATACTTCGTTCAGCATCTTCGTTGAAGGTGATGGGAGCGGTGCAGCATTCCCAAGATATCTGTACAGGTTTTTAAATTGATGATAAAGAACTAAAAGAAGTCGGTTCATATTATAAAACTCACTTAACGTTCTGTGTGGTATATGTACCATGAAAATTACAAAATTAAAATTTAAAAAAAACAAGAAATCTCAAAAAATTCAACTAAAACAATTAATATGCCTGCATCAAGATGGATGATTCAGTAAATCATTCAAACACTTAGGCTAATAGCACCAAACACAAGCGCGATATCAAACGTTAAGTTATTTTGTTTGGAGAGCTCACTTAACGACAGACGACTTATACACGGAAACAAGATGTAGTGGTAATCCTTGTATAAAAATGTAGCTTACCTGATTTAATGTGAGTGCTTTCCGCTGCAGCAGGCTTCTCGAACCGTACGGTCTTGTCCAGCCATTCGTTGCAAGCAGTATTAAATTTTTCTTCGTTTCTGCAGTGTTGTTTCCATATTTTTCTAACACGCGAACATATTCTTGAGACCGAATGCCTGACAATTACATTCTTGTCGCTCAAGTCAAGTTTATTTTCAACATGGTTACACACATGTAAATACCGAAGGTTCCAAGTATCGTTTTTCTTTTTCATGAGAAGATTGTATATCTCGCGGTGCGTGAATGTGACCGACATAACTGTGAGGATGCGTTCACTGCATGCAAGACACACGCGTTGACACACTCCCACTAACTACTGGCAGCAGCCCTGCTGTATCTAGAAACATGCTTATGTAGGTCAAATCTCCCCCAGTCCTTGGTCAGCACTCCCAGTCCGTCCGGCCACTGGCTTCCCTGCCCGGGGCCGCGCTCAGAGACGCACACGTTATCACTCAGACCCACTGTTCTGCTAAAGTAGCAAGAGGTAGCACGTAATTTTTGTGTATGTTATAAAGAAATGTTTTCTGAATATTTCAATAGAAAAATTAAAGTGGTGACTAGTGGGGCAAATTTTGTAAGTCTAAGAACGTACGAATATATATGCCGAACTCAACGTCTCACACATAAAAATTAAATATAAAATGATTAATATAAATTTCTTAGTGTTTTTCGGTCTCACCTATATCAGGACAGTATGTTGTTTAATACCCATACTATTTCCTTGCAGTTTTATACCGCTAACGAAGATGGGATTATCCTACTTTTGTGACGTTAGGAAAGCAAAAATATGGAATCCGTATAAACGAGCTAATTTGCAGGCTTCTCACAAGAAAGCAGTTGGACCAAATGGTCCATTTCCGGTGGTTTTAGATGCTCTGGACATTACCTAACACTAAAACATATAAATTATAGTAAATGTTTAATTAAAATGTTTTAGGTTTTGTCCAGGGATATCAGTCATTTGCCCCACTGTGCGCCGCCGCCACTTAATCATCATTGGGAAATCCCTCAGCGCGGGGGAGGTACAAGCCTTTTTAAGGGTTCTTGTATTTTTTTGGTTATCATAAAAAATTTGGGGGTTTTTCTGGCATGCACAAGGCATCCCCAGCAGTCGTTTTCTCAGCGCAAGTGTGCTGCCACACTTGCCCCTGGTTTCCTTTTGTTTTACCCCCTCTCCCTGCCTACAGGACTACCCACCTGCCCAAGTTCATAAATGCTGTCAGTATTGTAATGAGAAGAGGTGAAGTTAGC
The DNA here is from genome assembly GCF_032445375.1 of Bacillus rossius redtenbacheri. Lineage (NCBI taxonomy): Eukaryota > Metazoa > Arthropoda > Insecta > Phasmatodea > Bacillidae > Bacillus > Bacillus rossius. Next base: position 115,876,687 of record NC_086331.1, read on the forward strand.
CGAAAGTTTCAGATGAATTCGTGGTTTGATCGGGGAGAGCGTCCGGGCCTTAATAAGGGGCTGTCCGGCGACCGCCTCCCCTATATATACCCCCCGCCTGGCGTGGCCTATTCCTTCTGGAATGTTTTCCCCTGTCCTCTGCCATGCTCGGTTCCCGCCAACTTCACAGCCTCAGAGTCTGTTCGTCTCCTTCCACGCGGGAAGCCTTCATTTCACAGGCGAGAGAGCCACACCCGAAGTTCCCCGAAGTTCATGCTCGCTTTTTTTTTCCGTTCTATCTCATTGCATTAAATTTTGCGGTCAATTAGGATAGGTTAGCTACATTATAAATACTTTAAAACATTGTGGATGGTTGGTTATATTAGGTACGTATAGCTACATTAAAAATACTGTAAAATCATTGTATGGTTGCTTAGCAAATAACTTTTTAATATGTAGCTATCCAGGGCTAGGAAACCGTTTACTACATGATTTCACAGTATCTTTAATGTAGCTATCCTAACCAAATCAACCGTCCACAATGTTTTAAAGTATTTATAATGTAGCTAACCTAACCTTTTACAATGAACAAAAAAAAAAACCCGAAGATGCACGATACGATCGGGCGTTTGGCTCTCTCGTCTGTGAAAGGAGGCTTCCCCTTCCACGCGCGCAGTCGGTCATGCTTCGCGCGCGCGCAGTGCTATCACTGATCTGAGGTCAGCTAGGGGTTACAAAGGCGTTGAGGGGCGTTCAGGGGGATCGCCCTGCAACAACGTGGCATAACTTCGCTTCCGTGTCATTGAAGAATGGGTCATGGGAGGAAACTGTGTGGATACATCTTCGTTAACCGTGCATTGCGTTATGAAGCGAATATCAGTGACGTCAGGCAATGATGACAAAGTTTTAAGTTTTTACAACGATTTCTTTGGAAAATTAACGCTCGTACCCTTGAAATTTATCATGAGGGAATAGGTTGAGGGTGAAGATTTGTTTTAATCGAATATAGGCTGCAAAAACACCCACATTTGATGTTAGGTGATTTATTAATGTCCAAGTATTAAAACTTTACACAAAATATAACTTTTAACATTAATAATGGCTGTGAATTAAGTTGTCATTTGGGCTTGAGTTTATGTTTATATTTGTTTTAATGCGCGTGACAATCAATTCTTGGCTCTCAATAGAGGGTGCGTTGCTTGTATAACGGTGTTCGAAATATGTCACTACATTGTAAGAAAAATTATATCTGAGTAATAGTAAACGCAGGGTCTGGAGGATTACAAGTATATTTATATGTTAAAAAATATATTTGTAACAGCTATGTCTTCTTAAAGATCAGAGTATTAAAATTGCTAACTCGTGATCTATGAATGTAACAGATTGACATCTATCAAAACATAAAGCCATGAAATTTCACTGACGTTACTATTAATAATCCGAAAAACTAAAAACAATGTGAGAGAGTATTTCAGTACTCGTTAGCGATGGTAAAAAATCTAACCTCGGTAACGAGCAAATTCATGGGTTCTCGTGATGTTCATGTTGCAAACAAACTTATTATACTAAACTCGGACACGTAATTTAAAGAAGAATTCTTTAAAATAATGCCGAGCGTGATAAACATACTGACCAATAAAATATTCACTTTTCAAATACATACCAAAAATCCGAGACGTGAATCACACACTTACTTTCTGCATCCACCGCTAGAATTCGCTGCCTGAATCCTAAACGTTGTTTGCCACCATCACCCGCAGATGGCAGCACGACACAAACGGAAATTTTAAACTATTAGAAACGTCTCCTATAAAAGTGAAAAAGACTTGAAAAAAAATTCCTAAAACCCAGCTTTGGGCCTGATTTTCAACAAGGAATTTTATTGAAATACTGTCTATCTTGTTAAAATTAATTCATTAAATAGTAAATACTATAAAGTCTCCGCGTACGTTAGTAGTTATACTTCTATGGGAATACTAAAATATTAACCTGAAACATTTTAAAACACATATTGTAACACTATGTATATGTTTGTATATTTAGTTTTGCTTAAACGACGGAAATGAGTCTGTAAATAATTACTACAAACAAACCGTAACATTATTGTGCTGATTCAAAATTATTATAAAATACTATTATAATGTTACTAAAAAGTAAAAAACGTTTTCCAGTTACGAGATTTGAATCTCGTCCTATGCGGTTAACATGCACGCGCTCGACATATTGCAAGGAGAACATGCATAAAAATGTTTTGCAATGCCATTATTATTAAGTATTTTAAAACTTTAGAATACTTTTTACTAAGACTACTTTAGTTTAACAACTATATTACAGGGTAGTTTCTCCATCATGAAGTTTCATTTGGCACTCCAATACGTTTGGTAAATGAATTATTTATAATTTTTATAATTGGATGTCTGTTTCGAATAGCTTTATTCACCTAATGTTTACGAACGTAACTATATACGGGTTTATGTTGCTACACGTGGGTCCGTCATCTTTGTGTCACATTTCCGTTTATCGACTTTCGTTCCATTGTCACAAAATTACCAAATGCCGTAAACCTAGAGCTCAAATGCTTACACATAAAAAACTAAAAAAAAATTATATTAGAGGGTTGTTTATTTTGTTAAAACAAAACCTAGCTAAAACAAACATTTTTCTCTCAACATAATGTACACTGCAAAGAATTGAGGTTTCAATTGCTAGAAAACTGCATTGAGATTACTCTTGCATGATTTCTTGAATAAAAGATCTTTCATGATTTTTTCTTATAAAAGATAACATATTCATTTTCGCTTAGAATCATGTATTATGTATGAAAATATTTAAAAAAATACAGTATCCCTTTGGTTTGGAACAACGCTTGAATAAATAACTAAATGGACTTAAAAATTAAATTCACTTAATTAAAAATAATTTCTTGGACATATGTAATTTCTGGTTTAACTTGTCATAGAAAAACCTCAAGGGTGAACAATAAAGATGAATGCATAAATGCATGGACAACATGACACTATTAACTTATTTCAAATGTTAAATGCTTAGACAGCACAGAGAATTCTGTGGAAATAATTTCAGCACAGACTAACACAGTGGGGCTGACAACAATGAGACAGTTGCAACAAGAACAGGTAAATACAGACAAACAACACAGATGGACTGACAAACCCAATGATGAAACTTAACAGATAATCTGGACAACATCACGATCACATGGCCAATCTATCTGTTTCTTGTACAGCCGAACAGAAACTGCTTGACATCCCTGGTTCAAGTACTTGTGAATGTTTAAGGCTAAGGTGTTTAAAACAAGCTTAAAATTAATTAGTTAAAATGTGTAACCAAAACTCATTACGTAATTATAATTATTTTCATGACCAATCTTGAATGATAACAATAAAAATGACATCATCACTCGAGGCTTACAGTGCCAGCCCCACTATTCGCCCATCTCCTCTATCTCCTCAGCCCAGCCACACAGTTCAATCAGTGTTTTTCCGGTTATGAATGGCCATCGTAAAGAATTAAATCACGCTTTTGAAACAAAATAAACAATGCTCCGACGAGGCCAAGGTATTAAACGAGCTTTTGCGTTCTCGTAAGCGTGCCGGCGGATTACACATCGCATATTCCCATCAACTGCATCACCTTTGGGAAACTTCCCAACAAATGATCGTGGGACTCGCTGACACAACACGGTTCTGAGGGACCGTCGACTGCGGAAGTGACGTTAGGAAGCAGCTCACACACCGCTCGCCCTCCTCTAACACACTGCTTGCACACTGCTCGCACACTGCTCGCACACTGCTCATACACTGCTCATATACATCTTGAAAACTGCTCTCATACAGCTTGCAAACTGCTCACAGAAGCCCAGCTACGATTTGCCAAACCAACAGGTTAACTAGACGAAAGGAAGGCTGTGATTGGCTCACATCTGCAGAAAATCGGGAAACAATCCTCTCAGGCGAGAGTATTAAAGACAGAAGAACTTGAAATAACCTCAGTAGGTAACTCTGTCCTGAAGATGGCGACTGCTATGTTGACCGAAACGTCAGTGATATATTCTCATTGGACGTCAGTGATATATTCTCAACCCAGAAGCCAAGCTACTTCATTTATAATACACCCTGATGTATTGTGATTCTTGATGTAATGTTGGTCAAATTATGTTTCAAAATTAAAATAAAACGCATTTAGACATCATGCCAATATGACACAGTTTCAACGTAGGCATTTTCTGTCCACTGACAACTGCACTCTATGTTGTTTTAGTTTTGTTAGTAATTTGGTTTGATATGCAATTAGGATTTTAACTCCTCTCCACTTATAATAGTGCTGAAATTACTTCACTTTAAAATGAACTTTGTACTATTATTGTTGCTAAATGGTAAGTCCAAAGTTTTCAGAAAAATTTAAGTTTTTTTATTATCATCCACTCACAGTAACGTTATTTTATAACATTACTTTTAGACGAATATTCTCATTGATTTTCAATTTATGATCACACGTCATTGGTAAACGTGGTTTTAGTTGGTTGACAATAATTGGTCTTAAAAAGTATGTGAAAGGTTGACCAGACTACGACACCAGTTGTTTTATAGTTTCCTTTTTGTGGTTCACATTCCTTAGGCATTTACAGAATAAATAGTACTTGTGTTTGTAATATTTATACGACAGTGTTTTTTAATAGTGATATACCAATTTTTGTTTTTAAGTTGTAATGGGCAGAAGATAGCACACAGGTAAAACCCATCAGTGCTCAATATGGTTTTGTTCTGGTTTGTATTTGTATGCTAGTTTCACCCTATTCGTTCCTCTATAATTATGATATTAATGGCTTTAATTCCAATTTTTACTAATGCAGTTCTTAATTTAATAGTAAAAAGTATTAATGAAATAAAATTTTGCCTAAGTAGACATTCTTAAAAAAGACATTTGCTAATTCCTTGTACTAGTGTTGGTGACTACTTGAACACTGCTGAATTTACCATTTACTTAGAGAAAAATATAGATATGCTAGTAAAAATTCCTGAATTAAACTGTGTAATTTTTTTTAAGATATGAAAGACTAGACTTTTCAGGAAATCCAAGCTGTTTAAAGCTAATTTGCTAAAAAATATGAACCCTAATGGACTGAGTTGTAATTTTTAATTAACTAATGTGTAGTGAATAGTTTTTTATATTGATTTCTAGGCTTTTCTATACTGATGCCATTGTATTCTAATTAAATGATTTAGTTCAATAATTTTACTTTTGTTTCACATTCCTATCTTCACCACCAATACAATGCTACTATATTTCTTATGTTGGGTTCCTATGTTAACTGTATATGTTACTTAATTTTTTTAGGTGTTAGTATTATTTACAGCAAATTACTTTTGGTCCTTTTGTTAGGGTAGCAATTAATATGAAATTATTTCATGAATTATTTTTTCTGAACATACGTTGTCAGACATTTGATTTTGGAAAATGTTGTGTTTATAATTAAAGTGTTTTCATAGTGCACTAAATAATAACACCAAAATCCTTAATCGCATGTGCGCAATAGGTTAGTAAATATATGCCAGCATGTAAGTGGCAAAGAACATTTTAAAAATCCCGCCAAGGCTGCCATTTTGAAATTAGTTCAAGGTCCAACTACCGTGAGCACTGTAAGCGTTGTCAATGATCGGGAAGCCTACAACTCACGTAGTTTCGGTTCCCTACCACATTCGTGCAACTTCGGATTTCTCTCAAAAATTGAAATTAAAAAAATCGAAGGGTTAGGTTAGGTTAGGTCAGTCACAACATGCTTGTTTTCATTGGAAACTTCTGATTTAGTGGCTGAAGTGGCGTTAATACCAAAACGCAAAACTTCGGAAATCTTCGAAAATTCTTGCAGGGAACCGAAACTACGTGAGTTGTAGGCTTCCCGTCAATGATCACAACATGCGAGATGCCCATCTATACCAACCTTTATCTATGGACTGGCATGTGATGTCGCTGGCTCGGCAGACGGACGGGAAAGCGCGAAATGCGCGCCGCCTGCAAGGACTTCAGCCTCGACCAACTGGGGCTTACGTGTTGCGTATGCAACTGGGCGTGCCGTTTGGCACATAAACTATTGCATCACTAAATAAGGTAAACAGCCATTCCCCGATTTACGTCACTGATGTAGTGCATTTAAGAAGCATTTTTGAATTAAATATTTTTGATATACAGTAATTTCATAACTATGCCACGTTTGAAAAACTGTAACGGTCAAAGTGAATAACGTATTTTAACCCCGTGGGCGTTTGATAAATGAGTGTTCCACGTAACGTTGTGATTTAACTGTTACGAGCGCAAAACAAGTTGGGCAAGTTTTGTTCGTGCGGTTCAAGTAACAACTTTTACGAGTGCTTGTTTTTTGCATTGAGGGCCACATCATGCGTTATTATGTTGGGTTTACGCATGCCAAGTTTACGTATCGTCCGTAAAGAGAGCTCCAGGATAAAAACTTTGATTTTAGAATTTCAGAAATTAAATTCTTTGATGTCATATCTCTGTAAATGAAAATGTGCTCTCCTCACATACTCAGATTCTGAGAGGACTGTCCCATTTGAATCTGAACAGCGATGTGTTGCGTTCGCTTGTTGGTAGCTACCATGTACTTTTACGTAACAATGTACGTGTCATTTTATCGCGTTTATATTAACTTTCTAACTAAATAACTTTTTACATATTTTTATATTGAAGGCCTCCCCCCGGTGCAACTATTTGGACTTTAAAACCTAGTGCACTTTAGTGGACAGTTAAGGTATGGTGTTAAGTAATATATAATTTTTTTTATAAATTACTTTTAGTATTCAGTTATGTTAGTGGGCAGCCTTTTCATAATTTTTTATGTGAATTGATAATGCGCTAGTCACCTTAATTTTTATGCGTGTAATTAGCACCGTAAAGTCACAGGCTTTCAGGTAACTGCCGTTTACAAGCACTGACAATCACATAATGTTGTTTACAAACCTTTTTTGACGTGACAACGTCTAATAAATCGATGAACGCCGGCTGCACGCACGAAAAAGGATGACTCATTGTCCCGTTACGCTGTATCCCGTTACGCTCATTGTACGCTTGTGCCGCATATATCTCTCTTCCACTCGATTGGAACAACCATCGATTTGACTTTTTGGAGGCACATTAAACTTGAAACACTCCCATTCGTTTCCTACATTTCCTATCATCGTCCTATCCTTAACAGAATAACACAGATTGGAAGAAGTTAAATAGCAAACATGTATAAAAGTTATAGTTAAAATAATCTGTTCGTTAAAGTAATAAACATATTTGAATTAATGAGTGCAAATAAAAGTAAATTTATCAATTAAATTGTAGATTTTTTCATTCATTCTTTGTATCCATACAAAATAGTGATAATTCAATAAAAATGATTCAATTTTATTCATAAAAGTATGCAATCATTTCATCAATGTTTTGTTATGACGTTGTCACGTTAAACTATCGTCCGTAAACCGACTTTACAGACAACCAATTTTTTTTTTTTACAGAAAACCAGTGGCAGAAGGATACGTGGACCACTGGCCTTCAAATTTGAGACAAAATACAGTAGCAGTTATATGGTTCATGTCATGGTTTGAAACAAGGGTCTCAGATTGCACTTCACAAGATATATTCTCGTTTTACACGTTACTGTATTCGTAAGTAAAGCAGTAGTCACCACACGCCTCTGGAAACCAGACAACACAACGGCAAGTTTCATTTCTCTGCCGTGCACGTAACGCCGAATAACGAGATGAAACCTATGACTTCGTCACCGATCCTTAGCTGTAAAATTGACCTTAAACTTTGCCCTGACCTTAACCTGACTCCTTTCAAAAATGTTTACCTGAAATTAATTAATTATTTTAAAACAATCAAATTCACATTGAAAATTTAAAAAAAATATATTGCTAGTCACAGTAAGCACACAGCCACGCCCAACGTGTGTTTTTCCACTCATAATCTGGGTATATTTGCTTTAGAGGTAAGAAACTGACTCCAGTTAAATAATTTGTAAAGTGTTGTATTAATAAAGAGAGAATTCCTTTACCTTATTCGGATTTATTAATTTTCAAGACGCTCTGTTTGCATTTTTGTCATCTAAATACATTGGTAATATAACATGAAGGACAAAATAAATTTAAGTATCAACGGATAATACATTTTTGCCTATAATTGAAAAGTCTTAAATTTAAAATAATAATACTGTACAATACGGGGTGTATATTCATTATCTGTGTTTTTCATTGATACTTATTTTAAATCTCAAAGTAAGGTTTCATAGTGAAAATAAATTTTAATGCTGCGCCATGTATGTACGAAATTTCCTTAAAAATATAAATATATAATGGAAATTTAACTGTATATAACTTGACATAATTTTTTTACGGTATAATATAAATTTTTACTCGAGTAAGCAATTTATTTATATCGGCAGGCTTGAGGATAAAACCAGTCTAAAATATGAGTTTTAACCGGTTTTGCAAACATATAAAAATGAGTGTTTCAAGTTGTCCAGCCATACCAGGCATTTTCCAGTTGGTTTCTTTAATTGTAAAATTTTAGTAACGTTTTTGTCGTACAGTCGGAAGGTTAAGTAAGAAATTACTTGCGAAATAACAAACAAAACAATTAATTATGCGCCATGATTGGCAAGGGACCCGAAACCGCCATCCCGGTGATATAAGCCGAGCACCAAATCTTGGAGACCGCCGCAATGATTAGTCAAATTCTACGCAAAAAAAAAATGCCTTCCAAATGCAAGCTCGCTCTGAAATTTTGCGCCAAGCCGCTGGTGACGGCTCATTGAAGGAGAAAGTTGGCGTCACCCATTTTTTAGCAGCGGTCACGTCACGACTGGCAACAGAGCATTTCGAAAGGCAGTGTCCAGACCGTTGCACGTACACCTAGGAGCAGACCCGCAAATCTGTAGACAACGAAGCCGACACATCCGCCGACAGCGCGATGAAGGAAACTCGAACAAAACTCACCGCCACGCGATAGGACGATAGCAATTCACGCAACATGACTGTATGGTTTCAGCAGTGGAACTGAAGTCCTCGGAATGGCGGCAATGAGGAAAAAGGAAGAGGAAGTTGCTATGGCAGTGCCGTTATAGCTAGAGGTGCATGATCTCTTACATCTGGAATACACCGAGAGAAGTGTGTGGTTGGAGAAAACAAATTACATTCCCACAACAGTCCCACACCGTTTACGTAGAAAGAACAACAACATGAGTTAGAGGTACCACGCAAACATTTCTTTAAAACGTGTACTTAACTGTTATAAGGTACTGTCTAGAATGTTCTAAATATGTTATATTAACCTTTTTTCTTCCCATTTTTGCCAATGTATTTTTGTTCCCTTACTTGACGCATAAAATATCAAAGAATGCGGTCTATCCTTTAATGGTACTAGTGTACCTACATCCTGAGTGATATTCTTTAATTATTTTCTCTAAACTATGCAGTAAATGTAGGATATTTTCTATAAAAGTTCAGATAATACGTAAATTTATTTTGCAATTAAGTTTTTTTAGGAAAACTGAAATTTCCCATTTTTAGTCTAAAAAAAATGCCAGTGGCTTGAAAAGTCCGCAAAGCTGCTTAAATGCCGCATCTACAAGGCTCGATATGCCGCCGGCATGAACTTGATAATTAGGATGCCATGGCCGCCATTTTGAATTGTTACTTAACCGTTGCAATTATCGTTACGGTCGCCATCTTGAAAATCCGTATTTTTATGCTAGAAAAACTAGAACATTTTTAAAATTTATAAAAAGTTATTAATACATTTTTTAACTAAATTCCGCCATCTTGGATTATGACATCACGGCCACCATATTGAAAATCCGTAAATATCATCCAAAAAATTCGGAAAAAAATTAAAAATTTATGAAAAAATTTAATTAATCAAATTTTAATAAAAATTTATTTAAAAACCGTACTTATGTCATCGAGTCTTCAGTTCGAACCTTGTGAGAACAAAATAAAAATGGCGGCCGATCCTTCCTCCACGGAAGCCATCGACAGACTGACATCCCACCACTAATGCCAAGGTATATATATCTCTGGCTAGTATGACGTCACGTCCGCCATCATGTTCTCGTCTGCTGAAGGCCGTCATATTGGATCCAATATATTGTTTCCGTCTGCTATAGGATGCTGCCGCCATATTAGTTTAAATTTTACCTGCTAGAGTGCAGTAATTACTGTGGTGCCCACCAACTTGAAATTTGGGTGCCATCTTGGAAATTCGTAATTATTTAGCTATAAATTCGGGAAAAATTCCAAAATTCATTTTTAAAAATCTGCAATCAATTTGTTGATTGATTCAAAAAGTTCATGTCCTTGGTTCGATATTTTATCGATGCAAAAAAAATTAATTTTACTTAAAAATTTTTATTAATTAAAAACAGCTTAGGTTTCTAGTCTACCAGCCTCCAGTAAGCCGGTGATTACATATGGGCCGCCATCTTGGAAATTTGTATTTATTGAACTAAAAATTCGGAAAAAATTCCAAAATTCATAAAAAAAATCACTTATTAAAATAATGTTTGACTTGATGGATTTCTGTCCTTGATTAGATTCGCAGCCAGTGGTGAAAGAAACTGAAGCTTCAAATAAATTTTAAATTCTGTTTTCAATTAACTTTCGTGGAGCTTATCAATAATTATTTATACGAAAAATGACTCTATACAATATAACAGTCCCTCGAAATAAATGTATTGTCGCTGTGCCTACAATGGAAGTCTAATTTTTTGATACTTGGAATAACTTCCAACCAAGTGTTGTACTATGTTAGGCGTATAGTCCAAGTGTCTTCGGACCACGAGGACAGGCCATTAACACTGTCAGGCGTATAAACCAGGCCTTATTTGTCAATAAAAATTTCAAGCAGTCAAGACAAAGTCTCCGAACTGTTAGACCTAAAGTATCGATAGAATCAATTAAAAGCAATTAGACCAAAATGACATGTTTTACGCTTACTGAATTTTTTTTATCAAGACCAAGAGGTTTTGAACCGCTAATATTCAGAGCTACTACAGATTCAACTACGCACATTTAACAAAAAGACAAACATTCAACAAAAGAAAAGAACACACAATACACACACAGAGGACACACAGTACACTCACTGGACACACAATGAACTCACAATACACACACAGGACATGCAATGGAAATGTAATGCACACATTAAACACGCAGTCGCGAGAACTCTGGCTTAGTTAGAAATATGATTTCGTAAAGTAAAAAAAAATCACTTTCAAAATCAAAAATTTATATAATATATTTTTTAATTTATACACATGCAGGTAAAACAAGTCTTTATTGTATGTAGCAAGTTTCCCTAAGTTCTTTGGGTATGAAGGCTACTTAGCCTACTTCTTTGATGTGCGAATAGTTTCCTGCACAAAGCAAAGCAGGTAGAAGTCTTAACCTGTCGACTAATATGTTAGGATCTTTCCATGATGTATAATCAATCTCTTCTGCTGTCATCTTCCTTGCATTATTATTATTATAAATATTTTTTATATCACTATCGACCCAGTGATCATCGCAAGCTTTATCAGAATAATTTATTTTATCACGACGTTTCCATCGTTTTGGTCTCAGGGTTTCATCACAGTCTTCGATCTTGGCTGTTTTGGGTCCTTCAGCAAAGTCTTCGATCGCGTCACCAGCTTCAGATTCACTATCGCCATCACCATAGAAGCCAGTTTCTTCACCTGGATTTATGTAAGAACTCGAAATCGTTGACGTCGAAGCTTCATCATTGTGTTAAAAGCTTCATTTTTTAAGTGGCCATCATTATTCCAAAGTATGGAGGATCTACTTGATATGGGCTTGAATTTATTCTCACTCTTTACGGTGATGATACTTTCATTGGTTTCAGTCTTCCTTAAACCATCAGCATCCTTCAATTTAAGTTCTTTGTCGAGATCATGAGAGCTATGAACATAATCACATTCAAGACAAGGAAAATTATTTACATCATGTAGCACACTCTTCCTTAGTTTAGTGGCTTTATCGATGTCTTTTATCTCGAAAAAAGGCTTGGACTACAATTTCTGCCGTGTCAATTCGTGTTAACAACCTGCCACACCGATCATAACTTAACATTTTGCGTAGCGGGCTTTTAACACAATATTTTTTCTCGTGACGTCTAGCATTCCTTTTCAGGAAAAACTTCTTGCTGCAGTAGCCTACCTACAGCGGTCTCCTTACGATTCAGCTGCAGACAACAAACCGGGATCCATATTAGCTTATGTGACTTATGCCAGATGCTTACTGAAACTTTTAAATTGGATCAATTACTTAAATATAATTTGTAATATTTCGTCAGCGAGAATTAATTTGTCCCATTAAATAACTTTTTGCATGTAGTTCCTATATCCGCCAACAGATGGCGCCACATGTTGTGTTGAGGTTAATATTATTTAATTTTTATGCGATATGTGGAATGCGGGATGCGGAATGCTCTCTCACGGTCGCAAGAGAAAGAGGGCTTCGGTAGAATTAAGAAGAAGGAAGTTCCTCTTGCATGATAGTGTCTCACCTTTTTAAAGACATAGTATTTGATTGAGTAATTAATATATTTATATGGATTCCACTTGATTTAAATATTGTAAGTGCTGATTTAGTAACAGGAATTTAGCAATTTATACGAAACTCTGAATAAAATTGCATGCCTTATTCCTTAAAAAAAATTTCATGCAGAGATTGATTTCTCAGAAATAACCAGAAGTACTCGGAGAACATCAGAAGAAGTCTCGCTAGGAATAACCAGGAGCACACGGAGTAAAACTAACAGAAGCGTCAACATGAATGACCAGAATAACTAGGTGAAACCACAAAATATTGGCTACAGTGATTGTTGTAGTAATTTTATTGAAGCTCATAGACAACTCAAAGAAATCTCTCAGTTTGTACGACAGACATCTCAAAACAATGAAGTGAAACGTAAGCTGAGTCAAGAAGGAATTACATGGCATTTTAACCACCAGAAATAACTCACTTTGGTTGGTTATGAGAGGCCGTTATGTAGTCTGTTCAAAACCACCTAACTAAAGTCGTTGGCTTACAGATACTTTCTTATGAAGAGCTCGTTACCATTATGGTTCACGTCGATGAGAGGTCTTTAAATATAGCTTTCTTGAGAGACCAGATCAGACCCATCAGAAATAGCTACCCTAACACCGGCTCATTTTTTTTTTGATTCTACAGTATATCACACCGCTACCATCACTGACATCACCCACCTCAACGTTAACCGATTAAATCGCTGGCCGATAGTCAAATGTATAATCCAGGACTTCTAGAAGCGCCGGAGAAAGAAATATTTGCACTTACTTCAGGAATTAAACAAGTGAACATAACCAGATGGTCACCCAAAGATTGAAGATTTGATCTTGATCAAAGATGATCACACCCCTTCGCTCAAATAAGGTCTCACTCGAATTGAAATTCATCACCTAGGATCTGACTTAATACCTCGAGTGGCTACTGTCCGTACAAGTGCATTGCAGCGTCCGTTGAGCAAGCCGTGCTATTTATAAGTGGACAGTGGTTTTGATCTTGGACAGATGCCAACAAGATGATGCCATATGTGAAGACTTTGCCTCTCCCTAACTTTGCTTTATATGCATGTGTGTTTGTTACACGGAGCTAACAATAAGGGCGGAATGTTTGGACTTATTGTTACTTAAGCCCTTGTGCGGTTTATTGTGACTTATGTCCTTTTTCCTTGTGGGATGGGCAGTGTCAAAGATGGCGCTGGCGTGTGTTTGCTGGTCGGTTTGGTCGGAAGTTTCTGTAGTTTCTTTATTGTATTTTTCACTCACCCATTAAAATTATTGTCACCAAAATTGTCTTCTAGAAGAAAATTATCGAAACAAAGAACAAACATTACTGGAAATGTATAAAAAATTATTACAATTATAATTCAATATAATTGTATTTTTAAGAGAAAACACTTTGTTGTTGTTCCAGCTTTTAAAAAATACAGCACTGTAGCATCGCTTCACTAACGCTTGCCCGGGAGTGAGGAGTGTGGAGCTCAATATTCCCCCTCCCACCACCATTGATCGCCCCACTCCTGAGCGTTGCACTTTTAGTTACGCTCTAATGAGTGATCGACTCGACTCGCTGTAAAGGCTGCAAAGAAGTTTCACTCCAAAGACACGTGACTGAGCTGGACCGCGGAGAGTTGTGCGCATGCGCAGACCCCAGCACGCGCTGCTTCGAAAGTGGACTTGGCGACTGCGGAGTCGGTTGAACCAGTTCAGCGCAGACACGTGATGCAACAAGTCGTTCTGATCCGCGCCTTGATGATCATGACGTTACACGAGGCCACTCGATAATGCACGAGTAACTCCGGTGACTATCAATAATGACGTAATTTAAGGAACAAACAGTGAATGATGTGCCAGTCGTTAATACGTTCAACTACGATTGCATAAAAAAGCTTTAAGTTTCTTCATTTTTATAACATTTGATTGCAGACGGAACTGACATTAAGTTACACTACAAATCATGTTTAAAATTCTGTAACAATCGAAGAACATAGAAATGTTTTAATATTAGATATCACATCGATATATACAGAGTAAATTAAGTTGTGTACGTTTCACATTGAAATTTTGTGAGAAAAAGTTGCAAAAATATTTTCTTGCAATGAAACTAGTTATATATATATATATATATAAGTTCTATTTATTTCACAAGTATTTATGGAATAATTTATGTTCTATTTGCAGAAATACAAGAAAATATTTATTTTGAAATAATTTTTCTAAACAAAAATTATGAAATCTTTTACAGCATTCGAGCACTTAATAACGGAATGCATATTTGTCATAACTCAAGCCACAGCTTTATTCCAAATGTATCAAGGTCATTACATATAACGTACCTACCTCAAATGTTTAATTAGGTATAAATCTAATGATTGCCAAAATTACAGCATTATTTCAGGAAATATAAGCAAATGAACCCCTGAAAGACAATTGTTTTTTCTTGTTTTGAATTATAAAATTAATATCCTTTAATTTGAAAAAAAAAATTAAGTTTGCAGGAAAATTTTATTTTGCAGTATTATTCTGCGCACTGGTTGCTTTTGACTAAATAATAGCAAATTATTTTAGTTTTATTTTCCACTTGGTTTTAAAAACTTGTTAAAAAATGCATATTGAGTATCATGTAGCTAAATATTTAAAAACTTAAAATGTTTATTATTATTTTTACGATGCGTGACTGTTTAGAGAAACTTTTATAACGTTGTAGTATAGATCACGGCACTCTAAACCATAAATATGTTTAACTCTAAATATTGGTACGCAATTTTGTGCACTTTGTAAATTTATACTTTTCTTCTGGGTTAAAATGTTTAGAACACCAATAAATCAGTTTTATTTCAACTTCCAGTTTGTATGATTTTACTGATTTGTAAATTGTACTCAGTTTTATGTATATTATATGTTTTTGTTTACATAAACACAAGACTTCACGCCTACAAAAGCGGCACGGTTTAGAGCGCTGTTAACAACTCGGATGACTAGGGTTACGTTGTCTCGTCGTACTCTTGACTGTTCTCGACTGTTCTCAACTATTCTTGACTGTTTCACCAGTCGGTCCACTCGCCAACGCCTTGAGGCCGGACCCGCCTGAACCGAGCACTCACTGCGAGCAAAACTCTAAAGAACCAAACACTACAACACTCAAAGGTAAACCTTTCTTGCCAAGATGGGGCCTTACCTGCATACAACTCAAAAGAGAAAACAGTATCACCTAAGTAAAAAAAGACTTTGAGAGGTGGCAGAATATTAACAAGATATTTTTTTTAAATTTTAATTAAATCATTTTCATAGAAAAAAATATGTTTACAAAAATAAGTCTGGTTAGTTAAATATAACATTTTATCTTCTTCATAAACCTCGTTTTCATTTGATTGCACAAAACAAATGTATTTGATTGAAAAAAGAAAAAAATTAAAGGCTATGATAGCACTCACACTATATTAAAATAATGTTTTACAGCCTGTATTTGAAAAAATCTATCGTTCTCAAACGATATTCAAAACAATATAAATTGAAAAAAAAAGTGATCAAACAAAACAAGCTAACTGAAATATTTAACCTTAGGGGGAAAATGTTAGAGTATTTGGAGAGCTAAGAGCATTTTTGTGAAACAAAATGCACATTTAAAATAACTGCAAACGTTAGAGCAAAAGTGCAGGAAAGTGCAGAAAATACAACATTGAAAACCAACTTTATGAGCACTCAATGTACACAAAGAAAAACTAACTCTCCCAATTCTCTCTTATATTTTAACAGATGCGTCACGCAAGTGGAAAATTCATTGACAATATCATTATACTACAAGAAAGAAACATTAAAGAAAGATATCACTACACCAAGGTTGAAAATCAGACTCTGAAACAACACTAGCCATCATAGAAAAAAAATACAAGCGACAATACTTAGCTCTCCAAAACCTCCATCCTTTCGTTGTCTCTCTCTATCTCTCTCAGTGCTGTCTATCTTGTGTCTGCATCATGATTCACTTCCTAATTGCTTATTACCCGAGTATAGATAATCTGCAATCCCTCCCCATTCCCTCCTAATGCCGCTAAAATCCCCTGGAAAATCTGAACATTCGAGATGCAAATGCAACTACCTTAAGCATTCTTCACTAGTTTGAAATATATCCGGCACAATAGATATTTAGACTAGACTTCCGCTTATATTCTTTTTATTTCTAAGCTCTCGACCTGTCCGGTTGGTACCCGTGAGTTCTTCCTAGTGATGAAAACAAGGTAACTCAATCCACCCATCTACCCAATCTATGGTTGCTCTGAATGTTTACAGTTTTCACACGGTAGTTTCCCAATATACGACTGGTAAACAGTGTTTTGTTTCATCAGGAGAACATTTAGTTTGAAGTGGCTTGGCTTCTGGGTTGTAGCCGTGTTACTTAATAAATCACCGTAACCTCAGATAACTGCTCCCTGATGATGGCGACTGCAATGTCGACCAAAACGTCGGTTAATTATTCGCCAAGGACACGGCTACAACCCAGAAGCCAAGCCACTTTAGACAATGGCCGTGAAGGCCTGCGAATATTATTAACATCTAGTTTACCCCCACGCTGTTTTGTGTAAGGTTAAATACACAGAATTGATCTTGTCGGTCCTGATTCTCAGTGTCGGGAAATAATAAACTAAAACCCAATTGGTGGGTATGAGGCCGGGTCACCCTGCAACTGCAGATGCCGGCGGCAGCAGCCCGCACGTTGCCTGGGGACAGCAAGTCCACACGGGGCGACGGAAGACTACCATAATGACAGTATTCCGCCTGGCCTCTTCGAAAAAGGCGGAAAAGTACCATAAGTCCAAAGGACGAGACGGAATTCTGCCATATTTTCTTACACCCTCCATGTAATGAGTACAGCAGCATTGTTCTCGAAGTTGTGTATAGAATACTCGGTAGGTAGCGCTGTCAACCCTCTAGCTGTTTCTCAGGTTAACTTTAAAGCGTACAGATATCGCTTCAGAGGGTGATACTTGCAATAACAAATCATATCCAGATCGCGGACGAGAAGAAAGAAATGTTTCCAAAAAAGTTATATTGGTAGCACTGTATTCTTATTACGGCGATTAAATAAATACATGTGGTACCTAGTATTCTACGTAATGAGGAAAACGGCCTTACTCGTATAATTGTAATGTAACTAGCTTCATAGATTTTACATTTTTGCACACTGGAATAATTGAAGTAATTTTAGATCATTATTTAGTGAGTGCAAATCCAACGCATATATTGAAGGATTTTTTTATGTAATGTTTTCTGTGACTGAACACAAAAAACTCAGATATTAAGGTTTTTAATGTCTATAATAAATTATTTTAAGTCTACAAAATGTGTTTTTAAGATGCTGAAATGCGAGGGAAATATTTTTGTGTAGTGTAGTTTGTTGGCACAGGGCAAGCAGCACAGGCGCTCTAGGGGAGACATAGGCTCGTACATTTCGAATGTTGATGGGCTTTGCACAGGCTTGCAGTCTTTCAAAAATAAAATTATTACAATAGAAAATAAAAAAAAAATATTATTATGCGTAGCATATTATCCTGCTTCATTAAAACTGTCAGATCTAATTGAAATTCAGTTTTTGGGCCTTACAGCACCTATAAACGAATTATGAAATAAAATAACAACAAAAACACATTAACACAAAATATTCACTGATACACATCAATGCGACAAAACACGAAACAACACAACACACAGATAGATAAAGATTGATAAAGTTCAGTTAACCAATTGGTTACTTTGGTTTGCACATAAATCTTAAACTAAAACTAAAATGGGTTATACAAAATAAATATGTAGATTACAAAAGTTTTACCAATGAATATATGTAGATTATTCAAAAGGAGTTATAATATTTTACACATCTTATAGTTACTAATGATTTTAAAAGTGTCACTAATTCTGTAATTGCAAGTTGGAATTCTTAATCCAAACCGAGTCATTATGTCTGAACCCACAAAAATGGTAATAAAATGTTTATAATAAAAAGTGCATCACTGATAGAACGTCTAATAAATAGAAAATGCAAATATGTTATATAGGAATGTAGCATATTCAAAATAATTTAAATGCCTAAAATTTTCTAATATTAATTTAAGAACTTTTTCTGCATACTTTCAATTCTTTTCTAATTAAAATCTTTTGATGCAGAGAAAGTTTTAAATTGAATAAGACCTAAAGATCTTCATGTGTTGCTAATATTACTATCTACATGTTGGTGAAAAAAGCTTGGCATCCAATACAACTCGAAGGTTTTAGAAGAGAACACCACGTTTAATGCCATTACGTACTATGTGATAATTCTGATTAATTAAATTAGTTTTTTTGACTAAAGGTTATACAATAAATGCTATTGTAATTCAGAAACGTTTGTTAATATGAAAATCAGATCCGGACAGCTGAAATATCTTGCTGAATAGTTTCATTAACATATTTCCCAATTACATAAATTTCATCAGCATCTTTTCTTAATCAATTCTGATTACAGTTGGAATATCATTTATTAAATATTAAAGAGTAGTTGAGATAAACTACTACTTTGCGGAACACCTAATACCATGAAATTTGCATTTGCAAATTTGACTGTAAAGGGTCTATTTTTAAGATAATTAAAACATATATACCACGCATTGCTTGACGAGGCCTAAAATTGACAATTTTGTAATCATAAGTTTATGTTGGAAACTATCGAAGGCTTTGCTCATGTTGAAATAAATGTAATATTTTATTTACATCTGGATTTATACTGGTACACACACACAGACTATGTGGTTTTACAGAAATGATATTTTTAAGAAATAAAATTCATGTGCCTATAAATATTTTTTCGTCAAAAACTGCTAAAATACTACATAAAAAGGTTTCTGACTAGAATTTAACAGTCAATAATAATCAAAGAAAATATATACTGATAAATGGTTGAACGCACAACCACTCACTGACTGATGCACACTTAATTAAAATATTTTTGTACAAAATGTTTTAAATGTTTGTTTTAGCTTTATTTATAACATGTTGGAATGATAATGCTACAGTTACTAAAAAATAAAACGCTACAAAACTACAAAAAAATATTTTTACAAAACTCCGTTCCCCCGGAGAAACCCCCGGAATGGCCACCGCATGGGGAGCCCAGGAAAAGAAACGGGCTCCCCATTTGGAAGCCACCTGGTAGGTTTTTTTCTGTTCCACCCACCGTTTCTTTGGTAGCCTGACTTGTTGCAAGGGATTGTATTCATACCAGAGAAAATGCCGCCATTTTGTCTGGGCAATCCGCCTTGGAGGAGCCGGGGCGCGAACCCGGGTCCTACAAGTCACAAGGCAGGCGCTCTACCCCAGAACCAGAGTGGTAGAGCGAATACGTGCAGTCTTCGTAACACTGACATGATGTTATTCCACGAGTTTACTGTAGTTTCGTGTGTCATTAACACCTAACCTCGGTAACGAACAAATTTATGTGTTCTTATATTGTTCGTTCAGCATGAATTATATAATTTCATAAAAGTGAAATATAATTTGTATACCTAACTAGTCTGGCAATTTTTTAGTTACTTTCGTGCAAACAAACTTACAATCCCGCTGTACAATAATTATATAAAAATATAGACTAGCGAAAACATATGTAAGAGCTTGTACTGTCGATGGTAAAGTTATTTTGAAATAAATGTTAGATATTAAAAGAGTGTGTTTAGTTAAAATTTGCGTGTGCTTACAAGCATGAAGTTATTGTATAAAATGTTAATTATTTGGTTTTAAAGCCACAGAAAAGTTAACTTTTTATATTACTTTTGGCTTTCTTTTGTTTTACCGTGCTTAACATGCACAGCTAATCCTTGGAAAGCTATTCAAATAACTAACTATTGGAGGTACTGGGGCAACACGAAGCATAAATGGTAACACTATTTTGTAGTGATACAGTTATTTTCATATAAATTAACAAATAGTTAAGGTTACATGAATATTTCTGTTCCATTTACAAAGAAAATTTACGGTGCACAACGGCAAACAGAATAATCAACGATGAAACTTAACAGATAAAAATGGAAAAAACAGCGGCTGTACAGAGATGCACAGGTGAAACCAGCGATGTGAAGAAACAGTGATGACAGCACAGACAAACACCGTAAGCAACAGTTGAGCGAAAAAAACAGATATTTTGAAAACCGCAACGATGATAGCGCAGACTAATACAGTATATGATTCCTAAGAGAACAGTTGCGACGTTTCGGGAAAGAGATCTTAAGGCACAAACAGACTGATGTTTGTCATGACATACAGTTTAATTAGTAATGGCGTTTGTCCAAAACTACATCTTGAATTAATTTCCCTATTATTTAAAATGTTGTTTGCCAGTGGAAATGTTATTTAATGAACTATACTGAATTTGTTGATATTCACATAGATACTGAGTTTCTTTAAACAGATTTGTGTTTAGTTGGTTTTATGTGTATATTTGTTTACACTTCTGTTAAAAAGGCACAGGTATTAGTGCAGAGAAGCTTATTCAAAAGAGGAACCTGTTTCTGTAACAATAAGTGTCAAGAGCGTAATAAAAAAAAGGGGAAAGTAGGGTTGCCAGATTTATTTAGAGAAACAATTTTATTTTACAAAAATTACAATGGCAGGAATTTCAAAAAGTACTTGAGGGATCGTCAACTAACCTAAAAATGTATTTTCAAGCATTATCTTTGTAAAAGAGTTTCCGGAGGAGGGACTGGCTTCTGCCCTCCCCTTCCACAAATACTGTCTACACCCACGGTAAATGTGTAAACAAAATCACATGTAGTTATACGCACTAGTACAGGATATACTCAAAATACGTGAATTAAAATTTATGAGACCGTAATATTTGATAGTTGTACTTATAATATTAGATGTCAATAATTTTTCAAGACATGTGATGATAGCCTACATGGGGAAAGTCCTCTAGAACCGGACGGCCTCTAGCATCGGACACATAAGAGTTCACGAAAATCCCGCTAGGTATCAACATTATGCAGGGTGCGTCTTAAAGGTTCCTTCCAGTACACAAATGTTCCGGCAGAGTGTGTTAGTTCCTTGAGCTGTGACCACACTGTGAGCGTTTTTGTGAATATCATTGTTTATGTTTCTACCCTAGTTAAGATTTGAAAGTGAACTACTCTGAATTAGTTGAATGGATTGTGTCTAAACTGTGTTCAGGTAACTATTATAGTCTGAATAACATATTCATTGATTTTTAGTGGAAATCTAACAGTATTTATCCAATGGCGAGAATTAATTTGGTCGCATGCGGATCCGGTAGCACCGGACACTTAATGTCCTCTAGTATCGGACACACAATTAGCCAACAGGCCCTTTGTCCTGTAGTACCGGACACATACATAGGTACTCTATTTGCTGTATTAAGACACACAAAAAATATGTGTTCTGTTTTCAGACACATATGTAACTGTTTTAAGGCTTGTTTATAAATTCCTGATTATTTTTTCAATAATGAGATTTGTGTTTAGTATGAATTAGCAACAATTTGCATGATTTACAAATGTTGGTTACGAGAGTGTCTCTAATTGTTTTGAAAAGTAGTTTTCGTTACATATTTTTGTTTTTGAGTTTATAATTGTTACTTAAAGGAGTGGTACAATCTAATTATAAATGTATTAAAATTTAACATGCGTGTTGAAGACGTTACTAATAATTTGAAATTATAGCATTTATTTTTACTGTAACTAGTAGGAGAAACCACATGCTAATTTTACACGGTTCTTTAATGTGTTCAGACATGAAATAGGTTTTCTGTTTGCAGATTATTTAAATTTCAAGCATGTCGAATGACAAAAATGATGCGAAAAGAAGAGGCAAATGGTCCGAAGACGATATGAAGCTGGCTGTAAACAATGTGTTGGCTAATAGTTTAAGTGTACGAGAAGCTGCAATAACTTTTAGTGTTCCAAAGAGCACTTTACAGGACAGATTAATGCGAATTAAAAGTGAGGGGAAATTCAGATCTCACCAAAATAAGGGCGGTTTGAGAATACATGTTCAGATAGTTACGAGGAACAATTAATCTCTCCCATCAAACAGTTAGATGATATGTTTATGTCTCTCACCAGAAAAGAGTTCCTGAAGCTAGCGTATGATTTGGCTGCTGCTTTGAATCCGCCCCATAGGTTCAATAAAGAGAAAAAACTTGCAAAGAAAAACTTCTACTACGATTTCATGAAGAGGCATCCAGAATTGCCATTGAGAACTGCAGAATCTACCAACATAATGCGAGCAGTGGGTTTTAATAAGCCTCAAGTTACTATATTTTATGACAAACTAGGTCAATTGTTCGATAAATATTCTTTCCCATCTTCCCGTATTTATAATGCGGATGAGACGGGAATATCTTCTGTCCATGAAAACAGCAAAGTGATTTCAGTGAAAGGAAAAAGACAAGTTGGGAAACTAACTTCTGGGGAGAGAGGTAGAAACGTAACATTAGTGTTCTGCATTAGTCCACCTATGTTTATCTTTCCTCGACAAAAAATGAATCAAAGGCTTATGATTGGTGCTCCTGGTGAGAGCTTCGGAGTGGCTGGATGAATGCAGACATTTTTTAGCATGGTTAAAACACTTTGCTAAGCACACCCATCCAACGGAGCAAAGTCCCACACTTCTCGTCCTCGACGGCCACTGCAGTCATAAGGAACTGGACGTCATTGTGTATGCTAGATCACAGCATATCCACATGCTATCAACACCTCCCCACACCACTCATAGGCTGCAACCTCTCGACAGGTCATTCATGAAACCTTTTAAAGGGGCGAATCCTGGACTGCGTATTAATGAATACGACATTGCAGAGTTGGCAAGTTATGCCTACACCTAGGTCTGTCGTCTGAAGATCGCTCTGAAAGGATTCTCGTGTACAGGCATCCATCCATTCAACTCGGGTGTATTTTCAGATTTGGATTTTCTACCTTCCAAAATGACAGAAGTGAAAAATCCGTCAACCAGCCAAGAAAATGAAATGTATGCCGCACCATCCAACGTGAAACCAACTCCAGGGTCAAGTGGATTAGTCAACCCTTTGACTATTTTAGAAAAACTCTCACCTCTCCCAGATGCCAGCAAACACAGGATTCAAAGTACGAAAAGGAAGACGCAGAGAAGTGAAATTCTTACATCAACTCCATTTAAAGAAGCCCTGCAGGCTAAGCACAATGAGACAGTTGAGAAGGAAACAAGACAGCGTCTGAAGTACAAGAAATCATTCAAATTCGATGCCTTTGCAACATCATCACAGTCAAGTGTACAGGAAACCATCTGCATATTATGTGGGGAAAGTTTTGAAAAAGATTGGATCCAATGCTGTGTGTGTAAAGAATGGGCCCATGAAAACTGTGCAAGTGTTGAAGGAGCACCATTATTTTATAAATGTGACAGATGTGATAAACTTAAGAACATCGTCTAATATTCTTTTATTTTAATGCTGGATATTCTGTGAAATCAAGAAATATTTTATTGACTTATGACATCATTTTCTTCTATTTATACACTCTTATTCTAAATTTGAATGACGTCGTGCAGTTTTGAAAACGTTTTTACATTAAAACAGCTAATTTTATAACTTTATACTGCTTAAAAAGCTCTAGCATAATATTTATATGTATCCCCGAGATTTCGAAACACATTCAATGTATTATGATCCTGTATATATAAAGTACTTAAATTATGTACACAAATTTTTGACAAGTTTTTTAGCTGTCCGATACTACCCGCCAATCTCGAGAAATAAGAAAATAACTCAATAATTTTAACTCAGTGTTTTCACTAATTGCATTAGAGTTTTTGTTTATTGAATGAGTAATATTATTAAATATTTGTTCGAAGATATCTGGCATATAATACTTTATTTAAACACCTGTTAATTAAATTACTATAAACGAAAAATATTAACTGTCCGGGGCTAGAGGACTTTCCCTACTATAGTCTGAAACCATGTATTTGTACTGTTATGCAATAATCGTACACTCACACCTGTAGCATAAGGGATCACTACAAGGCAATCTGATTATGAGAAAAGATACACTATCGAAGTTTATGGACCGAGTCGTAAGACACTATATTCGTATTCCAGAGAACATAGGTTCAAATCCCGACTGGTAATTGTCATATCATTTTGACGTTAAATGTCTAAAAAATCACAGCGAAACATATGGGTACCAGAAAAAGTCTAACGAAAAGGTGCGTATCTAACCTAGACCACCCAAATACACTTAGTTTTAATTTAGGTTCGGAAAAAATCTGTTCAGTGTAGCTCACGACTCAGATGTGATAGCGCGGTGATTCGTGTGATTGTGTATAGAGAACTGACAACACTGGGTAATACAGGTTGTACGTTCACCAAAAAACATTAATTTTGATATTATGCCTTCGGTATCTCAATTATCATATTACATGACAATGTAAAACAGAATTTTCGTCGTAAGCTACCATTTAGTGTCGGTTTTGAATTAAAATTTTTAGTACGTAGTAAATGTCTCGTTTTTATTGTTTTTTATTTTTAATCATTACATTAAAAGCGACTCGCTAACATAGAAGTTTCACTTGAAACCAACAGCCGTGAGTCTCGATACAGCCCCACCGATTTTTTTTATAGAAAATTGGTAGGATGGTTCCTTACTGTTGGTCATGGCTAATTAATTTGACATTGTCGCTCTACTGTGGCGTTGTGTTATGCCGTCTATTAATTTTTTTACGGACAAGCAATCATTTCAGAATAAGAAGAAAAATGATATCGGAAATATAATATTCCCCTGGTAAACATACATAAAAATGATTTCAAGGCTTTCATAAATTAATATTCTGAAATGTTTTCACTTAACCAGCTCAATACAGTATTTCTAAATTATTTCTTAGTTATTGAGGCAGTTGTAATAATGGTCTAATTTCACAACTCTTAAGCAGTAAAACTTAAACAGCAAACGTAAATCGTTCTCATGTAACGTATAACAAATATTCCGTATTCGCAGTTCACAATTTGTAAATCCTGTGATTGTTTTTATCTATACTAATATTATAAAGCTGAAGAGTTTGTTTGAACGCGCTAATCTCAGGAACCACTGGTCCGATTTGAAAAATTATTTCAGTGTTGGATAGTAAATTTATCGAGGAAGGCTATAGGCTATATTATATTATCAATAACATTAGGGATCCTTACTAAAAGTCCAATTTAGAATCAAATGCGTTGGAGGGGGTTATATAGCTACAACATACAGTACACGTACGAAGTGTGTGTTCACAATGCCGCAGGCTCTAGAAGTTTATTTCCTATTTCATATTAACATTGTTGCCACGCACTAGATGCCTTATCATTCTTAATTTTCCCATACAAGTAAAAAAAACACCCGTGTGATATTAACAACGAAGCAATCAGTACCCTCATAAGAGTACAATTAGTATTTAAATACTTTTTATCACTTTAAATCGCAAACCTAAACTATTGTTTTTTTTCCTCTCTCTGTGTTTAATTTGTTTTTTTTCTTTTACTAGAATTATTTTTATTATTTTTAATTAATTTTCATTTTTCGGACCATCAATAATATATAAGCGAAATACCACTCACTGACTCACTCATCACGAGATCTCTAAAACTATAAACCCGATTGACTTGAAATTTAGCATAGTTACTCATTTTGTGATGTAGACGCTCACTAAAAACGGATTATGCAGAAATCCGTTTCCAAGGGGAGTTTCGGGGGCGTAATATATCAAAATTTCCAGTTTTTGGTAGGAAATCACCATGGAAACGGCTGTTGCTTTGTTGATGCTTCATTAGTCTCTATGACAACGACTATTTCATTGTTAGTGCAGTCCTCATCACCGTTGAAATTTTGCGGGTACTTTAAATATCAAAAATTGCCCTTTTTTTTAAGTATATATATTTTACAGACTTGAAACTTCACAGTAATGTTCCTTATGTTACGCAGGATGACATTTTCCGAAAATGAGAACAGGATTTTGCATTGTTCATGCCTTCTGCGTCTCCATGGCAACGGGCATCGTGCGGCAGTGGCGTACCCACAAGGAGGGGCATGTATAATGAGCGGCGCAAGAGTGATCTGCCTGTAGACTGCCGTAGTGAAGTACGGGTACATCAGTTGTACGTTGCGTGCACGAGTCGGGAAACCATCGGTGCTATTCATTTTCTCTCCGGTACATTATACAGCATTGTAATAAATTTTCACTGAATTTTTTTTTTATTTACCATTACTATAAATGGGAGATGTGGCTTAATATTTTTCCATTAGTATAGCCGTGCGAAGCCGGGTGGGGCAGCTAGTCTATTCTTAATTGCAAATGTTTTTTTCTGTACATCTATATGTTAAAATACTCTTCTAATGGTTTTATCAGCACATGCTAAAAACGTAATGCTGGAATCACAATACCCTGTAACATCCCCAACATGACAAAACCACCACAGCCATTAAGAAGTAAGGTAGTAGTGAAGTCAGCCTACGAAAAGTGAACCCCAACAGCCCATCAGAAACATAATGTGGGTATTATTAAAAATGTAGTTACGTAAAAAATATATATATTTTTTGGAAATTATTAACGTTTAAGTTTATTGTATTGTTCTTTTGATATACATTACATAAAATAAACTCAATTGAATTACCACCTCAGTAGTGTAGATGACTATACACCTGATGGTGATGTGGCCTTTTTAACATATGATATAAACTAGCTAAACCCGTCCACGCTTCGCTATGGATCAGTATTAAATAAAATGGATAGGAAATTAAAGTGGGTATTGTAATAAAACTTAATTGAAAAAAAGTTTAAAAAATTAAATTATCATTATAACCATAAATAAAATTTCATTAAATGTAACTTAACAAATCAAATTTTAAAAAAATATGTTTAATAAACTCTAGAAAATAATGAACGGATGTATTTTAAATTTATTAAGAATCTAGTAATTACTATTAAATGGAGATGTAATTAATATTTCATTCATTACTTCATAAGTTGAATTATTCAAAAATTATGGTGATAAATTACATGGGGAATATAGTAGAGTATATTAGAATTATATACGTTTAAACGGAAAAAACAAATTACATAAAAACTCACCAAAACTTCAAGAATATGAATAACTTCTTATTGATTGAGTTCACTAAGTTTGATTTCACTCACTTTAAATATCAATAAAATCACTTCTGAATTGAGTAACAATTAACTAAATTATCATCAACTACACATTAACTAACATTCTACTCAAATAAAAAAAACACCAAACCGAAGAAAATTATAAGAACAATTATAGATTAATAATTAATCTCACTTAATTAAGCTCACTTAAATCAGGTCTACTTGTTTTAATTAAATCAATCTGATCAGTTTTTGAAAATATTTATCTTGACAGCTGTCTAGTTATATTTTTATTTTGATAACCAAATATAAACCAACTATTTAAAGAAAATTGGCCAATATTTTTATAAATAATTAAATTTAGAGCAATTAATAATAAATGGAGACAATACATTATGACTCTATAAATTAAATGAAATACAATTAATTAAATTAATTCTAATTAATTGGGAAAATTATTCTTTTTCTTGTGATTTTAATCTTTTTAACTGGAGATTTAAAATTCAGAGGTTTAATAATAGTCAAAGAACGTAATAAAACGAAAATCGAGAATTGAAAAGGAGAGAAAATAAATGTCATCGTCATCTACGTGCGAAAACTTAACTCCAAGTTCAAATGTTCTATTCTCAGCAATGAAAAGCTATGAATAAGGAAAAAAAAATATTAGATAAGATATAACTTTTCATTTATAATGTAGTGACAATTATAAAATTTAATGCTTGGTTAGCTAAAATCTTCTTAATTTTTTTTCAAATACTTAAGACGCTGATTGAAAGCAAAAGCTGATAAGTTTATTAACAAACAAAGAATACTGGTTATGTTTTTTACAACACTTATTCAATTTCTATAACAAAAGAATATTTCTGTCAACATCAGCAATCTAAATTGAACCCGTATAGAATCCTACATATTAATTTTATTATTCATTATAGCCCGAACTGTAATTAATATTTTTTTTTTACTTTCATTATAAAGCCCCAGAAACCCCCTTCGTGGATGCTATTTCGTAAAATTCGTTTTCAGTTGAACTCAAGATGACAAAAATAATAATTTCACCAAATTTAAAATCTGTAGGAGCTATAGATTTAAAGTTAATTTTTTTTAACGCCCCCGAACGGCCCTTTGTAGGTGGAATTTCATAAAATTCGTTCTTGGTAAATTTTAACATGCTGAAATAATATTCTGGCCAAGTTTTATACCTACAAGAGCTAAAGTTTGAAAATGTGGATTTTGTTTAATTAACGCCCCCGCAACCCCCCCCCTCCCCCTTGCGGGTTGAATTTCGTAAAATCCGTTATTAGCTGACCTCTACTCGGCGAAAGGAATATTCCTACCAAATGTCAAGTCTCTAGGCCTTATGGGTTCCAGAGATATTGTGATGAGTCAGTACATAGGTGGAAATCTTTTATATATATATATAATGCAATATTTTACTTACTTAACCGTTGGTTGTCAGAGAATTGTGATTTTTGTCACTAGATTGCATTTCATTTCAACTAGTGACCTGGAGTTAAAACATTAACTAGAATCACAATACTTTGTATGCTGCTTATTTATTCAAATTCTTTTTAAGATAATAGACATAATTTACTCATGTCGTTTGAGTATTAGGACTGTATGGTCGCGTTTTAACTTATGGTGGTTTTCCGTCTCCCCCAGACGGAGTTCTTCGATAATGGTAGTATTCCAGTATGGCAGTCTTCCAGTATGGTAGTCTTCCAGTATGGCAGTCTTCCGTCACCCCACCTCCCCCGTCAAAACAGGAGGAAAAGTACCATATTTTTATTTTTACAGATCACGGCTATAAGTACAGGCTACAGTGCTGCTTCTTATAACCCATTTGTGGAAACATTTGTTTCTATTAGCGCGCGATCCGTTGAGTTGATTTATGACTGGAACTACAGAAAGTAACCGTCAGAAGCGCTATCTGTAGCCTTTTAAGTTAACCTAAGAAACAGCTAGGGGGTTAAGAATGCTACCTAACGACGTATTCTATACACTACTTCGAGAGCAAAGCAGCTGTACTCATTCCATGGAGTGTATAAGGAAATATGGTAGAATTCCGCTTCGTCCTTTGAACTTATGGCAGATTTCCGTTTTGGTACTTATCCGCCTTTTTCGAAGAGGGCAGGTGGAATACTGTCATTATGGTACATTTCCGATATGGCAGTCTTCCGCGCCCCCGTCCACACTAGAGACCACACCTCTCCCTGCAAGGGGCTGCAGTGATCTAGCAGTCACGTCACCCGCCTCACACCATCGTGTCTACCCGGCTGAGTAAAACCGCCTTTTTCCCCCCGCAAGTGTGAAACACGGTGCACGATGTCGTGAATGGTGGGTTTTCTCGTGGTGCTCCTGTTCCCCCGCCAACGCCACTCTCATTGCACCACCCTTCATCGTCCAAATGACCCCAATACCAACCAGACGGTGGTAAGCCTTAGTTCGTTCACTTTCCCTTAAAAAAAAAAAAAATATCCTTTTGTGAAGTATACCCACCACGTATTTCCGCAACAAATGTTTTCGAAGCCGTTTTTTTTCCTGGCCAGTAAATAATTTCTAAAGTTTTTGTGTGTACTCCTAATCTTTTTTTTATATTGCTATGGCAATAATTAAGTTTGAATGGGATATATGTTTGCTGTCACAAGTTTTTTTTTTTCGTTTTCAATTTTTACTATCGAGTTACCCAATGTCCACGCAGTTTAACTCCGATTGTCATACAAAAATATTTGCCAAATTTCTGAAATCTGACTTGACGATAAAATGTGGTCATGTGACAGTGACTTTGGTAAAATAAATGTAACAATGGGAAAAAGAACTCTTTCCCACGCATTAATTTTCTATACTGTTAAGTAGTACTTCAAAGCCACTCTCTATAGCTTCATATGAAGTTGGTGCACGCGATACATAGTAGGTACGCTCTTCAGCTGACCATATGTCTTGGAAGTTTTCGCAGAATGCAGTAAATCACGCAAACCGAAGAAGTGATGCAACCCGTTTCACATCCCGTGGCATTAAAGCACGACCGACTCTCGTTCAGAATCATTAGCCGGTAGGTCAATCCTCGCTTCGTGACCTTCTCGCGCTCTTCCGCTGGCGCAACCCGCCAGGGCCGCCAACCCTCCAGCGGCGCTCACGACGGCCCTGATTGGCTGATCGCGTCGAACCTACCAGTGGCGTGTGCGCGGAGTCCATCCGCGACAGGAGAGAACCTTCTTGCTTATTGTATTATTAGTTACATGAAACATAATGCTTAGGGGCAGGCATTTTTCGCGAAAAGATCTGAACACTTATTAGACTGCAACAAGGTATACCCGGTCATGTGGTTTCTTCCTTGTGATTGGCGGCCGTCTGCGAGAGAAGTCGTTGCCTTATTTGATCGGGCCACTCAGGGCGCGTTTACTTCCGCGATGAATCACTGTGATTGGTGTTTTTACAATCGATATGTACCTGAGAGAAACTAGCCCAATCACGAAACACAGACGATGCTATAGTGTTTTAACTTTCATCTAGTCTCAAAATCTTTTCGCGAAATCATCATGCCCCTAATAATGCTCATTGGCTGAGGTCGCAAATCAAATCGAATGTCCTGAAATGCGTCTGTTCATCACTAGAGCCGTCGCCGTGCACAGAAAATGAACTGGATCCCTGGTACGCGGAATGCCACATCGGCGATCGTGTGCGCGGTACAAAAGGCACTGTACGTATAGCTGTGTATCGTATCTGTCCAACGTGGCGTGGTTTCAGTGTGCCTCCTTGTACACGGCAAATATAGCGATAAGCATTCCGAGTTCGTTGTCGTTTCTGCCTTCTCCACGTGTCCTGAAAATGACCTAAGTTTTGATGTGTACTTAAGGGGCCCGTCTAGTCGGGTTGTATGTGTGTTAGTGAGGCGGGATGATAAGCGCGACGCTTGCTGGTGCTTCTAGCGCAGTATCGCCTCTAAGCGCAAGGCTGTGAACTAGCGTGCAGTCTTCTCGTCGTCCATAGAAAAACTGAGAAATTTGAGCGGTGACCGTAACATTATATGGCATATAAATTAAGATAAAGGTGTAAAGCAAGCCCTTTCAAGAATCTGTACCGGTTGTTTTACGTCTACAAATTACTCTGAAAACACGTCTTTAAGCTATTTTAACTCTTATAAAAATACAGTTTAAAAACTTTATCCGAAATCAAATGAACTTTTCAGCCTTCAGTGAATTCTTTAACGCTTTGCGTAAACATACCCTACTAGGATATTTTGGGTAGGTTTGAAATCGCGTTGTTTTTCCTGAAGCTATGCGCCCGGGCAGACGGCGTCCTCAAGATACATCGTGTAGAGTGTCTGTTCGTCTGTGATGACGTTATTGTCAACAAGACGTACACTTAAGTGAATAAGTTGAGTTTGTTCGTCGACAAGACTTAAATGACACACAGGCCATCGTCGTGGAAGGTCGAGAGAGCGGTGTCGCAACACTGAACGCCTGCAGCTTTCCCAGCCGCCTCGTATGCTTGGCCGGGTCCACGTCTGCTTGGCCGGGCCGACGACTGCTTGGCCGGGCGGACGTCTGCTTGGCTGGGCCGACGACTGCTTGGCCGGGCGGACGTCTGCTTGGCCGGGCCAACGACTGCTTGGCCGGGTCGCCGACTGCTTGGCCGGGCGGACGTCTGCTTGGCCGGACCGACGTCTGCTTGGCCGGGCCGACGACTGCTTGGCCGGGCGGACGTCTGCTTGGCTGGGCCGACGACTGCTTGGCCGGGTCGCCGACTGCTTGGCCGGGCGGACGTCTGCTTGGCCGGGCCAACGACTGCTTGGCCGGGTCGCCGACTGCTTGGCCGGGCGGACGTCTGCTTGGCCGGACCGACGTCTGCTTGGCCGGGCCGACGACTGCTTGGCCGGGTCGCCGACTGCTTGGCCGGGCGGACGTCTGCTTGGCCGGGCCAACGACTGCTTGGCCGGGTCGCCGACTGCTTGGCCGGGCGGACGTCTGCTTGGCCGGACCGACGTCTGCTTGGCCGGGCCGACGACTGCTTGGCCGGGCGGACGTCTGCTTGGCTGGGCCGACGACTGCTTGGCCGGGTCCACGTCTGCTTGGCCGGGCCGACGACTGCTTGGCCGGGCGGACGTCTGCTTGGCTGGGCCGACGACTGCTTGGCCGGGCGGACGTCTGCTTGGCCGGGCCAACGACTGCTTGGCCGGGTCGCCGACTGCTTGGCCGGGCGGACGTCTGCTTGGCTGGACCGACGTCTGCTTGGCGGGCCCGACGACCGGAGCCTCGCTTGCCTCGTCTGTTGCTTGCGGCATCAGCTACACTGCCTGGAATATCATTCAGTGGTTACAAAATATTTTGTTGGTAGAGTCCTTACTAAATTATTTCGGCAGTTTTAATGGAAATATTTGGCATTAACTGCACAGTTTGTTTCGGCAGTTGCAGTGGAAATATTTGACATTGACTACGCAATATTGTGTCAGTATAGACCTTAATAGAATGTTTTGGGAGTTGTAATGGAAATATTTGACAGTGACTACACAATAATTGGTCAGTATATACTTCACAGAATGTTTCGGGAGGGTTAATGGAAATGTTTAGCATTGAATTCACTACATGTTATTTAGTATAGACCTTATGAAATAATTCTGCAGTTTTAAAGGAAATGTTTGGTGTTGACTTCGATATATTTTATTACTTTAGACTTACCAAAATATTTTTGCAGTTATAAATGAAATGTTTGACAATGACTAAAACATATTTTCTTAGCGTAGACCTTACAAAATGTTTATGTATCTATAAAATAAATTGGGATTGACTAAAAAGTATTGTGTCAATGTAAATCTTACAAGTTATTTCTGCAGTTGTGAAATATTAACACGCCTCGAAGGATAATAAACCCAAAACAACATTACAGAAAAAAAGGTTTGTTTGAATCAAACAAATATTTGATTATATATGGCGAAACAATTATTTACGTGCTGTAACATATTTTGTTGGCCTAGTAAAATTTGGTAAGTAACAAATTGATTTGTTACACCTAACAAAATATACAGTTGATTTGACAAAATTATTTTGTTGGGTCAACAAAATTTTTCCTACTACAAAATATTTGATTGAATCAACAAAATATATTTATTTCGCCATGTGCAAACAAATATTTTGTTGTGGCAAACAAACTCTTCTCTCAGTGTACCAAATTCAAATGAACCAATCACACACAATCCGACTGTAAGGTATAATTTAGCATCAGCCATTGGACCAATGATACAGACTTATTTGTGCACAAGTGTGTGGGGTTTATACTTAACTATGTTTTTTAATGTTATATTTCATTAACACTCATATATTTTTTTACCAAAAAATCAAGATATCTTGTGACGTCTTTATTGACTGTTCCGTGCACGAGACATGCCTTTAGCCCTATAGTAGAGTGCCCGTTGGCTGTTGCCGAGATGAAAGGCTTTTCCTCGCTCGGACTGGGTTGCACATGATTGCGCAGGCACTCATGTTACTGGGCCACGGTCGCCCAGCACGTGTCAAGTGATCTGTGTTTTAATCTTTGAAGTAAATCAGATATGTGTGGGAGTAGTATAAAACAGTTACTCCGGCGCCAGGCATCAGGATCAGGAGCCGCAAGCCGACCAACATGGATTGTGACGTCACGGCGGCCATCTTTTATGACGTTGACCTTGACCTCTGACATTGACCTTAACTCTGGTGGCAATCTTTGATCCGCTATCTTGGATCCACCATTTTTAAATCGAGCACCCCACTCACTAATGCTGCACTTTACGTTATGCACACCATCTTGGATGTGTAAGACTTCATAGTTGCACTTTTGCACTTTTTGTTACAGCCGCCATCTTGGATTATAGATTACAACGTTGCAATTTTCGTTGCGATCCCCATATTTAATTCTAATAACATGTCCACCATCTTGGATCTGATTTCACAGCCATTTTTTTATTCTGACATCACGTCCGCCATATTTTATTCGTCTGCTGGAGGCAGCCATCTCTGATAACGACACTTCCTCCATCTTGTTTTTTTTCTGTTCTGCTGGAGGCCGACAGCTTGTGTTCCATCATTTTTGCCTCTGCCTTTTTTTACTAGAGAGCGCCAGCATCGCTCTGTCTCATCACATAATGTCTATGTTCCATTAGGTGTTAATGTTGTTGTGGTCCTTATCGCCACAATAAATTTAATATTTTTTTTTTATAAAATACATTGTAAGCGCTGTGATTCGAACCATGACAGCTTGGACTTGTGGGTTGGAAAACATACGCCATTGACCGCATGGCTATCGAATCTTTTACCAGGTTGAGAATTAATTAATGTAAGATAATAAATAACACACATTCGGAATTTTATTTTTTTAAAATTGAAGAAATAATAGCATTACCTGTTCGAGATAAAGCTGAGAATTTTTTTTTTACATGCTACCAGAAGCGCTAGTTAACATACATCGCCTGCTAGAGGAAAACGCCGCCATGTTGTTTTAAGTCATTCATGTCAGGAATGTTAGCGTACACAACATCCGCTATGTAAGAAATAACTTCAATATTCGCGTTTCTGTTTCGAAAAAGGTTCGAATGCTTATTATTAGATACTTAAACGTAGTTATCATTGTACTGCAGGCATTATTACACGTCTCGAAGGATAATAAACCCAAAACAACATTACAGAGAAAAAGGTTTGTTTGAATCAAACAAATATTTGATTATATATGGCGAAACAAATATTTACTTGCTGTAACATATTTTGTTGGCCTAGTCAAATTTGGTAAGTAACAAATTGATTTTTTACACATAAAAAATATACAGTTGATTTTACCAAATTATTTTGCTGGGTCAACAAAATATTTGTCCTGCTACAAAATATTTGTTTGAATCCACAAAATAATATTTACCTCAACACGTCATGCTATCTGTTTGCGATTTATATATATATATACATTTATTTATTTTCCCTAGCCTAACAAGTGTATTTGTAGGAGGGGTCCGGGTAAGGGAGGAACCTAGGTGCGTCCCAGGTCGAAACCTATACGCCTGGCCATGCTGGGGAATAGTAATGCAGGAAGAGGGTTGCATGCATCGTGTGCTACGAGGGGATTGGCCAGCCACGGCAGCGTTTCGCGCCATGACCAACTCCCCTATCTCAAAACTATGCTAAGTTGCGCCCAGGTAAAGCCTGCATAGACTCAGGAAAAACCCTGGGCACATACATGCGGGATTCAGGGGCATACATTAATTGCGTTTGAGTACGAAGGATACAGAGGATGGTATGGATGAATAGTTGGACAGAGTAGAAAAGAGTCTACCATTTCATATTTCCATAAATAACTATAGCCATGTGTTGTTCAAAGTTATAATTTCTTCCTTGTAGTATCAAAAATTATTGCTTGGCAACTGGTTTCCAAAAGGAATCTTTAGTAAAAGTACACAAAACAATTTTTTTTCCGTGTGTCTCTCCGAACGGAAAAGCTGTTCTTCACAAGCGTTCAAGTCTCTCGCTAGCACGCCCGCTTCTTTAGCGTACCACCTTTCCCTGCCACCTTTGGGGGTGGGTGGGGGGGGGGGGGGGAAGGAGGGGGTTTCAGGTACTTGGACGCATAGTCCGCTTTAATATTTTCATCCATGCTGGGTTTATGATCAGGGGCCACTCATTCCGCTGCCAGTCAGCACCTAGAACTAGAGAAGAAGAAAAAAAATTAGACACTAAAACTTGATTGATTAGTTTCTATGATATGCATAGCTCACAGCCGAGGCGTGGGTGTGAATTGCTACAAATTATACTTAATATAATATACTTAAAGTAAACGTGTTATTTTTTTTAGTTTTTTTTTACGTGCCAACGTCTAATAAATCGATGAACGCCGGCTGCACGCACGAAAAAGTGTCCCGTAACGCACATTGTCCCGTTACGCACATTGTACGCTCGCGCCGCATATATCTCTCTTCCACTCGATTGGAACAACCATCGATTTGACTTTTTCGAGGCTCATTAAACTTGAAACACATCCATTCGTTTCCTACTTTTCCTATCATCGTCCTATCCTTAACAGAATAACACAGATTGGAAGAAGTTAAATAGCAAACATGTATAAAAGTTATAGATAAAATAATCTGTTCGTTAAAGTAATAAACATATTTGAATTAATGAGTGCAAATAAAAGTAAAATTATCAATCAAATTGTAGATTTCATTTCACTCCTTTGAATCCATACAAAATAGTGATAATTCAATAAAAAATATTCAATTTTATTAATAAAAGTATGCAATCATTTCATCAATGTTTTGTTATGACATTGTCACGTTAAACTATCGTCCGTAAACCGACTTTACGGACAACCAATTTTTTTAGTATTTTTTTTTTTGTTCGACTGGGACCGTCGAGGAAGCACGGCGCTCCGGGCGGCTCGCATCCGGCAGCCGCGCCGCAGCCTTGACTCGGCAGCTCCGCGGAGCGTCCTTTCCCCTCCCTCCCGCCCGCCCATAAGCTGCCCCCGCGCCCTGCGACCCCTCCCCTGCCGGCGCGAGACCGCAGCTTTCCCCGCCCGCCCTTCGCGCGGATCTAGTCCGCGGGCCGGTTGCGCAACCTTCCCGGCAGCCCCTGCGCGCCCCAACGTAGTTTCCCCTCCGCCAGTTGCCGGCGCTGCATTGACTGATGTGCGAACATCTCAGCTCTCGGTAACACCTTTGAATATGCATACTGTATAGAAGTCGCCAGCCCAGGTTAAAATTTCTAATACGGTTTTGAGGTAGTTGGTTAATTCACCGCTGCAATCGCCACCATCTCTAGGGCATCGACTTGTGGTGGTCCCTAGCGGACCAGTGTCGAACTCTTCAAACACCCCTTCCCCCTCCCGTGGAACGAACTTGAGCTGCAGTGAATGATAGATGGGGGGTGCGGGGGAATGACAGCGGGTGACAGGGCTGCGCTCTAACGTGTAAATAACAACTAAGACGATACAGAGCGTTACGGCAGCGCACTGCAGCGGTGAAGTTCCCAAGCTGCTCATCATATGCTTCTGAAAAACGTAGAGTAAATCCTATCCACTCGCGACTTCTATACAGTATATATATATATATATATATATATATATATATATATATATATATATATATATATATATATATATATATATTCAAAGGTAACACGGCATTCGGCAGGAGGGATTCCGTGGGAATGGAACGGAAGTCGACGAACACAAACATGGCGTACCGGCGTGCAGCAAGCATGAACACGTGTATGGTCACTTTTGTGAACATTGGGGTACATGCCAAACTTATCTGTGTGTGTCAAATGAAACGTTGTGATGGCGAAACTACCCTGGAATATATCTGGTAAACTGAAGTACGTAGTCATAGTAAAAAGTAATCAAAAGTTTTAAAATGCCTAAGAAAACTGGCTTTACAAAATTACAATACATATTTTCCTTCTAAATTCCTAAGAGTCTTTACACACCATGTGCTTGGTAACATCAAGGGGCGTGGTTCAAATCTCGTCGCTGAATGTTTTTTGAATGTTTTTTTTTTACTTTTTTTAATAACATTTAAATATAATAATCTTTAATCAGCTCAACAAAGTTAATGTTTGTTTGTAGGAAAGTATCTACAGACTGATTTCAGTCGTTTAAGCAAAAACAAAATTACTAACATATACTTAGTTATAAAATAATATTTTAAAATATGTTCGGAATATATTTTATTAATGCCACAAAACTATAACTTCTAACGTGTGCGTAAACTTTATAGTATTAACTGTTTAGTGAATTTTTAAATTGATGGTCATCAGGTCCAAGGCCGGGACTTACAGGAGCCGTTTCTGTTTAAAATTTTCGGTTGTTTCGTGGTGCTAATTTCTATCTGCGTTTGTTGGTGGCAAGTAACGTTTTCGATTCAGGCAGCGAATTCTAGCGGCGGGCGCAGAAAGTAGGTGTGTGGTTCGTATCCAGAAATTTAGGTATTTAAAAAGAGAATATTTTGTTTATCAGTATTTATCAGGCTCGGCCTTTATTTTAAAGAATTCTACGTTATATTTCATGTCCGTGTTATCGTAATATTAGTTTATTTGCAAAATAAACGACATGAGAACACATTAATCTCCTCGTTACCGAGGTTAGATGTTTACACATCACTGGCGAGTACTAAAAGACTCGCTCTCATTTTTTTTTAAAATGTAGAGTAGCGTAGCTGTTATAATGAACTTATTATTAAACAAATTGGTTGTCTGTAAAGTCGGTTAACGTGACAACGTCATAACAAAACATTGATGAAATGATTGCATACTTTTATGAATAAATTTGAATCATTTTTATTTTAATAATAAAAGAATAAATACTTGAAACTATACTAGTAATCAGTTTTTTAAAATTCAAGAATAATTAACCTTTATTGCCGAAATTGTTGTTGTAATAAGCAATGAAAACCACATTAACTTTTCACTTCACTTCATTAACAGTCGACGAAACAGTTAACGTGTAGATGACTTGTAATTAATTTTAAAAACTGGCGTTTAGCTATAAAGTTTAAATATAATTATGAACAAGTTTTCATATAAATAAACTGTAATCAAATATCTATCATCAATTATATGAATCACCATAATTTTTTAGTCAATTGTAACATAACCTATTATTACTGCACTCGCCGACAGATGCTACTTTTTTTATTAATAAAAGAATAAATACTTGAAATTATACTAGTAATCAGATTCATTTTCTTACGTACATTTGACGTAGAAATTATTTCATATTACACATTTATAAACAAAGTTTTAAGTTTTCACTTCTGTCGGTGCGGTGCAAGCGTACAATGAGCGTAACAGGACACAGCGTAACGGAACAATGAGCGTAACGGGACACAGCGTAACGGAATAATGTGCGTAACGGGACACTTTTTCGTGCGTGCAGTCGGCGTTCATCAATTTATTAGACGTTGTCACGTCAAAAAGCACTGCCTATGTAATATCAGTTCCCGCAAGGAAAGTTTGCTACTGGGCGAAGAAGACGTGGAGACTGGGGAGGTAAGAGCCACATAAGCGGTGTTGCCAATTTTACAAAAGGACTCGCACACAAAGTTCGCACAAACGGTACTCAGTAGCAACAACGCAAATGCATGCACTGAGGCAGTTATTCACATTGCAAGTGGTCGGTGGATTGGAGAGTCTCTATATTTCTTTTTTACGTAAGAATAATTCATGTTATGTTCTCTACGTTACTTCGAAGTGTTTTTTTGGGTAATAAAACGCAGAATAATCAAACCAAAATCTTTGGAAATAAAATGTATGCAATACTTCAAATTGTCTCGTTTTTGGTAACACTTGTTTGTAATAAATTATTAATTATAAAATACTATTTTTGTTTCAGAAGTTAAAGACGTAACATGGCGGTATTATATTATAATGAAATGATTCTTGTGAATAAGTAGATGCAGTACACACGAGAGAGAGAGAGAGATTACGTAAGGAATTGTGGGAGACAGTGTTAGTGAGAGAGGTAGCGCCGAATGTATGGCACATGGCCTCAATGCCACAAGGACAAGTAAAAATTGCTATTAAAGAAAACGTTCGTAGCGCTGCGCCATTGTTTCCAATAGCACAAGCACGTGAAAAGATAGCGTTGTCTAAAGAGCATCGCATTGTTTAGGGGGATTGTTATGGAGCCATTTGAAGTTGTAACAGTTTGGCAATAATGAATCATTTCTATTCTGAAATCACTTGGGGAGAAAGAATCGACTACGACATGTGGGTCACTAAAAACATAAATATATTACACAAGAATCGCAGGCTTTCAAGGCCATTTTTTTTGATTGCTTGAACTATGGTTTCTAGCTGCAAAGAAGTTGAAGTATACTGAATTTTCGGCTGACATTGCAGTCACCATCTGCAGTGTAGCAATCTTACTGTCGACCGAAACGTTGATGAATCCATCACCTTCAAGCCGGCTAGAACCCACAAGCCAAACAACATAAAATTAAAAAAGTGAATTTTCATCGCTGTACTCAATAACTTAAGAACAAAATTTGTGCTGCTGGTATTGAATAAATATTCTTTAAGAAAAGTTTTTTGAAGACATTTACTTTGATGTCTCCAGCCTTTGAGCAAGCGTGCTCAGCAGGAAACTGCTTACGGGATATCAACTCTTCAAACTTACCCTAGCCAGTCCGGAGTAGGCTATGGGAACGCCTTGCTCTGGCAGAGAATCGAACCCTCGACCCTTTTGTTACTGAGCGGGTTAGCGCACCTGACCACCGTGCAGAGAAGACTAGAAAAATGCTGGGAATGGCCCGGGAGAGTCGGGTAAGACAACTTGTGATAAACAAGCGGTGATTACAGGTAGAATTATCGCTGCCCCACTACCAGCGCCACAAAATTAGCCCCAGAATGGACTCCACAGTACTCTACATGCTGGACCATATTTAGTTTGTTTGTTGGCTGATGACCAGAGGCAAGTATTTTTCGTGAAAATATTTCTCTTCAGTGTTACTAACACTGTAACATCGCATGTGTTTCGTGATTAGCTGAGTTTCTTTCAGTTACACGTCTACTTCCAGCGCACGAATCACAGCCATTTCGTGGGAAATAAAACGCGTCTTGAATGGCCTTGCCAAATAAGGCAATGGAGTCTCTTGCAGGCGGCCGCCAAACGCAGGAAAAAAACCGCTGGTGCTGGCATAACTTATTGAAGTCTAATTAGCGTTCATATCTCGAATGGGCTGCACGTGATTCAGAGCGTAATTGCTAAGGTTTCGGCATTCGCTCTCAGGTCTCCAGATAAGCCTTGGGCCACTGCAGTAGCATCACAAGCGTTTAAGCACTTGAATTTTAGTCTTTCATTAAAAAACCAACAAATTTTTTCTGTCCTCTTGCTATCCCTAAATATTTAGATCTATTACGGGAATATTTGTATGTTAGGCTTTATCCATATTTGCAGCATTTATTTTCTTATTGGCTCTGATAAGTGAAAGAAGCTCGTTATTCACTTAACTCAGTCAAAGGAAAACATATATTGCAATGCAGATCGCCCCGTAATATACCCTAAAGAAACGATGCTGTTTTAGGTAATATATATATTTATTTCGAAAAAAAGGAACTCCAATAAGAAGGCGCTGCAATGTAATGGAGTTTATCTTAGCGCAGAACATTTTCATGATAAATCACTCTCTTTAAACTTAGCCCAACACAGCAAGCTCACACTTCTTGTCTACAATTATACACAAGGAACCTGTTGTATTTTACCGCAGACTTTTCAGAAATGAAACACCAGGGTCACCGCTGAAACAACCACGGCGAAAATGAAAGATAAGCAGCACGCCGGTTCAGAGCCTTGTTTGTAGAGGTGATTCTGCGTTATATTCACCAGTGAGCGTAGACTTTAACGCCATACCTCACACAAACCGCCAGACAGACGTGGTTCATAAATGTATCAAATGTAGAAAGGTTTAATGGTGTCTATAATTGCTAGAGAGCCTAATAATTCATGGTATATTTTACCACCACGCACCCCTATTAACATATGTACGTTTCTACGTATCGCGTGACTGTATCATCGATTATTTGACATGTGTTAGAAGGCATAGAGCCAAAGATAATCATTTATTCGTCAGTTGAGTGTATTTATTCTGGACTAGTGGTCAAATTTCCCGTTAAGTGATGTGTATAGTCTCGGTAATTCCGCGGATTCATTTGTTGAACTCTAGATATTGTATTTTTTTGATTATTTGAGACCCTCAAATTACCATTCTTTTCCAACATAACACATTTTCTTTAAACAATTCAAGACGGTGTCTTTTGTTGGATGCTGCCTCATTGTACCCTCTATCATTGTTTCACATGAATGAGTAACGCATTTCTTTGCGTGATTGCCAATGGCTCATTGTATATTATGAAGTTTCGAATAACCCATGATCCAATAATGGATTGCACTGAAATGTATAACGATGTGCAAATTTTTCGGCCCAGTTGAACACAGCCAAAATTCTAATTCCATCGGATGCATTCTCGTAAAGTTCTTGTACAGTCCACTCACTGCCTGAAACTTCAAATCAGCAAACAAATTCGAACCTCCGTACAGCTCCCAACACGTAAATACTTTTTACATCCACCAACGAGGTGACTTTCTCTTATTTCTTCTTTTTAGCGTGAGGTGCATAAAAATGAAGACGGCCGCTGCAAGTTAATCTGCGCTCACGGCTACTGACATATTGCTCTCGTGTTGTATCTGCGAGACAAAACATTGTTTTTTATACGGATACACTGTATCCGGTGAATGACACTGTTGGAATTCCAACATTTTTGCAACAGGTCATGTCACAGGATTGTACAAAACAATGCCACACAACGGATAGCATGCAACATATGTATGGATACCCACCTTAAATCACAAAACAAGCAGCAATTTAATGGTTGAATCACGTTCAAGAGATTCAAGACGAGGATACCATCTGTCTAGGATGGAGGTATATAAACAAATGAAACTTGAAGAAGCACCGCCTGAAGATTATTGAACATGCGACATTTTTGGGTCTTTGATTACCTATGGGCTGCCTAACACTAATGCATCACGTCTGAGATTCGTTTACTCCATAGACGACATTCATTGACTCAGAGTCACTGAAGTGGGTTCAACACATCAGCACAGTGATGCAAAAAGGTGCACCTTTGTGTATTGGATGTTCATGTTAATGCTCGGTGCTTCAGCCTGTCTCTCTCATGTGCCTGCATGGCCAGGGCACAGTCCAATGCCACTTGCTTCAAGCACAGACTTTTTTTTCCCAAACAAACAAGGCCGTTTTTCATATTTATTTCGGCATTGTCTTATACTATCTTAAAAATTGCATTTTGTTAGTCCTTTTAAAGGTTCCTTAAATATGTTAAATATGTTAAAAATGTCTCGGAGACAGGTGGGTTTGAATCCACGATCTTCAGCATCTAAAGACAAACATAAATTGATTTTGACGATATTAGTAGACAGTACCGAAATAAATATAAAATATGCCGGTCGGCGACGGTAGTACGCCTCATAGGCGACACTAGCATATACTCTAGTTCACAACCAGTTAACCATCGTGAAGAAATGCGGGTATAGAAGACGAAGGTGACATATCGTGGTCGACGAGCACCCGATTGTAGGTATCGAATGGTGTACACGCCCGAACATGGCCGAATTCTTACAATTGGCATGACCCGACTGAGAAAGCCACCAAATCGTAGTTTCATAAGAAATACATTAGGCTACTAGAAGCCCCTTTTATAGTCTACGGACCTACAATTCGTCGACCAACTTTACCAATCACTGAGAACAATTTAACTGTAGTTGTCAATAAACCTCGTATGTATGACGTCCGGTGATTTCCCATTTGGTTTCGAAGGAAGGTGATATACTGAAATAAATATTATGTACGTTATTGGTAAAGCATGGTTATTTCGCTGAATAATTTTGCTCCAGCAGGCTAACGTCAACTTGTTTTTACATAAACAAGTGTATTTAAAATACTCATTGGTCGATCACGAAGTCACATATTTTTGGCAGGTTACACGTGATTATAATCACTTTTTCTACTTGTCGATAACTGGCTCAGGGTTGTCGAGAACACTGTAGTTAGATTTTTAATGTGAAGCTGATGTATTTTGTTTTCATGTATACTTTGTTGCCCAAAGAATCCGCGGAATAATCGTGGCTGTACTTATTGGCCGCGTCACGACGTGGAAGATATATTGTTGGTCGAGTCCATCACTTGGCAATTTCACCCCTGGATGCTGAATTGCAAACGTTGCTCCGCCATATTTGTGACCTGCTTGGATATTTTGGTGGCGCGTGTGGGTTGGCAGTTGGCAGCACAACAAATCAAGTGTTCTGTGCAGTTATTGTGATGACATATGGGTAGATACCTGCAAAATTCGCGGGTTAAATGACCTCCAGGATAGACTCTACTACACTCTACACACTCGGGCAAATGCCACCTGTACATTGGCTGCTGACTTGTGAGTCGTCTCGACCGAGTGTCTGTGATTCGACACTTCTATGAGTGAGGGTCTCTAACTGGCCCTCATTACTCCAGATTAACAGTGAACCAATTGCAGAAGCAGCGCTAAGGTATAATTATTTGAATTGTAGCATATCACGAAATGAATCCGCGAATTTT
Source organism: Bacillus rossius redtenbacheri (assembly GCF_032445375.1). Classification (NCBI taxonomy): domain Eukaryota; kingdom Metazoa; phylum Arthropoda; class Insecta; order Phasmatodea; family Bacillidae; genus Bacillus; species Bacillus rossius. The sequence goes on from NC_086331.1 coordinate 115,921,521, forward strand.
GCAGGTCTCTACATATGGGTGTTCGGGTCGGGACCTGAGTGCAGATTTGACCCACGCGGTTCACCGCGTCGCCTCGCCACTGAACCCTGACGGCCGAGCGCTGACCGCGGCTCGGCTCGGCCCCGCTCGGCCGGCCTCGGGCTGCCTCGGGCTACCTCGGCTAGGCTCGGCTAGGCTCGGCAGGCCTCGTTTGCATGCGCGGGTTTCGACAGTGCCAGGTGCGATGCCCTGGTTTCCAGACCCGAGCAGTGTCGCAAACCCCCGCGCGCAGACGTCCCCCTCCACCCATGAGCGCGCTGGGGCCTGGGTTCAAGCCCCCGTTCCGCTCCTCACAACTACTTTCTACGCCACAGCAAATTGATTGTTGCGACAAGAATGATTTAAATATGAGCCACTACCAAGATTATGTTGTTGCGAAGACATATATATATATGTATATATGTCTATATATGACAATGCTAGCTCACTTTTAATACAACTACATACATACGCACACACAAATATATATATATTATCAATAAAAGTGAGCTTGCTATGTCATTAAAAGTGTTCAACAACTTTCTGAATGGTGACGTTAGCTATTGTTGCTGTAAAGAAAATTTTCTGTTACAGGTCACATTATTGTTACCTCAAAAAAACGTTAATGTAAAATAAACGAAGTTTATCAAATTCAAGAAACCTAGCAATATCCTATTATAACTGAATTTTATTTCCTTTATTTATTGTTTCTTCTTTAATGTGAAGAATTAATTGGATTTAATTTTTATTTGCAGTAATGAAATCGGTTTAAGGCGCCCGCCTACCTAGCAAGTGTACAACATTGCAGTGTGTTTGAAATACACATTTTTACAGAAAGCTATGGAAAATTTTCGAAATTGGTTTCCGCACGAAAAGAACACACACTTCAGGTATAGGCTTAATTTTTATTCGAAATTAATTATTCATAAAAAAAACATATTTTAGAACCCCTTAACATGGCCAAAAACGGGGTTTTCAGGCTGCAGTATCTTACAAACTATTCACGGGATGTATGTGGCACTAATATAGAGACATGCAATGGACCTTGATACAAAATATACACCAATAAAATTATAGGGTCACCGCATTGAATTCCGAGAGGCACTTGTGTTACTGCGGCATGTTTTGCACTAGTTGGCAGTCCATCACGTGGCGCGCTCTCAGCCGTAGAACAGCAATCGGCTCGTTTCCGCGGGGGGAGGTGAAAGATGAGTCAGGTTGGCGCGCCTGATCCCCCCTCCACTCTCGACACAGGGCGTGCAGTAAGCAAGCGCAGTTGCGGGGTGGAGTCGCTGGACGTGGCCGGATTGTTTTTATTTTACATTATTATGTTCAGCTGTTTCCTTTGAATATATATGTGTATATTTGTTTTAAAATGAAAGCTGTCAACGACGAACGAAGAAAGGGAAAGAAATCAAGGTTGAGATTACACGCCACTCGGAAGAAACGAATCTGGAAAGGAAAAGTTAGATATTTCGACGGCACAAGGTATAATTTTACATTATTACTATTGTGTTTCTAATTTATTTTTAATTTTTATATTATAACTTCATTTTTGTGTTCACAGACGGTCTCCGATAGCGTAGTCGGTTATGGCGCGGGAGCAATAGACTCTGAGTTCCAATAGAGGCGTGCAAGTGGCAGTAAGTTCAGGTTTAGTAAATAATATAATCCTCTCGCTAGTTTAACCGGCGTAATGTAGGAAGTTAAATAAAACAGGATTACGAGTGATGTTAAATGCGTCACGTTTGATGGATGTATATGTTTCGTTAACTGTGTAAGAGAAGATACCAGTAGTAAAAATTTAACTTTTTAAACCTGTACTGTATATGTATAAGGTCAATACAACTCACAATGTAGATAGAAGAGCGTGAAAGTTAAAAACGAGATAAAATGGTACGAAACCAAATGATCGCGTAGTTGCGACGGTAAAGCTTCACCGCGATACAAATAAACAACTGAAACCAATTTACAGTGCAATTTTTCGTAGCTATTACATGCTATTTACCAGTTAGAAGGTCGATGATAAAAGTTTTTATGGATCAGTAAATAAATGGAACGCATTCTTTATTTCGTACGTGTAAATTCATTATCGTTAGTAAGTTATAACCAGGAAACCTTTGCTCATAAATGGTAACGGCATGAATTGGATATTGAACATTATAGGTATTTAAAATATTTATTACATAAACATTAACATGACGTGAATTTTAAACTCCATTTACTTCAATCTAAAAATAATTTTGATATTTTAAAGATATATTATGTACTATTTTAATGCTTCAAGGTAAAAACTGACATGTTTTGCGAACGGACTAACTTTGGCTAAATTTTCTCATAAGTTCTCAGTACTGCGTGGACAGAATTTAATTTCTGCCACATAGCTTTTATGCTTGGATAATAAAATATCTTAGAATTATTTCTTAGATTAGAGACGTCAACTGTTGGTAATCGATGTAGCCATTTTTTTTTTTCCGTCAGAGCAGGACGTCTGCAGAATTTCGTAAAGAAGGATAGATATAGAGTTTATTACATAACTTTATGTTGTATTAAGCTGGAGTCACAATACCACGACGAGGCCGACACGACAGGCCCGACAAACCTTCGTTCAGCGTTCCAGCACGACAAGATTTAAAAGCGTAGGGTCACAATACCACGACAAAAATAACCCGACGATTTTCAATTTGGCCTTCGGCAAATGGTAATATGTGGATTACAAATAATTTAAAAAGATCAATTTTTTTTAAATAACCAAGCCAAAAACTCGAAGCAACTGCATTCAGAACTGATAAATATTTAGTTAACTTACCGTCAACTTCTTCTCCCCAAAAACTATATGTTATCTCAGCCCACGCTTTTTCTTTGTTTGGCTGGTTTCTATAGTCCTTCACACCAATATCATACAAAATAGCATGAGCTTGGACTTTACTAATTAGAAGTTCTTCGCTGAACTCGTCCATTCTTAAATCTAATCTTCACGATTCTAAAATAACGTCTTTAACCATAAACACGATGATATATTTTTATGTTTATACAAACAGACGAAGGCAAGCTACCAATTTTTAAATTCATCAACACGTAAAACGAAATTTCACTTTCCAGCAAAAATATTCACCAAGTAGGTAAATATTTTTGAAATTTAGTTCTGTACTGGTTCTTTTGCGTTGGCGTTTTCTTATCTGTCGGGCAGTACGACACGACGGAATCTATATATATAAAAATGAAACCCGTTTTCCTTGGTCACGGCATCACGCGTGAACGGCTGGACCGATTTCACTAATTTTTTTTTTGGTTGTGTTTGTTATTGTCACGAGAAGGTTCTTATGAAAGAAAAAATTTAACGGAAAATTAGAAAATTTAAGAATACTGAACCACCATATATAAAATTATTTCCAAACTAACCCAACACTTTGTACAATATAAATATTTTTAAAGTAACCTTATGACGTTTGACATAGAATTGACAGAATGTTTGCTGCAAATATCTTCAAAGAGGATGTAAAGAAACTGTATCGTTTAGGAAATATTTATCAACATTAACGTTTTACTACATATTGTACCGGTACATTCGGTACAGAGCTGCTGGCGCAGGCTATTCTGGCTGTGTACATTCTGCCTAGGCCATTGTCATGCCATAATTCGTTATTACTGTGTTGCAGTTTAAAAATAGAAAAACAAATCAATACATTATGTAAACATTTTCTATGTTTGTTTTTGTGTGATATACTTACTTATAAAGAAGAATACAACCGTTTTCTTTAATTTACAGTTGAATTTTCATTTTTGAACTTTTTTAATGTAAATTTATGTCGTTTGACATATAATTGTTTTAAAGACTAAGAAGATTTTTGTTTGCTAATAAGTGTTTGTTAATCATGGTAAGTTCACAGCTTCATATTGATTTTTAGAACTTTTTGGTGACTACACAATACTATAATTTGGTATACATGGTTATACAGAAAATGTATGAGAGCTTTTTATTTTCAGTTGGATTTTCGTTTTTAACAATGCCACCAACCAGACGTACAAGCTTAGGCCGCAGAACTCGAAATACGGCAAGTCAAAGAAATATACGAGCAAATCAAAGTGATGAGCAACGCGAAGCGCGAAATGAACTTGAACGGAATCGATATCAAGATAGGAATGTTGTGTTTAATCCCCACAGAGCTGCATCTATATAAGATAGGTCAGCTATACAAAATAAAGTAGTGCATCATTGCTACGCTAAGGCGGTACGAAGTTTGCCGGGTCAGCTAGTTAGAAATATAATCTATTCCTTGCTGGCCGTCGGGGTGCGTATTTTGTCGGGGTGACGTCACGGCCATTAATTCACTATAACCATTTATTGGCTTGTAATCTGTGGGAGGGTAGAGTTCACATTTTCATTGAAATCGGCAGTACCAAAATAATGATCGTCCCATACTGAGGCTGCCAGCAAATAACGGTGTAATTGTTTTGGGTGCCAGCTTGCGTTGCAAAGGGGCTAATTTTGAATCATATGTAAGGCTTAAAAGTTTTTTGGATTTACAGAGGAATTGTAATATGATTATACCTATTATACTTATTTTGAATAGTATTGTCAAAATATTTGTAACAATAATTATGGAAATACCGCTCAATTGTTGCCACTGTTTTCACTTGTTAAATAATCTAACTACTTAGATTGCCAGCTCATATAATTGCGCTCATTTTGTTGTTGGGTTCCCTGCCAGGTGAATAAAGTAAATATTTATGGCCCTTTTTTACTGAGCGCTATACCAGTAAAGTAAAATGCACTTAATTGTTTACCCCCTAGCACTAAGGAACTAGAAAATGTTAAATTTTCATTTGTCATTGAAACATAAGCCTATATTACTAATATTTTAAAATTAATTTTTGTTACTGTTCAACGTTACATACATTACAAATGTAGCTTACTTTCTAACATTTGAGTCGCTGAGTATTAGGTCACAAATACTAATTTATGTGTTGTTAAAACATTACTGATATATGGATACACAAACATTGTGCTTGTTTTGTGCAGGTGATGGTGACAGTAGAGTAATGAAGCAGCTCATTGCATGCCAACCGTACGGACGAATCTTTCACATTGAAAAAATTGAATGCAAAATTCACATAATCAGAAACTACAACAAAAGGCTTAGAGATATTGCATCTAAAACCAGAAATGCATCTGGTTCTGTAACTTTAGTGGCGATACGTATTTTGGATTCGGACCACCAACTGCGTCTTCGTGTGGCAGTAACAAGTGCTATTAAGCACAGAAGTACTGAAAATTTGCCTTTGCGAGATAAGATTAATGAATTAACAAAGGATATCCACAATGGGCCTTCTCATGTGTTCGGAGACCATGGGAAATGTCACGAAAGAGGTTATTTTTGCAAAGGGCCAAAGGATGGTGAAGTGTGTGTAGTAGAGGACCTAAAATCGGTTGGTATGTGGGATGAAATAGTGGCAGCAAAGAATCTCGTCGCTCACCATGCCAGTAGCCTCATTCATAATGTTTCTACCAATGACGTGGAGAGGTTTAACTCCGTTCTCTGCAAATTTGTCGGAGGAAAAAGAGTAAACTTTTCGCTACGTGGTGGGTACGAAACAAGAAGTAATCTCTGTGTTATAGAACATAATACTAAAAGAGATACACAAAAACTTATTACAAAACAAATGACGAATAAAAGCCCAGGTTTTTTCTGTAAAAGCAACATACAGAACAAACAAAGATCTGCAGAAAAAAGGAGAAAGTGGCTCCAAGAAAAACCGAAAAAAATTAAACGTAGGCGATTAGTAATGACTAGAGACCTGCAAAATTCGCGGATTCATTGACCTCTAGGATAGACTCCACAGTCCTTTAAATACTCGCGGAAATGACACCTGTTCATTGGCTACTGACGCGTGAGACGTCTCAACTAGGCTGTCCGTAATTCTGCACTTTCTTGGTTTAGTGTTTCCCATTGGCTCATAGTTCCCCGGATAAAATGTGTGCCAATCGCAGAAGCGGTACGAAGGTATAGTTGTTTTGATGCTAGCCTATCCCGAAATGAATCCGCGAATTTTGCATGTCTCTAGTAATGACTGGGCCAGATTGTCACTATGGCAATGTGAATGCAGAACCTGAAATGACTAAAGAAGAATTCCAAAGACAAAAGCAAAACTTTTTGGTAAAACTTAGCCTTGATGAATGCGAAAGAAATTCTCTTCAGGCTAACACTACAGCTCAAATTAACTCTCAGCTTTGGTTGGCAGAACGTTCTAAACGGTTAACAGCATTTTCTTTCGGCCGTATTTGTAAATTGAAATCATCAACACCAAGATCAAAAACTCTTATATCTTTAATTTACAGCAGATTTCAAGGATAGGTCGCCACAAAATACGGATTGGCCAAAGAACCTATAGCCCTAGAACAGCTAGAAAAAACTCTCGGCAAAACGATTGAAGCATCAGGATTGTTTGATGACCAAGGGATGCCTTGGTTAGCAGCTACCCCGGATGGTCTGATTGGCGAAGATTCAGTTGTCGAGGTGAAGTGCCCTATTTCAGCATCACGCCTTACTCCAGAAGAGGGTATACAACAAAATAAAATAAAATTCTGTCGTCTTTAAAATGTGGAACTACGCCTGAAAGAAGACGACAGGTATATGTATCAAGTACAGGGACAAGTGCATATTGCTCAAAGACAGACTTGTTATTTTGTAGTGTGGACTCCCTTGGGTATGCTTGTCCAAAAAAATTGAGCGAAGTAAATCATTTTGGGAAGGAAAAATGGTAAAAAAGTTAAACGACTTTTACATAGAATTTATGCTCCCTGAACTTGTAGATCCGCAATATCCGAAAGGATTACCTGTGCGTGACATAAAAAAATAATGTACACAGTTTTGAAACAAAAGTTTCTTGACAAATTGTATTTTGTTGAAGTATGGATTTTTATTTTCAAGAAATAGTCACATATGATTTATTTCTAACTAAACATTTGCATATATTACATTTATGTACTTATTGTTTTATTCCGTTACATTTGTTACAACTGAGTAATGAACTTGGTGTGTTCGCTCTTTCCCCTGTGTGTATATTTGTTGTGGACAAGTTTTATACATATTATTTCATGAATTTGTTATAAATAATTTAAATTTTTATAAATACTAAAGTCTTAACTTATACAAAAGCATTTTAGATTTTGTTTGAACTAAGGTTACTTTTAAGTAAACTTCACATAAATGACAGCATAAAAATACAACTATGTTCTAGGCAGTCTCAAATAGGTATGATTCTTAGAAAATTAACATTGTATAGCTGATGAATTAAAAAAAAAATAATCTTATATAATACCACTACACAAAATTTTATTTCCATTCGAACTTTCATTGTAAATATATAAAATTAAAAAAAAAAAAGGCAAATTTATGAATGCCGCCGTAATCATTGAAAACGATTCACTATTAGCTGCGAGTTTGTGATAGCCCATTTCACGCGGGTAAGCGGACTTCGTTTGATGCAGTGCGAGTCTCAGGAATATGCTACATTTTCGCTCGCAATACAAATATAATACGTGATCAAAATTGTTTGTCCATGAATTTTAAATTAAAACGATTCTTTAATAAAATACTCGACGATACACGTCGGAAAGTAAGATATTGTCAGTAACTTAATTTACACCAGTCCTGAACTGAAACTGTTGTTTAATAATTTGAGTGCGATCATTGTATGTGTGTGTGTTGGTGTGTGTGGGTGTGTCATAATATTTGTCCATTTAAAATTTTTTGTTTGTTATAACTAGTTCTCGTAGTTAATTTTATATTGATTCGGCTGTCTTTTACACTTGAAAGGCAATCATAAATAATTTTTGTTAGAGCGTAGGCCTATTGTCAATCTTATCAAACTTGTTAAACTAATAGCAAAAAGCCGAGACACGTATATTACGATTCATAAAAAAACATAAATAGATTAAACTAATATTTACTTAAATTTAAAAACTAGTTGATACAATTAGGAATATTTAAGCTAATATCTAGATTGAATTATAAAATCTAGAGCCGCGCGAGTGCTGTTGCTGTAGTTAGATACTTTGGGCCCTTTTTTTGTCAAACGATTTGTTTTTATATTTTATTAATCCATATTTCATTTAAAACTTTTGTGTTAAAAGTTATAGTTTTACCTTTATCCATGTTGTTTATATTTTCGCCAAAATTTTTCTTATGGTAACTTGTAATAAAATTACAATATTGAAGGGCTCTCGTTGAATTTAGTACACATTGTACCTTTTGTTTGTATTAACAATGCAACTGTATTTGTCAGGATAAATGACACATGAATACACTTAATAATGTTTTCAATTACTCACTAGATTGCACTGAGTTAAAAATAAATTAATGTATTAAATGATTACAATATAATTTTTCAAAACATTCATGGATATGTAAAATAACTATACTTACAACTATTAGGTTCTGAATAATGTTAATTTGTATTTTTTTCTATTGTATAGGCCTATTACGCAAATCGACGCAATGAATAATATTTTACTATGAAAGAGTTCATTATTATAACAAACTACTAGATATTTTGTACGAAATATATCGCTCGACGTAAACATAACCTACTTTTGATCATTATAAACAAAAATAAAATGATTATTCTAATATGAGTAACTCATCTACGATAAAACCACAATTTATTTAACTTGCTTCCACTTATACAGAATTTGTCCTTCCTATTGCATGTTTTCACCAATTTACTACACATATTATTATTCTTTGGAAAGGAGAAATATATATTTTATTAAATAATATTTATTATGTTTGGAGAAACTGTGACATCCGTACGCTTCATAATCTAGCATATTGACTACATGTAGCTCATACGATTATACATCAACAATCAGAAAGGTCCTCGCGAGACGTAAATGAAATGGATAGCCTTGGAATAAGAGCTCCGTCTGCAACCAAGGAGCGGTGGCGTGGGAGCTGGAAGGGGGAGAGGGTGGAGAGAGGAGCATGCACGCCGTGAGAGCAGAAGTACTGGTGGTTTGGAAACACCCTACTACGGTGGTGACTCTCCTTTGGAGGGGGGAAATGGATGGCACTCCCACTGTGCGAACACTGCTGCAGCCGCCTAGTTCCAGTACCGACCGCTGTCGCCCGGCAAGGCCACTTAGCCAGCGAGTGAAATTTCGGGATGTGCTCCCAGGTAGGCGGGCGCCTTAAGAGTGTGGCGGTGGGATCATTATATAGTCACATCATTCACGAGTAATGGGTACCAACGCTTATAGATCTACACTGAGAAGACGTAATGTCTGTAATAACCAAATTCTGTACCCAGGTCGTTAATGCAGGGATAACAACAAACAACATGTGGTACTGCAATACTGTGGGTACGAATGTTCTGTTTACGGATCATTATGTCGCTGATACTGAAGTTTGGTTACTGCTAAATTGTAAACATATTACAGAAATGTACTTTGAACCTGTCACGCCTCAATTTTCTCAGTACAGTAACTCAAGAAGGCATTAACGTGCGAGACATTTATTTCACAGCAAACATTTCGTACTAACACATTCTCCTGTCTCATACTTTGCCAAGAAGAAACATGTCACACTCTCACCCATCATTCTTCTATGAGATATGATTATAAACAATATATTCCTGGACGCTATTGCAGATGTGTTACTGAGTGGAGCGAGCTACGAACTGTGTGAATATGGCAGTAAGTAGGCATTTCGCCGTACCGTGTGTGACGTGTTGCTTATATTAGGCGCCGGCGACTTTATTTCCCACTGTACTGCTATGCTGTCGGGAGTGGGCCTGACTCCTGCGGGAGAAGGTGACCGTCATCTGAGGTGTCGAAGCTGTTGCCGGCTCCAGTTATCCGAGACACGATCCAACAGGTCTGCGGAAAGGGTGCAACGACGCGAACACACAGCCTCTCGGCTCACGGCAATCCTCTGCCTCCTGGTGGCACCGGTGAAGAGGACTCTGCCGCATCCTCAGCTTGTCTGGATGGGGACCAGAAATGGTGAAAGGGCTGAATCTGCGGGCAACAGCGGATGCAAGTGGGGGGTTCGACTACTGAGCCCTGGTGGGGAATCCCAAAGGCCGGGTCCATGTGAGGTGCCCAGTGGCCCATGGAATGGAGTCTAGTGCGCTGTAAGCGGGGCCAGGCGCACCCGGGCCTAAACGGCTGTAAGCCCCCTGGGCTTCGGCTAGGGGTGGCCGTGGGAGAGACCAGACCACTTCGAGGTCCTCGGCGCGCCTATGGCCACAGGACTTATGGTTAGCCCAGACACCGTGCAAGTTGGTAGCAGTGTGGGATGATCCTTTGTCTGAATGGATACCCACTGAGGTTTCCTGCAGCGGCCCAGGACCAGATTGGGTAGGTCTAGCACCTGGTGGTGGTGCTCCGGTAGTTTGGGTTCCTTAGCGCGATGATGAGTCGACGCAGTGAGCGGCGATACAGCTCTGGTTACTAGCCTGGATAACCAACAGAGGTTGGGTAGCCCTCCACCGGACCACGGGTTCCCTGGGCATTTTGAGGAGTCCCAGTGTGAAGTGATAGATCGGGGTAGGCGTCAGTAGTCCTGACCACGTCTACAGGGCTAAGGATGCAGCCGACTGTCTGGTTAGCTGAGTGATGAGTGATGATGCTGGGATGACTAGCCTCAGCCTCTAAACAGAGCCGACTCTCTAACGGCTCTCCTGATTCGCGTACTCGGCGTATCCGTATCCGCACCCGTGGGGGACCCAGGGCGGCAGGGCCTTAGGGCTAAGAGCGCTGGGTCTACACAACTAAGCATAGTCAACCTATATACTCGTATGCTGGAATCGTCCGCCCACGTGATCCAATGGCTAGCGTCTAGTGTGTGCGTGGTCCACAGGGCCCGGGTTCGGTTCCCGGTCGAGGAGGGAATTTTTCACGTCTTCCTGGGTTCAGGACTTTCACCTTCATCGCACGGAATGCACTGTGAAACCACGGCAGCATCATGTGTAGGAACGTCATGGCTGTCTTCAGGTGGCCATGCCTGTGCTCGCGACACCCAGCAATGAGTAAAATGACCCATCGCCATGTTGGAATAACAGTAGAGCGACGGGCGCAACCCCGAAGGACACGACGTAACAGCAATATATCGCGTTATTATGAACATGCTGTTTTTTACCCTCGCGACAAACGTTTTATAACAGGTTTCATTCCATTACATAATCAAAAACAGCCATCAACATATAAAGGGTCATAATTTAACCGATATAAATATTTTCAATTCAAATTTAACATTTATTCCTAATAATCACTTACTTGAACACATTTCAAATATTTTCCACATAAAATTATCAAACAAAACCTTCAAGAATGCACGATTAATAATAATATTGCCGATGAACTAGTCTAACAATCTTTCGAAACAAAACTTTTGACGCTTATTTCAAAAACGTCGCTCCCACGACGGAAGGAGAAATCCTCTCTAATCGAAAAGTCTGTGGCGCCTGACATTTCTGTCGTGCTGAGGTCACAATTGTGTCGAACGTGATTGGTTAGAAAAATCTTCGCGCTCATCGCATCACGCCCGCCTTCGCACCATTGTGATTTGAGCATTAAACTGTAATCATGCTGCAACTCAAAAGTTACTTTTTGCTTGCAGCATTTTCATTCATCTCATGCTTAGAAGTATTTAGGGTAAAATTAACCTCCCTTTGATCCACAAGGTTAACGGCCATTTCCTAACTTGATGGAACGTTTCGTAAGGAGCTGCTATAAACTCACATCAGAAGGAAATATTTTCACATATACCCACGGCTTGTGCTGTAAAGCTATGCATTGTTTCGTTCCGAAGTAAAAATTCCTTACTTTCAGGCTGAAGTATTGGTGTACATAAAAAGCTTAAGCATGACTTAAATAATATATTTTTCTATTTGTTCGTACTTAGCAGCTGGCGCAGTGGTCAGACACTGAACTCGTAATATAGTTGAACCGGCTTCGAATCCCGGTATAGTCAATATGATCTCGGTTTTCCATGATTTCCTCAATACCATTGTGGTTAAATGCTATGATAGCTTTTCATTAAAAGATATAGACGATCACTTTTACAATAACCTTTGCATGTGTTGTGTGTTAGCATGTTTAATTACCTCGCTTTCAACTACACAATAAGCACAATCATATAAAATAATATATCCGTAAGTAGTTACGAGGTGAGCGCGCTGCCATTCGTAGACGTAGTAGAGAGACCTCCCGCTAGATGGGGTTATTCGTTACCTTCACTTAACAGCCGCCCAGACGGCGTCAGTTTGTAGGTTAACTCTGTGGTGTTATGGAAGAGAGGGTTAAGTCAAAAACATCAAATTTTAAGAGAGGTGGAAGAAAGTCAAGGATTATTTGAAGGATATGCCTTTTGACACTTTATATGGTTTGTAGTTTTGTGTTGCCTGTATAAGATATCAATAATTAATAATATAACGACTAATATTTGATCGTGAAAATAATATTAGACTTTCTTCCACCTCTCTTAAAATTTGATGTTTTTGACTTAACCCTCTCTTCCATAACACCACAGAACTTTCGATCGTAGTATAGTTTTAAGACGTTTGCGAGAGGATGTGAGGAGGAAACGCCCGGAACTTTGGCGATTAGGTGACTAGTTCTTTCATTACAACAACACCCCCGCACACACAGCCTTAAAAGTGAACCGATATTTGGTCTCTCAGGGGTGGTCTGTCGTTCCCCACCCCCCTCCCGATGTTCACCAGACCTAGCCCCGTGCGACTTTTTCCTGTTCCCGAGAATGAAGAAAAATCTCAAAGGGAACCATTTTGATGATGTGGAGGCAGTAAAAACAGCTTCGCAAAGGTCACTGGAGGAAATAAAAGTTGAAGAGTTCCACAGGTGCTTCAAACAGTGGGAAACAAGACTTGACAAGTGCATCGCATCTAATGGAGAGTACTTTGAAGGTGACTGAGGAATTTTGTAAAAAAGGTAATAAATAAGTAAATTTTTGTGATAAAACTTCGGTGTTTTTGGTCCCACCATGTATTTTATTACAACTTTTTCCAGATTTTCTTTGTACTAGAACAGCTAAAGTAAAATTAATGATGTAACTTGTTTAAAGTTGAGGTTTGTAAAACAAGCGATTGAATAGCAGTGCCCAATAGAAAGTGTCATAGAAGTGAAGCCGTGCTCACTGGAGCTGGCGGTAGTTTTGATTGCCTCTTGTTGCCGGTGAAAGCACTGCTCGCGGCGTGTCACCACGGCGTCCTTGCTGTGGAGGTCAGCCGGCGATCGTGGCCGAGCACGGAAACCTTTCGCCGGAGAAAGGGCCGAGGGGCGTTCCCTAGCCAAGCAAGGTAACCACCGTCCGCCCCAGACGTTCTCCAGCCGCGCTGGGGCGTTTTCCGAGCAAACACAGGGAACTGTTTCACGGCCAGGTTGTTCATACCCAAGCTAGGGCAAACTCTATCCAGCCGGGGCGCTTCTCTAGCCGAGCTGGGGAAATGCTATCCGGCTGGGGCCATTTGCCAGCCAAGCTGGGGAAATGCTATCCGGCTGGGGGGTTTTGCCAGCCGAGCTGGGGAAATACTGTCTGGCTGGGGCGTTTTGCCAGCCGAGCTGGGAAAATACTGTCTGGCTGGGGCGTTTTGCCAACCGAGCTGGGGAACCTCCGTCCAGCCGGGGCGTTTCTCTAACCGAGCTGGGGAAATGCTATCCGGCTGGGGCGTTTTGCTAGCCGAGCTGGGGAACCTCCGTCCAGCCGGGGCGTTTCTCCAACCGAGCTGGGGAAATACTGTCTGGCTGGGGCGTTTTTCCAGCCGAGCTGGGGAAATACTGTCTGGCTGGGGCGTTTTGCCAGCCGAGCTGGGAAAATACTGTCTGGCTGGGGCGTTTTGCCAGCCGAGCTGGGAAAATACTGTCTGGCTGGGGCGTTTTGCCAGCCGAGCTGGGGAAATACTGTCTGGCTGAGGCGTTTTGCCAGCCGAGCTGGGAAAATACTGTCTGGCTGGGGCGTTTTGCCAGCCGAGCTGGGGAACCTCCGTCCAGCCGGGGCGTTTCTCTAACCGAGCTGGGGAAATGCTATCCGGCTGGGGCGTTTTGCTAGCCGAGCTGGGGAAATGCTATCTGGCTGGGGCGTTTTGCCAGCCAAGCTGGGGAAATACTGTCTGGCTGGGGCGCTTCTCTAACCGAGCTGGGGAAATGCTATCTGGCTGGGGCGTTTTGCCAGCCGAGCTGGGGAAATACTGTCTGGCTGGGGCGTTTTGCCAGCCGAGCTGGGGAAATACTGTCTGGCTGGGGCGTTTTGCCAGCCGAGCTGGGAAAATACTGTCTGGCTGGGGCGTTTTGCCAGCCGAGCTGGGGAACCTCCGTCCAGCCGGGGCGTTTCTCTAACCGAGCTGGGGAAATGCTATCCGGCTGGGGCGTTTTGCTATATTCGAGCTTGGGAACCTCCGTCCAGCCGGGGCGTTTCTCCAACCGAGCTGGGGAAATGCTATCTGGCTGGGGCGTTTTACTATCCGAGCTGGGGAACCTCCGTCCAGCCGGGGTGTTTCTCTAACCGAGCTGGGGAAATGCTATCCGGCTGGGGCGTTTTGCTATCCGAGCTGGGGAACCTTCGTATGGTCGGGGTGTTTTGCTAGCCGAACTGGGGGAACGCTGTACGTCCGGGTGTGTAACTCCTGTTCAGCAGGTGCCCCTAGACCAATTGGGGAACAGCAGTCGAGTTGGGTTACCTTTATCCGGCCGGGGCGTTGTTCTAGCCTAGTTGGGAAAACGCTGTACGTCCGAAGCGTCCCCTAACTGAGCTGGGGGAATGCTATTCATCCAGGGCATTCCCTATCAAAGCGGGGGAACCAATGCCTAGTCTTTTACATTGGGATTATAACCCATGTTCCCGAATATCGAAAGTATATTTTATTATACATTGTTTTGAATTGTTCTCAGCACAGCCAGGGTTTGAGCCCCTTCTGTGAACACGAAAATTTAATTTAATTCCGCATACATTGTTATAGTCACTTTTATAATTTACTGTACCACAATCAACCCCTTGTACAGCATATTTAGTAGTTTAACCTGACTGCTATTATAAAAAAAATAGTTAGTCTGAGCTGTCTGGTCATGCAAACATCATGGGAGCACCAGAACAACGCTCCAAAACACCTCGTAAAAAACTGCGGCGTGTGCCTGAAGAAGGAAGCAGGCACCACTTACCGAAACGTCACTTTTTTTCTTGCCCTTGTTCATTTGTGCTTTTTTTTTCTATAGTTTTATATAGGGCTAAACGTCTGTTCGACTGCGTGGTCGTGAGGGGACGTACATACTCAACAAACAGTTGACGGAAATTAGGGAAGGAATTAGCCATTGTAGTACATGGTAACAGACCATGTCATCTGTAGTGATTTCGGTAAAACCATAGAAGACCAAACTCAGGACTGCCAGATCTAAAATACCCGGGTCAGTTAGAATATGAGTCCAATGCCAAATCACTGCGCGAACTATCTTACTCAGTTGTCTGTAGTTTCATTGTTGTATCTTCCACTTTTGGTCCATGTGCCTGCCCCTGTTATATTTGAAATATTTTTGTGTGAACTGGCATATTCATTATTTTCATTATTTACCGATTTTCAGTCTCTTTTGCTGTGCTCTCAGCTTGATTTATCTGGCGTAATTATTTATGTAATATATGCAGATAATATTTATTGATTTGTAAACAGTTTGTTATCCCAGGCTGGTTTCCTGTGGTCACGTGAACTTTACTTCCAATAATGTGTTATTCCGCAACATATGATACAACTTGGCAATACGTCCAAACTTTTATCTCAATCACATATTTGTTTTTAAAGCTTGATTGTCTCAATAACCCAAAAGTGAAAAACTTAGTTGTTAAGCTGGAATAAACATGTTTCGCCATTTTGACAGTGAATAAATCAATAAGTGCATTTCTGCTGATGAGAAAATGTTATGAGAGTGAGACTTGTGTTTATTTTTCACTGATACATTACCTATTTCAAAAGAAACACTGAAAAATCTTTTTGATGTTCGAAGAAATATTTAGCGGGAAATTCTCTGGTCCAATTTTTTTTTTCTTACAGGGACTTATGTACCTAAAGTTGTCGTTTGGTCAGAGGCAAGGAGGTAATAAGGGCGATACTGGCTCGTGAGCCATTGCCTCGTCGCCTCTACACGCAGGGCAATGAGCTGGCATGCAGTCTTCTAGCAGAAGTGCGTGCCACTGCGGTACTATCATTGGTGACCGTACAATTTTTTTTGAAAATGTTTTTAAAATGTTTAACTCGTATTATTTTGGTATTTTGTAGATATAATGTTGCAATATTCATAGATAAAAAAGTATGAAAATGCATTCTTTATGCTGCGTTAAGATGCTTCACGTGTAATATCAAACAGAAGAGACATTTCCCAAAAGTAAGACGCTTGTATGTATATTATGAATATATATATTTTTTGTGTGTGAAAATGATTGCGAATATGATTTGTAGTTTGAAATAAAAAAAAGTGTATTTTAAAACACAGAAGTGTAACTCAGCATCATTTAAATGGGTTTCTAACGCCACTGTCTGGTTTGGAAAGTTGTGTTGTGAAGCCAGTTTTAAAGACGGAAAAATAAAAATATTTCAGTGCTAAATGATTGTCTACACCTTCAGTGGGAGCCAAGAAAGTAATTATAGTTCTTTAAGATCGTTAAACATTTTATATTTTAGAACACACTTTGGTAGAATATATAAAATTCATGTTGCGATCTCTAAACATTGAGATATCATAAATAAATTTAAATTGAACATAATTATGCTTGTCTACTACAAAAAAAATATATTTGGCATATAGTTCCCAAAAAAAAGGATACTGTGTGTAGCTGTATACATTATTTTGAGCTTGTGCGTTCTCTTTATTTGAAATCTTGCACCTCCTGCAATATTTAAAAAGCATAAGAATCCTTGCATGTACTGATATATGTATTTTATACTGTTTATTAAATGTATATATATCGTTATAGACACAATTTAACAATTTTTTTGTATTTTTTGGGGGGTTACAGTAATATAAAGACATTTTACACTATTTAAAAATATAGGAGGCGACATGATTTGTTTGATAAATATATCTACATGGCAATTTTCTTGAATAAAATGCGTAATATACACCGTTACAAGCAGCTTATGTTTCTCTATCATTCTCTTGTCTAAATGATTGTTGCAGTAAATCATTTTTCTGCGCAGAAATTAAATATGCTTCGACTACATTAAAAATTATATCTCGTTCTTCTTCATCGCTCTTACTTGCGGTCAAACTTTTTATTAAGAAGTATTTTTTTTCTAATGCTTTTCCAAAAAAAGCAGTACAAAAATTTTCATATAAATAAATTATTTCTTAAAGGTAGCACATTCAAGGCAGTTTGGATTGAACACTAACATCCTTAGTATTTTTTAAATATCAATTTCTTTATATTTGTTCATATTTGCTGTAGCATAATATCAAGGGTGACATAATTTTATTGTGTTTATTTACTTTGCCTTTTTTTTCTTTAGGCTCCTGAGTAGTATGTTTTGGAGGCTCCAGGCACAGGGTTCAGGGTGTGGAGCCGAGAGCCGGTCCGCCATATTGGATTGTGACGTCACGGCGGCCATCTTGGATGGTTGTGATATTGACCTTTGACCTTGACATTTGACCCTCAAAAATTGTCAAAATTTGCCCAAAATTCCTCAAAAATCGCCAAAACTTCCATTTCTGTGGAAAAAATTCCGCCAAAAAATCTCAAAAAATTCCTTAATTCAAAATTAGGATTTAGAAAATCCTCAAATGTTAATTTGTCTTAGAAAGAACCCAAATGCCTAAAAGCGGCTTAAAACTCCTAAGAGCTAGCCGCTTTAAGCCGCCAACCTTGAAAATAAGGATGTCACGGCAGCCATTTTGAAATATGACGTCATAGTTGCAATTTCCGTTACGGCCGCCATCTTTAAAATCTTTATTTATTATCCGATTTTAATGGAAAAAAATTTAAAATTTATAAAAAAAATTCACTTAATAAAATTTTAATAAAACTATTTTAAAAACATACATTTACGACACGGAGTTCGGAGTCCTCGGTTCGAACCCGACGAGGGCAGAAAAATAAAAATGGTGATCGATCCTTCCCCCCGTGGTGGCT
Source organism: Bacillus rossius redtenbacheri (assembly GCF_032445375.1). Classification (NCBI taxonomy): domain Eukaryota; kingdom Metazoa; phylum Arthropoda; class Insecta; order Phasmatodea; family Bacillidae; genus Bacillus; species Bacillus rossius. Next base: position 115,939,670 of record NC_086331.1, read on the forward strand.
GCAGGCAGACTGACCCCCACCACTTATGTCAAAGCATATGTATCTTCACCTAGTATGACGTAATGTCCGCCATCTTGAAATTCCGTAATTTTCATGTTAGAAAATCGGGAAAATTTTATAAACTAATTAAAAAAATAATTTAACGAATTAAATAATAAAAATTTAATAAAATATTACTTTTGAACCACTGTTGCACATATCGTAACGGTCACCATCTTGAGTTATATAAATGTTGCATGTTCCGTTACGCCCACCATCATTGTTGAGTACGATGTCAACATTACACTTTATGTTACGACCACCATATGGGATCCTATTACTGTTGCATGTTTCGTTACGGCAGCCATCTTGGAATCGTGTAACTATTTAGCTAGAAATTCGAGAAAAAAAATCCCAAATTCAGCAATAAAATCAATCATTAATTTACCTATTGAGTAGTTACTTGGTTCGATCCTGGACGAAGCTAAAAAAAAATTTAATTTAAATACCAGAAAAGTGTCAGGTTCGAGGAATAAAACACCACAAGTTCTTTTGCAAACATAATATTTATCACATAATTTCTATTCTACTACAGGATCACCTGCGAAGGTTAGCAATCTTACAAACATTTAGCCCTGCATAGGCGTGAAATGGCTAATTTTTAGCTCCAATCGGTTTATACTAGACAGAGACCAACCAGAACCTTTACTGACATAGTCCTCCTCTTCTTGACAGAGTTTCCGGACACCGTGTTTAACAGTTTGCTTCACATCGTTAGAACTATAAATTACTGCAGCCGATGTCTTGAATGCACACTTTTCCACTTTGTCATCGAACGGATACGGCTTTCCATATATACAGTCCAACCACAAGTTATATTTCAAAGGTCCGTTTGTTGCGACGTCATCAGTAAGCTGATTGATTATGTTCTGTCTGATATCATTAAGAAAATTACAAATGTCTTTCGACTCACTAAACGTATTTAGATAATAGTAGTCCTTCAATTTTCCACGAAACGCAGTCTGCGCCAAGAAGAAGCCATTATCGTTCACTTGTAATGCTCCGAACACAGTCTTAGGTTTAGGTCCATGTTCAGACGTCATAGCAATCGGTTGCTGCGCATCTGTTTTTTTTTATTCTACGCTCACGAGCCTTCAATCTAAAGTGAGGAGTCGAAATATCTGCAGGTAGTTCAGCAGTAGGCACACGGACTTCACCTTTACATATTTTCGCATGTCGTCGCAAACTATCAATTCGAGTAAACCATTCAAGACAATCATCACATCGAAACTTTATACGAGAAGGATTCTTTTTGCATTTGCTCCGCTCATGTCTTCGTGCATCATGGGAAAATGTGAACGACATATCACAGTAGCTGAAAAAATACCGTGGTGATGAAGACGATCCTTTCAGACCTGATCCAGATACAGGCGTTGCAACAGTAGTACCATTTCCAGGCATACTCTTATGAACATCGATGCATCGCTGTTGCACCGAAACCTTTACTTTCTGCCGCACAGCAGGACCTTTACATGTCTTCACGTGCGTTTTCATATTATCTTTTCTGGCAAACTGATTATGACATTTCTCACAAACAAACATTTTACGATATAGGTTCTTGGCACATTCTCTATTCTCATGTCGTCGAGCATTGCTGTTGTTTGAGAAAATCTTGTCGCAGTAACAGCACCGATGTTCGTTAGTTGTTGTCGATTCGGCATCCATTGAAGTCTCCATCGAGGGCGAAACGAAGTTCGTCGAGTTTTCCTGCACAGCCAGCACTACCGACATTAAAGTCTCTTCTGCTGGTGGTATCACGTCTGATGATGTCTCCTCCAGTGTTGTCGTCGTCGTTGTCAACGGAATCTGCTCCTTCTCCGTCGTAGCTGTCGTCAAGGTTCCCGTAGACGATGGTACAACCTCCATCGAGTTCGACGTTAAAGTCGGTAAAGATGCCATCGAGTTCGCAAGAACAGGTAATTACGTGATTAATGCACCAGAAGAAACCAACTAGGTGATCCGTACACCGTCGTCGTCAGTTACAAACTGAGCGACCTGCTGTCTAGGACTCGCTTATATACATACACCGGATGGAATAATACGCTAGTCAAATCAAGAACCATTTACTATAGTACTAGAGTCAAAACAACAATTAAAAAAGAGGATTATATGATCTAAAAAAATTCGATGAGGTGTTATACGTTCTCGTCTCATGAATTCGATCTCACCAATATACGATAGGCTCCAATATACGCTAGGCTCCAAGAGCTACGATTCGCGCCATCAGATCCAAATGCGCCCATAGCTACAATTCGCACCATCAGATCCAAAGCTCCAACACGCAATGTACGCAATGTACGCGCAATACACGCAATTTATACGCAATAAATGTAATGAACACACAGGAAACGAAATGAATAAATAGTACACACACACAGGAAACAAAATGAATAAATAGTACACATACAGGAAACGAAATGAATAAATAGTACACACACAGGAAAAAAACGGAATGGACACACAGTACACACAGGAAACGGAACGTACACACAGTACACACAGAAAACGGAACGTACACACAGAAAACGGAACGTACACACAGAAAACGGAACGTACACACAGTACACACAGGAAACGGAACGAACACGTAATGTTCTCGCAATTGACGCACAGTACACGCAAAGTACATGCAACGTACGCAAAGTACACGCAATGTATGCAATGTATGCAATATACGCAATGTACACACACAATGACTACGCTTCGTTCGCGCAGTATAAGCATTTAATGAGAACGAAGCACGTTTGGACGGAAATTCTATAAAACGAAAGCTCATTTAACGAAAAGGAGGCACATTCTCTCTCGTTCATTCAACTCGGTAGGATGCGATCGTCAATGATAAGTTAGGTTATAATGTCTCCAACAGTCTATGAATCCAACAGTTTTTATTTCCATTAGTCATTGGCTCCAATAGACATTGACTCCATCAGTCGTTGACTCCAACAGTCTTTTGACTCCAACAGTCTTTTTGGCTCCAACAGCCATTGGCTCCAACTGCCTTTTACTCCATCAGCACCAATGATATTTGACTAGAATGCTGCGAGTCTAAGAGACTATGAGGCTACAATTCTACGAGTCTACGAAGCTCCAACTACTCCAGCAGCTTTATGTTATAAGATTACAAGACTACTTGTTTGCGTAGCTACAAGTCAGCATAGCTACTTGGCTACGTAGCTACAAGTATACGAGGCTCCAAGACATCATGACTACGCGACTACGACCCATGAGGTTACGAGACTACGTGACTACGATTCTTCGAATTTACGAGACTGCAAGGCTATAGAGCTACGAAGCTTCTAGAACATAAGTTTACGAGACTGCTTGGATACAGGACAACAAGTCTACACGAGTACTGGACTACGAAGCTACAAGTCTACATGGCTCCAATTGCGACATCTGTCTTCGGCTGAATTTTCTCTTTGGCTCCAACTGCTCCATCAGCATTATGTTATAAGATTTCATGGCTACTTTGTTACGTAACTACAAGTCTACGAGATTCCAATGCATCATGTCTACGAAGCATCCAGAACACAAGGTTACCAGACTGCGAGGCTACAATACTACGAAGCTTCCAGGACACGAGGCTACATGGCTACGAGACTACATGACTCTAACTGATTACAATAGCACCATTCAGTGGTGAGAGTTAATTTATCTCATGCAAAATAACTTGTTTAAGGTAGTGTCGATTATTGCCAACATATGACACCACATGTTGCGTACAGGTAAATATCATTTAGTTCTTTTATGTGGGATGCGGGATGCTCACTAACGATCGCAAAAGAAGGAAGGCTTCGCTAGGCACCAAGGAGAAGGAAGTTCGTCTTATATGTTAGTGATTATTATTTGGCTGAGTAATGGTTGTTTTGTTTTTTCATTCCACCTGATAAAAAAATTGTAAGTGTCGATTTATTAGCAGAATTTCACTAATTAAATGTAACTCTGAATAAAATGACTCATTAAGTAAATATCCTTCATGCAGAGATCGATTTCTCACAAATATTTAATAAAAAATTTAAAATTAAAATATACAAAAAAATACATAAAATTCTGGCTTGTAGTAGAACTCTATCTTTGCTCAACAATGAGAAGTTTACAAGCCTGCAGCCTCGTGTCCTGGAAGCTTCGTAGTATTGTAGCCTCGCAGTCTCGTAACCTTGTGTTCTGGATGCTTCGTAGACATGATGCATTGGAATCTCGTAGACTTGTAGTTACGTAACAAAGTAGCTATGAAATCTTATAACATAATGCTGATGGAGCAGTTGGAGCCAAAGAGAAAACTCAGCCGAAGACAGATGTCGCAATTGGAGCCATGTAGACTTGTAGCTTCGTAGTCCAGTACTCATGTAGACTTGTAGTCCTGTATCCTCGCAGTCTCGTAAACTTATGTTCTAGAAGCTTCGTAGCTCTATAGCCTTGCAGTCTCGTAAATTCGAAGAATCGTAGTCACGTAGTCTCGTAACATCATGGGTCGTAGTCGCGTAGTCATGATGTCTTGGAGCCTCGTATACTTGTAGCTACGTAGCCAAGTAGCTATGCTGACTTGTAGCTACGTAAACAAGTAGTCTTGTAATCTTATAACATAAAGCTGCTGGAGTAGTTGGAGCTTCGTAGACTCGTAGAATTGTAGCCTCATAGTCTCTTAGACTCGCAGCATTCTAGTCAAATATCATTGGTGCTGATGAAGTAAAAGGCAGTTGGAGCCAATGGCTGTTGGAGCCAAAAAGACTGTTGGAGTCAAAAGACTGTTGGAGTCAACGACTGATGGAGTCAATGTCTATTGGAGCCAATGACTAATGGAAATAAAAACTGTTGGATTCATAGACTGTTGGAGACATTATAACCTAACTTATCATTGACGATCGCATCCTACCGAGTTGAATGAACGAGAGAGAATGTGCCTCCTTTTCGTTAAATGAGCTTTCGTTTTATAGAATTTCCGTCCAAACGTGCTTCGTTCTCATTAAATGCTTATACTGCGCGAACGAAGCGTAGTCATTGTGTGTGTACATTGCGTATATTGCATACATTGCATACATTGCGTGTACTTTGCGTACGTTGCATGTACTTTGCGTGTACTGTGCGTCAATTGCGAGAACATTACGTGTTCGTTCCGTTTCCTGTGTGTACTGTGTGTACGTTCCGTTTTCTGTGTGTACGTTCCGTTTTCTGTGTGTACGTTCCGTTTTCTGTGTGTACTGTGTGTACGTTCCGTTTCCTGTGTGTACTGTGTGTCCATTCCGTTTTTTTCCTGTGTGTGTACTATTTATTCATTTCGTTTCCTGTATGTGTACTATTTATTCATTTTGTTTCCTGTGTGTGTGTACTATTTATTCATTTCGTTTCCTGTGTGTTCATTACATTTATTGCGTGTAAATTGCGTGTATTGCGCGTACATTGCGTACATTGCGTGTTGGAGCTTTGGATCTGATGGTGCGAATTGTAGCTATGGGCGCATTTGGATCTGATGGCGCGAATCGTAGCTCTTGGAGCCTAGCGTATATTGGAGCCTATCGTATATTGGTGAGATCGAATTCATGAGACGAGAACGTATAACACCTCATCGAATTTTTTTAGATCATATAATCCTCTTTTTTAATTGTTGTTTTGACTCTAGTACTATAGTAAATGGTTCTTGATTTGACTAGCGTATTATTCCATCCGGTGTATGTATATAAGCGAGTCCTAGACAGCAGGTCGCTCAGTTTGTAACTGACGACGACGGTGTACGGATCACCTAGTTTGTTTCTTCTGGTGCATTAATCACGTAATTACCTGTTCTTGCGAACTCGATGGCATCTTTACCGACTTTAACGTCGAACTCGATGGAGGTTGTACCATCGTCTACGGGAACCTTGACGACAGCTACGACGGAGAAGGAGCAGATTCCGTTGACAACGACGACGACAACACTGGAGGAGACATCATCAGACGTGATACCACCAGCAGAAGAGACTTTAATGTCGGTAGTGCTGGCTGTGCAGGAAAACTCGACGAACTTCGTTTCGCCCTCGATGGAGACTTCAATGGATGCCGAATTGACAACCACTAACGAACATCGGTGCTGTTACTGTGACAAGATTTTCTCAAACAGCAGCAATGCTCGACGGCATGAGAAGAGAGAATGTGCCAAGAACCTATATCGTAAAATGTTTGTTTGTGAGAAATGTCATAAGCAGTTTGCCAGAAAAGATAATATGAAAACGCACATGAAGACATGTAAAGGTCCTGCTGTGCGGCAGAAAGTAAAGGTTTCGGTGCAACAGCGATGCATCGATGTTCATAAGAGTATGCCTGGAAATGGTACTACTGTTGCAACGTCCATATCTGGATCGGGTCTGAAAGGTTCGTCTACATCAGCACGGTATCCTTGCAGCTTCTGTGATATGTCGTTCACATTTTCCCATGATGCACGAAGACATGAGCGGAGCAAATGCAAAAAGAATCCTTCTCGTATAAAGTTTCGATGTGATGATTGTCTTGAATGGTTTACTCGAATTGATAGTTTGCGACGACATGCGAAAATATGTAAAGGTGAAGTCCGTGTGCCTACTGCTGAACTACCTGCAGATATTTCGACTCCTCACTTTAGATTGAAGGCTCGTGAGCGTAGAATAAAAAAAAACAGATGCGCAGCAACCGATTGCTATGACGTCTGAACATGGACCTAAACCTAAGACTGTGTTCGGAGCATTACAAGTGAACGATAATGGCTTCTACTTGGCGCAGACTGCGTTTCGTGGAACATTGAAGGACTACTATTATCTAAATACGTTTAGTGAGTCGAAAGACATTTGTAATTTTCTTAATGATATCAGACAGAACATAATCAATCAGCTTACTGATGACGTCGCAACAAACGGACCTTTGAAATATAACTTGTGGTTGGACTGTATGTATGGAAAGCCGTATCCGTTCGATGACAAAGTGGAAAAGTGTGCATTCAAGACATCGGCTGCAGTAATTTACAGTTCTAACGATGTGAAGCAAACTGTAAAACACGGTGTCCGGAAACTCTGTCAAGAAGAGGAGGACTATGTCAGTAAAGGTTCTGGTTGGTCTCTGTCTAGTATAAACCGATTGGAGCTAAAAATTAGCCATTTCACGCCTATGCAGGGCTAAATGTTTGTAAGATTGCTAACCTTCGCAGGTGATCCTGTAGTAGAATAGAAATTATGTAATTAATATTATGTTTGCAAAAGAACTTGTGGTGTTTAATTCCTCGAACCTGACACTTTTCTGGTATTTAAATTAATTTTATTTTTAGCTTCGTCCAGGATCGAACAAGTAACTACTCAATAGGTAAATTAATGATTGATTTTATTGCTGAATTTGGCATTTTTTTTTCTAGAATTTCTAGCTAAATAGTTACACGATTCCAAGATGGCTGCCGTAACGAAACATGCAACAGTAATAGGATCCCATATGGTGGTCGTAACATAAAGTGTAATGTTGACATCGTACTCAACCATGATGGTGGGCGTAACGGAACATGCAACATTTATATAACTCAAGATGGTGACCGTAACGATATGTGCAACAGTGGTTTATAGGTAATATTTTATTAAATTTTTATTATTTAATTCGATAAATTAATTTTTTTAATGATTTTTAAAAAATTTCCCGATTTTCTAACATGAAATTTACGGATTTTCAAGATGGCGGACATTACGTCATACTAGGTGTAGATACATACACTTTGACATAAGTGGTGGGGGCCAGTCTGCCTGCAGCCACCACGGGGGGAAGGATCGATCACCATTTTTATTTTTCTGCCCTGGTCGGGTTCGAATTGAGGACTCCGAGCTCCGTGTCGTAAATGTATGTTTTTAAAATAGTTTTATTAAAATTTTATTAAGTGAATTTTTTTATAAATTTTAAATTTTTTTCCATTAAAATCGGATAATAAATAAAGATTTTAAAGATGGCGGCCGTAACGGAAATTGCAACTATGACGTCATATTTCAAAATGGCTGCCGTGACATCCTTATTTTCAAGGTTGGCGGCTTAAAGCGGCTAGCTCTTAGGAGTTTTAAGCCGCTTTTAGGCATTTGGGTTCTTTCTAAGACAAATTAACATTTGAGGATTTTCGAAATCCTAATTTTTGAATTGGGGAATTTTTTGAGATTTTTTGGCGGAATTTTTTTCCACAGAAATGGAAATTTTGGCGATTTTTGAGGAATTTGTCAAACTTTGACAATTTTTGAGGGTCAAATGTCAAGGTCAAGGTCAAAGGTCAAGGTCACAACCATCCAAGATGGCCGCCGTGACGTCACAATCCAATATGGCGGACCGGCTCTCGGCTCCACACCCTGAACCTTGTGCCCGGAGCCCCCAAAACATACTACTCACCTGCTCAATCCTTGCATACTGAACGAGATTGAGTGAAAATTTGCCGCGAGTTCGTGAGTGAAATGTGATAAAGTATAATTATTTGTGGGACTGCCGAACTCATAGTATCACATGTTTGCTGTATCTCTTTTTCTTGTGACCACGATCCTTTTCGGTGTAAAGGAGTGCTATTTAACCTTTATGATTAATTGTCGTTTAGGATTAGAAAATAATGTATTTTTAGTGTTGTTCATTGGAATTTCGTTCAGTGGTGATTTGATGGCCGATATATAAGGTGACTGGCCTGCGCGGTGCTGTGGTTCATCTAGAATTAGCAGTGGAATCGCGAATGCGAGGTTACGGACTCCTTGTCAACTAAGTTATGGCATGCCCTCAGTTCCTGGAAATTTGGCAGGTAGTCCTCCGGGGATGAGGGTGTGATTGTGGGGGGAAGAGGGAAGGTATTACCTTTGAATACATATACTGTATAGAAGTCGCCAGCCCAGGTTAAAATTTCTAATACGGTTTTGAGGTAGTTGGTTAATTCACCGCCGCAATCGCCACCATCTCTAGGGCATCGACTTGTGGTGGTCCCTAGCGGACACGTGTCGAACTCTTCAAACACCCCTTTCCCCTCCCGTTGAACTACCTTGAGCTGCAGTGAATGATGGTTGGGGGGTGCGGGGAATGACAGCGGGCGACAGAGCTGCGCTCTAACGCGTAAATAACAACTAAGACGATACAGGGCGTTACGGCAGCGCACTGCAGCGGTGAAGTTCCCAAGCTGCTCATCATACGCTTCTGAAAAACGTAGAGTAAATCCTATCCAATCGCGACTTCTAAACAGTATATATATTCAAATGTATTACGGACAGTACAGTCGCGCCTAGAACCTTGTAGCCGCGCATATAGCAGAATTGCTGGCAGGTAATTTGGCCTTAATGGGACGGCACCTCTACACTCTTACAATTTTCACGTGAACTCACGAAGAACAGATTTTCCGTGAATTTACGGATATTTTCTAAATTTAAGGTTACTGAGTTCACTCACATTGTATACGAACTCGCAGGAATCATGATCAAGAACCATCAACCGCATTGAACGAAACCATTTAAAATCCTGATCCTGCAGCAAAAAATTCTTCTTTTTTCCAAGTGAATGTTTACCCTGCTCAATGTGCTGGTAAAACAACTCTGAAGGCTGAGAAGATCCAGTTATCTGGAACTACGAAGATCTCTTCGAATATTGGAGGTGCAGCCGTTCTTGAAAAGTCCTTACATTGACTGTAATTTATATCACTGCAAGATTACAGAGGGTCCCGAATCACAGGGAAGTTCGGTTTGAACCCGTGACCTTCGCTACATGAACCATTACGCATTAAGATCGTCACCCATTGAATTTGCTTAGGTCAGACCCGCTCAGCTCAAGACACGATCACATATTCTCTCAAGTCACATTTCATTCTTTATTGTTTTCAATTCATTCAATGGCACATACAACACTTATTTGTGATAATCGCGGTCATATTTTCGGCCAAAGTGTTGAATGTTCCGATTCCATTAAAGATGTGCGCTTGAAAAAAAATTCTATGCTTTATTGAATGAAAATTTTCTTCCGTAATTGAGAATGGCTTTAGATTCCTATGGAAATATGTGTCCGTAAAATACAAATTCAAACACTTTAAATGTATTTAAATAATCGCGAAGCGTTTAAGAGCCGTTTTTACACAAGAAGATTAAATAAAACGGAAAATTCCAATGATGAAAGAATGTTAAGTGATTAGCAAAATAAAATGTTTCGGTATAGTGTCAAAAGTATTACGATGAAAACTTAAAATTTTCAATGAATACGGTACGTGAAGTGCTTACTTAAATGCTGGGTGGAATCCAATAATTATCTGATCGTGTGAGAAGGCCGTCAGAGAGACGAGGACCTTGCGCGAAACACTAGGGGCGTGCAATAGGCATGGCCTTCCCTGGCGCGGCCTCTCGCCTTCGCGACAGAGGCGTCGAGGTGATAAGTTACCCTTGGAGTTTAACCAGCGAGTGCGCGTTTTCACAGTTTCCAGAAGAAAAAAACAGTTCATTCCCCAATACACGCTCCCTCGCAATGAAAATATGTGACGAAACTTGTTTTTAAGTTTCCGTCATCGGACCACCGTAAATTACTGTACATTTTCGGATTTTTCAATGAAGAATGCGTTTCACATAATCTAAAAGTTCCATAGATTTACAGATAACGATCTTCTAAGAAACTACACCGGCTTTCGCCCGTTGCAACCAGCGTAAACATGCACGCGGAAGGAATCTCGCTGTTTGTTTGATGTGTGTTTACATGGTGGACGTTGTTGTGAGCGGTGGGCTTTCTCGGAGTTCTTCAATTCTTCCACCCATGCTCCCCATGCTCCATTCTCATCCCATCACCCCTTGCCGTCTCTAAGGATTGTTCTACAATGACACGTAAACGTAAAAACGGAAAAGAGTTCCGGACCTCATGGGATGTTTACGTTTCGCTATCCGTCTGTCGCTTCTACAGTGAAAGGAAACGAAACAAACGGCAACCATTGAGAGTAAATTTCACAGTTACGAAAAATTAATTTAATTTAAAAAAATTGATATCCGAGAACAAACCACGGTCAGGATTTAAATATATAATAGAAATTAACTACAAAATAAAGATACAGCACTGTATATCCTTGCACTTTAAACAATTTTTCACGTTTTTCGAACGTAAATAACATGACTACAACCATGGCCAAATACTCGGCTTCTTGTGGTCTCACGGAGTAACGTAAACAGAAGAGTTGGACACTGCCGTGCTAATCCTTACGGGCCCGGGTCCACATGCGTGACATTGTAGATACTCCGTTCCGTAAGATTCGTCTCCGTTTACGTGATCCGTCTCCGTAGCACGGGCCTAATAACCCTATGTTGACGTGACGTCTAGCCCTAATTCATTCATTCTTCGGCCAGAGCTACGCGGGTGTTTTGGCGCTCAAGTAGGCGAGTTGGAGCGAACGTAAACAGTTGCACACGCACTTGTACGACCCTGGGTCGAGGCGGGCTTCACCCATTCAGAACCCGGTCTTCACTGGCGCCTGACGTCTCGCCAGGGAGACTGCTTAAATCGCCACATCTAGAATCTCTATGGACAAACTTTGAAAAGTTTCCAGTGAAAATCAACTGATTTGCAGAATCTTTTTTTAACATTTTCGTATTTAGAGTGTAAATCGTAAAGGGCATCAGTGGACAGCATTTCGCAAACTAAATATCCCAACAATTCGTCTTCGATTACCTACAGGGATCGTTTATTTTGGGCTTTTTCATTTGTACCTATGGCTGAGAAATGTCTTTAATTACTACTAAACCACCCCTTTAATCACACTCATCTTAAGGAATACTGCATTGTTGCAGGTTTATGGTTCAACCAATAACAATGTTCTGTTAAAATAATTGTTCCAGTAAGCAATAAACACTATAAGCCTACACCTATTCAGTGAAATATATTGAAAATAATATGTTACGAATTAAAAACTCAACGGTGTACTGTGTATTGAATTTTTTTTTTAACTACATAAGCGTCTATCGAGTACATTACGATAAAATAAATAATCTTAGAGACAAATATTTGAGGAAATGGTTAAATATAAAGCAGAAATTTAACCTCGATCAAAAGGTGTTCCATGTCATATTAAAGGGTAAATATATGCGAAAAATTTTAGAAACTAAATCTTGTTTTGTTTGTACTAAGGTGTGTGTGAAGCTTGGTTTATTTATTCTTTGGTGTTGAAATTTCACCGTTCCCACGCCTGTGCTAGGAGGAACAGAGGGTTATAAATACAGCTTGTAGGCTGTTGTTAATAGTACTTCCTGTTCAAAAATTTGGCATTTTAAACTTAACAATTTGCCACGTATGTCTGAAGACGTTTTCTCACAAATATCGCCAAAACTAGTGCACAATTGAATATAATTTAAAAAATGAGTTTGTTTATTTCAATGCAAACAATGACAACAGTCACGATATTTTAGTTGCAGATCGTGTTCTAGGCATGACGATACACGCAAACTTACGGCAACATAACCATTGATTTTACGAGAACAGCAGATGCTGGTTGCGCTGACGTCACGTGCTAAGTCGTCCGTTCCAACAATCGAACCACTGCTACTCACGAACACACGCATGTATGAAATATTAATAAGATTTTAAGTGCATTGGCTGACTTAATAAATTCGGAACAATCTTTTGACCGGCTTAGCAAGACTGCAGTGATGCGTAAAACTATGGGTGACCATATAGTTGCAAGGACAACTGGGTAGTTTGTGGAAGGTTTTGAGAAGGGATAAGTGTGATAATGTGTTTGAAGGGAAGCCTTCTTTTCAGAGACGAGAGAGCCAAAACCCGAAGTTCCCCGAAGTTCATGCTTTTTTTTAACCCGTATCTTTAATGTAGCTATCCTAACCAAATCAACCGTCCACAATGTTTTAAAGTATTTATAATGTAGCCATGGGCGTCGCAAGGATATATTTGTTGGAGGGGACTTCAATTGATTTAGTTGTTGAAGAATACCCATTTCCTGGGGGGGGGGGGGGGAAGCGGGGTTCTGGGGGTCCTCCCCCGGGAACATTTGGGGTTTGAAGGTGCAAAAAGGTGGTTTTTAGGCATTTTTCTTCCCTAAATATTCTAATTATAGTTGGTTGCAATGGAATGTCGCGCACTTGATCGGATCGGCTCGTCTCGTCTCGGCTTTCTGCTATCCGCGCGCTTCGGTATCGGACCTGATTTTGATTTTACACGAAGATCGAATTAAAAAGTGCTCACATTACCACGATTGGACTAAATGCACCATGCGCAAGATATGGGTTGTATCACAGAAATCATATTTTTAATATAACTACGAAACTAAATATATTATTGGAGGGGACGAAATTGAAGACTTTTATTATTGGGGGGGACGTTTACCCCCCCCCCCCGTCCCCCCCGGTTGCGAAGCCCATGATGTAGTTAACCTAACCTAATTGACCATTAGTATCCTTTTATCAACACCGCCATATTTATTTACAATAAACAAAAAAAAACGAAGCTGCACGATCGCACGTTTGGCTCTCTCGTCTGTGAAAAGAAGGCTTCCCGTGTCTGAAGGACCTGAAGGCGCGCAGTGTGCTGGGAAGACGGCGCCCGGACTGGAAACCACGTTGCGAAGGCGCTGGGAGGTTTCCCGCACCCGAGGTTGCGGTGGCGGCTGTGGAGGGGTTGGCTGGGTTGTAATGAGAGGGGGGGGGGGGGGAACACGCGAAAAAGAAAGTGAGCGAGACGGCGGCGAAGGTTTTCCCGCGTGCCCATTGCGCTTCGCCAGTCCGCGCTCAGCTGCCGTTCTGCCCGCGTCCCGTGGGCCCGCGCACGTCGAAGTCCCCGGGTTCGAGTCCCGCTCGCAACCTGCCCGCGCGCGACCCCACGCAGCATCGCGAGTGCCCGCCTCAACATGCGGGGCTACAGTCACGCGCTCCTGCTGCTGCTGCTGGCCGGTGAGTACATGTTACACGCTGCTGCTGCCCACGACCCTCCCGGTAATCACGGCGACACTTTGGAAATTTTAAGTAAAGGATAATGCACATCACGAAACTGTTATAAACCACGGTTTACAATGTTGCTGGTACTGAAATATGGTCTCTGCTACCTTGAAAACACACTGCAGAACGTCTGTGTTGACCTTTCTCTCATCACGTTCTTTTCTATGTGCAAACAAGACTTTTATTTTCAATTCTTAGTTTTGCGGTTTTATCTCCACCGAGAAAAAAATATTCTGGAAGAAACGTTGATGCTTATGCGATGTCATATTTTGGATAGCGAGTTGGCCTCTTCGTTTTTCTTGCTGGTGAATTTGTTACCACTAAACAATTAGGATTTGTCGTGTTATTCTCGTCCTAGAACTTAAATTTTCCCTTAAGTTACGTGAAATTGTTTAGATGTCGTTTGAAAGTAGCTTGTAAATCCGACGATAAAACCATTGATGAAACATTTATGCCCTTAATTTTTTTATATAATTTCGGTAATGAAATAAATTTTCTACTATTAAATTACTTCCATATCTCAGGTGTACTCAATTCAAAGAAACTTGGAAGAAAAACTTTATAAGTTATGTATATGAAATCAAGGAAGCTGGCAAAATGTGATTTTCGTGGCGCTGAGAAACCAACAGTTATTAGAACGTTCATTAATTTGGTTAAATGCCTTCTCACACCAAGATCTTTATCACTTGCTACCAGGAGCCACTCATAAACTCCGGGCGTGTGCCAGCCTTGCGCATTCCTTGCACCTAAATCCGGAGAGACTTTAACGTGAGAGTAAAACAGTAACCGTTGGCTGAAATCTCAAGGTCTCCACGGGAGCTATCAAGCTAACGCAGCGTGAGATTACTACTTGGAACCTACACAGCATGGAAGGTCAACGCAACAGCAATTTTCCTGAAATTAGTTGCGCTTTTAAGTTTTTACTACAAAGTAGCCCCAATCAGCCTGCAATAGTAATAGGCGTCAGAGAACAACAATTTAATTACTTGTCACTAACGTTAAGGATTATTTTCGGGATAGCTCCATGACACAAAAACTTTGTCGGTTATTTAAGAAATCTATGCGTATTATTCATTATGAATTACTGTTCAGAAAACGCTACATTTTAAAATATCACGCAATAAAATAAATTGTATAAAATAAGTACACACAACTAATCTTTAAAACTGACTTTTCTGTCCAAGTTGTCATCATAAACATCCTTGAAGAAACGCATTATGCTATCTTTTGAAAAAGTGTAGCTTTGATCAGAGAGAGCGTTTTTAGTTCGTGACTGTAATCGCTTTGTTACAACAATGTGTTAGCAATATGGAGAACTTATCCAAGACTATTTTATTTACTAGCGTAAGAATTCAGTTTTAAATTTCCTTGTCTGTCGGTTTTTATCTCGGAAGACTTATGTATGGCCCGAGATAAATAAAGACATTTAATTAAATTCTAGGTTCTAGTTTTATATTATATTAAATTGTATAATTTGTTTTCTATAGGTTGGTTTGTATTATGCATGCATATATTTACTAGCTAATTTTTAATTATTAAAATTTAGCAATCATAAAACAATATTTAGCCTAACATTAGACATAAAATAATATGTTAAAATTCGAAAATATTTGCATCGCTTAAAAAAAACTAGCTTGTGTTTAACATCCAAACATAGATATAAATTTTGCTTCAAATTTATTCCATCCATATTGCTATCCATTAAGCTTATCGTGTTCACTAATATTTAAGTTTTATTTGATTTTTGAAATTAATTTTCTAACTTCAGTCTCTGAAAGTGACTTGTTTACGGAGATAATTCAATGCAGTGGAACTGTCATCGACTCTGTGTAGTTTGAGCTCCGATAAAAAGAAATGACTGCGGGAATGAAGGTGTTCTTCAGCCTCTCCAGATCCCGCTCATGACCGGTCTTGGATCTGCCACTCCGCACGTAGGCGGGCCACTCCCAACTACACAGACACGAGCGAGATGCCGTCGCAGGCACAGAATAATGACGAAGTAGACTGCGTGCACAAGCTTTGCAGCCCAACATTTGTGGCCCCAACGTCGAACAGACCACTTTGCAATAAAACCTTTTTAAACATGTCGCCGCCTGAGTATTGGAGTGTTCTATGTACACTTTTTAGGTTTTTTTATGCTATGGCCACGAAATTAATATTAGTATTCATTTGTATTATATCCACACACGTCTACGCACATAAAAATGTTTGTTCTTAGTTTAAGACCAATATTATTTTGTTCTATGTCATGATATTCATAGTTGTTTGAACTTTCAAATGCTTATATCTCAGTTCCGACTTCAATGGACATAGAACACTCCAATTCTCAGGCGACGATGTGTCATGACGGTCGCAGCCGGCACATCGCTGAGGTAATCAAATCTCATAGCAAGTTGCATCCGTATGTTCAGGTTTCAATACAGTAACTAAATTATATTTAGTGAGTGGTGCATTTAAATCTCTACTGCGTCAAAACACACCCTCGAATTTAAAATTTCTTACAAAAGCGTGTATCTGTTGGTGTACTTTTTTGAAAGAAAATTTATGTGACGTTATTACATGATGTGGACAGTTCTGTTAGCTAATCGTAAGCTCAATGATGGTGCCATGCGCAAAAGACGAGGATAGGTCTACACGATCGTGAATCTATGGACGCAGGCGCCTGGCACTGAAAAAAGCCGCGAAGCTGGCAACTGGCTCGCCTCTCGCCGGTTATCGCAAGCGCGAAGCATGGCGGACGTTTCCACGTGACCTCGTTGTCTCGGCATGTTCCCGTTGCACCCTAACTACCTTCCCTCGCCCTCCAGCCCCTATTTTAGGGATCAGCACAGAAACATTAAATTATGCACGCATTAAAGAAAATTACCGAGAAACCATTGTCAATGAATGTATTACATGCTTTCCATAAGTATGTCTCACGTGGAGGTTTTGGAATGAAACCCGCGACCCTCGCCTCGTGACCGTAAACGGGCGTTAACACTGGATGAGTAAACGGGATAGCAACTAGGGCAAGTAACGGGAACATTTACTCAGGTAGAGTAAACGGGATAACATTACTTTCCCTAGTTGCTATCCTGTTTACTCTACCCGTGTAACTGATTCTGTTACTTGCCGTAGTTGCTATTATTCCTTTTAGTCTACCCGTGTGATCGCCCTCAACCTTAGTGAATACCGTCATCGATTTAGTATTAACACGAGTATTTAAATTTTAACAAGTGTGCAGGCACCTAATCAGATATCCACATTTACGACTAACAAGTATAAGCAATTTTGTATGTTCCACATAAATGTGTAACTTGACTTAATTCCTGTTGCCCCTCGTGGGATATAGAGCATCAACAAAAAAAGCATGTCCACCTGGTCCCTGTTTTCAGCCAAACTGTTCACCTCTCTCTAGGTCTTGCCTTCTTCCAGTGCTTCCATGTGTACAGATCTTCGCCACGTTTGTTTGGGTCTCCCTCTCCTCCTTTTACCCTGTGGGTTCCAATCCAGTGTCTCTCTCTCAGTTGCTCCATTTCCCTTCCTCAGTGTGTGCCCGCTCCATTCCATTTCTGCCGCTTTATCAGTATAGCCATCTGGGTCTCACTAGTCTTTCTCCATAGCTCATGATTGGAGATACTTCCGGCCAAAATAATAGGTACTAAAATGTAAAATGCTTCTCTTGGAAGTGTTGCGAAAGATTATTTTCTATATTCCACGTGAAGTGAAGTGGAACGATTATGTGCAGCTGCGAGTCCCGATTATTCTTCCGTCCTTTCGCCAAATATTAGGCTGGGTCTATATTAGAAAACAAAGTGGTTGTATGTATGTCGGTTTACGGACGGTAGTTTAACGTGACAACGTCATAACAAAACATTGATAAAATGATTGCGTACTTTTATGAATAAAATTGAATCATTTTTATTGAATTATCACTATTTTGTATGGATACAAAGAATGAATGAAATTAAATCTACAATTTAATTGATAAATTTACTTTTATTTGCACTCATTAATTCAAATATGTTTATTATTTTAACTAACAGATTATTTTAACTATAACTTTTATACATGTTTGCTATTTAACTTCTTCCAATCTGTGTTATTCTGTTAAGGATAGGACGATGATAGGAAAAGTAGGAAACTAATGGGAGTGTTTCAAGTTTAATGTTCCTCGAAAAAGTCAAATCGATGGTTGTTCCAATCGAGTGGAAGAGAAATAGATGCAGCGCAAGCGTACAATGAGCGTAACGGGACAAAGCGTAACGGGACAATGTGCGTAACGGGACAATGATTCATCCTTTTTCGTGCGTGCAGCTGGCGTTCATCGATTTATTAGACGTTGTCACGTCAAAAAAGTATTTCGTTGTGGCCAAAGATTTCTTTTTTTCTATTTACGTGAGTGCTTACAGACGTTATGTAAATGCCAAACTAATTCAGGCGGCGGCGGGGCGGCCTGAGAGGTCTCGAGAGCAGGCTACTCAGCACACACGCTAAACCAGGACCTGGTCCCCGCACCCCGATTACTTAACCGGCCACTTTCTCCCCCGCCATCGGCCCGCTGGTTACGTGTGCGGACCCTACCCCCTCCCTGCCCACCAATCACCCATTGCCGCTCTGATCCGCGCGCTTCTCTCTTGTTTCTCCGTGTTCTGTGTTCCCGCTATAGACCATGAACAGCGAGCTGCGCAGTGGAACATTTTTGAACCTAACATCGGATGATCCGCCGGCAGGAGAACGCAGCAGGCGCGTGGTCCAGATTACAAAATCCCATGACACTTTGTACGCCCTTGTTTAAATGCAGCGAAAGTTTGTTATTTCATTACTTGTGCATTTGAATATCTGCATCAAATTATCACTTACCATTAAAAAAATTTGAACAAAAAAACACGTGACCGTTGGAAAACCCAACGCAAACCAACGCAAATGGTTGTTTTTATGCCAATTGAACTCGACAGTTCTATGGATAAAATACTTAGCCAATGATGGCGTCATACACAGAGGACAAGATGCCGTCGATATCTTATCATTAATCTTTGGTTCATGGAGTAAAGTGGTGCAGGGGACAGTTGTGCCGGATATTCATTCGAAACCATTCAACATGGCCCAAATTTGGTATGCCATCACTGATGAATGTTAAAATCATTCAAATTAATACTCACGAAAGCACTCAAGGGGTGTTCATTCAACCTTATTACAAAATTTCAAAAAATAAAGTTTTAGGGTCGCCGTTTGATGTCTCGTAGGTAAAGAATCGCATCACGACAAGACTGCACGCCCACTCATTGCCTTGCACGTAGAGGCGATTGGAGGCTTGAAGCCCGTGCCACTGCCATTCTTAGCACTTCCTTACGGCTTTCCGAATAACAATGACAATACCTTCATATGTAGGGAATGCCTTAATTTTTTTTCATGTCTTAATTAATTGGGCGTTTAAGGACATAAAAATGGCAACAAAAAAAATAGAGAGTGATTTTTGGGTATGAAAACCCTGGTTCGGAATCTTGAAGTTTGTCAAATATACCACGAAATTAAAGGGTCTCAAACAAGTTAATTGAATATTCAAAACTTTGCAGCGTACACATCTACAAAGCATGAAAATAGTAAACAAAAACATTGGCGATCTGGTGACTACTTAGATTTGAACATCGGGCACAGCAATTGTAGACAGTGCTGTTTCTCGTGTGACAGTGTGACGTCATTCACATTAGGCTACGGACACGGACCACCCAAAGGTTCGGACTGTTGAAGGACGGGTCTTAAGGCTTCCTTCACGCTGGGCCACAGTGTGGTAACATGAACCAAGAGTAACTGTTCACACTCAGTGGAGCGTTCACTCCAGCATTGGCGGGGGTCGCGTGCACACTGGCGCGTTTTTAATCAAGCCACTTTCTCCAATACAGCTGTTTTTTGGAGTGAAGGCGAAATCAATCAAGTTTCCACACCGAAAGGTTTGTTTTAGAAGTACAAGAGGTAATCGTAATCTGGGTCATTCTTCAAAGGAATACCTCAGACAGTTAAACAAAAAGCCTTGGTTGGAAACAGTTATGTTATTGTTGAACAAAGGATTGCATAAATCCAATATCATCTGTTTTTACATTTCTTTCGCTGTAGCAACACAAACAATGCACTTGCTTCCTCCAAAGCCATTCCTATACTGGCAATTGGGAGTGGGGTGGAGTGGCGCGTTCGCAGTTGCTCGAGACAATTTCTGTGCGTTTTCCTAACGCTCCACGCAGCCGCAATGTACGCGTTTTGATTGGCCCCGCGTGAAGGAGCCTGAAGAAGCCAGTGATAAACTTGGGAGGTTTACCAATTTATGGCCTCGAATACTGTCATTTCATAGTTTCAAACAAATATTTAATAAATCATTAATTAAATTAATTAAGTAAGCATAAATATATCCTACAAAATAAAATTTGGGTTGGGAGAGGGTAACACCCCCTGCTGGAGGCGCGCTTGATTGCAATACGTCCAGAACGCCACACTCTGTCACAAGTCGACCTTGCGAAGCCTTTGCTAACTAATGTATCTACTGAATTTTCGCAAAAAAATCTGAGAACACATATTTCTTCCGTCGCCCTTTTGTCGGCGCGAAGTCGAGGTCCTGCCCAGAACACTGAGACGTTCACAAGCGTAGCTGCACACGTCCCTAAATTGGCGCAACTTGCCGGCAAGATGAAACCACAATCCTCCGATCATTGCCCAGGGAATAACTAGCCAGTTGTTAGGCCCGGCCGAAGCTAGACCTTCCACATCGGTGGGAGGGACCGAGTTCGCAAAGATACACTCCATTTCGCTTCTGAATGACTGAGTATTCTTTGGCTCTGCGCAGTGCCAGTTATACTCTTAAAAAACTGCAGTACATTTACTGGCTTCTCAACTTAGAAAGCACATAAAGTACACGAAAAGTTCTTCGTAGTTCCCGACAGCTGCATCTTCATACAAATAACGTCCTCCAAGTTCCGTGTTCTTCTGCAAACAGGGTAAATATGCACATAGAAGGGAGAAGAGGCAAAGAATTTGTTAATACTCCCAGATGATTCGCGTGAGTTCATGTTCAAAATAGGTGAACTCAGTATTCCTGGACAATTTGTATCGGTGTTCTTCCAAATCAAAGTTGAGAAATTTGAACACTGTACTGTCTACCCTTGGGCAACTGTTCTCGTGCATAATCTCAAATTTACAGAACCACGTTTATTTAACGAATTCTTCGCTCTTCCGGCTACACTTGACTTTTATACACATAATCATGTCCTGTAAATGGACTTCCTGGTTGATACCTAGGTCAAATGCTTATCAACTTTGAGACTGGGTTGTACAAAATTGGGTCAACACTTCTTCTCCTTATTTATAACTGGTTCATGGTTGTCCAGGGCGTGTCAAAATAAATGCTTTCCAATAATTAAATGAAATATGACGTACATTTGCTTCAAGTCTACTTTGCTTTTAAAAGAGTCCACAAAAAATTGTTGTACCTCAACTAATTTAGCTTGCTTACACGGGTCTTTCAGTTGTCGCACAACTAATACTCTATTCGTCTTAAATTATTTTATCCATTAATTTATTCCATCGCTAGGTGAATCTCAAGTTTTAGTTTATTGATTCTGTCTTTATGGCTGGACACACCTCTACACGATTGTAGGCCTATAACTGCTAGTTATCTGCAGAGTAACCGAATCATACAAAACCCGATGAAAAACAGGGGTTACCGATGAAGGATAATTATTCAACTCTGAAGCTGCTACAACTCCCAAGCCTGGAAAAGTCAATATTTGTAATGGTCTTTCCTAACTAATGTGTCTACTGAATTTTCACGAAACAATCTGAAAACACATATTTCTTGTAAGTTAACTTAATTTTACTTGACATTAACTATTTTTTTACTCGAAAAGACACAAGCTCCTTTTCGTCCAGACCAATCAAAATCCGTTAACTTTAAAATTAAATTGAGGTTATTCGTGTAGGCCTACAAACAGTTTGCGCGTGTCTGAAAGTAATTTAAATAAGCGCTTAAAATGATCGGAGGAGCATAGTTTTGATTACAACGAAATATTTTCCTATGGTAAAATTATCTTCAAGTATTAGATTAAAGAAAAAATTTACTAAGTGAAACGTGTTTTGCTAATCAAGATTCACGCTCGAAGGAATGTGTAGGCAGCGGGTTCTCTCGGGCCAACTTCAATCTTATGACACCAAGGTCACCACTGGCCGGTTTCACTGCTAGATACTACAGGTGGCAACCCTGGGCGCGGCCCGGATTTTTATGATTTAGTATAACGAGACAGCTGACAGCCACTTCCTGCAAGCCTTGAATTCATAACATGGAGAGACTGCCTTGAAAAATAAATACAAATTCTAGGAACGAATGAAACCAAAATTTGTAAATGCTCCATATAGGGGTGACGATTTATTGCAAGTTTAATCCGATCCGAGACAGTCTTGACACATTGTAACGTGTTATGCTCGTGTCTGGGAGAACGTCTCAAACACGGAGAAGTTACATTCAGACCAATCACGGCCGTGTTCTAATACAGCATTGGCGCTCTCATCGACCCATCTCACTCAATCGATCAGAGGCTGCAACGAAATAAAGAGGTGTTCTGACATAACGTGCATCGAAGCCTAGCAATCTGTTGGCGATTACCGCAATCATTCATCACTCTTAATACAACACGTTCTTGGTTCACCAGGGAACAACTACGCCATGGGAAGGGAGACCTAAGATGCACATAAAGTTCTGCCATTCCCGATTACACCCGAACAATTCACCTTCGGCCAACTTCGGGATTTGTTTTATTTTTGCGCAGGAAAAATGAATTCAAATATTAAAAGTGGTCGGTTAGGTTAGCTACATTAAAACACTTTAAAACACTACGGACGGTTAGTTAGGTTAGTATAGCTACATTAAAATAGAGAAATATAAATATTAATAAATAAACCCGAGGTTGGCCGAAGATGAATTGTTCGGGTGTAATCGGGAATGGCAGAACTTGATGTGCATCTTAGGCTTCCCCCATGGGAATGAGGAGTTTCAGTTGTTTTGCAACTGTTGGTCTGGGGCGCGCGGCAGAACGGGCCTGTGATGCGGCCGATGCTTCTGCGCGTCGGGAGCTTTGAACCGACTTCGTCTGACCTTGAACTGACCATAATCCCCGCCTGCGAGTGTGGAGGTCAAGGAATGGGCGTTCGGCCCACGCGCGCCTTATATGCTTCCCCAGCAACTATACGTGGAGCGCGTCGGTATTATTATTATTATTATTTTTACTTTTGCCTCATTGACTCTCTCTCTCTCTTGTTATTTAACCTCCATCTCCTGAGATTTCAACATTTGCTGCGACAGTCCGTTTGGACGCCACATATTACATTTCACAATTTTTATACTCTTATTTTTATTTTGTCAGCATTTTTTTTCTGGTTGTGGATTCTCGCGGAATAAGTCTCGGTTTCACAGTACTGTTCTATGTATATCAGAACGACGTTTATGGTTATTCCGTTTTCATTGGCCGAATCTTTTTTTTTCTCATAAGATTCGAAAAAGAAGTTTCCTTAAAGAATGATTGTTCAGTCACCGGAACTATCTAACTGTTTAAGTTATCAATGTCCACACAGCTGTGGGCCAATCTGCAGCCAATCGGGAAACACTCCTCTCAGGCGAGGGTAATAAAGGCAGGAGAACTTGTGATAACCTCGGTAGGTAACTGTGACCTGAAGATGGCGACTGCAATGTTGACCGAAACGTCGGTGATATATTCGCATTGGACGTGGCTACAACCCAGAAGCCAAGTTACTTCATTTATAATACACCCTGATGTATTGTGATTCTTGATGTAATGTTGGTCAAATTATATTTCAAAATTAAAATAAAATGCATTTAGACATCATGCCAAAATGACACAGTTTCAATGTAGACATGTGTCTGTCCACTGACAACTGCACACTGTTATTTTAGTTTTGTTAGTAATTTGGTTTGGATGCAATTAGGATTTTAACTCCTCTCCACTTATAACGGTGCTGAAATTACTTTACTTTAAAATGAACTTTGTACTATTACTGTTGCCAAATGGTAAGTCCAACCTTTTTATAAAAATATTAAGTTTTTTGACGTAATATAGTCTTATAAATTGATGAACGCCGGCTGCAAGCACGAAAAATTGTCACGTTCCGCCTGAGCCGAGCGTGAAAGAACCGGCCAACCACCGTGCGAGAAAATCTTCTATAATATCAAACAGGTTAAGGCGGGCTTTTTAACTAATTGTTCGTGATTATATTTAAACAAATTAATTAAATTATATTTGCAAAAAAATTAAATAATATTTGAAAATTAAAAAGTATGCAATTTTTCATCAATGTTTTCTTATGACGTTATCACGTAAAATTATCGTCCGTAAACCGACTTTACAGACAACCCCCCATTTGTTTTATTATCATCCGCTCAAAGCCTCGGTCTGTGTCAGGCTGGAGAAGCCTAAGATGTACATCAAGTTCTGTCCCTGCCCGAACACGCCCGAATATTCGCCTTCGGCCAACCTCGGGATTTGTTTTTTTTTTTTTTTTGCGCAGGAAAAAATGAATTAAAATATTAAAAGTGGTCGGTTAGGTTAGCTACATTAAAACACTTTAAAACACTATGGACGGTTAGTTAGGTTAGTATAGCTACATTAAAATAAACAGAGAAATATCTTAGTATATATAAATCCAGTGTCCTGATGTTTGTTTCCAGTGAACTCTTCACCAAGTCAACCGATTTCGATGAAAATTGGCATTTATGTGTAATTTTTTCCAACTTAAGAGATATGATAGTTTTTATTTCGATTAATGGTCTTAATAATTTATAATTAATAATAAACTGATTATCAATGTTGATTGGTGTTATTAATCGTAAGTTTCATAAGTCTCAAACAGATGGAGCCTTAATTCAGTTTTTTACAGACAACTGTTGTACTGTCTGACATAAATATCTCATAGATGGCGCTACGTTTCAATTCAAATTTTATTTTTCTCCATGTTGTGCACATTTTCGTTGATCAATGTACTACGTAACCTCGCTTTTTTTGTATTATTTTTTATTTTATTATCACGTGTTTACAATTATTGATATCTATCTTCTATTATAGTCAGAACTAATCAGAGTATTTATTAATAAAATGAACTGTGATTTATTATAAGTAAAGCTAATCAGAGTATTTAATAATAAAATAGAATTGAAAACGTTATGTTAATCTGTGTTAAATTTTGTCTTCTAAATCCTTTCTAAATCACTCAGCCACAGCAACGCGTGGCCGGGTCTGCTAGTAATTTTTTTTTCCTAACCTAACTAACACTAAGTGTATTTTGGAGGGGTCCGGGTTAGGGAGGGACCTAGGTGCGTCTCAGGCCGAAGCCTATGCGCCTAGTCATGCTGGGATTAGCCATGCAGGGAGAGGGTCGCATGCATCATGTGCTAGGAGGGGATTGGCCAGCCATGGCAACGATTGGCGCCATGACTAACTCCCCTCACTCTTAAATCTAGACTATAACTAGAGATAGGTTGGGCCCAGGTAAAACCTGCATAGACACAGGGAAAACCCTGGGCACATTCATGCGGGATGCAAATTGGCATACATTACGTGTAGGAATTTACAGGAGACAGAGGATGGTCTGGATGAAGTGTTGGACAGAGTAAAAAATAGTCTACCATGCGGGGGTTGGGCACCCTGCTAGTAACTATATATATAAATAAACCCGAGGTTGGCCGAAGGTGAACATTCGGGCGTGTTCGGGCAGGGACAGAACTTGATGTACATCTTAGGCTTACCGCAAGCGCTCGGGGCGAGGCGGTGGCGGCTCCTGGTGGCGGCTGGAGGAACCAGCAGCCGTCGCGCCCAGGAACTTGATGCCGCCGTCCTTGACTCTCGGAGCACGCGCGGACAGGCGGACCCAGAGCGCCAGTTTCTGACGGGCGGGATGGATTGAGGTGCGAATAAAATAGGACAAAAATAATTGAGGGACGGAAAAATAAATGAGTTTTTTTTGACGTGACAACGTCTAATAAATCGATGAACGCCGGCTGCACGCACGAAAAAGGTGTCCCGTAACGCACATTGTCCCGTTGCGCTGTGTCCCGTTACGCTCATTGTACGCTTGCGCCGCATCTATCTCTCATCCACTCGATTGGAACAATCATCGATTTGACTTTTTCGAGGCACATTAAACTTGAAACACTCCCATTCGTTTCCTACTATTCCTATCATCGTCCTATCCTTAACAGAATAACACAGATTGGAAGCGTTAAATAGCAAACATGTATAAAAGTTATAGTTAAAATAATCTCTTCGTTATAGTAATAAACATATTTGAATTAATGAGTGCAAATAAAAGTAAATTTATCAATTAAATTGTAGATTTCATTTCACTCCTTCTTTGTATCCATACAAAATAGCGATAATGCAATAAAAATGATTCAATTTTATTCATAAAAGTATGCAATCATTTCATCAATGTTTTTATGACGTTGTCACGTTAAACTATCGTCCGTAAACCGACTTTACAGACAAGCAATTTTAATTACGTACGGTAATGATTTCATTTTCAAAAATTACATGTCAAGGGGAAATGTTAGTTTATACTATAGCAGTGCTCTTAAAAATATTAGGCCTTAAGCCAAATAATTAAGAAAAAGATTTTATAACTCGTGTTTTACTGCGGTAGTTATAACAACCGTATAAACCTGCAACAGCCATTTATTAAATTTAAATAAGAGAAAAGACAAACATCCTATGTCTTTTAAAAACATTAGTATTTAGCTGCATGATGTGTTGCTTTAAATCTGATGATAAATAAGCTTGAATTTGTAAAATTTGTATGATGTTTGAGGGAGCTGGAAATGATTTGGGTGGGGAGGAGGGTGGCTAAAGATTATCTGCCCATAGCGCCGGCTGCCTGGAGTCGGGGTCTGGGTGGGGACGTGTAATTACAACCTGGATTATAACGGCAGATCACGCTCAACTAAACAACCGCCATTGTTTTCTTTTTTGTCGTGTTGGTCAGTTGAAGAATTAAAAAAAATAAACGCAAATTGTAAAACCGTACGCTAAACCAATCGATTTAGTTTATTACCACAATTACCATGCAATACAGTGCATAAAAGGAAATGCTTAACTTTTTTTTAAAGATATTATACTGACGTAACAGCTACTGGATATGATGCCTTCATCTATACCATTACGGAATCAGTAGAGACCTGAAAAATTCGCGGATTCATTTCGCGATAAACTAGAATCCAAACTAGTTCAACTTCATGCTGGTTCAGTGATTGGACCACAGTTTACCTGAATGACCCTAAGCCAATGAAGAATACTCAACAAAAAAAAACAGCGAATCGCAAGCATTCCAGTTGACAGGTGTCACGGATTAGTAGCCAATCAGCAAGTGTAATTTCCAAAAGTACATAGAGGATCGTAGAGTCTATCCTAGAGGTCATTGAAACCGCGAATTTTAGCAGTCCCTAGGAATCAGTCACCAGGTTGAGCGAAATATTACTAATTCGCAGATTCTTACGAAACTAAACAGATTTTTTTTTTTCCATTTTTCGGCCATGGTCGCATTCCACTGGGCGGAGCGATGGCGCGAAGCCAACAGCCAGAGCGACCACCACGTGACACACGCCAACTGCGCGTCACCACGCACCTTCAGACCCTGAAGTGTTCCATTTCTCCCTGGAAGCACTGAACATTACATTTTAACATTTAGTTCTATACCAGCACTGCACATAGTTTTGATTGAAATATACGTAACGCTGACAGATAAGTACTACAGCAATATATTAGTTACCATAGTTACCATTGGCGCGATTAAATATATTTTAAAATTAATTACACAGTAATTAAATTCTCTCGCGTTTTTACGACTGTAAAGATGTTCAGTGAAAAAAAAAAGCCTCAGCTTAAGTGAAAATTTAAAACTTGCCAACCAGGCTTTCTGTAACTTACTGCGACATACTAAATGTGGCTATGTAAGCGTACCAGGTTGGACAGTTCTAGTTCAGGTTGTATGAAACAGATGTTTGGTACGTCTGGCAACACTGCGCCCATCTTTGCTCTCAGATCGCGAGGCATCACTAGAGACCTGCAAAATTCGCGGGTTAAATGACCTCCAGGATAGACTCTACTACACTCTACACACTCGGGCAAATGCCACCTGTTCATTGGCTGCTGACTTGTGAGTCGTCTCGACCGAGTGTCTGTGATTCGACACTTCTATGAGTGAGGGTCTCTAACTGGCCCTCATTACTCCAGATTAACAGTGAACCAATGGCAGAAGCAGCGCTAAGGTATAATTATTTGAATTGTAGCATATCACGAAATGAATCCGCGAATGTTGCAGGTCTCTAGGCATCACGCATCACTAGACACACTGGATATCGGTCCTCGGGCTAATGAGCTTCCAAACTCACGGTCACGGCGATCTCGTGGAGGAAGAAGTATTTTTTTCTTCAAATCCATACTTTTAGAAATATTGTTGCGTGTTCGTTCAAGTTTATAGCAATTAATTTGACTGTCCAGTTTCACTGTCTGTTGGGTCAATACGTTTCAGGGTAGGCTACATTTCCAACCCCTTCACTGTATGTCGCAGAACGGCTGCATTGCGGCAACAACAAGGCTGTTATACATAGAGACCTGAAAAATTCGCGGATTCATTTCGCGTTAAGCTAGAATCCAAACTAGTTCAACTTCATGCTGCTTCAGTGATTGGACCACAGTTTAGCTGAATAACCCTAAGCCAATGAAGAATACTCAACAAAAAAAAAACAGCGATTCACAAGCATTCCAGTTGACAGGTGTCAAGGATTAGTAGCCAATCAGCAAGTGTAATTTCCATAAGTACATAGAGGATCGTAGCGTCTATCCTAGAGGTCATTGAAACCGCGAATTTTTCCAGTCCCTAGTTATACAGTTCGGATAGCCAGCCAACATGTAGTTGTGTGTTCAGTTTTGTTGGAAACTGTGGTTGACGAATGTGTGACGTGCGACATGCATATACATAACCATCCACGAAAGTATTATAAGTTTGTTCGGGACCAATCGTTTATCGCACAAGTAAGGTATCAACGCCTCCTCTCCAATAAAATAATTCGCGGTCGTTGAGTATTATTTTTATTTTTTCGAGCGTTACGAGGATTCCGATCGCATGAGGGGCATAGTTAGGTACGTGGTGGGGGAACCGGTAGAGGAGGAGACGGCAGGGGAGAGGTAGAAATGACGCAGCACACTTGCAAACTTGCATGCTTGCACACTTGCATGCTTACATACTTGCATTATTGGATACTTGTACAATTGTATACTTGCACACTCGCATATTTGCATACTTGCATACTTGCATACTTGCACACTCGCATACTTGAATTCTTGCATACTTGCACACTTTCATACTTGCACACTTGCATACTTGCACACTTTCATAATTGCATATTTGCATACTTGCTCAATTGTATACTTGCAGACTTGCATACTTGCAGACTTGCATACATGCATACTTTAGACTTGCATCCTTAACACTTGCTCACTCGCATACTTGTATACTTGCGCAATAGCATAATTTAACGCTCGCATACTTGCATATATTATTTTTGATCTGTGACCTCAGCCAAAGAAAATTATGTTGCCTATACCTAAAAATATAATAAGCAAGAAGTTTCATTTCTGTCGCGCATGGACTCCATGCACAAACTTTTTTTATATAAATTTATTGATTTATTCATAGTAAAGTTCGCAAAGTTGGCTTGGCTCGCGGGTTTTGCTGCGTCCATTATGAATAAAGAGTCCCCAACGTTTAGATTGTCTATTTGAGTCGCTATCTTCAGGCCAGCAGCCGCATCTTGGATTTTTGAAAAAGTGGCCGAGGCAGGTTTAATTATATCGCTGTACAACCACAGGAACTAGCCTTGGACAGCTGTTGAAAACACTTATGGCCTCTAGCCTTGTGTGAATATTACGTCATTTGTAGTCGTTCGCGTGAAATAATCAGTCAATGATATTATCCTGGCTCTTACATGGTGAAGGCTAGTCTTTAAATAGGAAGGCTAGGAGCTGTAAGCATCCACACAAGTTTCAACATATTTTATGCCAAAACCAATTTTTATCGTTGAACATTGGAAATTTGTCTTCGTTTGGACAGAGATTATACATTGACACATCTGCAAAGATGTCATTATTATTGATATTATTATTTAAGTTGTAGTCATTCCTAAAAATTGATTCAATAATTAATGCCAATGACTTCACAGCATGACAGTCTATACTAACTTCAAGCATTCCACTAGATCATATATGAAGTCTTACGAATCCCGTTTTTGAAAATTGAACGAAATGAATTTGTTATGGCCAAAAAAACTATTGGAAAGCAAGATGGCGTACTTCAGTTCCTAACTATACATACGATAAAATCACAACAAAAAAAAAAAAGCTTGAAAAGATTATACTGTAGTTGTGCCTTGTGCCAATGGGTTGGAAATTCCAACAGACAAATAGCAGAATCCAAGATGGCGGAGGTGGTCCCCCGGGAGAGCGCCTGCCCCACGCAGCGGCACGTGGCCGGACGTCCTCGCGCCACGTGCCCAGAATCGGGCCGCGCGGGGCTACAAGGAAGCTCGAGGGAAAGGCACGGTGCCAGTGGCTCGAGGGTCCCTGGAGGGTTGCTGAGGGGAGCAGGGGAAGGGATGGAGGGGCGTGGGCGTGTCGCCCCTTCGCTCGATGGCTATGTGGGGCGTATTACCCCTCCTCGCCTCCCCTAGACGCTCCAATCTGCTATGTCTCCCCTAGAGCGCCTGTGCTGCTTGACCTGTGCCTTCTACACTACACAAAAATTGTTTTCCTCGCATTTCAGCATCTTAAAAATACATTTTGTAGACTTTAAGTAATTTAATATGGATATTAAAAACATTAATATCTGAGTTATTTGTGTTTTATCACCCTTTTATTGAAAACATTACATAATAAAACCCTTAAATATTTGCGTTGGATTTGAACTCATTAAATAATAATCTACAATTATTTTAATTATTCCAGTGTGGAAAAATATAAATTCTATGAATTTATGAGTAAAAACATTTTCCACATTACGTAGAATGGATAAGAAATTTTGGTAGAATTCCCCTTTGTCCTTTTAAGTTATTGCAGTTTTCCATCATTGTACTAATCCGTCGCCTCCGTCGAAACAGGAGGAAAAGTGCCATAATGAAAAACTACAAATTTTGTTTTGTTTTATTTTTTTTTTTTACAAATCGTTGTAATAAGAATACAGTGCTGCTCTCTATAACGTATTTTTGGAAACATTTGTTTCTACTAGTGCGCGATATATGCTGTGATTTGTGATTCAACTATGACAGTCGGAAGCATATCTGTAGGCTTTAAAGTTAACCTGAGAAACAGCTAGAGGGTTGACAGCGCTACCTACTGAGTTTTCTATACACTACTTCGAGAGCAATGCTGCTGTACTCATTCCATGGAGTGTATAAGAAAATATGACAGAATTTCGTCTCGCCAGGCGGAAAACTTCCATTATGGTAGTTTTCCAGTATGGCAGCCTTCCGCGCCCCCCCAAAAGCGAATTGAGTCTTCAACATGAGAAACTTCAATACACTGGTGACCCCATGCAAACTATGTTTGTATTTGTCGTAAAAATTAAATCCTTTAGGAAGCCTAACTTGCCAGAAGTATTTTTGGCTAAATTTGTAGCCAGGCTAGGATGCTACATTTCTAGCCAGATGGAGCAGTTTGCTACACTTGTAGCCTGGCTAAAATATTACAAGGCTATATTTTTATCCAAGCTACAGAGCTACATTTTAAGCCCGTCTACAAGGATACTATGCTACATTTGTAGCCAGATAGAGCAACATTTGATTATGATTGACCACTATAAAGTAGTTAAATGATAGCTTATTTTATTCCAAATAAAAATAAAATATTATATACATTACTGTAATCAAAATGCGACAACATCTGTTGATGAAAACCGGAACTACTTAGATCCTGTTTTATTTAAAACGGAAAAATAACTAACTGATGGCACGCATCATAATCTGTTTTCATTTTCGAGATTTAGCTGCATTAATATTTCAAAGTTTACCAAAATTTCTGTCTGTATTCCAGCAGGCAAGATCAGGGTTGAGAAGCAGCTAAGAACCAGGGGTTGGTAGGGGCTCTATCTTCTGTGAGAAGCCAATCAGATGAAGAAATAGGAGATCGCCTTCTCGGACTGATTGATTCATTTCATGTTTCGAAGAAACGTTGCCCTGCAATTCCCATCGTGGTTGCATAAACGTTTAGCAACCCGGCAGTGATTGACGAGGCGAGAGAGCTTCTAATAGAGTAACTGCGCCCTAATCGCCTCTTGTGGTCATTTTCGCAGAGTTGTAACCGGCGATTCACGCTCGGGAACGAACTTATTACCGCACGAACTGTTGCGCCGCTGTCCGTCTTCCAGGTTACACCAGCTCGACAAGATGGTGCCTGTGCCCCAGGGGGTGGGAGGCTCTGTCGTGCGGCCTTCTGCTGCCACGCAGTAGATTTGAAGATAGAATAAACGCAATTTGATTTCGAATACTTTAAAACTGTGTCGCTTGAATGCGAGAATATATGCAAGTTATTTGAAGGAACTTTCCACTTCATTTGTGGTGACCGCCGCTACCGTAAGCAATGGCGGACCTAGAATTGTCGGGATTCTGGGCCATTTACTTTTGCGGGGTCCATATATTTTGGTGAAGGGCCTTTTCGAAGGTCCTGGGACTATGGGCTAGCCCCCAGAGAAAAGATGGGTTTGTGGGAAATGGGGGGAATTTTGAAAAGTTTTAAAGCCAAGATGTAACTAAAATTTCGGCCAAGGTTTTGCTGATTCATCTTAAGAAATATCGGTATTTTCCTGACAAACTATGCTCAGGTTAGTTTTATGAATGCTAACGATCAAGTGCCGATAAAATCGCGTCATTTAATGAGGTAGTAAAATATTTAAAGATTTCTTAACACATGATCGAAATGTATTGACCAGCACCTAAAAATAAATACTAATAGAAGTTAAATTACCCCTTTATTCATTAATGTCCATATTTTTATCAGAAACAATTATTTCGCCGATTCATTGGGAAAAAAAATTATAATTGAAGCACGTATACACTCGCTTCGCGTTGATGATTGGACGACCGTCCTGTTGACATGCTCGAGATTTAAACAAGGAGAAGTGATAATCCAATCGCATGCAACCCGGCAAAGAATGTGTGCTTGGTATGTAACAAAGAGTATTCTAAAAATACTTGATTATATTTGGGCAATTTTAGTAGTCTTGGAATCGGACTAGTAATGAAAGTTGTTAAATTTTGAATTGAATGGGAAATTCACTAAGTTAATATAGTGCATTTCCAAAACATTAGACTTTATTTTTAACAAATAAATGCTGAGAGGGTGATATTGTATTCAATAGGTAGGGACTGGAAAAATTCGCGGTTTGAATGACCTCTAGGATGGACTCCACGATCCTCTATGTACGCGGGAATATTACACCAGCTCATTGGCTACCGACTCGTGACACCTGCTAACTGGGATGCTTATGATTCGATACTTCTTACGCTGAGGGTCATTCATTGGCTCACAGTCCTTCAGGCAAACTGTGTTCCAATCACTGAAGCGGCAATAAGTTACACGCACTTGGATTCTAGCCTGTCGCGAAATGAACCCGCGAATTTTTCCTGTCTCTATCAATAGACAATAGGTTAATTGCTTACAATGCATGTCAAGGAATGTAACAAAATAATAGTCCCATGGTGTGAGGAGCGTGACAGGGTGTTCCGACGAGGAGAAACTGCCGCCGTCAGCAGCCACGTTCCGCGCGGCAGCTAATTAGTAATCCAGATGGCCGCGCCCACTTTCACCGCGGCTCGGGCACGGGCCCTGTTGCCCGGGGCAGGAGGCAGAGGGGGTGGGGCCTCTCTGTGCACATACGGCCCGCCGTGCCTGGTCACCTGACCACCGCAGTCTCCCAGCCCAGTCGTCTCTGCGGTCGTCAACAAGTAGGTCACAATCCAGACGAATACAGTCAACGATATTTTTAACATAGTTATTAAAATTTAAACTTTACAATTCATTTAAAATTTTGCGAAAAATTTGCAGCTAAAATGTTATTTCAAGTGATTGGAATGGATCATGATTAGAGACCCGTGAATTTCGCGGGTTCAATGACCTCCAGGATAGACTCCAATATCCTCTACACACTCGGGCAAATGCCAACTGTTCATTGGCTGTTGACTTGTGAGTCGTCTCGACTGGGTGGCCTGTGATTCGACATTTCTATGAGTGAGGGTCTCTAATTGGCCCCCAGTCCTCCAGATCAACAGAGAACCAATGACAGAAGCAGCACTAAGGTATAATTATTTGAATTTTAGCAAAACACGAAATGAATCCGCGAAATTCACGGGTCTCTAATCATGATTAGAGGCTGCAAAAATTGTCGTGATTCTTCGTGACAGGATAGAATTGGAATACTTATACCATTGTGTTGAGTCTGCGTTGGCTCACCGCGGCGTGAATCATCTCACGAGCACCGACTCATTAGGTACTCAGTGGTTAGGAGATCGTCATGAAGTTAAACAGCCTGTACGCAGCCGTGAGACCCAATTTTATTACATTTACTTCCTGTAAGACATGCGGTTAAACTTCGGTGATTTATATTCACGTTATCAAACTACAACTGAGTGAATTATCAAGTGGGAAATGTAACCGCCAATAGGTAGAGAGGGACCCAGTCATGCCACGGTATGTTTGATCACCAGGCCATCGACATCACAGTCTAACTCGTGCAACCAAGGGCTGGTTATCTGTTCGCTGGCTGCCGCTGGTGTTAGACACCATCTCCGTCATAAACTAGAACTAGTACAAATGACATTCATGCAACCGATGCCTAAGTGATTATTCGTTACCATTAGCTCGCCGTCTTCTAGCGCGTTTCAAATGAACAATGGCTAGGGTCATGCGTATTTCGCGAAAAGATTCCGAAATTAGTTATAAGTAGGGACACCTGTATTTCGCGAATACATTTCGTCTCAAGGTATGTCACAAAACACTGTAGCTTTTTCTTAGAGTAATGGCGAATCGTGTGCGTGCAGCAGTACGGTATCCACATTCCCATTGGCCCCGTCAAGTGCGGGAAAACACCTCTCGCCGACCACAGCCAATAACTACAAGAAAAAAACTACGGTGTTTTGCAATGTACCTAGACACGAAATGTATTCGCGAAATACAGGTGTCCCTAGTTATAAGTTAAAACACTGTAGCATCGTCTGCGTTTCGTGATTGAGTGAATTTCTTTCGGACACATGTCGATTGTTACAACACCAATCACAGTAATTCAGTGGGGAAGCAAACGCGTCCTGAGTGGCTCAGTCACAACAAGGCAGCGACTTCTCTCGCAGACGGCCGCCAATCACATGGAAGAAACCACTGGTGCGGGTATACCTTGTTGCAGTCTAATAGGCGTTAAGATTTATTCGCGAAAAATGCCTGCCCCTAACAATGGCTCGACCCCCAAACGTAAAAACTCACAGATGTTTGTAGGGAAGCGTAATATGAAAATATACCAAGAAATGGTCGCGGGTCTGTTAATAGTTTTCTACTTAATTAATACACATGTGCAAACGTCGCGAATGTTTAAGTGTGGACCGTTGTGTTACCTTTAATAACTAGGGACTTGCAAAATTCACGTTATTATGTGGCAACAGACTAGTCTGCAAACTGTTATACATTTCAATGACATCTATCATTGGATCACGTGCTGTTTGACACTGCGATGTGTACTAAGAGCCAATGACAATGAAGCAATAAAAGGAGGTTACTCAGTATGACTAGGGACCGGAAAAATTCGCGGGTTCAATGACCTGTAGGGTGAACTCCATAGTTCTACATACACACGGTCAAATTTCGCCCACTCATTGGCTGCTGTCTGGTGAGACGTCCCAACGTAGCAGCCTGTGATTCGATACAGCTTTGGTTGAGTGTTTCTCATTGGCTCAGAGTCATCCAGGTGAGTTGTGAGCCAATAGCAGAGGCAGCACTGAGGTATAACAATTTGTATTTTAGCCTATCGCGAAATGAATTCGCGAATTTTTCCTGTCTCTAAGTATGACTCATGTTCAACCAGAATAGAAGATACAATTTGGCAGCAGCCAATCAATCAATAGCACCGTCTTTATGTTTACCAAATATATAGATTCTACCCTGGTGATGGAAAATAACGGGACGCTCGTTAAAATCTACCTACATTTAATTTATTTAGATTCGTGTAGGTTTATTTGTTTTCCCCCTTCGACATTTTTTTCCCTTCAGATACAGCAATTTGTCTTGAATCACGACTTCCCCACCCAGGTTTACGGCTCGGTTGAAAGAGAAACTTGTCGGTGTCTCGGCGAGATAAAAAAAAAAAAAGCTCTTCGTTATTTTGTGGCGTTCATTCGTCTTTTCGCGTCGTTATATCAGCGCCGCATCAGGTGGATTTCTCCCGGCGCGCTGCTTGTCCCAGCCAGATAAACGAAATTTTCTGCGCGATGCTTCCCGCAGACAGCGAATGAATCTCTGCTTCTGGAAAAGACGTAAAACGCAAAACTTTTTACTTGAACCTATAGATGGACACGGTTATTTCGCGGATTAGTAGGAGAGTAAAATAGGCTTAACAGAATAACACAGATTGGAAGAAGTTAAATAGCAAACATGTATAAAAGTTATAGTTAAAATAATCTCTTCGTTAAAGTAATAAACATATTTGAATTAATGAGTGCAAATAAAAGTAAATTTATCAATTAAATTGTAGATTTCCTTTCATTCATTCTTTGTATCCATACAACATAGTGATAATTCAATAAAAATTATTCAATTTTATTCATAAAAGTATGCAATCATTTCATTAATGTTTTGTTATGCCGTTGTCATGTTAAGCTATCGTCCGTAAACCGACTTTACAGACAACCAAATTTTTTTATGTTGTATAAAATAGGTATATAGCTATTGTGAACAACTAAATGAGCTTCACCACATTCCACGATGCTATCAAATGTCCAGGGATTGAGCTTGCATGTATTCCTGAATTCGTATAACAAATCGGAGGGACGGGCGGAATGTATGTGTTTCTTGTATATGTTACGTAAAAACTTGTAACACGCACAGAACTAGTAAATTCGTTTGGGGGATTTTTTCCCCCCCTTCACAACCGGTTCTCCTTGGACGCAATGCATCGAGGAATGGTTCTTGTACAAGAAAACTGAGACACTCCGTAGCTGGAGACACCTTTCAGGCCATTCAGTTCCGTCAAACTTTCTTCAAGTCACACTCTATGTTTATCGGATTTTATTCCTCGTAAGGTACGTTACGTCTGTAGTGTATGACAACCACGGCCAAATTATCGTTATTGAGTAGAGACCTGCAAAATTCACGGTTTCGATGGCCTTTAGGATAGACTGCACATACTCCTGTACACTCGGGCAAATAACGCAAGTTCATTGGCTGCCGACTTGTAAGTCGTCTCAGGTGGTTCGTCTGTGATTCGATCCTTCTTTGGTTGAGGGTTTATAACTAGTTGAGATTCTTCCAGATGAACAGTAAGCCAATAGCAAAATAATCTAAGAGATATATGTGTTTGAATTCTAGACTATCACCGAATGAATCCGCGTATTTTGCAGGTCTCTATTCATGAGTTCATAATTTTCGCAGGCTTTCACGGCCATTGTCTGAAGTAGCTTGGCTTCTGAGTTGTAGCCCTGTCCTTGGCGATAAATTCACCGACGTTTCGGTCGACATTGCAGTCGCCATCATCAGGGAGCAGTTACCTACTGAGGTACCTCAGTACCACGGCCAAGATGGTTGATATCGGCACTGACACCTCACCCGGCACCCATGCTTCTGAATCCCCATTTATACACTACTACTGGATTCTTAGGACAGAGCTTTACAGTTCGTACCTTTCATTTACACCCACACACAGCATTCTGGATATCCCAACAATTTGTCATGGTGAACATCAGTGCTGTTCGAAGAATAAAGAACAAGATGGTGTTAATGGTAATCTTCCATCACTGTGCTTCATTAACATTATACAAACTTGGGTACGATCTATTTTTATTCTTTTCTTGAGACCTTGTAGGTCCGTCCAAATTATTTCTCAGAAGCAAGAAGATCTTTTAGGTGCCGTTAATCGACCAATTTTTAACAGTCAGCAAGATAAATAGCTTCATTTCCTTCTACGCACAAGTTTTTTTTTTACGGCTGGAATCCTGTTCTCCTCGAATGAGTACGTTTCAGGAAGGCTATAAATTTCATTTCGGATATGTAGAATCACGACTTTCCGCTGATTCTTTTGCTTCCGAGCTAAATTGTATTCATAGTTACGGGAATGTATTTTTCGCGAAAAGATATCGCGACTAGTTGTGTGTTAAAACACCGTTACGTTGTCTGTGTTTCGTGTTTGGTTGAGTTTTTTCAAGTACATGTCTACTGTCAACTCACGTATCCCAGCAGTTTTGTACGGAAACAAATGCGTACTGAATGGTCTTGCCAAATAAGGCAATGACTTCTTATGCAAACGGTTGCTAATTATAAGGAAGAAAACACTCGTAGGACATACCTTATTACAGTCTAAAAAGCGTTAAGATATTTTCGCGAAAAATATTTTCTTCTAATTATAAACCATGAGAATTTGTTACCCAATCCATCCCACCAGAAACGTTTACCTTGTTATCGACCAATCGACATGCTAAAATGGTTTGATTATGTTGAAGTTGTTTGAGCCTATCCTGGAGTGAAATGAAACCGCGAAATAACCGTTGCTTTACAAAAACGTCAGGACTGTGATTCAGTTTAATATATATGTGGCATATATATAGACAGTGTAGTGGACACAACATAAATAAATAATTTGTAAAGATGTTGATTCTATATATTTCGATGAGCACGGAGAGGGAATGTTTTCCAGTAGCCCAGCCATTCAGTATTTGTTAGCCTGCCGCAATCGTTGCAATTTAGTCATTTTAAAATTTATTTAACTATGTAAATTATTAAATTTTTTATATAAAGGATGGAAATCGATATTTAAATTAATCACTATAATGTCAAGAGGCATTAATCTACTCTAAGCTTGCTTAAAGTAGGGTTGCGAATTAATATGGAGGCTAGTTTTCTCTGGGTTAGGGAAAGGAAGTCGCATGACTACAACTTGCACTTATGTAATTATTGTATGGGTCCACGCTTCGTATCCGCCATGTTTGAAACTGACTTGCCAAGCATGAAGTCGGCTTTCTACAACACATTAGCACCTCGTGTACTCGCCATTGTCGACGCCAGACGCCCAGCATTCTCGAGACGCAATAGAAAAAATGATATAAAAACTGTGAGAAATCGTTATCCAACACTCGGAAACGCTGGTTCGAGAAACTTACAACGAAGCCCAGGTGTGGGAAAGGTTTCGGTTGAATGATACTCGACTCTGAGGGAGCTGTTGGCTATGTGCTCGGTCTCTACCTGCAGCTTGTATTATTACATATGCACGTCATTACTGTGCTCTCATTGGGGGACGCACCACAACGCCGAAATACCACAACGCCGAAATACATTAACGCCGAAAAATGTCATTGCAGGACTGCCAAAAAGGTCCTGCAATGACATTTTTCGGCGTTAATGTATTTCGGCGTTGTGGTAATTCGGCGTTGTGGTACACAGCAGTTTTCTAGCTGTCGGCGTTGTAGTAAATTTGACATTCGGCGTTATGGTTTTCGGCGTTATTGTACGTTCGGCGTTGTGGTGCGTCCCCGTCCGGGCGGTGTTGTAGAGGCGCGTGTTCGGAAACTCCCCGCAGCAATTCACGCAGAGGCGGCGGCGGCGCGTCTTAATCGCTTTCACATTCCGCGTGCTACGGCAGCGTGCCGCCCGCCGAGAGAAACCCATCCTGTTGTTTCCGATCCATAACTGCGTATCGCGGCTGCGCGGTGGGGGAAAAAAACAAGCAGACAACATGACAGCGGATCTCCGTAGGGGCATGCAGATTTCGCGAAAAGATTTCGAGACTAGCTGAAAGTTAAAACACTGTATCATCGTCTGTGTTTCGTGATTGGGTAGGTTTCTCCCAGACACATATCGATTGTAACAACACCAATCACAGTGATTCAGTGCGGAAGTAAACGCGTCCTGAGTGGCTCGGTCAAATAAGACAACGACTTCTCTCGCAGACGGTCGCCGATCACAAGGAAGAAACCACAGGTGCGGGTATACCTTGTTGTAGTCTAATAGGCGTTCGGATCTTTTCGCGAAAAATGCCTACCCCTACGGATCGGTCATGTGATAGGTGGGCACCGGCAAACCTCACTGTAGTATTCGGCATCAGACTAGCCTGCAACTGATATACTTCGGACCTAGGAGCCAGTGACAGCCATATCCAACCAGGACAGAGAATGTGATGTAGTAGCAGCTGACCAACAAATGACACCGTTCTGAATTGTATAAAGAATAATGATTCCACAATGGTGATGGAAAATAAAACAAATTTCGTAGGACTCTAGAAAATTAAAAACTGACCAAACGTCGGCACCAGCAACAGAATGAACCTTATAAAGAACGTTCTGAACCCAGGTTGAAAAATAAAATAAAAACAGTTTAAAAACAAAACAACCAGTTTTTTTTTTGTTTAAACCAGGATTTTTTGGTTCAAACACGATTCTTTTTATAATTTTAGTATTTGGTTTTTCAGCATGCTCAAATGAAAGCTAAACAACCTCCCGCTTTCTGCCAATCATGTTGAACCAAAAAGGTTATAACATCAAAGAACTAAAGTCCATCAAATCTACACATCTGACTGGGACTTAACAGAAAGGCTTCAGGAAGAGGATTGTCCATAGAATAGGTGTATGCCACAGAATGGGGATTTACAGTGAAATCGGGGATTTCCCACAGCATAAGAATTAACTATTTGATATTTTTAATTTTAGAGGAGTATTCTGGGTATAATTTACAACATAATGTACAATTTACAACACCAATCACAGTAATTAATTGCGGAAGCAAAACGCATCCTGTG
This sequence comes from Bacillus rossius redtenbacheri, assembly GCF_032445375.1. Classification (NCBI taxonomy): domain Eukaryota; kingdom Metazoa; phylum Arthropoda; class Insecta; order Phasmatodea; family Bacillidae; genus Bacillus; species Bacillus rossius. Next base: position 115,980,661 of record NC_086331.1, read on the forward strand.
TGGCCCGGTCAAACAAGGCAACGACTTCTCTCGCAGACGGCCGCCAATCACAAGGGAGAAACCGCTGCTGAGGGTATACCTTGTTGCAGTTCAGATTTATTCGCGAGCTGTGCACGCCCCTAGCGCTGGACAAGGCCCCTGGGAGGCGAGGCGAGCCGCCTGGAAACTGGACCAGCAGCCCTCCGGACCGCTCGGTCGACAGGAAACGTGTCGCCGAGCCCGGAAGTGAAGGGTGCTGGCCCGCTCCCAGAGCGCGCACCTCCGCTTCCTGGCTGCGCCTGGCTGGACCTGATTGGCTGTTCGGAGGCTAACCGCGGTTCCCCTTCCGCGCCCGGCTAGACCTAGCCGCGGTTCCCCTTTCCTGCCTGCATAAAACTAATAAATAGAGACCTGTAAAATTCGCGGATTCATTTCGCGATAGGATAGAGTCCAAATACTTTCGACATTATTTTGCTTCAGTGATTGGGCCACAGTTTATCTGAAGGACTCTGGGCCAATGAAAAAATCTTTAACAGAAGAATTAGCGAATCGCGATCATTCCAGTCAACAGGTGTTACGAATCGGTAACCAATCAGCAGATGTAATTTGCACGAGTGCACAGACGATCATGGAGTCTGTCCTTTAGGGATTTGAAATCGCGAATTTTACAGGTCTCTACTAATAAAAAGGCAACAAATAATAATTCAATTTTAAACCTTCGTGAAATTAATCTTCGGATATTTCTGTTGTATACATATTATTATTATTATTCATAGCAACATATCTGGATTTAAAGTCAAGTTGTCTGGAAATAAGAAGTGTTGGTCCGTAGTTACACGAATTAAGAGGGAGCATTAGGAACTGAAAGACGCCATTTTGGTTTCAATAATTTTCATATCATAAAATTTTTTTTATTTAAATTTCAAACTTAAAATTTGTCCTTGTTAAAGAAATGATCACACACTAAGAGATTTTCAGAGACCATAACTTATTGCTTATTAAAAGTTCAAAATATGACAGTGTTGAAATCATTCCTCAAAATAAATTTAATACTAAATGACAGAATGTCTTTGGAAAAATCTATGCAGCTATCCAATATTAACTTCAGGCATTCCATTTTGTTTCATACTATGCTTTAACGAAGCTAAATTTTGGAATCCAAGCGATAGAAATTTGTTATGGTCTATAGTGTAAAAATTTTGTTTCTGATACATATACATATATATATATATATATATATATATAGATATATATATATATATATATAATATCTATCTATCTGGCGGAGGGATGCCAAAAGTTTATTTGAATCAAGGATTCCAAAAATGTTCAATCAAGGGTGAACCCACTGCAGGTAGTTTCGTGTCTGTTAGTGGTGATCAAGACCTGATCCCACGACTTCAGCAATCATTAGAGACCCGGAAAATTCGCGGGTTCAATGACCTCCAGGATAGACTCCAATATCCTCTACACACTCGGGCAAATGCCAACTGTTCATTGGCTGTTGACTTGTGAGTCGTCTCGACTGGGTGGCCTGTGATTCGACACTTCTATGAGTGAGGGTCTCTAATTGGCCCTCAGTCCTCCAGATTAACAGTGAACCAATGACAGAAGCAGCACTAAGGTATAATTATTTGAATTTTAGCATAACACGAAATGAACCCGCGTTTTTTCCGGGTCTCCAGCAATCATATCCACAATATTTTATGCTAAAAGTAGAATATTCTCTAACATCAAGCTAGAAGTTATACATCAGTAAAAAAAAAAAAAGCTTTTTAGAATAGAGACCTGCAATACTTGATTTTTTTGCCCCAGTCTAGGCTCTACAAACGTGTGCAGAATCAGAGTCTATGTCATATGTACATTTACTGCAGTCACATTTGATGTTCCCTCCGGATCGCACTTGATTTGATCAGTTGTATTTTAGGTCTTGCCATTGGCTTCTAGTTATTCACAGCGTGATCCAATGACAAAGATATGTAAATAGGTGAAAAAGAACTTTGTAATACATCGACCATTTGGTTTTTTTAAATTTTTTTTTCTATATAAGCATTGCTCAAAACCAAATTCTTTATATCCTTATGTCCACCAAATTCATCACTGTAAGTTGAGAGAGAAATCAAATGGAGGATGTCGTGTAAACGTCAATGGAAAAGCAATGGACTGAGGTTTCATCGTGTCGAGGGAGGGAACGTGGTAGCGTTTATACTGATTCGAGCCAGAGGGAGACCAGACACAGATGAATAGCTAATGTTGGTTTTGTGTTCTTAGTTATAATTTACTCTCGGCAGGCAGGCACGGGGTCGGCCGCCAAGTCGACGAGTAAATCAACTGCGAGCGATATCCCGCCGAGTGCCACGAGGCCGGAGGCACCGCGCTCGGCCGGCTGAGAGCAAGATGGCCGCCTGAAAGAAAGATGGCCGCCTGAAAGAAAGATGGCCGCCTGAAAGAAAGATGGCCGCCAGGCGGGCCGTCGAGGGGGCAAGATCTGCAGGGTCCGGCGCAGGGCACCCCGGTCCACTTCCGATATTTTTTTCCCAATGTCTGGGTTTACCCTGATGTGAAAAAAAAATGAATTCATTTCAAATCTTGTAAGTGCGGACAGGCATTTTCCCGAAAAAAAAAATTCTGATCGTTCATTATACTGCAGTAAGGTATGGACCCGCTAGCGATTGTTTCCTTTTGATTGGCGGCCGTCCGCAGGAGAATCCATTGCCCCATTTGGCCGGGCTTTTCAGCACGCGTTTGCTCCCACACTGCATGACAAAGGTCGGTGTGCTGACAGCAGGCATGCAGCTGAAACAAACACAGACCATTGTTTTAACACCGCTGGTCTGGAAATATTTCCGCTAAAAATGCATGGCCCTAGTTACAAGTAATGCAGTACGCACAGGTTGCGTTGAAAATTATGGGCACGTTTATAGTCTTGAATTTTTTTTAAGTCGTACACTAGGAAATGGGGAGGGGACCTAGCAAAATTATTTGCCCCCTGGCTCTTGGATTCCTTCGTGGCCCTATCGCCAGGATCTGACCAACAGGCTAAGAGGGATTATGCTCCGCCATTTTGGATATTTCCATCTTTTTGCTAAAATTCTAATTTTGGACTATTTATCCCAATTTTTGGCATGTCAAGGCATAAATTACATCTCCCAGACTTTAATTATACATTGTCGCAAACACATATTTACCAACGTTCCAGTCTGCAAGCGCCGCGAGGAAAAAACTTGTTTATTTCTCGCGGACGATTACAACTATCATGAAAATCACACCAGATCACAAGTGTTCTTCAAAAAGTAGTCTAAGCTAAATCCTATGCCATGACGAACCCAAAAAAAAATAGATATATTAGCACGAAAGCTTTATTCCAAGCGGTATCAAAATATATTTAAAACTGCAAAATGGCGAGGCCAAATCCCCCTTAATCGGAGCCCAACGACTATTTCCTCGACACATGTTTCCACGGTCGCTGGACATCATATATTCATATAACGTGGAGCAAAGATTATTTCGAGGATTCGCTGGGCAGCAAAGCAGACTTGAAACACATACACATCTGATTCACGATGATAATTGGACTACAGTGCTCTTGACATGCCATGAACCAGTTATTAACAAGGAGAAGAAGTGGTCACACAATGACGCGAATAACTTCACAGGATGTGAACTTGTTATAGACCAGTTATCATTCTTAAAACATTTGACGATATAAAGGCAATATGAGTCCTTCTTGGAGTGAAAACATTCTTCGAAATATTCGTCTCTCCACGTAAAAGGAATTCTCTTTACCAACGAGAAACCAATAAGAACATTACAAGCTTCATATGACCCAATCATACGCGAGCCTGCTAGAAAGAAGCCGCCAGATATCAGTACGGACCGGAAAAATTCGCGGGTTCAATGACCTGTAGGATGAATTCCATAGTTCTACGTACACTCGGTCAAATGTCACCCTCTCATTGGCTGCTGCCTTGTGAGACGTCCCAACGTAGCAGCCTGTAATTCGATACAGCTTTGGTTGAGTGTTTCTCAATGGCTCAGAGTCATCCAGGTGAGTTGTGAGCCAATAGCAGAGGCAGCACTAAGGTATAACTATTTGTATTTTAGCCTATCGCGAAATGAATTCGCGAATTTTTCCGGTCTCTAGTGATCAGAAGACAAGGACGTGTTTATGTACAAGTATTTTGAGTCCAGCCTGGTACCATGAACAACGTAAATGTTGCATGTCCAACTGTAGCGCAACAGCCTCGTTCACGCTGCTGCAGAGAAGAATGGAACGGGATTGTTCCTCGATCACAGCCAGCAACCAAAGAAATGCTTCAGTCATGGACACAGTGCACTGGAGCCGAACTGTCGGGTTTTCCCGCGGTAGATCACCCTTTCCTACCACGCCTTTCTCTTTTTTTTAGTCGACTCCGTCACAAATAAAAAAAAACACACGGGAAACGAGTAGTGGGAATTGTATTCTGCGAAACGTTTCCACGCCATACCATTTCTCAAAACACTGTAGCTATTTCTTACTCCTATACTTGATTGGATCGTGTGTGATTGAAATAGCAGCAGCCTGTTGGTGAAATATACAGCGAATCGATTAGGTCATTACGTCATTAGTAGAGACATGCAAAATTCGCGGATTCATTTCGGGATAGGCTAGCATCAAAACAACTATACCTTCGTACCGCTTCTGCGATTGGCACACATTTTATCCGGGGAACTATGAGCCAATGGGAAACACTAAACCAAGAAAGTGCAGAATTACGGACAGCCTAGTTGAGACGTCTCACGCGTCAGTAGCCAATGAACAGGTGTCATTTCCGCGAGTATTTAAAGGACTGTGGAGTCTATCCTAGAGGTCAATGAATCCGCGAATTTTGCAGGTCTCTAGTCATTAGTTATCGGCTCTGATGGGAAAGATAAGTTCATTCTGCACTTAACTCATCCAATGATGAAACACATACTACACTACAGGATGTCCGTGATTCGCACTAGAATAACTAAGTTACAACAATTAAAGTAATATTACTTCCAAAACTATGAGTTACAAAAAAATTAAGTTCAGTGAATCGCAGACTATTTAACACAAGCATTTAAGCTATAAATCGTCATTTTTATATACAGTTTGCACTCATAAATATTGCCTATTATCGTCTGAAAACGGTACATTTCTTCCGTGACAAATCTCTATCTCTATTAATATCTAGCGTAACTAACTACATGTTTAGTAACATTACCCAACATGTTTTTATATTGTAGCGTAAAGTCGTCAAGTCCCGCTACATCTCACACGTACAATACGTACTTCATTACTCTTGTCATAACTATAAAGTAGTTGTTTGTACATTTATTCCAAAAGCACTCTTGCATTTTTTTAAAGCGACACAAATTATTTTATCAGATGTTTACAAAACTTTCTTTTCGAGCGGTAAATGGTCACGTGAGTGATTTCTTACTGCTATGAGATAAGCCTTCGAAAATATCTGCTGTGATATTGTTAGGCTGTTGTGATGAATTGGCGGGACGATTCCTGTCAGGAAAATGAATAACCACAGACATGGCGTGCGGGACATCCATCACAGCCGCTGCCTACTGGCGCGCGGCTGGGGTCAGAGAGGCCGTGTGAAAGGACTGGCGAAGGCCACCTGGGAGCGTGGCCACCTGGGGGGCAGCGGGTGGCCAAGTCGGCGTCCAGGTGGCCGGCCGGGGCTGCAGGGCGTGGCGCTGCCCACCTCGCCACACAACACCCGCTAGCAAACACCGAGCCGCGGCCTTCGCTTTCCAACATTGCGTCAGCCGCCGCCGCCGTGGTAAATGTCAAGTATTCCGTCTCTTCCCGCTCCAGCGCGCCGTTTCCGCGTTTTCTGCGCGCTCGAGCCGCCACGCCCCTGGCCAGTGCGCGCTGGGCTGTCAGTCTGTAGGCGCCAGGTGCCTTGTGCTGTCCACTATACCTGGGTTGTGCAGTTTGGCTGCACTCACAGGTCTCGGGTTCCTTCCATGCCTTTTTACATTTCAAATCAGCTGATTTTCGCTTGTTTTCTGTGTGTTCGTGTGTTAATCTTTTTTTCTTGGGGATTCTTTGTGACAAACAGTGTAAACCAGCAAAAACTAGAGACCGGAAAAATCCGCGAATTCATTTCGCGATAGGCTAAAATACAAATAGTTATACCTCAGTGCTGCCTCTGCTATTGGCTCACAACTCACCTGGATGACTCCGAGCCATTGAGAAACACTCAACCAAAGCTGTATCGAATCACAGGCTGCTACGTTGGGACGTCTCACAAGACAGCAGCCAATGAGTGGGTGAAATTTGACCGTGTGTACGTAGAACTATGGAGTTCATCCTACAGGTCATTGAACCCGTGAATTTTTCCGGTCCCAAGCAATAACAAGCCACAAAAATTTTCCTTTCACGTAAACAATCTAATTATATATTTTAAACTTTTAAAAGTACTGTTGTTACTGTTTTTCACATGCTGTAGAAAACGACTTAAGGGTAAATATTGGGTGTTATACCCTCCACCCCTCCCCCTGAAGTTATGAAAGATGTATGTGTGATCTCATTGAAGACGGAGTGATGCAGGAATCACAAACCACACAGGCAGTGAGTGATACATGTTGAGAAGTATGGTGTAACTGTCCAGACTCCTTAATGTCGACTTGGGTTTTTTAAATACAAAAAAAAATTTTAATCCCCTCCCGAGCACAATTCTGCGTGCCACCACTGAAGATGACTTGCCTGGAGCCCCCGCGGGCCAGAGGTCTAGATGAAAGTTAAAACACTGTAACATCGCCTGTGTTTCGTGATTGGGTGAGTTTATCCCAGGTACATATCGATTCTAAACAACACCAATCGCAATGATTCATTGTGGAAGCAAACGCGTTCCGAGTGGCTCCGTCAAATAAGGCAACGACTTCTCTCGCCGACGGCCACCAATCACAAGGAAGAAACCACAGGTGCGGGTATACCTTGTTGCAGTCCAATAAGTGTTCTGATCTTTCCGCGGAAAATGCCTGGCCCTACCAATCAGAAGCAAGGCTGTTCCCGCAAACTGACTTAGCCAACAGACGAACGCCGACATCGAAAGAGACGCCACTCGCTTAAGTGTTCTGTGGCTTCATACTCGTTACTTAGACACGGGGTGTGAAAATAATCCCGGGAACAACAACTTATATATACAAATATATTAGTTGTTCCAAAATAATATATATATTACAAAAAGAAGAATGTGTTTTAATCCGAGCGTGATGGAGTTTTGCACACTTGAGCTACCTTAAAACCAGGCGAAAATACGAAGGTTACATTCTACGTGAGATTTCGAAGAAAAAAAACTACGCCCTATCGCTAGAGACCGGAAAAATTCGCGAATTCATTTCGCGATAGGCATAAATACAAATAGTTATACCTCAGTGCTGCATCTGCTATTGGCTCACAACTCCTGGATGACTCTTGAACCCGCGAATTTTTCCGGTCCCTACCTATCGCCCTAAATGAAGCCTCTCGTCTTCCTCGTTTCTTCTACCTTCAAGGTCTGAACCACCTTGGAGCAGCTCTCTGACCACTCATCTACCGTAATGTCGCAAGTGCTGGCACATTGCACGCCCTTTCACAAAATGTTTGTTTCATAAAACATTAAGGAAATTTCAATGAACACAAAATTGTGTTAGAGGTGATAAGAGTGTTTTGGGACAGTGGTGTGAAGACAAGTACCAAGAGTGAGTTACTTAACAGACAGATTTCAATGACGTCTGTAAATAGTAAAGTAATAAGTTTATAGTGTTTCATTTTTGACAGACACTAGACTGTGTTATATAATTCCAAATTTAGTGTAAAATCTAGCAAGATAAAGAAACATGTGTTTTGTGAAAATATTACCGGGTAAATAGACATTGGTTTAATATGAAATGAGATTGATTCGTAAGTTCAAGTCATATTATTATTTTACAATGATATTCAGCCATCAGGGGCTATCTTTTGAACCTGATATTCCCCATTCGAAACAATATATTTGTTACCTATGTAGATTTTGTTACAAAATAATTTACTATTCTATGTGTAACATGAAGATTTCCTTTGTTTATGTTTAAATACCCACTTTAACGATTAATTTAATAGTTAGAGCCACACATAACGTATTACACCACTCATTAATACTTTACTGCGAGTGATAAGATCTAGCGCCATTTTAAAAAAAAATGGCTTAGCCAATCCGTGCGACTTCGTTACGCTCGTAAAGCCAAAAGGAAATCGTTATTTGATAACTGTGGCACTCAAAATTCTTAAAATTTTAGGTCGTGAAAATTGAAAGATAATAATACTATAATAAACAAGTAACATAAACATAGCATTGTATTATGCAATGTATTTATTTTAATGAAATTCGTTACGTTGAGATTTATGTTTTAAGAACATTCCCTTTTTGTATATATTACCTACATATAATGACACGAGGATTACGCTGATTCATTCCTCAACAAAGTGCGCTTGAAATATCCTTAGGCCTACATTTCTTATCTTTCATGATTGGACTACGGTGTTTTTAACGCCCTTGATGACTCTGAGGCCGTTATAAAAAAGGAGAAGTGGTTAGCAAAGTACGTGTAACCCACAGAGGATGTGACATTTTTATCAACCCATGGGCATTCTAAAAAGACTAATTTATACACAGACAAGTTAATACGTGAAAAAAAATTTCTTACAAAATGCTGGTGTTCAGAGTTTCAAAACTTTTCGGATAAATTCGTGAAATTTTACGTTCTCTGTCAAATTAAGGAATTAAATAGGTAGGACTTAATCTGTCGTCATAATCGGGCCCATAAGAGACGATAAGGGGCAATGGAATTCGAATGGAGCCTCGACGTATTGCTAGAGACCCGTGAATTTCGCGGATTCAATGACCTCCAGGATAGACTCCAATATCCTCTACACACTCGGGCAAATGCCAACTGTTCATTGGCTGCTGACTTATGAGTCGTCTCGACTGGGTGGCCTGTGATTCGACACTTCTATGAGTGAGGGTCTCTAATTGGCCCTCAGTCCTCCAGATGAACAGAGAACCAATGACAGAAGCAGCACTAATGTATAATTATTTGAATTTTAGCATAACACGAAATGAATCCGTGAAATTCACGGGTCTCTACGGTATTGCAAAGGAGGAAACGGTAGTACACAAAAAACAACACCGTCTCAAAAACGGCCGCAGCGGTACTCCCTTGAGGGAAGTCCGGGGGCGACCTCCCGGGAATACGACCCTGTTCGCCTTGGCGAGAGGCGACCGAGCCTGACAGCTGGACTCGCATTCCAGAGGCTTGGGTTCAGTCCCGAAGGCCAAGAAACCAATAACAAGATTACAAACTTCGAACGACCCGAACGTATGGCAACATTGCGGCTGCGGCAAACGGGCAGTTTACACCGACTAATTTGCGTACAAGTGTGAGCAGTTTTATCCAGACACCAGAATATAAAGAAGTGATATCTGCAGGTCTCTCAACAACTGACTGGTATCTAATGACCTTGTTGTCGAAGAGACGCCAAAACAAGATGGCGATGTGACGCGAGTGCAGCGCGGATCGTTTCGCATCGCACTGCACGGGTGCAAATGTCAGGGTGCCTCACAACTGGTTCTAGAGCAGGGCGGGGCACTTCACTTCGATACTCCGCCAGCGCGCTGCTAGAGCGCCTAGCGCCTTGCCCGTAGAGGCGACGAGGCAGCTGGCGCGCGAGGCGGCGTCGCCCTTACAGCCCCGGGCCGGAAACGGCCGCTCCGAGAAGTGTCCCGAGCGAAACATTTCGACGGCGTTGTGTAACGAGAAGAAAAAAATAAACCGCGCGCACGGCAGCCGGTGCGACTTTTACGCGGACGCAAAGAAAAGAATAAAAAAAGGCGTGCCAACGCAAACGGCGCCGAGTCGCGATTGCGCAACGTCGCTCGCGCGGGCGGTTGGCGGAGAGGTCGGTTGGAAAATGTGCGGGAGGGGGGGGAGGGGGAGGAGCGAAACGTGGGCGTTGGCGCCCGAACTTTCCATTTATTACCAATAACGCGGTCGGTAGCCTGGTCTTATTAAAACGAGCTCTACTAGACTTTAAGTGGCGACTGGAAAATTTCCGCGTGTTCAACGACCTTTACGCTTGACTAGAGCCCTCTGCATGTTACCGTTTGTTCCTTGACTGCTGGGACTGAGATGTCGGCAAGAGATTACGTGTGGTACATTATTCGGTAGTTTGTCTCACAAAAAAAAAAATCGAATGACGATGTTATATAGACAATAACAAAATTATATATTTATATTTATTTTAGACCATGAATTTGCTTTGTAACACCACCTTAGAAAACAAACCATAACACGAGCTCTCCGACTATAAAAAGCCTTAAACTGTCTCATTATGAGAAGAGTTTTTGACATAGAACTCTTTTATTATAAATAACTATGAAGGTTTCTGAAAATGTAATATTAGTACTTTCCATTACTCTATAAAAATATATTTAAATTGCGGCAGTAAATCGACGGTACTTTCATAAAAAAAATTGAACTATATCATTTGGAAAATAATTCTTGATTTTCATGATTGTGGGCTGTATTATTGCGCGCACACATGTAGGAATGTGTTTTCCGCATCGTCACGCTGATAAAAAAATACGAGAATCGACTCTAGGAATAAGTAAAACTTCGACTATTAAGGTTATTTTTATTTATTTACAAAGATATAGAAGAGATGCGTATTCTAAGATTGATATTACTCGTTTCTGTTTGAAACGGGAATTTGAACGAGAGAATTCTACCGAGGAGAATATCTTTGTCAAGTATCGAATATTCTCTGGATTTCTTTCACTAACGTTGTTACATAGTACCCCAATCAGTAAAGTATCAGTATTTTATGGCCGTTAAAATAAAATGTGCCAATGAACCCCAGTTTAGTCAACAAACCTGAAGTTGAATAGTTGAAATAGCTGATTTGAGCGAGGTGGCTATGTAGTCAAACATCGACTTGCATTCTGGAGGTCTCGGTTTCGAGTCCCCTGCTAGCCGTACTAATTCCGGTATGCCACGGTTTCCAGGTACACTATTGGCCAAAACTGGATATTTTTTCCTTTCTGTAGGCCTCACTGGAAAAAAAGAACATTTTGTGGACACCGTTATATTATTTGGTTATTGTAGATTCTACTAAATAGTTTGTGTTTATAAGACATATATTTTGGTAATATCAACGGATGATATTAGTGTCAGAAAAACTGTGCTGCTACTTACAATTGATTTTTTTAGTCTACAAAATTATTTTTGTAGTAACAAAACAAATAAAATATGTTTATATCCACAAAAAAATATTTTGTGACAACGCAATAATTTTTCAGTGCGGTAAACGTCAAACTTTTGTCTCAGTATCCGCAGAACCCGTAGCGTCGGTTGGCAGCACTTGTTGTTTTCTCTTCGACGGTGTTTATTACGTTCTTCGTCTTCTCCTGCGCCACCTTCTTAGCCGTCATTCTTTCAATCGACTTGCAAGCTGATCCGAATGGCGCGTCAAGTGACCCACCGACCCATTTCTTCCGTCTCCTTCTGCCTCCAGCTGACAACTTTCACTCACTCTCTCCAGCGCCTTTTCTGTGCTCGCTTTGCCGGCCCAGGGTATTTTTAACACCCGCCGCCGAAACAACTTTTCAAACTATCAGATTACTTATTCCAGGGCTCCACGCTCTACTCCCATTGACGTCGTCACCACATTCTCGAAGTAAAACTTCTCAACAAACGGCAGGCATCAGAGCGTAACGAGTAGTGCAGATCTCAGGAGCGGGGCACTAGATGGCAAAGAGGGGTTGGGGGGGGGGGGGGATATCGAGTGCCACAATCCTCACTCTCGGGAGAGCTTTAGTGAAGCGACGCTACGCTTTGTTGCAACGCTAGAAACGACTTCTGTAACAACTCATTTGAATTGTTCTGCAATTGCGAAAATTTTCACAGGCCTTTCCAGTATCAGTGTGTTTTTAAGTATGTTATTGTGTAATTATTTTTTGTAAGAAAATTGGTTTCATTAAATTAATATGCACGAAATTTTTAATAATCGTTTACTACTGAGACAGCTTTGTTATAACATACCAAACCTTAGAGAAAACGTGTTTGTAAATCTCCTCTGCAGCACACTCTGCTCCTCATGACGCAGTCCTCTGGAACACGGTCCAAGCCTGAAGCACAACCGCTAATCGACTCAGATGACAGATTGAAAATGAAACTGGGTGTTGATGGAACATTATGGACTACAAGAACAGGAACCACTACCGACGCAGTACATTGCAGACATTTAGATAAACTCGAATCGAACATTTATGTTTCATATTTTAGCTGTTACAAACAGGATTTTTCATTCCCAGATCCCACTGAAGGCAAGGTCACGGAACTTAAGATTTTTTTTCAACCCATAATTACGTGTTTTATGAATATTTTTGTTCTATAAAAATTCCCCTTCTACAAGTGAAGTTTCACGTCTAAGGCGTGAGGCAGACTCGCGCCCGCTTTTACTTATTTACCCGTAAGAAGTCGTCAGGAGCTACGAACCATTGTTCTGTTGTTATTAACAGTTTTCCCTCATAATTAATGTCTTCGGTTATGTAAAGAAATGTATTATTTAGCATGAAAAGGCCTGCATAATTGATTCCCGAGCTTCGTTAGTTTAACTATTGAGGTTTGATGTCATCCAAGGGTTTCAAGGCCGAGCCGCCGCACACGAAGGATAAGTTTAAAACCACGCACGTTCGCGTTGCTAGAAATTTTAATAATATTTTACCTGGCCACGAACATTATTCCAAGAAGAGACCGAAGCGATTTCAATTGCCAGTATCAGCAACACTACGTAATACGAACTCTTAAAAACTGTACACGATAAGTCCCGACAAGTCGACAGACGTACGTACATCTGCACGGAGTATCAGGTTTGTTCGATGCCAAACAAACATTAGTTAGTAAACAGCAAAACATATGCTTTCTTGTTGCGACAAAACATTTTGTTGGCAAAGCATAATTTGATGTATAACAAAACTTACTGTCTACACATAACTAAATACAACGTAATTATCGAAAACTTTTTTTTGGGTCAGCAAAATTCATTTTTTTTTTCCCCATTTACAAACAAATATAATTTCAAGACAAACATTTCTTAGCGTGGCAATAATAATGATATTTTCTGTAAGTGCGCTACCATAAATATACTTTTTTTAAAAAACCTAATGCTCTGGTTACTCCAGATTTTAGGTATACCGGTTTCGGCTAAGGTCTGAACTGATCCGACTTTTACATTCTTCTACTCTAAAACAATAAATCGGACAGCACTAATATTTACAGGCAGCGTTTGTTGCTGTGCGTGGGACGCAAGGTTGACTATCGGTGGCGTATCTGATGTAGTTTCGCCACTACGTGCAAGGCACTGAAATTGCATGGAATATATGAGTCGTTAGCGCTCCGCCAAGCGACCCTATGATTTTACTGGTGGGAAGTCTGAAACCACTTCCAGTACCCGTGTCCCTCAACAGGTTCCGTGTGCTTTAAGACAAGGAACCATGTTTTCATGTTAAACGTCTGCTGTGCTTATTTGTAATTTGGACTGAAATTTTTCTACCTATAATTGAATTTTGACGTGACAACGTCTAATAAATCGATGAACGCCGTCTGCACGCACGAAAAAGTGTACCGTTACGCACATTGTTCCGTTACGCTGTGTCCCGTTACGCTCATTGTACGCTTGCGCCGCATCTATCTCTCTTCCACTCAACTGTTTATAAAGTGAAGTGAAAAGTTAATGTGGTTTTCATTGCTTATTACAACAACAATTTCGGCAATAAAATTTTAATTATTCTTGCATTTTAAAAATATGATTACTAGTATAATTTCAAGTTTTTATTATTAAAATAAAAATGATTCAAGTTTATTAATAAAGTTTGCAATCATTTCATCAATGTTTTGTTATGACGTCACGTTAAACTATCGTCCGTAAACCAACTTTACAGATAACCAATTTTTTTTGTACTATTTTATTACCCTTGTTTCTGAATCACAAGTTTTTTGAGCCACCCTGAAGGATATGCAACTTTTGACTATAGACACGCGAAATTCGCGTCATTATTGTGAGACAGTTAACAATGCAAAGTTATTCTCTCGAAAGACCCTTGTCATTGGAAGGTGAGTTGTATGTCACGCCCTGAAGGAAAAGTGACCACATCACGTGCGACTCAGAGAGAAGGTAAAAAGAGGCAGCAGCTAATGAAATGACATAACTATGCACACGTTTGTGGAGTCTATCGTGGCACCAACTGCTCTTTACCTGCAACAATTAATAGAGACCTGCAAAATTCGCGGATTCATTTCGTGATATGCTATAATTCAAATAATTATACCTTAGCGCTGCTTCTACCACTGGTTCACTGTTAATCTGGATTAATGAGGGCCAATTAGAGAACCTCGCTCAAAGAAGTTTCGAATCACAGACACTCAGTCGAGACGACTCACAAGTCAGCAGCCAATGGACAGGTGGCATTTGCCCGAGTGTGTAGAGTGTAGTAGAGTCTAACCTGGAGGTCATTGAAAACGCGAATTTTGCAGATCTCTAACAATTAGTGAAAACACTCGTTTTAGCCAACTCGAATTTATACACAATGCATAGACTCAAGGACCGAAAAAAAAAAAAAAAGAAATTAAATGGACAAAGATAGTTTCTTTTCAGATGGTCTTCATGAAAACAAGACGACATTGATATGCATCGCGCAGTTTTCAAATAAAACTTTTCTATCAGGGCCGTGTCTCCGTTCGTCGAGAAATCGCTATCTCGTGTGCGCTCTTGCGTTCACGGCGGGCGTATACGCCGCAGACGGCGCTCTGCGGTCGTCTCGATCTGTCGGAGAGAGCGCGACACTCTACACTCTCTGACACTCTCTCCCGCTCTCTGTCGCAGCCAGAGCGACGTGCGGCAAACAGCTGCCACGCCACGTCTGCGCAACTTCTTGCTGTTTCGGAATACCTCTTAGGACCCTTTGGCCTACCAAGCGCGGCTCCAGAAGGGGGGCCGATAGCCCCTACCGAGACCAATTTTATTGATTAGTGTATATTTATGTTTACTTAAATATTCAATTTCGTATGTTAAACTTTTATCTCATCAAAAGTTGCATGGAGCTACTAAGGTTCTCTATTTGAAACCTGTAATTTGTAAATAATATTCCAAGGCCAATATCTGACCACTTTCATTTTTTGCAACTACGACCTTTTTTTTTTTTGTGCGATAGCCCCTCCCGAAAAGTCATCCTGAAGCCGCCATTGTGGCCTACAGCATCCTTGGAGAGTGCAAACTTAAGGATGTCAGCCATTTTTCTTGAGCATCCGAATAGTTGCAAGGTTTTTTTTTTTTTTTTTACAGATTCTTCATTGCAGTCTTTAGCGAAAAGAACAAGTTGTGCGCGTCCTTTTCGTGCATTTTTTTTTACTTTGAAAGGATTCAGGCGCTATCTTTTAGTGAAAAATATAACCATAGTCTCAGTTGCTTAGGAAGCCAACTGCTATCTGCACTTATATTTTAATCTATTTACTGTCAAATAATGAATTGGAAAGTTTAAAAATTGAAATTTTCCAGAAACTAGAGTGTGAAAAGTTTGTAAACTCTAAAAAATGACTAAAGAAATAGTATTCTTTTTTTTGATACGCCAGGTTGTGTTAGCATTTAAAGAATTTGAATATTCTTCATGGAATTTTTTTTTACTGAATGCAGCTTTGAAATTTAAGGTACTTTGCTTAAAGCTGCATCCGCAACGGACACTTCCTTACCATTCGGAAACTACTACGGTACCCAGTTTATTTTAATCAGAAATTACTTTTACTTATTTATTTTGACCATTAGGAGTGCTTTTTACATACTCTAATAATTTTATTAACAAAAAAATTCGCGAACTGCTCTGGTAACATTATAACGCTTTGTGTGTGTAAGACAACAATTTTGTGTTTTGTAATTTTATCACGGTTTTTATTTGTCAGACTTTAACCGAGCGCGGGTGGTAGAATATGAAGGAAAATAAAATCAATAAATTTATTCCGGATGTCAGTGATCTTTTGAATAAACGTGGGTTGAGAAGGAACATTTCATTCTGGAAAGGAAACAAGCTGTAATTTTAAGGTTGGTGGATTGTTTCTTTATTCCGAGTGTTTGTTTTCGGTAAGTTACGAAATGACTACCGTTCACTCAGCAGGAAATATACTTGCAGCTACACGTCTTGTTACTAGAGACCTGCAAAACTCGCGGATTCATTTCGTGATATGCTAAAATTCAAATAATTATACCTTAGTGCTGCTTCTGCCATTGGTTCACTGTTAATCTGGAGGACTGAGGGCCAATTAGAGACCCTCACTCATAGAAGTGTCGAATCACAGGCCGCCCAGTCGAGACGACTCACAAGTCAGCAGTCAATGTATAGTTGGCATTTGCCCGAGTGTGTAGAGGATATTGGAGTCTATCCTGGAGGTCATTGAACCCGCGAATTTTTCCGGTCTCTACTTATTACGTACTAACTGAATATACATTCGCTCGCCAACTTGAAAATAGCCTTGTTCTCGCTGAACGCCGGCGCCATGTGTCGTCAGGCCGGGCGAGGCCCGCGCACGAAGCGCACGGGTGTAGTAACGGAACTGGGGCAGCCAGGCTCGGGGTACACGGGCTGCTCGGTTGCGCGGGCACCTCGTTGACTGTGGACGAGGGGGGAAGGGGAGGAAGGGGAGGCTGGAGGAGTGCTGCTGGCGCAGCCTAGCGGAGCGCGCCAGAAACAGACCGGGCGTCCTTCGCCGCGGCAGACACGGCCTCCACTCCCCCCTCTACCACCTTCTAATAACCTGTTCCACGGAGCCATGTTTCCCAACAGCCTCCAGCGGCCTCCAGTACAGTTATAACGCGAGCAGGCGGCGGCTACCGTGCGCGTAGTTTACTGCACTCTTGCCTCGCTGGAGCCGCATCGCCACTGACACCCGTGTTCTTAGATCCATCTCATTTTGTTTATATGATCAGTACTTCGAATAATTTCTCCATGGCAAGGCATAACGTTCTCGTAAGATTTTTATACTTTGTTAGTCTGGTCCATGAAATAAAAATGTCGTCATTGATCTATTGGCTTGATTTCCATTTACGATTGGTGTTTATTTGGTCACCAACAAGTTTAGAGGCAAGAATGCCACAGGAAAATAATGAGGTTACTGATGATAATCGTTGCTTACCGATTTACCAAAAAACAATTGTCCAAATTATCGGATACGTTTGCATTTGTTTGACATAAAAATTTCCAGCAGACGCCCGGTTCTGTCGATGCCTGTTGGCTGGCGAGACTAAGGTGTCGGGTTGAAATCCCGGCTGGGTCAGGGATACATCACTTGCGGATTATTTTCCTTCTCGTGCCCAGGACTCGGTTTTATGTTGTCCCTTCACTTCAATTCTGTAGAAGGCAATGTCAAGCCCTTGTAGGATCACCTTGCCATGGAAGCCTACCTCGGCGCTAACTGACGTCACTGCTCGGACACGAGTATCAAGAACTCATCAGCAGCATCAATGTTTGATGGAAATTTTATTCAACGCAGTAGATGTTTTTAAGCACTAGTCACGTACTAGCAACTGTTTCTGCAATAAAAAAAGTCCATAGAAACGGTGTAATTGTTATGAGTTTTATAACTTCAGCAATGTGCCAAATGCATGCGCTACGACACACGTTTGGATAATTTAAATAGTAAACATGGAATAAAATGGAATTAACGTTGTGTGTATTGTAGATACTAAGGTAATAAGGGAAGGGTTGGGAGAAACGGCGAGGTTAAGTAGCGAACCCAACGCATTGGTGAGGCGAAGCAGCGAACCCAACGCATTGGTGAGGCGAAACAGCGAACCAAACGCATTAGTGAGGCGAAGCAATGAATCAAACGCATTGGTGAGGCGAAATAGCGATCCCAACGAATTAGTGAGGCTAAGCAGCGAACCCAACGCATTGGTGAGGCGAAACAGCGAACCAAACGCATTGGTGAGGTGAACGGGAGTACCGCGAGAAAACCCACTTCTTGGCGGGAGGCGAGTGGTCTGGCCGGATCAGAAATATGCTACCACGTAGCGAGGTGGTGCGGCAGCGATGACACTGGACTCGCATTCCAGACGACCAAGGTTCGAACCCCTTTCAGGCTATCCAGATTTATATTCTCCGTGGCTTCTCGAAACCACGTCCAGCTGGCATGTTTCCACATTGCACATAGGCAATGGCCGATTCCTTCTCCAAAGTACCGTTTCCAATCATATCGCTTTCGACGACACGTTAAGGCATTATTTAACACGAAATGTTGGGTATTTTATTTTACTGTCGTATTTATTATTTGAGGGCCATTCCCGGTGATTTATCGCGATAGCTCTGTCACATTCTTTGTTTCGTCCCAGATTTTCAAAATGATATCTAATGTTGGTAAAACAACTCTCAAATGTGGATAATTATGACCACTTGACCGTAAAAAAATACGGAATTATCAATGGGGGAAAATAAATGTAACCCACAATAAATGCAAGACAGTTATCATGATCAGTTTACAGACACATCGCATAATTAATAGCCATGCCGAGAAAACAAAATGACCAACTCGGCATACGAAACCGAGCTTCAAGTCTTAGTACAGGAAAAAGTGTGCTGGCGCGCGGCTGGAGCCAGGGCCGAGGATGGTGTGGGCGCAGAGCACGCGGAGCGCGAGCCTCAAGCCTGAGTGCAAGAACTAAGTGCGCCGGCCCGAGCTACACGACAGGACAGAGGAAAGCGTGGGCGCAGAGCACGTGAGCCTCAAGCCTGAGTGCAAGAACCAGAATGCGCTGGCGCGCGGCTGTTGCTAGGGCCGAGGATGGTGTGGGCGCAGAGCATGCGGAGCGCGAGCCTCAAGCCTGAGTGCAAGAACTAAGTGCGCCGGCCCGAGCTACACGACAGGACAGAGGAAAGCGTGGGCGCAGAGCACGTGAGCCTCAAGCCTGAGTGCAAGAACCAGAATGCGCTGGCGCGCGGCTGTGGCCAGGGCCGAGGATGGTGTGGGCGCAGAGCACGCGGAGCGCGAGCCTCAAGCCTGAGTGCAAGAACTAAGTGCGCCGGCCCGAGCTACACGACAGGACAGAGGAAAGCGTGGGCGCAGAGCACGTGAGCCTCAAGCCTGAGTGCAAGAACCAGAATGCGCTGGCGCGCGGCTGTTGCTAGGGCCGAGGATGGTGTGGGCGCAGAGCATGCGGAGCGCGAGCCTCAAGCCTGAGTGCAAGAACTAAGTGCGCCGGCCCGAGCTACACGACAGGACAGAGGAAAGCGTGGGCGCAGAGCACGTGAGCCTCAAGCCTGAGTGCAAGAACCAGAATGCGCTGGCGCGCGGCTGTGGCCAGGGCCGAGGATGGTGTGGGCGCAGAGCACGCGGAGCGCGAGCCTCAAGCCTGAGTGCAAGAACTAAAGTGTGCCGGCACACAGCTGGCGCTAGGGCCTAGTATGACGTAAGCGCACCGCACGCGCGGTTGGGAGCGCTGAGCCTCAAGCCTGAGTACAAGAACCAAGTATGCTGGCACGCAGCTTAAGAAAGGGGTTTTCGTATTTTTATTCTGTTTCTTTTTTTTTGTTTGCTGGCGATTAAAATTAAATCTATAATATAATAGTGTTTGAAAGTTAATGAATGGATGTATGAAATGAAGTTGCTAGACCTTACTATACGACCATGTGGCGGACCTAAAACAATGACACACACTCACTGTTTGTATGTCTATGACTTACCTCCTATGATTTTCTATTATACAAATAAATTCACCTATTTTTCACTCCTTAGGGATGTAATTTCAAAGTTATATGTAGTGTATATGTTAATAGGACATGAGCTAGCTGTGTGCCGAAGTTCATCTAAATCCGTTCAGCGGTTCGGGCGTAAATGAGTTACAAAAATCCAAACATCCACACTCACAATATTTATAATATTAGTAGGATAAATATTTGATGTTCCTAAAAAACTATAAACCTGACATTTAGAGGTTTTTGCTGGTATAACTCTAATTTTAATAATTCATTAAGGATAGCTTAAAATAAAGCGTTTTAAGACAAAGCCTACTTACTAGCGGTGAATTCAAAACTTTTTACTACAATGTTACATGCCCATAGTTAGAAACCCGGAAAATTCGCGGGTTCAATGACCTCCAGGATAGACTCCAATATCCTCTAGACACTCGGGCAAATGCCAACTGTTCATTGGCTGCTGACTTGCGAGTCGTCTCGACTGGGTGGCCTGTGATTCGACACTTCTCTGAGTGAGGGTTTCTAATTGGCCCTCAGTCCTCCAGATTAACAGTGAACCAATGACAGAAGCAGCACTAAGGTATAATTATTTGAATTTTAGCATAACACGAAATGAACCTGGAAGCAAGCTCACCCAATCACGAAACACAGACGATGCTATAGTGTTTGAACTTTCATCTAGTCTCGAAATCTTTTCGCGGAATCTGCATGTCCCTAAGTCGATCGGTTGTCAGCGACATTTAAAATACTTTAAAATCACGGGCGAGCCGGTGAACTTCGGATAGGTTCGGAACTGGATCGGAGGTGAGTGAATCTTGGGCATTCCCGCTACTGCAGACAGTGAGGCAACGACTTCTCGCGTCGACCGTTATCTCGCCACAGCGACGCCCTTGGCAGCGGCTGCAGAGTTTGCACAACGCCAGCTCGCGAGCGAAGCGTCGCGTCCAATGGGAGCCCCGCCTGCCACCTGGTCGGTGGCGCAACCTCCCCCGCCTCTTTCAGGCACGCCGCGTCGTTTATCTGCAGCCGGCACCACTGTCGCTCATTGGGCAGGAGGCTTCAAGACTTCTGCTTCACGCTGCTCTTCGCACGCCCTTGTAAACAACAAGAAGAAGTAGTCACCCAGTCACCCTATCTACCAATGTATAGAGACCTGTAAATTTCGCGGATTCATTTCGCGATATGATAGAGTCCAAATACTTTTGACATTATTTTGCGTAAGTGATTGGGCCACAGTTTATCTGAAGGACTCTGGGCCAATGAAAAATCTTTAACAGAAGAATTGGCGAATCACGATCATTCCAGTCAACAGGCGTTACGAGTCGGTAACCAATCAGCAGATGTAATTTGCACGAGTGCATAGAGGATCATGGAGTCTATCCTTTAGGGATTTGAAATCGTGAATTTTACAAGTCTCTATCAAAGTGCATTCCAAAAATACTTGATTATATACAGGTATTTCGAGTCTAGCCTGGAGCGAAATAAACCGCGAAGTAATCGTGGCTTCATGTGTTGGCTGAGCTGGTCTGCGGGCACGGCATTGCCTCTGATTGGTCACTTCCAACTGTGGAATATCTCGCCTTGACCGTGCCCGAAAACCATTGGGCAATCATTGAGGCATTTCGTTCAGCCATATCGCCGGCCAATGCGCCACTTTTGTAGTGTTGGTGTGTGTATTTATCTATAAACAGCGTGGTTTCACTCCTGACCAAGGCTTTTAAACAATTTAATGACATCAATAATTGGAATCTGGGTTATTTGACACTATGTAATGGACTAAGCATCAGTAACAATAATGCGATAAAAGTGATACCCAGTTATGTTTAGAGACCCGGAAAATTCGCGGGTTCATTTCGTGTTTTGCTAAAATTCAAATTATTATACCTTAGTGCTGCTTCTGTCATTGGTTCACTGTTGATCTGGAGGACTGAGGGCCAATTAGAGACCCTCACTCATAGAAGTGTCGAATCACAGGCCACCCAGTCGAGACGACTCACAAGTCAGCAGCCAATGAACAGTTGGCATTTGCCCGAGTGTGTAGAGGATATTGGAGTCTATCCTGGAGGTCATTGAACCCGCGAATTTTCCGGGTCTCTAGTTATGTTCTACCAGGATTGGGGCATAATTCGGCATATCCTGATTTGTATAAAGAATATGGATTCCACCCCGGTGACTGAAAATAACGCGAATTTTGCAGGTCTATATTTATAGATTGTAAATGGATATTTTTAAGTAAGCCGCGAAACGCAGGTGTTACTACTCAAGAGGACTGCCCATGAGCAATGAGTCCATCCTCGCGGCTTGAGTTATCACATTTTCACGATCCTTGGTAGCCGTGGACGCGCCTAGAAGTCGTGGTCATGGGTTCGATCCCAGCCACCTATTATGACTCACATTTATTAGCATCAAGACTGCACTAATTGGTTCGGGGCCCGCTGTAACCTTCGTCTGCTCGTCGCCATTCGCTTTTGTTAAACCCCACAACCAACCAAACAAGTAAAAATACATATCACCACTGCGCGTACCGTATTGTAATAAAATTTAGCAATTATATTATCCTTTACAACAAAAAAGCTGTGTGGCTACTAGAAAGTATTTTGTTAAAGTAGGTACACTCCACCAAATATTAAGTGAAACCAAAATAATTTTAAATTGATCATTAAGTAGTTTATTAGAAGAAACATGCGAAATTCGGATTATTATTTGGAGAGAGGTTAACATAAAACTATTGAACTGCGTTGTAACTGGACCTAAAGTGGTTTTGACACGCCTCGAATGGCAAGACTTTACAAAATTCAATTGACCGGAAGGTAAAATGTGGCAGCAGCCAATGGACTTCCTTGTGTACGAGTGTCTTGCGTGGAGTTAATTCTGGTTCCAGAAAGTCATGCTTAGAGACCGGAAAAATTCGCGGTTTCATTTCGCTATGAACTAGAAGCCAAATGTGTTGAACTTTTTGGACCACAGTTTACCTGAAGGAGTCTGAGCCAGTGAATAACCCTCAACGAAAGGAGTATCGAATCGCAAGCCTCCCAGTTAAGGTCACCTTTCGGCGTGTATAGATAACATGTCGTTCTTGCTGGGAGCTGGTGGCGACTTACGAATTATACTGTTGCTCGCCACTCTCTTCTGCCGCGTTCTTCTCTTCTCTTCTTCTCTTCTCCCTCTCCCTGCCGCTGCTCTTAGTACCCCTCCCCCTCACCTTCTCCGGTACTGCTGGCCTTGAGACGACTGGGGTCGCCGCCTGGTCATACGTCATGCTTAGCTGAAATAAATCACTGAGCCAGAATTTTAAAAAAAGTCCAGATTAACTGTACTACACTGCACACGAATAGCTTAACTTGGGCAACTGTCCTCGCGTCTGTGAGAGATGCCATAGGCCAGCTCGCCTGCGCGGAGCAGGCTGCTACACAAACACAGGCCGGAAAAATTCGCGGATTGGTAGAGCCTGTTTATTTCGCGAATTCATTGGGTAGCAAAGTAGACTTTGAGCAAATATACATCTGCTCCGTGTTTATTGGACTATCGAGTTCTTACCAAACCTCTGCCAGCCGTAAACACGGACAAGATGTGGTTACCCAGTCACGCGTATACCTATAAAGGACGCGACATTGTTATCAACCAGCGAGTCAGAAGTGAAATCAATTCGCAAAATAATCGTTGCTTGACAGTTAAGTTTCGCGATGTGTTACACAAAACAATATCATATTATGCTGCTTTTATGACTGGCCTAAAGTTCATCTAGAGAACTACTCCACTGAGAAAAAATATGGCTGTAGGAAAAAAAAAAAAAAGATAACACACGGACAACAACAATAAGATTGATTTGAATTATCATACAATAGCTGTTCCTTCAACACATGGGGCTTTTCTAAACAATCGTTTAGAGTGTATTGTTTGGGATCATTTTCTCAGAGTGTGAGCCCGTGAGAAATACTCAGTCAAATAAGTGGCCAATACACGACAGTCAAGTTTAGACTCATTGCTAGGGCCATGCATTTTTCGTGAAAAGATTCTCAGACAAGCTGTGAGTTAAAACTTTGTAGCATTGTCTGTGTTTCGTGGTTGTCTGGGTTTATTTCAGGTGCAGGTCTAATTTCAGCGCACCAGTCATAGCTAGAGACCCGGAAAATTCGCGGGTCCAATGACCTCCAGGATGGACTCCAATATCCTCTACACACTCGGGCAAATGCCAACTGTTCATTGGCTGCTGACTTGTGAGTCGTCTCGACTGGGTGGCCTGTGATTCGACACTTCTATGAGTGAGGGCCTCTAATTGGCCCTCAGTCCTCCAGATTAACAGTGAACCAATGACAGAAGCAGCACTAAGGTATAATTATTTGAATTTTAGCATAACACGAAATGAACCCGCGAATTTTCCGGGTCTTTAGTCATAGCCATCCAGTGCGGGAAAAAAACGCGTCCTGAATGGCCCGGCCAAACAGGGCAATGGCTTCTATTGCAGACGGCCGCCAATCACAAGGAAACCGTCGCCAGCACAGGCATACCTTATTGAAGCCTAATGAGCGATCAGGTTTTTTTGGCGAAAAATTCATGCCCCTAGCTACGAACTGCTAAGTCAGGAGACGATGGACAAGTCACTTTTGCACGGGTGTGCAAGGGACTGTGCAGTCTATCTTGTAGCTTAAAGAACCCACGTATTGTTTACTATAATACCTACCAATACAACACTCTGTGCTGTGCGATATGAGAGCAGCTTGAACCGTCCAATGACGCGCTAAGAAAACTGCTGTGTTTTAAACTGCAGATAAACGCAGAAACAAATAAAATCAGGGTCACTTACACTAACAACCATATCAAGGGTGGATTTTATGGCTTGTCCGAAGAATAAAAACCCCCCGAGTGCGCTAAAGTTGACATTGGCATGCTAGTCAGATGCCTCTATCGCCTCTACGGACAAAGCATTGATAGAGACCTGTGAAATTCTTGTTATCTTATGATTCCAGAATAAACTCCACACATGTTTACGTAAGTTAGTCGGTGTCAATTGCCCATTGCGTCCGGTTTGTGCGAGAATGGGTCGTTTATATTTAATCTTTTTTATTGGTCTTAAGAACGTGTCAGAACTGCTTATGATCCAATGATAACTGGGGACTTGAAAAAATCGCGTTTTCTATTACCTCTAGGATAGACTCCACGATCCTGTATATGCTTGGGTAAATTACACCTGCTAATTGGTTACTAACTCAGGACACCTACTAATCGGGATGTCTGTGATTCGATAATTCTTCTGTTCAGGGTTTTTCATTGGCTCAAAGTCCTTCAGGTAATTTTTGGTTCTATCACTGAACCAGAATGAACGTGAACGAGCTTGAATTCTGGACCATCTCGAGATGAATTCGCGAATTTTTCTATCTCTAATGATAACGTATTAAAAATTTATAATGGTATGCATCAGTGCCTTTCTTCAAAAAAAAATTGAATTTTTACATATACCTTGGAAACGCGCTTCCATGGCGCTTTGAGAGGCGACACTCTCACATATGTAGCACAGTTTGAAAGATTATTGAAGTATGTTACATTTCCCTACATAACGTTTGATATTTTAAACTAGAATGGCCATTCCTAAAAATATGGTGGAAGGAATGTAGTTAGTTCATTTTTCACTTTTAAGACCCAGCACTTGTATTTGCATATTACAAAACTTAATTGAGGAATATTTCTAAAACTTTATGTTATGCTTTGTATCCAAAGTCCATCTGTGCAAACACAGGAAATAAACTTCTTTGAATGATTACAACACGAGTAACTGAACAAAATGTCATAACAAATAATGACTTATTGACTCCTAACAAATATTATAGATGCTGTTTGTATGATAAATAGAGACCCGTGAATTTCGCGGATTCAATGACCTCCAGGATAGACTCCAATATCCTCTACACACTCGGGCAAATGCCAACTGTTCATTGGCTGTTGACTTGTGAGTCGTCTCGACTGGGTGGCCTGTGATTCGACATTTCTATGAGTGAGGGTCTCTAATTGTCCTCCAGATTAACAGAGAACCAATGACAGAAGCAGCACTAAGGTATAATTATTTGAATTTTAGCATAACACGAAATGAATCCGTGAAATTCACGGGTCTCTAATAATGATACAATAACACAATACATAATGTGAGGTCAAATACATAAAAAAACTATAAACACTTTCAGTATAATATTTATAAATAAATTTTGTGAAATGTATTATTACTTAACGTACGTACCTATTCACAATTCAGGTTGGACAACCATATTTTCACGGCATTATTTTTACCTTATTCTAATTCCTACGTTTTTTGAATGATAGAAGCAGTGCAAATATATATATATATTTAACTCTTGGTGAAATTTATTCTATACTTTATTTGATGTTTGGGAAAAGTTTTTCAAATAATTAACAATTTGAAGATTTGCCTGACTTACTGCGCCATGGCCACCAATATGCGATGTCCATTCTTCGGCAGCGATTGTGCAAAGTGTAAGAATGGCGGTAATGGCTTGTGGCACCGAACAAAGGATCTGACGGCGAGATACAGCCGGTTGTTTTTAATTCCCCGCGGCCGTTGCTTGGTTGGTTGGGAGCCGCAGAGCTATGGGATTGTGTGCCGCCGGCGCAGGAAAGTAGGTAGACCGAGGAGATAATTATCTCGTGGCCGTGGCATATCTGCGAGGCGGTGCCCCGCGCCTTTCGCGCGCGTGCGCGTGGGCGGGCGGGGGAGGGGAGGAAGCAGTGGGACCGGGGAGCCGGGGGAGGGGAAACAAGTGAAAGTCAAATACACTTTTCTTGCGGCAAAGCGGTCAAGGTGGCGTGTCATAAGGCGACCCACGCCGCCTGCCGCTGGAGCGCAGTCGGGTGTTTCCGGTCGTCGCCGGAGTTGCCACGTCGCGTCCATGCCTCCGCCCTGCGCGTCGGGAAGCCTACAACTCACGTAGTTTCGGTACCCTGCAAGAATTTCCGAAGATTTCCGAAGTTTTGCGTTTTGGTACTAACGCCACTTCAGCTGCTAAATCAGAAGTTTCCAATGAAAACAAGCATGTTGTGACTGACCTAACATAACCTAACCCTCCGATTTTTTTAAATTTCAATTTTTGAGAGAAATCCGAAGTTGCACGAACGTGGTAGGGAACCGAAACTACGTGAGTTGTGGGCTTCCCCTGCGCGTCCGCGGGACCGGCGGCCATGTTGCCATCACCATCACCTACCGTTACCACACCATCAGCAACTGAATGACTAGTTTTAAGAAAAAAAAAAAAAGCATGAGCCTACTTTAGCGTATGAAAAATAAGATGACCTGTTCGAAACAAACATTATGTCCAATTTCCTACTAGTGCCATGCTATGCTTGGAGTCATTCTCATACAAAATGTCAGTACGTTAGAATACAGATTACTCTTTTTCTAAAAAAAAATAATAATTTTAAAAAAAGATTCTCCTTTTGAATCCACTGTTTCAATTTCTTTTTTTTTTTTTTTTGGAAATATCCAAACAATTTCTCAAATATAGATCGTTTACGAAAGAAATTATTTTTGTAGTCGCTTTTATTCTTGTTTAATGCGTTTTAAAATCAGTTTTGCTATATATTATACATAAATGTTAAAAAAAATTAAACTTAGTACTTGAAAAATATTGTGTAAAATATTAAGAAAATGATATCTTTAATTTCTGCCAAGTCAGCCTGAAAGCTACGGTTAAGAGTCTGTATAAAGAGCTGATTGGTTTGGAGGCTGGTGTATGGTAAATATTGAGTATAATGGAAGCAGCAAGATAGTTAAGTACTGAATGCATTTATGCACTATGTGGTTACTTTTACAGCAGCTATGAGTTGGACCCACCCCTTTTTTTAAAACGTTTGTTAGAATATAAATTTCAAAAATCTAGTATATAAATTAACTTATATTTTAATATAAAGTTCATTTTAAGTATGAAAAAAGGATCTAAAATAATGTTCTTGCTATTTTATATTTTGAAAGTATTCTTTTTTAGAATTCGTTTTATTTTCTAACTTAAGCGAAAGTTTTAACAGAGCAGTCACCACATTGGGATGAAAGTTAACGAGATATGTGTTTGAAAATTTTCATAATATGCATTTAGAAAGTTTCGGACATTTTATAAATTTATTTAAAACTTTTAAATGTGAAAAAATGCAGATTGTTACTTCGAAATTGAAAAAAAAAATATCTTTAAAATATATAAATTGTACAAGTTTTTTCAAAAAAAAAAAACATTTTTTTTAAATTTTTTTTTAGAAATTTTTTTTTAGAAATTTTGGTAGACCTATTTACTTTTTAGTTATGTGGAAAAGAATGTCGTGTGTCTAAGAATAAGTTAAAGTCCATTTTCGTGGCTTGGACCGAAATGTTTCAAGTTCGGATGACATGTTTTAGGAATAGCCTGCTGGCAGAAGCAGTCAAGTTGGGCCACATCAACGGACCATACTGATTCTGCCTCAAGAGAACACAATCTCCTTTCCGGCTAAGGCCGTTATTATACGGCGCAGATGAAAAAAAAAAATATAATCACTGCTTCGGTTACGACATGGCGTATTAATGGGTAGGCTGAGACCACGTGGTTATATCTGAGCGAGAGTAATAACACTCCGCAATAGAAATCATTGAGTAGAAAATTAATGTTCCATTTGGACAGCGCCATTACAAGCTCTATTACCGTTCAAACTGTTCTCTCTACACACGGGCCGGACACCACTCTAATCGAATAGCCTATCTGAAGTGTGCAACCACTCACCACGTAACGACTATGATGAAATAATGCTTTATAATAACAGCTCGGATTTCCCAATTTTGTAACGAGTCAATTACTCACAGCCATTATTACACAATCATTTGAACGGGCCCTTTAGGTACTCACGCCTCATCCTTACGTGAGTTTGGAACTGATGGCAGCGAGTGAACCTTGATCAGCACACGTCAGTGTGACTGGTAATTCGCCTGTATGTGCGTCAAGTACTTGGTGATACACATGGCGTGTGTTACCGAACAACGATTCGACGCCTAGGAGGAAATTGAATGTTGCCGGAAGAACGTTTTGTGGTCAACATAAAATATCTTGTCAGTAAAGACCATACAATATACTTTGTGGGGACAAGAAAATAATTCTGAAGTTTTAACGAAACCATTAATTATTATGAACAAAATTTTGAAGTTACAAATTTCGCACTGCGTGAATTATTTTTTGTTATTATTTATTATTTGTTTGGAAATGACTAGCCTATATTTAAAAAAAAACTCGCAATCGAAGTGAATCATCACACTTGACTAATCCACTTGAACGGTAAAACTAAACAATAAAGTACACAATGACATACTAAACACCGCCTGACAGTGTTTCCAGCCCGTGTCAGCAGGACGAGTGAGTCGCAGTGGCAGCAGCGTGACAGAAAGTGCAACACCGTAGCGTCGCTTCACTAACTCTTGCCCGAGAGTGGGGAGTGGGGGGCTTAATACCTAAATGCTTACCCCCCATCCCTCTCCAACATCAAGTGCCCCACTCGTTACGCTCCGATGAGACATTGCCTCGACTTTCCCCTCAGTGCTGTAAATAAAGTTTTACTTCAAAAATTATTGCGGCCCTAAATATTTTCACTGTTAACTACTGCTTAAGGATAACTACCGTCCGGATACATGAACTCGCAACTATATGCGTCTTTATGTACCAAAATAAGCCTGTTGAATAGCAAATTGTTTCCTTTCAGCAGAGTAGACTCCATATTCTTGCACATAATCAGTAGGGTGTCACCTCCTGCATTCCACTTTCTATTCTGGTTGCGCATGGCAGCGTGTTATTTTTCCTCGCAATATTGCTGTTAGCTATTAGTGTTCAAGGACAGTAAGGTTATTGCAACGTACATGAGTTTGCACTACAGTGAGTTGCCAAATAAAAAACTCCAATTCCGCAGTCCGTGTTGCTTGTTGGTAGGCACCCCACAACACACGCCACAACCACTGACTGCCTAGTCCTCAGGCAGTCGCATGATGCACCACTAGGTTCACTAGCAGCTCTCCGCTGTGTGGGACACAGAACACTTGGCTCTACAGAAGCGAAATGGAATGGTGGCAACTTTTGTGTAGGTATGCGTCTATTTGCTGAGTCGGACTGCGGAAACACACTTGAGTCTAATTGGTCACTCCCCGCTGTGTTTGACACGCATACTCGGCTCACTAGGCCATGGTCGATGATTAACGGATTGAATTCCGCCATGCTGCTGGCAAGCTGTGCCATTTTGGATGCGCACGAAGCTAATTTTGCCATAAACAGGGCCGTTTTACTTCAGAATGCTTAAGTGAGCAAAACCAAAATGACGGTGCTACGTCACGCTAGTCAAGAGCCACAAGTACACATCTCTAGAGAACAAGGGATTTTCAGGCTTATCTGATCACTTTTAAAAAGAGCGGTTGAAGAAATGGAACATTTCCAGAAAACACTGATTGAGAGAACGTTTTCACATTTGTACACCCAGCATTCCATAGCGGCATATCAAGAAACCAACTTTACGTCCCATAAAAAGTTTTGTGTTTGAAAAAGTTGGTTTCTAAATTTGTTTAATTTTCATTTATTCACATAAAAATAAGTTTTATTGTAATCGCAACATCGTTTTTATATTTTAAACACTGCAACAGTACCTCAATCCTCGACGCATGCCTACAGATAAAAGGGCTTGTGACAATACTATACAGTGTGAGAAGATATGATGCAAATGTTTATTCAAGAGTGAACCAGCTATAACCAGGCTGGAAACACACCCAATCAGAGCTTCAACGGTGCGATTTGTTGAAGCCAAGCTGGAGAACACCAATGTTAACATTTTGGGCATTTAATATTTTGATAATCAGCCAAGCGATATTTGGTTAAATATTCTAAAGGCAGAAAACTGCAATTAACACTACTATACTTAAAAAAAAAATACGCTCCTTTTCCTTAGAAGTAGGCGATAAAACGCTCGCGCATGCATCGCGGGTGGCTTACTCTCAGGCGTGAAAGCCCGTCAGAGTATGCCAAGTGTCATCTCGTCTGCGCAAGACAGTTTCACCAAGAAAAATGTAATTTCTCAAAACACAACGTTATGTTCGTAATTGTGTTTGATTAAAATGTTGCTAAAATATCCGCTATACCTATTAAAAATTAGATCCGAGCTTTTCAAACAACCGTAATTTCTAAGGAACTTTTAAAGCAATTCGAACTTTATCAATCATCATTTAATCCCGGTTAATTATGTTTTCTGTTTCACCAAGTACATAAACTTGTTTTTCTCACGATAACGAGATCTCAACTATTTGATTTAAGCTATAAAAAGACTTTCTTACTTGCTAACGATAAAAATTTTTATTTTTATTTTTGATGGATTTAACTACAGCGAGTACGGCAAC
This sequence comes from Bacillus rossius redtenbacheri, assembly GCF_032445375.1. NCBI lineage: Eukaryota > Metazoa > Arthropoda > Insecta > Phasmatodea > Bacillidae > Bacillus > Bacillus rossius. Next base: position 116,011,804 of record NC_086331.1, read on the forward strand.
GTCGTTGACTATTTTTCCCCCTGTTTTTTTCTCTTTCAAACATTGGAGTTCGTCTGAAGAAGTAAATAACAATCGTTTGGGGGTTTCTTCTAATGTGATAGTTAAAAAATCGATTACTGTGTCTTTGTACTGAAGAAATTCCTATCGTGCGACAAAACTGAATTCCAGCCTGTGTTTCAAATAATCAAACCGAGAGACAGCCGTTTTCTAAGTGAAACTTTTTTACAGTCGGTGAGGTAAGCCAAGAAATGACTTATAAGAGCTTAACGAAAAGTGCAACACTCAGGAGTTTGTTTCATCAAAAAAAAAAAAAAAAAAAAAAAAAGACACTCCGCAGTAATTTATATCGCCATGTTTGTTGCAATTGTGAACTTTATAGTTTAATTTTATCGTTCAAGTGAATTCTTGAAAATTTGTTTTGTCGTTTAAGTGGGTTATTGAAGTGTGAAGTTTCACTTGTAACGCGCGGGCAGGCCACGCACCCATATTTTTTTGATGTGTAACATCTTATCTCTTGGTATACGGCATTTGGTACGAGTAATTTCGTGAATGGAACGGAAGTCGCATGGAACGGAAATGTGTAACCACGGTGCTGTCATCCGTGGCGTACGGCTCGAACCAAAGTTAACAAACGAAAATTTATAGTATTTACTGTTCAATGAATTTTACAAGATGGGCAGTATTTTTCTACTATTCCTTGTCGAAAATCAGGTCCAAAACCGGGGTTAAGTATTTTTTTTTCAAGTCTTTCAGCGTTTATCGGAGCCGTTTCTTTTTTTTTTTTTTTTAACATTTTGCTTTGCAAATAGATTGATTTGATAGTGTACGTAGCTGCACCGGCAACGAATTCTATCGGCAGGTGCTGAAACTACTTATATAAGTATACTACAGTTTGCGTACGTTTGTTACGCTCGGCGTTATTTTAAATGATCCTGCGTTAAGCTTCGTGTCCGGGTTTGGTATTGTAAGTGTACTTGTAACGTGAGAACACATTGCCGAGGTTAGATGCTACACATCTGTGGCGAGCACTGGAAGACTCGGGGAGCGCCCGTGGGCGGGTGTCGTAGAAGCCGAGAGGCATGTTTGTCAACTCACCCCCTCCCTTCGCCCCGCCGCAGAGGCCACCAATCCCCAGCAGTCTTCCTCGGAAGAGGTCCCCGCAGACGTCGCTCGGGCCGCATTTCAGGCCGCCGACGTGTGAAGGCGATAGAAAGTTCTTGTCAGATGTTTTACGTCCAGTGATCCGGCCGGGACCTCCCGTCTCTCGTCCCGCCACGAGGTTACGTCACTCACGAAGCCACAGCGAGCTGTTGCTTCAGGGCGCGTCCTTCCTGACGCACAGTGTTGCTCCAGGCTGTTCTTTGCCGGAAACCACTGAACCCATTCATTAGCAATCCGTGTTTTTGCACACAAAAAAAAAAAAGACAAATCTTGAGACAACGCCGGATGCGTCCGGTAAACATTTATCCCAAGTCCTTCAATGTCAGAGAAATGGCAATTTTCACATGCGTTTTGTAACTGAACATCCATGATACCTAGGGACCGGAAAAATTCGCGGGTTCAATGACCTGTAGGATGAACTCCATAGTTCTAAATACACACGGTCAAATTTCGCCCACTCATTGGCTGCTGTCTTGTGAGACGTCCCAACGTAGCAGCCTGTGATTCGATACAGCTTTGGTTGAGTGTTTCTTATTGGCCCAGTCATCCAGGTGAGTTGTGAGCCAATAGCAGAGGCAGCACTGAGGTATAACAAATTGTATTTTAGCCTATCGCGAAATGAATTCGCGAATTTTTCCGGTCTCTAATGATACCAAATTAATAGGGACTGGAAAAATTCGCGGTTTGAATGACCTCTAGGATGGACTCCACGATCCTCTATGTACGCGGGAATATTACACCAGCTCATTGGCTACTGACTCGTGACACCTGCTAACTGGGATGCTTGTGATTCGATACTTCTTACGTTTAGGGTCATTCATTGGCTCACAGTCCTTCAGGCAAACTGTGTTCCAATCACTGAAGCGGCAATAAGTTACACGCACTTGGATTCTAGCCTATCGCGAAATGAACCCGCGAATTTTTCCGGTCTCTACAAATTAACTATAGGCAGAAGTGATATTTATTTAATATAAGAATTACTACGCTTAGTCGAACACATTTTATCCTAGCGAAATATTAAAAAAAAATAATATTACAGGATATTGTAAAATATGTTGGTGCATACTTTCTTTCCTGATAAATGAACATTGCCAGAAATATTGCGTTAAAAGATACTTAATCTTGAAACTACTAGTTTGTTCTTACTTGTTCTTGTAATGATATTTTGTAATCGACGCACCAAACAGCTGGGCAAGTTATTCAAAAAGCACACGAGACATCCGAATAAAGTTTTAAACTAAATGTCCCAAAATTTCTCATCTGTCATGTTCGGACTTGAATTTAAACTTGCAAGGCATTCACTTACTTAGTGATAGGAACTGGGCTGAGTTATTTGTAGGGACTGGAAAAATTCGCGGTTTGAATGACCTCTAGGATGGACTCCACGATCCTCTATGTACGCGGGAATATTACACCAGCTCATTGGCTACTGACTCGTGACACCTCCTAACTGGGATGCTTATGATTCGATACTTCAAACGTCGAGGGTCATTCATTGGCTCACAGTCCTTCAGGCAAACTGTGTTCCAATCACTGAAGCGGCAATAAGTTACACGCTCTTGGATTCTAGCCTATCGCGAAATGAACCCGCGAATTTTTCCTGTCTCTAGTTATTTGAATTCATCTTAAGCAGTGTTCAAATACCTGTTTTAAAAGGACATCTTGGTTTGGTACGAGCGATAAAGTTGGTACCATTACAGTTCACTTTAATTTCGTTTTTTTGAAAATGGAACAGAAATATTCATGTCACATTACAGATATTTGCTAATTTGTACATTTACATGAAAACAACCATATCACTACAAAATAGTGTTAGTTAAAGTTATTTGCAAACCGTTCCCTGAATAGCTTTCCTGTTTTAACTGCGCACATAATAACCAGGATATAAAATATAGTCAAAATTTTGAACACTCGTAAAGCTGCGGTGTGTTGAGGGCAAGTGGTTCACATTTTGGAGTAGAGATCGAACTCAGTCTGTGTGGAGAGTGTACCGCCAGCGCACGGGGAATATTTTGCACAGTTGTGCGTAGTCAGTCCCTCCTCAGACGTGGATGTCCATGGAACAGCCCCCGGTGTACGACCGCGCTAAATGAAGGAAACGGACAGGGGTGACCATGTGCGGTGACTGCGCGAAGCCGCTTTTTGAACCGCTGATGATCTGCGCCATGTTTGCGAGGGACCCCGAGACACTGGGTGAAGCGAAGTACTTTCATTGATCAAAAAGTTTGAAAGCACCGTCTTTTATGGACGTGGCTGTATTTAACGACGGAAATTCCAATTCAAATGTATTAGTTATTAATAGGGGCAGGCATTTTTCGCGAAAAGATCCGAACGCCTATTAGACTACAACAAGGTATACCCGCACCTGTGGTTTCTCCCTTGTGATTGGCGACCGTCGGCGAGAGAAGTCGTTGCCTTGTTTGACCGAGCCACTCAGGACGCGTTTACTTCCGCACTGAATCACTGTGATTGGTGTTGTTACAATCGATATGTATCTGGGAGAAACTCACCCAACACGAAACACAGACGATGATACAATGTTTTAACTTTCAGCTAGTCTCAAAATCTTTTCGCGAAATCTGCATGCTCCTAGTTATTAAAAGAGAACTTCTAAATTTGCGCTATTATTTGAAGAGAGGTTGGAATTCATGTCATTATTTTCTTGAACTGCGTTATCATTGAGTCACAGGTAGTTTTGGCATTCCCCAAAGAACAAGAAATCAAGAACACAAAATTCAAATCACCCCCTCGCAGTCAAGGCTGGAAGGCCATGCGCATCAGCATGTTCGAGAGTGTGCTGCCATGAAACAAGGCTAGTTCTGCAGCTCTCAACGTCGTGGGCGATGGTGAGGCAACAGCCACGTGCCGACGGTTTGCCAACCCCGCGGCAACACGGCCTCCGAACCACCGGGTGGCCGGCGAGGGAAGCGGAAGCAGGGCGGGCGTGCGAGTGCAGGAAACAGCCGCGGGCACTACTTTCCAAAATGGCTGCGGCGGGGCAGCGCGCCCACTCGGGCGTGACGCTCTGCTCGCATGCCCGCTAGGGCGCTGCTAGCTGGCCAACTGTCTGGTCAGCTGGGCGAGGTTACTATGCTGTTAGGTATCAGGGTTCCCTAGCCCTATGACGTGCTGACGTGATGAGTGACGAGAACAGCTCCGGTTACCAGCCTGGTCAGCTGGAAGAGGTTGGGTAGTCCTCCACCGGACCGCGGGTTCACTGGGTGATTGAGGGGTCCCAGTGTGATGCGGGAGACTGGGGTAGGCGCCAGAAGTGATGATAACTCCAGAGGGCTAAGGGAGCATCCAACTTTCTGGTAAGCTGAGTGGGGTAAGGGGCTGGAGGTGGTGCATATGCTGGGATGGGTAGCCTCAGCCCCTGTGTATAGCTAACGACTCTAACGCCCCTCCTGGTTGCGTATGCGGCCTAACAGGATTTTTAAGGCTGGGTTATCAAATAGGAGGAGAGATCCTCAAAACTTGAGGTTACTATGCTGGGTATTGGCCCCAGCCGCTGGTCATTGCCGAAACCCTAACACCCTCCCGATCAAACAACATGGAGTGATCCCTAACCGTTCTGTTTTAAATAAGCTCCGGAATGTATTAAAAACGAACAGTAAGTTTCTCCTACCCTACCCTAAAGGGCGCATATGCGGGAGGGGAAAGCGAGAATGCCGGCCGTAGGTCGGAATGATCTGCTGAGCCAGATCCCGGAAGCAAGACTGGCTGTTGTGTTGTTTATTCACCTTGGTGTATGGTGAACCATCGCAGTTTCGTCTCGCCTCGCCGGGGTGCAATACAGCCTCCAGTCCGATCATCCCGTCATCTCCAGTGTGATGGGGATTCATTCAACGTCTAGTTTAACTCCAAACGTCTTCAGTTTGGGCACAGCGGGCCCGGTGGCGCACCGGTCTCGCAGAGAAACTGGTTCGAATCCCGGTGAAACCATCCTGAAGTGTGTTCGACGTGGATTCCCGACATCACTCCCGGGTGACCATGGCCCTGGCCGCCTCGTCCCCCAGTTTCCTAGAGCTGCGCAGTGTCGGTGCGTCTCCAACGGCGTTGTTGTCGAAACGTCACGCCAACACCAGAAACTTTCAAGAGGATGAGAAAGGTCCGTCTTTGCATGAATGACGAGCGTATCAAAACAATAATAGAATCTGAACGACTTAACAGAATTCGTTAGGGTTGGTTTTGTCAGCTAGATATTTTCATTTTGGAAACCTGAATATACAGAAGTATTCAATACAGTATATTTGCAAACGGTTTGAAGCATTTAAAAAAAATTGGTTGTAAAATTATTAAAATCACATAAGAAAAACCCATACACTAACCAAATCGCAGAAACGATATATATTTCAATTTTAAGTTAATTTTAACTTATTAGAACATGCTGTTATGAAATTGTAAAAGAAATCGTTGAAATAAATTTCGTTCTATGATTTGGTTACTATAGACGTTTTTTAATGTGATTTTAATCTTTTATCAGCCAAAATTTTCCTCTTTTTTTGTTTCAAGCCCTTATTTTATGGAAAAAAAAGTTTGCATTTTTTAAAACTATACACTGTATTGACTATTTCTGTACATTCAAGTCTCCGTATTGAAAAAAAATATATCCGGCAAAACCGACTCCATCAAGTCGTTCAGATTCTATTATATTATTTTCTATTCTCTCGATTAATGCACGATGCGACCTTTCCTATCCTCTCATATTTGTAGAAATTTTGATTGGCGTGAATTTTACAAAATGAAGAATGTTGCATCATTGTTTCATGATACTGCAAAGCAAAATTTTTAACGTCGTTTTTGTGCATAGCCGATTAGGAGAATTACATGTATTACGGAACTGAAACTTTCAATGTTTGTTACCTAATGGTATGGTTTGAATTTCTTTCAGAATATTTTATTTTTATTTCATCTAACTTTTCAAAATCATTAATTTGTGCAACCGGAATGGAAGGTGCAATGTTGCAGCAGCCAATCAACAAGTGCCACATCACTGATCACGTACAATATCCTGAGCCAGAAAATAAGGACCCTACTCATAAGGCGAAACATATCAACGATGATCCAGTAGTGCAACGGGTACAGAAAGCGAGTCTGGTTAAAACATTCTAAGTGAAAATTTCCAAATAGCGACCAACAGTGAATGAAACCCCGTGTCCCCATCTCCACAGTCAGGGAGGCGTCGACGGCGGAGCAAGAGTGTCTTGTGGTCGTGCTAGGCTCGCCTTTCACCGAGACAGCATCTAGTCCACGTCCCACATTTCCAGGTAAATTATTCCATTACCCAAAGCCTGCAACACGATTTCACAAGAACTCAGACGCCTCGCCTACCACAAGTCGGTCTTGGTTGCCATAAACCAGCGGATCCGGGCATCACGAGATGGTGTGTTTTCTCAGAGTGCTCCACCTCACTTCGCCACACGTCGCACATTCCTCCGGGAGTGAGTCCTACCTGCACCACCCACCACTCAATAGCGAGAAGGCAGTGGATAGGATGAGGTCACGGCCATTCCGCGGGTTCATTGCGTAGCTAAGTAGACCTGGAACACATATGCATCTGCTTCGCGTTTACTTTAACTCTACTGATGGACCAACTATAGGAAGTGTTTACTCAACCATTTGCAAGGATGGAAAGCAAGCCTTCAACCTCTTGTTATAATTATTCATGTAACAGTTTAAATACCGTGGCTACACCCTTCACTTATAAGCACAGAGAGTAGATAAATTCGCAGGTTCAGTAACCTGCAGAATGGAGTCCACAGGTGTCTGCATATTTAAGCTACTGTCATCTGTTCATCAGCTGCTAATTTCGTGTGAGTCTCCACAAGGCCTCCTGTGATTCGGTACTTCATTTGCCGCGGGTTAGCTACTGACACAGAACACGCCACATAAACTCTACAAACTGCAGAAACAGCAAAATGTACCTACAAATGAAAGAATTTTACCTTGTCACGAGATGAAACTGTGAATTATTTCAGTCTCCACTGATCCCCACACTAACCAGCAACACATTCCAGCATGAAAATAATATATGAGTCGGTACATTATTCTTGGGGGTCCCGTCTGCTTAAGCCTCTTGACATGCCTGTGTGACTCTTTATGTACACTTTTATGCTAATCAGTAATCAATGGTCGTCTCTATATATCTATCTGTGGTTTTGTGTTTTTTTTTCTTCTGAAAGCAGACAATCCTGACATACGCTATTTATGGATAGGGACATCAGATGTTGAATTTGGTGCATGGAGTAATCATTGACATACGATTTGCCAATATAATTGTCAGCATAAGGTTGTGTACAAATGGTACTCCGACAAATAAATACTGTTACGAGTATAATGTGGGGGAACTCAGCTCGTAAGTGATAGCCCAATTATGTTTTATTACAGTTTTATGAAAATACTAATATTAACATTACTAATAAAATAATTGTACTTAAAATGTCTGATCACCAATCAATTGCACTTTAAAATGTTTATTCGTTAGCCACTCAATGTCTGTCAAGTTCCGCAGTCCGCACTCCACACTGGAGCTAGGCTCGACAGTGATTTGCCCTTTACCTCGCGCCTGTCCACACACACAGCCTCGCGCCACTCAGACGCACTCTCACGGTCTCGTCGCTCCACGTTGCGCCGCTCTCGAGGGGGTCTCTCATCCTCTTCGCCGATGTCACACTTCCCTTCACTTGAGGAACTCTCGACCTCTCGGAACTCGCTCGGAACTTCGGCGGAGGCTGGCATCACCCTTTTATACTAGTGGGTCGTCTTTCCAGAATGTACGGGAGCGACTACGATATGTCGCGTCGTCCCGGGCCGACCCGACGCACAGTGGGAGATTTGCCCGAAAACGTGGTCAAAATGCAAATCGCGAACTTAAAATCGCGACCAAACTGGCGATGTGGTGGTAATGTTAGATCATCCCTGCATGGGAAACCGGATATGGCAATGAGAAATTCCCATATCCTGAGGTTTCACGGCAGTTGACAAGTGAGGGTCGAGTGCGTTGGGTGGACCTAACTATGTTGAAGATAATTCCATGTTGTACTAAAGTGAATGTCGCGGCCGTAAAAAATGATATTTTTGAGTTCTGAAAAATGGATGCAATTCCTGGAGATATGGCGTCTATATCGCTGCCTTATGTTGTTATATATAAAGCTGTAATGTTTTTTTTTGTTTTATTTTCTAAAGCTACTTTGTGAACATAATGAAATTTAGTTTTATCATATTACATCGAGGCTTTTAGTTGGGTATGCCACATTATGCCCCTTTCTTTCGAAATAGAGCGTTTAGTTTATTGTTTTAGTAATACGAATTTACAATAACTAGCTGCTAATATGTGCTACCCTTTGTGTACGATATTTTTTTCCTTCATTACTGCACTGGTGGTGACTCCCTGAGGCTATGGCGGGTCTAAGCCGACCCATCATTGTCGGCAATGTGCATAGCCCGTCTAATACCAGATGCTTTTTTTCTTATTCCTTCATAAGCTTCACTAATTGTCAGTTCATTCTCGACATCGTCATTGATGTCTGTTAAAGTCTGGAGAAGTTCACTAGTGGTGGTCTAGCCTTTCAGAAATCTCTGATGAAAACCACATGTAGTGTTGGTATAGTGCGATTTGTTTATTGATACAGAATTTTTTACTACTGGTAAGAAACAAATCTAAAGTCCTTCAAAGTTGTTCACTAAGAAGGACAATTGTTTTAGATTTTCCAGCTGTAAAATAACCATATAATGATGGGTGGGTACACAAAAACCCATAAGGAATTTATTGTGTTGTTTTACAATTCAATGATTGTTATCTAATAAGATGAAGAAACTTCCTAAATTAGTTCACGAGACTGTATGGAATGATGGGATGGAAGAAATGTCAACAATTGAGAAATTTGAGCGAAGTTTAACAGCCTAGGTCTTCAGTGCCAGTGACTGTGATTTGGGGTAGAATCGAAGCATGAATGGAATACAACAGTGAAATGGGAAGCACTCCGAGAAAACTAGCTCTTCTAGGCCAAGACAGTTACATTTCCCCCCTTAAGAAATTCCGGATCGACCATAACCAAGAATGAATCCCGCGAATAAGATATTATTCCTAAGGGTCTACTGTTGCGAACGCAAATGAGCACTGAACAAAGAACTTGTAAACGAATTCACCAAAAACAACACAATGTAATGAACAATTTTTGACATCTTAACTATGGTTGAATTTTGTTGACTATTTGTTTCGTATTTTCTTTTTTCACAATAACAATGGCATAAAAATATCAGCGTATTTTATTACACTATTGTAATTATATTCAACAAAATGGTATTAATAATTTGTGAATATTATGTTTTTAATATTCCAAATTGTTTTTAATCTATGTTACTCTATTCATACAGAAAATTATCCAAGAAAGGTCTCCATTACTGCAAACCAATTTCCCTCTTTCCCCGATCTGAACTTTCTTGCCCACCCAATGATTTAAATAAGTGCCATTGCATTGCAGTCATGCAAAATTTTCATTTTAGGATCAGGAGAAGAAGAACTGGCATATACTAGGAGGGAGCTATTCTTGATGCTGAAGGGCTTCTTAACTACAGATATAAGAACTAGTCTGGAACAACTACAGAAAGTGTTGTCCGAGAAACGGGGTTGCATTATAACAATACCTGCGAGTGCAAGGCCTGCTTTGTCCACGTTTTTTTCTAAGCTAAACACTAAATGGAAAGAATCTTCAAGAAACATTGACTATTTTCTGAATAAAAATCAAGCACGGTTCAGCAAGAACATTTGTATTCCGGTAAGTAATCCCAGTTCTGGAGAGTCAGCAAATAAACGTGGATGCCCTTCTGTGGAATTTTGTTCAAGTAGTGAACGAACGAAACGAAGGAGAACAGAGCAACTACGTACAAATGTAGACATTTCGATGCTGTCTTATGCCACTTAGATGAGCCTTCGTTCGTCTGGTAATATAGATGCTGCCAACATAGTAAAAGACATAACCACAACTACCCCAACAAGAAATATCGGAAGCTTTATATAGTATGCAAGTCGAGAAGACAATATCTGCAGATGAGGGTCTACAATGGTTGAAGCTAAATTGAGTAGGCATCAATACAGTGTAACTAGATCAACAAAGCGAAAACACAACTGCAAATTGTATCCCAGTTATGAAGCAGTAAGGGAAGCGAAATCGAGGTGTTGTGCACCGCGTACGAGTATCACAGTTACTGAGAAAAGTGCATAAGTGAAGTTTCAAAGTCTGTTAGATGACACCTGTCAACGTATTTTACTAGTCCAAGAAGAAGTGATACAAAGTTTACATCCCGAAGATGTGCGTGCATTAAGTTTAATTTGTAAATGGGAATGCGATGGGAGCTCGGGACACAGTGAGTACAAGCAAAGATTCAACAACGATTCTGATTCGGATGCAAATGTGTTCGTAACGTCTTTTGTACCATTGCAACTTGTTTCTTCCGATCTGAAATCTCGGGACGAAATTGTTATATGGAAGAATCCGAGGCCTTCATCTCCCAGGTTTTGTAGACCAATCAGACTGCAGTTTCTCCATGAAAACACTGAATCCATTGTAAGAGGATAAAAAAAACTATATCGAGCAGCAAATTGAATCACTTGTTCCACTGACTGTAAAAATAAATGGGAATGAGATATCTGTTACATACAAAATGTTATTTACCGTGATGAGCAATTTTAAATAAAATTACAAACATTTAATATGCGTATTATAGACTACAAATTATATGTATGTTTTGTTATTTTAGCCTATATTAGATGAACGGCCATTAACTAATTGATTTTAACATTAAATTCGTAATCAGTGACCTCGAAAACCCTTATAATGAGGTTTGTATGACATAACGTTGGTTTTTGTATTTTTGACCACGTTTTCGGGCAAATCTCCCACTGTGCGACGTCCGAAACACCCAGAATAGCGAAGCTTATTCACGCCACTTCACGCGGTGGCCCGCGGAATTCCCAAGGCCGCTCAGCGATAGATAACAGCGCCGAGGAAGGATAGCGCGTTGGAAGGGGGAGGGGTGGCGAGGTTGAGCCGCGCTAATGGACGATTGACGTCAGTGGCTCAGTAGCCGTGTGAGGCGCCCCGGACCAGAATACCGCTGGAGGGCCCGCTCGGGCATGTGGCACGCGTCGCGGCTCTGCTTCCCAGTTCGTAACAATACTTTCGTTAAAATTATTAAATGTAGAGTTTTATTTCGACTCTAGTCACGAAACATAAAAACACTCGACCTGGGACGTTAAAATGTGTTCTTATAACCTCAAAAATGGGCCAGCTGCACCTACTTACCATGACATACCGTTTATTCAGTTCTATTGGCAAACAATCATTTACAACTCGGCAATGTTTCACTGCACATGTGTTTACAGTAAAGCTTCGTTTCTCTCAAACTATCGGTTACATTAGCAACCACAATCACACCGGAGTCATTTTATTCGACCACATGTAAAGTTTTAGCATCTCAACACAACTTGTGTAGAGATACACGTGCTACAAACTACACCAGCTTGAGGAAGTGCAACTGTTTCAGTTTCAGAAAAGAAGGCCACGCAGTTGAATGACTTAAGATAAATGGTATCATTTTCAGTGACACTTTTCATTTAATTCTTTTTGGTTTTAAGGCTTAGTAGACTTCGAGGTCACTAAATAACAGGGATTTTGGCATACAGCAAGGAGCCATCCCATTATTTGCCTGGAGTGTCTAGCCAAACCACGGAGAACCGGAATCTGGTTGGCCAGACTACCATTCAAACCCGGGTGCCATGTAATCAGAGTGCAGTGGTTTTTATTTTGTAAATATTATTGCGATTTACTGCGGGTTCGTAAAGGATAGCCCGATTAATAGATTTTACTACACTACACAGTTTTTTTGATGGCCAATACTTATGTCACTTACAAATAATCTTCTAAAATGGCAAATCATTAACTACACGTAAAGAAATGTCTATTCCCCAGTCACTCGTTTTTTACAATCCTGGCGCAACTCTCGCCGCAGCACCCCTCGTGGATCTCCGCCGCGGAACTCCGTCGCCGCAATCCGCCGCCGCCGACGTACTTGCCTTCGCCGAGGGTCCGCTCGACGTCTCGCTCGGAACTTCACTCGGGACTCCGCCACGCCCGCGACACTATCGCCCGGAACTGAACTTTCTGCCCTGGAACCTTCGTCCAGGTACGTCGCCGCTCTATCACCCGGAAAATACACCGCGGAAAACTCCCGACTACACTCACTCACTCCCTGCCCTGGAACCTTCGTCCAAGGACTTCGCCACTCTGCCGCACCCGCTGCACTATCGCCTCGGAAACTCCGCCGCGGGAGAACTCCCGACTGAACTCCCACTGAACACCCCTCACAGGCCGGCGTCCTTGTCTTATATATCAGACCAGGCGCTTTCCAGAAATCACGAACGCGGCTGGGTCCAGTCGCGTCCTTCCGTGCCGACCCGACGGCAGAAGTCTCTCGAAACACGTGTCGGCGACTGGTGTAACTCCGCAGCTGTCAGGTTTCGGATGTCAAACTAACAGTGCCGCGCGGGGTGCTGAGGGCTGGAGGGAGGGGAAGCGGCGACCCAGGTGCGCACGGCACATCTCATGTTACAGCGGCATGTGATGTCTGCCCAGCTAGCTCTGCACCTGTGCTTGACGTGGCCTTGCTCACGTTCGTAACAATATTTTTTTCCCCTTTTGATAACGCTTCACCAAATACAGCAGGATTAATTTATCAAAGATTGTGATTAATTTGAGGTAGTGTAACAATCCCCGTGCTAATGTTCGTTATGGATGTAGGCCAGCCCCGCCAGCTCTAGTTCGCCCGGTTCCCGCCTGGCCGCGCTGGTGGGAGCGCTCCGCGCGGTTTCGTGCCGTGTTTACACATCCTCCCGAGCGCCGTGTTTATGTCTGTGAGCGGCTTCCTTCCTCCCCGTCAGGCTTCCTGTCGCTCCGGGCCCGCCAGTCCCACGCGCGCTTTCTACTCGGGCCTCCCGGAGAAGGCTGCTTGCTCAACTGCGCTCGACGGCTCTCTGCACGTGCTTGCGTACCCGGCGTTGCCCGGGATAAACACATCACTAGAGACCGGAAAAATTCGCGAATTCATTTCGCGATAGGCTAAAATACAAATAGTTATACCTCACTGCTGCCTCTGCTATTGGCTCACAACTCACCTGGGTGACGCTGGGCCAATAAGAAACACCCAACCAAAGCTTTATCGAATCACAGGCTGCTACGTTGGGACGTCTCACAAGACAGCAGCCAATGAGTGGGTGGCATTTGACCGAGTGTACGCAGAACTATGGAGTTCATCCTGGAGGTCATTGAATCCGCGAATTTTTCCGGTCCCTACACATTACTACCGAGTTTTAAGTCTGTAGGGTGTAGGTACTTGGAGGGGGATGTGTAGTGCCATTCATCTCTGGAGCACGGTACTGGGTTTCCAACCCGGATTTGCTCAGTTCGGTGACAAGTTAGTTGGTTGAAGCCTGCCTGGTGGTAGACCTTGGTGGTCACCAGTTTCCGAAGTCGGTGCGTACCGGTTGGGTCTGAACCTGCCGGGCGGCGGAAACCTAATGCTAACTTCCTCTGAAACTCTGTCCACTGACTTTCGTAGGCAGTTGGCGGTCCGCAAGTCGGGCAGAGCGGAGGGGACCTGTTTTCCAAGTGTTACTCAGATGTTGGGCTCTGGATCAGTAAGATCTGCAAGTCGACTCCTATTCTACCCTAGAAGGGCGCAGACACAGGAGGGGAGGTGGCGGGGGAGCCGGCCTTCGGGCCAGAAAACAGTGTAGGGACGTACACTTGCAAGACGGGAAATTTTGATTTTAAAGTTCCACTGATTGCACGGCTTAGTGCGTCGAGGCTACGCAACAGCAGAATCTGGGTCGCCAATATTCAACTTAATCTTGTGGGAAGGCAAGCAACCCCAAAGCAAGACGTGACGGACGAACCAAACGAATGCGCGTTGCAATTTCAAACATTGACGAAGTTCTAAAGCAAACTGTTGTTAGCGCCGTCAGTTCGCTAGCGCGCGTCACGCAGGGAGGTTGCCAGGACGGAGGTGCGTGGGTTCCGCACGCCTCCCTTCCAGGGCTCAGAACACGCGCCAAGACATAACACAACTGTAGCCACATACAGGAGGGTCAACTAAATCCTTTGTGGGCTACAATAAATTATCTCCATCCCATTATAGCCCGACATGTCTCATGCATAGGGGCAGGCATTTTTCGACAAAAGATCTGAACACTTATTACACTGCAACAAGGTATACCCGCACCTGTGGTTTCTTCCTTGTGATTGGCGGCCGTCTGCGAGAGAAGTCGTCGCCTTATTTGACAGAGCCATTCATGACGTGCTTACTTCCACACTGAATCACTGTGATTGGTGTTGTTATATCTACCTGGGAGAAAACACACCCAATCACGAAACACAGACGATGCTATCGTGTTTGAACTTTCATCTAGTCTCGAAATCTTTTCGCGAAATATGCATGGCCCTACTCATGCACAATAGCGGCAGGAAAATTGTGTTTCCAAGTAGTCTATATTTAATGCAGGTTTGCACAATTATTACTGTTAGCATAATTTTCATACAAACTTGACGTGTGTTTGATATTTTTATAACATATATATGACTTTTTTAAACAAAATCATTAATTTTTTAAGCACAAATTATTAATAAAAGTAAAATGCTAAATACCAAATATTCTGTTTAGTTTTATCAATCAAAATCATTTCTTAAATTTCTATGTGTAAATGTTGGCGTTATAATAATCTATTTCCTGAGATTTCAAAGTGACAATAAATTTACTTTCAAAATGCCATTCGAAAGATAACTTAAGCGCGCCGTCTGGTCGGGGACATGCCGACTGTTACAACACCAATCACAGTAACTCAGCGCGGAAGCAAGCTCGTTCTGAGTGGCTCGGTCAAATAGGACAACGACTTCTCTAGCAGAAGGCCGCCAATCACAAGGAAGAAACCGCTGGTGCCGGAATACCTTGTTGCAGTCTAATAGGCCATCAGATTTTTTTTTTCTCGAGAAAAATGCCTGCCTCTATGTATGACTGTGCATGTTATGGGGCTAGGCCACACAAGATCGACTTTATCGCTTACCTAAACCTACTCAAACATCCCCTAAGTGACGCACGTCTCACATTTCTGTGAAAGCTGCCATGTCAAGTGCACTTAGTTTGATAATGGCAGATTTGGAAGTTTCCAGTGATAAAATGCAACATTTCCACGCTAATGAAGACTTTCATATTCCATTCTGTGCACTATAAACGTTTTCAAACCGCAGCACGACACGTTAAGATTTCACCAATTAGACAAAGAAGAGTTTATGAAGCCGTAGCGCGTGAAAAGTTTTCAAACGAATAGAAAGTCATTTCGCTATATTTACTATGTCTTGCAAAGAAAACCCTACCGTAAAATACTTTGTTGTAATTGAATGAACAACTGTGACATACGCCACTGCATATCTTGCTGTTGTGTATAGCAAGAAACCCCGTCATAATATGTAACATTAACATAAACAAAGGGAACAATGTAATGTAAACTTTTACTAAGACAGATATTCAGGCTGAGTTTGTGATAGATTAAGATTCCTGGTTGAAGGTTCATCACAAAAAAATAATTTGGAAAATACTTCTGATTTGTGCTTTCCAGGGCTTGTATATGCCTTTGAAGTTTGAGCTAAACAACTGAAGTTTCGTAAATAAATAGAGAAAGAATTTAAGATGGAGTACTTAGCGTTTTATTAAAGTTTAATTTAACAAAGTTTTACCATTATTCAAAAAAACTTGATTTGGTTACAAAATTATTTAATTCAAATAGGGTTAATTGGGTGTAACATCTTTTTTTATAGTCAGGGCCATGTCATTTTTTTGCGAGAAGAATTTCCAGACCAGCTCTGTGTTAAAAATGTGTAGCATTGTCTTGTTTAGTGGTTGGCTGGGTGCATATATACTGTCAGCAAGTCAATCATAGCCATCCAGTGCAGAAACAAACGCGTCCTGAATGGCCCTGCGGAATGGGGTAGTGGATTCTCTTGCAGACGCCCGCCAATCACAAGGAAACAATCGCTAGCGCGGACATACCTAGGGACATGCAGATTTCGCGAAAAGATTTCGAGACTAGATGAAAGTTAAAACACTATAGCATCGTCTGTGTTTCGTGATTGAGTGAGTTGTTTCTCCCAGGTACATATTGATTGTAACAACACCAATCAGAGTGATTCAGTGTGGAAGTAAATGCGTCCTGAATGGCTGTCAAATAAGGCAACGACTTCTCTTGCAGGCGGCCGCCAATCACAAGGAAGAAACCACAGGTGCGGGTATACCTTTGCTGCAGTCTAATACGTGTTCAGATCCTTTCGCGAAAAATGCCTGCCCCTAAGCATACCTTATGAGCGATCAGAATTTTCCGCAAAAAAATACGTGCCCTACATTTTTTACAGCAAACAAGTTTTTAACACCAACTTCAAAGGTATGTACCATCTATATATAGTTATATATATAACCTTTTTTTCGAGAAGAACTCGCAGCCGAAAATTGTCGGTCGGATTCAGACTTATACTGCATAGCATAAATAGAACTGAGAGAATCACGCTGAAGAGATAAAGTAAATCAGCAGAGAAAAAAATGCCAAAACCACCAGGATTAGAACTCAATAATTAATAAGGAAATAGCTGAAGCGCAAAACACAAGAGATAGAGAGATAGAGAATGATAACTTTAAGGGTTTACCGTGTTTTATAGACTGTCTTGACTGCCTGATAGGCTCGGAAACAATGTATTTTGTGTTTGTTTTGCTTCTTTTTGTACCAGCTACGATCGGCGAGAGGAACTCGTTCCGCAGTTGACTGCGTCAATAATAATGCAGCTCTTGCGCAACTGTACAGCGGTTACTCGCCCGAAAATTACTGCGTCAAGTTAAAAATAATCCTACCAACCGTAGGCACAAGACTAAGCTACAGTGTTTTAAACAATATCCTGGCTCTAAACACTGTGACGATACATAAAAACCTACAAGGGTGTTCAGGGGATGGATACGTTGTGCCTTGTTATTTTAAACAGTGACAGTGTATCTTACGTGATAAAACACCATCCATAAAAATTAAGGTTACCTATCATAAAATATTTTCCTCGGAAAAGGTTATTTAATAGTAATTAATGAAAACACTATTAATTTTTTATGTATTTGTGAGGTGATTAATGTATTTGAAACACGCGTTTGAAATAGGTACCGAAATAAATTCGCGGGCTAAATGAACTCAGTGCATGCTCGGAAAAATGTCACTTGTTTATCAGTTGCTAACTTTCAAAACGTCTTGGTTGGGTTGTTTGTGATTCGATAGGTAGGCCTACTTATTGCTTATTGGCCCCGAGTCCGAGGTGAAACGGTATCAATCTGAACTCAACACTTGCATTAGCGCTTAAAATATTATTACTTTTTGTATTACATATTTTTTACTAGTAATTGTAGAGACGGTTATTCAGAATGAGTCTAAATTTGACTGACGATGTTCGGTTGCTGTTTCATAAAAAATAATAATAATTTGAAAGCATTATACGACTTATGGTCTACAATTTTTTTCAAGGCTGGTATAGGCCTTTGAACTTGGGACAGAACAACGAGTTTATTACAAATAATAGAGAATTTATTTAATATGGAACACTACGTGTCTGAATAATGGTTAACTGAGAAAAATTCTACAACCGGTGTAAAACTTTACATTGATGTAAAGTGATTTCGTTGAAATATTTAGGGGTAACGCACTTATTTAATAAATATTTTTGAAAGACCTAAGTCTAATGTAGTTTTCAAAGGGTGAATTATCAATCCACGTGTTAAACTAACTTTAATTGTTTATTAATTTTTTTTCCTTTAAAAAATACACTATTAAGAGTATAGCTCACTTAATAGTCAGTGCCCCTGATTTGTTGCAGCTATCGCATACAGGTCGATGTGCGTGTTGCAAACCCGCCAGGCGTTGAAGGTTTTTCTTTCTAAATTTGATACCAGCATTTTTTGAAAACGGTGGATTGAAGGTTGATAACACCACGCAATATTTCTCACATTTTTTTAAAATACACAACCAGACGCTCAGCATTCCATTATCAATAATTCCTCTATTATTTTGAATAAACCAGTTGTTCAGTTCCAGCTATAAAGGCGTACACCAGTCTTGTGAATCTCTTCAGACCATAAGTCGTATACTTGTTTTCAAATTACTTTTCTGAGATAAAAATGCACCCAAATTTTATCGGTCGAACTCAGATTCATCCTGTATTTAACTAAAATACTCCGATTAAGATATCGTTTATACAACTGTAGCTACCTATTACATTCTTGGCTTAGATAATTGTTTTTTTTTTTACATAATGTAGCTATTTTTAAGCGAAACATTGGCATTAAATAGTTCTGAAATCCCGTTTTCACTGGTTTGGACACTAGCAGAGATATCGGGTTTGATAACACAGTGGTAAGTCACTGAACTTGAAGTCCAGAGGGCCCGGGTTCAAAATCATGACTTCGGTTGTCCAAAGCTTCCGAAATCACATCGGGAAAAGAGCTGGGATATTTTCCCCATAATAAGCCATGATCGATTTCTTTCCCAGCTAACTTGGGCTTTGTCGTGTGTTACCGTCTGTTATCACTACGCTGTCGATTGGCGGTTAAGCCTAATTGCAATGAAACCTACACAAACTCGTCGGTCAAGAAAGTAACTTCGCAAACATGATCACGTTTTGTTAAACTCTATAAATCAGTCAAAATGTTCCACGAAGTACAACTGTCTATGAATCAGGGATTTCTACGAGTAACAGAGCGATTCAATCACTGAGGATTCAATCACTGAGAAGCTGCCAGCCATGAAGCTGGAAAGTTGTAGTCTCCAGAAGTGGGATCCATTGTGCATCAGTAGTAGTCACTACTGCTGGCGTGTGTTTACTTGGGCTTAACGTCTCGTCGAGAGTAAGTTCACCAGAGCACAGACCAAAGGCTATTGGGAAGGGAATGAATTTTTCGCGAAATAATCTGATCGCTCATTAGACTACAATAAGGAATGCCCGCGCTAGCGATTGTTTCCTTGTGATTGGCGACCGTCTGCGATATAAATCATTGCCCTATTTGGCCTGCCTCACTGGATGGCTCAGATCTGTAGATTAAATAAGCCCATCCAAACACGGAACACAGACAATGCTACAAATTTTTAGCACACAGCTGGTCTGGAAATCTTTTCGAGAGACTTGCATCGCCCTAGGAATAGGCCTTGGCCTGTAGTGAGCAGCCACCCGAGCACGTGGCTGCCGGGAACAATGGGGAACAGAGACAGGGACGACCAGACCGGAGTTCCAGCTCGGGTGTCTTGACACTGCGCCACTTCGCTCCTCTGCTGCTGCTGATTGGCCGCTGCAAGCCTGGGCGGTGATTGGCTAGCTGCGTCCCGCCACGCTGCTGGCCGGCTCGCCCATCTGGATGAACGCATGAACGAATTAGGGTTGAACGTATCTCCCACATAGAGGTCACAATTGACGGTTATCGAGTTGTAGTCCACTGGAGAAGGAAAATTAAGTACTTCGAGAATAACCATCGGTACCCGGCAACGTCTTCCGTGTTTCCCGCTTGCGAAGACTCTGGTTTCGACACCGCCGGGAATCTTACCCATTTCGCCTAGGCTGGAACTCCATACCTATGCATAAATACCTGCCAAATTTCTTGTTACCATTGAGAGCCAAGAGGCATTAGTCGGTATCTGTTTTCCATCGGCTGTTACCACGTTTTACCTTTCTGCTGGATTGCATTGAATTGGGTCGTTTGCATTCTTTTATGTGGTTTTTGGTCTCTTGTCTTTCTGGCCGTATTAAAACTAATTATGTTACAATGAGACAACAGTTCAAGTGCTCTATTTTACAGCGTATTTTCAAATAGTAACACGAATTTTGCAAGTATTTACATATGCATTGCATTCAAAATTTAACATACGTATATTAATTGTTTTTCTATGAGTTACAAACATTTTTCCTACACAAATATAGGAGAGAGCTTTACCATTTGTAATAACATGCCATTGTGACCATATATTTTAAAAACGGTTCGTTTATTGGGCTTAAGGATACATGGTTATGCACATTGGTTCTATAGGATGGAACCTTCAATAGTGTATGGGATCTGAACCACTTGGTTCCTACTCGGTGCTCATAAATAGTCATGCAGAGGTGCTGGTATCTAATACACGACCCTCGCAACATGAGCGAGACGCGTTAGAACACAGCGCAGTCTCGCTTCTGCGAGCTGCGGTGTTCTGTGCGCGCGTTGTGCAACCTGGCAACATGGCCGCCACCGCTGGCAGCGCCGGCGCACTAGACGCTTTCTCTTTCCCTGGCTTCGCCCGCTGCACGCCTGCTTTCGTAACCGCTGCCCCCTCCCTGCTGCACCCGCGCCCTGCTCCAGTGTCGGGTGCGAATACTGAGGCATTCGCGGGCGAGCGTGCGTGCACTCAGACGGTGTGGCAACACCGACACACTGACCTCCGTGGCTGTGTCGCCACGGGCCGGCCGACTGCGAGCTCACGACTGTAGCCCTAGTGGGCTTGGAGCTAGTGGGCTTGGAGCTAGTGGGCTTGGAGATAGTGGGCTTGGAGCTAGTGGTCTTGGAGCTAGTGGTCTTGGAGCTAGTGGGCTTGGAGCTAGTGGGCTTGGAGCTAGTGGGCTTGGAGATAGTGGGCTTGGAGCTAGTGGGCTTGGAGCTAGTGGGCTTGGAGCTAGTGGGCTTGGAGATAGTGGGCTTGGAGATAGTGGGCTTGGAGCTATTGGGCTTGGAGATAGTGGGCTTGGAGATAGTGGGCTTGGAGCTAGTGGGCTTGGAGCTAGTGGGCTTGGAGATAGTGGGCTTGGAGCTAGTGGGCTTGGAGATAGTGGGCTTGGAGCTAGTGGGCTTGGAGATAGTGGGCTTGGAGATAGTGGGCTTGGAGATAGTGGGCTTGGAGATAGTGGTCTTGGAGCTACTGGGCTTGGAGCTAGTGGGCTTGGAGCTAGTGGGCTTGGAGATTGTGGGCTTGGAGCTAGTGGCCTTGGAGCTAGTGGGATAGTTCATTTTTTAATTTCTTGTTATGCTAAAAGTTTCACATACACTGAGCACATTTTAGTCACAGAGATCCACAAATTGCTTCACTATAGCATATCTATACCAAAAATAAATATTCGAGACAAATTATGAACAGCTAGTGGGCTTGGAGCTAGTGGGCTTGAAGCTAGTGGTGCCTAACCTCAAGACTCCTCCATGTCAGCAGCCAATAAACAGCTCATATTTTCTCACCTTAAATATAAAGAGGACTGAGGAGTACTACCCATAGGTAAAAAAAAAAAACTCACGAAAATCATCTGAACTTATAGGTAAATAGGGACAGAATAATTCAAAGTAGTTTAATGACGCCCAAGACCGACTCCACGATGCTCTGCATACTTGGGTGAACGTCACTCGTTCTTTGGTTCATTGGCTGCTTATTTGTGAGGCATATCAACTGGGTAACTCGTGAGTCGAAACTTCTCTGATTGATGATCTCTAATTCGCCCAGAGTCTTCCAGATTATCAATGAACCAATAGCAGAAGCAGCACAAAGGTAAACCAATGTGTTCCGCCGTGTTGCTGGCCGGTTCAGCCATCTTGGGGTCATGTGTGTCTTGAAGTTCGCCATAAACACACATTTTCGCTTCTGGATGCCTAGGCATTGAGTGCCTTGACAGTTTCTTTGAAACCACTGTTTCAATAATATTACCAAACAAAGACTTCATTCTTTCGTGATACGATGGCGATGATAAGTAAAGACCGTGTCATTTCGTGATGTACCGCCTTCCTATACGCAGTTATGTGAAGCGTCAACTTGTACGCGAGGGGTTCTGGGTTCAAATACCGGTAGTTTTAAATAGCAAACTAGAATACAGCGGTCAGACTTGGTGAAGAGTAGGGACTCGAGAATGTAGCTGTGGGCTTCCCAGTTGTGGAGTGGGTACTTAGTAACCCTCTCCTGAGGGTACGACAAAAAATTAACCAAATTGTTACTCCAAAACAAGGCAACCCACTCGTCGCGAAAATCTCGGGACTGGCTACTGAAAGTTGGTCACAGAGGACATTCATTGCTCGTGATCATCAGTAATAAAAACAAAATGACCTAATTATGGATGGTACTATTTTAGTCGAAGAATTTATTATTAATATTATTTGCATGGTAATTTGACGTAACACAAAATAAAGATGTCTCAAAATCTTTACAAATCTTGTGAACAAAATCGAAAACTATCTCAACATTATATTCAGTCCCCATGGTTTATCAAATGTGGAGGTGTAACATAATTGCAAAAAAGGCATAAACTAACACTTCTTTTTATAGAAAACAACGAAGTCAAGTTGAGCTGAATTGCGACGAGTCTTCAAGTGGAAAGAACATGACTAAAACCAAATTTAAGCGGCCGCTCAGAAACCTCAAGACCAAGCTCTGATAGCTCATGTTGCCCGCGGAAATACTATTCAAACGAGTCGTTTTGTTCTTGAATCATCTGAAATTTCCGTTCGCAGAGAACACAATAAAGAAATCTGAGAGATTTTGTAGACGCAAAGTAGTTCACGAAATGTTCCTGAAACGTTCGCCCAAGGCAGGCCACCTTGCACTCGCAGTGGCCCTGCAGGTGTTCACAGTCTCTCTTACTCTGGACAGCTTGCGCGCCCTCAATTTAAATGTCCGTGTGTGTGCGAATACTGAAAAAATTCATTAACTTCGCTTCTTTCAAAGTGTATGATTGCTCATGCTTGCAAAAAAAATGCGGAATGTTCAAGTTTGCATAAATTAAGGGGGAAAAAAGTTACTTAAAATTCCCCGCCAAGATTACTGAATGTTCGCAATGCAAGTTCCGTCTTTCAAAATGCACACGCGCCTGATATTGAGTCTGCGAAATTCCAAATTAAAAAAAATTGGTTGTCTGTAAAGTTGGTTTACGGACAATAGTTTAACGTGACAACGTCATAACAAAACCTTGATGAAATGATTGCATACTTTTATGAATAAAATTGAATAATTTTTATTGAATTATCACTATTTTGTATGGATACAAAGAAGGAGTGAAATGAAATCTACAATTTAATTGATAAATTTAATTTTATTTGCACTCATTAATTCAAATATGTTTATTACTTTAACGAAGAGATTATTTTAACTATAACTTTTATGCATGTTTGCTATTTAACTTCTTCCAATCTGTGTTATTCTGTTAAGGATAGGACGATGATAGGAAAAGTAGGAAACGAATGGGAGTGTTTCTAGTTTAATGTGCCTCGAAAAAGTCAAATCGATGGTTGTTCCAACCGAGTGGAAGAGAGATAGATGCGGCGCAAGCGTTACAATGAGCGTAACGGGACGCAGCGTAACGGGACAATGTGCGTAACGGGACACTTTTTCGTGCGTGCAGCCGGCGTTCATCGATTTATTAGACGTTGTCACGTCAAAAAAAATAAAGGCTCTTCCACAGACTTGCGTGTGTCTGGCGAAGTTGCGCCCGAGAGAGGGCGAGAGATGTTGGCGAGTGGCTGCGACTCGTGCACCGACAGTGCTGGACGGCGCCGGAAGTCGGGAGGGGACGGCGATAGGGCAGTCGGTCGCCACCCGGCGGCGCGGTGACCCTCGACCTGCGGGCCGAGTGGCGGCTGGCATTTCCAGCCGTGGCGCAACGCGCGTCTCATCCGCGCCCCGCCTTGGCCAATCCCCTCCCGCCCACGCGCTCGCTGCCACCTCTGAGGTGCCCGTGCTGCTGGCTCACAGCCCGCAAGCCCACAAGTAGAGACCTGCCAAATTCGCGGATTCATTCGGTGATATGCTAGAATTCAAACACATATACCTCTTAGATAATTTTGCTATTGGCTGACTGTTCATCTTGACGAATCTCAACCAGTTATCTATAAACCCTCAACCAAAGAAGGATCGAATCACAGACAAACCAGCCGAGACGACTTACAAGTCGGCAATGAACTTTCGTTATTTGCCCGAGTGTACAGGGGTATGTGCAGTCTATCCTGAAGGCCATCGAAACCGCGAATTTTGCAGGTCTCTACCCATAAATAGGGGCAGGCATATTTCGCGAAAAGATTCGAACGCCTTTTAGACTGAAACAAGGTTTTTTTTTTACTCGCACCTGTGGTTTCTCCCTTGTGATTGGCGGCCGTCTGCGAGAGAAGTCGTTGCCTTGTTTGACCGAGCCACTCAGGAAGCGTTTGCTTCCGCACTGAATCACTGTGATTGGTGTTGTTACAATCGATATGTGTCTGGGAGAAACTCACCCAATTACGAAACACAGACGATGATACAGTGTTTTAACTTTCAGCTAGTCTCGAAATCTTTTCGCGAACTCTGCATGCCCCTACACATCAGCAACAGACCGGAATCAGTGATGTTTAGAGACCGGGAAATTTCGCGGTTTCGATGGCCTTCAGGATAGACTGCACATTATCCTGTACACTCGGGCAAATAACGCAAGTTCATTGGCTGCTGACTTGTAAGTCGTCTCAGTTGGTTTGTATGTGATTCGATCCTTCTTTGGTTGAAGGTTTATAATTTGTTGAGATGCGTCCAGATGAACAGTAAGCCAATAGCAAAATCATATAAGAGGTATATGTGTTTGAATTCTAGCCTATCGCCTAATAAATCCGCGAATTTTTCCGGTCTCTAGTGATGTTGAAATGAAATAAATGTTGAAACGGCACAGCTTTGAATAATTCTGGAGTGGCGTTAATACATTTCCAGTGGAATTTCCACTGATTTCCAGTAGTTTTTAACTGCTTCATACCCGGAGGGCAGCCAACGCAGAGCAACATTGGAGTGGCCGTTGCGACAGCCGGGAGGCAAGCCGGTTCAGCTCGGAATTGAGCAGTAGTGGACCCGGCTGTGGCATTGGGCGTCCCGACGCCGAAGAGCTTTCCACGCATTCCCGCGCGACGCGCGTCCTTGATCCGAGCTTTACTCCTCCGACGAGGCGCAATCGCTTTCACGTGGTCCTCGTCGGAACGTCGTGCACCGGCGGAGTCCCGGGTTCCTCCTCTCTTCGGCCGAGCACCGACGACTCTCTGATCACGTCCCGCGTGTTGCTGCTCGTCGGCCTGGGTCTCCACCAGCGGCCGCCAGGCAGGGACGTCTGAACAGGGGGGGCAGCAGGGGCGAGTCGCCCCCGTGCTGCCATGCATGGGGGGGGGGGTGAGAGTATCATTTCGCACCCCTTCTTTTCCCAGAATAAATGTTTGGTCCTAGTAGAATTTTCTCAACCAGTAGTTACAAACTTTGCATTGGTGATCACTAGAGACCGGCAAAATTCGCGGATTCATTTCGTGATAGGCTTAAATTCAAACATGTGTACAATTATGCTGGTTCTTCTATTGGCTCGCAGTTTAAACTGGAGCTCTCTGGGCCAATGAGGGACCATCGACCAAGGAAACGTCCAATCACAAGCTACCAAGTGGAGACGCCTCACAAGTTACCACCCAATTAACACGCGTGTTGACTTGAGAAATGCAGAGGATAATGGAGGCTATCCTAGAGGTCATTGAATCCGCGAATTTTGCCGGTCTCTAGTGATCACATTGATTAGAAAATCAAATTTATGATTGTCAATATACTGTAAAATGATTGTAAATTCCTAGGTTGTATTTTATTCAGATTGTATTACATCTACTGTCAGAATAGTATTTAATACATACTACGTCATTAAATTCTTGGAATGGTATATTTAATATTTTGGTTCGGAAACTCATTAAATAGGACAATGTTGCATCTAAAATTCCAAATTTTTCCGGGGGAGGGCCCCCGGACCCCCCGTTCTAGGACTGAGGTAAGTGTGATACATCTTTTCGCCCCCCGACTCATGAAAACGTTCCGACGTCCCTGCGGCCAGGCGTTCCAGACGGTCGTGCGGCGAGGTTCAACGAAGGTCCCTGACGTTTGGCGAGTCAACTATCTACTCGTAGGAGGACAAAAGAAAAAAACTCCCGTGTGCGTGCGAGCGTTTTACTAGCTCACAAGGAGGGACCTGTAAAATTCACATCATTAATTAATTGTAAAGAGGCTGGAATGCACGACGTTATTCACTTTGAATGCGTTCTCTTTGGACCAAGAGTTGTTTTGATAAAAGCCCCGAAAGACAAGGAATCAATAACCACTTTCAAATATTCAAATTACCCAATAACACTCAATCCGGACAACCGGTAAAATGTGACAGCAGCCGAAGTGCAGTGGACGCCGACTTAAGGGCCATATTAGGCCCCGCCAGATTTGATTTTCCCATCTTTTGCCTATAGTTCTAATTTTAAACTATTTATTCTACTATTTATGGCCTGTCAAGGTATAAACAACATCTCCCAGACTTTCTGTACCTTGTTGCGACCACGTATTTACTATCAGGCTCTAGTCTGTAAGCGCCACGAGGAAATAACTTCTTGTTTCACGCTGACGAATAAAACTGTCATAATAACAACACCATCAGTTCACAAGTGTTAACTTCAACAAGTAGCCAATGATAAGTCCTAGGCCACGTAAATCTAAAAAAAAAAAAAATAACAAGAAAGCTTTATTGTAAACGGCATCAAAATATTTGAAAATGTAAAATGGCGAGGCCTAACCCTCCTTCCAGTTCATGGGTTATGTGGTTTCAGCTTGTGAAAGTTCTACGTTACGTGTTTCTAGCTCGTGACAGTTCTGGGCATTGTGATTCTTAGTTATGGCAGTTTTTAGTGTTACTGAGTTATGTTATTTAGAAGTTTGGATTTTCTTGGTTGTGTCTTTCAGCGTAGCGTATTTCTAAATTATGTTTGTCTATCTTATACAAATTCTAAGTCGGGTGTTTCTAAGTTACGACAGTTTTAATATATAATTTTATATGACTTACAATTTAGTTATGTGAATTTCTAGATGTGATTTTGTGTTCTAAAGTTACGATCATTCTAAATATGCCAGACTGAAGTTATGTGAATTCTAAAGTAATGACTAGGGAATGGAAAAATGACCTCTAGGATAAACTCTACGATCCTCTATGTACTTATGCAAATTACACCTGCTTGATTGGCAACTAATCCGTGACGCCTGTCAACTGGAATGCTTGTGATTCGCTGTTGTTTTGTTGTTGAGTATTTTCCATTGGCTTAGGGTCATTCAGGTAAACTGTGGTCCAATCACTGAAGCAGCATGAAGTTGAACTAGTCTGGATTCTAGCCTATCGCGAAATGAATCCGCGAATTTTCCCGGTCTCTTAGTGATGACTAGAGACCTGTGAAATTCGCGGATTCATTTCGCGATAGGATAGAGTCTAAATACTTTTGACATTATTTTGCTTCAGTGATTGGGCCACAGTTTATCTGAAAGACTCTGGGCCAATGAAAAATCTTTAACAGAAGAATTAGCGAATCACGATCATTCCAGTCAACAGGTGTTACGAGTCGGTAACCTATCAGCAGATGTTTTTTGCACGAGTGCATAGAGGGTCGTGGAGTCTATCCTTTAGGGATTTGAAATCGCGAATTTTACAGGTCTCTAGTGATGACAGTTCAATTTTGTGACTTTGTAAGTGGTGTGTGGATCCCGCTTATAAAACACGTGGTGGCGCGAGATGGAGAGTAAACTGCAGTGGTCGGCGCGTCTTGGGGGCAGAGAGCAGGGCGGGGGTCGATAGCTGGACGCTGAAGAGAGATGACAGGTGTCCGGACGAGGGACGTATATTCGCTCGTCACAACGATAGTCGGTCGAACTTTTTTCTGCGAGAAAATGCCGCCAGATTTGAGTCGCTAATAACATTCATTGATGCATTCATTGATTCTGAATTAACACCCAAAGCGTGTTTTAATTTCAAGTCCAAAGGATCAGTAATTTTTTAGTTTAATTATATCGTAAAACAGTCAGAGATATTTCCTTGTTTAAGATTGTTTAAGGCACCTGAATTGATAAGATGAAACATATTAAATATTTAATAATACTAACATTAGAGGCGAACACTACCATTTCGATGGCTAGGATGGTTAAAAAAAATTAAATTTCAGCAAGGCAATCCGGAGCTGTATCCGAATGTATAGGGATGCGTCCATAGCACACACATCCCTTAATCCCTTAATAAATGCAGTCACGATGTAGAGGACGCACTAACGATGCGACACTAACGATGCGTTCAACAATGGTTGAGCCCACAACGGATGGATCACGTCTGTACGTGTGTGTCGCGCGGTATTTGTTTTGCGTGTGACGTCATCGTATTAGCGTAGGCGCGTGCGCGTTATTGTTACGAATTAGATAGATGATTTAATTGCATATTATTACGAAACACTTTTTTTTTTGTGATTTTCCCCTCACGTTTTCACGAAAAATCTACGGCACGAACCCGAACTAAGCCTTTCTCTATTTTTTCCCCCTTTCGTTTGAGATTGCAGAAGGGCTTGAGGACAATCAACAAAAACGCATCACGAGATAAATATAGTCATTATAGGGACACCTGTATTTCGCGAATACATTTCGTGTCAAGGTATTTCACAAAATACTGTAGCTTTTCTCCTGTGGTTATTGGCTGAGGTCGGTGAGAGGTGTCGTCCCGCTCTTGACGGGGCCAATGAGAATGTGGTCACCGTACTGCTGCACCCTCACAATTTGCCATGACTCTTAGAAAAAGCTACAGTGTTTTGTGAAATACCTTGACATGAAACGAAATCGCGAAATACATGTGTCCCTAGTCATTAATTATGGTTGAGTGTCAAATTTATGCGGTTTATAAACGTTTACTTTTTTTTGTAAGGAATCAAGTAGTTGTGACTGCTGTGATCTTTCATTTATTCTGCCATGGTTTGAGTGTAATGTTTTCCGTTTCCATTTTAAGTTTGATTTTCAGACAGTACCTATTCCCTGTTGAGTTTATGACTGAAAGAAGTAAAATGTAACGGTTTAAGGTTTTTTTATATTTTTTCTGGTAAATCCAGTTCGTTCGCTTGGTGACGGGCTAAGGCAGATAAACTTCTTGTTTTATTTTATTGTAAATTTCTAAAGAGATATTTCAGAAGCTCGTTTAGCGGAGTATTGGCACGATGACAAATGTAGAACCGTTTTCTCGCAAGTTGTACTTGTATCTGTTGATCCAGAAGTCTAAGTAAACCGGTTTTACATTGCAAACAGGTATTCACTTTTTATTTAAGTACTTTATTGAGTTATTATTATTATTTAGTTAGAATGGTTCTAGTTCCCTATTTTTCACTGATTTTTCACACACACATGATAGCAATGACATAGTACGGCCAGTTGTTGCAAAAGATTTCGGTATACTCTCGCTCAAGTGTTTTTTTTTTTTGCTATGTTTTAGTTCCTGCTTCTCTGATGCCTTAGCGAGATAATTTTTGTTATAAATCAGGGCTGTGGAGGTAAATGTACTAGATTTAGCTCGTTTAAAACAATTTTATTACATTGTATTATTTTAGAGATATTATTTGAAGTCCTTTGGATGGTAAACTTGGTTCGTCGACTTTAATTTCGTACTCCCTTCCACAGTTAACAAGGTTTTTTGGTAACACAGGACGTGACAATATGCGTTTCAGAGTTTTGTGACGCATTGATAGTTTCGATTTCTTGATCGACTGTTTTCAAGCGTAGCCTCACGTTCTCGACAGCGATGCATTAGATACAAAGACGAGCGACAAAGCCATTGAGGGAATGTGCGGGTAATCGACCAAACTGTAGTTGACTTGCAGTTGGTTCCAGGAAAAGAAACATGACGAACCGAGAACTGGGATCGGAGCCCGGGGCCGCCGGATTGCACCGCTGTAGCGCTCAGGCGTGCCACGATGGCATTGGACACTTCTTGTCAAGCCGCACTATAATTTCTTTCTCGATATTGCTTTCAGCCTAGCGGCCCATATTACTAGTTTGCTACTTCCAACGCTTCGCCACCACGTCCGCTTTACTCTTACATTGTTTTAAACTTGTATGAATGATTGTATTTATTTGTTTTTGCGTCCCGCGGGAGCGCTTGAGGAGTTGCCCCAATGATTATTATAAATTGCTAACCTGTAATTATGTTATACAATGTATGTTCCATTTTCACTCTAGAGGTATTTTATTATAAATAAATTATATTTTTTCCTAAGCCTTATACATTTTTGCTAAAGCACCAGCTTTCCACTGTCGTTGGGTTTTAATGTAAAAAACCCCTCCCTGGTTTGTCCTTCTCAGTCGTAGTCCAGGCGGCTACAGTGTCTGTGTCCCGACACAGCTGGGGCGTGGGCTCTGTTCTCAGGCGGCGACCTGCTTCTGAACTGGTCAGGCTGGTCGTGGCGGCCGCCACCAATCCCTGGAGAAGCTGATGTGATAAGCCATCGGAACGAGAAAGACATTCGAGGTCCTAAAACTTGGAATCCAGGCGAGGCTGAACTGAATACTGAGGTTTTTTAAGGCCGACGGGTTTTCTTTTTCTCTATCTCCGCTGCCTCGTCGACGACACGAATACGAGCGGCTGGCTTTACGTCCACGATCCTGTCGCATCGCGGCACGGTACACGTGATTCCATCCTTGACGTTTTGTTCGTATTCTGACGTGTGACAACTACGGATACTCAAAGGGAACGTCTTACGTTGCCAAACACGAATAAGTATACATAGCGAAGGACAGGACAATAACATATATAATAATAAAATACCGAATAAAATACCACAGGGTCACAGGGTGAGACAAAGCTCCGCTAGTTTTACAAAGTTTGTTTCATCGCTATGATCAACATTGGTTCCTAGGTTTTCATTCGTTTTTTTTTTTTTTACATTTGTGCTTTTGATACATAATTCGGCTCATGGTTGACCATTGAATCCATCAGAAAATATTTACATTTGGCATGGTCGTGTTAAAAAAAAACTATGGCCTAATCTGCTATTATTTAACTTTCTAATTGTTACTTTTACATTTACTAATAATCGTGCGCAAGTTAACAGTGTTTTCGTTTAGTAAATATAAAAATGAGCGAGTCTTTCAGTACTTGCCAACCTAACCTAGGTAACGAGCAAAATCCCGGGTAGGTTGAGTAGAGTACTGGCCCTAGTCCACCTGTTCACAATTTTTCATCAGGCTTCAGCTGCCCGCATTCTCGCATGTACCCTGCTCTTAATTTACCGATCCCTGTAAATAAAAACTGAACAAAATCGTATCGATTCAGAAAATTATTATTGGAAATATTTTTTTTAAATTAATTTGTAAATTTCTTATGTGCCAATTTTAAAAGGACTAAAATAACAGGGCATTAAAAGGAATGAACCTCAAATTTTAAAACGACATTATAATTTGAATTACAGAACATTTTTATTAATACTCACTTTATTCAAATGAAATCCAGTAATGAATTCGTACCACAAAATATCTATAAACACAACACGTATTCTAATATAACACTTACAAAATTATTGAATTTGTATTATATATTATTCATTATTATTTCAAAACGGATTTATAACGTATTATAACAGCCACATGACAGTGCATCGTGGTGTTCAAGCCTAACGTTAGCGGAACGAACGGATTACAGCTGTGTCTTCTTTCTCTTTCTTACTTCTCTCTCTCTCTCTCTCTCTCTCTCTCTCTCTCTCTCTTTTGAAACGCTTCAGCACAAGCGCCAACTGTAGGCCGCACCGAAAAATTTATTGGCGCGCGCTTCTCTCTACTTCCTGTTACACATTTCCGTCGCATTCGCGAGATTACTCCCACTGAGTGCTAAGACGTTGCTAGTTGTGAGCTGTGCAGAGACCGGCACTGAGGTGACGGACGCGCGCCGTGCTTGCAGGCTGGTCAGCGAGCCAGCGCCGCGCACTGACAGCTGAGACGTTGCTAGTTGTGAGCTGTGCAGAGACCGGCACTGAGGTGACGGACGCGCGCCGTGCTTGCAGGCTGGTCGGCGAGCCAGCGCCGCGCACTGACAGCTGAGACGTTGCTAGTTGTGAGCTGTGCAGAGACCGGCACTGAGGTGACGGACGCGCGCCGTGCTTGCAGGCTGGTCAGCGAGCCAGCGCCGCGCACTGACAGCTGAGACGTTGCTAGTTGTGAGCTGTGCAGAGACCGGCACTGAGGTGACGGACGCGCGCCGTGCTTGCAGGCTGGTCGGCGAGCCAGCGCCGCGCACTGAGAGCTGAGACGGTGCTAGTTGTGAGCTGAGCAGAGACCGGCACTGAGGTGACGGACGCGCGCCGTGCTTGCAGGCTGGTCAGCGAGCCAGCGCCGCGCACTGACAGCTGAGACGGTGCTAGTTGTGAGCTGAGCAGAGACCGGCACTGAGGTGACGGACGCGCGCCGTGCTTGCAAGCTGGTCAGCGAGCCAGCGCCGCGCACTGACAGCTGAGACGGTGCTAGTTGTGAGCTGAGCAGAGACCGGCACTGAGGTGACGGACGCGCGCCGTGCTTGCAGGCTGGTCAGCGAGCCAGCGCCGCGCACTGACAGCTGAGACGGTGCTAGTTGTGAGCTGAGCAGAGACCGACACAGGGGATGGCCCCGCGCCGTGCTTGCAGGCTGGTCAGCGAGCCAGCGCCGCGCACTGACAGCTGAGACGTTGCTAGTTGTGAGCTGAGCAGAGACCGGCACTGAGGTGACGGACGCGCGCCGTGCTTGCAGGCTGGTCAGCGAGCCAGCGCCGCGCACTGACAGCTGAGACGGTGCTAGTTGTGAGCTGAGCAGAGACCGGCACTGAGGTGACGGACGCGCGCCGTGCTTGCAGGCTGGTCAGCGAGCCAGCGCCGCGCACTGACAGCTGAGACGGTGCTAGTTGTGAGCTGAGCAGAGACCGACACAGGGGATGGCCCCGCGCCGTGCTTGCAGGCTGGTCAGCGAGCCAGCGCCGCGCACTGACAGCTGAGACGTTGCTAGTTGTGAGCTGAGCAGAGACCGGCACTGAGGTGACGGACGCGCGCCGTGCTTGCAGGCTGGTCAGCGAGCCAGCGCCGCGCACTGACAGCTGAGACGGTGCTAGTTGTGAGCTGAGCAGAGACCGGCACTGAGGTGACGGACGCGCGCCGTGCTTGCAGGCTGGTCAGCGAGCCAGCGCCGCGCACTGACAGCTGAGACGGTGCTAGTTGTGAGCTGAGCAGAGACCGACACAGGGGATGGCCCCGCGCCGTGCTTGCAGGCTGGTCAGCGAGCCAGCGCCGCGCACTGACAGCTGAGACGTTGCTAGTTGTGAGCTGTGCAGAGACCGGCACTGAGGTGACGGACGCGCGCCGTGCTTGCAGGCTGGTCAGCGAGCCAGCGCCGCGCACTGACAGCTGAGACGGTGCTAGTTGTGAGCTGAGCAGAGACCGACACAGGGGATGGCCCCGCGCCGTGCTTGCAGGCTGGTCAGCGAGCCAGCGCCGCGCACTGACAGCTGAGACGTTGCTAGTTGTGAGCTGAGCAGAGACCGGCACTGAGGTGACGGACGCGCGCCGTGCTTGCAGGCTGGTCAGCGAGTCAGCGCCGCGCACTGACAGCTGAGACGGTGCTAGTTGTGAGCTGAGCAGAGACCGACACAGGGGATGGCCCCGCGCCGTGCTTGCAGGCTGGTCAGCGAGCCAGCGCCGCGCACTGACAGCTGAGACGTTGCTAGTTGTGAGCTGTGCAGAGACCGGCACTGAGGTGACGGACGCGCGCCGTGCTTGCAGGCTGGTCAGCGAGCCAGCGCCGCGGACGCCTGGGCGCCGACGTGAGCCAGGCCGTGGAGTTCGACTGCCCGGAGGAGTTCGGCTACTACCCGCACCCCAGCGACTGCACGCAGTACTACGTGTGCGTGTTCGGCGGAGCGCTGCTCGAGTCCTGCACCGGGGGGCTCATGTACAGGTGAGGCGACCACACGTTACCAGCCCCCACCGTATAATACCCAACGAACCCATTATAGAATACCAAACGAACCCATTGTAATATACCCAACGAACCCATTGCAATATACCCAACAAACCCATTATATAATACCCAACGAACCCATTGTAATATACCCAACGAACCCATTGCAATATACCCAACGAACCCATTATAGAATATCCAACGAACCCATTATAGAATACCCAATGAACCCATTATAGAATACCCAACGAACCCATTATAGAATACCAAACGAACCCAATATACCCAACGAACCCATTGCAATATACCCAACGAATCCATTATATAATACCCAACGAACCCATTGTAATATACCCAACGAACCCATTGCAATATACCCAACGAACCCATTGCAATATACCCAACGAACCCATTATAGAATATCCAACGAACCCGTTATAGAATACCCAACGAACCCATTATAAAATACCCAACGAACCCATTATAGAATACCCAACGAACCCATTATAGAATACCAAACGAACCAGTTGTAGAAAAACCAATGAACCTATTATAGAATACTAAACGAACCCATTGTAATATACCCAACGAACCCATTATATAATACCCAACGAACCCATTATAGAATATCAAATGATCCCGTTGTAGAAAACCCAACGAACCCATTATAGAATACCAAACGAACCCATTGTAGAATACCAAACGAACCCATTGTAATATACCCAACGAACCCATTATAGAATACCCAACGAACCTATTGTAATATACCCAACGAACCCATTGTAATATACCCAACGAACCCATTATAGAATACCAAACGAACTTGTTGTAGAAAACCCAACGAACCCATTATAGAATACCAAACGAACCCAATGTAATATACCCAACGAACCCATTGCAATATACCCAACGAACCCATCATAGAATACCCAACGA
Source organism: Bacillus rossius redtenbacheri (assembly GCF_032445375.1). Lineage (NCBI taxonomy): Eukaryota > Metazoa > Arthropoda > Insecta > Phasmatodea > Bacillidae > Bacillus > Bacillus rossius. The sequence continues at coordinate 116,046,750 of NC_086331.1, forward strand.
ACCCATTATAGAATACCAAACGAACCAGTTGTAGAAAATCCAACGAACCCATTATAGAATACCCAACGAACCAGTTGTAGAAAACCAAACAAACCCATTATAGAATACCAAACGAACCCATTGTAGTATACCCAACGAACCCATTATAGAATACCAAACGAACCAGTTGTAGAAAACCCAACGAACCCATTATATAATACCAAACGAACCCATTGTAATATACCCAACGAACCCATTTTAGAATATCCAACGAACCCATTGTAATATACCCAACGAACCTATTATAGAATACCCAACGAACCCATTATAATACACCCCACAAATCCATAATAGTACATCCCACAAACATATTACCAAATATCTCATGAACCTATTATATTAGACCCCACGAACCCACTGCATTATATACCACGGACCCACATACAATACAGTATGTCCAAAAAAGAATGTGCCAGTTATAAATTTTAATAGTATTAACTACAAGCGTTTTAGAGTTTTAGTTCAAGGTCACAATTAAAGAGTAACTCAAGCAGTTTTGAGTAAGCGCATGCGCGAGTACTGCTTTGTTGTTTTCTCGCTTGCAGCGCCACCTACGCAAATTGGCGACTCCTGAGCGTAAAGCGGTTTGTGTTCTGTAGTTTGCTAAGAGTGGCAACAGGATGGAGCCCCTCCCCCCTGTCTCTCTTTGCACGAGAGTGGTCGAGCGTCGAAGTCCTTGACCGTTGGATTGGTCGTAACGGTCGAGACGACAGAGCTCTTTTTTGCTGGCCTCCACGTTCACCTGACATAACGCCAAGCTATTTTTTTTACTTTGGGGCTTTATAAAAGATTGTGTATATGATCCACCGCTACCTAATAATTTCCAGAGTTGATACACAGAGTTTAAGAGGCTTTTTCTTCCATTATTCCAAAGTGTGGGAAGAAATGGACATTATGTTGGATGTGTGCCGTATTACTAAAGTTGCACATACTGAACATTTGTAAGAAAAACTAGGTCAGTTTACCTTCAATTTTATGAATGATTTGTTATAAATAATGTAAATTAAACTGGGACATTCGTTTAAGGGCATCCCGTATAATATCCAACGAACTCATAATAGATACCACCGAACCCATTATAGTATATCTCACGAAACCATTATAACATACCCCACGAACCCATAATAGCATATCCCACGGACCCACCATTAGTATATCCCACAAACACATTGCCAAATATCTCACTAAACTGCTATAGTTTATTCCAGTAAGACCATTATAGTTTAAGCAACGACCACATTATAGCATATACCTCTAAACCATTTTAGTACCTGCATCCCAATTAGGGATTAAAATCTCTTCGTTGTCACGGTATTCACAGACAATGAATGGAGAATTGACGTAATGAAATGGAGAAAGAAACGGAAGTACCTCGTCCGTAATGTTTCCCACTTGCGGAAAATCCAGTTTCAGCCTCGCTGGAGTCGAACCCAGACCGCTGTAGTGAGAAGCATGTTATTTGACTACTCGACCTTCATGATACATTCATCATTTGCATACAATTCATTGACTACCGACAATTAGGCGTCTTGAAGAGGTTTCGTGTGACGCAACCCTTTATTTTGGTTCACCATTTTTCCTGTCTCTAGACAAGCAAGGTGTAAAAAGCTTGGGAATAAGCAATTTATACTCTGAAATGCAAAAATTTTGATTTTTTACATTTACAGCAGAAAATTAAACTGTCCAATTCTGCTTAACACATTATCATTTGCTAGTTGAAATATTCTCCCAAGACAAAACCTAGCACAGGGATGCAGTGCTAAAAAGTTACTTTTTATAAAGTTACATGAAATATTATTTTCATGGAAAAACAAAGTTCGTTTTCCATTTATTACGCTTCCGAGGCAGCTTCAAGCCTGGATTACTTCAGTAAATATTACATTATTTATTTGTGAAATTAAAGTTACAAAAAAGTATATTTGATAATCAATATTATTTAATTTAAATTCTGTAGTCATTTCAGAGTTTCTTTTAGCAGGTCACAGAAATGTTACAGCTAATGGTGTGTGTGTGTGGTATGGCATCATTTAGACCCAGGGCCGGTGCAAGGTAAATTGGCACCCTAGGCGAAAAACCTTAATGTCCCCCCCCCCCCCCCGCACCGGACACTCCGAAAAAATTTTCCTTGCCTCAAAATACATCACGTAAGCCTAAGATTTTGTCAACAATCAAATGTAAGCAGGTTTGTGTTTTTTTTACTGTTTTACTTATTAAAAATCATAAACAGGTCACCGTGGACTTAAAATAATTACTTATATCAATATAAACATTCCAAACTGTTACAAAAATCCATTTTCATCTAGTTTCAATATTCGTTAAAAATATTATATCAGCTGTTATGTGTCATGCTGCGCCACCCCCAGCTACTTGGCGCCCTAGGCGGTTGCCTAGTTCGCCTATATGGACGCGCCGGCCCTGTTTAGACCACATCAGTTATAGAACACGAACAAAGAGCAGAGCGCAGCGCGGGAGTGGACATGGACGCTTGATGCCCGGGTGGGCGCTGACGGGCGCTTGTGTGTGTTCTTGCACGGCAGCCACGAGCTGCAGACGTGTGATTGGCCGCGCAACGTGGGCTGCGGCTTGGAGGGGGAGTCCGCCACGGTCAGCACCGTGCGGGTCACCGATTCGCGCACCCGCCAGGGACCGCTGACGAATCACAGCCCGTCCAGGTGAGTGCTCCTGCTACCAGGGGCAAGGCAGCCTGCTGTCACTGCCAGCAGGGAAAACTCGCTCACAAAATGCTTCACGTGAGGTTAGTTACGTTCTTTTCTCACGCTTTCTAATGTTTTTTACCTATGTAGTTTATTCAACCAATCTTTTTTTTGTATCTCTTTCTTTCTTCTACTATTTTTAAAGGAACATACGACTTAAAAAAATATCATTAGTAGGGACCGGAAGTATTCGCAGATTCAATGGCCTCTAGTATAGCCTCCATTATCCTCTGCACTTCTCAAGTCAACACGCGTGTTCATTGGTTACTAAATTGTGAGTCGTCTCCACTGGGTAGCTTGTGATTCGACGCTTCTTTGGTCGATAGTCTCTCATTGGCCCAGAGAGCTCCAGTTAAACCGCGAGCCAATAGCGGAACCAGCAGAATTATACACATGTTTGAATTTCAGCCTATCACGAAATGAATCCGCGAATTTTTCCGGTCTCTAATCATTGGCAAGTGAGGAAAATAGCTTATTCTTTAACAGTACCCAAATATAGAGTGAAGTGAGCATTGTTACAATGAGCGCGTTTAGTAACAACGAGTTAATTCTAAGGGGAGTAGCAATAAAATTTAATTTGTAAATTTCGGGACTTAACCGATGATGCTCGAAAATTAATTTTAGATACCTACGCGTGTTAATGATCCACGCTATTTGATGTCAAAACCTTTTGTTAAGGCTTCAAAAAGCTCAATTGCCCATACTAACAAATAATTTAAGCGGAATCTTTAGATTATTATTTGTCAGTAATTATTATTTGAACCTTTACTAAAGTTTGGAATTTTATGTTAAAGTTAATTTACTGGTAATTTGAGTGAAAATATATTTCTATAAACAAATTAAAACATGTTCGCTCTTACGTTTCTTACGTAAATATTCACTATGAGACCTCTTTCACAAGCCGGAATAAATCATTTGAGTGTCCGGACTGTGTTTGCTGGAGAGAAGTAATAAATTGAGCCTCTCCGTACTTATAATATTAAAACTTAATGCTTTAGAAAATGTAGTTTTTTTTTAATTGAACACTGTATTGCAAATTTGATTAAAGTTTGGAAGCATCTAAGGTTATTACCGTTCCACATCAATTTATCACGACATAATTCATAGATATGATAGATTAAATGAGGACATGGTCTCACCCCTGCATAATAACTTTGTCTGTGCTTCGTCTTTTCACCACCGTGCGGAAACCTCTAGAGCCTAGCAGCAATGATAAGGGACTGGAAAAAATATTCGCGGGTTCAATAACCTCCAGGATGGACTCCACAGTCCTGTGCATATACTTACGGCAAACGCAACCTGTTAATTGGCTGGTGACTTGTGTGATATCTTTGCCGGTCAGTCTCTGGTTGGACACTTCTCTAGTCCAGGGTTTCTCACTGGCCTACGGTACTCCGCATTACCTGTGAGCCAACAGCAGACACAGCACAATAGTATAAGTATTTCAATTCTAGCCTTTCTTTAAATGAATCCGCGAAATTTTCCTGTTTCTAGCAATGATTGTAAGCATGGTTAGGGACCGGAAAAATTCGCGGGTTCAATGACCTGTAGGATGAACTCCATAGTTCTAAGTACACACGGTCAAATTTCACCCACTCATTGGCTGCTGTTTTGTGAGACGTCCCAACGTAGCAGCCTGTGATTCGATACAGCTTTGGTTGAGTGTTTCTCATTGGCTCAGAGTCATCCAGGTGAGTTGTGAGCCAATAGCAGAGGCAGCACTGAGGTATAACTATTTGTATTTTAGCCTATCGCGAAATGAATTCGCGAATTATTTTCCGGTCTCTAAGCATAATATACGTACAGTTAAACTAAGTCTTGGTTTAGGTTTGAGTCCTCAGTGGCTGTATTCGCTGAAATATCAAGCTTTTGTGGTGAGGGTCGTTGGTTCTACCCCAACATTTGTTAAGATTTAATTTATGGAGCACCGAGTTAGTTACCCAAATTGGTATTCCATCATAATATCGGATCTCACGTCACCTTATTCCTCCATGTATAGCCATGTGACGTACATCCGTATTTTAACCTATACTTTTACAAGCCAACGATGTCAATAAAAAATTATATTTACTATAAAAATTACATTTTCTAGTATGGCCAGCTTGTATTTATTTATGTTTAAAAATACGAATGCATTTATTTTTGAGTGTGTGCAAATTAAAAAAAAAAAAAACAACTAAATTTCCAAGCTCAGATTATTATGAAGGAGAAAAGTAAGTTTAGGAAAATTCAACACAAATAACTTAAGAACAGGAACAGTGAACTCGGTCATTTTGTCCACTGACCTAATGACGGGTTACTAAAGTTACTTCTCGCTGTTCACAGGGCATCAGTTTTGTCAGCGAGAGTTCAAAATGAACAGCTAAAGCGACAAGAAGATGAACTCGCCAAGGTAAACAATAAGTATAAATACATGTGTGGGAGAAATTAAACTCTTTAGGTGACCAGGTTTGCATAATTTTACATTGTTACTAGGGAAAAATTTAATGATTTGATATTACTCTTATACTTTAAAAATTTAAAAAGATACATTATATAATAAAACTAGCTTTAAGATTACATCTCAGATCAATAAAGTAACGGTGCCTTAAATTAAGGTTCGTGATATAATTTTAACCCAGTGAATTAGAATGAGAGGGAATTACTTTTATGAATAAATAGCTGAATACTATTTGTTATATTTTATTCATATAAATAGAAATTACAAGCGAGCAGTACACCAACCGAACTTTCGTTAACAATTGTGTCAAAAATTTAGGGTCGATAGGTTAGTCGTGAGAGACCAATTTCTAGACACATGTCACGACGGTGGGCATCACTTAACGATCCCTGACGCCTGGCAGGCAGGCATCACACGAAGCATGCAACCGCTTCTGGCTGCCTGTTCCCCAGGACACCCAAGTTTGCAGCCCACCAAAGTTTGTAACTGACCCATATTTCTAAATTTATTACTGACTCTATAGTCAAGGGCCTAAGTAGAGTGCTTGTGTCAACCACTATCTACCAAGTATTAACAAAACTAACTATTATTAATTGTTTTCATTTAGTTTCATTTGAAATTTTTCATACATTAATTATTTGGAACCAAATATGTTAAATTATTCTTTTAAACAAAACCAAAATTAATGCTTTTTTTCATAATCATTTTTCCAAAAATATTATTTGCGTTAAAATCAGAGATGTTATTTTCGTTTTAATAAAATGCTGGTTTTTGTCTACAATTTGCAAACACCTATGCAAAAGTATAAACTATAAACTGAAATACGTAAAGTGCTTTCAAATAATTCCCTCATAGCATATTAAGCTTGCAGCAAACCTGGATTTTCAGGCCTGCAATCTTCAATAAAGCTTGAATCAAACTTACCAGTCTCCACGCACCCACCTTGCATCAAACTTGAATCAAGCTGGCATAAGCTATATTAAAGCTTATATCAAGCTCGCATCAATCTTGAATTATGGTTGCCATAGCAAGTCAACTTGGCTATCTTCATCTAAGCTCATTGTAAAGTTACGAATGCAAGCATGTGTCATAATTATTAAAGTTAAGATTGAAAGAAACTTTTAACATGGTTAATAGAGCAAACTTACCGCAAACGAAAATGCTGTGTGTGTTGACGCGAGTGCAAATATAGAAATGTGGGATGCAAACATAAACACACGTACTCACTTGGGAAGAAGCCCAGTGTCATTTATTTTCTTCAAACCTTTCCAGAAGTAAGATAAACATGAAAATAAAAACACTGATACACGAAATCATCGTCTTTTCTTCTACACAAAGAGCCAGCGACAGTGAAATGTATTATTTAATAGGAAAAACAAATACTGCTGTTTATGTTACTATATATTCCAACATTCTCAAGAAGGTAACAGCCTTATCTAATGCTTAAACCATAAGTGTTCAACCGATGTTATTTTGCCCATGATTTAAAATTATTACTTATAAATAATTTCATAATTTCAAAATTTGTTTATATTTTATTTTAAAAAAATTACAGACATTCATATTTCAACTCTAGCATAAACTGAGAGCATGTGTTCATGTGGTACCCATTTTTGCGTTAATTCTTTGTGTGTAGCCTTTGTCGTAGAAACATTTATTTCTATTATTTTAACCAGAAATTAAAAAAATATGTTTTTTTTTGCAATCTGATTACTTTAGTGATAGAGACGATATCACAAATGTTTTAGTCAAAAAATATTTACAAAACATGTTAACATATTACTACGTTTAAGTTAGATTTTAGTTTTTTTGGTGTCGATATTTTTAGGTGAATCACGTATGGTTTGTAAATAGATACGCTTACATTATTTAACTAGAGGACCTGCAAAATGCAAAATTGGTGTTTAATTTTGGCAGCAGCTATTTTAATGATTACTATAAATGTATAACAATTTATTTGAAACTCCTTGTAGGACTAAAAGCCAATAAGCTTTACGGATACACTTTGTTCATGTCTGCATACTGTATCACCTTATTGGTTATGATTGGCAAAATAAGTTTATTTTTCTCTGAAATGGGCCAATGAGAACGCAGCTGCTGAATCGCAAAACATATGTGATTCGTCTTAAATATTATGCACGCGGATGATCTGTTGCTGATACTGAAGATTCGTCACCGCTACCTTGTAAACCTGTTTCAAGCCTGTTCTGTTATCCTCGCTCTGCCCATTCCAGTGAGTGCAGATCATAGACTGACGATAGATATAAACCAACTTTTGTCATTTTCGCAAGGAGACAACATGACTTTTGATTTTTCAACAGAACTGTGAAACTCAGCTGGTGTAGACAACACCATTTGCGTTTGTTTACTAATGATCTATAGCAACTATATGATTTTCTTAAAATGATTTAATGTTAAGTAGTAAGTAATTTTTATTCCAAACATAATTTACTCTTCAAATTAAATATTAAACTCTGTCTGCATTTAAATACGAACATAAAAAGTGCTATAACCTCAACTCTTCGCCGTACTGGATCAGCCATGACACTGTTTTCGACAGTTCTACTAGCGAATGAGGCGTGCAGCGGCGCATGTGTATGGCTGGGAGTTGTGGGAGGCCCGCCGGTCTCTGACAGCGACTGTGGTTGCAGCACCAGCTGTACGCGGAGGACGCGGGGCCCGCCGAGGAGGTAGAGGTGGACCGCCAGCAGCGCGTGTACCGCGGCCAGCCCGCCGCCGTGGGGCAAGTGGCGCGTGACCGCGACGGCCTGCGCCACCAGCCCGTCACCAACTCTCTGCCCGTGAGCCGGCCAGCCTCTAGCTCCTCTTCTGCTCGCTCCCCTCCTCGCTCTTCTCCTCGCTCCTCTCCTCGCCACTCCTAGCTGCTCTTCTCCTCGCTCTTCTCTCGCTCTTCTCCTTGCTCCCCTCCTCACTCCTCTCCTAGCCACTCCTAGCTGCTCTGCATGCTTCTCTCCTTGCTCCCCTCCTAGCTCCCTTATATGCTCCCCTCCTCACTCTTCCTCACTCTCTTCTCATAGCTACTGTTCTGGCTCCTCTTCTAGTTCTTCTCCTCGCTCCTCTCCTCACTCCTCTCCTATCCACTCCTAGCTGCTCTGCATGCTTCTTTCCTTGCTCTCCTCCTAGCTCCCTTATATGCTCCCCTCCTCACTCTTCCTCACTCTCTTCTCATAGCTACTGTTCTGGCTCCTCTTCTAGTTCTTCTCCTCGCTCCTCTCCTCACTCCTCTCCTATCCACTCCTAGCTGCTCTGCATGCTTCTTTCCTTGCTCTCCTCCTAGCTCCCTTATATGCTCCCCTCCTCACTCTTCCTCACTCTCTTCTCATAGCTCCTGTTCTGGCTCCTCTTCTAGTTCTTCTCCTCGCTCCTCTCCTCACTCCTCTCCTATCCACTCCTAGCTGCTCTGCATGCTTCTTTCCTTGCTCTCCTCCTAGCTCCCTTATATGCTCCCCTCCTCACTCTTCCTCACTCTCTTCTCATAGCTACTGTTCTGGCTCCTCTTCTAGTTCTTCTCCTCGCTCCTCTCCTCACTCCTCTCCTATCCACTCCTAGCTGCTCTGCATGCTTCTTTCCTTGCTCTCCTCCTAGCTCCCTTATATGCTCCCCTCCTCACTCTTCCTCACTCTCTTCTCATAGCTCCTGTTCTGGCTCCTCTTCTAGTTCTTCTCCTCGCTCCTCTCCTCACTCCTCTCCTATCCACTCCTAGCTGCTCTGCATGCTTCTTTCCTTGCTCTCCTCCTAGCTCCCTTATATGCTCCCCTCCTCACTCTTCCTCACTCTCTTCTCATAGCTACTGTTCTGGCTCCTCTTCTAGTTCTTCTCCTCGCTCCTCTCCTCACTCCTCTCCTATCCACTCCTAGCTGCTCTGCATGCTTCTTTCCTTGCTCTCCTCCTAGCTCCCTTATATGCCCCCCTCCTCACTCTTCCTCACTCTCTTCTCATAGCTACTGTTCTGGCTCCTCTTCTAGTTCTTCTCCTCGCTCCTCTCCTCACTCCTCTCCTATCCACTCCTAGCTGCTCTGCATGCTTCTTTCCTTGCTCTCCTCCTAGCTCCCTTATATGCTCCCCTCCTCACTCTTCCTCACTCTCTTCTCATAGCTCCTGTTTTGGCTCCTCTTCTAGTTCTTCGCCTCTCTCTTCTCCTCGCTCCTCTCCTAACTTCTCTCTTCATTCTTCTCAACGCTCCTTTTCGTGCTCCTCGCCTCGCTCCTCTATTTGTTCATTATATTGTACATCTCTCCACACCTCTTCTTTACTCCTTTCCTCACACATCTCCCAACTCATCTCTACATTATTCCCTTCGGTTCTCTCCACGCTACCCTCTTAACTGTTCTCCTCATTTCCCACTTCTCTCCGCATTCTTCTATTCGTTCCTCTTCTCGCTTATTTCCAAGCCCTTCTCTTCGTTCCTCTATTTATTCCTCTCCACGGTCTTCACCTTGCATCTCTCTTCGCTCGTTCACCATCCCTTCCATCTGCTGCTTTCTCGATGCGCACTGAAACAAATGTGTGGTGACAACAAGATAATTTTAATGTGTCCACAACAAACAAGAGTTATTTCATGATATCCAAATTTTGTGTATACTACAACATTATTTTGATGTTACAAAATAATATGTGTTACATAATTTGAGCGTTAACAGAGTATCTTGTGTGAAAAAAAAAAATAGATTTTCTTAACATGCAGCTGTGGTTGTTGAGTAACTTGTGCCAAGGAGCATAATTGTAAGTTTCTTTCGGGAGTGGATCTACTATGATTATTATCTTCTGCAAGATGTGTTGTTGAAATTGTGTTCTCTCGGGGTTTTATTCAGATAAGCCTACACATTTCCATTATAAAATGTTCTATATTTTCCTTTTAGATATCCGTGTAAATAACTAAATTTTGGTTATTTGCCTAACTTTTATGTTAATTTATCCTTACTTACTTATTTTATTCAAAACTTTAGGAAACGATGCATCCTAATGTAAAACTACTTAAGATTTAGTGGTTGTGTTAAAATTACCTCGTAACATGCCGTTTGTATTTTGAAAACAAGAAAAGAAAATATTGAAATATCCCGCTTACGTTTGTTCAGAAGGAAGAGAAAATCATGCCGCAATGATTATACGTTCTCCCCCAAATTAATGTTTAAACATTTTAAAAAATCTTTGAAATTGTGTTTTAAACTATTGAAAATTGTAAGAAATAAATATTATATCTGAAACTACAGGACCCTTTCGTGTACTGCTACAATGTAAATGCGCACTTTAAAAATCGTTGCGGCTTTTAGATTTCACGAAACCTCTGCGCTCACCAGTCACAAGAAGCGAAGGTGGGCAAATGTTAAGTTTTCAGTTTTCCATGGGAATGTAAGCCACAAAACATAATATTAGTCAGGAACATACACATTACAAAAATTACTATTACAAAATCCGGGAAATATTACATTACTTGGTAATCACACCTACTAAGCTAATATATAGCCTAGTTGCACGATGAGTTAGGCTGGCGACAGACACAACAAATTGGAATATAATAACTGTCTAGATCATATTTAATATTGAGTGCCATCTATCGGCAGTGGGCGAAACTTCTCGAGTCAATTGGCCATGGCATGAGCGCTTACAGAAGTTCCGTATTAATACCAAAATTATTTTTGTAATGCTACTGTTACTTTTCTTTTATTTGTACACACAGGGTTACAAAATATATTTGTGTAGCTTTACAAACATTTTCTCTTTTATAAAAATGCTTCAGTTTCAATTACAATTTTTTTTTACTTTGTAGATTGAAAGCAAAATATGATGAGCATCCTCCAGTTAAATATTTTTATTCTTTATTACAGACATCAACAGGCCGAGTCAGAAATGAAGAAAAGATTGGTGGCATCACTTACAACATACCGCAACAGGCAGCAAATGCTCAGTACAGGTAGGTTCGTTAAAATAATTCTTGACTAAGTAATCTGAAGCAATTTTTTATTCGCCTGGACTGATAATTTATTTTCAAAACACAGTAAGCTGATACCACAGCCAAAAATTATGAGCGAGATATACTCTAAGTTAACGATTCGGGGTTCAATTCCCAGCTGGGTCGCGGGTGTTTGAAATTTAGAACGTTAACATTATTGTCCAGGATTGATGATAGTTCTTCAGCAGGCAATGACACATCGCAGATTCCATGACCCGTGTCACGACATTCTGTCCCTACTTTGAAACGATTCATTGTCATTGCAGTTTATTATAATTTCAGAAGCCATTAAAAAAGTATCACAAACTTTGTTGATAATGTGTTGGTCACTGCTAGTGAACTTATGAACTCCTTGCGTCAATGTGGTGTCGAAATGCTTCTGTGCCTTTTTTTTTTGTTCCCCCGATTCACAAGAAAAAAGTAATAAACTCTACTGAAAGTAATTTGAAAGTCACTCTACTGAAAACCTTCTACTACGAAATTTCCCTCACAAGAATTATAATAACACAAACTAAAAGGTTGCTATTATAATATTTATCTCGTACTTGTGGTGCTCATAAAGAAATACTGATATTTGTATTATTTTTATTATAAATTACACATTACAAAAATGTTGCGTTATTTGAAAAACTACAACATGCTTTTTTTGCAACAAAAATCCGTGAACAGGAAAAAAGCGCTATTTGAGTACCGCCTAGTTGTTAGGAAATACTTTCAGCACCAAGTAAGTTCTGAACTTACTACTAAAAGCGTATTATAGAAAATACTTGACTTAATAGAAAAATATTATTAAAATCCATATAACTGAAGAATATATTTATATTATAACACTTAAAATTATTTTGCCAAGACACTACTCTATTTTATACTTATTAAAAATAAAAATGGAGTTAGAGTATTTTTATTGCAACTCTCAGTGAATATCACGATTTTGATTAACTCAGGGCGATTTCAATTCTTACTGTTGCAGAAAAAGTGTTATATTAAATCAAATACCTAAATACACAACTTTTTATATATTTTACTTAATAATGTTATTTTGATCCGAAGATAATAACAATGAATAACTTTTTTTTTTACTATTTCTTCAAACCCTGCTAAGTACTCCTGTTTTTGTAGACTTACAATTAATATTGCAGCAAATACTGAAAAGGTTGAGAGTGTAATTTCTGGAATAATTAAAATTGTTATTGTTTTAAAAGGAAATTACTTAAAATTAATTAATTTTAGAAAATGTTACAATTTGAAGTTTTGGTTTATTATTAAATTTACTTTTACATTTTACTGTAAAAAAATGAGGGAAATGAAAGAAACGAGTTTTTAGATAAATGGTTCTGCCATATGGTGAGACATAACGTCCATGCAAAAAAGTTTATCTGCACCACTGGGCATAGCTAGATTTGTGCCATTAAACTAAAACACATGAATTTTGTGTGTAAATGTAAAACCTTGAGTGCAAAGCTAGACAATTGTTTTTCATTATTTTTTGTTTTGCCTAGTATATAATTTCAGAAGATATTTTTGGGGGCTGGGCTTAGTTCCCACAACCCTGTTTCATCCTAATCTGTTTTTTTCCTGGAACTGACAAAACTTAGCAACACTTATTTCAACGTCTTAGTTATGACGAGCTGACTCAAGACTACAACACGCTGACGAATGAGACATTTCCTGCTGGGACCAGGGAGAAGCGACAAGTTCAGTACAGGTAAAAGTACTAAACGTAGCAAGTGACTCTTTTTCATAATACTCTAAGAGTCCTTCTCTGATATCTACATTAAAAACCAACTAAATTTAAAAAAATTAAATAATGCGCAAATATTTGTTAAAAATAAAATAATAATGTGCTAAAAATTGTTTCAAAATAACTAACTTATTTTAAAATTAGTATCATAATAAAATATTTGCATATTAAATATATATATATAATTTTATTGTGCAGTAATATCTCACAAATAAGATTATCTCAAAACTCTCAGGGAAGTAAAAACTCACTTCACCAAACCATAACAGTTTCGGGGACATGAACTAAAGCGAAAATGGGTATATTTTATTTTAAGTCTACAGAACAATTGAGGCTGTGTTTCACATATCGGCTCTTTCGGCATCATTCTATCCCAAGATAACAGCTTGATCAACACTCATTTCTTCCGCACAATGACTTTCCTCATGTCACGAGCATTTTAGGACAATTCTCTGTTTATTCCTGCATGTCATAGGCCAATAACCAAAATGCGGGTTAAAAGTGAACTAAATGGTTGGATGTTGATTTTTCATCATGCACATTCACTGAATGAAAGCAATCATCAGGAACTATGACCATTATTTTGTCTCTCACAAAATGACGTGGTTAAATCTAAGATTAAAAAATAGTATTTTTGGACGCTAGTATCTTTAAGTCACAAGGGCGAGCACGCGTGTGACACGCCAGCGAACATGGATCTTATCACTTTTATTTTTCACATAGGCATAAACCGTTACAGTTCCTGGCAGTCGCTGGTTAAGCCGCAAGTGGGTCGTATTTTGGTAAACTTTCGCTGTGAAAGCGCCCTTGGTAAAGTCGCGCTGCTTCTGCTGGAATTGCTCTCGCCATGCCGTTGTTTTTCGTCAAGTCTGCAATTGCAGAACCTTTACTGATTAAACCGTCAACACACGTTCACCGCCCGAATCCAAACACGTGAACTACCACAACCACCATCCACTGTGTTGGGCACCAGACTGCAGGTTGCAACTGCGCCTGGCTCGTCACCTTCTTCCCGCGGAGCGTTGGAACGTCACGGCGCTGCGATCGCGCGTCCTCTCAGCCAATGGAACAGCGCAGAATGCGCGCGAAATTCAAATTTTCGCGCTAATGTTAGCGCCTGTAACTTTTCATGGTTTCGTTACTTATTATAAATTTCTTGTTTTGGCATTGCCTGCTAGCCATTAAATTTGTCCCCTGCAATTTCCGAAATCCTGTTATATCTGTGAGTTTTTTTCTATATCAGCTGAAGCTGCAGGAACGTGATATGTTGAACTCATGTTCTAATAGCTGCAATTGGACCTTTCGTATACATCATAACGATAGTCGGTAAGCGTGTAATTGTCTTGTATCAGAGAGACCTATTAAGAAGCTAGTACGTAAGGAGAGACACTGTCTGGTAGGGGTAGTGTGCAGTGTTCAGAATCATTAGAATCTCCGAATGGTACCTACCACCACAGCCAAGTCTTGAGTGTATACATAAGACATCCATAGCTGTGTTAGTCACTTGAGTTAGATTAAATTAATAACTTTGGCGGGCCATGCTAGGCACATACACCAAAGTTAATTTTTTATAGCCCTGTTTGTTGCACCTTACGCACGGATTGGTGCCACATTGGCCATTGATGCGTCATCCTACCTCGGATGCATGGACTAGCTATACCACTGCCGCGTGGACAATCTCACACATTACTCGAACTATGGCACCTGACACAGCAACACATGTCTACTGAATTCAAACTTTTCTTACTTCTTAGCTTTAAATTATGGTCTACAGCACGATGCTGATTTCCGGACAGATTTATGAGAGTAGTTAACTGGCCCAGCAGTCTCATGGAGTGGAAACCACTTTAGTGAAACGCAATCGCCAGTCCAGGTAGTCGGAAACGAAAGTTTGAGCTCTCAAATGCGAGTAAAGTATGTTGTCGTAAAATTAAATTTAATTGGTTGCTTGCAATAACGTAGATATCTAAAAAGTAGCTCACATTAACGAATATCTGAAGTAACAGAATAATAAACGATTAATATAGTTGCAGTATTTTTGTCACATAACTATGCAGTAATTTTAAGCATAACAGTCACCCAGTGCTAATTAGAGAGATTAATGTGTAACATTTTTTTTAAATCAACAAGAAGGTTATACTGCAACAACATATTGTTTTCGCCCAAATCGAGTTAAGAAAAAAAGACATTTGAAAACAATTTTCAATTGTTTATGAATGAAGGTTATAATGTGAGTAAAGTATTTAGAGAAGAAGGGAAGGAATAATGGGAATTCCAAAATAAATAAATAATTTATTTTTATTTTTATGTTTACATAACACTTCAACATATTAAAACTGCATAGTCAGAAAGTTATGATTTTCAGCTTGCTATAAGTATTAGTTTTGCAGGATTTTCAGATGAATTAATAAAAACTGACTTGTACTGTTACTTTATAAAGATATTCCAAAACATATTGGTGAGATATTACTGTACGCAGGGTAAAAATTTTCATTTTAGCTCTGTACACGTTTTTGTTTATTTTTAAAAGTTGCTAATTTTCTTGGAGAAACAAAAGACTCTGATTTTTTTATGATTATTTTGTAATGTTGTCAGCTAGCCTTGGACTGTTGATGTAACGTTAACCTGATGGTGCATAAACCTAATGGTAAGGTCAAAAACTTGCTGTTCATTTTAACGAGCAAGAACAAATTGCCAATGTCAATTTAAAAAGCCAAACTACACACACACACACACACACACACACACACACACATATATATATATATATATATATATATATATATATATATGTATTAAGGTTTCTTCACTCTTGTTTAGTCTAACAAAAATGCTAAATTCAACTAACAACCACCAAAATTCATTTTATTATTTCACCTCCAACCCGTTAGCGTTAAGGAACTCCATATATTAAAAATACCTGAGTTTACAACCCACCGTTCACAAACGTAAAAATAGGGATATACTTCGTGTTTATTAATGCTCTTATTACTGACATATTACGAAGGCAATAGGGTCTATGTGCAGTGAATATCTAAGAAAATATCTCAACACCAAGTTAACATTGTACCATTTGTAAACATTATAATCGTCTTTCATTGATTATACAAGATTAATCTATATAATAGATATTATATTCAACTTAATTTTTATTATTCACGTTTTTACATATTAACGTCAGTAATATTCTGCATTTTACTAAGCATTAATGTTTTGTCATTATTGGTTATTCAGTGATTGACAATGTCATTAAGTCCTAACCATAGACGTTTTTTCTCCTTTTCTCCTTTACCATATTTAATTACCACTATTCTCAACTTAATATAATTTTTCATTCTTAAAATAAGGCGAAAACCTTATTTTTATTTTCAAACATGATCTTCGCTGATAAAATCCCCATTAATCAGAGCAATACATATAACGTCAATCACCTAATAAATCTTAAAACCATATAATTTTTTTATCAACATTGTTTAAACAAATATTAGTATTTTTAAAACACCAGATATTTAAGTTTTAAAATTTAAAGACATTGATAGTATTAAAGAAATAATTGTTTCTTTTAACAAATAATCTTTGTTAATATAGTATTTGATGTGGTGTTTCAAGAATTAAGTAGAAAATTTTATCAGAAATTTTCAGATTATTTTTATTCCAGAGAAGTGGTAATGGAATTTTCCTGGTATTGTTAGACCAATTTGACCATAAATTAGCAGTTGAGGGCTAGTGTTCATGACCTTATTAATAACTGTGATGTTACCTTTAAGTGATTATTTCAAGTACATTTCATGAGCAAGTTTTTGTCCAAGAAAATGTTGGATCTACTATACTATTTTGTAAATATTTCGTCGTAGACCATAACTGTTTGTAAATATGCATGCAAAAGTTTTGTTGATTTTAATTATTTACTAAGGCCTTTCTTTTCTACACACCCATCAGGTTGCCAAGTCAAGCTCCAGTACTGCAGTTTGTACGGTCGGGATTGAATTTTTTCTTCCCTTCCCCACCTCCTGCCTCAAGACCTGCAATTGAAAACATCCAAAACACTAGCATAAATATAAACCTGGCTAACAATAATAATCCACTGACAAAAAACACGAATTTTCAACCAACTTCTGTGCAAGTATTTCCTCAACAAAATTTTCAAAATATACCGAGAAGTTTGGATTCAGACCTACGGCCTCCAGATATATTAACTGAAAATACAGATTACTCCATTTTTAACTACCAAACTTCTCAAAATCTCAACTCACCTCAGAACAATTCATCACTTAATCAAAACAGTGAGTCTCTTGATAGATATAGAATTCAATCTCCACCACCAATTCCAACAGAACAGTTTGGACCATTTTCAAGTGCATTACAAAGTTTGGTTAAAGCCTTTCCCACAAACCTCCAGAGTATCAGGCCTCGAGTGCCATCACCTCAACGTTTTCAATTTGAACCGTCTAACATTAACTATAACCAGCCAAACAGATTTCCTCCTCCCTTCAGCTCATTGCCAAGCCAAAAACCGATTCACAATGACCAATTCTATCAATCTTTCACAGAATCTGCACCGGTAGGAAATTTTTCAACTGTTGGTTGGGGAAACAACTTTAGAGGAATAAACATACTAGCGCAGTTGGGATACAACCTCAACAACCCTCTATTTTATAGTGATTTTAACAAACGGGACAGAAGTAAAGCACAACCAGAGAGAAATGACGCAAGCAAATATTCTTCAACAAACAGTTACAAGCAAACACCACATACTGTTTCAATTTCTTCTATAGATAAACCAATTCTCTCGCTAGGGCAAAGCCATGAGTTGAGTTCAGTTCCACTCGTTCCAACAGAATCCAACTTTAAACCAAACACTAATGCCTTCGGCAATGATGCAGATAGCGCTGAGAACAAAAATGTTATTCCCAAGCCTATAATTTATGTTGGGAATGCAATACCATATCAAGTTAGAGAAACACTGACCACTACTGAAACACCTGAAGTAGTTGATACACAAGGAAAAGATTATTACAGTAGTAATGATGCTAATGGATACCAAGAAAACCTACAAGCTCCAGTACAAAGTACTGATACTGCTTTAGTTACTCAGCAATACAAAAAACCCAGGAGGCGTCGACTACGCAAACCTAAATATCGTAGTCAAACGACAACACATCTCGATGGTGGGCTTGAAACTGTTACAGATTATAGCCTCAGTCCTGGCCAAAGAGATTACGAACGAGCACCTGAGCAATTCAAACAAACATTCACTGTGAGGGAGAGTGAATTTGGTCCTTTGTACCAGGATAATCAGTACCATGATCAAAAGGAGCCCAAAAGCAAAGATAATATACCTGAAGCACCACCACTGTATTTTGACAGTCACGAGAATCTTAAGGATTTCGAAAATCCTTTTGCTAGGTTTGACTTTGATTTTGACAAATTTCTGGAAAAATTACGAGGAGATGTTAGAACATCAGGCAGTGATTCGACAGTGGAAAGAACTGAAAAAACTTTGAAAAAGAACTCTAAGGTTACCTCACTGGATGAGTATCTAGATGATGAGTTGACTACTCAGAAATCTATAACTAATAATGAAGATGAACAAATACTACCACCAAAAGACTCTTTCAAACAAGAAGATCCAGATGAAGCCCCATTAGTAACCGAGACCGAGTACAAAACACAAGTGCCAGGTACTGTACCTACCGAGGACATTATTTACTTTACCACACATAATAGTGAAGATACGGCAGCCGAAAAGACTCAGATAAGAAATACTCCCACACATCATACACACTCACATAGTAGTGCACTTAGGGGATCAGATAATATATCTGGGTGGGCCAATAAAAGTAGAATAAACGATGATAGATTGTGGGAAGAACAAACTACTGCATTTCCGAACAGAGGGAGGGGAAAAAACAAATCTGCAAGAAAACAAAATTCTTCTAGAGTTCGAGGTAATAACTTGAGACCCACAGGGCGTACAAATGAAAAACAACCATTACAAAACTATGATAGCTCAAATGGTTACACTGCAGAGACCATTCAAAACGCAAAGCCACAGCAACTCGGTCATGCAGTGATTTACGATCCAAACAATAACTTTAATCCTGCAACAGCAACAAGTGTAGAACCTAGAAAAAGGCGTCTGAATAAAAATCGAACCCAAAACAGAAATAACAATGCTCAACTTACTCCTAGCTCCCTTGAATATCAGGAAACTAATGAAGAAACATTAAGAGATAACGATCTGTACTACAACAGAGCTCAAGTTCCACAGCATAGGCCGCAAACAACTAAGCACAGCCCACAAATTTTAAGCTACTCTGAACAATTTGTAACTCCAGAAAGGACTGTTACTGTATCACAAAATTCCATCAAAAAAAATAAATTGTTTCAATTTACAAAATCAACTCTGAGTTCCCCTATTACTCAAGCAGTACCACCCCAAGAGCATGAAGCAGCATTCACGGATACTCCTTATACTACACACAGTTCTTTTGAACAACTGTCACAGTTTACGCCACCACGTTCAACTAAGGCAACACTTCGGGAAAATCTTGATGTTTATAGTGCTGATGGTGACATCAATTATAATAGATACCATGATTTAGTAAATATACCTATGTCACAGAATACGTTTAGTTCAAAACGCGCATCTCCAATGCATAGCAGTTCAAGCACAACAGGACAGGGGAAGTATCCACAAAGCAGTACTACAGTGCAAACTGAAAATTATTTGGACACAAGTGATGTTGAAATGGTGAGAGATATTACTCAAAATGGTGATACAAGAGGTTCAAAGGCAAAACTCATGAGAAGTAATGACTCTTTGAAACAGTTTAACACTGAAAGCCCGTTGACATATAATAATTACGATGTCACAAGAACATTATATAAGAGTCCAGAGGAAAACTCCTTCCAAGAAAATGATAAAAATGTATTTATTTTAAGAGATGAGGTAACTAATCCTACAACACCATGGCAAACATATTACATACCTTCTACACTCCCCACTCCCACTAAATACAATGCAATATATGCAGATGATTCACACATACCTATACCAACTTTCGAACCACAAGCACACTTTAATTCAAGCGAAGTCCCACTAACATCACCACCTACATCTAGCAACAAAGAAATTTACACAAACATTCCTATCCCTGACGATAATTCCATCACGGCCTTGATACCAGCAAAACAACGTCAACCATACCTACTGAGCAGAGTACCAACGCCAAAGGAACCAAGTTCAATGACTGTAACTACTACTGCCTTTGCCGACGAGGGTGTACGCAGTGACTCTGAGCAGACAGAGCGAGGAGCTCGACTTGACCAGCCAAGTACGGCCAACTTACCACCCGCAGCCGACAGAGGAGTAACTGTGACGCTGACTCAGAGGTAATACATGGTTTTAAAATAGTTGTGTTCAGTTCTATTCAACAGCCTCTCATTTATATTCGAAGGCTTTGAGTTTTGGATATTTGTCACTGTTTAAAACTAAGGTTCTTTGTAATATTAAAATCCTCTCAGAAACTTATTTTTCTGTGGATGATACGTGCTTCCTAATAACAGTTTAGGGTGAATAGAATGGGTTAATTTTTCCTGATTATAACTCAGAGGTGTCCCCCCCCCCCCAAACACTATGACTCACCCCCCCTAACCTAATGATGCGCCCCCCCCCCCCCCCCCGAAATTTTTTATGCCATTTTCTCAATGATTTACTCAATTATTTTATAATATTATACTTTTTTAGTATTACATTTTATCACATTTTGCATTAATTAAAAATGATTTTCTAATAATAATTTTGGTCATATATCAGGTAATATTTCCATCCTGAACCGACAGATGCCAAACTGCTTTTGTTGAGGAAAGTGCGGGGTTGCCAATTTGATTTACAAGATCCCTTTCAATTATCAAAGCACCAGAAACGTATTTTCACATTAGAAGCTATAATTATGTAAATAATATATACATTTTTCTCGTCTTTTAACCACCCCCCCCCCCCCTGAAATTTTAATGACGCAGTCTGCGTCGTTACCCCCCCCTTGTGGGCACCCCTGAATAACTAATAAATTATGATAAAGTCAGTATTAATGGCTATTTAGTTGATTTTATTGGAATGTGTAAATTTTCCAAGTTTAAATCAATCACTACTCTGTCATTTCAATTTTTGTCCTTTATTGATGAATATGATTTCAAATCGATCCTTAAATATTGCCAAACATTCATGCTTTATTTATTTAAAAATAAAATATCCAGACACTCATGCATTCATGTTCCATTAATTATCCACCAGTTCGGTTGACATTTTGAACAAGTGGAATCTCTGTACAAATAAATTTAACTGGACTCAAACAAAACTGTTATACCCATACGTCCGATCTACGTTGGTGGATAACTTCCTAGGCGTCAAAAAAGTCATGATTTGTGTAACCTAAGTTGAACTATGGCTTTAAGAGCTGTAAAAATACGTAAAAGTGCCATACCGTTGACACTCGCATTCATATGTATGTTACTGCTTATAATATAAAAAATTGTCAACAAAAGTAATAATAAATAATATTAATGAAAAACAAATCATCTGCTTAAATATTCAGAATTTGCCTAGTGATACTAATCTGTGTTCTAATAAAAAAACTAATAGCATCTACAGTAATTGTTCGGTGGTATCATCGTGCAGTGTGTAAAGCTGCAATTAGCTAATATAGTAGTGTTATGTACAATTACACTAATTGTTCTACAAACATAGCCTACCTACAAGTTATAGACTTAAAATTGTAAATGATAAAATAATTGCTAGACTTAACTTTTTGACATAGAAAATTAAATATTAAAGGCATTTCTGGTGTTTACAATGTGCCAGTTCTGATGATTGCCACATTTCTGATTGTGTATCTACACTACACATTGCAGTCTGTGGTCTTGTAGGCGGCCAGGAAAAATGGTTTATTATTCAACAATAATATTGTATTTTATTTATCCATTATCTCCGTTAGGAGGAAGTAGTGTACAAACAAAACTCTTAAATTTCTTCCTAACGTGTCAGGCTGGCAGACCATATTACCTTTTCCTGTGGATTAATTTCAATGTATTTTTACGAGATTGCTTTATAAAACAATTTCCACAGAATCAGGTAGGAATTATGGATGTAGTAGCCCCTACCATCAACGTTGATGTTAACATTTGCGGTGTAGGAGCTACGTCATTTTATATTGAACATTTGAACGCTATTTAAAAAGCGCTGATGGTTATTCTTTACACTGTCGTCTTCTCGCCTCCTTTTACGGTTAGAACCCTGAGCCACAGACCTCAAAAATCAGCTCTGTTATGGTTATTACACCAAATGGCTGTACGTGGGCACTACCCAGTAATTTCCCCTTGATATGACGGCCACCTTGAAGCTTATATAACCTCCCTATGCAGTCAGATATACAGACATTCCTGTGCATGAGAGCGGTATTTAATGTACTCATGACTACTGTAATTTTAACAAACATTTTCTCTTTAAAGTGTGCGCAGAATTTATAAGTTTAGGAAATTTGAAAATTACTAAGGAAAGTAATTTTCGAAAATAAAATTTGCAATGCATTATGATCCACACACATTTTCTCAGAACTAAATAACAACCTCTTTTTAATAAGTGAGATAGTAATAAATTTAAAACCATTTGAGGGTAAACTGTTATTTGAAAACCAATATATCTTTCTCCAAAATGAAAGATATGCATTGGAACATGCAGACAAGTAAAACCATGCAAAACAAGACTTGTTCGTTCCAAGTTTATGACCTTAACATGTTGCTGTGCTCCGAGCCAGTGATGTTGCAGGTATAGGTTTATGTCAAGAACACTGCCACATTTTTTTCACGCTATTTTTGCCTGTGGAGTTTAACTGGCGTTCCAATAAATAAGTTAACTCTCTATACCATACGTAAAATCACAAATAATTTGCAATTTAAACTTGATTTCCGTGTGAAACTTAAAATGTTTTTCCCCTTGCTTATCTAAATAAAATAAAAACTGGAAACAAAAATGGATTAGGTCTTATTGATCACCCGTTGAGTCCCAACCGTTTAACTGTCTTACTGTTTAGTAAAAGCGAAACAAAGATAAAGATAGAGACAGAGACTGTGCCAAGGACAGGGATATCTATTTATTATCAAACTAGTAAATTAGTTTGATCAACATGGAACAATCATATTTGCTCATATTAACATATAAACTTTTTTTTTTTTTTTAGCTTTTGCCTCAGAATGTTTCGATTGCACGGTCTCTGTCATATTTAAAATCTCTAATTTGGAGAAAAGTGAAAAAAAAAAAAAAAAAAAAAAAAAAACATTTCTTAAAAGAAGTGAATTCGTGCAACTGCTGAGCTTTAAACTTCCGTCTGTGGAACGCAGGGCCGGTGCAAGGTAAATTGGCGCCCTAGGCGTAAAACCTTAATGCCCCCCCCCCCCCCCCCCCCAACCATCGCCGGACAACCCAAAAAAAATTTTTTCCTTGCCTCAAAATACATCACGTAAGCCTAAGATCTTGTCAACAATCAAATGTAAGCAGGCAGGTGTTTTAAGTTTTTGACCCTTTTTTACTTATTACAAATCATAAACAGGTCACCGCGGACTTTAAATAATTACTTATGTCAATGAAAACATTCCAAAGTGATACAAAAAAATCCATTTTCATCTAGTTTCAATAATAGTTAAACATATTGTATCAGCTGGTACGTGTGGTGCTGCGCCGCCCCCAGCTACTTGGCGCCCTAGGCGGTTGCCTAGTTCGCATGTGTGGACGCGCTGGCCCTGCCCCCAGCTACTTGGCGCCCCAGGCGGTTGCCTAGTTCGCATGTGTGGACGCGCCGGCCCTGCCCCCAGCTACTTGGCGCCCCAGGCGGTTGCCTAGTTCGCTTATATGGACGCGCCAGCCCTGCCCCCAGCTACTTGGCGCCCTAGGCGGTTGCCTAGTTCGCATGTGTAGACGCGCCGGCCCTGCCCCCAGCTACTTGGCGCCCTAGGCGATTGCCTAGTTCACCTATATGGACGCGCCGGCCCTGTCCCCAGCTACTTGGCGCCCTAGGCGGTTGCCTAGTTCACCTATATGGACGCGCCGGCCCTGCCCCCAGCTACTTGGCGCCCTAGGCGGTTGCCTAGTTCACCTATATGGACGCGCCGGCCCTGACCCCAGCTACTTGGCGCCCCAGGCGGTTGCCTAGTTCGCTTATATGGACGCGCCGGCCCTGTCCCCAGCTACTTGGCGCCCTAGGCGGTTGCCTAGTTCACCTATATGGACGCGCCGGCCCTGCCCCCAGCTATTTGGCGCACCAGGCGGTTGCCTAGTTCGCTTATATGGACGCGCCGGCCCTGCCCCCAGCTACTTGGCGCCCTAGGCGGTTGCCTAGTTCGCTTATATGGACGCGCCGGCCCTGCCCCCAGCTACTTGGCGCCCAGGCGGTTGCCTAGTTCGCTTATATGGACGCACCGACCCTGCCCCCAGCTACTTGGCGCCCTAGGCGGTTGCCTAGTTCGCCTGTGTGGACGCGCCGGCCCTGCCCCCAGCTACTTGGCGCCCCAGGCGGTGGCCTAGTTCGCCTGTGTGGCCGCGCCGGTCCTGCCCCAAGCTTCTTAGGGCCCCAGGCGGTTGCCTAGTTCGCCTGTGTGGACGCGCCGGCCCTGCCCCCAGCTACTTGGCATCCTAGGCGGTTGCCTAGTTAGCCTGTGTGGCCGCGCCGGCCCTGCCCCCAGCTACTTGGCGCCCTAGGCGGTTGCCTAGTTCACCTATATGGACGCGCCGGCCCTGCCCCCAGCTACATGGCGCCCTAGGCGGTTGCCTAGTTCGCCTGTGTGGCTGCGCCGGCCCTGCCCCCAGCTACTTGGCGCCCTAGGCGGTTGCCTAGTTCACCTATATGGACGCGCCGGCCCTGCCCCCAGCTACTTGACGCCCTAGGCGGTTGCCTAGTTCGCCTTTGTGGCCGCGCCGGCCCTGCCCCCAGCTACTTGGCGCCCTAGGCGGTTGCCTAGTTTGCCTGTGTGGACGCGCCGGCCCTGCCCCCAGCTACTTGGCGCCCTAGGCGGTTGCCTAGTTCGCATGTGTGGCCGCGCCGGCCCTGCCCCCAGCTACTTGGCGCCCCAGGCGGTTGCCTAGTTCGCTTATATGGACGCGCCGGCCCTGCCCCCAGCTACTTGGCGCCCTAGGCGGTTGCCTAGCTCACCTATTAGGCCGCGCCGGCCCTGCCCCCAGCTACTTGGCGCCCTAGGCGGTTGCCTAGTTCGCCTGTGTGGACGCGCCGGCCCTGCCCCCAGCTACTTGGCGCCCCAGGCGGTGGCCTAGTTCGCCTGTGTGGCCGCGCCGGTCCTGCCCCAAGCTTCTTAGGGCCCCAGGCGGTTGCCTAGTTCGCCTGTGTGGACGCGCCGGCCCTGCCCCCAGTTACTTGGCATCCTAGGCGGTTGCCTAGTTAGCCTGTGTGGCCGCGCCGGCCCTGCCCCCAGCTACTTGGCGGCCTAGGCGGTTGCCTAGTTCACCTATATGGACGCGCCGGCCCTGCCCCCAGCTACTTGGCGCCCTAGGCGGTTGCCTAGTTCGCCTGTGTGGCTGCGCCGGCCCTGCCCCCAGCTACTTGGCGCCCTAGGCGGTTGCCTAGTTCACCTATATGGACGCGCCGGCCCTGCCTCCAGCTACTTTACGCCCTAGGCGGTTGCCTAGTTCGCCTTTGTGGCCGTGCCGGCCCTGCCCCCAGCTACTTGGCGCCCTATGCGGTTGCCTAGTTCGCCTGTGTGGACGCGCCGGCCCTGCCCCCAGCTACTTGGCGCCCCAGGCGGTTGCCTAGTTCACCTATATGGACGCGCCGGCCCTGCCCCCAGCTACTTGGCGCCCCAGGCGGTTGCCTAGTTCGCTTATATGGACGCGCCGGCCCTGCCCCCAGCTACTTGGCGCCCTAGGCGGTTGCCTAGTTCGCCTATATGGACGCGCCGGCCCTGCCCCCAGCTACTTGGCGCCCCAGGCGGTTGCCTAGTTCACCTATATGGACGCGCCGGCCCTGCCCCCAGCTTCTTGGCGCCCCAGGCGGTTGCCTAGTTCGCTTATATGGACGCGCCGGCCCTGCCCCCAGCTACTTGGCGCCCCAGGCGGTTGCCTAGTTCACCTATATGGACGCGCCGGCCCTGTGTGGGAGGGACCTAGCACAGCACGAGCTATGACAGCGGCGCGTGTGGTGGGTCGCAGGGCGGAGCCGAGCGCCGCGCCAGCCGCCTACAACCAGCCCGCGCGCGGACAGGCGCAACTCAGCCCGGCGCACAACCAGGTGGGCTACAACGCCTCGCGCCAGGAGTACGACCAGCAGTACGACCCCTACTACAGCCTGTACGACGAGGAGGACGTCGAGCTGTACCGCGACGTGGGTGAGTGCCTCTAGCCTAGCTGCCTGCCTCCCAGTTTCACGCCAGCCCACTCTTCCCGGGGAAGTGCTTGCTCTCCTGCGAGAAGACGAGCAAACCCAGCGAGGGTTCATCCGTTGTTACGAAGTCGGGGAACTACTACATCTTGGGGCGCAACAACATGGGGGGGGGGGAAGGGTATTTCTCCCCCCCCTTCTAAAACCTTGAATTGGGGGCAAACGGCGGCAAAGAAAGTGCTGTGTAATCAATTTTTAGAAAATAAAACTGTTTAAATAGCACCATTTTCCACCTTGAAATACAAATTTTTCCCGGGGGATCGATGATTCTTTATAAAAAGGTATATTGCCCCCCCCCCCCCCCTTTTGGAAATTTAGTTGTTGCGTCCCTGACTACATCCACAACTACTTAGTCATGACGGTAAATTCTTAAGAGACAGGAAAAATTCGCGGGTTCATTTCGCGATAGGCTGGAATCCAAGTGCGTGTAACTTATTGCCGCTTGAGTGATTGGAACACAGTTTGCCTGGAGGACTGCGAGCCAATGAATGACCCTCAACGTAAGAAGTTATCGAATCATAAAGCATCCCAGTTGGCAGGTGTCACGAGTCAGCAGCCAATGAGCTGGTGTAATATTCCCGCGTGCATAGAGGTTCGTGGAGTCCATCCTAGAGGTCATTAGAACCACGAATTTTTCCAGTCCCTATAAATTCTTCAATAATTATTTCCGCATGTCGCGATTTCATTTCGGAGAGCTTCACGCCCTGATCCGGCACAGGATTCATAAAGAAGACACCGACAGGTGGAACGCCCGCCATTACGGACCTCGGTGGACTCAACTGGGCAACTGGTGTGAAGCACGGATGCCGAGTGGAGTCTCTTGTGTTGAGTCTTCTAGTGTGGATGAGAACGTGAGCGGCGCATGCTGATTGGCCATCCACCAAGGGGTCAGTTGACTGCGTGTGAAGGGGTTCGGGCGGTTAAAACCTATATATTTATCAACCACTGATTTAGTTAATGGATTGAACATTTTTGAAAAAAAAAAAATAGTGCGTGGAGTCCCTCCGCGCGGAAGAAGTGAAACTTCGTAATGTGGAAATGAAAATAGGAAGGGGTAGAAATTGATTTTTAGTGAAATCATATTGTTTCTTTAAGACAGACTTTATTAACATTGCTTACAATTCACAATTGATCGCATCTTTTAATTATCATTTTCGAGTGGAGAAATATCCAAATCTATAACATTTACAATGGGATTATGATAACTAAAGTAAGAAACGAAATGTTTGAGTTCTATTTTTTCAATATTTCTTGCAAAAACTGCATCAATGGTAGTTCCCCTTTGGTTTTCACGACGCTCACACTGTTTACTTCGCTGCATAGCAAGAATACCACGCGCATGTGCTTGGGATCTACCGACTCACTCTCTTTCTCTCTCCTACTTTCTACATTTGTGTATCTTTCTTTCTCTCTCCCTCTTGCGTTGGCCTGTAACAGGTATACTACGCGCATGCGTTCGAGTGCCACGCATTCACTCTCGCTCTGTCTCTTTCTATTCCCCCTCCCCAGGAGCGTTGAACGTTTAACGCAACCTTGTGGGAAGTCGCATGAGAAGTTTCACTTCAAAAAAATGGTTGAGAAAACATGGCAAACAGCTATATGTATGAACCCGGAGGTGAGACGAGAACGAAGCATTGACGCAATGAATGGGCGCGGGAAACGAGAACACGTCGAGAAAACCCACTGGCTCGCTCCTATTTGAGAGAACGTCTGCCGGGAATAGGGTTACCAGACACTGATAATAAAAAAAGGAGGACATTCATCTCGCAAAAGGAGGACATTTCACTAAAAAGGAGGACAATATATTTTCTTAAAAAGCCATGAATTAATTACAATGGAGTACGATATTTTACAATGTTTTGGCATTTAATACAGTTTCAGTATAAAGAATCAAACATACTACGCATATTAAAAACACGTGCTTCTGCATGTGCTGCTACCTGTCAAGCTGTCATAGAACTACTTACTAGTGGGGTGACTCTGCTGACAGCGCATTAGTGCGCACCGCGCGCTTTACTCAGAGTGTAACTGCAGGAATTATCTAACTTTATAAAAAAAGCCGGACATTTTGGAGCATTAAGGAAAATCCGGCCGGACGCAAAAGAAATACATAAAAAGGAGGACATGTCCTCCTTTTGCCGGACGTCTGGTAACCCTAGCCGGGAAGCCAACACGTGATCGCCTCGACAAGAGGCGAGTGCTCTGGCAACGCAACCCCCGCTGTGGCACACAAGCAGCTGCAGTTTGGGTCGCGTGAGCTGGGGGTCGGCACACATCTTTGCCAGCCGATACTCTTATTGAATTAACGAAATATTTGTGTATGCATGTTAAGCTAGTCTGGTGCTACACGAATGTTTTTTTTTTTAAAGTGAAACTTCTTTGCTGAGGGTGCTATAATTTTATAGTGTTACGAAAATTCCGGTCGCATGAGGGGAATAGTTAGGTACGGGGTGAGGAACCGGTAGAGGAGGAGACGGCAGGGGAGAGGTAGAAAAGACTCAGCACACTTGCACACTTGAATGCTTGCACACTTGCATACTTTCACATTTGCATGCTCGCACACTTGTACACTTGCATGCTTGCACACATGCATACTTGCATGCTTGCACACATACATATTTGCACACTTGCGTACTTGTACACTTGAATACATGAATACATGTGTACTTGCATACTTGCACACTTGTGTACTTGTACACTTGCATGCTTGCACACTTGCGTACTTGAATACTTGCATACTTTCACACTTGTATACTTTCACACTTGCATACTTGCATACTTTCACACTTGTATACTTTCCCACTTACATACTTGCACACTTGCGTACTTTACACTTGCATTCTTGCATCCTTTCACACTCACATACTTGCGCAATAGCATAATTTAGCGCTCCCATAAATGCATATATTTTTTTGGATCTGCGACCTCAGCCAAACAGCATTATGTTCCCTATACCTAATAACGTAGAGACCTGCAAAATTCGCGGATTCATTCGGTGATAGGCTAGAATTCAAACACATATACCTCTTAGATAATTATGATATTGTCTTACTGTTCATCTGGACGAATCTCAACCAGTTATAAACCCTCAACCAAATAAGGATCGAATCACATACAAACCAGCTGAGACGACTTACAATCGGCAGCCAATGAACTTGCGTTATTTGCCCGAGTGTACAGGGGCATGTACCGTCTATCCTGAAGGCCATCGAAACCGCGAATTTTGCAGGTCTCTAAAATAATATATCAGCAAGAAGTTTTACTTCTGTCGCGCGTGGACTCCACGCACACCCTTTTTTTTTTATCAAGCCGTAATATAAAGTTGTCAAATTCTGCATGTTTCTTGAAGCACCTGTCTTGGACACCGTGTGGTTAAGGTGTGGACAAGATGTGGACCCAGCTTCGAGTTTCATGGGTGGCTCGGAGTAGGGCAGTTTGAATCTTTAAAAAGAAATTAGCCTCTTGAAAGGCTACTCGAACGCATTTTCGACATCTTGAAATGTAATTATTAAAACTAGAATTTAAGGGTACCTAAACAAAGTTTTTATAAAATTACACACAATAGCATTAAAGAGATATAAAATAGTCGTTTATTTTTACAAAAACGAAAAAAAGTGGGTTGTCTGTAAAGTCGGTTTACGGACGATAATTTTACGTGATAACGTCATAAGAAAACATTGATAAAAAATTGCATACTTTTTTAATTTTCAAATATTATTTACAGTTTTTGAAAATTTAATTTAAATAATTTGTTTAATTATAATCACGAACAATTAGTTAAAAAGCCTGCCTTAACCTGTTTGATATTATGGAAGATTTTCTCGCACGGTGGTTGGCCGGTTCTTGCACGCTCGGCTCAGGCGTAACGTGACAATGAGTCATGCTGAGGGGCAGGCATTTTTCGCGAAAAGATCTGAACACGTATTAAGACTGCAGCAAGGTATACCAGCACCTGTGGTTTCTTCCTAGTGATCGGCGGCCGTCTGCGAGAGAAGTCGTTGCCTTATTTGACAGAGCCATTCAGGACGCGTTTACTTCCACACTGAATCACTCTGATTGGTGTTGTCACAACCGATATGCACCTGGGAGAAACTCACTCAATCGCGAAACACAGACGATGCCATAGTGTGTTTAACTTTCATCTAGTCTCGAAATATGCATGTCCCTAGCATGCTTTTTCGTTCATGGATTCACAAGACGTCGTCACGTGACAAAGAGCAGGGAAGTGCGAGGAAGTGAAGGGAACGTGTTTGGACTGGTCCGCAGAGTACGGGCAGTACGCGAGCAGCGCGCAGCCGCCGCGAGGCCAGACCTACCAGACGGCGCAGCGACCCAGCCAGCCCAGCCAGCCCAGCCAGCCCAGCCAGCCCGCCTACCCCGCGCAGGACGTGTACAGCCAGGCCGCGCCTGCGCAGGACTACGACAAGAACTACAACACCCCCGTGAGTGTCCCAGCCAACAGTGGCGTAGCCAGGATTTGTGTATGGGGGGGGGGGGGGTTAAGAAGTTAAAGCGGGGGGTCCGGGGGTCCTCCCCTGGAAAAATTTGGATTTTAAGGTGTAAAATAGTGCTATTTGAACAGTTTTCGGTACTTAACTTTAAATATTGTAATGGTAAAAATATTATTAATATTTTAATAAAAAAATTGTTTGAGTGATGAAGTAAGATATTAATCAAAGATATTTCAATCAATCCAAGTGCCTTGTCCACGTCCCACTCAAAATCATAAATCATGCTCGAAGCTCGACAGTACAAAAAAAAAAAAGGAATAAAAATGGTTGGGTTTCGGCAGAACTGGCCTATTCCTGGAAACAATTAGCTTTAGCTTGAAGAGTTACCCAGTCACCACCTGCTTATAATTACCGCGCTGGTTAAATACAACAGGTGTAAGATATTTGAAAACTTGGGACCCGTCACGCCGTCACAACCTTAGGGAAGGAGAATCGGTAGGGCTCGCTTACTCTTCCCCTCCAGTGCAGTGGCCGGTGATATCAGTAAGACACCCAGGCTTTGATCTAACCTACTTTCATATTTAAAAAAAATTTTGGCTAAGGGAAGGGGGGGGGGGAGTTAGAACCCCTAACCCCCCCCCCCCCCACCCCCCGGCTACGCCCCTGCCAGCCAACACACACGCACACACACACATTTTCCTAAAACTATTTCAAATGCGATGCGTTGAATCTCGGACGTAACAAAAGTTCTGTTGAGGTTCTTCGACATCAGCAATGCGCCAATTACGTCTGCCATGGAAAGCTGTCTCGAAAGTTTTACTGGCGAAAAGCCAATGAACGATTATCTCAATGTGCGGTCCATAGTCATCACTAGTCACTTCATTCTTCACAGGATTGACGTCACTCGCCATAGTGTGAATGTCACACACTTTGGGACGATAAGTTTTCTGTATTCCTTCTCCAAAATGGGAGACTATTCTTTGAAATAAGTGTCATTTAGTTTATAATGAATTATTTTTTTCAATCGATAGATTACTTTAAACTATTATAAAATGTAGTTACCTGGTTATATGAATAACAGCAACCAGATGCAAATATGTTACCATCTATTTATGTTCAAATAAATCAATGAGGGCACCTGTGTATTTTTTGAGCTATTTAGCCTAAGAACTTAATATATTTCATTGTGAAACCAATATTTAGGTGATTTCTGAATTAGTTCACAACACCCAGCTATCAGCAGTTTCATACCATTTAATATTCAAAAAACTAATTCAATTGCATCGAATCTCTACCTCTTACGTAATTACAGCTGGATTACCATCTTAGGACAGTTATATAATTTTACACAAACACCAATGATTAAAGTTATTTCTGCCCCACGATCCCAAGTCATCCAGATAGCCGACTGCGTGTGATGGCATGAACCTGTATATATTCACTTTCGTGAACATCGGATGACGTACCAAGCGTATCGGTGTGCCAAATAATTAATTATTTGTAACAGAAAATTATCCTGGAATACATTTTATAAACTTTAATATTCACAAAAATATATAATAACAACTTTAAATATACTTTGTAATCCTCTTATTCAACCATTTATAATCCAATATTATTTGTCATCACTCATAGTGACCGATATTTCAGTGGCTAAGTGCGAGGTTAGGAAACTCAGCTCTCCTGGTTCTAACTCCATCATAGGCAAACAATTCCATTTATAATTTTTAATATAACTTATTGTTATATTTTTTACACTATATGTAAGATAATTTTACTATTACTTGTTATAACATTAAATGATGGTTATAATAACTTGAAATACAAAGCTCTGTTCATCGATTTAGTTATTTAACACTAAGTAGGCATATCAATTTTTTTTACATGTAATAAAAATAAATCTTACAAAAATGTCACAAGTGATGGATTGGGATTATATATTTATTTATATGTGTGTGTTTTATATAAATGTACAATTTTACTCAGATATTGATGAAATTTTGCACAATTGACCTTCAACACAATGGTGATGTCACTGTCTACATGAGATATCGAAAAACCACTCCCATCACCTTTACCCATCCCTTAAACAGAACTTTTACCTTGCGTTTAAAATAAGGTGAAAGATACTGTCTTTAACTTAATTTTTAAAAAAGAGGCATGTAAATGACTACATGAAATTTAAAAAGAAAACAAAAATCCTCTTTCCTAGCCCCTAAAGCATAATTTTGGTAATTCTTGATGAAGTTTTGTTTACTTTGCATTCAAACTAAGAGGAAAATTGCTGTCTTCAACTGGTTTATAAAAAATAAATAAAATTTTGAAAAAAATCATCCTTATTTTACAATTACTTGCAGAATTTTGGTACCTACTTTTTTAGGAAATTTTTTTCACACTTGACGTTAAAAATAAGAGTAAAATTACTAAATATCTCCGTTTTATATATAAAAAAACCATCCCATCCCCATTTTTACACGCCTTGAATCAGAATTGTGAAACACTTAAAATCATCTGAAACACTTTCCTATCCCTTAAATCAGAATTTTGGCACTACTAGTTCAAATTTTGCATAGGCTAATTGATTTTCAAAATCAACTTGCCAACGTGAGTATTCGGGTATGTCCAGAAGGACGAGTGAATCGTATGCTTCCCGTAAAGATAAGCCGTGTCTTTGGAGAGGAATCGTGTGGCTACTCACATGGATGTTTTCGGGAACCGTTGGACAGCTGGACTCTAGATGGCTGGGACAAGGTGTGAAATCTCGTCGTGTATCATTGAGCTGGCTAGCGGGCTTGGTGGGGACAGCCAGTTTCTCCAGTATCTGGAGATGTACCATAAATTAGTTCACAATAGTGTTTCAATGAGTGACACTCTGAAGCTTGGTGACATCAGTGACATACACAGATATTCTGACCACGTAAACTGTTAGTGAAGCATTTCAGTCTGCACAGGCGTGTAGGGCATAACGACTAAACTTGGAACTGACTATTGAAAATTATCTCTGTTTATATCTTCTCGAAGTTGACGACCGAAACTAACAAATGTTTCTAGAATATTTTAACATCTGAGCAACTGAATGAAAAATACATGGATTAAAAGTGCTCATTTAACAGAGAAAAAACTATAATCTTGTGCGTTGACTTGCTATCAAAGTTAACTGGCTCATTGCCGAAAACTTCCCATGGTCTTTCGAGCTCTTACAAAGCACATCTCGTCGGCTACTTTCTCATTTTTGCCGCCTCGGTGCACGATTTGTAGCCTGGCTGGCAGGTTACCTGCCGGACACTCTAAGAATGTTGGTTGCATAACTCCTGGGATGACACTCAGTTGGCACGTTTAGAATTTATCGATAAAGATAAACATTTAGGGTGAATAAAATTAGCTTATAGGTTCATAAAAATTTCTTCAAGTGTTTATAAAAAGTTTTATGTTTCTAAAAAACAAAATACATGTGATAACTTGTGTTTTTAAGTTAATAGTTAAAATAATTTAGTCATAGTCACACAAGAATTCAATTATCAGAGTAAATAAGACTTACTCATTTGTTCATATGAATTAAACACATTTTACTAGTCAGTTTTGAAAATAAATTTTTGAGGTATATGCTCGAATCAATGAACACATTAACTGGACATTTACAGAAAGGATTGTATGAACAAACCACAAAAATAAAATGGTTGTTGATTTTAACAAAACCATACTGCCCTAACTACAAAAAAAAATTTTACTGCATTGCTTAAGGTATATTTTAATTTTCATACCATTTTCATAAATTTTATTGTACATTTGACCAAAATTCTTTGTTTTTCTTTGAATTTACTTCCATTATAAATTGAAATGTCCCAAAGAGAAACACTCTGTATATTGCAGCGGCCATGATCTGGGACCCCTACCTGGTGACTGCCTAGTGACTAGGTCGAGGGAGCTGGAGAAGGTGCAGTGTAGAACAGCGAGGTGGCCGATGGGTATGTGCAGGTCCGACAGATGACTAAGGAGCTAGGGTCGGAAGCATTACAAGGGAGGAGAGGAGTGGATAGGTTATGGAGCTGGAGAAGGTGCAGTGTAGAACAGCGAGGTGGCCGATGGGTATGTGCAGGTCCGACAGATGACTAAGGAGCTAGGGTCGGAAGCATTACAAGGGAGGAGAAGAGTGGAAAGGTTAGTCAGACTGTAAAAAATGATAGAAGGAGGCTGGGGACTAGGATACACAAAGTTGGGCACAAAGGGCGGAGAGATCACGAAAGGAAGCTCCAGAGGGAATGGAGGCTAAAGGAAAAAGGTAGGAACGCTTTCTTCAGAACAGGGAGGGAGTGTAATGGGGTAGATGAAGTAATGCTACGGGTGTGGGATGTATGGGATCTGAGAAGATTAAGGAAGGGGCGGGAAGTGAGTGAAAATGGGAGGACTCCTTGCCACCAGGTGAAATCCCTATTGCGAGCGTAACTTATCAACAAATTAAGACTGGCTGGAATGATAATGCAGATTATTACTCAATTAGAACTATCTATTATGATTTATTCAATTATATTTTAGAACAAAGAAGTCAAAATAATCTGAATTGTACGTGAAGTAAATGGCTTCATTATCTCTTCATTTTACTCAAACTTTTTGTAGATAGAGTAAATGATCTTAGGAGTTTGAAGTCAATAAAAACAATTGAAATGTAGTTTTTGATTTGTAAATTATTATTATTTCTTTTTTTTGCAGGCGGACGATCAGTACCAGCAAAATGTTGCAGTGCAGCAACCAGCTACTTCTACTCGGTAAGAATCAGTCCTTAACTATTTATATTTGTAAAATATATAAATTAATGATTACAATGTAGCCTACATCTTTTACTGTTGGGAAACTTTACTGTTGTCTTATACATTCTGATACTATGTAGTTTTTTTAATTCTTTTAAAATGGTTTCCCGAACTTCATTACTTTTTCTAGGGATCTTTTTAAAAAAAAAGTTTATTTAGGGGGAAAAAATAATTATTTTTATGTTCCTAAATTATGCTTTAAAAATGAAAATTATCTGCATGCAGCATTATTCCAGCAAGGAATGATGTAAAGCCTATTAATAAAATGTGAAAAATACTAGATTAGCTTAGTTCTGATAGTATAAGTGTTTCAAAATTCAATTTATTCATAATATTTTTATATCTCGTTCCGTTGCAGTATTTCCTCTTCTTTCACACAATAATAAAGTGAACTCAAAATCAGAGTGTAGTTATCTGCCATGGGAGTTGCTAATTGACGGGTGATTCTCGATGTGAACTGATATCTCTGGCTAGGACACACACGTGAAGACACAGCTGTTTACCCGAGGCTGTTTGAAGTGGGCACGTGGACCCGGCTGAGACTCCTGGTCAGGGCGTTACTTGGCCCGTGTGATGCGAGATACTGGTCCTCCTCTAACTACTCAAGCTAATTTATTAAGATCTGGCCCGTTCTAGGCGACTAACACACAGATACCATGGGGTTGGAGACACGTGGCCACACGTCTGGTCTCGGCCGATGATGAAGAGGAACTGGGGCGAGCAGCAGGCAGCTTCCCGCCGGAACAAAACCGTTATTCTACTCTGTGACCCCGCGCCAAGGGTTAGTTTTAAAGAAGAGACAAAACACTCATATAATTTATACAGACTCAAAGGCGCCCATACCTATGGGCAGGGTGGGTCCGTGGCTCCCCCTAGCTTTCAGGCAAAGAAAAAAATTAGGTGTTCTTGAGCATTTTGGGCAAATTTTGAGACCTTTATGGCCATTTTTTGTTTTGTGATGGTTTGCCCCCCCTCCCCCTACAAATTCTGCCCCCCCCCCCCCCTTACAAACGTTCATATGGGCGCCCTTGCACAGACTCAGAATATTAAACACCCGCTACTTTTTATAATCACATATAATAATAATTGTTGTTCTTGGTTTCTGGGTGACGTCGCACTGCGGTAGTCCGTGGCGTGCAATTTGAACACACGCACGTGCACATACGTCGGCGGGACAAATGCCGGGAAGGAGGGGAACTGGACAGTGGCTGACGTCACACGGTTCAGTGGAAAGCAGGCCTCTCTGAATAATTAAACATGACTGTGCCGGGTTCCGCATACCTACCTTACCGATCCGCGGTGCGATTTGTCGAAAATTTTGACAATGGCAATACATGCATAGTTGGGTATAGTTTCACCCAGAGCCTTGTCGATGTGTCAAATTAATTAAAATTAAATAAAATGAAACATCCGACTTTCCTACCACGGATACATTAACGTGTTGCTTCTGCTGAAACGTTCGATGCACAGTAACCAAACTGCTGCAGATATGACCGTCTGAGATAAATACAAGCAAACATGTAGGAGTGAGCCCACTTGCAAACAGTGCGCCATGCAGTGAGCATACCCCTGAAGCAGTCGAAGGAATCTTGCACACTGAAGCAAGCCACACCACTGCAGCAACCAATGTGGGGTGCACACGCACTGTCACACCGCTACAGGAAATGTATCAAACTGGCTTCTCATTAGGTTCGTTTTACTCGCAGTCTCTGTTTGACTTGTTAACTCTCGAGGCACCCTTGCGCGTTTTACTTGCCAGAATAAATATGGCAGGTGATTGTTCTACTCAGGGCCAAGATCAGGTCAACCAGGTTATGCCTTCGATGCTCCTTCTCTCGAGGAAGAGTTTTGAAGGCAAATTGTCGACAGGGTGCTTTGGTCGTTCATATACTTCTGTGTTGTTTGCAATGTTCAGTGTATTGTGATTTTTAGAAAATGAATAACTTATTTATCAGCTTACATACAACAATGATCGTTTATTTATCTATGATAATATTTTGAATAAAGCATTTTTGTTAACGTATATTTCTTTGATTACTACAGGTTATGTGGAGTATATCCTTATTGACAATCTTACGTCCAAACAAATTCAAAATAATTTGACTAAGGTCTCATCATTTATGGCATTATATTAAGTATTGCTAAAGAAGTTTCATCTTCAGACAAATCTTAATTCGAAATTACATTTTTCAAGACATTTGCTTTTGTGTCAGATAAAAAAGAAATAAACATCATGTCATAGTCTTCGCCAATTTGAGAGTTAGCAACTATTTTTTAACTATATTTATTTTCTCCTAACTCTTACAACTCCTGTGGAGCAAAAAATATGGCTAGAAAAATAAACCAATAAACACCCATGCTTATGTGGTTTGTCACTGCCGTGCTGAAGCTGTGCTTTTATTTAGATTCGCAATGTTAGGTGGGAAGGAGTTACTTATAGTAGGCTATTTGTGACATTGTAATTGTGAATATAATTGGATAAAATTAAATTTTAAAATGTATATGAAAAATTAACCATTTTTCTGGACATTATACATACATACATACATCTGTGCACATGAGATTAATATAAATTTATTTTGTTAACAACTGAAGTAATTGAGAGTAGAAAATTTACTTGGTTTACAATTTTAATCTTAAAGCTATCCCATGCGTAAAGAACTGCACGTATGATAATTAAAGATTTTAAACACACCTTTGATAATTTACATTGTTCTTTGCCTATTTCCCTTTGACTTGCACTACCCATAAAAGATGCTGTTTAAATAAAATGAGAAAATGGCTAATCCAATAATTTTTTTTTACATTTAAAAGACTTTCAATAATTACATGTACCTACCATACCTGTAGGTATTATGATATGCTACAAGTTAATGAATTGAAAAAAAATGATTTATAAATAGCTGCAGTATTTCTAAAGTAACTAGGTACGTAATTTATACTAACAAAAGACGTACAAAAGACACCATTTTTCTACCTAACCTGGTTTGATTACCAATGTACCCAAAAAAAAAAAATTTAAATTCAAAAGTTCACTTAAAACTCCCATTAAAAACAATTGGCATGGATGAATTATATATTATAGTTTGGCAAGTTAAATTTATTTTACCTTACACTTAAGTTAATTGGGCAATGAATGGTAATACAATTTTATATGCATATATATAATTTTTCACCTCTGCTTAAAGGCACAGCATAAAATAAATCCTGGGAGAAAATTATTGCCCATCAAATACCAAAAACACTCATTACCAAGTGTGTTATATTTTGTGTGTTAAAACTGTGCTCATTAATATTCTGAGTCATTTATTCTGACTCATTCCTAATTCAATGTCATTCTGTATTATTTTTTCATTTGCTTTTTTTTTCATTTCCAGTGAGTTACTGACTCATGTAGATGATTGATAGGTGTGAAGCTTAGCTGATTAAAGTAGTAAAAATCTAGCTAGTCAGGGAAATAACTGTGGACTGCTGAAAATGGACAGCTCCCGAATACTTTTAGCAACATTCTTTTTGGTCCATTTAAATGACACATGCAAAACCATAATTACAAAAAAAAAAATTGTTGAGTCAAATCTTCTTTACTCACCAATTATTTTAGCGTAGATTTAGTATAGGTACCCTTTTTTCACACTTCAAACAGATGCTGATGTCAATTTGGAAATTAATAATTTGGAGTTGAGTGAATGTTTAAAATTAATATCCTCACATCAGTATGTTAAGTCACATTCAAGGTTAAATTCATAGTTATGAAATTCGGAGATAGTTGATGCTAATGATAAGTATTATAAACTGCAAATTCTTTATTGCTACCATTTGCACTTCTCAGATATTACTTTCTCTTCTACATTGTGGTGTTGAGTTAGCATGATATATCTTAAGCACGAAATTCTTTGTGACTGATGCATTCAAAAATAACATCAGAATTTATGTTTCACTGCTCACTAACTTCAGTATATAATAGCACTGTTAGTGCTAGTTTTATTTTAATTATTTCACAAGAACACTGATAGCAAGTAACACATTCACAAAACAATTTATAAATGATATTTGAATTTTATTCTTATGTATCTCTTCTGTCACCAGAAGTACGAGCAAAAGTACGAAAAACTGAGTGTGTTTTAGTTGCACACTGTTTGAGAATGTTAGTAAATTTTGTTTTTCCTGTATGAGATATATGCTCAAAAGATTGGGTGACATTTAAAATTGAGCTTTATGTAGTCTTAAAAACAGTAACATCTTATGCATTTCGTGAACTGACCTATACTTTAACTGTGAAGCAAATATAAATCATTTTAGTCCAGCAGTAGTGTTTGTGGGTTGAATAACATCTTCAAGTCATCCATACCAGATACATTCATCATGAAATTCAGTTATTAAAAAAATTTAAATAGTTACGATACAATATGTGGTGCTTTGTATAAAAATAAGATACCTTACTTTGTACAGTTTTATAATATATGTTTTACTAAACTAATAAGCATGTCTCATGAGCTGTACTGTAATAATAAATTGTTATTGAAAAAGTCATTTCATTGTTAAAAATATGAATGAATGTTATAATTTTCAAGGCAAAATTGTGTTTGCCTTACATATAAAAAGAAGAAACCGCTTTTAATATGTTTAAGTTATATATATAATTGATTTCCTTATAGGTCTGCCACTAGGAATGCAAATTGTTTAGAACTGTTAAAAGCTTTTACAGCAACTGCGGAAAAAGGTCACACAAATGATTAAAGTTGTATGTAATTAGAGATGCACCTACCTGTGTAATAACATTATTAAAGGACCTATAAAAATTTATTTATTTTATGCTTGAAATTTTATTAAATTATAATAAACTTCTACAATTTTTATTAGAACAATGCAAGTGTAGTTAGGTTACATTATGAAAGTCTTACAATGTACATAACAAAAAGTAATCACTTTTTAGTTTGGTAATCAGAATCTTTACAACTTATATTTCTTTGTACCCAAAAATAGAAACAAAAATAAAACAAAAATTTCTACTTTTTAAGAAATTTTCTTTTATTGAGTCATCCTAGTTTTTTTCTATTATTTTTCACTACAAGCTGCTGCAAATATTTTATTTTATAAGTTTTAAAAGTAGGTAAACTCTCTATCTCTCTCTCTCTATCTCTCTCTCTCTATATATATATAAATATATATATATAAATATAATAATAATAATAATATAATATAATATATATATAATATATATATATATATATTTACACACACACACACATATACATACATATACATGTAAAACACAAATCTACTGTTTACTCCGTACTTGATTAATTACCGCACTTGACCTTTGAAACAAGAGGAAGGAAACTGCCTGCATGAGTCCCCATTTTTTTTTTACTTCATAAAGAAAAATTTTGGTACTTCTTGATGAAATTTTGCTTACTTGGCATTCAAAATTAGAGGAAAATTTCTGTCTACTCCAGACAAAAAAAAAAACAAAAAAAAACATTGCGTACCTTCAAGCTTTGCAATTAAAGGTTTTAAATACATTGAAGAGAATATTTTGTTTGGTTTCTTTTTCTATTAATTTAAAATCTACAGTTTTATTTGAGTTCGGTAAAATTTTACATGAGGGATCTTAGACCAAAATAAGAGGAAAATCACGGTGTACGTGAGATTTTGAAACAATTACACCATTCTCCTAAATGAAGCCTGTTCGCTCTGTGTAAATCCCACAATGCCAGGTACTTCAGCTAATTTTACTATAAAATTAACTGTATTGAAGCATTATAATTTATACCATTATTATATAATTACAATATTCTCTTAAAATTAAATACAACTTATATCACAATTTTTGTGACTAAGTTGACTTTTAGTGGAGTAATTTTTTTATAGCTTTTGTATGCTTTGCATTCCTGTTTGCAGTTCTATAACGAAAGTGACTCTACTTATATCTTAATATAGTATAGATTTTGATCATCTAGAGAGCACTGTTTTGTATATAATAAATTAACAAAATTCAGGGGTATTCTGTATGCTGCTATAAAAGGTGACAAAATGCAATGCCATATTCATTGTACTATAAAAACTGCTGCATTGTAGCATGGCTTACAATTTACAGACTTTTTCAGATCTTTAAATTACTAAATTTTTATTTCCAATTTCATCATATTAAAATGTTACTTCTTAAATGTTATTAATAATCTGAGAAATGTGTCAGTTTTCAATTAAATTATTTATATTTTCATATAAGCAATTTATTTAAATATGACACTTGTAAAACTTGTGTTCCCAGTATAAAGATATTTGTACCGTATTAAATTATGTAAAAATTTGTAGCATATTAGTTTAACCTCTGGGCTCAGTTGGTTTAGAAACAAGGCTAAAAGTAAGTAATAAATAGTAGATGGTAAAATTTGGATTTTAGTTTCAATAGTAACCTATTATTACAGCATTAAACTTATGTTTGCAAAGATAATGGGAAATAATACAATTTCTTTAGATATAATGAGTCAATTGGCACACAGTATTCAGAGATGGCAGGGAATATTTAGAAGTATTTTCTAAACTTTAGGTAGGTATCAAAGTATCAATTAATGAAGCTTATACAGGGACTGGAAAGTTACTTTTAAAAAGTAACTCAGTTACAGTTACAAATACTCCATTGTAAATGTAACCCTGTTACAACTACAAGTTACACTACTAAAAATAAACCAGTTACAGTTACATTTCTGAGAAAAGTAACTGTAAGTTACTTTAACAGTTACTTTGTGAAAAACTAAAAATGTGATACGTAATATTGTTATAATTAAAAGCTAATAAAACATATTGTGTTTAGAAAAGATATATGTTTATTTAAAGTAAAAAAAAATAAATAGGTCTTAAATTACATTGAGTAATTAGTTCCACTACAAAATTGTTCACAGAACCACACAAGCACTTCACAATAAGGTTATTTTTATCACTCGACCGAACTTCGAAAAAATTAGAATATGAAGGCCACGGCAACGAAAATTCTGGACTTCTTTCTCGGCTTCTCGCTTCATTAGATTGTCATTGCTTTCGCGCATGTGCACAGGTAGGTTAATTAATTAAACAGCACAGCAGTAAACCCGCATGTCGCAAATATTAAATAAATGACAATCAAAATACGAGCGCAGGCTAGCCAACAGCAGTTTTACAAGTACAAGCAATACCATCGCAAATAATATGCTTGTCGGGATTTTCGTTCTGGGTTTGATAAAATCAATAAATCGTTGTTTGTTCAATTAGAAATACATTTAAAAAATGTAAGGCAAGAAGTAACGGCAATTATCGTTACTTTAGGGCAGAAAAAAGTAATTCAGTTACAGTTACAGTTACTGAAAACTTAATATATTGCGTTACCACGATCGTTACCATAAAAAGTAACTGTAACAAATAACGTCGTTACTAGTAGCGCGTTACTTCCAGTCCCTGAGCTTATATGCATGTTATATATTATATGTTTGCACATATAGGTATTTAAAATTAATGTTTATGAATGCATAACATGCAAAATATGAAGTTAATATGCATTTTAATACCTTTGGTATTGGAGTGGCTATTAAGAAATAAAATAAGGCCCTTACTTCACTAGTAAGGTACAAAATTTTCTCCAATGTCCATTGTCTTTTAAAACCTACAGCATGGAAATTATTTGTTATGCTTCTGAAATGTCTTCTCTGTTTGCATGATTTTTAGTTGAGTCATGGCACTTTAAGTAAAATTGTGTCAAATGGATGCAGATTTCCAAAAACCAATTTAGTCATGTTCCAATATGATATCTTGAAAATTTGAAGTAAATTAAATTCAGTGTTTGGACAACACTAGAAAAATCAGCATTCATTTGTCACCATCTATAGCAGTATTGTCTTAAATTTTCAAGTTGTTTTATAATATTTTCTTTTACATAATTGAATTGTGCTAATTACTGTTATGTAATGCTCTTATGTCATAATTCTCTATGTGTGATGAATTTGTTGCCTTATGTTATTTCTACAGAAAAGTGATGAGACAGAGAGAACGAGGGGGATCTACTCAGCAAACAACAAAAAATGTAGATTCGTCACACTTTGATAAACTTTGGACACCCGCCCTGCTAAGCACTCAAACATCAAAACTAGATGGACAGACTGTTGAAAGTAGAACCAACACAAACAACAATGCGTATGATTATAGCACAAAACCTTACATTACAGAGCCCTCGCAGTTAAGGAGACGGACACAAAGCTCCAAAGACTCAGAATCTCAAACTCACAGATCGGTCAAATCAAATGATTCTAAGTTAACTAAGGAAGATTCACACAGAAGTGCTCCATCATCATCATCATATTCCTCATCTGATTCAACCTCCAGAAATATCCATGCAAACCAAATTCCAACACGATCTCGTGGAGTTCAATCCCGCCATCCTGCAACAGAACAGTCACCTACAAATTTTGAAAATATACGGGAACAAGCTAATAAAAAAGAGAACTCATTCACATCACAAAGTGGCAACGTTAATGTTAACCCTCCACT
Organism: Bacillus rossius redtenbacheri; assembly: GCF_032445375.1. NCBI lineage: Eukaryota > Metazoa > Arthropoda > Insecta > Phasmatodea > Bacillidae > Bacillus > Bacillus rossius. The sequence goes on from NC_086331.1 coordinate 116,090,870, forward strand.
AAGGAGTAATACTGTGGCTGAGAACTCATTTTCTGAGCCAAGAACTAATTCAAATAATAATCTTAATTCAGCCCAATATACAGAAAGCAATTCAAACTTTCCCACTTCTCAGCGACTTATCCACACATCTTCAAGTACTGATGATAATCAAAACAAGCAAGGGCTACTTTCATCTATAACTGAAAGAGCATTGGCAAAAAATACTGATAGAACTACAAAAATATCCATTTCTTCTCGTCAACCAATGAGGCAGACTACTGAAAGACTTAGCAGTGATGTGCATTCAGAGGCACGTACAAATACATTATCAAAGGATAAGAACGAAGCTTTAGAGTCAACATCACCATCAGCTCCTAACGCTGTTGATAAAGATCCCTCTTTAAGTCTTTCTCGTAACTCTATCATCCAAGCAGATAGCACTACTCTTAGGTCTCGAGGACGAGGTCAAACTCAGCAGAGGAAACAGCAAACTTCTAGCTGCTCAGAAAGCTTTGAGAACAACATCAATGCGGAATGCAAGGACAAGCCCCAAGTGAGGTATTGAAAACCTCAGTTTTTGCCTGTAGAATTTTTTTGATCAGTAAATTTTGACTTACCACTCATTCATGATATTAATTATAATAAGTCATTAATTAAATATGAATATATTAATTTAATAAGCATTTTGTTTTTATACATTTTAATTTTCAAGTGTTTTAAATTACTCTAAATTTAAAATTACAGCAAATTCCCGATTACCTATGCCAATAAAATTCCAGCAAGCAAGAATTATAAAATTATATCCAAAAACCTGAATAATATTGAATGTTTGAAAGTTCTATTTACATTTTCCTAATATCATGCTATAACAGCAATTCACATCAAAATAAATTTTTGCTATAGCTGATATAATAACAATTTATTTCATGTCTATGAGTCAATGTAGTATATTATTTTATTTCTATGCTGATTCTATCAATTTTTTCATCATTTCACTTCAAATTCATGACATTTAATTAAAAGCACAAAAATTGATTTTATCTTAAGTTTGAGGTAGGCATTTTAAAGTTTGTCTTACATTCAAAGATGTCACACATTGGACCAAAAGAAATGGCACAGTGGTGAGCAATGGACTCAAATTCGAAAGTCCCATATTTAAATCCCTGTCTTGTAATTCTTATTTAGACATTTCATGGTTTCCAAAAGTAACTCCAGAAAAATATTGGCAGTGTTCATTAACACAAGCCATTGCTGATTCCTTCCCCAGTTTCTTTCAGTTGTGTTATGGTTTGCATTCAATTATAATGACCCTCACTGTTGAAAAGATATAGAACCAAATAAATAAACAAAAAATTCTTAGGTTCGAGATTTTCTTACTTATGAGATTGACTTTATGCTCAAGATCAAGTTCACTTTAGACAGAAGTGAGTATTACACCAAAACACTGCTGCAGATGATAATGAATACAAATTATTTAAAAGATTCATCAAATCGAAATTTTATTTAGGCACATAATGCAAGAATAATCCAACACTAAATAATGTACACATAAATAATCTGGAGTTTGCTGTAATAAGATGCTGGTAATATTTAAGGCATGCTTTTGTCTTGGCTTTTATGTTATTTGTTTTGCCTTTGTAAGTAATTCATGGTTGTCAACCTGAGCATGTCTAAGCTACCTGATTTTGATTTATTGCACAAAGCAGTTAGATAACTTAATGCTTATTTTACCAACACAAGTTTCTTTCTGCTACTATTTGACACACAAGGCTTTCTATACAATTAAAATTCTACAACTTTTGTGATCACTGATATTTCTTTACTTCTTAAATTATTCAAACATAGTGATCTTGCTGTCATAACTACAGATCATGGCATGGTTTATGTTATGTAGTTGCCACTGACAGGTACTGCTTATGCCAAAGAATGACATGTGGAAGCATGAATTTCCACCCTTATCACTGCTTGCTTGTAGCCACAAAACTTTACAGTTAGGTTTATAGTAAATATGCAATTGTGGCATATATCTATATGTACAGCCTGAAGTTCGTGTCCTTTTATCTTCAAGAACACATCCTTAGGATTATAAATGGTATTTAAAGTCTATAAATCTAACAAAGGAACTAATGCTAGTTATTTTATAAGTTATAATAATCTAAACTACTAAATGCTTCATAAATTTATCTAATAAATTATATATAAAAATAAGTAAATTTGCGTTTGAACATTTCAATTTGACAGGATTCAGCAATACCACAGTAAGTTGCAAATCTTCTAATGTCCTGATGCATGAGAGATGGTCATCTCATAAATAGCTCATCAACATAATGTAGATTCATTAACGGATTCTTTCTATGGGGCAAACCACAGTTCATCAATGTGCTGATGAACACCCACACCTCTTCTTTTCAGCTTTTAGGTAAACAGTCCTAAAATTTTCATTATGACACAATCTGCCTCCACCTCACCCCTTTGTGAACTTTATTTTGTAGTGTACACTACTACTACCAATATCAAATGACAAAGTGTGGTGAGAGGGATGTGATACTGCAGACCACTACTGGTGATTTTTAACATGGCTGGACACGGATGGTAGCTATAAGCAGAGACAGTCAATTGCAAACCATTTTACCAAAAATGAGGCCATTTGATGTTTCACAAGGGACTGAATGGAGTGTTGCAAGATGACTGAGAAGAAACCTAGGCAAAGCAATTTTTAGTGGCACTTGACTGAAGAAGTGACTTATTCCGGTTTTTGAACATCTTGACCATTTTTCGGCCGGACCATTTCTTGAGGAACGATATGGCAGTGAAAATGTGTGTTTGGTAACTATTGTATATTCCCTACCCAACTCCCAGCCTGCTGTTTCTACTTTCCCCGTTTACTAACATCCTGTCTTACCACTCCCGAAACCGATCACAATGCACAATACCGAACGACCTACAAGACGCCATCTTGACACACTTTACAACTGCAGGCCTACCACCCTCTCTACACTACACGTCCTATAAGACACTTCCCCCCTAAAGGTTGCCATGCATAGTCATGCAGCCTTCTGGGTGCCTTCCTTGCCGTGCTCTAACTCCGGGTCGGCTGTGTGTGTACCAGCTCCATAAGCAGTCCCTCCTGTGGCTCTCGTCCATGGCCATGATGGTGTTCAAGCCTTCTGATAGGACTGCTGCTGTGATCTGGCGTTGGTGCTCTCACTGGTGATAGCTCCACCTTCTGCTCTTCTGAGTTCTCTACCAGTTGCCCCTGTACGGTCACTGGTACCTTCGCCAGCTCCGTTGGAACAGTCCCGTCGGTCGGGGTGGTACCACCACAGCTAGTCCAAGCACGGCCATCAGTACTGCCTGGCGTGTTGGATGTGCCACTTTGCTGCTCAGTAATTGGTCCACGTGACGTCTATACGTGTAACTGTGCTCGTCTTGGGCAGTGTATGTCACCGGCCCTTGTTTAGCTACAATGGTTCCTGGTAGCCACTTACGAGTCCCTCTGTAGTCTTGAAGAAGCACCTGCTGCCCCACTGAAAATTGCCTGTGCACATGGCAGTTTGAAACCTCCCTCAAGGTCTCCTCACATTTGAAATTGAGGTTGGGACGTATCTGGGACAGCACCATTCGTAACTATCTTCCCAGTAGGAGTTCTGCCTGTGTCTTATTCTCTAGTGTTGTGCGCAATGCCAACAACATTTGCACGACTGCTGTGTGCCAGTCTCCTACTCCCATTTTCAGAAGTTTATTCTTCACTGTCTGCACCATACATCTGCTTGACCGTTTGTGGCTGGGTGGAACGAAGGTGTATGCCTTAGTGCGACTCTGTTCTTCTTTCGAATTCTTCCATCTCTCGGGACACAGCTGCATACCTGCAGGTGGCAGTGGACGATGCGACAGAGGCAATGTTGACTGTGAATTCAATGAAAGGGTTGTTTCGGGTCGTAGGACAGTACCCAGTCTGCCCGTTGCTGGAAGGCTTGTGACAAGTAAACTGTCGAAAACTCTTCCCCTTCTTTCAACTTTAAAAATAAGTCCTCAATACAGGCCAGTGTATTTTGTTGTTAACTAAATGATGGTTCATTGTTATCTTGAAGTAACCACAGATGCAGACATAACCATTATGTTTTGCTACTGATACAAGTGGTGTCACACACTCACTGAATAACCCTGGGTAAAATAAACTCAACCTGTCAAATTCTACATCAACTTTACATCTGAGTGCGACTGCAAAAGCCCTGGCCACAAGAAACTTGGGCACCATGTTGTCTTGCAAGTGCAATGTCATCTTACCACCTGAAAATTTTCCTAGGCCACCATCAAATAAGTATGGAGGTTTCTGTAAAAGATCAAGTCCAAAAGGTGCAGACTTTTGTGTCACCTTGACGCATAGTCTAAGTTAAGTTCTTTAAACCTGTCTCTGCCAAGTAAAGGCATAGCTCCATTTGGAACAATGTGCAACGGTAACTTTACTCTGTCTGGCCCATACATGAAATGGAAACATGTATTATGCTTCAAGGACTGATAAGTTTGTTAGTACTCGACTTTAGGCGGATGGATTATGTTCCAAGGGATATTCTTGAAAAATTATTTTTGTAGGTGGTCTCAGAGATTGCAGAACTAGCAGAACCTGTATCAATTTACATGTCTAACGTCACATGTTCACACGCACTGGTAAAACACATGGCTTTCTTCATGGAGCAACTAATTGATAGAGTGATGCAAACTCATCTTATTTGCAGTGTCAACACATTCATTGCTTGCTCTATTTTACAGCTGACTGTTTAGGACACATTTTCTTTAGGTGACTTGAGTGATTACAATTGTGACACCTATATGTTCAAAAATGACAGTTCTTTTGCAAGTGTCCATCTCTGTCACTACACACACTGCATTCGGAAAGTTTCAAATGTGCCGTTTTGCCTGGTTCTCTTCTGGTGGAATATGTCGTCAGATACAGGAAAAAGGTTTTGAGTCAGGTCTTTAGCCTTCAGCCCAAATACAAATTGGTCCCACAACACACTGTTGAGAAAAGAACAGATATGGCAAAAATGTGTTAGTTTCCTTAAATGCACTGCAAAATCTGCAATTGATCCATTTTCTTGTTGCATTTGCTTGTGAAAACAATAAAGATATGCAATGACAGAAAGCTTTAATGCAAAATGTTGTTGCAAAAGCATGACTAGTTTCTACATAAGTCTTTTATATTGGCTTTTTTGGGACTGCAAATTTAGAAGAACTTCATACATTTCCTTCCCCACAGATAATATAAGAATTGCCCGCCTCTTTATCTGGTCACTTTCTGCATCATCAAAATCTTTTGCAATGAACAGTTGCTCAAGTCTTTCACAGTAAAACTCCGATGAATCTTCTTCTGGGACGAATTTTTCCACCTTCAAGGCAGACATTATTATTTATTATTTAACATTAATATACATCATTTCATCCTCGTCATCACTGTAGTATCACACTTTGTTTCCTTACAATTCACATACTAATACAACAGTGCAACACCGTCGCCATCATACGCTGTTAAATAACCCCTTATGGTTCACACTCGCATGTGTGCCAATTGTCTGTACACGAATATACGACGTCTTGCAACTATTCTGAACCCGCAGAGTAGTTAATGAATCTTGTTTTCTGCTAAAACTGGGTGCAAGAAGTATGCGAGATGCGAAATGCATCTGCCTTCAAATTGTGTTCAAGAATGTCACCTAAGGCCTAAAATATAATGAATGATTTTTAACTACATATTACCATTTGAAGCTGCTTAACAGGATCAAATTTTTTTGAAAAGAGGAGAGCAATCACCTACACTTAAATCTTGCTGTTCCATTGGTCTTCCTTTCAGGTTAACCACTTACACAATTGCCTCTTTTAACTTCACAATACATACACATAAAGGCAAGTTAAACTCCTAATTCACATATCTTTATGGCTGTATCCTGATGACCACATTCACAGCAAATTTGTCATACCACAGTATACTTGAAAATGTAAAATTATATGGTATACAACATGAATGATTATTCCAGACAAGAAAATAGTTTAAGCTTTTGAAACTTAACGCCTGAGGTGAATGCTGAAAATCGGACGAGCAGAATAAATTAAGAGCAAAAACCTAACTACTGGAAAGTGTTGGTTAGGGCTGAAGTTCAAGGATTACGAAAATATGACTGGTCAATTTGGAATTATTTTAAGACATTCAAGATTGATAAGAATAGTAATCAAGAAGAAAATAATGGGTAATGAATAAGTTCAGAGGTTACATAAGGTTAGACAATGCTAAGAAGGTTATCAGTTGTTGCTGCAGGTTGGAATAACAGGAGAGGCAAGGGTAATTTTCAGATACCACCCTTCCCACCCTAACCACCAATATTATCACAATAGATAAATAAAAACAAATATATTTATTAAATAAGAATTTAACAGCAGGAAAACTTACTTAGGTTAAAACCCTTACTTGGGTTAAAAATGGTGTAGTAAATTGCAAATGATCACAGCAACATTGGATTGGAAAGTGTTTCATACACAGAAAAATATTTAAATGATAATATTAAGTGTATAAGCATAGGTACTTGTACTGAAACTGGATTCTCAGATATGATGCACTTTATATAAGAAATTAACTTAAAAAAAATTAATGGCTATAAAATGAACTGTATACCATTCAATATTTTATCCCCTGCACACATATCAAGAAATAAATCACAGAAACATAAATTATTGCCATTTCAAATAACTTAAAGTTTTGTTGATATCACGTGAAAATGTGTTATCACTAATCATCCCATCACCAGAATGTAGTTTAAGAAATATCATAACTTAGAAAGCTGCAAGCCTAACTTAACTAAATGTGCTCTTAATCTTTAACTGAATATTGTCTAGCTTTAAGAATAATCTCTTAGCTGGAGTCACCAATATTGGTTTTCACAAATAGTTTCAGTGCTCTTTAATCCTGAGGATTTGGGAAAAATCTCAGACTTATTTTTAAAATTTAGGCACCTCTCATTGTGCAACAGATTGATTTTACTAAGAATCCCATGTGATGTTACTTTATATAATTTGATTAGTATAATGGGGATGATGATGTTTTTACGAACTTCAACTTATCTATAGTTTTAATTATTTGGAAAATATTTCCATAAGAGACTGGCACAATGAGAACAGAAATTTTCCTTTACACTTACTGGTGTTTCTCCATGATTTAGTACAGGCTATGAGTATGATAAGTTAGAACACTGTCAGGACAAAGTTGATCACCATGTACGAATTCATTGCAAAGAGCCTTAATTTCTATTTGATTCCTTCATGAATAATGGCTTTGTGTGCCTAATGTCAAAGTATGCATCTTCAAATTAGATCTCACTAATATATTTGTTTGTATGTATATCTATTTATTGATTTGTTCTCTCATAAATATTGTTTCTGCAAAAATTTCTGTATATTTTTTCCTAGCTTTCAATTAAGATCCGTCAATAAAAAGAAATGTTCTATTTTTAAAATTATTTTTTCTTTGAATAAATGAATGCTGTGTAAATTATTTAGAAAACTAATAGTACCTACCATGAAAAGATATACATTTATTTTTAAATTTTAATGTATTAACCTATTTGCAGAAAACAAGAAACATTGATAAATTTTCTTGAATATTTACTACTGTAGTTTTTATAACTATCTAAAGCAAAAATTTGTTTTGTTTTGATGGTGATTGTAAATAATTTTCAATGATATTCAAGATAGTGATGTTTATACTTCAATAGAGATGTGCAATAGTTAACTTCCGCTAGTAACTAAATGGTTTTGTTTTAATAATGCTTACTAAATAACCAGAAGTACATAGGTAGCAAAAGAGTGTTTCTGATTATATTTTACTAAGATATTTTAAAACATTTTTTCTGCATTTTAAAAAACTTTTGGAATTTTTCAAGTGAATTTCATCTTTCAAGGTCGAAAGTGAACAAAAATAATACAGCACAGTCCTATGTGTTACCCCTTAAACCTGAATGACTTTACCCAAAAACAGCTTTTTAACTTTGACTTATGGGCTAGCATATGTCTATTATCTTTTCATCAATACTAATGATAAATGTACTATCTTAAATAAAATACAATATCCAAGCAAATATTTCTTCATTGGATTTAAAGTTAAAAAATGAACTCTTTTTACAAGCACTCTGATCAGGTTGACAACCATGGTAATAGTAATTAATAGTTCAATTTGTTATGTAATAAACTAAGAGAAAATTGTTTTTTTATTGCGTGGCAGAGTTAGGCCGGTGACACCACTTCCTGACACCCAATCTACACCTGGTCCAACCAGGTAGGGAAAAATTAACATTTTCAGTTATGCTTTTTCCTCATATCTTGAATCCAGTCATGTCAGTTCATTTAAGTGCAAAATAATATTTGATGATTCTAAGTTTTTAATTTCATACTGTCGTAATTTGAACTGATATTGCTACTTTAGTTAAAGAATATATATGCTAATAAGTTAGATTTTGTTCAGTTGCTGTAGCACATAATGAAGCTAAAATACACTTTTTTTTAATTTATCTGTAGCATTATTACATTTTATGGAGATAAAATATATTTAAAAATATTTTTGTTGCAGTCTAAACTGTTCTGTTAAAATTCTACAAATAAATAAGTTATTTGATATAAGTATTGCATTTAAATATTTATTTTTGTGGTAAGTAAAAATGCTGTTGCAAAGAGTTTATATAGTATAAAGAGTTTTATATAAAACACAAAATCGTATAAGATTTTTTTATTTAATTTTGACCAAAGAATTAGATTTTAAAATTTTTATAAGTTATATTATTTAAATTAAAAATTGTTTACAATTATTATTTATAAAATACATTTAGTTAAATAAATTGAAACTACATTGCTGACAATAACTGGATTCAAGATGAAGCTTACTTAGTTGCTCACTGCCTAATTTGCTTTTCAGCTATGAACATGCCATAAGTAGCCAATGTATAGCGAGTTAAATTTAAGATGATTTAGCTTTGTTTGAAAATCATGAATCATCTTGTAAAAAAGCTAGATTTTTGGTTGCTATATATTTCATGCAGGCTTGTTTATTGCATTTGACTGGTTGACTGGTCATTTATTAATATCAAACTGTTTTCGATAGAACTAAAAAATTACAAAATAATGGATCATCTTGCACTATCTGTTACATTGGATCTCTAAACATGAGTTGGATCTAGTGGCCAATGATAACGCACTGTAGGTTTACTCACACGCATCCTTTATTTGATAATCGTAGTCCAATGTACAATCTCATCCATCTACACAATTATCTCACTCGCCATCTTACCTTGGCACTGTCACCAACTTCACATGTCTTTCCATTTAATTTTTCTGTGATTACAAAATTGCTTATCCAAGTCCTGTTGTCAACATCATACATCCATTCTATCGCCTTCTTCTTTATCAACCTAGCAGGTTCGTCCTTAATGATTTTCGTAATGCTATCAATACCTTCCTAGGTGGTCTACTAACTGGCTCTGCTCCTGGTTTAATTAGTATTTTGCCAGTCTGCAGAATGCTACAGAGTCTTTGAAATACATCCTTGTTCACCAAAGTGAAATGTTCCTTGCTGTCTTCAGCGACATAGCCTATTCTCTGCACTAAATTTAAAGCTACGCAACCTGACAAACCCAACAGTGGCATGATCTTTCACATGGGTTGCTCCAAAAACACATTTACTAGTGTTAGAGAAAATACCTGCAGCTTCATGTTTGAGTACTTTTTACAAGAACCTATCATGTTCTTCCATACTTGATGCAAAACTCAAAATGTTATTCACATGGTAGGTACCCTCTATACATTCCAGAAAATGACTGTTGTGCTAGTATTGAGGTGCACAGGATATGCCAAAGGGGAGCCTCTTGAAAAAAACCTCCCAAATGGAGTTATAAATGTTGTAACTGACTTGGCTCATCCAATGGAACTTGATAAAACCAGACTTTGTATCTAAATTTGGAACGTACTTTGCCCCTGCTAACTGTGACAATGTAACTTCCAACACTGTGAATGTGGAAATGTGGGCTCTAAACACACTTGTACAGCTCAGAATAATCAATACAAATACAAACGGTATCTCCTTTAAGAACAACTATGATAGGTGCAACCCATTCCATTGGTACCGTGGCACGCTCTATTATATCCAATTTCAGCAGACAATCTATCTCAGCCTTGAGTTTATGCAAAAGTGCTATGGCCACAACTCAAGGAATTCGTTGAACAAAGGGAGTGCAGTTATCGTACAGGACCATTTTGATTTTACCCATGAATCTTCCCAACTATTTAAAAAGACCCGGAAATTATTGTTTGAGTCTATCTGTGACTTTGAGAGTAAGGTTATGGTTGCAATATTATCGTTGCTCCCTTCGACAGAAATATTGTTATCCAGCTCTTGTGTGAATGCAAAATTAATACTGTTTGTTACTGAATCCAGAATAATTACCTGGTTCTTCTGAAAACCCACAATCTGCATCTTTGAGAGCCCTTCTCGACTCAGGAGTGAAGTTTGAAGGATAGACAAAACAAATACCTTGCTGCTGTATTTAATTTCTCTGTCCTCAAGTTGTAGCTGTTAAAAACCCAAAACCCCCAAATCCTTGTCATCCGGTCCTTTCAGTCTGTCCTTACAGGGGACCAAAAAGTCTCTGTATGAAACCAGTACCATGCTGCCAGGAATGCATGTAACATCTGCACCAGCATTTATAAGGAAATAAAATCTTGTCTCAAAGTTTACAATATTAATGTTCACTTTTCACAAACTATGCTAAGAAATTTATTTTGAAAGTTATGTTTCTATGTAATATTATTTTTAAACCTCAATAAATTCAAGGTTCAGTATTTTTAATAAAATAAACAGGTTGATTTTTTAAATAACACAATACAGTTCAGCACAAAAATGTTTTGAACTATAAACATTGCCTAGAAAAATAAGTATTACATTAAGTGTAAGTAAAATGTGTGTTTGTATGAATATAACATTTATTAGCAGGATAAAAACATATTGACAATGTTAGAACATTAATACACTACCAATCATAATGTAAAATTTTATAAATATAAAAGTACAACCTAAATGTGTAAGTACAGAAAGAGAGCAATCAGAGAAACATGAGAAATCATGAAACACCCAAGTGTTATCAACAAAGGATGGATACAAGCTAAACAAGGCTTTGGCTGCTTCTCTGAATTTTTGGCTCTGTTAATCAGTGTGGATATAAGTGAAACCTAAATGAAGAATTGAAACATTTCACCAAAACACTTCTGGCCAATTAATTTAAAATGAAAGATATGCAGCAAGACAAACAAACCCACCCACAACGAAAACTACGGACAGATTGAGTACCTTAGCGGTGTTCCCATAAGTTTAAGGAGTCATCAACCCTCTAGCTCGACATTTAAAATAACACAAAATATACACAATACAAAAACCTTCAGGAAAACTACAAACTTGTGTACTCTCAGTAAAGGATAACACTCCAACCAAACAAATTGCGGAATCTACAAATTATTATGTTCCTGTGGCCTGGTTTACATAGGACAGACAGAATAACTAAATAAAATAATCAAATAACACATCAGGTTCTACAAACAGGAGAACAACAAATCGGCCATAGCTAAACATTTATCTTTTACCAAACATAAGTAGATTTCCACAAATTCTAAACCATAGTTAACGAAGAGAATTACAGAAACGGAATAGTCAGAGAAAACATAGAATTATGTGTTTAAATACCCAAACATCAATTGAGAAGAAAGCTATGCATGCTAAGTAACAAATGAGCACCACTTATTGAAAAGCCAAAATGAACACCCGCAGAAAGCAAGAGGAGAGAAGCCACACAGGATCTAACACCGAAAGGCCAACAAAAGCCAATGAAATAGAGCCATACATGATTTGCCAGTACAGAAGCCAATGGCAGGAAAGCTCCTCCTCTGATTGGCTAGCACTAAAGCAAATATGGGGAAGCCCTTCGTGATTGGCTACCTAGAATAGATTCCTTGCAAGTATTTACTTATATAACTTCTCAACCCTGAAGATGCCTGCTGCAATGCAGTTGCTCAATCTCGAAGGCCAAGATAAGTTATCAAACAATCTAGTTTTTACACATGAGGAGAAATAGTAATGGCAGACTCTATATGGTTTTATAAGTGTCATGCTATGTTTTAGAAAGCAAAAACATATTCTACAGGAAATAAAATTCAAACTGACAGGAAATAAAAGTAGGAAAAAGTTAGTACAGTATTGCTGAAAGAACAAGTAAAAGGCAGTCTTTATATGTGGTTAAAACAAAACGTGTTAAATAAAACAGTAGTTAATGATAATATGGTTCTTAACTGTAGTTTTTTGTGTTTTAAATTACACAGAAAGTAGCTTATGTGTGGAAATTTTGACATGCTGTACAGAAGAATTCCCCACGCTGGTTATATTTTTACTTTAAATGATTATCCTTGTGACTTGTAGTGTGTACACAGGCACAAAATACAGGATGTCCACAAAAAACCTTTACAACTTCAAACCTAAATAAAAAAATAATGTGACAAGGTATCTGAATGGGGTTTGTGGCATTGTGATCAGAATCTCTCCAAGTTTTTGTGTGAATTTAGTCTAGTTGTTCAGTCAATAAATCTCAATGTGTGCGCCATTAGTTGCGCGCAGCACATCAAGCCTATACTCGATTTCCTTCCACGTTCGCTCAAGAAGTCTTGCATCAATGAAGGCTACAGCTTGCACGATCCTCCGCTTCAGCTCATCGAAGTTGGAAACATTTGTATGGTACACTCGATCCTTAACATAACCCCAAAGAAAGAAATCAAGTGGGGTTATGTCAGGTGAACGAGGTGGCCACGGTATCAGACCATCTCTTCCGATCCACCTGTCAGGAAATTGTTCATTGAGATAGGCATGAACTGCCATTCCCCAGTGAGGTGGTGCCCCATCCTGCTGAAAGATGGCATGATGTTGAATTCCATCCAACTGTAGGACAGCAAATTCAGTAAGCATATCGAGATAGACATTGGCTTTGATTGTTTTTTCGACGAAGAAGAATGGCCCAATTATTCGGGTGCTCATTAGCCCGCACCACACGTTAACTTTTGGGCTATCGCGCACAAGTGCTCTGGAGGCATGTGGGTTCTCAGATCCCCATATCCTCACATTGTGCCTGTTTAGTAGACCTGACACATGAAACGTTGCCTCGTCAGTAAACAGATTGCGTTCAAGAAAATCTTCCTCCACGTCCATTCGAGCCAGCATATCTGTAGCGAAAGCCTTGCGGCATGGTCCATCTGATGGCTGAAGAGCTTCTAACAACTGCACTTTGTAAGCGTAGTCTCATGTTTTTGTGAAGAACTTTGTGAACAGTCGAACGAGGTAACTCCATTGTCTCGCGGCAGTATGAATCGACTTACCGGGGCTCCGGACAAAGGCCTCACGAACACGTTCAATGTCTCCCGCACTTGTGCTTGGCCGACCACTGCCTTTTTGCTGCAGAACACTCCCTTTCTCCATAAATGTTTTGTGCCACTCACGAATTGTGGGTCGTGAAGGTGGTTCTCTCACATATTTGGTCCTAAAGTTCCGTTGCACCTGCGTATCTGATTTGGTTTCGATGAACCAGGATACACATTGCGCTTTCTCTTGGGGTGTAGCCATCTTCTGTGATGTTTGGATGTTAGTTACCATTCACAACTGCAACAAACAGAAAAAAAATCACATAAAAAGTTTGAGAGATTCTGATCACAATGCCACAAACCCCATCCAGATACCTTGTCACATTATTTTTTTTATTTACATTTGAAGTTGTAAAGGTCTTTTGTGGTCACCCTGTACAATTGTGGCATGAATTAGCACATCCTGACTTTCCTATGTTCATTATCTCTCTGTCTAGGGACTTGATAAAGGGAGAAAACACATGCAGTTGATTTATTGTTAGAAAAAGTTTCCTTTGTTTTTAGTTTCACATGCTGATATATATTCACTGGCAGAACACAACAAAATAAGATTGATGTCTGAACTGTTGATTTGATACTGTTATGTATTGAGACTGTTTGGTTTGAGTGAAGTATTTAGGTAGATACATCTCTTTACTCAGTTAAATTAACACAGATGGAGAATCTTACCATAAAGGGGTGGGGGTATATTTGGTTTCAACCGCTTTCATTGGTGCCAAACAATAATCAACAATAACAAAAGGCTAACCATAATTTATTTAAAAAAATATTTAATAACAATGGTTTCTGAGGATTAGTTACAAATTTTCTAATTACAGCATCTTGCTCCTTTTTTGCCCCTTTCTATCCCTTCCCCCTTTCCCAGGATTCACCTTTGAACTAAAGCCTTACCAAGATAAGATAAAAATCATGAATTAGTTACAGGTACACCAGTTCTAAGTTCACAAACTCATATCTTTATGCCTTTTCTGTGTGCACTGTTTTATGGATACACAATGCACCTTATCCCTTAATAGCTTCATCAATTTTTAGTTCATCTACTATATTGTCGACTACTAAAATGTAGATTGACTTAAAACATTGGTGAGAATAAGTCCTCCCAACAGATAAATGATATTAATATTCTAATGCATAAAAATTTGTTTTTAGATTTTAGAGAAATTGTTTCACTTATGTAAAACATTGCATGTGCAATGTTTCTTAACTATGAATTGCACCGAATTATTTATTATGTACAGTATTTTACATAAAAATACTGTCTTATAAAGTAATTACAGATATCATAAGTTGTATTTTTTATAATCACCACTGTTTTTTGTAACTGGATAAAATTTGTAACTACAATGGAAGCCAAAAATCCGAACTGTACAGTTTTATGTTTTACTTAATAAAATATATAATAAGTCAAATAATGTGGTTAAATAATACTTTGTGAACTAAATATATTGTTGATAGCGTATTCAATTGCAGTGTGTAAACAGTTTGTCAAGTTGAATGGTTTAAGAATTCTAGTATTGTATCCATATGTAACATTACTACAGTGAACACAAGCAATAAAAATGTTTGGCTTTTTATGGGTAGTACTGCATGATGTGGTTTAGCTCCAATTGCTTATCTAATGCATTGTTTGTGCCTGTGTGCCTATATTTAGCCTATTATTTAGCATGAAACGTTATAAGAATATGCATGGCGATGCAAATAACCATAAAGTCAAATTTTTAAACAGCTGTCACTTAAATTAAGAGCATGTCTAAGTTGAAAATTGTGTAAAAAAAATCATCTGTATGGTGTGTGTGCTATGTGAGTAAGTATATTATTTTTTTCAATTAGTATTATTAAGTCCTTAATATTAGGGTTAAATTTCATAATGTTTTAAAGATTAAGGGGAAAATAATTGCTGCTGACTGCCATTAAAATTTACTCAAGTCAATTTTATACTTTGAGAATATATTTTGATGGCATACAGTATTGCACTTAAAATGTCATTTCTATTTAAAAAAAATATGATAGTTTCACAGAAATTTTACTAGTGCTGAGTAATCTGTAAAAAAAAACTTTAAAAAAAACCCTACGTATAGTAAATATAAGTTAAATTGTACATCATTGCCTACCTCAAAGATTTTCAGAAATATGTCTGAAGGTGTTTAATGTGGCTGTGTGTATAGCAGCCATTTTAAATTAATACATCTGTTTTACATACATTTTTCCTTGAAGTATGTTATTTTCTCTTGGCACACAATATTTCTGGGGTGCAATTGATACGATTTAAATACAATCATTTTTAGACATGTGCTAAATTTTTGTTAAACATGATGATTAATGTATATTGTGTGTGTCATGGATGTCACTTGTCTCAGATTCAAAGGTTCTCCAAAAAAATGTAGCCTATCAATTTTCTGCCACTGTTGGTCTGTCAACAATGTTTGTAAAATACTTCATGTGGTTGTCACAGTTCGTAAAAAAAACATAATTTGGTGCTTTGAAAGTTAAAGTTGGGAAATGCATACTATTTTCAAGCTCTGTAAAATTTGAGACAAGTTATATGATTTTGACTATACCTTAAAACTGCGCCTTTGTATTTTTAATTATTTTTATTTAGATTTTATGTCCTGTCGACAGCAAGTTCAATAGATATAGATACACACATGCTCAAAATTCATGGCATTTATGGGAAGGAATAAGGAAAGGCCTTTAGTGATGAAACCATTTCAGTATTTGTCTGAAATAATTTTGGGAAACCATGGAAAACCAAAACCTGAACTGCTTTACTGGGATTCGAACCAGTGTCCTCCTAAATACTAATCCAGTGTTTTACCACTACACCACCTTTCTCCGATTTATCAGGTAACTGCAATTGACAAGGATCCTTTTTTCAGCCCTTGAGGCAATCCTACATTAAATATTATTTATTTCTTTTATTTATATAACCGGCCTATCAACAGTTATAAAACTTTTCTGATAGGCAAAAAAAGCACATACAAACACACTGGACAATAGGCATACAATTGGAAAGCACAAACCGAGTATCTAATACTACATTAATGAACAAATAAAAAATAACAATACCTTCACAACGTTATGACAAATATCCAATTAATGAAAACTGGTTGAAAATGTTAATACATTATAATTAATAGTTGCAGTAAACATAGGAAAAACTCCATTACTAAATATACTATAATTTAAAAAATTTAGAGACCATCCGTTTCTTTGTCTCAAGTGAATGTATGAATTTTACAAGAAAATCATGGAAGAAGCAGAGGATACACTGACACATAAGGTTTCTTGTGAACATAAATGGAGTGATATAATGCAACCATAAGTCACTATACTAATAATTCAAACATGGATTTGAATACTAGTCTGCTCTTTCAAATTGCAGTTTTCCATTGTCTTCTGAAATCCTTTCAGGAAAATGCTGAGATGGTTCCATGAAATATTTCTTCCACAATATCAAGTTGCATCATTGTCTGTTACCATCTTTAGTGAGCTTGCTGCTGATAAGATGTGAAACTAATTCACATTTAAAAAAAATACAGCACCAGAGTACTATCAAAGTATTTAAAGCAGATGGTCAATGGTATACTTAATTGAGCATTAACTGTGATGAATCAAGACTCATTTTTGGTTAAAGTCCATGGGTTCATCAAAGACTTCAATATGTCATAATATGCACAGTTACAGTTTTCCTTCAGCAACGCGTTTCTTTTTGTTATGAAACAAAATTTTACTGCTTAACGGTAACACTCAGAGTGTGATTTTTCGAACACGTAGTGTTTGTAATTCCAGTGCTGTCACCCGAGAGATGTAGCAACTGACACCAGGTGTCTTCTGGGACATGAAAGTCAGTGAAGTCCTAATAAAAGTCCCTAAAGACAAAAATTTTCAGGTTTTTTTTTTTGGTTTGTCACTTAACTGAGTTTCATACTGTCTTTATTTATTTCTACGTTAGATTTTTCAATCTAATATCGTTTTTATGAAAGTACATTTGTACTTTAAATTGCAATTGAAATAAGCTTAGGAAAAAAAAAATAAAATATTACTTCCAAGTGGTGATTATGAAATCATTAGCAGATATTAATTTAATTTGCCTTGTCTGTTATCTCAAGCCAAAAAAAAAATTCAAGGAAAAGTTATAATTTTTATTTCCTACATTCCAGTAGATACCTTTATTGAATGGGTCCCTCACAAGTCAGGAAAAGAGCAAGTTCAGAAGCGGACGGTAGCAAAATGTTCTCACCAAAAAAAAAAGTGTGTCAAGTGATGAGAGTGTCGAATGATGAGGGGGAAGAGGGAAACAAAGTTGATGGGAATCAGGGTGAAAAGGATGGCCAGAGTGAAGAAAGTGATCAGGGTGAAATGAAGGTGTAAACGCTGGCTAGAAAGTTTCAGCTGATGACGAAGTTTGTCAAGAATAACGAAGGTGAAGATGTTGATGAGGGTAGCGAGGATTACGAGAATGATCAGATTTATGACAGTGATAATGATACAAAGAGTGACGAGTGTGACAGGGCTGACAGGGACGAGTAATAAGAATGATGAAAGTGACGAGGGTATGGGTGATGAGGGTGATGGGAACAGATGACGGTGATGAGTGTGACGTGTGTGACGTGGGGATGTGTGGCAGGGGCAGCACCCCGGGACGCATGCGTGGCAGTGCCTCCTACACCGCGGGAGGAGCAAGCGGAGCAGCAGAGCCTGTGAACCGCGGCACTCCGGCATCCGTGAGGTACCCACACCACTCCTTCCTTCACTTGATTCCAACATTTATATGACAAGCTGAACCATCTACAGGTTTTCTGGTTTCAGTACAGAATGAACGCAATCCATTATACCTTCTGTATGATCAAATTAGAAAACACCATTGATTATTTCCATTTATTGATACAGACATGTCCCAACTCATAGCTTTGTAACATAACAAATTAAGTATACATATATGTCAAGATTTAATTTGTCTTAAAAGAGACCTTTTTTTAAAATAGGTACTTGTTTTACTTTTCTCACTACTAATTGGCCATTGTTGTGTTTAGTTATGTTTTTAACAAGCAATAATTTTATTTTATTAAACTTGTTAATTTTGTTTAAAAATAATAAACTCAAACTTGATCAATTATTATATAAACCGATAAAATAATAAAAATATAACTTCAGACAAAACTATTTGTAAAAGAAGAAACTAGTTTTAGCTTATCTATGCAGTTGTCAATCAACATAATGACAAAATTTCTTTGGGTTATGTTTAATGTTGTTGCTGATATTTTGAAGCCAATTTTTTTTTTATTTTTTATTTTCTGGTAATAAAAATTTGGCCACTTACGTTTTTGAGAAAATAGGGCATAATAATTTTAGTTCAAATTTTGTTTGTATAATTTATGAAAGTGTTTTAGATTTTAAAGTAGTAATTGGTTCTTTTGAATACCAGTGTGGGTATTTGTTTGGAGACTTTTTAATAGATATAGGTATATAATAATTTATATAGTGATTAATTAGATATGTTAAGTAATCAACCATTAGATCTATTACTTTGAGATTATAAAAATCAGACCAGACATGATCCTTGTTGGCATTATAAAGACCTAAATAGTAACCCTTTTTATAATTTCTATAGGAAGAGTTAGTTGAATTAGCATTGCTTACAATATCAAGTTTGATGTTGATAAGTAAAGATGGATGAAACACATATTCTTTCACTCGACAATCAGTGGCTTTTTTAACACAGCAAAATTGCACATTGGTGAAGCATAGGTCTAATAGATTATTTGAGGGTTAAACAAAGTTGTATTGAAAGAGACCTGTAGTAGAAAGTGAAATTAAGTAAGGCTTGAGCTTTGGTTTTTATATTTGTATGAGAAATATTAGAAATAAGCTTGTTCACCCAGTCAACGCCTGGAATATTAAAGTCTCCGGTTATAAAAATATCATCCTGATTATTTGCGAATTTGTTGGTTAAATTCTCAAAGTAGGATTCGCAGATAAAGGGTGGGATTTGAAGGGAAATATAAATGTTCCCCAGATTTAAATTTTTGAGTGTGCAATTTTTATTTTAACCCAGACTGTTTCAATACCTTGATAGTCATAACTATTTAAAGGTAGAGCCAATTGAAATTTATCAATAAATAATATAAATATATCTTGTGAAAGTGATTTTAGATTCAAATGCTTGAAAAATATTTTCTCGCAAATCACTCCCCTAACTTGTTTGCTTGCTAATTTTAACATTATTAATAAGGAATATTTTAAAAAGATTTTTAACTTAAATATATTGCTCCTTGTCTATGTGTGATGTATGGCCAATAACAATATTTTAAAGTGAAACCCTTTAGCAAAGATACATTGCTTATTACTGTAATTTATCCTTAAACAACTTGAAGCAATTTAGGACCCTTGTGGCCTGATGCTTAAGGTATGTGTGATTTTTCATGAACTTTTTATTTCAGAGCAAGATCTTCTTAGCAGTGTATTTTTTTTATTATTAATTTTACCCTTAATAAATTTTGAAATGATTTTGACACTTGTGTGTTCGTCTATATCAAGTAAACACACTTTTTTATTCAAAGTATTATGTTCATGCTGTGAATTCCAGGGGGTGACGTACATTACTTGACTCTTTCAGGTAGCATGCTTAGCATCGAGGGTGCTTGCACTTTTTGAGTGTTTCATGCTCAGCCATGCCTGAACTATACTAAGGGCTGCCTGTCCTATTGAGCAGTCCAAAAATTTGGGTCAGGCTAATTCAGGTTGTTAGGACAAGCCTTATTTGGGGGCCATTCGCAGGGCTCTCGTCGGAATAGTCTGACCATCTTCCTCATTCAGCATCTTCTTCCTGGCTGTGCAGTCCCTTGCACACTAGTGTTGACATGCCAGTTCTGTAAATGGTCGAACTGATGGCCTCCTACCATCACCATCGTCTCTCCTCTTAGAATGGTGACGCCCACAAATATTCTTCACAACTCGTACGGAAACCGCTACGACTTCATGTGGGTGTTTCTCATCTACATCCCCACTCAGTGCTCATTCCTCACCGTCACTGCCATTATTTCTGGGGGCAAAACAAAACAAGTCAGTGTTGCTTATTACAAATTTTTCTCTAATTTCAACATTCTTGGGATGGTCACTGTTATCCGACACATCAGTAAACGTGAGCAGTTTGTAGCTGGGCTATCGCTCCACACTTAACAGTTCAAGTCGTGAATTCCATTCATGATCACCTACATCACCCGGAGGTTATTTTGCTGCCTGCATGTTCTGCTCACCTCGTGTAGTTCCACAAAAAGCATCTCGCTCTGCTCACCCTTTTGTCGCACACACAATTCATGGCCTCTGCCCTCTGCGACAATAGCTCTCACCGCTCATCTTCCCTGCTGCTCGCTCAGTCAATAATCCAAACATTATTATATTATAGTACTATACAATAAGTTTCTACAATATTATATTTTACAATATAGTTATTATTTATTGTAAACTTTTTACCATCTTACTGATTGGTTACCACAACACCAATATTATACTAAATAAATATTTTTAAAATATTATAAGCACAACCGTTTGCCCAAACTAACCTCCAAAATGGGAACTTGCTTCAGGTTTAAATGTGATAGCAGAAAGTAAAGGAAAGTATAGTATTTAAATGTTAAGTTAAAATCTACGATTTTAATCCAAAAAAAAAAATTTTATAAATGAATTAATGAAACTAATTTTGTTAACTAGGTGTCTTGTTATTTCCAGTGAACATGAAAGCATTATGTTACAGATCTCGACCGACTCTGAAGCCTTCCACTGCCATAGTCTCAAAAGCATCCGAGTTCATTGACATCTACAGATTTCCTCCAACAAGGTAGTTACAATTCTATTGTTTATGAATTAACGAACAGTTTATATTTAAACTATAATACAAAAATGATACATATACTTTTAAGACTGCTTGACCTGTCTGGCAAAAAATCTTTACTAGGCATTTGATGTGATAACATTTCAAATAACTATGTTATGAGTATTTAAATTTTTGTAAGATTGTAAAAGTTTTTTTTAATGGTTCAGGCCTAAAAATACTGCATTCAAAATTGAATTAGATTTAATATACTTTATAAAATAAGTTTAATTACATTAACAAAAGAATGAAAAAGTAACACAATTTTTGAAAGGATATTTTTACACTGCCTAATTTGCGTAATTCTTTCTTTCCATCTCACTTTATTTGTAACGAGTAATTTATTTTAAAGTAATTTTAGTGACTTAAATAGAGTTGCATTTAAGGTGTATAAATATGTAATCCAGTATTCTAAGTAAGATATATATAGGTATATAAGTTATATAAGTTTTATATATATATATATATATATATATATATATATATATATATATATATATATATATATATATATATATATATATATATATATATATATAGGTATATATAAGTATAAAAGTTATATAGGCTGCGTCTAAATTCTACCGACGAACTACGGCTGCAAGTTCACATGACAAAATAAGTTTAAAACATCTAATATTACTTATGGTCTAAAGTGGCGGTATAGGCCTTAGAAGTTGTACATGAACAACAAACATTTATCATTGTGAATAATAGAGAAATTATTAAAGATATAATACCGAGACAACTATCGTGAATTTTATCATTGTGGCAAAATTATTTCATTGAAATAATTGAGGGTAATATCTTTATTCTCCACATACTTTTGTGCCTTGTTACTACCCCTAATTATTTCAATAAAATAATTTTGCTATTGTGACCAAGTTTGCATTGGTTGTAGAACTGCATTTAATTAAACATGATCCAGACCCTCAGTGTTCTATCTTAAATATTTTCTGTATTATTTACAATAAAAATGTTGTTCAGCCCCAACTTCAAAGATACCTAAATGTATATAAGAATGAAATACATTTCCTATAAGCGAAGAAATATGAAAAAAAGAACTATTGTAGTTAAAAACATAGACTCAATCATGGATGGGATTTTGTTCCTTGCAAATTATTAAATGAAGTCTAGCTCAAAACAACAAAATTTTGTAGGACTCCAGAAAATAATCCAGATCTGTGCAGTTGTACAAAACATTGCTACTGGTGTACGAACCAAATTACAGTAAATACCTGTTGTGAAGTTTCTTAAGGTACTTAGAAATTTAGACTTACTAACAGGAAAAACTTATTAAAATTGTAAAACACTATATTATTAGGTAAAGTGTTCCTTTTTTAAATTTAGTATGCAGGAAAATTTCTTAACTGGTATTCTCTTAAGAGGGTGTTACTGTATAAGTATAACCATCAACCATCCATATCATCCACGTATGCACAAGGGGTGATGAGGAGACATATCATCTTCCCCCCTACCCCCCCAAATCCTAAAAAAAAAAAAAATCTATCATTCCCACCAATAAAAGGAAAGAAATTAAAAGCAAAACCAAGGTAAAGTGGTTCTATTCCCCCTCCCCCGATCCTGCCATCCACAGCTAGGTGTGTGTGTTGAGACTGCTAGTGCAATGTACTCTGGTGTGCAGCCACAGCAATAGTTGTCCAACTTGCAGGCCAGAACCGGTGTACCCCACCCCCCAGCCCGACAAGACTGCCGCCAAATGTCGCAAGGACGTGTGCCTACTGCCCGACTGCTCCTGCGGAGGGAAGGACATCCCAGGTACATTCACTCGTTCCACCAGGTCTTCTGCGTCTGTGTTTCAGGCATGCTGCAGTTACTGCTGTTATTTTATAATGTCATTCAAAAAAGACACCCTTGCTGTATTGACCACATCAGTTCTTTCTTCAGGTCCTATGTCGTGCTTAATATTAATTAAACAGCACATAACTACCACTATAATTTTTAGCACAGCAAAGTGCTGCAAATTTGGTATCACCAGTCACACATTGATGTCAAGTGTATGAGCATGATTGAGATCATTCGTTAGACATCACAGTTGCATGGATATACATAAGTGATAATGTAGCTATCCAGTAGCTTACAAAGCCATTATAATAACGGAATCACTCATTTTAGAAAGAAAGTTCTTCTAAATATGCCAAAAATTTTATTTTTCCATACCTGTGTGGATGTATGCTAAAGTCTATGTCAAGTATTTTGTTTCAAATTGAACCGTCCTCAGAAGTAGTACTAATGCTTTGCCACTGTTTTTCTGTCAACAGTGAGTGTTAAAAACTTTATGTGGTTATCAATGCTCGTAAACAAACATCATGTGTGGCTTTGCATGTGGCTTTTGGCATATTGGTACCACTGGTACTGCTTTTGATAACTGTCAAATTTGATTCAAGCTACATGACACAGACTACATTTATATATGTACATGTATTTCTGTACAGAAAGTTCTACATGCACTAACACAAAACAGTCATATTCATGGTGTTATTGCAAGTCCACGAAATCTTTCTACTAGTACTACATAGGTAGTTATTTTTTTAATCCTGAAAAAAAAAAAGTGGAATTCTTTCTAAAATTAAATTCTAAGTAAGTGGTCATGTGTTTTATGTCAGTTTTTAGTTCTTCCTTGTGACTGCTCATTTCCAATGTGCATTTTAAAATGACAGTGAAACACTGTAGCCAAGGTTTGGCTTGCTTTTCCGAGATTGTATTATTTATTTACAGGAGAACAGCAGAACTATGTATGTACTTCACAATTATTCAAATAATTCTGGCTATTTGCCGGCATGACTTGCCCAACTGTAGTTTTTAACTATCCGAGATATTCACCCCCTGCATTGTAGCAGTTAATGGAGGTTCTACTATAATTTTAATCAGTGGAATGTGAACAGTTATCTAGTTAACCAGGTATTAATTGAAACTTTTTCATTTGTAGTAAATTTGGTTAAATGATATCATTCTTACGATAAAACTACCCTGGTTTATGCCTTCACTTACAATAATCATTTTTCCAGTAGGGGCATTGGAAATCTAATGCCTTCTGTGGAAGTTGTAGAGCTGTGTTTCACTGTCATAGTCTACAGTGTATTAGCTGTTTTCCTTAAAGCTAACTCAAAGCTGTCTTAGTCAAGAACTAAACAAAATTGATCATGTATGGATGTACATGTTATAATATGTAAATATCCAATATAAGACACTGCAACAGTAGTAGATAGAGAAATATCTGCACAATGTGATTAACAAATGAAAAGTAGGTAGTTACAATTAATGATCTTTGGTAGGCTACAAACATTTATAGGTAACCAATATGGCATGGAATATTTGTTGTTATGTCAGGTAATTCGGACACTGGACTGATCCACCGTAAGCGTAGTGTGTACGGGGAATGGCATAATGCAGTCACAAAATGAAAATGAAATGAGAAGGATGATGAAATAGAGCAGGAACTATTTTTAAGAAGGCATCCAAGTTTTGGAGGGACTCCGTTGTAAATTACATTTCTCAAGAACAGTAGCTGTGTGAGATAGTATGGACTTAATTGAATGAAATATTAAATGAACCCAAAAAAATTATTGTACTCAAACTGTCTTTAACTAATTTCATTAAATACTTTTTTCTAAAAAAGTTACATTATTTGCATGTAGATCTCACCAATTAGCACAGTAATAAGACTGGCATCAAACCAATATAAAAAAAAAAGTTTTAAAATTGTCAATGACTTAGTTTGTACAAAAATAACAAAAAAACTACTAACGTATTTTTGCATTAAGAAATACTTACTCTTATCCACAAAGTTTCCAAACAATGAAAATACTAAATGTGCTTTGCCACTAAAACATCATAGCAAAAAATGTAACACTAGTAAAATAAATGATCAAATCATTGTATTTTATCATCCAAAAATAAAAATAATTATATCATTCAAATAAAAGCCTTGTATAGTTTTGGTTCTTTAGTTCCAGGATTATTGACTACAGAAGGGTAATAGTGGTACAAATCACAAATGATGTTTTGCTGCAGCTAATATAGTTAGCTTGATTTATGAAGTTTATTAGCTTTAATTAAACATGTACATTAATTCATAGAATAAAAATTTAACATTTGACTGTAGCTTTCTCTCATATTCAAAAAATATATTTAATATGAACAAATATATTGTACAATCTGATTAGCTGGGTAGGTGTTGTAATGGAACCATGAGCAAATTTGCCTAGTTCATCCACAGGAGTGAGAAAAACATGCAAGGTTGTAAGTAAACAAACATGTGTACGCTTAAGATTGGACACAGTTTGAATAAAGGTGTCTGCTAGCGCCAATAACTTTTGAGGTTTAAAGTAGAAATTGACACATTTGAAAGTTTTATTTGAAAATTTGTTATTACATTGTGCATATATTTCCCATTTTAAAAGTATGTACATATACTGAGTTCGGTAATTTAATTATAGTAACAGCCTATTTTTCTGTTTGCTGTTATTATTTTAAAAGAAGCTGTGGCACATAATGATTCAACATCTGCAGTACTGCTGGCCAGAAATAAACAGTAAAATAAATTGTTTTAAACTAAATGTATAGAGTGCACCTTTAGAGCATAGCTGAAACCCAACAGAGTGACAGAGGTTTGAGATAGAACCTGTAGCTACATCAATCATTGAAATCACACGAAATGTGGTCTCAAGATGTAGCAATGCGGAAATGGGTAAGTGGGAGAAATTCATGAGCTTCGTGAGAATCCATGAGCCAGTGGCAACATCCGAAATACTATCCAAACTGCGAGAATCTGTGTTCTGCCCTGCTGGGAATTGAACCCGGTATGTCTTTGCGGAAGGCAAATGATCTGACCTCTGCATTCCCTTAATCTTTAATTAATTACAATTAGTTGTGATAGCTGAATACAAAATCACACTATTTTATGTTTCACTAATAGGCAGATAGTAACTTGCTACTAGAACTTCACATAGAATATGTACTGTTATGGAATGAGTGTTTGTTTATATTTATAATTAGGAAGTGAGCATGTCATGTTATGTAAACTTACAGTGTCTGTAACTGTTGTAATATTTAAATATGTAGGTGGCCTGGCAGCTGAAGAAGTTCCACAGATTGTTTTATTGACGTTTGATGATGCCGTCAATGATCTCAACAAAGGTTTATACAGCGATCTTTTTGAAAAGGGTCGAAAGAATCCTAATGGGTGTCCTGTTACTGCCACCTACTACGTGTCACACGAGTGGACTGATTACAGTCAGGTGCAGAACTTGTATGCAGAAGGGCATGAAATGGCTTCCCACTCTGTCTCGTAAGTTGGTCATGCTTTGACCAAACCACCCCTTGATGACTCATGTTTCCATAGCAACGTGATTCTTCCCAAACAGTTAGAAATTGTTTCTCCTGCCATAGTTTCCAACCTCTGTTTTATGCATATGACCTGATAATATGGGCTGTACAAATATGGAGCAAACCACTGATAATTGCCTCCCCCCTCCAATGCCATGCAATGAACTATAATCGAAGGAAATATCCAAATGACTTGGAGCGCTTTATTGTGGTACATTCAGTATTCCCAATTCTAAAAATGCAACATCACACCTACAGCAATGAAATTTGTATCTTACCAAGAAAAATTTCTTTCCTGTTTTGGGAAGAATTGTGTTGCATACAGACCACATCTTTTTAATTTTCTTCTCTTTTTTTAAAGTCTGAAAGTCTGAGTTGCTCATTGAATTTCTGTCTCGCTTTTAATACAGTTTCCTTACTGCAAGAAAGTGCATTTTAAAAGTTATCTGTTCTTTGTTCAACTCTGGATGAATGTGGATAAATATGCTACTGTCACTTATATTGGTTAGGTTGTAAAACAGATAAAAAATATTATCTTAAGGAATTGAATTATCCTGGAAACATGCACGTAGTTGAGCATATGTTGGTTGGAAAGAATGAGATCAGACTTTCAGGTTTGAAACAGGTTTGGTTTCCTTGCTCAGAACGTCTCTGCTGTTGCTTTCGTGCTGCTGCTTTTAATATCTTGCTTTTTGCCAACAGAAAATGCTCCAGTTAAATTGATTTAGTTTTGCTTAAGTTATTGTCACAAGTGCAGAACTAACATATTTCTGTTCATTCTTTTTTATTCCTTATTATCCTATACAAACCTCCTATAAATGTACCTTTAAATTTCATAACCATGTTTTATACACCTGTACATATTTCAAATCTTGTCTTTAAAATTTTCTCTTTGATTTTTCTTCATTCTTCTCTTTCCTTTGCTTAATTTTTTATGAATACATTAATGCTTTTGCTTCATATATTGGTGATTATTATTTCACATCTTCATAAATCTTTCTATATTATATAATGCTTTATAAAACTTTATTGCATATTGTTAAAATTCATTCTTTATATGAGAAATTTAAAATTTTGATCTAAATTGATATAAAATAATTTTATATATTTTTTAATAACTAAACACTTCTTAAAATAATTATGCCATTAATTTCTTTAATGATTTTAAAATCTTTTTTTTTTCAAATCGAAATACTACCTTTTCTCAACATCCCTCATGTCTTTGTATCCAATTTCCTGCATCCATAACCTACAAACAGGCGGCTATTCGGCAGAAGAAATTCCACAGATTGTCCTGCTCACGTTCGATGACTCAGCCAATGACCTGAACAAGGGTCTGTACAGTGACTTGTTTGACAAAGGAAGAACGAATCCTAATGGCTGCCCCGTCTCTGCAACGTTCTATGTCTCTCATGAATGGACCGATTATAGCCACGTTCAAAATCTTTATTCATCTGGACACGAAATTGCGTCACATTCAATATCGTAAGTCACAAATAAGTATTTTAATCAATAATAAGATAAGTGTCTTATCATTGTTGCAATAACGTACATAATATGCAAGTTGCTTACTACTACTTTTGGTTGCAACTAGGATACGTCACCAGTTGCTAGCATAATACCCACTAACAGATAATCAGTAGAACAAGAACTAATAGTTTTGTTTAGACTTCAGTAGTGTAACTGAAATTTTGAAGTTATTAGAACAAATTCAATTTTTTTTTACAGTCTGCATAACAAAAAAAAATGGCTTTGGTTGTCAAGTAATATGCTATAAATGGTTAGTATATTAATAATAAATCATAATTTTTACCTTAATTTAGGTATTGGCTAGATTTTTCATAAATTGTAAAGTATTAATAACAAGTCTTTTTTTTACTACACTATATATATATTATATATATATTTAGTGTAGTCAATATATATATAGACACACACACACATACATATACATACACACATATAATCCTCACAGAACTTTGTTACACAATTTTGTTTTCAAATGACTGTTTCAGAAAAACAATAGTAATGACATCATTAACTTGCATTCTGTAGTTAAACTTGAAATTTTCATTAATGAAAATAATTAAAACATAGAGAAACTTATGTTTCGCCATCTCCTAGCATTTTTTTTTGTAACAAAGTGGAGAGGAGTTTTATTTGTTCAAAGTATAAACAAAATAATTCCATAGGAATAAATTTCGTATTTTAGAAACATCATTTTATAAATAGAAATTTTCACTTGTTATTTATTTCTCTATTAATTTTGTACTTTCTTGGATAACTATGCATTTTCTGGAGGTACTGACCCAAGGACTTAAGGAAATAGCAGAGAGCATGATGGCAAAAGCTATTTTTGAAGGGGGGAAAAACACTTTATTCCTTATGAAAATACATATCAAAACTAAAAGTTTTACGTAGACCTAGTTTTAAACTCACTCTCTGGCAGCTTCTACAACTGGCTGGCATTCAGTTCAAACATTTAAAAATATATTATGAAACATCTATATCATGTCAACAATATATAGTTAGCACACTATAAAATATAATTTCATTGAAATGATTACACAGGACATTAGCAAACATTAAAGTTTGAAACTATTGATATTCCCAGTGCACCTGGATTTATTATCTACAGTCCATTTAGCATTGGCTTTACTTGCGAAACTGTAACTTAAAATTTAATTAAAAGTTGAAGAGATCCTTCTGCTCTATTTACAAATCTTACAATAAACTTCATTAGTGGTTTACTATGCACTAAACTAAATGATGAAAATTTCAAGTCAATTACTGGTTTATCTCAACCAACTAACTTAATCTCTCAACTATACCCCAGCGACTGTATAGGCGGGGACAGTATAGCACTCGCCTTTAAATTTCCAGCGACATTTTACAGGAGCTTGCTCTCAGGACGAAGTTTCCCTTGCGGACTCACTTCGGACTGGTGGAGTTCCTGACTCGGGGGATGTGTCACGCTGCCATCAGGACTGCAAAACTCCCAACTCTCGCTGGCCGAGTGGTGATGATGATTGCCCTGCCTGGACGGGTCCGGATTGCCGTGTTGCTATTGCTGGTCTCCTTGCCCCACTGGGACAGTTGTCGATACCGAGTTGTCTCCGACTCCAGCTGACTCGCCGGGCGACTGCTGCTCGCTCGATGCCTTCCTGGTTCTTCAGAAGACCGTGTGGTCGTCCAAGCCGATGTAGGCTTCTGGTGGTCGAGTTCTGTGAGCCCTTCTTCATCAAGATGCTAACGCCTCTGTGGGACTAGTAGGATCCTCTAGCAATTACATCATGGGCTTGTTCTGTTTGTTGGACTCAGCATCCTACCTCAGTGATTAGTCGCTTGATGCTTATTCTCTCCTCGCCTAACCTGCAGCTCGTGATAGTGGCATGGTGTTTCCGTCAGTTCAGTTGTGCTACTCCTTAGAGCACTGGACGTTCTCTGTGGCGATGGTCTGCTCTGGTGTACAGCTTTCGAATATTGCTTGTGAAGTATGCTCGTTGAGCTAGGAATGGCTTGGGGATATTTACTTGCGCCCCCGGCATGAGGTCACATGTTGGTCGTGTGGCATGTTCGCCCCAGACTACTGTGCCCACTTGGGCACTCTTAAACTGGGCGAGAGCACTTACACTAGGCTAAGTCTACACATATTTTCTTCAAACTTCACACTATATAGGCTCATAGCATGACTTAGGGAGTTTGTTTAGCTACGAGTGTAAGCTCCGTTACATATCAAAAGAATCAAGCTAGGTCTACCTGTAAATCAAAATGTGTTATATGTAAAGGTAACTTGTATAGAGAAGTATACCAAACAATAATTAGTATGTATCATGATAGCAAAACATATTTTTAATTTTTCATACACGCTGCCACTAAAAAATATAATTTTTATTTACAAATATTTCTTTTATCAGTTTTTATTTATCAGGACTCTAACCAAGTACAGTGCAGCAGGATTATTACAACAAATTATATAAAAGGAAAAATGAACCTGAAATTTTGAGCACTCCATGACTTAACAACATTGAAAACTC
Source organism: Bacillus rossius redtenbacheri (assembly GCF_032445375.1). NCBI lineage: Eukaryota > Metazoa > Arthropoda > Insecta > Phasmatodea > Bacillidae > Bacillus > Bacillus rossius. The sequence continues at coordinate 116,121,590 of NC_086331.1, forward strand.
AAGCCATGAAAGTAGAAACATTTGTAAATTCGCAGATACGTAAACATAAAGGCATGCAAGTGAACTTGGTCATTCAGATGCTCAAATGTCCTTGAAAGCTATACAGTTAGTAGCAGATAGCACACTGCAATGAGTCTCAATATTCACTTGTTACCTAATTTGGTTATTTTTTACAGATAAATTAGAGCACCAGTTAAAATGCAAAAACCAAGTTCAATTAAAGGTCTAGTTTAGTTTATTGTAGTGCTGCCATTTGGTTTTTTTGTATAAAATATATCCGACAAGTCTCTAGCACCTGGCTCTCCCACTCTTATGATGAGTATAAATATAAATACTATATATTTAATTTTGTTCTCAGTCATGATTCCATCATACGAATGAGGCGCCATAGTTACTTTATTATAATTTAATGGTCAACAGCTTTTGCCAATGAGCAAACACAATCTTTATTAAGTTACTAATTTAAGCATAACTTCCACAGTAGCTTTATATAGACGAGTATTAAACATACTGGACAATATACCTGTACGAGACTATTATCAAATATAGAAACCAAGACCATTGTCAAAAACATTGTCAGTGTGGTACTCAGATACCTAGAAAAAAACAGAACCATACAAAATGGGCGCTATTAGTGTGTTCGGTTGTCTCATCTCAAGCAAGAAAAACATTATGGTCTTTTTCATAAAATCACTTGAATACTACTACAGATATGGTGATCAAATTTTTTTTCCATCCAAGTTAAAAGTAGTTTTGTTTTAACTATCAATTAATTTTAATTATAATAATGGTAAGTTTTTTTTTTTTCGAATTTACGAAATCACCCAAATTTGTGCATGATTAGGCCATAGTGTTTTTAAACATATTCGTGTCAAAAACAGGTATAGTAACATCATTTAATTTTGTTCGGGTTACAGAAAACAACTAGTAAATTTTGTGCAAGATTGCTCAGCAGAGCTTTATTTTGTACATTTCGTGCTTAAACCCTATCAAAAACTCTTAAGATGCCCTAAACTAAAATATCCTTAATGGAGCTGCAGGAGTTGGAGGTTTGGTCCAAAATTGAAAAAGTGCTCATGATGTCTTTCCAAGGTCCCGAACAGCCAGTTGAAACAAGGACACATATAGTCTAAAAATTAACATTGGCCAAATAAATTTATAGATGAGAAGATGACTTAAACAAAACATCATAAATAAAAATGTAACAAATATGGTAAAGCCTCCACCCATGCACTGTGACATGGATGATCACGTTCGGGATGACACGCCTAATTGAATTTTCCTCCCTCATAACCGAAGCTAGTACACGAGTGCATGACTATGGTCAAGACTGTGGGTGAGTGAGCCTCGGTACTGTTCAACACAAAGATATTGATTTGCTGTATTTATTAGAGCTCTCCACTAGATGTTCATGGCTCCAGTTTTCTCATCACTTGATGAGAAACATTTATTCTTAATTCTAACAGTCCCTACATTCACTAGGTAGCCTCTATAAAACACGTGAGTTTTATGGATTCTGGTCCCCATGTGTCAGCAATTTTTATATTTCTTTCCAAACATTGAGTGAAGGATTTTTAAATACAATAACAAATAAATCAGGTTACCTTAAAACATAGAAAAAAATTAAAAGTTGTTTTACTATATTTTCTTTTAGGTTTTTTGAAATAAATGATGCATATGTCTCTTCAATCTTTTTCTGTCGCATAAACCCTGGTTCAAGTTTTTTAATCTTATGCATGTAAGCACTTACAATTACATGCTTCTTATTCAGCTATGTTATGCAATGACAATGTGACACTTAGCTTAGTTTGTTTCTGCCATAGTAAGGTATATTTAAAAAATAAGCTTGCTTAACTGCTATAATTATAAATGCTGCTAGCTTTCTTGCAAAGTTTTGCACTCTTAAAGCTTTGTTGTGTTGTAAAATTTTTGCTGCACTTAAAATGATCATAAAATTAAAATAATTAGGCATATAGTTTCAAAAATATAAAAATGGTTTAAATAAAGTGTAAGTTATCTAAACCAATATTTTTTATATATATATATTAAAAAAATTGGTTTTCCTCATTGAAAATCACAGGGGAAAAAATGGGATTTAAAAACAGTGATATAATTTTTTGTGCAATCATTTTTAGTATGTAGTTCAAATTGTGACCCCAAGAATATAATTTAATTTTAGTTCCGATACCACAAATATAACTGTACAGGTAAATTATCATTCTTAAAAAGCTCTCAGTTTTAGTACTTTATGAATTTTAGTGCTATGTCAGAAGTGTAGCATAGGCTACTAAATTAGATGCTCTCACTTCTAATAATCATGTATGATATCCCTTTTAATAATTATGTATGTATGCATGTTAATTTACAATTTCATAAACAGGCAAAAATATATTTATACTACTTCTACAGTAAAATGTTTATTAAGTAAGTTATGCATCCTTTAAAATCTAATTTGAGAATACCTTTTTTAAAGAAATATCAAAAATTAGTAACGAATTGTTCCTTATAACGAAGACCTTACACCTATGATAACATTGTTACCAATGATATTTCGCTTCATCAAAAAATGTGGGTGTTGCCATTGTTTTATCATATGTAATTTTATAACACTAAGCTGCAATTAATTTTTTGTGGGTTACTGTTACCAGTATATCGAAACTAACATAAAGTATGTTGGCAAACCCTCCCAGTTGAAACGTTTTCACTAAATATATACATAGTGTCAAATCCTAAATTTAAATTGCTTAAAAGTAGGCAACATGCACTATGTAAAACATGCTAAGTTAATTGTGCTCCAAACGGGCACTGTAGTAAATAGGCAAGCAGAAATTTAATGTGATGGTAATATTAACATACATCATTATGAATGTTTGTTAAATGGTTTCAGTGAAGGATTAACAAACAGCACACTTCTCTCACTTTTTACAAGAACTGTTCAAAGATACTGAAGATACAACTTCAAATATCAAGCATCACCATGACATTGACTGCCAAACACGTAATACTCCGAGGCATAGCTCACATGCAGTGCATCCGCTGGACACAATTATTCTGTCGTTAGGTGAGGGTTTTCGGATAGACTGAAACTGTGTAGCTTGGGCGCCACCACATGTAGGGGCACGTGGACCCGGCCGTAGACTCCTGGCTCGAGGCCGTGACGTGACCCGTGTGGGGACTAGGCTCGACTCCCCCTTTGTGCAGTAGCACTAGTGGGCTCTTAAGGCGTCCCACAAGCCTCGGCTGCTCAGTGAAACTCACAGAAGTCTAGCGAAAGCTCTTTATTGATGTCGAGCGGCACAAGGAAATAAAACGTTACATGAGTAACTACGTGAAAAGAGAGTTATTAACAGATACACTGAAATAACATGCCAACAGGAATATTACCCCGGCTTAAAGGCTGACCAGGTCACCTCGTGGCCTGGCCTCGAAAGTTTGTTACGTATTAAGACGAAATAAAATATCCAACTCTGGATTTAAATAATTATGTTAAAGAGCCAACCTCCCGGGGTAGACCTCGAGGAAAAAAAAAAAAGTTTAAAAAATAATTACGGAGCGATGGATGTTACCAGATCAGTGAAAACTAAAGTTGAAGTCGACGAAACGCGCACAGGCCTTCTACCCCAGGCGGCGAACGGAAGCTGACTGACGAGGCCATGGCATCATGGCCGCCGGGAAGCGTTAAGTTCCCGTTATGTTACCAGGTATCCACCTGGTAACATATTAACATGACAAACCCTCTTAAACACTAAGCAAAAATGACCACAATGATTTATCATTACCAAACTTAAATTATTTTTAATTTATTTGTTAAAGTTAAAAAAAGTAGTTACAGGTAGTTCCGAGGTTGCCCACCTGGGGCGCTGCGCCGTCCTTACTAACTAAAAACTTAAAACATAAACACATAGGAATTTAAAAAAAAAATTAAAATAAAAGGTTTACATTACAATTACTTATTATTTTAATTAAGCTTTTACGGGGACGTGGCACTGAAGCTACTGCCTCTTGCAGGGCCAAGGCTCACACACACACACACACACCTGCACACGGGGCGGGAGGTTTGAAACAGAGGGTGGTGATGGGAGGAGATGGGTGGCGACGGCGTGAGGCACATCGGGCTTAGGGAGGGCGTAGCCCCGGTCGACGTCAATTCTGTGATTCAACCAGCAATTCATTTTTTCATCAGAGATCACATGAAATCCGAAGTGTGTCGCCGGTTGACTCATAGTTTGGATGAGAGTACGGTATTTCCTGATATTTCTTTAAAAAACATATTCTTTTATTGTATTTTAAGTGTGTATACTTTTCTTCATAATCATTATACAGAAAAAATTGTTAACTTCTTTTGACCTTATTTTATCGCTAGGAATCACCTGCCGGGCGTTCTCTGAGATTTTCGTACATTATCTGTACAAACATGTTTCAAATGAATTCAGGCTAATGCATATGAGCATTAAATGTGTATTTTAATTCCCTCTTTATTGTAAAGGATGCATCTTATTTATTTCATAACATCTCATTATATTGGAAATTTGCAATATTTATGATAGTTCAGTATTGTGTCTGCATAATTTGAAGAAAGCTAACTAAAAAAGTAATGAGTCATTATGATTTTCTGTAAGATTTTTCATACTACGAAACACAATTAAATATATAATAGAAAAAGGTAAGTGATGTTATCGGTGTTGACTGCCCTTAGTTTTCATTATAGTATATTTTAAAAACTCTAGTAAAGAATTCACTCTTCATGAAAGAGTATGAAACAGTTAAATATACTATGAGGAAAACAAATAAATTTTTCTATGCAAAAATGTAATTTACTATGTTAAAACTTCAAAATTGAAATTTTACGTTCAGGGTAGGTATTGTTATATTACTGAGGTGGTTGAACTAATATACAGAAATTCACTGGGATAATTGAGCAAAAAAGTATAGCAGAATAGTTCTGTAAAAGGTGCATAAAAGAGAGGAAGCAGGAATTAAACTTCAGTACCAGCAGCAAAATGTTTTGTGTATAGAACATTCTAAACCATAGTTTATAACAGTTCCGTGGTTGCATAAACATTTGAATGGTACCTGTGACCCAGCTAATTGTGGACCTGACATTAATCTGGAAGGGTTTTCGGTACAGAAGTTTGGTTCCTGCAAAATTTTAATAATTTCTTTTCTTGGCGAGTTCGGCTTGAGGCAGCCTTGTCGTGCCGAGCTCTTGGAAACACGCTGAGTGTGCTTGTTTGCCGATGCAGGCACAGCTTCGGGGAGAAGTTCTCCCAGAAGAAGTGGACGAAGGAGATTGCCGGCCAGCGAGAGATCTTGTCGGCTTACGGCGGTGTGCGACTCGAGGACATCCGTGGAATGCGGGCGCCCTTCCTGGCGGTGCGTGCTTGTGGGACGTCTTAATGCTGTGCTGGTCAACCAAGTTGTCTGTGTTCGCCTTGACTATAGTTATATCCACTTATAGAGCCTGCCACCAAATAAGCAATACCAGAAGACAGCATTGGCAATGTAGACCATATAAACTGGGCTTCAATCTCAGTAGAGTTCCTTTTTGCCTACATGTTTTACAAGATCAGCGTGGATGAAATCTTTCTATGAAAACATGTCCAAAACCTTTACATTATTTTAGGTCTCTAGTTTGTATGCACTTATGTTTGTACACTGAAAAATACTAAGAGTTAAATCATCAAAATGGATAGTGAGCAGGGTATCAAGAAATGAAACATTTGATAGGCTTCTTTTGGTCTTGCTTTACTGTTGGTAGTTTCCATTTTGTTAAATGCAACAAACACTTTCATTTTACCAAATATTTCCTCATGGTCTATAATTTCTCAAATACCAGTAAAATTAAAATCTTGCAGTATGTTTGTTATATGGAGAATATTTTGGAGATAAACAATGAATAAACACCTGAAAGTGATTTTTTAAATTAAATCGCAGTTAACAGATGCTTTCACACAATACATGATCTCACTAGCAATTGGAATTGTTTAAAGTAGGTAAAGTGTTTTTGCTTGTTTATAACATTAATCTAAAAACCACACAAATATTTTCAAGCTAAGAATTAAATTATGAAAATATGTCATTGTGAAAACACTATACATAAATAATATTATCAAATTCATGGCTTTTTTAAAAATTTTCAAAACTTTTATAAAAGTTATTATTTATATGGCTAATACAAGTAACAAAGCAAGACTGATATGTTTAACACAATCATTTTTACATTATTTGATATGATCGTTTATTATTTTATTAGTTAACAGCAAAAATGTGTCCACAAGACTAAGACTTGAAACTTTGTGTAGAGTTTGGCATTAAGAGAAGGAATTTTCTGGCTGAGTCAAGCCTCTCTCCACTGGCTGGAGCATTACATAAATAGTAACTTACTTAAGTTACATGCTTGCATTTTAGCTTGGATATCTCTGAATTACTGCCCATGGCTTAAAATCCTGCAGCTCTCATACTGTGGTGCTACTCCAGTCCGGAGGCTGAATTGTACTGTAGCCATACTAACATGAAGATGACCACAACGTATATTAAGCTCATCAAAATCTATGATCCTCAAATTTGGCATTTATAGTCTCCTTGTCAGAAATTCTTTAAATGATGTGAAGTCAAGTGGTAGATTATTCAAGGGTTAGTGCACAAGAGGTCATCACATCAGTGCCTAGCACATATCTTGCCGCATTTCAAAAGCAAATCATATATTAAAGTTAAATTGATGAGAGGTGAAACTATCAGAAAAAAGTGCTTTGGACTCTTCTTGACTTCACATTTACTAATTACAAAAAATAAATAACAGGGAAAAACTTAGCTTAAGCTGCGAGAACACTTTTTTTTCTTTTTACTTAATAACATTGAAAGATCTCCTCTTTAAATTCTGATACCAGAAGTGTTTGGTGGATGCCCTTAACTTTTCTCAGTCATTAGATTGAGTGTGCAAGAGATACAACAGTCAAATCAACCTTATTACTTAGTATTGCTATCACAAATGTAATACTAGCGAGATGTGTTGGATAGAGTTCAGGCAACTGTTCATAACGAACCCTGAGACATATTGAGTTGTGGTAGGCCTGATACACTGACAGTAAATGTGAAACGGCTTTGAAGTGTCTGATCCTGAAACGACAAGTGTAAATTAATGATGATGATGATTATCATTATCCAGGTTGGGGGCAACAAGATGTTCAAGATGCTGTATGACTCCAACTTCACATATGACTCGTCAATGCCAGTGTACGAGAACAAGCCACCCAGCTGGCCCTACACTCTGGACTACAAGCTGTTCCATGACTGCATGATTCCCCCGTGCCCCACTCGCTCCTACCCAGGTACTTGCGTGAACAGATAGTGTTCACGTTGGTCTTAGCACTTTGCAAATCTAAATTTACTACAACCAGTATTCGCCAAAATTAAAGTTGATAGAAAAACTAAAAAAAAAAAAAAAAAAAAAAAAAAAAAAAATTAAATACTCTGTTTTAAAGCCTTGTTTTCAACTGAAAGATTTTAACTGGTGGTCACAAATTTTAAATGGTTTCATAATTAGAACTTATGTTAATGACATTTGGTGGTTCATGTGCTCGGCACAAAATAATAATAGTCGTGAAGCATATGCCTTTCCGAATTTAACATTGCACGGAAGGCTACAAAGCATGCTAAAAATTCATAGCAGGACTTCATGAAGTTATATTTAAAATTACTTCAACATTGCCTCTAAAATTGTATACAACACAAAAAACTTAACCAATTTACATCCTTCCTTTCTACATTCATAATTTAAAATTGAAGTCAAAAATGCAGGAGGTGGTTAGGTATAATATCAAAAATTTAACTTTCTTCCTTGAACACAAGAAAATTATGTATTAACATTCTAAGAGTCACTTAGTAATTTCCTAGTGTTTAACAAGAAAAAATTTGCGTAAGAATATGAGTGAAGTGATGACAATGTTTTGAACAGAAAGAGTCATGGCAGTGCCATAATATATGCAAAGCAGCCCACATAAGGCAGACCTGAGTGAGGTATGTCACGATGATAACTGAAATATTGTTAAGATTTACAATCGCAGAAGTAATGTTTCAGTTTCAAAGCTTGAAATCCTTACGATTCATGTTGCAGTGCATCCTCTATGACGAGAATAGAGGTGAGTTGAGTGTGCCTATGCACCTACGACCTCACAGACTTTTCAAAATTAATATAGTAACAAGTTATTTTTCCCAAATGATTTCAAACGGTAAAATAAGACAGTCTATCAGTCCCCACCACATTCATGCAATCCTTAAGTTATGTTGGATGCCTTCTAGGCATAAATATTGTACTACTACATACTTTTTTCAACATTACGAATTCATCATGAATATAGGTAAGCTTATAGAATAAGCACTAGTGAACGAAGTCATGTTTGCTTGCCAAATAAGTACCTGATTATGAATTATACTCTTAGAATCAACACATTGGACAACTTGACTTTGACACTGTGAGTTTTGTTGTTTCCAACTAGTTGCTGCTGCTGATTTTAACTAGCTATGAAGACACCTATTTTTAACGAGCCCTTTATTTCACAAGTGACTTAATCTGAGATCAAAAGAACTGTGTAACCTTTAAGCTCTAACTGGTTAATTTTTTCTATTTTTAGCATAAATGTTTTTATATACCAACACCACCATCAAAATATATATTATGGTTTTACAGGTGTTTGGGAAGTTCCCATGGTGATGTGGCAGGATCTAAATGGAGGGCGTTGTTCCATGGGAGATGCCTGTAGCAATCCACCGACTGCAGATGGAGTTTACAAGATGCTGATCAAGAATTTTGAACGTCACTACACTACAAACAGGTATGTTGAAAAAAAAGGGTTTTCAATGCCTATATTTGACGGGCAGTCACGCACACCTTGCATAGTACAGTTGCTTATGCGCCTATCTCCGACTGCTCTGGGTTTTAAACTCAGGTGGGCACAGAGGCACTGCCCCTCAGCTCCTCACAAAACAGCTCACGTCAGGCGAAAAGGTTATTCATATCTCCTTAAACTTATGCTTTGCAACAAATCCTGGAAAAATAGCCATAATAGAACTTTCATTATAAAATACTAACAAGAGTACAAGTTCTATTTATGAACAAATTTTAACCATTCGTATTCTTCATTTAACAACAATAAATGCCATTAGCTTATAAAACCATTTAAATCCCCAAACTCTTTGATACAATGTTGCCTTCTTAATACCACCCATTTTTTTCAACGTAAGTTCTCACGCAATGTGAAAAATTAATGATTTTACAGATAAATGCTTGATTCTACTTATCACTTTTAATGCTACTGTAATAAGAAGGAAACTTATTTTTTTAAGTGCCTATTGGTTACACTTTCATAAAATAACTGCAATAGATAACCATTTATAGTTATATGGAGTTCAGCCTTACCTTCTATGGGCAGCGAATGCTAAAATGTCAACTTAATTTATTTTTTTTGTGAATGACGGCCATAGATCTTTCATTCCAAATGCAATAAATCTATAACGTGATCTGTGTCATTGGTTCATTTAAACAGAGCTGAGAAAAATCATGCTTACATTTTCCTACCAACAACTGACTAGATATTAGCAGAATAAATAGGAATGGAAAAAAAAATAACAATGTACTTCATCTTATTAATAATTATTTTCTAGGGCACCATTTGGATTGTTCTACCACGCGGCATGGTTCACCCAACCTCACCACAAGGAAGGATTCATTGCCTTCATGGACACCATCGTAGCAATGCAAGATGTGTGGTTGGTGACCAACTGGCAAGCTATACAGTGGGTGCGAGATCCCACACCGCTGTCTCGGATCAACAACTTCCAGCCGTTCCAGTGCAACTACCCGGTAAAAGTTTGATTAAATTTAAATTGAGAACATCCTATAAACACAGGTAGAGTGGGCTTCCTCTAACCTGCCCTGCCAAACTGCAGACACACAGTCATGAAGTATAACAGTCAAATGCTTTGCAACAAAAGAGATTTGTGGACTCAATCATTAGGCTCGGCACAAGTTATTAGCAGGAACGAGCAAATAAAGGTCAGTGTGTTAGCTGCTCGTGAAAGATGTTCAAGTGTACATTAAATTGATAAGGGTGGTCAGTATTCTTTTAGGTGACACCTAAAGATGTTGGGAAATCATAACAGAACAAATTTACTAGATATACCATCCTGTAAAGTATTTTAAAATGCATGTTTCCTAAATATTCATAACACACCCAATGGAGTAAATATGTTTCTCAATGCCGACACCTTAGAACTAAAACTGAGAAATATTTGTGGGTTTGCTTGTCAGCAGTGTCTTGCAAGAAACTAGAACACAACAACCTTTTAAACAGAACACACCACTTGGCACCCAGGAAGCTGGGGTAATGAAAGAGAAATTAGATTGTGTAAGGTTGGTAGTGGTGAAGGTGAAAAGAACAGTATAAAATGGAGTAGGAAACAAACAACCAACAACTACCTATTGCAGTTCATAAATAATTTACTAACATAACATGGCATAGTCTGCAAATTAAGTATGGATTCATTTGTTACACTCCTCAAAAAGCTTCTGCGCGATAATGATATTGCCAGTAATTGGCTGCAGTGGAAGAAGAAATTCAAGTACTACCCTGTAGTAGTTGCCAGGGAGGGTTTGTCGGCATCCTGACAAATACCAGTGTTGATAAACATAATGAGTCATAATTCTAAGGTAATTTACGAAAATTTTAAGTTTGGTCCTGAAGAACAGCGATATCTAACCTAAAAACTGTGCTGAGCAAATTTGATGCTTATTTTTTTTATGTAACATTATGTATGAAAGAACAAGGGGGGAGGCCAATCATTTGACTTGTACGTGGCAGAATTGAAGAAGAAATCGGAACATTGTAAGTTTGGTACAATGCGAGATGACCTTATTAAAGATTGTATTGTATGGGGTATAGTAGACAATGTGCTACATCAGTGACTACCAAAAAAGCACAACCTAACATTAGTACAGGCAATTGAACTTTGTAGAACAGTAGAAATCACAGAAAAACACTTAGAAATATTTCAAAATGAAGTGGGGGCAGTGCAAGAGATAAAATTGTTAAATTCCAGGTTGGCCCGGCCAAGCAACCCACAATAGTAACAAGACACTTTAATCACTTGAAAAGTTTATGTTAATATACAGTGATTTTGAAGTTTGGTGTTTTATGTTTGTTCAGTTGTCAACATTGAAAATTAATTATTTCCTTAGAATAAAAGTTTATTACGTAGTTGCAGTAAAAACGCAATAGTTCGAGGCAGTCTTTTATTATTATTCCTCAAATACAAAAAAACAGTAGATCATAACTTACATTAACAGGTCCAGACGACGTATCAAATATTCACTGTAGCGCGTTGCTCAATTAACCAAAAAAAAATTTGAGTCCCTTTGTTTTACTGTGCAACAAAGGTACTAATAAACCCCTAGAAAATATGCCAGGAGGGCGAAAACGGTCACCCTGGGCCAATCCAACGCCTGTGGTTAAATTTAAAACTGCAAAAATTAATACAAAATAGTTTATGTTTCGGCCTGGCCCCAACCAGCAAGCGTGAAGTTAGCTATTCGTAACTTTACTTCATTGTTGCCGGCAAGCTGAAGACGACGCGGCCGCACATAGTGACGATCGAAGTTTTCTGCCCTTACAAAGGTGACAACAAAAGGGAGACAACCCTGTGTCGACTGACCAATCACAACACAGATCCAGAAAAATGACCATATAAGAAGAAATACTGGAAAAATATTTTTCTCTGAAAGTCTAGGAAGACACATCTCACCACCTCAAGGCTCGCTCTGATTGGCTGGCGAGGCAGCACCCAGCAAAAGTTCTGGTTCATTGCTGCGCAGACGTGCGCTCATGTGCTGGATTTTCCCAATAATTTGAGGTGTGAAAAATAACTTGCTGACGACAGAGTGTCGTGCCCTTGTCTTCCTTTCGTTGGAAACCTTCTGGATTGTTCTATAATGTTAGTCTTACTACCCAATACTTTTTTCATCAAACCTCCACTCCACAGTATCCCCAGCTGAATGGTACGTCCAAATGACGTGTCCAGACTGTTAAAAAAAATACTGACGAAAGCTCTTATAGACAAAAAAGATGAGGATAGGGTTCTCCAGGAACTTTGCAATACACCAGTGCTAAATGGGTATTCGCCAGCTCAGTTGCTGATGGGACGCAGGTTTAAAACATTTGTTCCAGTTGTGCCATATTTGCTAATAAAAATGAAAACACACAGATGTCAGGGCCAGTCAGGGTACAGACCTCTAAAGGATGAATTAGTGGAGCCATTATTGTGAGATCAGCAAATCGCCCATGCTCGTATGTAATCAAAATGCCTAATTGGGAAATCTTGGAACGTTCAGCAAGTGTATTTCTACTAGACAATATGCCAACCAAGAATTTTGTGGGCATTGAAAAAACAGAGTTGGAACATCTTGAAGGAAAAGAGCCAGGCTTAAGTTTTGTCAAGCAGTGTAGTAGTGTGAGTACACATGACGTGAGTGAAGGTGAAGACTCACTCTTTGATGGGTTTCTCGGTTTTAAAGAGCAGGAGTGTAATATGTGGGCACAGCAAGGGGATTATAATGTTAGTAGGGGTCCTGCATAATAAGTCAGCAACTGATACAACTAATCAACCAGCCTGTCATCTAATTGGCTTAAAAGTAAGGTATAGAAGAACTCTGAAACCTAAGTGGTATAATGATGTTTATGTATAGTATTCAAATTTGCATTGCGGGGTAGTGAATGTAACGGTATTTGTACTGTTTGATGATAAAGAGAGATGTAAAAGAAACTTGAGTTGGAAAAACTGTGAAACTGGATTGGGAATGAACATGTACAGTCCTAAGAGTTGTATTGATGGTGGTGTATTGAGTGGATAGTTTATGTAAAGGTAATTGTTTTGTTTCTTGAAGATGTAGATGAAATAAGTTTGGTAGTGGTGAAGGTTGAAAGGACAGTATGTTTTGGAGTAGGAAATAAATAACAACTTATTACAGTACATGTATCATTTATTAACATAAGGAAATCCAGTTATAACATGTATCCAATATTAGGTCACTATTATTATTAAAACTTATTTATTCCCATTGAACAGCTATAATATCACCTTTCATACACATTTATTTAAAGCACCTTATTTTCATTTTAAAAATTTTTAAGTGTAAATTATGAGCCCAACCTTTCAAATTTTAACCATGGCCATGATACTTTTACAGTTAGTGCTCTGCCAGTTGAACAGTTTAGATTCACTTCCCAATCCAGCTCACAGTGAAAATTCTCCAGGTTCTGCTAACACAAACAATTAAATTCATAAAGCATACACGTGGGTTATTGTTGTAGCAAGTTTCATATTTTAAGTTATTGTACTGTATGTAGAAATATAATTAGGGTGCTTTAAGTAAAGAACATTAGCTAAATATGTTGAATTTAAGACAAATCATTTGTTAGAATAACAGAATGGAAATTTATAATTTTGGGATTTAAGTTCAATCATGTTTACTTTTTTTTAGAAAATTAAGGCTTTAATTTTAGCTTTATCAATTTGATTTTTTGAGCAATAATTTAAATTTACTATTTAAAATATTTGTGAATTAGTTTTATTCATAATTTTAAGAGAAAAAATGTTAATCTGTAAGGCCATGTTTGAATTTTTATGTCTCTGCTTTCATACAGGAAAGGCCCAAGAAGTGCAACAATCCAAAAGTGTGCAATCTGTGGCACAAATCTGGAGTTCGATACATGAGGACGTGTCAACCTTGTCCTGACATTTACCCATGGACTGGAAAAACTGGTATACGAAACAGCAGGGTGGACAATGAAATTGTAGAAGAGTCATAACAGGAGTCTTCTGTTCATTCGCTCATAAAACTGTTGTGGAAATAAATGTATTAAGTTTTGTGATTTAATTTTACTCCCTGCAGATGAAAGTCTATGAGACAGTATAGGTTGGTTCACTGTGCTAAATGTTGATTACTTTGGAGCATTTTGTGCAAATAGTTTATATAGTTTATGAAATGTTATAAAAATTTTAAGCATCCGTGTGAAAGTTAAATATATTTTTAATATTTGTTTTATTGAATGGTTTTATAGTTATAGATGTAATTATGGGAAGATATGCATTAGTTTTAAGAGCCTACTGAAAACCCTCATTAAAATAATAATATTCCATTACACATTACCTAAAGCACTAATTTTGATGTATTTCTGTAGCGTTGCAGAAACGTAACATTTTTTAATTACAGTAACATTGATGCATAATTTGAAATCAGTTTTATTATAATAGATTGTGTATATAAACAGAAGGCAATGCAAATACTTTTTGATTTTTCACTCATATTTCTAAATCCAAGACTGTAAACTCTGTGATTTTTATACTGTATTGTTTTGTGCTAGAGTCTACAGTATATGAACATGAATTTTTTTTTGCTACATTATTTGTGTATTATACGAGTGTTAGAACTAGGGTATTAATTTTATACTGTACTTTGTGGTCTATGAGATGTAGTTACTTGAGTATATTAAATGCCACTTACAATTCAGAGGAATAAAATATACCAAAGTTTAACTCTAAATTATAAATTTAAAAAAATATATTTATTAATTATTAATTCAGTCACTGATTTGATAATGTATTGTTTGTTGATTTTTAAAATTTAAGTTAGTTTCTACTTTTAAGCTATTGCAAAGTGTTCCAAAGTTATAACTGTGGTTAGTGCAGAAAGTCGTGATGATCCGAACTAACCACTACTGTCTCACATAAAGTAGCTGTTGTCATCTTTGCTAAGCAAAGTTGATGACAAATAGATGATGAGCCATCATCGTCCAATGGGTGAGGTTGCAGTATAATTTATATTTAAAATTTTGACCATAATGAAAAATTATGTGATCCATATTTGGCTCTAATGTAACAATATTTTTATATTTTTGTAAATTTTTATTTTTTTTTAGAGTTAAGAAGGCCAATAGTGTATTAAGTTTTGTAAATTTATTATGCTGGTTAAGTAAATTACTTAGTTTTACTGCCAAGTTAAACTCAAAGTTTTTTGTTTTGTTTTTAATTATGATTGTCATTTCCTAAGAGACAAACTTAGCCATAATTTCATACTGTTGACAAACACAGTGATGATGTTACACTAGCGTTTATTTATAAAATAAAATTTTAGAGGCAAAAATGTGTTTTAATTTACTATTTGTTCCAAATATCACAAACTTTAATTTAATGAGTCAATTCACACCTGTTAATGATAATAAGCTCTGTGAAACTTCATCCATGTTATTTTATTTGAAGTGTATTTTTAAAAGTTTTATTTATAAGATAAGGGTTTTTTATGAAAATTATTTTCCTTGCTTGACATGCTTTTGAACTACCCTTGAAGCATTCTTTACTTTGCTACAATGCAGTGGCAGAACCCATCAGCCAATCGTATCACATGTTGTCTGTGATGACAAGCAGGAGACTGCAGCTATATTTATTTATGCCAGCATTAAATGCATCTATGCTGGTCCTCAGCTCAAAATTAAATTTAAAATGATAATGATACAATGTGTTTCATAATTTTTACCACAATAGTACTTTGTATGGTCAATTTTGAGTTTAAGGGCATTTTTAATAAAAAAGTTTATATTATAGTAATTACTACTTGTGTTGATTGATTATCCCGCAAAGAAACCATTTTTAATTTCCATTGGATTCTAAGACACTTGATAGTGGTGATTCCGTGAAGATCTGGGAACATGGAGTGGGAAGGAAATACTTAAAACAAGAAAATATCAATGGAGACTGCCTAAAACCACTATAATAAAATTCCTTCACTAACTGAAAAAAATTAAGAACAGAAAACAATATGAAAATAGGCATACTAAATGCAGTGCTAATGCTACTTACTGCATTTAGGCATGTGTGGTTTGCTTTAGATAGGTGTGTAGTATGGCCATGGTGATTGCTTTACTCGTGCTCTGGATGAAAATAAAGCTGATTTGTGGAAACACAGTGATTAAAATAATCTATTCCCCCTCAAAATTATTTTTACTTAATTCCTTTATTTAACTAAGTATATTTTTTGTGTGAAGGGTTTAGTGACAGCGATTTGGAAAAAAAATAACAATAATGGCTTGATTTTATAGCCTTTCATCACTAGTACGTTTTTAAGCAGTCCGTAAGCATTTAAAATGCACAATTTCAAGTTATCTAATATATTAAAAATGCTTTTATAATATTTTAAATATTACTAACCATTAGAGATGTAAGTTATTACAACTCAGATTGTCCCAGCTAAAAGATGACCTGACTTGCAAAGTTCACAAACCACTTAAAAAAATAATAAATTCTAAGAATGTTTGCCGAAATGTTTGTAGATGTTTTAAATTTCAATGTTAAGTATGAATTCAGTAAGGCATTTTTTACTGAAGAAAATGATTTAATGGAACTTTCACGTAGATTTATTTTTTATATCTTGCATAAAAACTAACATAGTCCACCATTACCCAATGTTTACAAATGCACACATATCTCATAACAACACAAACAAAATTTTCCTGATCAAAAATGTAAATGTTCATTAATTTTGATGTCACACATTTAACATCTCACAATAAGTTCCAAAGTCTCTTGGCATCAACGGTACAATCCATGGACAAAGATATCCGTTGGATGGCGGACAAAAATCACTGTTGCCCCATTGTGAGTTAACTGCCAATGACTGTGGTAACTGAAATTATAATTTAACATGTCCAAAATAAAAGGTTGATTCACGGATTAGCCTGGACCACAGCCGTAAAGTTAGTCACCAAATTCATACCATTTAATTAGCTTGAGCCACTACCGAATGAGACTTATTTAGATGACATTGAGCAAAGAACTGGCAAGATGACGCCACTGCCTCCAGCCAAACAGAGAGGAGGGAGCCACATGATCTCACTACCCAATCAAAACACAGCTTTCACCACTCCGCCAATCATAACACATTTCTCTACAGAAAAACTTAAAGAAGTCCAGCACTAAAAGCATGAATTTAACTTTCCTATCATTAGAATTCATACAGAAATTGCCAGAAAGCCTCTGCAGCTGAAAACAAAGTGAAAAAAATTAGCGCTGCTGAGTTGCGCAACTGTCTCTTGTTCCTTCTTCTACTCAAACAAACTAGTAAAAACATAATAAAAAATTAAATAGCAAAATCTATTACAAGAATTTTTCTAATATTAAAATACACGTATAACAAACTAGGTCACTATGACCTTGAAATTATGTAATCAGCTCATCCCTCTGAATGAATAAAACATCATATTAATTCCTCCAAAATTCTTTTAAAAGCTGGGGAGGGCAGGCTCTTAAATGTTACAGAGTGGGAAAATTTGCACATAATTGTTCAAGAAAATTTTTATTTTCTTTTTCTTTATAGATTTATATAATTTAGGTTTGACTGACATATACTATGCAATAATTTATTTTCAGTATATTGGTTTAGCTTGAAGTACAATATTTAAACACAATCAAAGTGATTGATTAGGAATATGTTAATTCATGTAAAAATATAAGCTTGTTCACAGGTTTGTGGTTTTCATTCAAATCAATAGATAAAATCCGAGCTTGATGAAATTTTGTACATTTTCCCCCACCCTTTAAAGCAGAATTTAGGTACTTTTGGATGAAATTTGGCATACTTCAGGTTGTGGAGTGTGGAGTGGGTCAGTGACTGGATACCATCTTGGATTCTGGTAACTTTGACCTTGAAAGCTGATAACTTGAAAATACTACCTCGACAAAAATATGATACCCCAAGAAAATTTTTACCTTAAACCTAAAAAAGGAAGTCATCATCTTAGATTGTAGAACATTCCAAACCACCATATTGGTTTACTGAACCATTTTGGATTCTAGAATCTCCCACTACCTTGGATTCCTCGTGCTCTCTAATTTCACTTATAGAACTGTCATTTTGGATATAAAAATTATTTAAAATTTTTAATATGAGTTAATGTGTGATTATGTCATTGATTTCAGAGTCCCCAGTTTTAAAGTGAGGACAATTTAATAACATCTTTAAAATAAAATATTACAAAGTATAACAAAATAATTTTAAATATTACTGATTAATACATTAATTGATTTGGTCGACTAACATGTTTTGTTCCCCATCTTGGTCAATGCAAAAAAGTAATTTTAATTTCAAAAATTATTTTAAAATTGATTATCATTATTGACTATCATAATGGTTATTGTACAACTTGACATACCAATAAATAAATAAAACAGACAAAACTAGTTTGAGAATCTTCCCCACCAAATATGTAACCAGATACACCATACGTTGAATATATTAGGCATAGAGGCTGCCATGAGTAGGTGCTTGATCCAAATCTTCATTGTAGTAGGTCCTGAGTTCCGATTCAAATGTGGGTTACACTGAAATGATCAGGACAATAATTAGCAGTGAAACTTTCTCAAAAACACTTTACTGTTTACAGATTCACACAATGTCACCGACATTAGCTTTACACTTTCGTGGATCTTACTGAAGCAGTCGATTGTCCTCAATGTATTTGGGCTTTATTTTCGTGGTAGAATGCACTGTGGAATTGTATTCACGAAAAATGTTTAGCAAGATATCCAATTACTTCTAAATTCCATTAGCAATGAACTGTAGGCACATCTTTCTGTTAAACCTCTCGATTATGGAAGTTTTGACATTACTCATTCTATAGCAGTGTTAGATAGATACCATTCTTTTTCATCAAAATCTAAGTTGCAGTATAGAATTCTTTGCTGAAATTTGTTTGCAAGTACAATTGTATGCGCCCATCAAGAAAAATGTCTGCAAAGCCCTTGGTTATGTCGCTACCCCAGTTCTGGTCTCCATAGAAAGGGGACAAGAGGCAGGGTAGAAACATGATCGAAACAAACACACTAGGTTGGTTAACATTAGATTTAATATTGTTATGAGTGGGGGAAATGGGTTCGTAAGGAAAGCCCAATTAATTTTTATACAGTTTAATATACTACTAATACTTACATTACTAATTAATTCACCACACTTAATGTCAGTTCACAAATCACTTTCACTTAAAAATGTACATTCATAAATCACTAAATATCTATCCAGTCCACAGTTCGCACTCCTCAATGGAGCTACGCTCAACAGTGGTTCGCCCCTTACCTCGCACACACAGTCTGGCATCACTCAGTCGCACTCGCATGGTCTTGTCACTCTACGCCGCGCCACTCGCCGAACACGCACTTCACTCTACCGCCTGTTGGAACTCTCGGAACTCCTGCGGAGGCCAGGATCACCACTTTTATACCCTTGGAAGTTATTATGAAACTGATTGGAGTGGTTGTGACGTGTCGTGTCATCCCGGGCCGACCCGACGCTTGAAGCATCCAAAATAACGATGCTTATTCATGTCACTCCACACGAAATTCCCAGGCTGCCAGAGGATACATAACAGCGCCAAGGAAGGAGAGCACAGGGGCAGGGGGTGGCTGGGCCGAGCTACTGAAATTGCAGAAGGAATGCACGCGTGATGTCAGCGGCCATGTGGACCCGCCAGCTGCCCAGGTACCTGGCGCACGTCGCGCCCTTGTCTCCTGCATCCGTAACAATATTATTATAACTCAGCAAATGTAACAAAAGTTCAAAAGTATCAGTGGTTATCAAAGGCTTTGCACATGAAGCCAATTCACAAGCAAAAACTTAAAGGAGAGGGAGTATTCAAGGTCTCAGATCACAGTAGAGACAGGCCAATGTGCCAAATGCACTCACTTACGGCAATGCCTTACTAGCTCACTCTGGTAGCAGAGCGTGGTTTCGATCCCTGGACCTCTGGATTATGAGTTCAGCATGCTTCAATTTTTGTTTGGGTTTGGCATACTTCCCTACATGACTGTGGTGAGTGACCAGGAACCTATAAAATGCAGTCCTTATAAACATTCACCCCTTAAACATTTGGCCTTTAGAGAGAATGTAAAAGATTTAGAGGAACAGGGCGTGATTAAGCATACCTTGTCCCATACATGTCTCCAGCATTCCTTGTAAAAAAAAAAGCCAGGAAAGTATTGGTTGGTACACAATTACCATCTCTTGAACTGGAAGATTAAGGTGGACTTATAACCACACCAGAACAGGGAGGTCTTGTTCCAGAATTTCAATAAAGGATAGTATTTTACTGTGCCTTCCATCAATGTACCCTTAAAGAAGAGAACCAATGCTATACTTTGTTTCTGACTCCATGGGGCCACTACCAGTGGAAGTTGGGAGTATCCTTTGGTGTGAATTTCGGGGGACAGTCCTTGTCTAGGATTTTGCATGCATTGTTAGAAGATTTCCACTTCGACTTTGTAGTGACCTTCCTAAATGATATTTTGGTGTTTCTGGAAAGTGTTGAGTAACATCCGGATCATGTACGCAAGGTTGTGTAGACATTGCGGGGTCTGGGTTTACCATCAACCCTGAAAAGGTGGTTTAGGCCAGTTAACAAATTAAGTTCCTCGGTTTTTGATTTCCAACAGGAGGTTAGTCATGGACCCAGGGAAGATAGCCCCCATTGTAAATTTTCCATGCCCCAAAAATGTGAAAAGGGTCATGCATTTTTTTTTAAGGTGTTGGAGTATTTTTGCAAGTGATCTTCAGCAAATGCTATGACGAGCCGAGGCTCTAGGAATAGATAGGCCATGTCACAGGCAGTGCCATTTATGAGAGACCTGTGTCAATAAAACCAATCATACCCAATCCACTATTGGAGTTAAATATCATTGCAGAAGGTGGCATGTCATCACTTCCATATGATGCATAATTGCAAGCCCGCCTAACTGTGGCAAAATATGCATTCTACTGAGTTTTCTGGATTGACCAAATGGTCTTTGGTTCAAGAACTTGTAACAGTATTCTAAGTCGTTCAATAGCCAAAGTATGTACCAGGGCTTAGCTACGTTTCTATGCTCGGTGGAAGGCTTGGAGTATTTTCCAGTTACTGACAATGCAGATGTGGTGCCTCCTAGGGTTTGGATCCCAAAATTAACATTGAATGGCACACTCATCCACAGAAAGTGACAGCAGGGTGTCACAAAGTCTGTACATCTTATGATATTAGGTTAAAAAAAAAGGCACTGAAGGAATACAGGAATACAGTGTTAAAGTCAATGGTGGTGTAGTATTAAGCATTTCCACAAGAACTGAAGAATAGTTTCAAATCTCGGCATGGTTAAGGGATCTAATTAAATCTTCTTCCCTTTTTAAAATTTTATACTCAAGGACCAAACAGTATTTACCTTTAGTTTCCTTTGAAACCAAGAAGGCATGCAATGCATAATCTGAAACTGATGATTTTATAATCCCATTATTTTTGAGATCTTTGATTGTTTGACAAAAAGGCATTGAATTTATGAGATGAACACTGATAAGAAATACATACCGACTAGTTTATCATATAAGAGCTTTACTATTCTGGTGCAAAAAGGGCGGAATATTTGTAGCGGACGATGCAGAGAACTTGTCGGGCTCCGTTACCTTGAGTGGACTCCATGTGGTGGCATGCAGCTCAAGTTGAACCCCGCCATAATGCAGGGATAGGCAGATCGCAGCGGTAAGGACCTTTCTGTTCCTGACGTCACCAGACTTGTTAGCATCAAGGTCGGTATTCCAAGAGACAGAAATAAGTGTTTAGGTGTTGATTATGCTACACCTGTATCCTGACCATATTTCTAGTGCATGATAGGACACGGCCAGTCCAATATTTTGAGGCAATGGATTTTGGTGTCCTATTTGTTGCCATTCTGTTGCCCAAATTCTACGCATGCGCAAAGCTCACTTTTTCATTGATTTTGTCCAGATGGATGAACAGCATCTGGCACCATTAAATTGTATATAGTCATTTTTGTAATCATCGGGGGACGTAACATGCATGTTGGTGTGCCAAGTGAAACTTAATGGTAGCGAAACTATCGTGGAATACATTTTGTAATCTTTAATGGACATAAAAACAAATAATTGAATCTTTGAAAGTATTTGAGAAAGTTAAAAATCACACCCTTTTAATTTGCGGGATAGTGCTGTATCCAGGGGTGCCCACAAGGGGGGGGTAACGACGCAGACTGCGTCATTAAAATTTCAGGGGGGGGGGGGGGAGGTTGATTAAAAGACGAGAAAATGTATATATTATTTACATAATTATAGCTTCTAATGTGAAAATACGTTTCTGGTGCTTTGATAATTGAAAGGGATCTTGTAAATCAAATTGGCAACCCCGCACTTTCCTCAACAAAAGCAGTTTGGCATCTGTCGGTTCAGGATGGAATTATTACCTGATATGACCAAAATTATTATTAGAAAATCAGTTTTAACTAATGCAAAATGTGATAAAATATAATACTAAAAAAGTATATTATTATAAAATAATTGAGTAAATCATTGAGAAAATGGCATAAAAAATTTCGGGGGGGGGGGAGGAAGGGGCACATCATTAGGTTAGGGGGGGGGGGGGGTGAGTCATAGTGTTTGGGGGGGGGGGGGGGCACCTCTGCTGTATCTGTATGATTTTTGTAGTAACAAATATATAGATGGTTGCCAAATGTTTGCTAGAATGTATTGAAATAATTTTCTAGCCTCATGAAGGGCACAGTTTATTAAAACAATTGTCATTTCATTACCTAACAGGGATTGGGTTTGGACACATTCTATTATACGGTCTGAGAGTTAGGTTACGGTTGTGTCCCAACAAGGTAGTGCTTATTCATTACCTTACCCGAATGTCTTAGAATACCACCCCTAGTAAGGGAGTATTTGGGCAGAGGACAACACAATAGGGTTTGAGCTTTATGTTGTGCACCGTACAAGAAAATGGTGTTCTTTCAAGTATGTATTATTTTAATTACTTGTGTAAATCAATATTGTTGTAGCTGTCTAACTAAATATTTTTTTGCTAGTGTAATTGTTTTCACACTTTAGTTTGAAAGGGTAATTACTAAATCACACATCATATTATAATTATGAGCCCACAAGTATGTTAATAGGATAAGTCTAACTAAGAATATGTTATTTTGAAAAAATTATACAAATCACATGCATGTAATATTAATTTATTTTATTTTCACTTTGTGGAAATATGGTTATAATGTAAAGAAACTTTTTATTTTATTTATTTATTGTTTTAAAATGTCAAAGTCGACTTCAAACATATACAATTATATTTTACATGTAGTATAGGACTCGTCAAGAATATTAAACATTATGAATACACATTTAAGTACAATCATATACACATAAACAAAAATAATAGTAAAAAAAATAATGTACATCATAAAATAATAATAATGGGTCATTCTCATTGAAAGGGATTATTTTCAAGCTAAAAATTTTTTTAGCTAAATTTATTTTAAAATTCATGAAATATAATTATAAATGATCACATCAGATTTCTCACAGAAATAAAGCAAATGGTCAAGATGATTCCATTAAATCAGGTACAGCATCTAAACCTGATGAACGTTTACCTTTTTATTTATGAACTACTGACAATAACTCCATTTTAGTTACAGGAAATATGAAAATAGAAGATGATGAATAGGTTGTGCCAGAAATGGAGGCTGTATTGTACACATTATTTTAATAATCTAATGAACACGGAGTTGGTCATACACAATTTTATAAAAATATTCACTAAACTCATTAGAAAAAATCGTTGCTCATTTGTTTTGAACGACAGCATCTTACTCAACGACCTAGAGATATATAGACTGCTAGTGGGAGGCCATCTTTGATTCCAATTGAATTTGACAGAATGGTGGGCAAACAGTGCTTTGTTAGCAGACGACATACTTTGACAGCAATAATACGGGATGAATTTGTAAAATTACGTGATGAATGAACAGATGATGTGTTGAATTGATTGAATTTACTTTCAAAATATAATTTTTGAAGTGCATTTTCTTTTAGGAGTTATCTTAATTTTTAAATATTTGTTTACTTTAAAAATCCGACGAATGTAATCTCAGCTTTTAAATAATAAAAAAAATGATGTCAAAAGTAATCAATACAATAATGATGGATTTCAGCTTCTTATACATAAATAAGCTTCATTTAAATATTGATGTGTATGTTAAAAATTTAGGATTTGTGTTACGAATATAATGAGAAGTGCGAGTTTTGGGTAGTCATAAGGTTATGTACTCACACCAGTGTTCAGCAAACGTGCTGTAAATTTTGTTATACATAACTAAAATTTGTGCTTGATAATAACTGTTAAACATTAACACCTACCTAGGCAATAATTTTCTTTTTGAAGTTGTCAGTCTACTGTTACTTTTTCCTGTATTACATTTCTTGTTTTATTAATGTAATTCTAGAGTAGATAAAAATTTCAAACTTTGGTGACAGTGTTATGAATCATATCAACAGTGTTTATTTATGTGAATTTTATTTTAAGGCAACAAGCATACATCAAAATAGTCCACGCATAAATTCTGTTACAATTACTTCAAATTGAGTCTTTATCTTCCTGGCCCAATTTAGTCCCATTGGGCAATATCTCTTAACAATCAAAATTTGGAACTGAGTTTCTTTGCTTACAATTTAGTATACTTCAAGATTCTAACAAGGACTTGTTGGTTGTAATCATGACATAGTATGTAGTTACAGATATCCAGAAACTACACAGGCTACGGAGTAGTAGTAGTTAGAAAATTAAATAGCATGGTATAATAAGCCTCTTGGAGAAACTCACCGTGTAAAATGAGTTAATGTATTGTGCACTACACTGCTTCCACTCAGTACATTTCTCCAGAAGTATGATTTTCAATAGACAAACAATTATGGTATGTACCATTGATTTTTCTTACGTCATGTAGTAGGTACATTGCACATCTTTGATTGACTTTACTAAATTGCATCCAGTGGAGTTTTCCTGTGGGGCAGATCAAGTCTGCAGGAAAGCCTCTGAATTAAAAAAAAAAAATATCAAAATTTTTTTTTCTGCATCCTAACATGTTTTCCATTCAGCAGAAGCTCCAGGAAGACACTTTGAGAGGGACTATCATACAAAGAAACATGATGTTAAGGCTTCCTTTATGGTGGGCCACTGCAAATGCGCCAAAAGAAACACGCAACGCCATGGTCACATAAAACCAAATACTGAGTGGTGCTGTCATTCCAGCATTTTTTGGGGGTCGAGCACACTTCTGGAGCCACGCTTGTTTCCAATCATACTATAAAAGGGTGGTGTTCAAATAGTTCACCATTTTAACAAGCCTATGTATACACTGCACATCTAATAATTTTAAAAGTAATTACAGAAATGAGCAGCTTCACAGAGATGTGTATATTACATACCTAATTAAAATTTAAAAAAAATGTTGTGTAGAGTAGGTAAGGTGAGCAACATTACACGTAAATTACTATTTCTACAAGAGTTTGCGCAATAACCAATTAAAGATAATAGTTATTTTTCAAAGTAGGTTTTCCTGGAAAATAGGCAAATAATGAATGTGAAAGGTTTAAATAGGCCTATTGGGGGAAACACCACGTAAAACAATGAGTAGGCTAAACACATTGAGCACTGTAGGCTTGAGACAAGGTTCATAGTTTCTCCAGACACACGAGTTTCGATAAGTCACCAGCTAAGATAGTATGAACCAGTAATTTTTTTCCTCGTGTAAATTGAACGTCTTTGATTTAAGTATATCCGGTGGATTTTTGTACATAAAGGCAGGATAGGTTTGAAGGAAAGCAATTTGTTTTTTTCCTGAATAAAATATATATATATATGTGTATTAATCTTTTTACCCATTCTCTGGGAGGGAATTGTGATACCTTAAATAGTTTACCATTTCAAAAAGTGGTTATGTTAGGTACATTAAAAATACTCTGAAATAGTGTGCATAGTAGGTTCGGTTATGTCAGCCATATTAAGTGAAAAGATTGAGAGGTTAGGTAAGCAAAGTTAATCATACTTTAATTACCATTTCAACAAGATATTATGCATTATTAAGGTAGCTGATCCAACCAATCATTTACTTAACACTATTTTCTAAAATCTGCTAATCTCCAGTATTACTGGTTCAGCAATTTATGTGCATAGAGCCTTATTTTTAGGGTTGGCTTTTCAAGGTGGAGAGTCAAAAATGTTTCTTTTTTTACTGCTATAAATGCTAATTTTCTCGAAAAATGGGTAAGTATAAATATGTTACTTAAATTTCTATATAGAGAAGGGTCTGGGGAGAGAGCACCTGAAGACAATACAGTTTAGAAAGTAGAGGCTCCTGGGGAAATGGCAAATAATAACAAAACTGAAAGGTTTTGAAGTGATAAATAAATTACATTTTTAAAAAAAATAATGTAACCCAGATTATACGTATTAATGTAGCTGACTCACAAGTTTTTACTTCAGCTATTACGTATGCACTTTATTTTCTAGAGCCACTACTTTCAAGATTTAAAAAAAAAAAAAATTGGACGACACACTGTTATAATTGTACATAATATTAACATGAGGTAGAGCAGTTTGTGATGACAATTTTATTTGTATTTAAAACATCAACACACAGTCTAGGTTTGCACTCGTCCAATGATTTCCTCTTAAAATCTATCCTAGCAATAGGTTTGTTTTATCTTGCTACGTAATTTAGATTATCCTGTTTAAAAAATTGCATTGAATCTGAAATATTATAACAGTAAAGACACAACTAAAACTCGTAATGAACGAATACTACAATAACAAACCCACACAAATCATTTAAAAGTGGTCATTATTCAATTGCAGTCGATTATTTTTAATTAATAGTACTTAGTGATGAGATAAATTCCATGTACTGTATCAAATTACCTACCCGAAATACATATATAATAGGTTCAATAACTGATCTACATATTGGTCACAAGCGTTGGGTCGAAGAAGGGTTAGCTATTTTCTAGCGCATTTAATGTCGTACTTACACATCGCACTACAATATAACTGTATTTAAAATTATATTTCACTCGTTCCATCTTTAATTATTACCCGCAAAAACTGTAAAATTGCGAAAAACCTACATTTTTAGGGAATTTACTAGCAACTTGCATCTTTCTCCCATAAGAACCAATGCTTTTACAGCAATGTTTTGCCCACCATTCTGTCAAAACAGCTCTCTGTCTATCTCGCTCGGATTGTAGTTCCCCAGTATGCCGTCGACAGCAGCAATTGGCGCTGAAAGCAGGGTGATAAGCAGTCTATATCAGGGTTGTTAGACGTACCATTTTCATGGTACTTGTACCATAATTGGACCTAGTGTACCATGTACCATGGCGAGGTCGTGATGGTACGCAAATGTACCATAATCTGACTATCCATCAGGTTTCTGGCGATTTTTGTTGTATATTATATTCGCCATATCGGCTTCCTTGTAGATAAAATGTGCCCAGTGTGTATTATAATTTCGTAGTGTCGCCTGTTCACACGCCTGCTTACTTATCTGTAATATAATACTCCAACTGGGCTGCTGGGACTGTCAGATCATATGATGGCAGTTTCCGCGTTGCTCAAATCTTAAAGGGAAGGGGGAAGGAAACGCGGGAAAGCTTATCACACTGAACATGAAACGAATTACAGTACATTGTTGATTGTTTTCAGTAGTTAGTTACCTCACCTCGCCGGTGGAGTGATATCTGTTCCTTAATAATATTTTATAAAGTCGGAATTATCGGAATTATACATCAAAAGTTTATATTGCCTTTTTAGTGTTGTTTTTAGAGATTAGAGGTAGTGTGTGCTAACATAATGAGTTCATGCGGAGAAGATAGTGATGATCCTGGAGTACTTTCTCCTGTTAAGAAAAAATGTGCTCTCAAAAGTGATAAAAAAAAAAGTGTTCAGAAATATCGTCGGGAATGGGAAAAATTGTATGACATGAAACTGTGGGTGAGTCCAGTCCTGGGAGACTGTTTTAAACAAAATGTAAAATTTGTAATGTTGTAATGAAAGCTGACACATCAATTTTAAAACTGCATGGAAACTCAGGCAAACATTCAAAATCTATGAAGGATGCGAACATCAAATCAGTAAACTGTATGAGTTTTTTTCTTAAACCAGAGTAAATCTGTTACACCTCATCAAAACTAGGTAAAAGAAGCAGAAATAAGGATTGCAGCATATTTTGCTGCTCACAATATTCCTTTCTCTGCGATGGATCATTTAGTAGAAGTTATGAAACTGAATTTCTCTGGCTCTAAAATAGCCCAAGGCATGGTCATGAAAAGAAATAAGGCTACTGCTGTTGTGAAAAATGTTATTGGTGCTACACATAAACACGAACTTTCAAAAAAGTTGAAGCTGGTAAAGTTTTCTATTTTGACAGACGAATAAACTGATATAGGTGCTACAAAAACTTCACGTGTTGTGGTGCGTTTTTATATTTCGTTTATTGGGCGAGTGGTAAGCCAGTTTTGGGATCTCGCAGAAGTGTGATGCAGCCTCTGCTGAGCAAGGAGCAACAGGAGCACATCTGTACGAGATCATAATGAAATCGTTTTCTGATTATTGCATCCCAAATGAAAATAAAATCGGTTTTGAATCAGATTCTGCTTCAACAATGGTTGGCGAACATAATTCGGTGGCAAGTCGTTTGAAAAAATCTTGTCCAGGGATCATTGTAATGAAATGTGTTTGCCACTCTCTTCATCGGTGTGCAAGTGAAGCATGTGAATGTCTGCCACGTAGATGTGAAGATCTCGCAAGGAATATATACAACTACATGAAATGCAGTGCAAAACGGCAATCTCAACTTTCAGAGTTCCAAAAATTTATGGAAATCACCCTGCACAAACTATATGGCTGTCTTTGTTTGCTGTAGTGGAGAGGGTAATGGAACACTGGGAGGGATTGCTTTTATTCTTCTCAGATAAGTGGCAAGAAGACTGTATCATTGCTGCCGAAGAAATATTCAATGCTCTCCGGGACCCATTCATGAAATTGTTTTATTTATTCCTGAAGTGGGTACTTCCAATGTTTGTTTCAGTGAATAAGTACTTCCAGTCTGAAAAAGTACTAGTTACTGTTCTAAAAGAGAAGATAGCATGTTCCTACCGGGAATTACTTTGTGCATATATGGAACAAGACTATGTGGCACACACACCTCTGTGCTCTATCTGTCCGGAGTCTGAACAGCATTTTTTGCAACTTTCAAACATCTATCTTTGTGTAGGTGTGATGACAGAAATTAATAAGCAAAGTGTTCAAGATATGCCCGATCTGATCGAAAACTTACGGACGAAATGTCGAGACTTCCTCATAAAAGGGTGTCAAGGAATAAAATGACGATTTGATTTTGCAGATCCCATGTATGATTCCATTTCTGTATTGCATCCAAAGAAAGCTTTGTCGCAGAAGGAACGCATTATAACTCCATATCTTCTGGATCTTGCAAACCAAGTAAAGAGAGCAAAGCCTGTGGAGATGTGCGAAATGGAACAAATTGATGATGAATGGAGGCGCCTACCATTCGAAACTTTAGCAGATGATATCGCTAAAGAGGAAGAACCTGACAAGTTCTGGGATAAGTTGCTGAAATTCAAGAATGAAGATGAGAATGTTTTGTATACAGCATTGGCTAATTTTGCTCTCACAGTATTATCTCTTCCCCACTCGAATGCTGATTGTGAGCGCATATTTAGTAAGATAAATCTCATCAATACCAAGACGATGAATCGAGTTGTAACAGAAACTGTTAATGGAATTGTGCTAGCATCACAGTGTGTGAAAGAAAAAACTGGTGCTTGCTGCAGTAATTTCCAGCCATCTGACGAGATGTTGAAGAGGATGACAGCAACACACCTGTATCCCGAATCTGA
The DNA here is from genome assembly GCF_032445375.1 of Bacillus rossius redtenbacheri. Lineage (NCBI taxonomy): Eukaryota > Metazoa > Arthropoda > Insecta > Phasmatodea > Bacillidae > Bacillus > Bacillus rossius. The sequence goes on from NC_086331.1 coordinate 116,151,420, forward strand.
TTCCCAGGAACATCCTACATACGATAACACACCAACTGTCACAGACATATATTTTTTTAATAATGATAGTGAATAATCACTGTGCCAGTGTTTCAGTGCCAAACGTTCGTAATTTTGTGATTTTAAAAGCATGAGCTAATTTGTATATATTTATACAATTTACAGGTTTTTTATATTATTAGTGTGTAATTCAATTATGTGTTGATCAATGAAAATTCAAAATTTTGATTTTAGACATTATTTTATGTACCATATTTTTTACCAATGTACCATAATTTTGGATGCATAGTACCATTACAGAAGCACTGTCCATCTAACATCACTGGTCTATATATCTCTAGGTCGTTGATCTTACTACACATTTTCGCCCATAGGCATATCGTCCAGACATTTTTATCTTTTCACGTTTTCTTGCTAACCAAATATTTTAAAATGATTTCTAATTTACCAGCTGCAAGTTGTTTATCACGAAACACAACATGGCCCCAGCAAATCAAACCATACAAGTCAAATATTATCCTACTTATTTTAGCGAAGTATTTTCAAAGCAAATTATTTTGATTATAATATTGAATAATTTTAAAAATTGATGTAGAAACTTCGTTACAAGTACAAGTAACTATGCTATACTTGTTGGAGTTTTTAGTGTGATTGTGTGATATTGCTTTAGCGCGGTCACCTGAATCACGGCAAATGACGAACTAACAAGTAAAAGGGTCCATCATTAAAAAAAAACCTGTGCAACAATTTCCTATTCCAGTTTCCTCCCCATGCACTCACGTATCTTCGGTTCCCTGCAAGAATTTCCGAAGATTTCCGAAGTTTTGCGTTTTGGTATTAACGCCACTTCAGCCGCTAAATCAGAAGTGTCCAATGAAAACAAGCATGTTGTGACTGACCTAACATAACCTAACCCTTCGATATTTTTTTTTTTTTTTTTTTTCAATTTTTGAGAGAAATCCGAAGTTGCACGAACGTGATAGGCTACCGGTATCGTAGGCTTCCCAGTTGGATGTTTTACTGCACAATGGCCGAAACTGGTGCACTTCTTCAGTTCTTCACGTTTTTGGCCTTGGGGGTACCAGTTTAGCCATAAAAACAATAATAAATGAAAAATAATGTTTAATAAAAACCTGTGGAAAAATATAATTAAAATAATTTGTTGTAGTGTGGCGGAAGGATATGCCACACCCGGCCGGATCCTTCCGCCGGCGCAGCACTCGTTGCATGGCGTTCGCCTCGTCGCACGCACTACCCTTTGCTGCGCGCACGGGCGCGTTCGGTGCACACGCTTTTGCGAGACGTTGATGAGGCATAGCGGTCTATGCGACAGAGGAGCATTGGCGGTCGGCGTCAACGGTAAAGTCGGAAAAATGACAGTGCAACACGGAAACATGGACACAGATAGTGCGGAAAACAGTCGCGGGCAGCAATGGGCAGAGTCAGACGCGGCTAGCCAGGGAGAAGTGCGGCGCAGAGCATGCGGACAAGTGACTGAGTGCGAGCAATGCGGGCACGGACAATTACCGGTAGTCATGCGTGTAGTGGAGGTGCCGGAAAAGTTACCAAGTTTTTCAGGGGAGGCATATGAGGATCCGCGGACATTTCTCCAAACTTGCAAGGACAGATTGAAGGGTGTATCGCGGGACAGATGGGTGTCCAAAGTGAGTGAACAGTTAAGGGGACACGCACAGACATGGTGGGCGGAGGTCGGGCATTTTCTCGCGGAATGGGATGAGTTCGAACGTACATTGTTGAGACGTTACGACGGACCAATGGCGCTCGCCAGTTGTGAACGACAGCTTTACTGTACGCCGCAGGCCGAAGGGGAAAGTGCTGAGGCATTCTTTTCATAGGAAAGTGTGCCTGTACCGACGTTTAGGCACCAATGGACCATTGAGTGCAGTGTTGCCAATGATCTGCGAACAGTTGCATCCGACTTTGAGGCCGTTTTTGCGCAGTGCTATCGGACTAGACTTGTGGGAGTTTGTGGAGCTCGCGCGCAGTGTAGAAGGGGACTTAGAGGTGATTAGGTGCGGGAATGCTTCGAAGGACAGTGCGCAGAGATCTTGTGTCGCGGAACAGTAGAATCGGGAAGAGACCTGGGCAGTTGTCCCTTACGTGGCCCCACCCCCTCCGCGTCAATCACAAGCAAGATCGGTGGTTAGACACGACCTGGTGACACGTCAGGAGGAGTGCCGCGTCGACAGGCGCACGACTGGTAGCCGACCACCTACTGTGCGGACCAAACGTTATGATAGCTGGTAGCGCGGGGGTGAAGGGGCAAGGCAGCGGAGGGGCAGGCGATGCGCGCGCAGGTCGGTACGTGTAACGTTCAGCATGAAAACATTGCTACGTGACCAACTCGCAGCGCGTGTTACGAGACGTAAGGAAATGGACGGACGTGGACGTGGACGCTGCCGACGGCCTCATAAAGTTATTCATAGTCGAGAAAGAGACATTATTGCTAAAGTAGTGAGCAATGACTTCAATACCTTAAGGGGAAGGTTATCAATACATTGTTTATTTATAATATACCTTTATATTTTTGTTTGGAAATTGTATTTATTCTGTAGACATTGATACTTACGATTTTGCTATTGTGAATGATATTGTATCTTTCATAATTTTGTATAGTGGCATTTTATAGTCTAATTTTGCATTTTACAGTATTATGCATTGAACCAAAACCGGCGACCAGGTCAGTTTGATTTTTAAATTCGTGAGATTTATGTTTTATTGATTCATGTAATTTAAAGAGTTAATTACCCGTACAGGGTGATATTATTTAATTTTCTTTCTACATTATGTGGCACTTTTACCAAGAGAGTATTATATTTTCATGTAATTGATTTTTTTAAAGTTATACTTGTGACGATGTATATTAAAAATACATTTTTCCCCCTGCAGTAAACTTCATTTGCTAAATTTATTTGCGTGTAACATATTTATTTCATTACACATTCCTTGATACCGACTCAGATCTATATTTAACCTTGTTTTTCAGTTAACAACATTTGGAGACAGATGATTATTGGATAAAATATCTGTCGAGGTGAAATTCAGACTACTGGTACGTAACGTGTGCATTGCATTCATATGTGTTGATTACATTGCCGTTTTTGGGTTGCTAATATCAGTCACACCATCGGTTTTACATTTCTCGTTATATAGTAAAAAAAATAATATGGGCCTAAGGTGTCATGATAAGGACAAGTGAAACCCAAAGCGTTGTGGCCTGGGGAGCGATGAGAAAGCGATACACGCATATGTTTTTGTAACAGAGACAACACGTCCGAGCCGTGCCGGGCTGTGCCGAATGTGCGCCGCGTGTGACCGGGCCGTGCCGACATTACGCGCCTACAGCACTAGGGAGTCCAGCTACCACAACGTTTGGTCCGGACAGTAGGTGCCTGTACTGTGCCGTGGAAGAGTATCATTAGCACGCAGAATGCCCGACCAGAAACCGTGTGTGGAAGAAAATGGCAGGGACGCCAGCCGGGAAACAGTGATACAGTCAACCACTGTTCCCGGAGTTTCAGCTTGACTGAATCACGTGAGTCACCACAGGAAACACCGACACGGCGGCGCAGGGAATGCGAATGGCAGAAGGACAGTACCGAAGTGCGGGGAAGAGGCGCACGGACCGTTAGGCACCGGACAGCTGTCACATCGACACCAGAGGGCCCGGACAACTCAGAACAACTGGACGGGCGGAAGCAGCGGGACAGGACTACGCTTATGCGGACCAATCAGCATGAGGAATTGCCGAGGGAGGACCTGGACACCACCACGAGATTCTCCGAGGAGACGATGCCGATCATCACACCTAGAGCTACCAGCACACTGAAGGCACCAGCCGTCAACGCCGGAATAGCTGATGTCGCCGACGAGCGGCCCGGTCAACCGGACGTCCCGGCTGTTCCTGGCAGACGCGGGGCCACGTCTCCGCATCTCGGACAGCTGGGGGATGACGCAGCCGAGCTCCTCCGGGTGCCAGTCCACCTGAACGGGCGCCCTGTTCGAGCCCTGGTGGACACGGCGACGAGCCAGACCTTTGTTGCCGCTCACCTGGTGCCGGAGGGGGACGTGGATCTGTACGAGGGGAACGTCCAGCTGGCAACCCAGGGAGCTTGCGCATCCACGTCTGGGTGCACCAAGGTAATCATCGGCATTCGTGATAAATTGAGTCAGACAACAGCCTTGGTGATTCCGGGACTGAGAGAGGACCTCATACTCAGCCTACCTTGGTTGATACAGGAAGACGCGGCAATAGACGTCAGCGAAGGTAAGGTGCATGTGGGTCGGCAGGGCAGGCGTACTCTGTACCAGATCGGCCTACGAGCTCCGCCCCAGTACTCCCCGCCCTTTAGTCTAGGGGACATTCGCAATAGCGTGCCTCCGGAGTTTGTGTCGCTGTTTGAGGACGTGCTCGCGCAGCAACCACGGGTGTTTGCGGGAACGGACATGCTGCGCCGCACCACCTATGCCGAACACACCATACCCACTAGGCCCCACATGCCCATCTTCGTGAAACCACATGACACTGAGTTCGGGGCACGGCAGGTAATTGAGGAACAGATTAGTGAAATGTTAAGGAACGGGGTAATTGAACCCAGTGACTCACCCTACAACAGTCGGGTGGTGTTAGCAAAGAAAAAAGACGGGACCCTGAGGTTTTGTGTGAACTTTAAACCGGTAAACTCGGTCACAATTCCCGCCCCACCACCCTTGATAAACATCACAGATGCTTTGGCCGGCCAGGGCAAGGCAAAAATTTTCTCCTTCTTAGATCTAAATTCTGGGTACTGGCAGGTGCCGGTGCACCAGGAGGATCGATCAAAACTGCCTTTACCGCCCCCGATGGCCGCAGATTTCAGTTCTGTGCCATGCCGTTCGGGCTGATGGACACCCCCGCGACGTTCCAGACGATGATGGTCAGAGTCCTTGACGGGTAGTTTGTGACTGCCTACTTGGACAATTTCATCGTCTGGTCGGACACGTGGGAGGACCATGCGAAACACCTCGCCATGGTTCTCGAGCGGCTGGCTAGACATGGTCTTACCTGCGCGCCAAAGAAATGCCACATTGGGGCGGAGGAAATTCAGTTCCTCTGCCACATCGTTGACGGAGATGGGTGCCGCCCTCTCCCCGAGCACCTAGATCTCATCGAGGCCAAGCCAGTACCCCAAACGAGGAAGCAGCTTCAGCGATTGATGGGGCTCTTAAATTGGCTCAGGACATTTATTCCAGATTTTGCGACAGTAACTGCACCTCTGACTGATCTCTTGTCCCCCAAAAATAAGTACCGTTGGACAAAGGCTGCGGACCAGACGCTGACTGCTGTCAAGACCCTGTTTCGTGAGTGTCATACGCTGGCCAGGCTAAGGCCGGAGGAGCCCCTGTACTTCCAGACAGACGCTAGTCAGGTGGGCATGGAGGCCATACTCAACTAGCTTGGACCCGAGGGCGAGCGGTGGGTCCTGGTGTATGCAAGCGCTAAGTTCGGGCTTGCTGCAGAGGGGGAGTACTGCAGGTCCGAGTCCCAGGGGACATGGATTCCTGGAGTATCTACGTGTCGGAGGGGGCGTGGACGGCAGTCATGTCCTTCTTCCATGACCACTCTTTTGCAGGACACCTGGGAGCAGAACAAACGCTGAGAGCCGCGAGGTGAGACTTTCTGTTGGCCGAGCATCACAAGGGACGTCCGGGAGTATGTCCGCCGTTGTCCAACCTGTCAGCATAGGAAGGTGCGGAGATCAGACGGAGAGGAGCAGCAACGGCCCCGTCGGCCCCAGCAGCCTTTCCACACCGTGGCATTAGACATAATGGGGCCATATCCACGTAGCAAAAAAGGGAAGCAGTTCTTGGTCGTGGTAACAGATCTGTTCACAAGGTGGGTTGAGGCATATCCAGTGTCCAACGTATGTTCAGGAACTGTGGTGGCACTGTTGGAAGGGGAGGTGTTCCCGCACTTCGGTTACCCAGCAGTGCTACTCAGTGACAATGGCAGGCAGTTCAAGGGAGCCAGGTGGAAGACGGCTTGCCGGAAGTGGGGTGTCGAACATCATACGACCCCCACTTACCACCTTTGGGCCAACCCAACCGAGAGGCGGAACCAGGAGATCAAGGCTCAGCTCCGCCTCCGGTTGGGAGAGGACCATTCAAAATGGGACGTCCACATTCCTAATCTGTTGTATTGCCTGCGGCGGCGGACTAGCGCCGTCACCGGCTACTCTCCCGCGGAGCTGGTGCAGGGACAAACATTGGCCCTCCCGGGAGAGTGCCGCGTGGCTGCGGCGGCAACAGAGGGGGGATGGGGGGAGAACCCCCGCGTCGAACTCTCTGAAATGAGAGAGCAGGCACGTCAGCGGCAGGATCCGTACCTGCAGCATAACACTCCACTGACAAATCGCCCTCCCAAACCTCTTGAGCCAGGCGACCTAGTGTACATCCGACAGCATCATCTGTCATCGGGCGCCAACAAGTTCAGCAGGGGTCTGGCCCCGAAGTGGGATGGGCCTCGTGTGGTGCTGCGTCGTGCAGGCGAGACATCCTACTACATCCAGAGACCTAGTGGACGGCCATCTAAAATACACCGTGACGACCTGAGACGGGTTAACGATGAAGACAGGGAGGACAGGACCGGTCCCCGTCAGACAACGTGAGGGGACGCAACACATGACACCGGCCGCGCAAGGGGCGTTCCTTACGGGCCGCGGGACGAGCAGGACGCTGACGACAGACGAGAAGAGCGGGCGAATAACCCGGTGGAAGGGCAGGACATGAGACAAAACGACGAGGGGAGGCATGACCAGCCCCAGGTGGTGGAGCAGGCAGGACATGGTGAGCGGGAGAGGTAGGAGGACCCGGCCATCGAGGTGTCCGAGTTGTCAACGGAGGACAGCCAGACAGACGTGACTCTTCCCGGTTTGATTGAAGAACCGGACGAGGGGCAGACGCAGGAGCCCCCGACAGACGGACAAGTGCTGACGGACGACAGTCCACGGGTCTCAACCAGGACGGTAGTATGGTTCGAGAGTCTGGCCGGGAGACACCAGGAGCCCCAGAGGCTTGGGGAGCCCCTGTGGCCATTAGACATTAGCCTCACTGACTCTGACTTATCGGTCCGAATCACAGAGCCTGAGACGGACGATGACGAGGAGGAGGATGACGGAAAGGGTTCGCTGCCCCTGCCGAAGGACGAGGCATGTACAGACGGGTCTGCGGACATTACGGAGGCGGAGACGTCATCGGACGAGGAGCCAGAACTGTTTGTGGGGGATGTATCTTCCCCAACCTCAACCGACACATTTTCTGACACGTCACCCGCCAAACTGACACGTCCCACTAGGACACGACGGGCACCAGGGTACCTGCGAGACTTCGTGTGCTCGCAGATGGGCACAGTCAGTCCTGTCTCGCCATCGAAGCCCCGAGATAGTGTCATGAGCCTATTGCCTTATTTTGTCACTAAGGGGGTATATAATTCACGATCCACGGTACCAGACATCGTCCCCACCACACCGAGTGCTACGCAGTGTGCGGCTACTAAAACTCGTGGTTAAATGAGAGGCGTTGACGGACATAACGGCCTCGTCGGAGGGTGGCCATTTGACGTCGACCCAAGTGTCTCCCCGGCTCCTTCAGGCCGTTACGCCTCGCCAGCGCCATCTCTTGCGTGTGTTGTGCGACGCAAGTGACGGTGACCTGCGACGTTTAATTTATTTACAGGATTCGACATAGTATTTTATTGTAAATATATTTTGTTTTACGTTTTTTGTATATATTTTGCTTATATTTTTATTATAATTAATTTTGTATTGAAGGGTTGTGTATTTGTGTAAGTTTTAATTGTTCACCGGGCGCCAAGGCCGTGGCTTCCGCCTGTGACCAATCAGCGTGTTCCGCGGGCTCGCGGGGAGGGGAGGAGACGCGGACGCTCAGGCGCGCGAGGGGAGTGGGAGGCAGTCATGGACCCGGCACGAGAGGCGGCGGACGTGTTCGTGACGTCGCTCCGGGACGGTCAGATTGAGCGGGCGCAGTATTTGCAGTAGCGCTAGGCTTTGCCGTGCGGAAGCGATTTCAGCTATGCAGTCGAGTTTGTCACTTTGTCATTCAGTCGCGTGCTTTTATCCTGTTTTTTGTCTCACGTGTTGTCTTCTGCTAGTTTTTGCGAGTCGCGGTTTATTTTTGTAAATTGGTCATCCGCAGTTGTATGTTTTGGGTTTTTTTTACTTTCTCCGCGGTCATTGTGGTGTACAGTCGGGCAGACATCCTATTGCGCGTGAGTCGTAAAGAATTCTATTCCTTACAGTGTGGTAATACTTGTCACAGGCGGGACGTCCCGTATTTTCATTACCATATTAATGCGCGGAACCGGGTTTCGACCCACACAGAAATAGTCACAGGCGGAAACGCGGCAGCCCCATGTAAAGTGTTCAGCGTCTTGAGTATAAAGGACCATCAAACTTTATTCGAGTTGTTCTCATTTCATCTCTGGAGACTAAGTCCCTCGGCCACGCAGCCCGGACCCCCCTCTACCAAACCCTGAGTAGCGGGCAGAACAGCAGCATTGTCAGGGACTAGTCGCCCAGCCCTCGACACGTCTTCTGTACGGGCATTCGACGGATGGGTCGATGAACTCTGCCAGTGCGGTGTCCTGTTGATGCAGCGTGGTTTGGCACAACTTCATTGTTTAGCAATCATCATCACTTCTTCTTCAGCAATCATCATCACTTCTTCTTCTTCACGTTTTTGTGGCCTTGGGGGGTACCCATTTACTCATAAAAACCAGGAATTTTGGACTTTTAGTATTTTAGCTGCAAGTACTGTGGCCGGCAGTTATCTTGGCGCTCAGCGCGGGGGAGCGGGGACAGCGGGACCAGAGAAAGAAGAGGGGGTGAGCAGGCGACACGTAGCCGAGAGCCGTGTAGTGTCTGTTAGGAAAATATCGCCCTTCAGTGTATACCCGAAAATGGAAGGCGAAGGTGGCAGCTCGCAGAGGCGCGGTAAAGTGATACATTGCGAAGAGCGGGGAATAATAAAAACCATGATGCAGTTTTCTAATGAAGAAGCGAAAAATAAATGTCTGCTCGAGCCTTTACAGAGACAGACGGCAAGAGCAGCGAAGTACACGGGTGTGAGTGAACGGTCCATAGTCAGGATTCGTAAAGTCAGCAAAGAACGACCACATGACCCACAGACTACGCCAGAAAAAAACAGGTATTTTTAATATTTAATAAACAATGGAAATATATCTTTACTATGTTACTGTTAGGTAGTGTATTGTGGAGTAAAATATTTGGGCAGTTAGGGTGTGTGTGAGTTGGGCAGCTATTAACAAGTAAGGTCTTGATAGCCTATTGTGGAGAAATGATGAGTATGAAGCGTTGACGAAATGACAGAACGGGGAAAACGGGAGTACCTAGAGAAAGTAATAAGAATAGTAATAATAGTAATTAATTTTAACTTAATTTTGTTTTTCGTCACCTAATACAATCAATTATCATGGAAAGAGAACTTCACACTTACATTAAACAAATCATATAATATAGGTATATGAGGTTTTGAAGGTTATAATATGCATTCTAAAGTGGAAGTACAATGCAAATTGTATTTACATTTATAATAAATAATCGATTATAGGTGCATTAAAATATAAAGCCACACATACATAATCATTTTTTAAATGCCATTAACATTGGTAGTCAGGTGTTTTCTAAACGACTGACATGAAGTTAAAGCATCAAATATAACATAACAAGCTCCATGTTTACTTAAATGTACATACAGCGCTAAATGGAACGTTTAAGGTACGGAAACCGGAGAACGATAAGGGCTAGACTGGCTCCTGCGTCATCAACTGTGAGATAGCTTTCGCGCGGAGAGCTACAATTGCGTAATGTTTTGGTCGTTTGCTTTTTCTTGTAAGACTTTTTTTTTTTTAATTAACTTTGAGAACACAATCAATTGAGAAGCATAGTTTTAAATTTATTTTACATACTAAGTGACCTAGTTTTCCAAAATAAATCGTGTCTGGTTTTCGCTAGTTACTGAGTTAACATTTCAATTAATTTTGGTTAGCATAATAATTAGCAGACCACACAACCACTGCAATTTACACAATGTTACACTTATGCAATACAAGTACAATTCATAAGATTTCTCACTTTTGGTTTGGTAACCCAGCGCTCTTAGCCAAAAGGCCTTACCGCCCTGGGGCCCCCACGGGCGTGGATACAGACTTACGTAGTGTAGGAAGTCACGCGCCGAATGTTTTCTGTTCTGCTAGTACAAACCTGGCCGCTGACCTTGACAATAGGGTATCGCTTTCTCTTCGCCCTCCCCTCCCCTTAAGACAGGAGTAGGGAGCCCAGATGCCAAGATATCTGCCGGACATAGTAACAGTCATGAAAAACCAATTTTGTAACAAAACTATTGAACACGGGCCGATTTCTCTCGCGTTAGTTTACAATTTACCTCACATCTGCTGTACGGGCGTTCGACGAACGGGTCGATGAACTCTGCCAATGCAGTGGCCTGTTGATGCAGCGTGGTTAGGCACAACTTCGTTGTTCAGCATTCATTGTTAGACTGAGAAAACCTCGACTCGGACAGTTAAGAGCGTGGAGTTTAGAGGCTAGCTGGAATATAGACAATGTGCTTCACGGGGTCGCCATGTTGTCTTCAAACTGTAACACCATTAGAGGCCAAATACTGATACATAGCTAGATATATGTGCATATTCGGTTGACATAACAAATATTCGCGGTTATATGGTGGAAATTTTCTTTCTTCAAATAGCGATGTATATAATGTGTCACGATTTCTCATCAGAGGACATTGAAATAATAGTTGATTAATATCGTGATTTGCTGAGCCACAATCGCAGGCAGGAGAGACTGCAAGGTGTAATTTAAATAAATGACTTTTAAAGTAGCCATGATTGAATCGTAAGCGAATGAGAGTAGAACTGAAGGATCTCGTATGACGAATGTGGGAAAACCAAGTGCGTGGTTGTAGAGATGGTTGCATTAGTTTATACAATTGTGATAATTCAGTCAGTTCCCATTGCAAGGACCAAAGTGAGACTGGTGCAGAATGAAAGTTGTCGCATCACCTTTGAGTAAATAGTATGTTCCAGCTTCGTTAGAAAATAATTGTGGACTCGCAATCAAAGTGTGTTTGGGAATAATGTCAGTTGAGAAATTATTAACATACAAGATATTATTTAGTTAATTTAAAATATATTATTGTGTAAGAAATGTTGTTAGGATTAAATACATATGGCTTCATAATTCATAAAATTCTAATGTTAACTCTATTCCTAAAACTTAAATAACAGTAACCGAATTTTAGTCCATTTGGCTGTTGTTTCTCGGGGTGTGTAATCATCGCTCATCTGGGTCGTGGACTAGGAGTACCCTGCTCATGGCCTCCACAAGAGTGGGGCTGGGTGGACCCATGGGTCCAGGGCTCGGGCCATGAGGGGACCCGAGCCCAGCCCCGTTTATTTTTATCTCAGTGTGTGAAATAAATATACATAATCGCTGTGGTTATTTTAAAGTAAAATAATTTTATAAATAAAGCTTAGTTTGGACTTATAAAATAGTAACCATAATTTTACCCTGTAATTTCAGGTTAAATAACATTCTAAAAAGAGTATAGGTAAGAAATAACCATGCAATTATAATGTAGCACATGACTGTAAAATAAGGGGAGGGGGGAACTGTCTCCGATCTTGGGTTTAGGGCCCGTAATCTAATGTGGAGGCCATGACCCTGTTACCTTTTGAGCTACTGAAGGCTGGCAGTTCGTGGGTGTTTTCGAGCTAACTGAGCGGGACTTAGCAATACTATCCACTATCAATCGCATCCTGTGAGTGGTAGATACGGGATTCCAGTGACTGGGGTGTCTGTGAATAAAAATAGTAGTCTGTGGACGACTGGTGTGCATCAGGAAGCAGTCTTGACAGCGAGGGTACCCTAGGGTATTTACAGGTGCACAAGATGCAAAGTATATCAAACTGTGTGGACAGGACTGTTGAATAATCTGTGCATGCATCAGCACAGAACAGCTTCGAAGCTCAAAGGTGAAGACACCTGAGACATTCGACAAGGGCTACTGCAGTCATTTATGATAGCCCCGAGCGGTGCGACATTCAACAATGTCGGGGAATTTAGGGAACTAAGGGTTTCGGGACCCTCCCCCATCTTGGCATGAAAGGTAGAGAGTTGTTGACTGTGAATAAGGAATAATGCCAAGCTATCTGGATCCTCGTGTGCCAGCAGTTCAAGCCAGTTTACTGGCTTTTCTGACTTTCACCGAGAGTAGTTGTGCTTTCGGTCTTTCCACTGCTGTTTATATTCCTGGAGCCGAGGCCCTAGCTATGGAGAAGGGAATATATGCATAAGTACTTTTCTTTTTAAATTCAGCTGTCTGGCATCTGGGAGAATTGATGACTACAGTTGCCCCCTTCCCCCACCAGTGGTGAATGCATGCCTGGTACAGCAACCCAGGATTGCTCAATAAATCAATGCAGGCTACAACACCTAAGTTTCCAACCCTGCATGGCAGATTTTTCTACCCCAACTCTCCTCACCAGGACCTTTTTATCCATATCTAGTAGTCATCTTGCTTGTTTAATGCATGTTAATTGATCCCTGAATAACCCGGCCTATGGATTTCCCTGTGTCTATGTACATTATACAAGAGGCCAAAGAAGCTAGCTTTGGCTAGGTCAACGAAAGGTGCTTTAGCAGTGCTATCAATCGCTTCCATGAGTCCAATAAACCCTAATGCACATGATTCACATGACATTGTGTGCATGGTTAAATCCTAGCATATAGGGTGTGACGTCCCTCGGCTTTAGGTCCCTGATTCCCCGTTTACGTGATTGTCCTGTTAAGTCCGTACTGCTTTCGTCGGTGAGGTGTGGGTCCAGGCCAACGTGGCCGGGACCGGGTAATGCGAGACCTGGAGGGAGAGTTAGGTGAGGAGGGATAGTGGTAGGCTGTTCCAAGGATAACTTGGCGTTGACGATTTCACGAGCCTCGTTTATTGACGTTTTAGAACCTGCCGCAGCCTGGCGGAACCGTCGCAGAACAAGCGCCCTTCCCGCAGCGACCCGGACTCCCGCAAGACCGTACTGTCCGTTAACACGTCCCGACACAGCTTGGGAATTGTCCCACGTAATACTGATCCCGATTAAGGTTACTCCACGAAGAAGCGCAACACGTGCGCGGCCCGTTACATAATGTTTCGTAAAGACGACGAAGGTTCAGTGACCTGTAATTGCGCGTTCGCGTTCTGGAGCTCTCGACTGGTAACGTAACTCGAAAAACTTGTAAACTCAGTTAGATGAACGACTCGCGGAGGCAGCTCGGCTGCCGCGACAATCTGTGAACTTAAACTTACGACTGGCCACGAGCTCGGTGTACGTGCCTCGCGAGCAGCGCGGAGCGGCGTACACGTTTGTCTCTGCTCGAGCCCTGAACACGACTGCCCTTCCCCGCCCGCCAGTGGTCGGAGCCCGCGGGCTGCGTGGGAGGGGAGGAGAAATCGGCCGGCGTGGGAGAGGTCCCGCCCCGTGGCGCGCCAGGCTGCAATTACATACTAGCATGACGAACACTTGAGAAAATCACAGAATATTTACACAACTAAACGAAACATTAATCAAAAGCAAATTTACAGAATTAATAAATTACGATTACATTGTTTACATACTTGTTGAGGCCCGTGACCATTTGGGAAAAATATACAAACACAGAATTATCTATTACACAAAAAAGGCTCACTGGCACGCTAGGGCGCACGCGGGTGCGTCCCTGGCCGTCGCACTTCACCGATGTTGCACTGGGGAAACAAGGGAGGACATTGACGAGGCATAACGGCCTGGAGGAGCCGAGGAGACACTTGGGTCGATGTTAGGTGTATAGGCTTTAAGCCTGTGACACACTTATGTCCTCACCTAACCTTGACCATTCCTGCAAACTTTTAAATTAACTCAAGCTATGAAAAAAAGTTGAGTATAAGCTTTTTTCTTTGTGCAATCATTATCTGAGGATACGTTCATATAGTTCCATTCGATAGTTTATATGGGCCAAATTAGGGAGATCCACCGATCAGGTACAGTATCTTGAATTCCAAGGGGGATGGTTCTTGTACTGAGTAGTTTGTTAGGTTGATATTACTTGCACATTATTTGAATCATTGTACCATCTGGCATTCATGACCATCTCGTCCAGTTGGGGCATTGTCCATGAGCTGAATTAACTCATTTTGCCGCTCCATTTTATACTTGATTTGGGAGTTTATACTACTGTATCCTTGGTCGCTATCACTGTAATTCAGGTGTTTATTCTGGCTGGGATATCACCTAACCAGTCATTGGTGTGTCATTGTGTATCAGCCATACATGATCGCATCGGGTACACCAGTTTTCATCACGGGTGTCAGTGTTTGACCCTTCATCTCCGCGAACCTCTTTCTATGTGGCACACACCCTAAAGCTATATCCTAGTGCCACTTCCAGCCAAGAAGTTATCGCCTTTTGTCTTAATCTCCCATAAAAATGTACGAGAGTGGTCGTGACATTGCTAAAATTGCCCTGCACACTTTGCTTTTGAAAATGATAAACAATATGTAAATTTTGTAAATGTTCATTTTAATACATAAATAAAATATTTGTTTATATATGTAAATCACCCCATTTGCGTAAATGTGTTTATTTTTGGTGTAACATAGTCGTTATTCTGTATATAAATAATTTTTTTCCCTACTTGTGTAAATTTAAGTATATACTGCATACTATGTTAATATTTTTACTTTTCTTTAACATAAGTAAATACTACATAAATCTATTACACTTGTTGTGTAAACATGCTTTTTTGTTGTTTTGGTATTGTTAACATAATGAAAAGTTAATTTTTCGTTCGTAGTTTTTGATATTAATTGTTCAAGGGATATATATATTTTTTGAGGTATTTTAGATGTGGCCATAAAAACCCATTTCTGATAGCCTCGCACATTTTCTATATTCTCTAACTCAACATTTACTGTTTGGATTTCATAGATAATATACCTTCATTGAAATTTTAATATTAATTCACTTGGGTGGCTCCATGTCCGAATGAAATGTATGAAACATTTAAATTTTACTTTAATTACACTTTATAAGTATATTATAAAAAAAATTCGTTATCAATCCTAAAAAACTAAAGAAAAATTAAAAACTTAGTGGGACCAACCACAAGTAGAGGACTAACTTTCTTTCCAAAGTTTTGTAGGTTCTTTGGTCCTTTTATATAAACATTACTTTGCCGACTTTCGCGGTGAGTGTCAGTTTACCGCGGGAGGTTTGGGGATCGTTACGTCTGTTATTTTCGTTTTTTTCCTTAATTTTTTTGTTTACACTTTTTATAAAACTAGTCTAACATGTCTGGTAAGTGTATAATTATAATTTTTAGGTTTCAGTTGCTGTCGTAGATTTTAAAATATGTGAAGAAAATATCTGCGACCTTCCTTGACCTAGGTCTTGTTGAAATCATTTAGGAATATTTTCGACACTTTTTAAATAGTTACTTGTTTCATAGCGAATAGACTGTAAATTTGAATCTTTAAGATCCCGTTATATTTAGGAAATTTATATATATGGTTTATTTTTATTACAAACCTGTCGAAAATATATAATGCACTTGGCATGATAGTTTCTTTGGGTGAATGTGTTGGATGAAAATTAGGGGTACTGGACTGCATTGGTGGAATTTATATTCGTCGCAAATTTTAGCACTTAGAGAGTTTCTTTTACAACAGGGAAATATTAGGTACAATGTTAATTTTTTTTTACTTAAAATTTAGATTATGGGTTTTTTGTAAGGATTAAGGCATGATCTAATTGCAATTTCATGTGAGTAGAATGCTAGATTTTTTTAATTTTTAAAGGATGGTAAGTATTGGTAATTTTCTTGCCTCGCGGCTTTACCTTAAATAGAATAGCAAAACCCCGAAAGTACTTTTTGCGAACACTAAAGACGTTCCTATATGTACCCTGTAAACAGCATTTCTTAATTCCTACTGGTTTCTGAGAAATTAACATCTAGTTCACATTTGATAGCCTATGCGGTAAAGCAGTCGGGTCATGTTGTGCTTTATTGCGTTGCTGAACCTGTGGTTTTCCATACATAAGAATGTGTATATCTTTTATTTGGATATTGTAACACAATGTTACTTAAATAATAACTTTAAAAAATTAGGTGAGTCCTTACTTTGCATCGAAACCCAATCGTCAACCCTTGCAGGGATTTTTTTTAGCAGTGTGGTGACACGATAAGCTGACATGTTACGTGCGACAGCACGTAGCCTTACGTATAACAGGAATTGTAATTACGTTTATCAAATGTAATAATTCCTTTTATACAACAGGTGTTGTGCTATCACTTATTTTATTTTTTATTTATTTATTAATGTTGTGAGATGACTACTAACAGCGTTGAGCCAGGGTGGTAGCCACCATACATAAAAACAAACAAACACAAAAAAATGACAATTAACAAATACAAAACAAAATGAATTAAAACAAGTCTGTGCCTTGGGTCGCTAAAAAAAATCCCTGTAAAGGGTTGATGCATGGGTTTGGATGCACAGTAGGGACTTATAATTTTTTTATTATTTACATTACATTGTTTTACTATATCCAAATAAAAAATATACACTTTCTTATGAATGGAAAACCACAGGTTCTGCAACACAATTAGAACAACATGGCGGTGGGAGCTTCACTGCATTGGCTATCAAATGTGAACTACAAATGCTAATTTCTCAGAAACCAGTAGAAATTAAGAAATACTGTTTACAGGGTAAATAGAGGAATGTCTTTAGTAGAAACATTATAATTTCATTATAATTGCAATATACTACTTTAATTATTAACGTAATACCTATATTGACTAAAGTTCTCGTAAACACACACACATCCACATGGTAAAACAATAAATGGCGGCAGCAGTATCAATGCACAGGTATTGTAATGTAACTGATAAATGGGTATTTTTCAAACCTGTTTGAATTTAGAAACTCTGTTTTTAGGGTAAATAGAGGAACGTATTTAGTGTTCAAAAAAAATGTTCTTGGAAATCAATAATTTATTCCTGGAAAATCAGCAAATAAAAAAATTACCCAAGATTTTTTTGCAAAAAAAATTTGTAATTACTAATGCCAGAATTAGGGCCCTGCCATGTGAAGACAAATTTATCTCAGATACCTGAACGTGCTGAATGATAAGGTTTCCGTTAAAGCTTGACTAGCTTTAGATTGACAGGGAGTAGTCTAGATCCCGATACCTTTACAATATTTATGATATCACCAATATGGCAGTGCTGATATTACCACCTGTACATTCTAATGGGGCAAGCACGGAATACGGGGGTCTTGGGTGGTGAGTACTCACATGATGTTTTGCACAAAATACATTTCTTTATTGAACTAACTTTCAGGTATCGCATTCTATGCTACAGCCCTACTTATTCAAGTAAACAACATGATACAGAAGATATATTTGCCACTCTATCATATTTTATACCATAATCCCACCTGGTTTAGTATATTTTGCGAACCACGAATGGTTATAATTGAATTATTCATTTTCAAATTTATTTTAACATCCCTGGTATTGTAAAGTATAGTAAAGGGCAGTTCCACGGTGTCGGACGTAAAATTTAGAAACAAATTTGTTGAGTAATCTTCTTCGTATTACTATTCTTTTCCATGTATCATTAATATTAATGCTTGAGTAAAAAAAGAGAGATTATAGGGTACATCCTGACATGGAATGGTTCGAATTTGCTAACATGCAAGGCAACAATTTGTTTTTTATTTTTGGTGTCGGACGTAAAACAGAAAACAAAACATTTGGCACATCAGGGGCTAAAGTAACTAATGTCTGTGAAAAATGAAATTATTGAATTATGTTATAATTTTTTTCAGCTTGCCTGAATAATAACAAAGAATGTGCATATATTAGATGAATCATACTGTTTAGTTATCATAAATGTATACATTTTTAAACTTTGGTGTCGGACGTAAAATGATGGGGTCGGACGTAAAATGTATGACAAAAAAATACTTGGTTCACAAAGCTTAACTAAAAATACTAAAGGAACTTAACTTATTATCCAGTATATGGCTTCGGTGGTTACATTTATCACTATAACTGATGTTTCTTCTTAAGTGTCACTGTCACAGTCTTTCTCTCTTCTTATTCTCACTTTCCTTGAGATACATTTCTTTCACTGTATTACCACTAACAAAAATGCTAACATTAGGCCTACTCTATATGGATAACAAACTAGGAGCAGGAAATGTTGGCAATCACGAAATGAACATGAATTGAAATTGGTTGAATCTTAATTTTCTCATATTTTGCTAGTGAACTGAAACTGGCCTCTACTCCCAGTCACAATAGGGGCATCAATTTTTTTTACCACATCACTAAATAAATATGAAATGCAGTCTTCTTGTGAAGGCCACTTGTAGTAACTACCAGTGTCTGAGAGATGCATAACAGATACATCAACATAATCTGGCCTTAATTTTTTCACCAGCCCTGGAAACAGTTTGCCATCATACTTAACTATAACCCAGTCGTCTAGATTCACGTGGTTACATTTAGTGCTATTACTCATGATGTCTCCTTCACTGTTACTGCCCTCATCTCTGCTTATTTTCACTTTCCTAAATACTTCATTACTGTCACTGGTACCACCAACTAAAATGTACTTGTTTCCAACAGGAGTAACGCAGTGAACACTGTGTGTGTTTGCAACTGGCAATGCTTTGGCCCATATCTCAGCTACTGTGTTGTTCTTGCTTCTGTTCTCTTCTGCTGTGATGTAACACACAGTGATGTTGGGATTTCGCTCTGCTGCAATTCTTGCAAACTTTTCTGGTGTGTTTACAATGCTTCTACTTGCCTTGACATGGTTCCAGACACTTCTTTTAATTGTTCCCCCAATACCGTCAACAACACCTTTTCCATGCGAAGTCGCAAAGAAATGCCATTTAAGTTTTATGGTGTGAATTTCTTCCAGTTTGGCAAGTACTGAAAAAATAAAACGATTTTTGAACTGTGACGAAGCACCATCTGAGAATACATTTACTGTACTAATATCTGGGTAGGAAGTTTTCAAATACGTAAGAATATGATTAATGTAACAAAAAACTTGTAATTTGGTGTGTTCAAAATCATCAGATACTATTACACACCCTTCAGTTAGGTTTTTATTAATCCATGCATAAATTGTAAATAAAGTTGATTGTCCATGGCTCCAGTGAGCTGATTGTATTTCATTTTGGTTCACCAGAGATGCATTTTCTGCAAAATCAACTTGAATCACAATTTCACTGCCATTAACATTTGATTTAATGGTTTCAAATGTCTTTGCTTGAATGCGTTTGATATAGGTATGAACTAAAAAGTCTTTCAACTTGCTTTTCAAATCTTCAAATGTTTCTTGCACACTACTCAGTATCTCCATCTTCTCTGAATGTCCATCATTGTTTTGCCACTGAGAATATTTAAGTGGCTTTCTCAGATCTTCATCTTTAGGTGTATGTTGACTTATACTGTTAGTACAAGATTCACAACGGTTGGTCATACAATCTTTGGATGAAGCATCACACACTAGAGTAGTAATGAAGGAATCAAAATCTGTTGGCAAGTCTGTAAAGTCTTTCAGTGCCAGTAGCAACAATCTGACATTCTCATGATAGGAACATACACACACAAAATGTGGAATTTGAGAAAAAAGTTTACAGTGTTTAGGACGAAGTGCACAAAATTTTGCTCGACAAATTGTAACCTGTGGGTGTTTCTCTACAAATACCTTATACGCCTCACCTAGTGACACCAAGAGATAACGAGCCTGGACTTCACGTTTCACTTTATTTCCATCCTTGTCTACATCTTTGTATATTACTCTGTCTTTCTTTCCTGGTGCTTGCCAACTGACATCATCATTCTGATAAAATATATGAACCCATTTTCTTAACTTTTCTGAAACTTCATTTTGTCTGGTTCTTCCTATTGGAGGAGTTACTTTAAAGCCACATTGGTTAGCTAGACATTGCACAACATGTTGCCTTTTTCGTGGAGACTGTGGCAAATTACGCTGAATTTTTTTCATAGCCTTTCCTAAAGACTGTTTTGTTTTAAATGGAGTTGAACACAAAGGTATGTCACTGTTTTTTTCAATTGTTGCTGGCTCACCTTTTTTGTTATGATACCAACATTTCACTCTTTCACTTTCCTTTGCACGTAACTTCTTCAGTTCTGGCTCAGACATACTTTCCTTCTGTTGTTTTCTATATTTAGCTTTCCTTAATCGATCTTTCTCTAATAATTCTGCTCTTTTTACTGGATCACCACCCTTAATTCTTGCTCTGCGACGTGCCATCTTTTCTTTGTTGCTGATCTTTGCCATGACCTAAAAAGAAAAGAAAAATTAAATAAACTATAGAAAGATAAGTAATGAAGAGAGTGCTTCAGATATATTATAAAAGGGCGTAGGCCCTTAGGAAGCAAAAAGACTGTAACTGTTAATTTCAGACATAACATTTATTCCTCAAATAAGTTCCATTAAACTTTGGCTTATTAACTTTTCCCATGAAAGTATTATAAACATTAATTTTTAGGTTAGGAGTTACTCTATATAATATGGGAGTATTGTAAACAGATGTGTTTACAGTATACATCATAGTAAACAAATAACTGCCTACAATAATGAACATAAATTACTTACACTGCTGTTGGTGTAGCTTTCTTTATCTGTTGAAGAATGTATTTCACTACAAAAATACTGCAGTTTCAACAATAGAAAGGACTGTGAAGGCCAGCATGGGTGACATGTGAATAACCAAAATGCACAAGTGCAGGTGTGACAACTTACAAAACAAAAATTATGTTCTACAAATATAAATAAAGATATTTACAATATAGGCGGTTAATTACTTCATAAAATCACTGAAAATATAATTTGGTATTAAATGTAAATATTATTAAATTTGGTGTCGGACGTAAAATTATTTTTACGTCCGACCCCCCAGTTATATAAAAAGTTAATTCATAGCAATCTTTTGTTATGTATAGAAAGTAAAGATCAGTACAAACCTACTTTGTATGTGGGTTGTTAGAATTATATCACTAGCCTTGTGGGCTGTATAAAACTGAATACACATTTTGGTGTCAGACGTAAAACTAAAAAAACACCTGCTTTGAGGGAGGTTTATAGAACAGTTATATGATTTAGTCTTCTTAATTATAGTTTCTACGTGTAGCATTAGGCCACACAAATTGAATGGCTTAGAAACCAATCTAATATAGTATTAGTATGTCATCAAGATCAGCCAAGAAAGCAATTTGCGTACAATTGAAACTACTAAGAGAATAATTTTTATTAGGTTTGTTCATCATTATTAATTACATCACAAAGTTAAAGACTAATCTAAGGCCTAGTTTCTGGTAGAGAAATATGTTAGCTTTCCAATGATATAAAACATTTCTAGGTTATGTTAATTTTAATATTTGCTACCATGGTTGACCTTTTCATGGAACTGCCCTATAGTATGCACCAATCCCTTACTTAGCACTACTAATGCATTCTTAAAAATGTTGTGTTATTCAAAATTGCATACTCTGAAGCATTAGTCTCCATAAATATGCAAGGCCAATTTACTTAATGTTTTCCAACCTGTGTAGGGAAATATTCTTTACATAATATAAATACGTAGAATAACACTCAATGATAAATGTTACACCATTTCTCTTTATAAGCCTACCATTGAATGCTTTGTATGACAAATACGACACAGTTTAATGATAAACAGGTGGTTGTGTACTTATCGTCAGTCGGCTGGTTGGCTTGCCCGCCTCGGCGTGACCTCAACTCATGTCGCATACCTTTCCACAACTTTCCAAACCATCCTTTACTACAGTGAAACCCATATTACTGTCCGGATTTTTACATTTTAATTTTTCAAAAATTAAAGTGTTTATTCGCATATCACCACTTTAATTTTTCAAAAATTTAAGTGGTTATTCGCATATCACCACTTGGTTCACACTAATCTTGTAAGGCCCCTTGATTTTTTTTTCATTGCACCGTCTGAAAGCATCTTCTTGGCCTCTTCTTGCTTTGCCTAAGGTACCTGCATTGGTTCTTGATTCTGTCTTGGTTCTGTCTTCCAAGGTCAGTATCTGGCAGGGAGAACACATCCTGGTTTTTTTTACAGGAAAGCAGTAACTTCTGCTTCTCTAGTTCTGGGCTCAGTGGTGGTAGAGTGTACTCATGAGGTGGAGTAGTTTCATACTGGGCTACCTAAAGGACTGGTTCACAGTAGCTATTGGTTCACCCTGCTTCAAAATATTCATTTATTAATCAAGATTGGCAACCCTTACTGGCACAATCTCACAGACCGTGGTAATGCTGTGGTTGATTAGGAGTATCTCCAGTTTTATTGTCATATCTGACTTGATGATGTAGGTCATGTTGCCTCTAGGCTGTCCCTGTATTCAGGCTGCTATTATCTGCTCATGATTGGCCGGAATCAAAACCATTTCAACTACTACCTGCATTATGGGCACTTTTAATTGTTTGAGAGTAAACAATGCTGCCTCTTTCCCTCTGATTCACAAAACCAAACCTTCCATGTCAGGACAAATCCATATTGAATCATAATGTCCATTCCCAAGATTACCTCATGAGTAATATCCGCAACAAGAAATGTCCATAAAAATGTCCAAGTCCCTATCTTTACCTTTAAATCTATCTGTCCATGCACATGTGATGTGTCTCCAGTTGCTGTTTTCAGTTTGTGTGGGAATGGTGTCCTCAGCTGTTCCTTATTAACAATGTCTATACAAATTGTGGGTGCTGATGCTCCAATGTTGATGGGAAGTAAGCACTGTCTACTGTTGACCCATCCATTAATTAATAGACTGTCTTTCCTCTATGGAGTAAAGATACAGGGAACACCCTAGAGGCTGTTGTTTCCCAAAAAGCTGGCATGTGTTCCTTCACACCAGCTACTGCTTGTTTCTCTGGTGCTCTTCTTGTTGTGGGATCTTCTTTTGTGTCAGGCAGTCCCACTGAATATGCCCTAGTTCTTGGCAGGCAAAGCAATGTGGGCGACCTCCTGTACTGAACTGGGAGTCTTGATTGCCATTAGCAGCTTTTTCAGGACCCTGATGATATCCCCCTCATTTATGGTGGCATTAGTATTTACCGTGTTGTCTGTTCCCAAGCCCATTCTTCTTGTCTTGATGTTGGTATTCCTGTATGCATTGCACGCTGATTCTATCTCTAGGGCTTGAACCAGGGCATCTCAACTCTTCTTGTGGTGCGCCAAATAAAGGGTTAGCTGGATCTTTGCATCCTTGAGTCCATCAATAAATGCACTAGTAGCTAGGTGCTGTCAGAGCTTTCAGGAGTCTCTGGATAGCAAGGTGCGCAAGCTTCTCATGTCAACCTCAAAGTCCTGAAGGGTTTTTGATGATTGCTGTTGACATGTCTTCAAAGCAGTTCTGTACACCTCGCCCATGTGTTGGTCACCATACCTCAGCTCAAGAGCTTCTACTGATACAGCAGTCTTCCTGATCTGGAACTGGTATGGTCTGAAGCAGCTAGAGTGGGGGTCCTCGCAGGGCCAAGACAAGTGCTGTAGCTTTCTCTTCCTCGCTGTACGTTTTCTTGAATAAAATGAGAAACTACGTCCCTAACACCCCCTGGGCTAGGATTACAAAAAATGGAAAAATCCAAAAAAATTGCAAAATACTGCCCTCTTATGCGGTGTCGAGCAAAGAAAAGCCCAACTACAGTTGTATTAATTACCTAATATTTAAACTATTAAGTTATAACAATGAAATATTTTATCAACATATTTATCGCTCTTTCATAAAGTCAACAATATACTCTCCCCACTGGAACTGGGCTCGACAGTGACTCTCACGACTGTTGGTCCCTTACGGCTCACCTCTGTCTCAACCTTCTGCCTCGTACTACTCACTCATCCACCGCACACCCACCACTGTCCTGGATGCTTCAGTCCCCAATGCACCAGTCATCGTGCACAAAGCCCTTCGTTCATCGTCCACCTTTGCTCCTCACCAAGAGGTCACTTACCCTCTTCACTTCACTGCACGGAGGCTGGCGTCACAATTTTTATACCCCTCGGTTCCCTTCTGAAATGGTCTCGTACCCCTTCGAAGTGTCGCGTCATCAGGGTCGACTTGACACCCGAAGCTCCCAGAACAGTGGCATCTTAATCACACTACTTCAGGCAGGCGGGACTTTGGGAACATGCCAAGCCCTCCAGAGCCAAAGAGAGCTCTCCTGTCGATGAGAAAGCACTGAGGATGGTGGAAGGGAGAAGCAGTGGGGGAGGGGATATCGAAGCACCATTGCTATTCGGATTAGACATGGAGCAGGCAAGCGCGTGGACTGGCGGGCGAGCATCTCTGTAGTCTCGTAACAATATCTTTACTTGCAGCGAAAGTAAATGTTTTGAATTTTCAACACCAGAACAAATCATGACATGCTGGATTATGATGAAGGCACAGGTATACTGTGTTAACTAAATGTAAGAAAAACATAAGTCTTAAGTAATTTCATAATAGCTTAGAATTTTGACATTAAAATCAAATAAAATCATTTACCTCAATATAACACTAAAATAAATTCCACGTTTGAATAAGTAAAATAAGTAACACAGTGAAATATATCATACTTAATTAAAAAAAAAAATAGAATTTAACATTACAAAGCAAACTTTTGATTAGTTGCTAAGACCATTTAAAAATATTGATAAAAAAACTGTGAAAGTATGATACACTTTCAGTACCTACCATAGCACAAACATTGCTTCATCCAGTCCTCTCTTTGGTAGGGCTTCGTACCCTGGAGCTCTAACAACCCCATCCCATCACCCGCCACTTACTCTTCCCTGGGAGTGTCTTTTAAATGCTGTCAAATAGATTAAGTTGATTGAACAAATAGTCTGAAGTAAATCTGAAAAATAAATTTATGGTAACATTCGTATATGTGTTGCTGTCAAGTATCACAGATTTTCTCTAATTATTACTGATTGAGACATCCAGTCATGGAATGACTGATTTTTATGTATTTATTATCAGCGTTTTGTATGATAAATCTCTCACATATTTTAGTTGGCTGTTGACTGCATATCTGGTTCAATAATTTTGGTATATTCCAGTTTGTTTAAATTCAGTTCATGTTATTAAGTGTGTTATAAAAGTAGATTTATCCCCAAGCTGATTCAAGAATCCAGGCTTGAATGCTTGCATTATCAAATGTTATTAATAAGGTAGAACATAAAATACCTAACACAACAATTAGTCTTGCTACTTTAGTATTTTTTTTAACCTTAGTAATTTTTTAACTATTTACTGGATGAATTCGATCATTACTGTATAAAAATGTATAAAATTATTTTCTAGAGTCACATTTTGTTAGTATAAATGTGATTACTGGTGGTGTGCCTGGTAGTTAGCTGCACTATATGCTATAAAAACAAAGAACTTAAATGTACAAATTTTAATTAACTGTTGGATGACAGTTATGAAAAAAGTAAAACACCTCCAAAATAATTTGGCCCCTCAGAATTATTTTTTTCAAAGAAACACACTGCAGAAGTTTAATGATTTTGAATATCATAGAGACGCCAAATTAAATCAATATTACAAAAAATAATTAATTTTAAGATCTAGTAAGTAAATTTTACCTTAGACTGCTAAATGTTATCTGCAAATATGGTTGTGCCTTCCATGATATAACTTGAAGCCTATCTTTAATGATGCTGACCAAATCTGCCTAACTGCACAACAGTAGCCTATTATTTCATAGGCTTCTCAGGAGAAACAGCAAACAACAGCATTGCAAAAGAATGAATTAAATCTGGGTTTTGCTTTTGCACTGCACTTAGACCACATGGGTTCTGTTGGGCCTATATATCAATATTTTTATCCTAGAATTGAGCCTACAAATTAAATGTAAGACTTCTCCCAGGCTGTATTTTCTAAAATAATAAGGCTCAACAATGTTTGAGCCAAAGATTTGATGCTATTGGAACACCATCATGAAACTTTGTACACAACTTACTTAAGAGGTTTGGTATAAAATATATATATTTTTTTTTTTTAAATTAAAGTTTACAATTTTTGTTTTTATAAAAACACTTTTTGAGTTTTTAGGAAAAATATAAAGTGATGTGATACACTCAAGTTAAATGTCAAATTAAAGTCTTGTCATTCTAAAGAGAATAGTACAAATTTGAGCTTTCTAGGACAAAACATTTTAGAGTTACATGCTCTTAAATATTTCAATTTGTTCTACAAACTTATCAGTTTTTAACTTTTCAAAAATTTATAGATCAAAAATGAAAGGTCAAAAAAAATTGTTTTACTTGTATTTTTTTTGTTATACTGATGGCCAGAACGCAATCACCAAATATGATTCATTTTGAAAACCTCAAAGTTTAAAATAATTATTTTATTGATTGATTTGCTATGGAATACCTCATTATTTTCCTTGAGCTTCCCAATGCATACACATAAACATATTGGGTTGGTCAGTTGTTATTACACACGGAATAGTTTCCATGTTGATTCTCACCTGGTGGAGTAAGCATGCAACAGTGATGGCATACAGTAGCGATAACCTTGTGTGTTCATATGCCATTGTATCAAGCATATGATGTTTCAAAACAATTTATTTGGCAGTACAAGCATTATGTACATTATGTACAGTAGTTTTCTCAAAATAAATTATTCACCCCAACAAAAAGTAAATTTTATGGGAGAGCAATAAAACTGTTTAGTACTTATGTTATTTCTAAAGATATACTGGATACATAAGGTAACACCCATCATTAAACAATACAGTTTGAATGTTTCAACACAATATGGTTAATTTACATCTGATAAATGGCAAAATTAATATTTTGTAGCAGGAACAATGTTGTATGCGGCTAGTTACAACATGTTCTTCCTAAATATATTAATATTGTCTAAAATCTTTTCAACATGTAGAACTCTGTAGTTTAAAATGTGAAGTAATACTTAGAGAAAAAGAATTCCTAGCTACTTTATTAACAAAACTGCAGAAATCAAGTTTCTGATATTCATTGAAAAAGGTTTTGCATTGCACAATAACTTGTAGTCAGATCATTTTTATTAAAGATCACAAAAAAAAAATACTATCACACACAAGGCTGCAAAACATAATTCAATCAGAAAGTATTTATTGAAACCCCTCTTTTCAACAGTACAGACTCTTTTGATTGATAATGTTATATAAAACCAGAAAAGTTGAACTGTTCATGGGTGGCAAGCTTATGTTCCTCTGGACAACATACAGGGTGTGCTGGAAATAGTTTCAGGACATCAGGCTGTCTGTTTACTGTCGTGGCTTTTCAAAAATAAACCACTTTCTGTAGCAGCACGCACCGTGTATTGGGTGAGGCTTTATCAGAGAGAAGAGCTCACAGGAGAGAAAATAGTAGAGAAGCAGTTACAGGCAGGCAAGGAGCCAGGATGCAAATAGAACTGAACACTGCCACATCTGGCTGAGGGGTGTACAAAATTTTCTCTTGTTTTGTCTGGCTCTGCACACGGGCAGAGCAGGCTTAGTTGGCCTACCAGGTGGCCTAGACACTCTATGGCCAGCATGTGGGTTCAGATCCCAGCAGGAGCAGGAAACATTAATAACCTGCTTCTTGACATGGTGATTTCCATTGTCACGGCTGGCATAAAAGTGTATCTTGATGTTTCCTGAAATAGGTACAATAAATAAATGATTCTTAACTATATACCATTTTTCCCTATGATTACAATTGTCACCATATATTTTTGTATTATAGAGGAATGAAATTACTCTTCAAATTTTTTACTGGTTGCAAATCACATTTCAAGGAAACACTGTTTAATTGGTGGTTTTGTCCTCTGTTTGAATTCAACATTTCATTTACTTGCATGGAAGTGAATTTTAGTATTTGTTTGTAAGCTGTTTTATGTCCGACACCATTTTTATTTACTATGTTTCTATTATCGTGTGACTGTTCAGGATTATAAAGGGATCAACATCGTAAATTTACGTGTCGTAGGTAATATCATTCTTATTCACCTTGCATACACACATCAAAATTTTACTTACTTAAATTATACTTACTGTTTTTTCCATTTGAAAGATGGTAGTATTTAATTCATGCATAATTTATTTAATTTTCAATACATATTATTTATGATATATACAGGTTGATTTGTAGAGGGTTAGACAAACTGAATGGATGTGTTGGTGAACCAATTTAGAAAATACTCTTTAAGCAAAAAGGCCCTAGGGGTAAAAATTTTTGTTACAATTATTTTTATATTTTTCTTAAGTTTTACCAAAAAAAAATTTCTCTTAACCCGTATACTTTTTTTTTCATGTGTTTTAGACTTAATCTTTTTATTTACATTTGTTGCATCCTTCATCTTTGTGAGGCAGTGTTTGATGCTAATAACGACTAAAGAATCAGCTCTAAACTCATAAAGTGGAAAAATGGAAACAAATAGGCAAAAAGTCAACTTTAACTTAATTTAAAAAAACTAATCACGTCCAAGAAGTTCAAATGCTTTTAAAAACTTCCTTAGGTATTGTTTATTACAACGTTGTATTAAACGGGTATAAAACTCTATCAGCTTATGTACAAAATAAGATACGAAGGAAAAATCAAGCGCAAACAATAAGAATAAAAATAATCATTTATTAAAGAAAAAGTTACATATCCTGATAAAATACTTTTCAATTTTTTTCTAATACATTTTAAAGCATTTAAACTTCTTGAACGGAATTGGCTTTTCAGTGTTTTTTTTAAATTAAGTTAAAATAGACCTTCTTGCCTATTTTCTTCCATCTTTCTGACTTTATGAGTTTAGAACTAATTCTTTAGTCATTCTTTGCATCTAACACTGCCCTGCATAGATGAAGGATGCATCAGGAACCAAATGTAAATAAAAGATAGTTTTTTTTTTGTACTTTAATTACACTTTCTATGTGGCAGTCATGTAAAGAACTGTGCATGCTCACATATACAAAAGTTTCCAGAGAATGAAAAGAAGGTAAGTTAACTGTGTCATCGGTATTTGTTTTAGAATAGATAGGCCTTAATTTTTGGTCTATAGCCACTATAGTAATGATATGTAGAACACTATTTGTGTTAATGTATGTATGTGGTGAAACATATGTAAAGCTTCAAAATTGTTACACTATTGCTGGTAAGACATAACATTTATTTATGTGCAGTGAGCCTAGTCCAATGCATTCGGGAAGGTTTGGTTCATAATGTCATGTGAAGAAATAGAAACTTCACAAATAGAAATGTCTGTTGGTGCCAGACTGTAAACGCCGGAAATTCTGTGTCCGTGGTGCAATAGCCAGAGGAAGATATTTCGGTTTGTGTTACTGGCATCTACAGAAATGTAGATCAAATCATGTTTCAAATCCTGGTCCAACCATCCTGATTTCGGCTTTCCATGGTTTTTCTAAAATCACTCCAGGCCATTGCATATTGGTTCCCCAATATCCTTGACTTACGTTATTGTGTGATATCATGAGCTTGTTAATGAGGAGTAAAGCCTAACTAAAATAAATCTCAAAGGTGTTTGGTGAGGAATAGGTGAATAAAACATGCAAATTTTTTTACTGTGACAGCTAAATTTGTATAGAATTGTGGATTTTATGTTAAAATATGGTAAACCTAAATAGTGACATTGAAAAAGTTTTAACTGTTTATAAATTTTCAAGTGATTAATAATTTTGAAGTGAAACTTCTTTGCTGAGGGGACAAAAATTTTCAAGTGTTTTGAAAATTCTGATTGCATGAGGGAAAATAGCTATGTATGTTGTGGGGGAACTGGGAGAGGAGAGTAATAGATAGGTACGTGGTGGGGGAACCGTTAGCGGAGATGACAGGAGAGGTGTAAATGACTCAGCATACTTGTACGTTTGCTATCTTGCACACTTGCTCACTCTCACACTCGCACTCTTGCCATCTTGCACACTTGCCCACTCGCACATTCAAGCATTCGTGCTCTTGCGTACTTGCATTAGAGCAGTTTTTTCTTGGGGGGTGGTGTGTCGAGCTATCCCCACTCCGGGGTTGTTGGTGCGGTCTGTGATCGCTGGAGCAGCCTTGAGAGGACTCCACGTGGTGGCGTGCGGCTTAGATTGAACCCTGCCATGCTGCAGGGATAGGCAGATTTCGGCGGTTGGAACCTGCCGCCAGATGTCACCCTGACTGTAGGGAGTATTTGGGCAGAGGGCAACACAACAGGATTTGAGCTTATTGTTGTGCACCGCGCCACGGGCCATATTTGCGAGAAATTGTTTTTTCATGTACATATTATTATTATAATAACTTGTGTAAATCATTATTGTAAAACAGTGTTATGTGAGTATTGTTTTAGCTGTGTAACTAAATATTTTTGCTGGTATAATTCTTTTCACACTTTAGTTTGACATGGGTTATTATTTGACACAAATTATTATTTGACTAACTAAATCACACACCGTATTATATTTAGGAGCCCACAAGCGTGTAAATATGTTAAGTCCAACTAAGAGGCGTGAATATTTCTCATTCGGAGTGTAGCTATGGGCGACTGTGGGTCAACAAAGTAGCATTGAGCTAGGTCCTGTTTGTAAGCCATGCTGTCACTTTCACATGCCAGATACCTGCCTCAGACTCCATACGTCCATATGGACAATTAGCTATGCTGCATAAACTACCTACCTAATTATCGGCAAGCTTCAAGTTTAAGAATTATTTGAAATGAAATTTAATGATACTTTGCACAAGTTTGTTTTAAATGTATGAGAAAAAATATTTTAGTAATTTTTTTTCTTCTTAAGAATCTAGCCTACAATTTATTTATATGTGTGGAAAAGAGTTATTTCATATATGATCATACCCACATTCTTACTATTCTCAATTATTATCTTGTGTTCTATAAAAAAACTAATGATTTATCTTTATCTAATAAGCAAGAAGTTTTACTTCTGTCGCACATGGACGCCACACACAAATTTTATTTTTAAATTTTATATTTGATTAAAGGAGTATGTTTATATAGTGCTTTAATTTTTTTTATTTTCTTTCAGTGTTAGAATTTGCCTTTGACTTTTACTCTATCTGACAGTTGGTAATTTTTTTTATAAACATCTAATAATTTTTACAGTGATTATGAAGTACAACTTGAGTGTAAGTTCCAACAACTTAAAAAAAATATATATTTTCAATATTTCTGGAAATATATAAATGTCTTATCTTTATCTTTTGGCATGAGGACTGGATAAAAGGTTTGCCACCAGGTCAGAACACTCTAGGACTTGTAACTATTACTGAGGCATGGTATTGGGTATGCCACCAGTTAAACTGTATCCAGGGTTTCTATCAATAAGGTGGTAGGCAGGGTATAGTTCAACTAACCCATTCCAAATTTATTTGAAGCCTGAATTAAAACTATTAGCTCTTGTGGGTACAGAAAATGTCCAAAGTACTCCAACATCCTCATAATAAAATGAACCTCTAAAAGTGAAAGGGGGAAGGAGTTAAAATAAACTTACTTACAAACAAATTGAATAGGTGTACTAGTACCATGAGGTATGAATGCTTCCTCTACAGTATTGGGGTGTAGGGTGATCAGAATAAAATTTCACCTTCAGAGAATGGTGAACAGGAAATACAAATCAAATTGGATATGCATTCAAATTATATAAGCAAACACATACTATCTATGATGGTCTTTACTATTCCAATGTTTAAATGACAAAAGAACTACATTTATATAGCAGCAGTATTTTACATTTTATGCTTGAGTGAATATTGAAGTTTTTGTAGCAGTATGTGTGCAATTAGTTTTAACAGCTATTTAAATGCTCAAGTATTTATATGTACCTGATGAATATTAATTGTCAAAGTGCAGTAGTACTTAAAACTTGGGATGATATAGTTTCAATAAGCATGTTACTTCTTAACTGGTGCAAGCCAAAGTTGTTGAAGGAAATAGTGTTTTCTTTGTGTAGTTTTTAATCAGAGTTTGACATCATTTCGTCATTGTTATTGAAGCTGACAATACTTGGTGTGGCTGAAAAATATCTGTGATATGGCTTGTGTTGTAGGTAATGCTTGGGTTACTTTAGCTACCAATGACTCGTATGCCCTTGGTACATTGGTGCTGGCCAGTTCACTGCGTGCTGTTGGCACTACACATCAGTTGGCAGTAATGGTTACAAGAGGTGTATCCCCAGAAATGAAGTAAGTTCTTTTACAGTTTCAAGTTGATCCTGTGTACACCTGTGCCTACAAACTTTTGGGCACCCTGTGCAAGTTATATTTGAATGTTATGTGAATTACCATAGTATGTGTTTTTAATCCATTTATATTCATGATTTGTAATACTAACCTAAGCATCAGTGTTCACAAAATTACAATTTGTAATACTGACACTGCTATGCCATGCTTATTGAAAGAATTAGATCAGCAATACATTACCAGGCTCAAGTTTGTACATTTTGCCTGTAGTATTTCTTCTATTGTTATTTACTGT
Organism: Bacillus rossius redtenbacheri; assembly: GCF_032445375.1. Lineage (NCBI taxonomy): Eukaryota > Metazoa > Arthropoda > Insecta > Phasmatodea > Bacillidae > Bacillus > Bacillus rossius. The sequence goes on from NC_086331.1 coordinate 116,184,079, forward strand.
TATGTGTTTTGTGCACCTCTCATCTTTCCCCGACATGACCTTTTTTATTCTTTATTGTCTGGGGCCAGTTCATAAGATCCTGTCTCCACCACAAAACACTACCTCTGTGCTTGACATCAGCCAGTATTGTAATGCAAGTTAAGTTTGAAACCTAGTAAGGTACCCAAAAGTAAAAAATCCATAATTATTCTATTCATCAATATTTTTTTTAATGGAATTTCAAGCTAGTTATATAAATTGCTTGTAAATTTTTTTTTTTGCTGACATTGCAGGCTTTACAATTATTAGAAAGGAAATAAAAGTATTTCATGCCCATTTGCCTAATGATGAAACATGGGAATTTTCCCACTGAGTAAGAAAATATAGTGTATTTTACAAAAAAATAAATAAAATTCCCACCATTAGAGAGTTTTTGTTATTATTTATAGTAAACACAAGATAAATTTATTATTTATAGTAAAAAATATAAATAAAAATATATTAAAATTACGAAAATTGGCTAAATACTTCCTCTGTCTAGCTTAGCCTAGAAAATGTCTGCAGTTTTGCATTTAGCAAATGTGAAATATTTTATGGTTTGAATTTATGCAGTTAATTGTATTTCATGTTTTAGTGTATTATAATTTTTTTTTACATAAACAGTTATCTTAGGTATGATAAAATATTGAAATTATTTTACTTAATGGTATTTAAAAAAAATTCCAGACCAGGAAGTCAACCTGTTATAGTTTAAAGGTGCTAGGTCTACAATTTCAGAAGTCATTATGTGTGCATGTTAGAAAGGATGGTGTGGAAGGAAATATTACTGCAATGGTTCTGAAAATTATTTGACAATATTAAAATGTATAATTTTTATAAGAAACTAAGAGAACTTAACATTGGAGTCAGTGTTGCTGACTCGTGACCCAGAGCAGGAGGGTGTGTTGGAGTGCAGTGTGTGTTTTGCAAGGACGAGAGATGTTTGTCTCGGGCTGATATGAGGCCAGTAATTAGTAGTTATGCAGAGGACAGAAAACTAAGGAGACCACAAGCCTTAGGTCATTAGGTGCCGGGTGGCGTGTACTCAAGAGCGAGGTCCCATGTTTGAGTTTGTGTAGAGTAGAAGTGTACAGAGATAAAAGGGAATAAAAGGGAGGTTCATGTAAAGACAATTTAGTGTATTAATTAAAACCTACACCCGTCTACATCCCAAACGACATGAAAAGTAAGCAACAAGTGCGGAAATCAGGAACCTAGCCCAACCCTTCTCCACCCCTCCCCTTTTATTCCTACCAGGGCTCCCCATTCCCATATCCCACTTTGTCCATTTAACAACTGATGGTGTCAGAACTATTGTCCATATCCCACATCAGAAGAGGACCCCTTACAAAACCATATAGTTTCCCAATATTTGAATTTAAAGGGAAAATTTTAAGGGAAAAACCAATTTTATATTTTTAGGAAACAATCCCATTACTAGGTTTGCCTCACACAGCATGAGTAGTGTACATAAATTGTAGATCATATCAGTTACAAGCATTGGAATCCAGAGTGATGGTTTAAATTTACACTGCATTACTTAACCACATAGTTTCTATTTTGTGGCAGAATAATGTTGTATTAAAATTGTGTCCCATAGACTTGATTGCATGTTACTTTTATAAAGCATCAATTTTTAGGAACCAATACATTCACTACTATGTCTGGGGTTGCATGTGCTTCAGAACCAATTCACCCCAAAATCCATGAAAAAAATACTTTGTCCCACAGTTAATGTTATTTTTAGTAGTGTTAGAAATGTGTTGCAATAGTTTTGTAAAAAAATAACTACATGCACAAATAATTAATTTTTAAAATACCCAAAGGCTTAGTTTGGCTGTTACAAAAGAAACACTATACCAGTCTCATTCTGTACCTTAATGGCCCGGTGAACTTAAAAAAAAAAAGCAATACACTATTCAGTTAGTTTAGGCTAAGAAAATGTCTTGAAAACCTGAGTTTTCTACAATGCAAAGAACACTAGTAATTTGCGGTGAAAAATCTGTAGCAGGATGATGTCACAATCGCTCAACAGTATGGCACGCAAACCCAAGCTAGCAGGTATATGACACTGAGCTGACACTTTGCCTTTCTTGTTTAGTTAGCTGTTTAATTTTTCATAATGTATCATATGTTTTATAAATATTTGTGCTAATTATTGCTGCGTAAGGCCCTATCATTTCTCAACCTGCTGGAGAGGTGAGGTTTCAAACAGTTTAGAAAAATACATGACAATACAGACTGAACACAGTATGGACTGATGAGTGCGGTGAATGTATTATTTTGGCTTCTCATCAAGAGTGTGTCTTCAGTGGAAGTACCATTACAAGTGATGTGAGGGGTACTGGGTGGTACCAAATGTATTACTCATACCGCTGCCTTTACTACTGTTGCCAATAAGTAGCCATAAATTAAACACTGTTGCACATGTCATGATGGTGCCTGCTGAGACAAATTTTGAATGGGACAAATTTCTGTACAAGAAGTATCTTAACTAATGTTAAGTGGAGTATGAGCAATTTGTTAATTGGATGAAATCTTGGATACTGCTAGTAGGAGGTAGCAGAAGCTTACCATAGCACTTGGTAAAAATAATTTGTGCAGAATACTCCCAAAGCGAACAATTTGATTTTTTTTATTTTATTTTGTTACTAACACTCGAACAATATATACCTCCATACAGTCCAAAACAATTGCAGCACATGTGATTATACTTAGTTCATTTTTTGAGAAGTTACTGTCTGACCGATTTTCTTATGATGATGAACAATTAAACAGCCAATAAAATTTTCCAACTACAAACCAGGGCACAATGCCACTGGGGTGATTTCTGCAGGAAAATTTGCAGTCGCCATAGGTCAGTGCAATGCTTGTGGTCAATATATTTCTAATTATTTATGTATTGTTGAAAGAGCTTTATTTGCAGCCCATCCATACCATCAAGCTTTAAATTGTCTCTCCCTTAATTCTTCAAGATGTTTTTTGGCGAGTCGCTGCCAGACACTACCAGTCAGGATAACATCTAACGACAGACTAATTGTCCAACATAGTTAACTTGCTTTTCCAAAGTGGAACCAAGGGAGGCAGCCCCGGGAGCCAACCAACCAATCACAACAAATATTACCTTATAAGGACAGTTTCATGGCCAGCTCCCTAAGGTTAGCAAATACAATCATTGTTGCATGATGTTCTGGAGCAACACATCGATACACATTGTCCACCCCACCATCTAAGATGCGGATGAATTTGGTACATGGTATTTTCAGACAAATATAAGAACCCGTATTTTTTTATTTTTGGAATATTGGCTTTAGTTTGGAATTTAAAGCCCTTCAAAGTTTCCCTCTGTTTCGTAAAATTTTTTTAATCCGCAACCAAAGTCGAGTGACATCTTGCTTCTCCTTACATATGTAATAACAGTTATTAATGTAGAATTGTGAAATTCACCATACTTATTCAGAATTTTACGTTGATTTCAAATGTCATTCTTAAAATGTAATTAAATGCCCAGCAGTATGTGCAATTTATGTTAAAAGTGGAAAAAATGAATTACCAAAAATTGTAAACATCAGTTCAGTAATCCTATTATAACTGTTTTCTTTTAATCTGTACAATCTTAGGCTTGGTACCATTAGAAAGAGCATAACATTTGCTACAAATTGGTGAAATAAAATTTGTGGATATACCTTCTCACCCTCACCCTCACCCCACTTAAAGAAATGTTTTGGTGGATAGAATTTTTGTTAATTATACATACATACAGTACATAAGTTTATATAAATAAAATGAAATTACAGTAGTCAAAGTTAGGCCTGCAAGCTGTGCTCATGAAAATTACATTTTTTTACAATACCGGCTAAAGTTAAGTGCAATCCACTATTACAGGCATGTTTCCTAAATTAATGTGACTACTGTCCTGATATCAGGAATTTAAAGAAGTTTTAACCAGGTTTTTCAAGGAGGAAATGATTGACATCACTTACAAACAATGGATTACTGTTGACCGATGCAATTTCAAAACACTTACAAACCAATTGTTTAGCAAACATTTATATTCCGCCATCCTCCATGTCAACAGCATTTCTGGAGAGAAAAGCCAGAAGCTTTCAAGGCTAGTTTACCTTACGCCACTAGGATGCGCTAGTGGCAAATCATAGCACACATTTAGTAAACGACAGAATCGGGAATTACGTTAACAGGTTAAATAATCTTTCTAACAATAGAAAATGTTCAGTTTATGCTTTTTAAATTCTTATTAGAACTGAAATATATCTCCTGTATCTCCTACTATCATTGCTAACTGTTTTGCTAAATACTTTTCAAGTGTCTATGTTACTCCACCCTTAAATACTAATTTACCTATATCTTATACTACTAATCGTTTCATTCCTAGGACTAGCATTTCTGAAAGTTTGGTTCTTTAGAGTATTAAATCACTAAAATATACCTTTTCAACAGGACCAGATGATATACCTAATTTTATTATAAAAGGTTGTTCTTTACTCCTTACTCCTGTCCTTAGGCACATTTTTAACAGTAGTATTGAAAAGGGTATCTACCCTTGTAAATGGAAGCTAGCTAAGGTTATACCTCTACATAAAAAGGTAACAAGCTTAACGTTTCTAATTACAGGCCAATTTCTCTGTTAAATGGTTTCGCTAAAGTTTTCAACAAAATAATATTTAAACATTTAAACTCTAACTTAAAAAATCAACTATCTGACTCTCAACGTGGTTTTAGAACTGGTGAAACCACTACGACTAATTTAGTTCCTTTTCGTAACCCTATCTATTCTCAAGTTATAACTTGTGGTCAAGTTGATGCTTATTTTGATTTACCAAAAGCTTTTGATACTGTAAATCACCAAATTCTTCTATGTAAATGTGCTAAATTTGGCTTATGTAATAAATATATATCCTGGCTGACTAGTTATCTAAACAGAAAATATTTTGTAGCAATACAAAAGCACACACTGATATACATCCGGTTAGTTCTGGTGTACCACAGGGTGGTATACTTTCACCTCTACTTTTTAATATTTATATTGATGACGTAACTGTTGGTTTAAATCATTTGATTGGCACTCTTTTCACAGACAATCTAAAAATATACAAGAAAATTTCATCCATCCATGATTGTTACTACTCCAGTCGGACATCAATTCAGTTATTGAATGGTGCAACTTAAACTTAGTTCATCTTAACAAAGATAAAACCACCATAATAACCTTTACTAGAAAATAATTTCCCCTAAATTATGAATATAAAATAGATAACTTACCTATCTTTAAGACCCCTTTTGTGATAGATCTTGGCATCCTACTTGATTCTAAATTCTTCTTTCATCTACATATAAATTCCCTTGTATCTCACTCAAGAAAAACTCTTGGACTTATAAAATTCATTACCTTCTATACATCCAATCCAGATTCTATACTATCCCTCTACAACTTGAATATGGATCAATAATCTGGAACAGTATTACTAGTAGTGATAGTGAAAAACTTAATTCCATTGAAACCAAAGTATCTAATTATATAACCCAAAAAACAACCAAGTTAATAGATCTTAACTCTCTTTTAGGTTCCCTTTCTGATAGAAGAAATATTCTAGATGCAATGTTTGTTCATAACTGTTATAACTATAAACTGTTTTGTCCCCACATTTTTGAAACTACTGGGATAAAAATTCCTTTTTTCAACAGTCTTAAACCGCCATTATGTACCTTATATAAGACTCATGATATAATTAACAGATTAATTACCAATTACAATAAATATGAGGAATTCCTAAAGATAACAAATAATATAATATTCATTAAAAAAGTTTTTTCTCTGCTCATCCTTTGATTCTCAAGTGTTAAATAAATAAATAAAATAAATAATTAACTATAAATAAAAATTATGTATTAATAAAGATAATTTATTTTTCATCCATATCCGGAGAATTTAATTTTATGATTTTGACTTGTCTAAATTTATTTATTTCATCCTTTCCTGTAGAGAATGATTGTTTCATTAATCAATTGTTTATTGTGTCTGTGTCTTGTTTATTTTGTCCTTTGCATGTTGTTTTTGTTTGTATCTTTTATTGTGATAGGTTTTTTTTTCATTGTTTTCATTTCTTTTTTATATCCCCGTGCACACCCTAGTACCCTTTTTATGAGGTGTTGGTGTGCATGTCACAAATGTAATAAATAAATAAAATAACATTATTATGTTGTGACTCAAAATGGTGGTAATGCCTATGTAGGAAAAAATGTTATGCCCAAGCCCTATTATGTAAACAGTGCAGTATGTAAATTTTAAAATTTTATCTTAGGTTGTTTAATCTCTAAATGTTATTCAAAATTTATTTAAATATACTTCAAATGTATTTGGGTATGCATAATGTAAATTAATTTTAACAGGAGTAGGGTCTTGATTAAAATGGTAGTCAGCATTCACAGATACCTATTTGGAAAATGAATTATTTTGATTAAAATTGTTTCTTATGGAAAAAAAAAGTGTGTGACTAGCACTGTTTTGATTAGCGCTTTGTTTTACTGGAATGAATTAGGGTGTTACTTTGAGAGACTGGTGTTGTAGTGTTTGTCTAGATAGTCTAAAAAAAATTTCAATCTTTTTTTTGACATGCTTTAACCATGTTTTTTGGTTATCCGTGGACCTCTTGACAGTCATTACTCTGGATAATCTGGTATCTACTGTATTCATATTTACTTTTTTTTTTTCAAATGTAAAACTTCGTGGACCAACTTGGAAATTGTATTCTAATAAATTAGTATTAGGGTCTCTAAATAAATTGTCTACACTATCAGTGGTAATAAATCATAACTGTGTTAAAGTGCAATTTGCAATTTACATCAAAAATACAGAAAAAGATCAGAAATCTTATGAAAATCTATTAATTTTCTGATATACATGTTCTTACTAATTGTAAGAATAGAAATTTGTTAAAATTATAACAACTTGTTCTTCGTGATGACTGCTAAACTTCACATGGTTATCAGAATATCCCCTGAAGGCTAAAGATATGATAATGGCTTACTTTATGATACTAATGATAAGCCTGCCATAAATTATAGAAAGTTTAGGGGTGTTATGTATGGACATGTTGATATAGTAAATACCATAGTAGAAGCTCAAAATATACTCATACAAGTGTTGTCATACATAAAAACTAAAACGGTTGTGAAAGTGATACTTTCAGTGTAATTGAGATGTTATAAAATATTACAGCATTATATTAATACATGAACTTATGCATTTATCATGTATTACTAGTGTTATTTACAATTTTCAGTACAGTGCAGCAAATTTTTTTAAAGTTTTATTAAGAATTTTGTGATGAGGTATGATTTAAACTATTTAGTTTGCAATATCTGTTTGTGTGGTTAAAATAGGCTTTGTAGCCCAATGAGATATGTAAATGTGGCTTTTCCAAATTTGTAGGCCATTTTGGTCAATAATGTTTGTCATCTCAGAAGAGATGTTACAAATTATCTTCATAATGTATCAAACATAATAAAAGATTGTTGTGAAGAGTTACATAACCATACAATTTGGCTATAATCACTTAAATTTCAGTTGTATTATGCATGAATGCATGATAATTCTTTAAAATGTTTAAACAAGTAGCACTTTTTAAATTAATTACAGCTGTAACACTTTGATGCTAATTTTCTGACAGTGTTTTAACTTGTGGCAGTGCTCTTGTGGTAATGATGGTTCACATGAGCCTATTTTTAACTTAAACTGTGCATAATAACATATACTTTTAAATTTTAAAAGTACAAAGACAACATGAAGTATATAAATATTTCTTAAGTGTTAAAACTTTTATTTCAATAATTAAATTAAGTGTATTTACACTCGCCTCCCAACAAAGTGACAGGGTTTTGAATCCCAGCGGGGTCAAACTCGGATTTTCACAAGTAGGAAACTTGGCGGACGTTGCACTAACCTGTGGGTTTTCATTCCATCGCTGCTCCATACCCCATCTGATTTCACCTTGTGCATTCCCCAGACTGGCCGGAACGACAGGTCCGTACCTCAGGTAGGGCAGCCGGCTCCTATGAGTGTCAGCCCCATTCCAATCATGTAGACCCTGCCCCAGATGAGAACTACATGTGGTTTTTTATCTTCTTTTTTCACTTTTAGCATATTTAATTTTTTTTAAATTTATTTTTATTTGACTGAGATTTTATATGAACGAAACAGACCTACATTACTAAAAATGTAAAGTGCTGGACTGGCATTGTTGAATCTGATTTGCCAGTCACGACCTTGAAAGGCTGATTAATGAAAGAAATAACTATGCCGTTACTTTGATCAAAATAAAATGTTCAAAGAAGTGTTGTGTTTACATAACATTATGTAAGGATTTGACCTACATTATCAGTGACGGCTTAAATAGATAAGGAAGCGTTAAAACTGACTCTGATAACATGGAAAAAAATAACAGATTTTTTTTTTTGTTGTTGTGATATTTTTTACAACCTTGGGGGACAATAGTATTTTATACTACTAAGTAAACTCGGCACATTCTTTACTGTATAATGATGCAGTCAACCTCAATGAAAATGTGCAATTGGTGCTGAAGTATAACAAGCTACAGTTTAAAGATAAAATAATGATATTTGTCTTGTTTGGCCAAAGAGATGTTTCCCTTGCAAGAACACTTACTGTCATGGTTCGTTATGAATTAGAAGAAACTGTGCATTTGGTAATTTTTTAAAATTATTACTTAAGATTTTAAACAATTATTTTAAACAATTATGTGAATACAGGCAGCTTTGAATAGTTATGAAAAATTTTCTTTACTCAAATAAAGAAGCTAGCACCTACTAGAATGCTTCAAAGAAAGGTTGCTCTTATTTAAAATTGTAGCGTAATTCCTACACAAGTTGGCATTAAATATTTTTATCAGCAATGATCTTTGCACAAGTTTATTCATTAAAATACTCGGATGCATATACTCTAGGCCTTTAAATTTTTAGTCACCAATTCAGTTATTATTACAAGTAGACTGAAATTTTTTTTTAGAAGTCTGAAAATTCAGTGTGTTAGATATAGTATTCCTTTGTTTGTATATTTTTTTTAAATTTGTTTGCTGTTACATGACACTTGCAATGTATGATGCTAATTAACAACATGTTATAATAAAAAGAATTTGTTTTTCGATAAGAATGTGTTTAGAACGTATTTAGGGCGGGATGTCCTGTAATGATTCCAGTTTAACTTTAAATGTTCAGTTTTAATTTTACACTGAAGATATTATTTTGTTTACTTACCAACATTAAAAAAAAATAACATTTTGAACCTGCTTGTGTTTACTATGTTCCTTATAAAATTCTGATTGAAAAAAATCCTACACTTTTGTTTTACTTCAGCTAATTATGTTTTCTTAAAAATCACTAACCCCTTCTTTAATTGCAGTAACAGTGGACTGCAAGTTGATGCTGTTAGAGAAACATTTTAACTTTATAGAAATTTTTATAGGTATCATTGTTGGTAAAGTCAACATAAGGTATTTAGTATAATGCTTCCAAACTTATAATTTTTTTCCCCCTCAGAGAACAGTTAAGATCTGCATTTGATCTGCTATTTGAAGTGAATATTTTGGACTCCCAAGATGAGGTTAATCTTTCTCTTCTGTCTCGCCCTGAACTGGGGCTCACATTCACCAAGCTCCATTGCTGGCGGTTAACTCAGTTCCAGAAGTGCGTGTTCATGGATGCCGACACTATGGTAAGTGTGGCTGAAAAACGTGCATGCAAAATATTTGCCCTGTGTGTTTTCCCTGTTTGTGTGCCAGTGTATAGTATTTTAGTGGATATGTAAAACAAATAGCTTGGAAACCAAGACTCTTTTACTATAAGAATGTGAGAGCACCGCTACTGAGGAATAATTACTACCCTGTTTTCAGAAGCCTTTATAGTAGTCCATTTCTTGATAAGTCCGTATTGAAACATAACATCTGAGAGTGATTTTGTGTTGTTAAATAGTGTAACCCCCACCTGTGGGTATGACCAATTTTTAATAGTAAGTTACTCTAAAACAGGGCAAACCACATGTTGTCGCGAAAACCTCTGGTCGGGATACTAGGAGTAGGTCAAAGACAACATTACTCGTGTTCATCAATACTAAATAAGAAAATGGCTTGATACTATCTCATCACTTTAGTAGCAAAAATGATTATAAATTTTAGCATGGTACATAGATCCAAAACTCAGTAAGCACATGACAAAATCTTTACAATTCTCGTGAACCAAATAAAAAAAAACTCACTCTAAATTACTAGAGTCCTATGGGTTATCAAAATTTGGAGGAGTACCATACTTGCAAAAATTTACGACCTCCGTTTTTATTTTATAATGCCTTGGGGCGAAGTAGAAACAGCCAAGTTGGGACGAGGTACCAAGTGGAAGGAAAACAGCTAAGTCCAACTGTAGTGAATACAAAGTAACTAAGTCCAAAACTAAGCAGGTGCACAAAACCTCAAAACTCTTTTTAGATAGTTCATGTTGCATTCAAAAATACATGGCAGATCATTTTATTTTTGCATCGTCTGAAAATTGTGTTTGTAGAACAAAGTCTTAAAGAAATAAAGACATCACTATGTTTACGTGCATGCGAAAATAAGTTTACAAAAGATTCCTAAAATGTTCGTGCAAGGTAGCAAGTCTGCCAGCTTGCTCTCGCAATGACACAGCAGGTGTTTGAAGGCTCACTTACCCTAAGCAGTTTGCACGCCGGGTCAAATTTTCATGCATGGGTGCTTTCTTGTAGTTGCACAGCACTTAAGGATCACTTACATTGAACAAGGTTGACAAACCCAAAAACTCAATTGCGAAAAACATTGTTGCACCTTGGAAGGAACAACAAGAGGGATATTTTTGATGACTGAACAAATGTGTGCAAGCAAAATGTAACCCTGACATTGCACATGCTCTCTCGTTACTCGCTTCCTTTCAGCACTGGCGAGTAGCTCTCTCGTGTAGACGGGTAACTGTTAAACATAATAGAAAACATACAATTAATACTTACACATATTAGCCTTGGCTCAATTACAACTGCAGTGGCTGAGCACAAAGAATCATTGCCTGTTATGATATCACAAATTATATTGGTGCCTTATAAGAATTATTACACTATATTCATTTCTTTTACTAGCAGTTTCAATACTCAAGTTAAAATCATGACAAATATTTAAGTCGTAAAGTGCTTCAATAAATAACAAAAAAAAAATCACTTTACGAAAAAATATAACTTTTCAAACCGGTGGTTACAAATATACTTAAATGTCTCAGCAACTGACTCTTAAACAACTTGTTCACACTTAATTATTTACAACTTTGAAGATGCTGATCGTCAAACTATGCATTTTACACACTATGTCTTTAGACTGATGACGGAAAAGAATTACTGCAGATAACCCCCACTGTACTTAGTGTTTACTGTTACCACGTTCGCTTGAAATCATGCAGTGACTTCTCCCATGGTGACGTGCACCAAGATGTCGCCACTGAAGAACTCTGCTGCCAGCGTCCGCTCTTCTTTCCTTCTCGACGGGCGTCTGGACTTCGATGATGAGTGCTCCGGACGAGATGTCTCGGGACACACTGCGTAGCCTTGTGTGATGACCTTCACTCGAGAGTTGTATACAGTTCTTCAAACACCTTTCCTTTGAATACTGGCAAAGTTTACGTCAGTCACAGACCTTCAGTTCCGGTTTTGGCTCCTTCGCACTTCAGCGAACTGACTTTGACACGACCTGTCTTACTCGGTTAAGACAACACTTGTCTAGGCTGTCCGAGCTTGATAATTCCTGACCCATGGTACTTGGGTCGCTGTTGCTTGCCCTTTACTTGCTCGTTACTTGCCCAGCGAGTGAAATATGTGACCTTCACTGGCGAGTACTTTGAAATATCTTCAACTGTTCTATAGTACTAAACCCTTTAGATTCCACCGAGCAAGTTTCCAGGTTTTACTCAGCGAGTCGACTATGACAGCGAGTGCCTATTTTCATTAAAATCTGAGGTGGTGGGTGTCAAATTAATTTTTTATTGGGTGATTTGATGTGGAATGACTCAAAGGAAGGTGGTTTCATTGCTCAACCAGTGTCACTCCGTCGTCTTACCAGCTGGTTGCGTTGTCTGCAGCTCAAACTCAAATTGTGATGTGATTTGGAGACTGCGAATGTAACGCCTGCTGGTCAGTGCCAGGCCGAATGTTAACTTTTTACAATAAATAACAGTAAAAGCAAACAGAAAATTGACTGTCGGCATTGGCCCATGCGACGGGTTTAGTTGTTAAGAAAAATCATCTGGAACTCTCGTTATGTAAGTTGTTGATGATGATGCTTCAGTGATGTATAAAATAAAAATAGTTTACGAACTATTTTATTTTAATTAACATAATAACGCTTTTATTCGGCTTATAATTCATCCCAACTTTCAGTGAGAAGAACAAACCAAAAAAAAGTCTTTAATTTCTTAACAACTGGAATTAAAATTTGCAAATGTATTAGAAATTGTTACTATTCAGGGTTGCCTGGCCAGGCCAACCTGGATTGTCAGTATGTTTGGTATCTAACTAATAAAAACAGGAGTTTTGGTTTTCAGAAATTTGTTTTGCCACTTCTCCATCAATTTTTTCCATTTTTAAAATTGTGTTATTAACATATTTTTTTCATTTCCCTTCATATTTTTCAATTTGAACTTTTGGTGTTAACCTACTATTGTTTTAAACACCTGCAGTCCTTATCGACTTATGTTACTTCCATTTAATTTTAATTATGTGTGTTGTAGGTTGTTAATATTTTTTTCCTTGACGGTCTCTAGGCATGTACCGAAATCCATTATGTTTACCAAACATAAACAGGGTATTTCCATAACCATTCATGTTTTATTATGAACATTTATGATTATGCAACTTTCATCATTTTTTACTTTTTGGATTCCTCAATGATAGAGTAAATTTTATTCCTATTTCCTTAACAACTGAAGAAAAATTTCTAAAGAAACATTGCTTGATACAGAATATAAAAAATAACTGGCAGCCAATCACGACTTGAAATTTAACTATAGTGTGGCCACATTTATTTGGACCATTTCGTAGCTAAACACTGATATATATACCTGTAAAAGTAAGTTGAGAAACAGTCCAGTACTAATTACTGGTTAGAGAGATTCTTGTTTTAAATTTATCACATGGTAAGAAAACCAATACTTTAATACAAATTGTGAAATGGACTATAAGTAGGGAACTCGTTAACATTAACCACGTTTAAATGATTTACATTTTTATTGGGTGAATTGTTTGTGCAGTAGGATGTGGAGTAGCAAGGAAAGAGTCAGGAGTCAAAATACGGTTTTCCGGCCCTCTCCGTATAGATGAAAGCAAGGGCACTCCTTGCCCCTCCTGGCTATCATATATTTTCCAACTTCCCTGACCAACGTTGTATCATTATAGATTTACATGTAAGATTTGATATGACCCACCATAGTGTCAAATCATTATATGTCTTCATATTCTTCAGATGTACAAACCGACACCACTTTACATTCATGTTTGTTTTAATGTAAACTGTGCATGCCAAAATTTATCAGAGGCAGGTGCTAGGTTCCAAAATTTTGAGCATATGTATTTGAACAAATGACCTGCAGATTGATTTTACCAGTTTTTTTACACCCGAATGTTTATCTATTTTCTCAGGTTGTACGAAACTGTGACGAATTGTTTGATCGTGAAGAATTGTCTGCAGCGCCAGACGCCGGATGGCCTGACTGTTTCAACTCTGGTGTGTTTGTGTACAGGCCATCTCTCGAAACTTTCAGAGCTCTTCTCTCGTTTGCTGTCACTCATGGCAGCTTTGATGGTAAGTGATGAATCAAGTCTAGAATTTATAAATCTAGCAATAATAACTAACAATTTCATGTTTTTCATATTTTTCAATTACTAATACACTTGAAAAATTCAGTTTCCATTAATGCCATGTGAAAATGGACAGTCAGGTTTAGACGAATACTTCTTTACCAGTTTTAATTTTAAAAATGTTTAACATAGTTCACACTCTCTTAGTGTCTACATATAGGATATGGCTTATCTTAGTAAAAAAAAATTAACTGTTAGTTATTTAACTTTTAAAAAGGGATATATTGGAAATTTGTTTGGAAAAAAAGGTGCTAGAACAAGGTTTCCCAACTACCAACTACTGTGATGTGGTACGCTAGTTTGCTGTGAAACCTCAGTGGCGTGCCATGAGAAATTAGTATCTTCAAAATATAAATAATAACTTTGTGTATTGCATATTAATTTTCAACATAACCATTTTGAATTCTACAGTAAAATGAAATTTTTTTTATCATTCTAAAAAATTTTAACCCAGAAAAAAAAAGAAAGCAACTATGTGTAAAGAAATGGTGTAGAAATATATATAATGTGGCATCAATTTCAGCAATTCTTTGTGCATTGCTGTGACCCAAAGTGTTTGTAAAATGCTATGCTAGAGCGACATGTCAGTGTATTATGACAGAAAATTTAGGGTACCTGTTTTTTTTTGCAATCGCGTAACATGTACTCAGGTTAATTTTATTTTCATAGCAGTGTAAAACATAATTTTATTTTAAGATACGTTCATGTGAAAGCGAAAATGGACCACATGTAACAGTACAGAAAGTCGTTTCTTGGAAAAGAATCTAGACTGGTTAAATGAAGAAGTTTATTTACCTAGTGCCGCAGATCCTTTATTAAAAGGGCGACCGAGTAGAGAATTCGGGGAATAAAGTGACCGATCAAAGCGCCGAAAAACAATAGAACTTAGAAATAATGTTCCTGTAGATGATTTGACTTACGCAGCGCAAATGAGTAATCGTGCGGCAGGCAATAATGATGTGGCTAAAGTACTTTAAGACATAACAAAGTCTCCAACCAGAGCAACAAAGTTTCGCAAAACAGTCGCTGCTGGTAGTCAATGTACTACTACCAAAAAACACTCGCCGGAAGAGGCTTTGGCAATATTTGTGGAAGCTAACTTATCAATGAGTCAGTACGAAGGTATACAGCATGCTAACAAATATGTGTACCCCTGTTATAATTATGTTCAAAAAGCAAAACAAGATTGTTACCCGAAAAAGAGCGTCGGTGAAACGTGTGCTGAAGTAAAATTGCAAGATTTGGTGGATCACACAAAAATGAGATTGTGCAAGTATTTAGAAGTATTAGATGCCTATAGTCATGAAGCAACTAAAGATTTTGTGCTAGTCTTTAAGTGGGGATCTCAGCAAAGCCAATACAAACAAAGATTTAAACATAATGAAGGCAGTGATGCCAACATTTTCCTCAGTTCCCTTGTGCCTTTAAGATTGTCTGGTAAAAGGTCATCTGGCAGAATCCGTGTCCATCGTCACCTAGATTCTGCAGGCCTATTAGAATTTGATTTATTAAACAGAACAAGGACATCACAAACGAAGCGATTGAATACATACAAAAATCATTCAAACAATTTGATAGCAAAAAATATCAGCGAAAAAATAAAAATAAAACACTTGTTACTTCCTACAATGGTGGACGGAAAAGTGTGCAACGCAGCCACTCACACTGAATCGACAATGCGCTGCTATATATGTGGTAGCACGTCAAAAACTTTTAATGATTTATCAATAAGAAGCACGGAAGATCCGGAGACTTTCAAATTCGGATTATCCATTTTGCACGCTAGGATTCGATGCTTTGAATTCTTTTTACATTTATCGTATAAGATAAAGCAGAAGTATACAAAAGTCGCGTCACAACTAAAAATGACAAAGAAAAAATAAAAGTCGCCAAAGAAGAAATCCAAAAACAATTTAAGGAAAAAATGGGATTGCTGGTTGACGTACCTAAAGTTGGTTATGGTAATACAAATGACGGCAATACATCCCGTAGATTTTTCGGTGACGTTAATGTAGCAGCTGCCATTACAGGGATAGATCTCGAAGTGATTCTCCGATTTAAAATAATATTGGAGGTGATATCTTCGGGTTACGACATAAATGTCTAAAAATTTGGTACATACACCATGGATACTGCAAAGTATTATGTAGAATTGTATGCCTAGCAACCTATGTCACCAACAGTCCACAAGATATTAACTCATGCTCCGAGTATTATATCGCATGCTTTGTTACCAATTGGTCAGTTGTCGGAAGAGGCTGCAGAAGCGAGGAACAAATATTTTCGCCAGTACAGAGAGAGCTTCTCCAGAAAATTTTCCAGGATAGATTGTAATAAGGACGTTTTAAATAGGCTCTTGTTAACTTCGGACCCATTTTTGAGTGGCATTAGATGTAACTTAAAAAGAAAAAGACAGACAATATCAAAGGAAGTCTTAGAGTTTTTACAACCAGCTGGTTCTTTTGATGATAGTGATAACTATGATGAAATGTTGTAAGTTGTATTATTACTTTTAATAATCTGTGTCTGTTTAATATCTATTAATTTATGTACTTTAAAATTATTTCATTAATTTTTTTTGTTATACACCCAATCAAACCTGAAGGAAGTATAATTTATATGGGTTTTGCTTAGTAAACAGCTACGAGTATCTATATAACTATAATTATTGTGAGTTTATTGATATACATAAAGTTGTATTGTAACTTTTTTTAACCCGTGTCTGTTTAATATATATTCATTTTGTACTTAAAAATTATTTAATTATTTATTTTTGTTATACACCCAATCAAGACTTTAGCCAGTATAATTTATATGGGTTGTGCTTGAGTAAACAGCTATAAGTATGTATATAACTATAACTTTATTGATAGAAATAGCTTTTAATTGAATAATTAACACCTGGGCACAAAAAAACCCAAAAAAATATTTTTGGCCAGCTTTTTAGCTCAAATACCAGTCTGTGCGATGGCCCGCGCTAATGTTGACTTGGGAGCTTTTACATTTTCGGCTGCCATTTTGTTGTGTGCAAGAACGACTCAACGGACTGGCCTGTGATGCCAGCGTATGCTGTGTTAAGCAGTCAGCTGGTGGAATCGCTTACCGGCCATGGCGCGAGCATGAACATTGGTCTAGAAATTGCTTTATGGAGGCAGACGAACGCTTGTGAGCACGAATGCTCGGCCTTGCTGGACGTGAAACAGATGGCCTGCGTTTTAAATAGTTTGTTATTGGTGACGATAATGAAGCTCAAGTTTGTGATTTTCGGTCCCGCAATTACGACGCAATGTACTGTAAGTACTGTCTGCTCCAAATTTTTTATGGTGTTGGTCAGTCTGAATTATTAGCATGGTTTTGAATAATTTTGCTTGGTAATGCAAAGGAAACAACTATGTCTTTGCAAGCTCCCGGTTTTGAACAGGTTTAGCAATGATCATGATTTTGTAAAGAAGAAAATTGTATTCATTCCTAGGAAGTTGCTATTTATAAAGTGCTGGGTTAAACTTGTTTTGGCAAGGAATACATTTTGAGGGGCCCCAAATAAACTTTGTGATGTTTTGGATATTTTTATAAAAAGTATTAAGAATGTTTTTTAAGAAAATTTTTATTAATAATTTTTCTCTCATTTTTTAACAAATTATTTAGTTTTTAGGAAGGTTTTTGGTGTATTTTAATTAATTTATGCAAAATTATTTTAATATCCTGGCACATTTCAATTCTCAAATGTATACATAAATTGTGCCGGGTATTTTTTTTTATATTTAATATTTTTATAATTGTATTGGGGAAGTCCAGTGGTAATGGTAAAAATGTAAGTGAAAAATCCAGTACACAGTTGATAAGCTTTTGAGTACGAACAACTGTACCTTCATTGTAGCAGAATAAATTGTCATTGGAAATCATTTTGCGATGTTTTGAATTTTATTGTTGGCCCAATTCAACAGCATAGCTTTTGGTTAACCTCTTTTGCTTTAATTTTTAAACCAACTCCTGGCGGAGGTATTATGCAAAGTAACAGTTTGGAATTAATTTTGAAATTAATTGAAAATAATTTAAACATTCTCTGGGTATTCAGATTGTGTGATCGGCCTCTAAAGCAGAGGAGAACACACACATTGAACATCCCTGCCAATTATCCCCAGCTCAAGAGCTTAACAATTGCCTCAATGGCAATGTAGCACCTACCTCTTTAGTTTTGGAATCTAAAGTTTTACAATTCTGTAGCGTGTACTTTTAAAGAACTAAACCCAAGTAAGGGCTTCATAAGGCTAGACAGTGAGATACACATAGGTAGCTAATACAAATTGCCTGCAGCTGGTATCATTGCTAACATGCTTACAATGCCCCAGTCTGGTACTTTAGGTACCCTCCCACTTTGCACTGTGGGTTTTAATTCCCAGATCATGCTCATAGTCTGACCAGGGCTGCCACCGTCACCCCGGCTGTTTACTGGGACAGGTGGGAGCTCTGTCGCCGCTCACTGCGTCTGCCGTCATTTCCCAGGCCTGCTTTGGTATTCAAAACTAACCACTGTCACCGCACAACTTACTCAGTTCTGATCATAGCATTAGTAGCAAACATCAAAGCAGCCGGTGTTACCCCCAAGATGCCTTGGTTTGGCTGTGTGAGCACCAGCCATCCCAAAAACTGGATCCCATTCCCTATGAGGTGGAGGTGCGTTGGACTTCACTCTTCTCTTCATTCACTCCTTCCCCTATACTTCTCACATTTCTTATGTCTTGATCCTTTGTCTAAGCACTTTAGTAAAAATAAGCATAGAGCAGTTGCAAATAGTGGATACAGATTTTTATGTATAATTTTGCTTATTATGTATAATAATTTACCTTATACATATAAATCTGTATAAACAATATAAAACATTATAAGAAAATTTTATTAAAAGGTCCTGAAGTACTGAAATTGGTTCTCCAGATATTTTTAGACACTTTGTCTATGCAAATTCTGGAGTCGCTCAAGGAAATACATTATAACTGGTGAAATTTCACATTTATATTGATAATATTGCTGGGCTTTTAAATTATTATTTTGGTTCGTTACTTGTTGATTATCTAAAAATATACTTATATTTAAACCTTCCTTTATTAGAGATCTAGATATCATTTTTGATTCCAAATTATATTTCCATAAACATGTTAATTCCATGGTCTCATCTGACATTTATCAATTGAACTTTAGCCCTGATAAAATTTATTATCTAATATGCATCAAACATTGATTCTATTCTTTCACTTTATCTGGTTTTAGTTTTTAGTATGATGTAAAATAGAATATAGATTGGTAATCTGGAATAACATCAATAAGTCTGAGAGTGACAAGCTATAAAACATTCAAAACTAATTATTGAAAACCTTATGTCATAAGAACTTTTCGAAACCATATTAATTTCCCCTTGTATGTAGAACACTATTACATTCACTTTTTGTTCATAACTGCTTTAATTCAAATATTAATTGTAAATACTTTCTTGAAAATACATGTCTTGTAGTCCCTCAGTTTAATAGTTGCTGACAGGCTTTATTTTGCACTCTCCACTATATAAATGACATTATTTACAAACTTATTACTAATCTTAATAATATAGATAAACATGTTAAATTTTTTTTACAGTAAAATTTGCATGAAAATGCTAAGCACTATTTTTTATAAATAAAATTACTATCAGGCCTTAATAAAATAGTTATATACATTTCATTAAAAATTAATAACTTCAATGCTAAAGGATGGGATGTGTCTACTGTACAGTATTTGGTTCTGAGTTTTATTTTTGAACTGAGTGTATTGTCACAAAAATTCTGTGTATTTTGATTAGTTAAATATGGTTATTTTGAAAATTAGTATGCAATACACAAATTTTTATATATGATATTTTTAAGTTAACAAATTCTCATGGCATGCCACTGAAGCTCAACAGCAAACTAGCGTACCACAGCACAATAGTTGGTATGTGGAAAACCTTGCTGTAGCACTTTTTTTTCTTCCGAAAAAATTATTATACATTACCCTTTAAAAGTTAATTGAGCTGCTTGCAACTGTTTTCATAAGATCAGTGATTGTGTACTTCCCTGACATTGTGAACAAAATGTTGTCTTAATTTGTTTACATAGGTGGTGATCAGGGATTGTTGAATTCTTTTTTTGCTGACTGGGCAACAAAAGATATTGCCTTTCATCTGCCATTCATCTACAATATGTGCTCAAACGCTGTGTACTCATATCTTCCAGCATATAAGAAGTAAGTATTTTTAAGTAATTATAGCTACGATAGTGAAAACCTTTTAATTTTAAATCTGCTGGTTGAGGTTATGCAAACAAAAGCAGCCCTTTACATGTGCCCAAGTAGCAAAAAAAAAAAAATGGCTGCGCTTCTGAACTTCTCAGTGGTTGGCTACATGACTAGAGGTGGGAACAAACAGTTGTGCTACTGCTGGAGTAATTGTGTGTTACGGTGCATGAGAAGCACTGCTGTAATGTGTTAGTTAAGTACAGGCAATGACAGTGATAATGAGCAATAATTTGACTTTTTTTATTATTATGTTGCAAGACATTGAACAATGTATGAAATACTGTTACTTGTATTTTGTTTTTCTTTGAGGTAGAAGAAAAGTCCACAAACTCATACGTCCGCAACCATAAGTACAAAACATTCAGTATTTGTACTGAACAAATCACAAGAAAATTTATAAAAATATGATTGAAATTTTTGTAATAAGGAATGAAATAATTAATATGACACCATAAATTATTACCTTACAATGTTTATATTTTATGCATCAGTTTTCAGGGGGAATCCTTAGTACATCTTGTAAGTTGAGTTTAGTCCGTATGAAGAATATCGGTGAGTCATAGTCACACTGATGTCATCTAATGCCTGCCTCTTACTTGCTAATGTCTTCAAACTATCGCCGAGCGACTTCATCAAGTCCACTGGTTCAGCTGCTTCAGTTCTTGCTGAGCGATTCATCATATCTACTCGTTCAGCGCTTCTACTTATTTACACTTAAACTTTACTCAAAACTTCCATAAGTAAAAACAAATTGTCTATTAATGTCAGAACACTAATGGGCTTACCAAAATCACTAAGTCCATGGAGGCGTGCAGCGGTAGCATGTCAGCGATGACTGCGGGCGGCAGCGGCGTGGAAAGAGGTAGCGTGTCGTTGCTTGTTGATGTGGGTCTCTGCTTGCTTGGATCGCCGTTCCCCTGAACAAACTTTTGTTCTTAAACTGTTCCTTAACTACCTGTATTCCACATAGCACAGACTTCCAGCAACGTGGCGGTCAAAACACCCAGACCATACAGTGATAGCCCGGGTTGTACTGAGTGAAAACCGTTATATGCATAAAAGAGGCTCACTTTTTAGCTGGTGGTATCCACACAGAGATCAGGTGTAAAGCACAATATGTTATCCAAGGCAAAAAGTTCTCCTATGACAAGTAGTCAAATGCACAAATACTTCTCAAAAGAAAAAAAACAGCTGTGATTGATTATAAAAACATAATTAATCTTTAATAAACTTATATAGAAAGTGAAGAGGGCAAGTGACTTGGTTTGTTAAATAGTGGTTTCCGTCTTCTTTTTTTAACAATACTTTCTCCTGTTTCAATTTAATAGGTGAAATATTGTAATAGAAGATTTAGAAAACTAAAAAAAATATATATTGACTAATATCCGTTATCTAAATTAATGTCAAGTCCCATGCAATCTTATTGTTTCTGACTTAAAAATTTAATTTTGCTTAGCCAATACTGTTTTGTAGTGATGATAAAGATAATTAGAGAATGACTGGATTGAGATTGACCTTGTGGGTCCGTCGGTGCCCCTCCTCTTGGTTCCGCAACTACCCCTCTTCGTGGTTCCGCAACTACCCCTCCTCGTGGTTCCGCAAATACCCCTCCTCGTGGTTCCGCAAATACCCCTCCTCGTGGTTCCGCAAATCCCCCTCCTCGTGGTTCCGCAAATCCCCCTCCTCGTGGTTCCGCAGCTACCCCTCCTCGTGGTTCCGCAGCTACCCCTCCTCGTGGTTCCGCAGCTACCCCCCCCCCTCGTGGTTCCGCAGCTACCCCCCCTCGTGGTTCCGCAGCTACCCCTCCTCGTGGTTACGCAGCTACCCCTCCTCGTGGTTCCGCAGCTACCCCTCCTCTTGGTTCCTAAGCTACACCTCCTCTTGGTTCCGCAGCTACCCCTCCTCTTGGTTCCGCAACTACCCCTCCTCATGGTTCCGCAAATACCCCTCCTCGTGGTTCCGCAAATACCCCTCCTCGTTGTTCCGCAAATACCCCTCCTCGTGGTTCCGCAAATACCCCTCCTCTTGGTTCCGCAAATACCCCTCCTCTTGGTTCCGCAAATACCCCTCCTCTTGGTTCCGCAAATACCCCTCCTCTTGGTTCCGCAAATACCCCTCCTCGTGATTCCGCAAATACCCCTCCTCTTGGTTCCGCAAATACCCCTCCTCGTGGTTCCGCAAATACCCCTCCTCGTGGTTCCGCAAATACCCCTCCTCGTGGTTCCGCAACTACCCCTCCTCGTGGTTCCGCAAATACCCCTCCTCGTGGTTCCGCAAATAACCCTCCTCGTGGTTCCGCAAATACCCCTCCTCGTGGTTCCGCAGCTACCCCTCCTCGTTGTTCCGCAGCTACCCCTCCTCGTGGTTCCGAAGCTACCCCTCCTCGTTGTTCCGCAGCTACCCCTCTTGGTTCAGCAAATACCCCTCCTCGTGGCACCGCAACTACCCCTCCTCGTGGTCCCGCAACTACCCCTCCTCGTGGTCCCGCAGCTACCCCTCCTCTTGGTCCCGCAAATACCCCTCCTCTTGGTTCCGCCAATACCCCTCCTCTTGGTTCCGCCGCTACCCCTCCTCGTGGTTCCGCAGCTACCCCTCCTCGTGGTTCCGCATCTACCCCTCCTCTTGGTTCCGCAACTACCCCTCCTCGTGGTTCCGCAAATACCCCTCCTCTTTGTTCTGCAAATACCCCTCCTCGTGGTTCCGCCAATACCCCTCCTCTTGGTTCCGCAGCTAACCCCTCCTCGTGGTTCCGCAACTACCCCTCCTCCTGGTTCCGCAACTACCCCTCCTCGTGGTTCCGCAACTACCCCTCCTCGTGGTTCCGCAACTACCCCTCCTCGTGGTTCCGCAACTACCCCTCCTCGTGGTTCCGCAAAAACCCCTCCTCGTGGTTCCGCAAATACCCCTCCTCGTGGTTCCGCAACTACCCCTCCTCCTGGTTCCGCAACTACCCCTCCTCGTGGTTCCGCAACTACCCCTCCTCGTGGTTCCTCAACTACCCCTCCTCGTGGTTCCGCAACTACCCCTCCTCGTGGTTCCGCAAATACCCCTCCTCGTGGTTCCGCAACTACCCCTCCTCGTGGTTCCGCAAATACCCCTCCTCGTGGTTCCGCAGCTACCCCTCCTCGTTGTTCCGCAGCTACCCCTCTTGGTTCAGCAAATACCCCTCCTCGTGGTCCTGCAACTACCCCTCCTCGTGGTCCCGCAGCTACCCCTCCTCGTGGTCCCGCAGCTACCCCTCCTCTTGGTCCCGCAAATACCCCTCCTCTTGGTTCCGCCAATACCCCTCCTCTTGGTTCCGCCGCTACCCCTCCTCGTGGTTCCGCAGCTACCCCTCCTCGTGGTTCCGCATCTACCCCTCCTCTTGGTTCCGCAACTACCCCTCCTCGTGGTTCCGCAAATACCCCTCCTCTTTGTTCCGCAAATACCCCTCCTCGTGGTTCCGCCAATACCCCTCCTCTTGGTTCCGCAGCTAACCCCTCCTCGTGGTTCCGCAGCTACCCCTCCTCTTGGTTCCGCAGCTACCCCTCCTCGTGGTTCCGCAGCTACCCCTCCTCGTTCCACAACTACCCCTCCTCGTGGTTCCGCAACTACCCCTCCTCGTGGTTCCTCAACTACCCCTCCTCGTGGTTCCGCAACTACCCCTCCTCGTGGTTCCGCAAATACCCCTCCTCGTGGTTCCGCAACTACCCCTCCTCGTGGTTCCGCAAATACCCCTCCTCGTGGTTCCGCAGCTACCCCTCCTCGTGGTTCCGCAGCTACCCCTCCTCGTGGTTCCGCAGCTACCCCTCCTCATGGTTCCGCAGCTACCCCTCCTCGTGGTTCCGCAGCTACCCCTCCTCGTGGTTACGCAGCTACCCCTCCTCGTGGTTACGCAGCTACCCCTCCTCGTGGTTCCGCAAATACCCCTCCTCGTGGTTCCTCAAATACCCCTCCTCGTGGTTCCCCAAATACCCCTCCTCGTGGTTCCTTAAGTACCCCTCCTCGTGGTTCCCCAAATACCCCTCCTCTTGGTTCCGCAACTGACCTCTCCTCGTTCTGCAACTGCCCCTCGTTGTGGATCCGTCACTGACCCTCGGGGATCCGCCATTGCACCTCATCGTGGGTCCGTCACTGCAAGTGGAATCGTGGCATACTCATGTTTGCTCACCAATTCCATCAATGCTCCATTCTCATCTCATTATGCGTCATCATCTATTGACCTTGATGTTAACATTACATTAAGCATTCATTCATTCATAATGTAATTTTTTCCCCACTTATTTTAGCTTCCGTATTTCTTCTACCCATACTTCCTTGCTAATAAGTGTTTTTTTTCTCTCTCATTTCTCTTAGCAAATCTATATTTTTAAATGTTTATAAAAGATTATGAATTTGTTTTCATGTTTCCAGTTATGGCGATTCTGTGAAAATAGTGCATTTCATTGGTCCTAACAAGCCGTGGCTCATGCACTTTGATGTGGAGACTGGTTGCGTCCATCCTCCAGCTGGGTTCCACCATGTGCTTCCACTCCTGCAGAAATGGTGGGACATTTTCTTTGCCTCCGTGCACTCGAGACTGTCTTCTACGATGGTGAGTCCAACTCTTTGCTCTTTGGCAGGCGTGCCTTTATAAGTGCAACATTGTGCTACCAATTACAATAGTAATCACGCAGTTTCGTGGGAAATATAATGTAATTGAACATTCTGGAAATAAAATTATATTACATGCAAGAAAATTATACAAATTTTTTACATTTAAAATTTAATCAATATTTTCAGAAACACATTAATTGAAAAGCAGAAGGCTGCTAGTCCCAGAATCTTATTACTAATATCTTGTTTTTTCTGTTAATAATATCCAGCGTTAGATTTTCTCCTGCGGTTATGACTTTTAAAACACATTATGCTATACACTTTAGCAAATTTATAGTTTTCTAGAAAATATTAGAAAATATGTAGCTATACGTATTAGAGTTAGGAAAAATATGTTATATTTGATATAATATTATTTAAAATGAACCTAAAATTACAACAATTTTAGTTTGTGGTATAAGTTGTATAATATTAATAATGTCCTTAGTAAAATTATAGTTACCTGATACTACAGAGAGGAATTTATTTTAACCTATAGCCATAGATAAGTTGTATAAAGATCTTAAAAAAAGTGTTTCATGCTAGTATGGACAGTCATGGTTATAAAACGTGAGCGCATTGGTGGAGCAGGAAATATTTAAATCCTGCTTGGGTATGTGAGCGTACTTGCCATGAGCATGGGTGAGTGGCTATGTGCTGCTAGAAAAAACCAAGGCTGGAGGATAAAATGTGCAAAGTGCAAACAAATTGTAGTAACACTTGTTTGCATTAATATACCATTATATCTTAATTAAGAAAGTTTGTGTTGGAAATACTAATTATAAATCATGGAGTGCCGTGAAAGAATCTACATTAACATTGCTCCAAAAAATCCCCAACTGAAAACCAAGACTATTTTCTTATTCTGTCCATATTATCTGAGTTTCTGCTTATCCGAGGTTGCTGCTGGTCATGTTAACTTGGTTAATCGAGACACTGCTGTATTTACTTATTAATCAACTAGCTTGGGTTATTTTAGTCATATTTTAATATTTTTTTAGCTGTGAAATAGTATTTTTTTTAATTTTTATGTTTTATGGTTTTACAGGGTTCGTATGCCTCCTTAATATCCTCAGAAAGTACTTAATTTGTCTTTAATTGAATATGGGGCCTTCAGAGTCCTTAAATTTCATTAACAATTTATAGTCTCTTTAATAAAGACTGATTGCAAGCAATATAGATTTGGGAATTTTAATGTTCCTTTGTTTCCGACTTGGCAGCAAACATTATTTGTCCATGCGCAGTACTATTGGCGAAGTTAGGGTCACATGATTAAAAGTTATATTTAAAAAATAAAAGAAATATGGTAGCATCAATCGTTAGCCATTATAAAAACTGAGGAGTAGATAAACACAAGCAGCATTACGATAATTCTGTAGCATCACTGCTGTGTCATTTCTACTACCCTGCCCTCTCCCCTTCCGGTCGTTACAACTAACATATAGCATGCTACGCTACGTACCTATCCCCCCCTTCCATTACCACAGTCCCATTTGACCGTTAGTTTGAGTGGCATCGCAGCTGACGCACTCTCTTCCTCCATCTGTTCCCCCTTCACGTACCTAACTATTTCCCTCATGCAATTGGAATTTTCGTAATGCTTGAAAATTTTAGCCCCCTCAGCAAAGAAGTTTTACTTTAAAAATGTTTTGAATAATTTTGTGTACTTTGTATATCATCTTTAAACTAAAAATGTGTATTTTTACTGCATTACTTTAAACTTATAAAGTAAATGTAATTAGTGATCTAATTGAATGCCAAGGCTGCAAATTTCAGAGATTTCGAGAGATGATTCTGGACAATAGGGGCTTATCTGTAAGAATTTAACTAACCAACAAAATTGTTTTTGGTGCATGGAGTATTCAATTTTTGTTGTTTTCTTGAGGGATTTTTTGTTACACAAGTAGTTTCCTACCTCTTGATGGTGTGAAGGTGTTGAAGCAAAGGGGTCCGTGAAAACTACTTAATTTCTGGCTTCACAATGGAAAGTAACACCGAATACCTTGTCCAAACTACAGATATTGTTTGCTTTCCTATTTTAATAAAAACTCCATGGTACAATTTTACACATTGTAATTCTGCTCAAAAGATTTTAGTGATGCCAATCCTCACCACATGAGATTAAGGCATTACCGATCACGGCAGAGGACCCTGTCCTCTGAAACACGTTACAATTTTAACTGGGTAGAAATTAGTTTTTGCAAGGATACTCTTAACTATTTACTCTGACAAAAATTTCAGTCATTTTCAGTTAGGTGGTGGTGAATTAGATTTTGTAGGGGCACCTGGACAATGCAGTAATTAGCACCCATTCATTTAGTTGTGCCCTGGTGTCCACAATCTGGAAAGTCAGGGAAAACCAGGGAGAAGTCAAGGAAAGTCAAGGAATTCACTTGAAATCCTGGAAAAGTCCCTAGCTATAGTAATTTGACAGGGTTGCACCAGGTATAGAAAAAAGGGAAAAGTCAGGAAAATCACAAAAATTTCTGAAATATTTTCCTGTGACTGCAAAATCAAACGGAAAATTCAGTTGATTTTCCTTTTCGTTGATCTCTGGCTTTTTACTAAAACGAGGGGGGTGGGGGGGAGTTGAGACCTTTTTTCACAGGTTTACATTCAAGTTCGATAGCCTACATTTAGATAATAAAATATATCAAACAAAAAATCAGACTGAAAACGGTTTGATGTCTGTGAAAAAAAATACATCATGAATAATTTAGACATTCAACACTAAAACATTAGAGACAAAGCAGCACAAGGGGCTATGAAGTATGAGATGACCACGATCAATAAATCTGCACGGGCGTCTGTATAAAGGGAGTGACTTATAAAACTGTTTTTCAATATCATTTAACCTCAACTTGTGAGACTGGCCACCTCATGTATAGACACAATTAATGATCATACAGTAACACCTCATTGTTGGGATCCTTCAGGGTTCCCGAGAATATTGTTTTAAATATGGGAAGGGGGTTGTAATAAACCTTTTTTTGACAGACTGACCCATCTCTACAACTGTACGTTAAAATTTGCCTTTTTTGTCACCAAGTCTGTGTTCGGTTGTTTCGTTCACAAGTTTTCAAAACTAAAAATAAAATTATTTTAATAGCATATATCTTCTGAAAAGAAAAGATACCAAAGAAAAGCTTATTCAACCACCTACTGTTCACCAAAATGAGCATAAACATGGCCAAATTTGCAGCGCAACTGTATCTTTTAACAATCTTTAAGTAATTTGTCACTGATTTCTTAAGGAAACTGAAAGGAGTTTTCAATTTGTTTGGTATTCTGGCTTTTACCATTCAATCAATAAAAATGTGAACAACTTGTGGTTTTCATTCGTAGTTGAAAGGACCCACCACTAAATTAACTAGTAATACTGATTAAGTTAAAGCTAGTCATTATTGGATATTGTTGCATGTGTTATTTGTTGTGTTTAATTAATTATGCTACCCTTCTTTCCTGGAGTTGAAGATTGCCGAAGTGGACTTGCTTATTTCAACTGCTCATTTTTTGTGACCATGGCTGTTCATCAAGAAGGCAAAATTCTGTCCTAATTCTTTTTAGCAATAATCATAATACTCCAGTTCTACTTTTGATCCATGGTTCGGTTTTGCTGTTTGTGAGTTTTTAACAAGGACCATCATGCATATTTCTAGACATTAAACTATGAGGGTGATAGTCTTTGTTTGGTATTAGTTTCATGTAGTATGAAGTTTGACATATGAAAATCATCTTTTTAATGCATAGCTTTCCTAGGCATATATTAATCATCATCTCAATTGGTATTACATAGTTTTTAGGTATGAAATTAAATTTTCTGCAGTACTGCCTATGTGGTGTAATATTTAGTTGCAGCATCGTAGTAGCATTAATTCTAAATTTGGTTTTTGAATATCCTTTCCTTAATTTATTTACGATGGTACAGATAGTGTATTATTTTATATGCTGTCAAAAAGTATGTTACTTGTAACAGTGTTTAGTGTTGAATGACACCAATGTAGTACGTCAGCTTTAAAATGATAATTTTTTTAAATGATTGTGTAATTAATAAATATGTATGTTGAGTTAATTTACTACCATTGTACTATTCTTGAGTTATATTTTGAGTTTATTAAAGATTGGATTATATAAAATATGCCATTTTATTCTTTATGCTGCTTTGGGAGTGCAATACTACTGAACCAACTAGAACTGTAAGTATTTTTGTGCATGGCCAAGATGCCGGTTCTTAAAAAAATTGATTTTATTCTACTATAGTTTAACAATGTGTGCATTGTGTGTATGAATTAGATAGTGGCAGTTTTAAGTTTATATAGTTTGATAAAATGCTTCTGTAGATCATGAACTTCATAGTGGCAACTATTTGATGTCTAAGAACATTAATTATGTTCTGACATAGTTAGTTGTTTGCTTGCACAGGTACAAACTATACAATGAAATTTTCCTTTTTCATTCTTCTTAGGGCATGTTCTAGAAATTTGTCGTTTCCAGAAGATGATAGCCAATTAAGCTTAGTGAGAGGTCAACTTTTCTCTATATTTTTACGTTTTAAATAACAATATTAAGGTGTACAATTTTAATCATAATTAGTTTTTTATTGTTAATAATGTTTTCCTTAGTAAAGAATCACTATTTTTTCCTTTCCCTTACACAAGATTGTACCTTATGTGTCCCATAATATCACTACAAATATCATTCACCTCCTTATCCAGGCTGGTAGCACGCTGTTTAAACACAGAAACACCTGCAGCACATGTTCAAACGTCACAAGTATGTAAAAAAAAAAAGCAAAGAAGGTTATAGGTAAGGAGGGAGATTGTGGCTCCAGTGGGCATAGCTGTGGACAATGTCAACTCCCCCCCTCCCCCCTCCAGGCCAAATAATTAGCCCGATGTGAAATATACCTTTGACAGTTGAGTGGATGTGTTAATGTTTACGTATTGCTGGCTCATTGTGTAAATGTTTACAATTTGCCGGCTCATCACGTTGGTGTCCTCAAGGCTGTGGTTGCAGGTTTGGCGTAATGTTAACGTTTTTTAGAATTGTCACTACAGTGTTTACATTTGTCGTGCAATGTTTATCTTCTGGTGTGGTTATGCCAAGCTAGTATGGAGTTGAGGCCTTGGCATCCAGCCCATCATTTTGCAGCGCACAGCACCTCTGTACTTGCGCTGTTCTCCGTGGTCATAAATTTTACTTCAGCACTGGTACTGGTACTTCCGCTGGCTCGTCTGGGATGTCTCTTTCCATTTTATGCTCTGAGGACTTCTCAACAACTAGATGGAAGTCTGAATCCTCATTTGAGTAGTGGAATGGCCACATCATCTCGTCGAAATCGGGTGTCTCTGGCCTTCGTTCTTGTTGCTTGGCGACCATATCAGTGGCATGGACGTGTCTTGGGTGGTGATGTGTGTGGCATCTGGCCCAACCTTTTACGTGAATTCGTGGAAAGGCATGTCTTCCCCGTCTGTCTCCACAAATAAGCATTTCAGCTGGAGTATGTCGAGTGAGGTGACTGCCTCAGTCTCGAAAAAATCCCGGAACTCTGCCTCCGAGTTGTCTGCTGGTGTGGATGTCACTGCACACATATGATGTTGACTTGTTGCATCTTTGAGTGTTTTGGGTCCACTTCTCATTGCATTGACTTGTTCCTCTCCGTCTTCGTGCGCAATTATTATTACGTTCCAGTGGTACTTTGTGGCTCGGTCGCTTGGTAGCTTTACTGTGACCGCTGTGGGTCCAGGTTCATGCAAGACCAATATAGGTCTAATCCATTTAGGTGCTAGGCCTGAGCAAAAGTTTGTATGTCGACCCAGGAGTGGATGTAGGTGTGCATACACCAGCTGGCCAGGTGGAGGCTCAGGTGGAGGCCTTGTTGTGACGAGTGTGTGTTGTTCTTGGTAAGTCAATTGTGTGTGTCTGGCGGCATCATGTACTACTACAATGGTCTACACCTGCTCTTCTGGTGTTTTCTCCGCATTCTCCACATATCCATCTTGCACACGATACTGTCTGGGTAGGGGGAGTTTACGTCCCTTTAGAAGAGTGGTAGATGTTGCACCAGTAGCTGGTTTCACGAATCATCATAGGCAGTACACAGATTTCTGAAATTTGCATGTCCCATTGTGTGTGGTCCTCCACCAGCTGTATTTTCTGTTGTATTTTTACCTCCTGATTGCTCGGGGTTAGAACACCGGTGTATTGTGAGCTTTGATGCACCACATATCTCGTCTGTCCATTTATGTTCCAAAAATTGTGACACATTTTCTATCAAAATGATGCATGAGTAGCCCCATCGTGTGAAAAACTCTGTGTTTAAGACGTGTGCAGTGGTGCCAGTGTGAAAGTTTGTCAGTGGAAAGGCCTCGACTCAGCGTGTGATAAAATCGTTCATGACCATTAGGAACCTTTTTCCTCCGGTCAATCTCGAGTACAGCCCAATTTAGTCCAGCACAACCGTGTGAAACGGTTTTGTGGGCTGTCGAGGTAATTGTTGTTCTCGTCCGTCTGGTTGCAGTCTCTTATGCTGCTGACAGTGCCGACATCCCTGCATGCCGTTTCTCACTATACCCTTCGCATGTAGCCTCACCGCAGCGACGCTTGAGTTATAGTGTGTTCATCCATGAGTTGTGCCGTGCGTACGAACGCGTCCATATCCTTGAGTTCTGCCCCTAGGTAAGTTGGTGTAGTGGTGATCTCACACAGCGCCTCTTGACTGAGGGTGTGCAGGTTTCGTGTTCATGTACAAAAGTGAGTGGTGGGATTTGATCCCATCCCATGTATCCTCGCACGTCAACCGTGTCATTGGAGTTACATGTCAGTTCGTCAGCCTACTCATTTTGTTTAAGGGAAAAGTGTTCTGCTGTAAAATTGGGAGCTGGCTAAAGCATGGCCCACCACGTCAACTTCGAGTGATGCATCTGCATAGTGGCCAACCATTTGGGCACTGCCTACGCATTTGCAAGATAAAATGACGTCCCTTGAAGTGCGGCCAGTACCTTCTAAAGGCCCACACTATGCTCAAACATTCCAGCTCGTTAACACTGTACTATTGTTATACATTTCCAAACTTTGCACTTGCGTACTCAAATATGCATGGTTCGCCCGTGTCCCTTAGCTGTAACAAATTGCTCTTATGCCTTCCTGGCTTATGTCTGTTTCCATAATTGCTTGCCTCTCCGTGTCTAGTTAGTTATTTGATCGCGACTTCCATTTTTGCTGTCCACTGGTAGGGTTTCGTAGGTAACAGCTGTTCAGTTAATGACACAGCAATGACAGAGAAAGGCGGTGCGGCATATAATGTTATTTTATTAATTGGTTTAAAATTGGTGAACAAGTGTAAGGTCCTGTCCTTTTCCGCTAGCACAATTTGGAAATTGTTCTTGCTTTCGCTGGGTGTGACACATCCGTCCTGCAACATCTCTCACACTTTGTTCTGGATGGTTTGTTTATCAATGTGCCCTTAATTACCTGGTGGTATGAACACTGGGATGTGGGGGTGCATTTGAATGGGATGCTCTGTAACAGTAGCACATCTCAAAGCATCAGCATTCGTGAACACTTGCCAATGCTGTACGTTACAACACACTGGATTGTGGCATGTTGGGTGTGAGGGACACCATGTTTGAATGAGTAGAGACTGACCTTTTTTTTTTTGTGGTGGTAGTTACCATCCGAAGCTATGCACGGTACGGCAGCCTTGGTTGCCTACGTGTATGCAGCTCTCTTGTGCCTCGATCATTGTGCCTTGCAGGCTCAAACATTGATCACACACGTCCACGTGCTTGGCATGACACCCTGGGTGGGACAGGCGTCTCCAGTGGTTGCTTGTTGGGAGTCAGCCTGATCTGGACTTGATCAGCATCCCCTCGATGAGTCATGATGCAACATAATTGTGGTAGGCAGCAGTGTCAACGAGACCACTGACTGCATGCCTGTTGACCACAACAGGTATATAGCATATGCATAGCTGTTCACCTTCCACCATGGTGATGTGACCCAGGATTGGTCCCACTGTTGTTTCTCTGGCTGCTTGGGGGTGACGGGATTGATTAGTGTGCTGTCCCCTGTTGTCCGTTTCCCGATGTGTTGTTCTGTTCTGGTGCTGGCTGGTATCAGTTGCGCACTGGACAGTGTTTGTGCCAATGGAGTGTGCCACTCACTCGGATATGTGTGGCGCTGCGGTGGTGGTCCTATGCAGATTGCGTCATGCCGGTGGTGAACGTTCTTCTTACCGACTGTTTTCGAGTGGTGGGATGTACGGCACTACGGCCTTTGCGTCAGCTATCGTCATGGTTTCCGTCTGCGTTGCCTTAGCTGTGTTCTACGGTGCATGCATACTGCATGAATTCTTCGGCTGACTAACGGGTTGTGTGATGTAGATACAATGCTATGGGTGCATTAACTCTATAACACACTCCAACATGCCTTCTGGTTTACTTTCTGGGAATATTTATTGGTATAGTCTGACTTTATTGGCAATGATCGCCTCTGCAGATCCCGTCAGTGCTTGCTCGAGACAGTACAGCTCCATCCTAACCTTCATCTTAGCTTTCACATCCGTGAACTGCGCCTTGAATCGCTGGTCATATCAAATTCACCAACAAAATGTCTCACCACGTCTTTGCGTCAACCCTGAGCACATTACTGAATTACCGACGTGCCCTGCTCACTCCGCGTCTGGCATGCCGTACCGTAGTCTCGTGGCACACACGCATGAACTTTCTCACATCGTCACGTATTCTGCATGAAAATTCGGACAGCTTGACATGTTCCACGGGACATTTATCTTTGTTGTTGTTCTACTGGTCTTGCCTCGGAGCTCAGTGGAGAGTGTTGTTTCGTGCATCACACATCTGCGCAGTTGTGCCAACTGCTTCTGAGAAATGTTTGTTCAGTCTGATACATGCATTGCATGTGCTTTAACACCCGGCAGTTTCTGCACCATATGCCTTCGTGCGCCTGTCCGTTGCAGTCAGTCACTGCACTTACGGTGTTCTAGTTCGATTTGGTTTTACTCTTCACGTGAAACTGTCCACACATGGCTCGTGCTGCTCTAAGATGCACCCATGATCCCACCTGCGTGCCTTGGTCACACACATTTTACACAAAAAAATGCAGTTAATGTTAAACGAAAGTTCTGGCTTAATTCCAATCGACTCGGTGCTTAGTTTTCTGTCATCTACCATGACTGTGCTTGTTGGTAAGGTAGATGTTATGTCCTTCGTTCTTCGCTACTTAAAACCGTGACAAATACATTACATATACTCTACACCTCGATGACTTTACATGTTCGGAATTTCCTACCTGCACTCACCATGGCCGACTTCTTCGAAGGTCTGTGAGGTCTAGGTGGTCTTGTGAGGTCTAGGTGGTCTTGTGATCAGCAGTCCTGTTACTTGCACTTGGTACTGGTCACCTGTCTTTGGTGTTTCGCGCAACAACTGCACATAGCACACGTTCACAGATCATTCGATTGGAGGTTGCTAATCTGTCTCATTCCACATTTTCGGGCAACATTTGATTTATACGTGCAGTTATTGCTGTGTAAGGCTCCTAGACATGATTTCAACTGTGTTTTTTCCCGCTGCAGCTAAACCAGAAACTGCATAATCAATGACAATTTTTTTTTTTAAATTAATTTATGAGGTTAAAATTGTGTAACAAACGTAAAAGTTATTGTATTAGCTTGAAACAACATTTAACAAACACCCATTCAAAAAATAATCTTAATGTAGAATAGTCTGATCAACAATATTGTTTAACCAAACTTATTTATCACAACACACAAAAAACCGAAAATGCATTAAAGACATTAATAATATTGAAAGCTTCATGCATCTCTACAGATTTACCTTTAAAATAGATTGTTTAAACTATGAAGATACTTAAACACATTTATATATATTAATGGATGTTTATGATTTCTAAAAGTCAATGTGGAAGAGGGTTATTTTCAGAGACAACATAACACATTGCTTCTTGGTAGCTGGAGCTTTACTTTGTCAGAGAAATTATATTGTGTACTCGACCAGAGAGAGCTTTGTCTTGTGTTATTAAAGAAGACAAAAGTTATGTTTGGCTAAAATTAAGGTAAAATCATCCCCGCAGCAATTTTTGGGTAAATATTCTTCAGACTGCTTGTATTAGAGTGCACAATGCAGGTCTCTCAAGAATGCACTGAGCAAATTAATCAAAATCAAACATGTAAACAATTGATCTAGAATAGCTAACCCAGTAGGAACTGACAACTGCTGCGGTACAACTGCACAGTGTGACATCACTTATTTCCGACTATCTGGTCGTCCCGAGGTGCTGCAACATGATGCAGCAGTGTTCAGGGGCAGCGGCAGACCTTAACATGTGTGACAGGTCGTTTAAATTCTTGTGGTATCAGCATCCAGTGAAAATGGTTCATTAGGCCCGCAGTAGGAGATAGCACTTGTTTGTATTGTACTCATGTTAAATAGTAGCAGGCAGGGTTCAGGGTTCTTCTCATTTCATGATGCCATTGTCGATTACATGCAAGTCATATTTATGTGGATTCCTTATTTTCACTGGACTTTGGTCATTAATTTTGTATATTCGTTTCCTGAAAATATAAAAATAAGGCAGTATGTGCAACTTATATTTTTCTTACTTGTATTTGCAAGCAGATTTATACAAAACTTATCGGACATTAGTAAAGAATCCTGTTGTGAGTTAAGGCCTGGGCTCCTAGAGGGCCAGGAGTAATCTATACTAATATTATAAAGCTGAAGAGTTTGTTTGTTTGAACGTGCTAATCTCAGGAACCACTGGTCCGATTTGAAAAATTCTTTCAGTGTTGGATAGTACATTTATTGAGGAAGGCTATAGGCTATATTATATTATCAATAACATTAGGGATCCTTACTAAAAGTCCAATTTAGAATAAAATGCGTTAGATACAACATGCAGTACACATACGAAGTGTGTGTTGACAATGCCGCAGGCACTAGAAGTTTATTTCCTATTGCCTATTAACATTGTTGCCACGCACTAGATGCCTTATCATTCTTAATTTTCCCATACAAGTAAAAAACACCCGTGTGATATCAACAACGAAGCAATCGGTAACCTCATAAGAGTTCAATTAGTATTTAAATACTTTTTATCAATTTAAATCGCAAACCTAAACTATTGTTTTTATTACTCTCTCTGTGTTTAATTTGTTTTTTTATTGCCCTTTTTTTCAATTATATATATTTTACAGACTTGAAACTTCACTGTAATGTTCCTTATGTTACGCAGGATGACATTTTCCGAAAATTAGATCCCATGGGTGGTTAAAACAAGGCAACAGTGGGTACTTTGTCTGCATGAGAACAGGATTTTGCATTGTTCATGCCTTCTGCCTATCCATGGCAACGGGCATCGCGCGGCAGTGGCGTACCCACAAGGAGGGGCATGTATAATGAGCGGTGCAAAAGTGATCTGCCTGTAGACTGCCGTAGCGAAGTACGGGTACATCAGTTGTACGTTGCGTGCACGAGTCGGGAAACCATCGGTGCTATTCATTTTCTCTCCGGTACATTATACAGCATTGTAATAAATTTTCACTGAATTTCTTTTTATTTACCATTACTGTAAATGGGAGATGTGGCTTAATTTTTTTCCATTAGTATAGCCGTGCGAAGCCGGGTTGGGCAGCGAGTATAATTTAATTATGAAAGATTATTTAATTTTAAATAA
This sequence comes from Bacillus rossius redtenbacheri, assembly GCF_032445375.1. Taxonomy (NCBI): domain Eukaryota; kingdom Metazoa; phylum Arthropoda; class Insecta; order Phasmatodea; family Bacillidae; genus Bacillus; species Bacillus rossius. Next base: position 116,220,665 of record NC_086331.1, read on the forward strand.
AAACACTTAAAAATAATTACTTTCCATCTGTAAAATAAAAGACCTGACTTATGCACAAATCTAAATAATGGTAGACACACCTGGAAAACTAAACTAAACAACTATATTGTAAATAATATTGAGTACCAAATAAATATTTAATAAGTAATTTAACTTAAAATTATTTTTTAGTTATTAACCTTTAAATAGGTTGGTTACTTAAACTCTTTTAGGAATTTTCTGAACTAGGATGTGGATAGGAAATGGCTAACTACATGCAACTTTTGTTCTAACTATATTTATTATTAGATCAAACATAGTCATAATGTACTTATCTTTCAAAATGTTTTCTTTAAGTAGAGCCTTTTTTTTATTAAATACAAAAAATTTTCACTTAACATTAAAAAGTACAATTAAATTAATAATTACAATAAGTATATACATAGAATATAACTATACATACTTTTATCAACCTAATTAAGTGGCTGCTTAAACTTGAACAAATGTAAAACTAAAATTTGCAGCAATTTTTAAACCGCTAATATTAGCAGTACAAAAATACAAAAAAAAAAAAAAACTTTTATGTTGATAGACACAAATTAGTTATTCATAGTATGTTCTGATACAGAATTATAAGAAGTGTTAGAGTAAATGCATTGTGTTGAATCTGCTAACAGGTTTTTTTTCTAAAACACTTTTTATTGCACTATTTAAAACATAATGACATGTCCCAGCTCTAATTTACAGCCCAACCTGCTCATTAGGTTTCAGTGAGCAACTTCTAGCTTTCATCAGAAACAATACTGCCCAAAACCACAACCCCTTGTGAGGGGTGCTGAATGCATGTCGCCTTAAGCCAAATGTCTGATTCCCCTTTCCACCATTAATAAAAGCTGAGTGTGCAGTCGTACAATTATTTAAGTCATAGAAGATACATGGTTCCATGTTTTAACATCTTACTGTATATTTTTGACTGTGTACCTGAGTAAAATAATACAATTGAAATTTTTTTATATTTGTAGTAATTTCACAATTTGAAATTATCTAATGCATGAAGTTAATCCTCTGATTTGAGCATCTTGCATTAAATATTCATTGAGAATTTTTTGGGTGTTGTTTGGCATGTGTTTGCAATTGAATGCACATATCTCTGAATGTTTAATGGAGAATTTTATATAATTTGACAGTTTTCTGTTGTAAGTCTGCGCTTCCATATTTTATTTAAATATTTTTATATCAATAATGTTTTATGTGTACTTTTTTAAATAAAATGGTTTTATCAAAATAAGTTTTATTAAAAATTCTTTGCATGAGAAATATCAAGATTAATTTCTGAAATTGTCATTATTGTAAAAATTAAATCAAATTTAATAAACATAGCATGAGTATCATATATCTGACAAAATTAAACTATTATTGCTTGGTGTGTTAAAATTGCTTTTGTACATAGTTTTCTTTTCAAAATAGTTGACTCTTTTTAAAGTATTTGTTAGAAAATTAGAGTTAGATTAGACAATATGATAAATAGTAGAATTAAAGAACCAGAATTTCCACCTGCCCAAATTCATGAGTTTTTGCTGTAGAATAACTAAAATGTTCTGCTTATTTTGGAATGTTACCATATCCAGCTATGGAATTAACACAATTAACATCTGTGTTGGTGGACGGTGATTCTGGTTCACTCCCCAAGCTTGTCAGATGTTCAATCACAAACATTTAAATAATTGTTAATTTTTTGCATAGTTTTCCTGTGCTCTTATGTTGTAATTTTCTGTATCCTAAAATCAGGAATATATGTTTGTGGTTGAATATTTGGATTTTGTGGCATAGAGTTGGCTTTGTAGTGTTCTTGACAAGCACTTTCATTGTTTCTTTTTTCTGTGCATGGCTGTTAACGTAGGCCCGACAGGATACCCCAACAGTGTCTCGCCACGTTGCTGACTCCACGATGGGACTGCATTCCCAGCCAGACGAGGACTTTTGCTATGGCCACTGGGACCCTTGGGAAACTATTGACTTGGAACAGACTGTATCGCTACAGCACGTCCCTCCAACTAACAATCACTTGCCACATCAAGAACCTGCAGTACATCATGTAGAGCATATAGAACCCACGCATACACTACATAGTCCTCATTTTGTGGCTTTCAATCATGCACATGACACCAATGCCCATGACAAGAGTTTTTCTTCAGGTGACTTGCACAATGGTGACAGTGGTGGTGGCCTGCAAAATTTCCACATTGTTCCAGTCATCGAACATGACGCATCTTCCAAAAGTGTTGCCCATGACGTGCCACACAACTCGGTCGTACAATTAAACAATAGTTTATGCAAAACAAATAGTGGTGTTATCTCTGAAAACAAGAACAGTCCCACATTTGCATCCAGCCCCCTCTCTGAATCGCATGGCACACTTCTGCACAGCGCTGCACAGGACAGCATGCCACCTAGCACAGCACACCTGGCTGATCCCTGCCTGGCCATGCATGTCGTGAACTCTGATGCTCCTGTTGTGTGTGCTAGAATAACCAGTCAGGGTGAGTGTCTCGTAGACGAGACCGCAGGCAGCAGCAAGGCATCGGATCCTAGTCCAAGAAATGTGAGTAGCTACTGTAGTTTCTTTACTTAAATGTGTCTTTTCCCAATGTGCCAGTACTAAATACAGTAGACTCCCTATTATCCAGGTCTGGGTTATCCAGTTCGAGGATTAACCGTGCCATATTTCACTTAAATAAACCACGAAAACAAAAATGATTTTTGACCTTTTATTTCCATGCGCGCACAATGACACCACTTGTGTAGCATTAAATACAATGCAATGAATTACTAATGCAATAAATTAATAATGTGACGAATCAACAAAAAATATTTTGCTTTTCCTCAGTAGCTATTTGCTTCCTTCATTCATAATTATTTCCGATGATGCCCAAGTGTTCAACAAAAGTTTATATTCCGTTATACTGCATGTCAACAGCATCTCTGGAAAGAAAAACCTGAAGCTTTCATGACTAGTTTACCTTTTGTTAGTGGCAAATCATGGCAGACACACATTTAGTAAACAACAGTCAGGAATTATGTTAACATATTAAATAATCTTTCTAATAATATAAAACGTTAAGGTTATGCTATTTAAATTCTTATTAGAATTGAAATATATCTCCTATATCAATAACATTATTATTTCGTAATTCAGAAATGTTAATAACACCTACGTAGAAATGTTATGCCCAAGCCTTATTATATAAAAAATGCCGTACGTGAATTATTAAATTTAATTTTGGCTGGTTTAATCTCAATGTTATTTAATATTTATTCAAATGTACGTCTAATGTACTTGGACATTTGTAAATTAGTATTGTATAATAATTTTAACGGAAGTTTAAATGTTAGCGGGCAAGCATATTTTCCCGATTGGAAAATAAATTATTTTGATTAAAATACTCTCTTATTGAAAAAACCCATTTGACTAGCTTTGTTTTGATTAGTGCTCTGTTTTACTGGAACGAATTGGGGTGTTGCAGTGTATGTCTAGGTAATCGAAATAAAAAAATTTCAATCAATTTTTTTTTACGTTGCTTTATCCGTGGACCCCTTGCCAGTCATTACCCCGGACAAATCGGGAGTCTACTGTAGTTGTGGAACTTAAATCTAAATGTTTAGTTTAGTATTCAAAGTTGAACAGAGTATGTTTTTTAGTACTTAAACAAAAATCCTTGGTTTGGTGTATATTTTTAGGTGAAAAATTTCCTATTCCTATGGGTTAAGGTGATTAACTGTAATAATTACAAGCTGTTGCATAGCTCAAGCATTGCTAACTGTACTATATTGAACAAGTGTAAGACTGATTCAAAACATCAAGACACCAAATTTACAAATTGCAGGATGTAAAGATTAATTTGTCTTAACTTGTAACTACTCTTACCTCTGGTGGCAGTTAAACCTTCATAACTTAAGTACTTTTATGAATACTTTTGTGACAGTGATACAAACATTAAGCATCAATAACCAGTACAGCTGTAAGTTTTTTACTGCCTGTCATGGTGGTATGTGGTCTGTAATATTATGCAGATACTTTTCAAATAAGCTTCACTACTCCCTAGCGCCTACAGTAGTCAAAGCATGCACACACAACTATGTCGTATAGTGACTGCCAAGTGCACGCATCATGGCCTATGGCCGAATACTGTCACGCCTTTTCACTAGGACCACATAATAACAATAATTTCCAGTAAAATAAATCCATTAGCACCACTACCAAAAAATTTAAGTTTGAAGAATAACAAAACAATTGATTTGCGCTACTATAAAACAAAGTTAACTAAATAAATAACCTGAACTTAAAATTGACCAAAGATTTAAAATTATAAATTCAAAAGATGAATAAACTAAACTTAAATACAAAATTTAGTAACCTAAAATTTAAATGCATAAATTTAAATTTTGTGGCACCGAGTTGCACAACAGCCCAGGCCAGGAGAACAGTCTACTACTGGACATTGGCCAAATGCCAACTGTGCTGAACCGGTTGCATGCAGTGAAAATGTGATAGCCAAGTGATATGTGGCTAGCTAAGCACAGTGTGACCCAATCCCGTTTAGCTTTTGTCTGAACACAGTTGCCCTAACCCAATATTTTACCAAAACCAAATTCACCACTAAAACATACTACCGATCTTAACAAAAATCAAAAACTTCAATTAAAACAAAATGTGAAAAAACAAGTTATGACAGTATTGCCATTTTTGAAATGGATAAAATCATTGTGAAAGAATTAATTGTGGAAGAAAAATGGAAAATTTTAATACGAATTTAACTTTTCTCCTGTTGTTTACACCTTGTGTGTCATTAATTTTATGGTTTTGCATAGTTTTTAAACAAGTCCATTAAATTACTTTTAAAAAACGTCCGTTAGTTTATCTGAACAGTGAAAACATTAAATCAAAGTGGTATATCTTATTCCTTTATAGCTTTTAGTATTTAGTTAATTGCAGGGTGGCTGTTTTTTTATATGAAAGAGGCATTGGGTATTTTTTAACTAGCTTAATGCCACATTTTTAAAAGGAAGTATTATTTTAAAGTGTGTAAGTATTTTAATTTTTAAAGTAGGGAAATATTTCTTTGCTAGAAAATGGTAAGAAAAATATAGAAACTTTTTAAAGCATGTTTTTACATTTTGCATTTCAGTAATTCTATAGTTCAGCCATAGAAACAATTTTTAATGCTATAAAAATACTTAGTTTTGTTTATGGTATGTATGTTTTGTATGAATAAAGATGTAAATGTCAAAAAAATTTCAATGTAAGAAAAGGAACAAACTTGTGGTGTGTTCCAGCTCTTATTTATTCCCATCAGACATTGGATCCTTAAAATGTCGTTTTGGTGTATGGTCTTTATAAATCAGTAATTTTTTAGGCAAAATAAATTGTGAGAAAGCTCAGTAAAATCTTCTGGACAAGCTAACATTGCAGTCTCTCTTCGCTGACTTTACAAATTGTGCATCAAAAACAATCTATAAATAAATCTGAGCTAATGCTCTTTTATTAAAATTTTAACAACCAAAACTTACAAAAAAATCATTAAATCCTCTTGTAATTAATTTAAAAATGAGAGAATTTCTTAAGTCAATACAACCAAGAGCTTAGGTATGTTCTAGACAAAAATCTAGAATGATCAAAGCATATTTCAGGTACTGTGCAAACAGCTAGAGCACCTACAAAAAATTTAACATACTTTGCCAATCAATCTTAAACTTAAAATCTGTGGCGTGGTAGTCCTTATTCCTTTTAACTATTTGGCCGGATTATTTATACGAATAGAAAAATGTCTTCAGTATGGAATTGAGAAACCTCAGAACACATGCCGATGATATGCATACAACTTGAATAGAAGGAAGCATATTACAGAATATTTGCAACATTCTGAATTGCTTAGTATGGAAAATAGGCAACTGCTCCCAACTAACTAGGCAGATAGCAAAAATTAAAAGTTATAAGAAGCCTAAATACATATTCAGTAAGCTAATGCAACTGACATCATTGTCATCTCACCAGGCACAAACACTACTTAAGAGTTCCAGCACACAGATGTACAGTGTTCAGAAAGTCCTTAAATACACTGCCAGAAAAATGTGGAATGACTTACCCAAATTTAAGTCTAATTAAAACTTCTATTGAAAGTGTTGTTCCAGAAGTGCATTGTGAATTAAATGAAGGTTAACCTTGGTAATGTAATCATAGTTCTTTTAAATATTTTGTTTTTGTGTTTCATTATCACTCATAAGATAATTATTGCAATAGAAAATTTAAAATAATATAAGTGTATGAAAAGTAAGTATTTGTTGAAAACCGGCCCTTGGCCGAACTGTACGTGAGTAAATAATTAAATAAATAAATTATTGTGCCATATGTTAATTTTTTAAGTTTAGTCTCTTATTGGGTCACAGTAATATTAAAGAATTAAGTTGGGTTTTAATGTCAATTACTAAACTGATTACGTATATTACATTTTGTAGTTGGTTTGCATATCAGAGACTGAGTTGTAGTATAGTCTTTGTGTTTAATACATTTTTATTCATATACAGTTTAAGTTTACCTTTTTTACACTTCCCTACATTTGTAACACTATTTATTGGGTTTAACTGTGTTTTAAAACTGAATGAGCTGTGGGTATTTACAATAGAAAAAGTAAGGTGTTTGTTAAGTAACAGCAGGGAGCTATTCATAGTAAAAACTTTATTTCAATTAATTGTGTTTATATGTGTGTGTATGTGGTGTGTGTGTGTTTTGATACCGATTAATTCAGGAGTGTTCCTTGAACTTGAGCAGTAATTGAATTGCAGTGCCGAATTAGCCACCACTGCTTTGATTCTAACAATAATTATGCATGTTAGTAGTTTTAAAATGTTTATATATTTTTTTCTTTTAAAGACTATAGTTTGTTTTAGATCAAGATTGTATTTGGGTATTTATAAGCTATTGTGAGCTGTCAAAATATGATTAAAAAAACATTTAACGAGAAATAGTGCACTATTTGTATAAAGCCAAATGATACAATTGTGTGTGTTTGTAATTTAGATAAATATTTAGCTTTGCTAAATAGACTTTCATGATACTGAAGTTTTTCTTATATTTTTTTGGATATTTTTTCTAGATATTTTCATATTGTGGAGTCGGTTGCTGTGATTGAAATCCACATTATAGGGTGGTAGTGTTATAATTTGGATCTAATCAAAGTGAAGAATAAGCACAGTTAAGAGTCAGGTGCTGTCGAAGAAAATTTGTTACATTCTAGGTTGGCCCGGCTAAGCAATCCAGAAAAATAACAAGATACTTAAAAACTTACTGTTGTATGTAGTGACTTCAAGATTGTTCTTAAGTTTCCTCTTTTAACCAAAATGAGTTACTTGATTTTTTATTTTGAAAAAATAAAACTGTTTTTAAACTTTCTTTGTTTAAAAAAAAATCACAACTTGCACACGTTACCAAGCATAGTTCCGTTCTCTGATCAAAAGTTCTTTAATTGAAAAATTTTTTTGTGTCTAAAAATGTTTTTATACTTAATCTGATTACTTTTTGATAAAACAATTTTACAATATATACTAACACAATTCCAGCTGAACTTCATAGCTTCATGTCACTCGGTATAAAGAAATTAAGTGCCTTGGTTAAGTTTACTTAACCAGGTACGTCATCCTGCGGAATTTATCCCGGGTGGGTGACAACAGTCACCCTGGGCCGATGCCAACGCCTGAGGTCAAATTTCTAATTAATATTGTCAAAAAAATACACAAAATAAAAGGTTGTAACTCAGTCTGGCCTTGACCAGCAGGCGTTACATTGTCACTTGAAAATGTCTTGTCAGAACTTCTTGAGTTGCCGACGATGCAACTGCACGTGGCAACGATCGAGCAACGACTGCCTTGCACCACACAGTTACCTTCCTTTACAAAAATATAAACAAAGGGAGGCAACACAGTGGGCCAACTGACCAATCACAGGACGTTATTCAGTACGTGACCATATAGGGCAATTACGTTGCTGAAAATTATTCTCTGAAAGTCTGGAAATTGACATCACCCCACATCATGGTTCCTCCTGATTGGCTGGCTGAAAAAGCACCCAACGAACCTTCTGAGCAGTCATGCGGCCATGTGATGGGGTTTCCCAGCGATGCATTTCTTAGATACAAAAAAATTACTTCAGGGCACCGGTGTGTTCCATTACTGTCTTCCTTTCTTTTCAAACCTTCAACGTTCTAAAATGTTCTAAAATGTTACAGTCTTACTGCCCTGAGCGTGCTTTATAATTGTAAAAATGTAAAAAAATAGACATATTAATTTTAACTGACTAAACAAATTTGAGTGAAAGAATAATAATAAAAAATATTACATTCAGCTTTATTTAAAACCTAACCCGAACTAATAATATTTTATTTTAGCACAATCAAAATTCTTACGAGGGTTATTTTTTTTTCAACCTCCAATCGGCTGTAATAAAAAAAACGGGAATGAATTGGGAAATTATTTTAATGTCAAAAGAAACGTATATCTTTAATCTATTTTTCCACATAATCACCGTGCAGATTGAGGCATTTGTCGTACCGATGCACCAGCTTTCCAATACCCTCTGCATAAAATGATGCCTCCTGCCTATTCAGCCACGTTTTAACAGTGCCCTGCAGTGTGATTACAGTTTCATTTCTCCATGGCATGCCCATTACTCGATACCCTAATCGCTCGTACACGAATCGACACGTCTCGTAGTGTTTACCCCCTTCCACCAACCATGTGGAGCGGCCAACTCACACCTCAGTTGAAGCTTGGTTATGGGAATGTCAACATGGCTGCAACGATAAACTGTACGGCGAAATGTGAGCTGCGTGGAGTCATCCGTTTCTTACAGACAGAAGGGCACACCAATGATGAACTGCAGAGCACTGTTAAAACGTGGCTGAATAGGCAGGAGGCATCATTTTATGCAGAGGGTATTGGAAAGCTGGTGCATCGGTACGACAAATGCCTCAATCTGCACGGTGATTATGTGGAAAAATAGATTAAAGATGTACGTTTCTTTTGACATTAAAATAATTTCCCAATTCATTCCAGTTTTTTTATTACAGCCGATCGGAGGTTGAAAAAAAAATAACCCTCGTAAAATGCCTATGCATAATAAAAGAAACATGAGTATTCATTAATTATGCACAAAAATATTATGCAAATTAGTCAAAATATTATTGTAATAGGGCAGGAGTATGCTGTGTCACAAATTTTATGAGTTTTATAATTCTTAAAAAAATAATTTTGATGTGCTACTAAGAAGAAGGTCCACATGCTATTGAAAGTAGTAAAGTTTACAATCCAATATTGGTAATTCCTGTATGTCTGATGTAGTCCACATGTTTAATGTCCTGACTTACAATTTGATAATTCTGATTAATTGAATAAGCTTTCCTAGTAAAGGTAATTTTTCATTATTGTCAGGCCTGAACAGCTGAAGTATCCTGTTGAAGGGCTTCACAATCATATTTACTAATTGTGTTGTCTTATAATTTAATGTCATTAGCATGTAGTAATATTTTTGAATGTTTGATTACATTTGTAACTATAAAAATATTTTAAGAATACTGGAGATAAGATTACCACCTTGTGGAACACCTGAATTAAGAGAAAAACTTAACGATACATTTGCAACTCTGGCTGAAAATCATCTATTTGTAAAATAATTAATGAATCAGGCTACGTACTACTTGTCAAAGCCTTAATAGTTTCACTATTACTTCAATGATATTTCTAACGTTTTCTCAACATAATTTGTTTCTTTGAAAGTGAAGCTTTTTTGGCTGTTGGGATAAGCTGATCAATGAAGTTACCTGAGGGTAGCTAAACGTGAGTAGGTAATGGAAGTTGGAGGTAACGAATATGTTGAGGTAACTGAAACTGCTGAAATTCTCTATGGATATTGGGCAGTGTGTTGGGGTGGGTACGGGGGAGAAATGAATAAGTAGAGAGTTGGAAATTTGTGGACTTCCATTGTGTATTTTATTGTTTGGTTATACCTTTCAAGTGAATTATTGAATATTGAAGTGAAACTTCTTTACAGCCTGTAGGATAAGTCATCATAGGCTAAGGAAAAGTGGTGTATCAGTATGTGTATAGCCAGTAGCTGGTGTTGGTTTTGCATAGCTACAGTTAGTTGGCTTTAAGGGGCCCGATGTTTAGAAGAGGTGTTGTGTTTTGTTTCCCAGGCTGGCTTGGCGGGAGCATTTGCACAGCTGAGGCTGGGCGCGCCAAGGTCAGATGCTCAGACGGCTCTAGAGGAACACTTGAGAAGGCAAAACTGGGAACAAGGCCAAGCAGACTACATGGGCTCAGATTCCTTTGACAACATCTGGAACAAGATATGCACCACTCTCTCAGCTGCACCAGGTATTTAATCATGTCCGTTTGGGTGGCAACTTTGTGTTGAGTCTCAGGTGTCTTTTCAAAAATTGAATTTTTCAGTCATTATGTCAATGATTCTCAATGGGTGTGCAGCAGTTTGTGCTGTGTCTACAACTAAATTACAGAGATCTTGTAGTATGCAGCCTATAATTTGATTAAAATGTAACTGAAATTATGATAGATGTACTGAAATGCTTTTTTACTTTTATTTTGAAAGCTTTTACGATTATAAAGTTTGAAAGCCATCGTGTTACAGAAAAATTATCTATGTATAAGTTTTGAATTGTAACATTAAATTGTGATGGGGAATCATATTTAAGGGCCCCTCCTATATAGACACAAATGTGGTATGCAGAGCTTCAGAAATAAGCCACATTATTTGAAAACTGCTCAAGATATTCCGAGTGGGATCTGTTTATAGAAATTATTCAAGAATACGCGTAGAGCTGATGAGTAGTTCCGTTTCCATATTTTATATTTTAAAGTCTTTTTTTTTAATTACTAAATTGTGTGTTTTCAGAATAATTTTAGGCATAAAACATTTAGTTCAAATTCATGAAATCACTCAAGGGGCTGGCATTACACCGTTATCTTTATTTTTCCACCATAGTTGGAGAAGACTGTACACCAGTTTGTAACAAACCAGACCTCTGGCTAGTTCAAATTGGTCTGGCTGTTACATTGTAATTATTTACAGTTCCTTTATGGTGTAACTGTAATAATTCTTGTGTATGATCAATTGTATTAATTGGATACTTCTGATCTGTGACTATTATCTCAAAATGGAAAAAAATCTAAATATCTTAAATATATTTGAGCACCTTAAAAAAATTAAAATGTGTTTTAGTTATTCTATACTCAAATTCTGGCGTATTTTATACCTGTAGTATGTGATTGTGTGGATCCTAAAAGAAAAATCATTTAAGATGCACAAGTGAAACCACTTATGGAAGTACGTCAAAGTTCTTTTAAATATCATATAGATAAATTTACTGAATAAGGAAAACATTTGTTAAATTATATAAACTTTAATCACAGAATTTTAACACAACAAGTCAGCTCAGTGTCCAAACTAAAACAGACTTAAATGTATGGTATTTGCTTTACTGACTATTTATTATAGTTTACATTTAAAAAAATTTCAATAAAAGAAGTGAACTGTTATTAGTTAACCCTACCGCCATCGTAGGCATGTCAAGTCTTGACTATGGACACGGGACGATGGGATTACGTCAGACTATAAATGTTTAAAATGTTTCCAAATATTTTGAGAAATACTTTTAACCTAGCATTAATTATTTTATAACTAGCTTAATTCGGCAGAGGAAAATGATTTCATATTCCAGAACCACTGAGGACGGTCTGGAAGTATGCTTAAATTAATTTCCAGGCCGTCGGAGAGGAATGAGAATAGGAAGCTACAGATAGTCATCAGCACAATAAGATGCATTTCTACAGAAAGATGACGCAGAGATGACTTGGGACGTTCTTACCGAGAATCGTTGTCGGGAGACTGGCTGCTGCCGAAGACGATAAACTTACAGTTGCGGATGCTTTTTCCGGAAGACAAATGTACTCCCTAGTTCTGTCGTAGGCGTGACAAAAGCCCTAAGCTGGTGGTCAGCATCGCCACTGCAGCTAAGCTAGACGGCAGTAGCCTGAGTCTTCTGCAATTGGCATGAATTCCTATCCACGTGCATGCAGATGTTGCTTCCACAGCACCCAATACTGAACTCTCCCTCTCGAGGCTTTCCTTTGATTTTCACAACTTTTGATGCTAAGAAAAAGGGCATAGAGGACATACCCGTATAACTATAATTACTATCCAAACTGGCAGTAGAAGCTTCTGTGGTAAAAACTGCAAGGATGCAGGGGAAAAAATTCAAAAATAATAAAATACCAATCATAAGGAATAAAAATGAACATGAAATGAAACTAAGCAATTAAAGCATGAATGTAAAGTGTGTATGGTGGTGCTGGACGAGCTTACAATCCATATTTCATACAGACAATAATCAATAAAGATTAAGTTTGCGACAAATAAAATAAGTAATATAATAAAAATACACCCAATAAATACTATTTTTTCAATGTTCACAACATGCGTAAACATTTGAAGAATTTACTGGGTGCTCAGATTAATACAAGTACGATAGAAGAATACTTTTTGAGGTTAAGTCTGTTTACCTTAAAGGTTGTCTTGCATAGATAAAAGGATTCACGAATAAAATTTGTACAGTTATTTCTTCTTTACCAAACACAGAACATTGCCATCATTTAACAGTGCAGTAATATTTACATAAAGAAAACGAACAAAAACTTGCACAAAAATTAAAACTTCTCAAATTATTTCATTTCTTAGGCACAGTTTTTACTGAAGGTTTGTTGACGAAATCCCGCGGTCACTTGTTAGGTATGGTACAAATGGCCAAGAGACCATGGTCTACTCAGCGTGATCACGATTTACTAAAAAGGCTCCACTCTAGACCCTTGCTGCCACCTTTGGTCGAAAAATTCTAGTTGAAGGGCCGAAATAAGTTTAAAAACAGCACGGCTTGGACCACAGGCATGAAATTCCTCCCTCCACTACCTAGAAATGTTAATTTGGCAAGCAACCACTCTACACGCCTGCTCTCACAGATGCCTAAGTAACGACAAATGTTGTGACCTATGAATCCAGCTTTTTTCCCACTGGGAAAAAAACATTGCAGCTTACAATTACAATCAATGACAAAACACTTTTCGATAGTGAAAACAGACTTCAATGTCTTGCGACTTTTTCCATAAGACCCATCACCCATCACGTGATTTTCTTTTCCCATGCATCAAATAATACCTCTATATCTCTCTCTTTCTCTCTGTATGTATGACACTTTTATTTGCTATTATTTACTATAACACTTAAATCGTTAACCACGACTTGTGACTAGTGCAGCGTAATTGGCACGAGGTAAGCTAGCCCTGAAAGCTTCTGTTATTTCTCACTAGAGCTGAACGAACACACACAGGGGTTGGAACCATTTCTACATAATATTAATTCATTATGTTGTGTTTAATGTTGCACAAGTGCAATTGCTATTGTGCAGGCACGGAGATTAAAATTCATACGGATGAAAAAGAACACTGCTTCAAATCTAAAACTGCGCTACTTAAACAATGCCTTAATTAATGGTGTTTTTACTTCAAAAGCGTGCTAAAGGAACAGTATTATATCAAGGTCGCAGGTGTAAATATTCTCGGTTAACAATACACTGTAAATGATAATAAAAATCAATTGCAAATATTTATTATTTTTATAGAGTGTGTATGATTGGGTGGATTGAGTGTAATGTCTCATCGATTGAGGTCACTAGGGACAACATATTGTATAAACTTGAAAATTCAAAATTTTACAGGGTTCGTTTGACAATTCTTGCATTTATTTTACCTTCCCTTTTTCCCATCGTGGGGGGGAGAACAGTGTGTTGTAGATAAAGCTGTTCTACGGAATTTTCTTCGTTTGATTTGTCTTTGTCTAGTTGGGAAACAGAGGAAGAGTGACTTCTTTTTTCAGGAGCCAGATAAACAGTTGTTGGCTATTATTTATTTCCATCAGTTCCTTTTGTCTAGTTGGAGAAACTTAGTTTATTCTGCAGTGTTTAATGCATGTCTATAAGCGTAATAAATTTTTACCATGAAACATTCCCAGTGTTATATTTTGTCACATTTATCAACATTAGCAAAAATCTATTACTTTTTTCTATTGTGAGAATTAACATGACTTTGTTCTTTGAAAGAAAACACTTATTTAACTACCATTATAAGCCAAATCGGGTGAATAAGTTTGTTTTACGCATGTTTCATAACTGTGATTTCAGCTATATGTGTTCAGAGCTGCCAACCATTACGGATTTTCCGTAATTATTACGGATTTTAACCCCGAATTACGGAATTACGGAACATCGCTAGTTTATTACGGAAACGAGGCTTTGTGCTGCATGGTAACGGAAAAATTTACGTTTCTGCTGTGCGTGTTTCGTGAACGCTGTTTGAATACTTCGGTTGGTTGCTCAAATAACGGAACTAGTAAGTGTGCGCATGTACGATGTACTGTCGAAATAAGTAAATTAATTCTCGTGTTTTCAAATAATAATGGGATGGTATTACGTCCGTTGTACGATACAACTAGTACATATCCTCGGACTTATCGTTTGAAGGCTACTTACATCACGATAATTTTTGTACGGTACTTTGGCTAACCTGTGTTGTATTAATTTATTTCTTGAAAGCCATTTTTTTCATCATAGTGTTTTTGTCCGGTTTTTGTCGTGTCTACAGACGTGAAAATTTTTTTATTTTTTTCGATAGTGTTGTGTTCTTCAGTGCCGGTTGTAGAAATGAAGCGTGTGACAGAATAATGTGCATCTGTGGGAAAAAACACGCAAGACTTCAGAACTTTCCACTTAAATATTCAAAAGAATGGCCATGATTGTCGTTTTCAAATGTTTGGAACGCCACGGTTTTGTAATGTATGCGCGTGTGACTTTTCGATTGCACATGGTGAAAGGGATGACTGTAGACGGCATATTGAATCAAAGAAACATGCAGAACATTTTAAAGCCGTGACTAGCAATAAATCTATATTTTCGTTTTTTCGCTACATCTGAAGAAACGAAAGTAACGAACGCAGTTATTGTTTACAAGTCCTTGTGTTTGTCTTGTTTGTTTACATGACATTTCTTATCGAACCAGGATAAAAGAAGCAAATAAAAAGACAGTTGTTTTAAAGTTTAACTTTGAATACATTGAATTGAAGATTCAAAATATCCAGTAAAATTATTAATATTTCTTACATATTCAGATGATTGTATTGTTCAAATAGATTTTTTTATGTATTAATTTGCATTGTATTCATATTTTTCTTTTTCTTTTGCATATTATTGTCGTTGTTTTATCTTGTGAGTGTGTTATAATGCCCCAGGAAAAATTTATCGTGCATGATTTACGCGTACTTTTTTCATATACCTAATTGCCATTACTGATGGGTGTGATTTGAGGTTGGCAGCTCTGTGTGTTTGAAATTTGACAGCACTATCATGTGTAAATTATTTCTTAAAGGTTTAAGCTTTCTGACTTAAGAGTTGACAAATTCCTACTAATAGTAGATTTAATTTGAGTTAAGTGGAATTTTGCTTGCATCAAAATTTATTTCCATTGTGGTATAAAAAATTTGAATGAAATTGTTATTAAACAGTCTTAAAAATGTCCTGAATTTCATTTACCCATTATCTGTTGACATCCTGTTTAATAAACGTAATTCTGGCATTATAACCTAACCCAGCATTAATGGGTTACTGTTCTCGTTTGTCCTCATTATTTCAAATAAGCTGAGAAATTTTTTTTTGCAGATGACACCAGCATATTACATCGTAACCACAGTTCTCGAAACCTTGCCATATCTCTAAACACTATTAGTCACGAACTGAAGCAGTGGTTTTTTGCAAATAATCTTACACTAAATATGGATAAATCTAACTTATTAAAATTTTCAACAAAAAAAAAATAATTTAATTTGCAGATCATTAATGATTATTCCTACCTCAGTGAAAGCCAGTCTACTAAATTGCTTGGCTTCATGTTGAACAGTATTTATTCTCTATGTGTAAATTAACAAATTAAAGACATCATTCCGAAACATATTGCACCATTTTTTGCTTTGCATAAATTATCTCTTGTCTTATCAACTTCATCTCTTAAACAAATATATATTGTATACTTTTATACAATATTGTTATTTGGAGTAATTTTCTGGGCATTGTCATCACATCAAATACAAGTCTTCCACCTTCAAAAAAAGTAATACCAATCATTGTGGGTGCCAAGTACCAAGAATCGTTTTGACCCTTATTCAAAAAATGCTAAATACTTACCCCCATATCTCAATACATTTATGCAGTAGGTAATTAATTTTGTTACAAAAAATTTACATAATTTTGATATGAATATTGATTCTCAGTCATAACATCAGAACCAAAAATTACATACATGTCCAAACAAATAGTACAAATATATTACAGAAAGGTGACCAAATTTTCAGGTACCAATCTGTATATTAATTTACAAGAAAATCCTAAAGCACTGAGTATTAAAAAAATAAACATTTTTTAACTTATAGATTATTTTAACTATTGAACTTCTGCTTACATTGGATGATTTAATTTTTTAAATGCTAGCCTTGGACATTTTGTACAGCATAAATTTAAAAACTTATAAGTTTGATTTAGTTATAAGCTTAACTATATGACATTCCTTGTTCTCTCCGTTATATTTCCATTCTTGCAAATTATATTTATTTGTTTTCAGTAAATTAAATTTGCTAATTATGTAATTCTGTGATTTCTGTTAGTTTGTTGATGTATACATATATATGTTCCTTATTAACTTGACTTGTTCTATATCCCAGAGCCTATGCTCATGTGAGATCAACAGAATGTATATGAATAAATATTCCTTATTTTTTTATCTGTGTCCCTTCTCAATAGATTGAATGTTGCCTCAAGTTTTTTCATATTTGGTTATATTTTAGACTTTATAATTGCCAATTTTTACTTACCAAATTATTAAAGCTTAACTGAGTTTATTTTTGGTTTATTCCATCCACTACTTTCTTAATTCAAGAATGCAGATAAATAATTGACGTATTGGGTTATAAATAGAACAGTGAGATAATTTATTCCGCCAAATTAAATAAATGTTTAAAAATCTTCTCCATCAAAACTAAACTTTCATAATTACATAATTGATGGTTTTTGCAGGTAAACAATCTAGAATTAAATCTACTGATGAACAAGCAACTGAAAACAAGACTGAAGCTGTGGTGGAAGGTGAAGAACCAAAAGTTGAAACCACTGTAGCTAAGAGCACTGAAGCTTCAGTCAGCCCAACTGCTGCTTCTGATTCTCCCATAGTAAGTCTGCAGGAAAAGCAAAGTAGCAAAAAGGCAAGTGATCAAGTAGTGGAAGTTGCTCAGCCTCTTGCACCTGCTTCTTCTGGCACTTTCATTAGCACAGTAGCTTTGCCTTTCCAAAGTGCATCCACACCAGCTGCTCTTCAGTCTTTAGCATCTGCTGTTTCACTTCCAGCATCAACACTTATTTCTATTCCTACAGCCCCAGCATCACCTCCAGTTACCACTCAACCTCCACCAGCATCACCTCCAGTTGCCACTCAACCACCAGCATCACCTCCAGTTGCCACTCAACCTCCGCCTGCATCACCTCCAGTTGTCACTCAACCTCCGCCTGCATCACCTCCAGTTGTCACTCAACCTCCGCCTGCATCACCTCCAGTTGTCACTCAACCTCCGCCTGCATCACCTCCAGTTGTCACTCAACCTCCGCCTGCATCACCTCCAGTTGCCACTCAACCTCTGCCTGCATCACCTCCAGTTACCACTCAACCTCTGCCAGCATCACCTCCAGCTGTCACTCAACCTCCGCCTGCATCACCTCCAGTTGTCACTCAACCTCCGCCTGCATCACCTCCAGTTGCCACTCAACCTCCGCCTGCATCACCTCCAGTTGCCACTCAACCTCCGCCTGCATCACCTCCAGTTGCCACTCAACCTCTGCCAGCATCACCTCCAGTTGTCACTCAACCTCCACCAGCATCACCTAAATCTGTTGCTCAAGCAGCACCACACCCAGCCCCACTTTCCTCCACCAAGTCTTCTCCTGCGGCAGCTGTATTAAAGGCTTCTCCACCTGTAGATACTGCTTCCTCTGTACCAGAGCCACAAGCATCGAAGGTTGCCTCTCCATGTAGTCCAGTTAGCAGTGTTGATGTTCCTTCTGGTGCAAAAACAGACGTAACACCACCTGCAAGTGAGACGGCAGCACCGGTTCCACCTAAGAGACGGGGACCTCATAAAGCTGCAACATCAAAGGATGCAAGCAAGTCTGCTGCAGCCCAGCCTGCCAAAACATCTAAACCATCTCCAAAAGGCAAAAAGTAATCTCACGCAGTGTTCAATCTCTCCCTTTGGGTAATTGACTGCACTGTCAAACATTTTTAAAAGGGTTATTATAATTTTAAGAAGAGAATATGAAGCATGACTGAGTTGTAATGTTATTGTTTTAGTAAAGAATTAATTATCATAAATATCTAGTCAGCTCCTTGTGCTATATAATAAAATAGTTATTTTTTTCCCTGGCTGTTAATGATTTTTTTTTATGCTGGGTTCAGATGTTTTATATGCTTATCGTTACCTTATCAGATCTGAATTATTTATTTTTATTTATATTCATTTCACTTCAAAGTTTTGTTTGAATTATGTAGTATATATGTAGTAAATGATCATAAATTTTGTAATGTAGTGCATTTATACAGTATCATATAAATTTGAATAAACCACATCATTGATCAACTCTTGTATACCTTTCAAAACCTATCAGAAAGAAAAGTATTTCTCTTTTGAATAAACTGTGCACTAATTTATCTGACTTTTTTTTTTTTACTCTATGTGAGTACTATTTGAAATTGTTGTAGAAGCTCGATATTACAAGGTTTGGCATACCATTGATTCCAGTATGATGCTGGTAAAATGGTTCTCTTCTCCCATCCTTGAAAAAAAAAATTGCCGTAACAAGTGTTTTGCAAAAATGTGTTTTGTACTGGTAAGTAGTCATATGATGATAATGATAATTGCTTGGTTCAAAGAAGGATAGTCACATCTGTATACTGGCTCTGGAATTTTTTTCGTTAGTGGTAATCTTGCAGCCCCTTTGAATTTTTTGCTGCATTCAAGGTTACCTTTCTGCACTCGAGTTCACCTTGCTGTTTTTGATGTCATATTACAGCATTTGAGGTCTTATTGCTGCCTTTGAAGTTGTCGTAATTTCAGAATCGCCTGCTGCATTGGTACTTTATATTTAGTTGAGTAACAAATGACAAAGGGAACATTACATTGCTACATAAAATATTGATGACAACAAATGTATGTGGAAAATATTGAAAATTTTTTTGATATTGGTTAATGATTACTGCACCAATGACGCGTATACTAATTTGAACCTGAATATTCTGGATTTATTTGTATTATGTGAGGTTCTTAATTATTGTGTCTCTCTTTGTTCTGAACTCAGCGTGAATTGCAGTAGTTGCAAAACTGTTTTTTATTTATTGTTCACACCTTCACTGGAACATTTGTTTGCCCGATTTAGGGCATAATCAAGATATTTAGGCATTTTTTTCTACATATATTGTACATTTGCAATTAGGTGATGTATCTTTTTAATTTTTCAAATATTAAAATCATGTGCCAGTTGCTATGATAATTTTGTGATTATGATTATTTTAAAAACATAAGTTACCATGATTTTTGTACAAAATAACACAACAAACAAACTACATATTTGTTTTCATGCGCTGATGATTTGTGAATTGTTATGCTTAGTTGTCATCTATTTTCTTTTGAAAACATATTTATTTGTAAAAGGTAGTGTATTGCAGGTATGGGAATTTTTTTGAAGACAAACCATTTAAATAAAGTTTTATGAACTATTGATATTGAAATATAATAATGAAGACAAAGGCAGAAACCTAAATTATAATTGTAAAAAAAAAAAATATGTGAGTTGGTCAGAAGAGTTTTATTTTGTTGGAATGGCTAAAATCAATTGTTTAGCAGGTAATTAAAATTTTATACTTATTCAAATTATACATGTCTCTATAAAAGTAGCCATATTAACTCTTTGCCCTGTGTTTTGTAAACTTATTTCATGTATCTTTAGAAATCAAGGTATCTAAAGTTCTGTATTTATTTTTGGGAAACCATTAAATTCACTAGAATGTCTCAAAAGTAAATGTTTCACAAAGATGCATTGGATTTTGGTGATTACAAATAGTTCACGTCCAAAGTGATGGGAACTTCACGGCAGGCAGAAGCAGGCATTTTGTCCCCACAGATTATGTCAACACTATACAAGATATTAGAATATTGTGGCTAATCCACGTGTTGGATGATCATATCTTAGATGATTGGAGTTCTCTAGTATACATTTTTATCACTGTATTTCTTATTTCTTTCACCACTTTAATGATTTTTCAAATCTGTAACTTTAACTCTGCTGAAGGTGAAGGGTACTGTCATCACCAGACATATCAATATACAAAAGTAAGGCATTATTAGTGTACACCACAATCTTTGTTCAAATATAAGTATTGTTTTGATGGCCTTTGGCAACAGGAAAAAGTGTGTAGAAGCTGCAAAAAGGTGGAAGCTTATATTATTTCAAATGTGCTTTATTGCCTCTTTTCATGTGTACTTTTCTCTGAACATTATAAAGTAGCCAAGTTTTTAAGAAGTATGCCATCTTTTTCTGTTACAGAATTTTTTTTAAATAATGGGTGGTTTATTAAAATGTATATGGTGCATGTATTTTAAATGGCTGATAGATTATTATATTTGTCAGTGCATTGTGTATTTTAAGTATGCAGTTCAAATTTCTTTTAAAATAATATTTAAGTTCCTCAGTGCATTATTTTTCATACATGGATCACATAGCTACTATCTCTTAAAAATGCTTCATAAAGTAATTAATCACTTCAAAAGTAGATCAGTTAAGTATTTCTATAAGATTTTTCAGTGTACAATAGATATTAAAGTAATTCTGCAGTGTTGTGAGTACTTACAAAGTTAATGACCTAAGTTAAATATTTTTTTGATTATTGAGGATCTTAACGTCATTTTGGTAATTTATGTTGTAACTATTAATTTTCAGTGTTATTGTAGACTTTAGACTTACACAGCTCATATCATTTGCATTAAATTGATGATTTAAAATGTATTTACAGAACTTTGTCACAAAAAAATTTTTATGCTAGTAATATTGTTTTGTCTTACAAGTGTTTATAATTAATTATGTAAGTATCTTTCAAGTCCCAAAAGCTATGTACAAGATGGAAGTGGTTTTTTTGTTGACGGTAATTGAATGATACCATTGGGCATATTAGTATAAACACATTCAAGGACTTCAACCCAAAGATTTTTTTTGTTTCTGGAGTGAAGTTTATGGCTTAGGTTTCTTAGCAAGTTACATTATAAATATACATATATTTTTTTTGTAGTAAAACAACGTGAATTTTGTTTAGCAGAATTGGGTTTATTTTCATTGTGCATCAGTCATAATTTTTTTATTTTAGTTTCAGCTAATTAACTCACATAACTCCAAAAAATAAATAAAGCAATTTATTATTCTTTTTCAAACAACAATAGATGGTAAGAAAACTTCTAGTACATTCATGTTTGTTTATAATTATAATTGTGCAGTGTTTATAGCTTTATGAACATTTAACATGCAACATGTAGTTTGCACAAAAGATGGCCTCAGTTCTTAGATTTTAATACAAATAGACACTGAATCTATTCCACATCTTATTTTTAATATTTTCTTTGACATACTAGTTGTTTTGGCATTAGTCAGGTTCAGTACTGAAGTGTACACCTGGTTAAGTGCATTGATTTGGCTCAAGAAAAACATAAATTACCAAATTTATATTAAAAAAACATGATTAAATTAATTAATAAATTGTTTCTTGGGTAAGATAGAGTAAGTCGGTGGGTGGGTAAATCTGATGTAAAATTTCAAAAACAAATTTCATACTTTTATATTACTTAAATGCATATACATTTAGCAAGAATACAAAATTAGTTTGTTCAAATATTTGCTATAGAATTTAAAAATGTTTGTATTCTATTTTTTTGTTCTGAATCAAAATTTCAATTTTTTTACTATAAAACATTTGCCTTTTTTCCCCCGTTAAAGTGTGTTTATATATATATAATATCTCAATCATCAATTTATCCCAACTTTTGAAAATTAATGAAATCGTGTTTGGAGTCTTAACTACAAACTACCCCACTTGGGAATTAATTAGAAGTAATTTTTATTTTTATTTATTTTGTGTTTAAAACTTTTTTTTAATTTCAAAACCCTGTATTTTTGATACATCAGTAGTCTCTCATTATGTAAAATTTTTTATGATTAGCAAAATTTCATTATTGAGCATGGTTAAAAAAAAATTTACCTGTCCACCAATTTTATAATGCAGACTAAAGTTGTGAAACCAGCATTTACAGAAATTTTGATGTATTTTATATAACAGATTCAACTTGACTCAATTAATTTAATATTAGTTTTTAAATATTGATTAAATATTCAACTCAAAATTTGAATACTCATAAATGTGTAAAAATTGATCATTATTGCATTAAAAGTAAGGTATCATTAATCTGAAACAGCTTGGCGTACTACAGGGGCGGAGGGTGGTTTTCAATGTAGGGGAACCAACATTATAAATTAGTATCAGAAATTTTCAAACCGGTAAATGGCTCTTCAATTTTTAAGATACATAACATCATTGTTTTTTAAACTATTATCCTTTTTTTATTATAATTTAATAGTAAATAATATGAATATGTGACTGTAAATTTTACACTCAATGTAGAACAAAATGTGTGTTTATATATAACTGTTTAATTATATACAAACACAAATAACATGTCAGCAGTCACAAAGCCACAATAATAAATACTGTAATAACTAACTAAACCCATCATTTATCTACGTCCTCTTCTCATTAGTGCTTATTATACCAGGTCTACAAAATTAAATCTATTTTTGATGTCAATGCATAAGGCATTTTTGAGAGCTGTAAAATCTTACTTTTAAATGTCTTTTGAAATCCCTAATTTTCTTTTTAGCTGTATTCAACACATGCATTATGTCAGGAGTTGGTCTCACACGTAAAAATTAAAGAATTGTCATCCAAATGTGTTGCTACCAACTGTCGGCCAAACTGTCTGTCTTTGTCTACAGATGTCTATCTCTCTCCCTCCTCCTCCCAAGCACTGCTCCCCTTGTTTCCCCACACCATATTCCCTCCCGACTTCCCCTCTGCTGCTTGATTGGCTGGAGAAAGCGAAGCCAGCCCTCGGTTCCCTTCCGTGGCCTGGGCCTGCCGAGGGACAGGTTTGCATTTTTTTTAACTACTTTTCAACAATCCATTTCTAGTATCGAGAATCTTAAAGATGTTAGCGGGAATAATTTGTGATAGACAATGTTTTTTTTTTACAACATGCCAGTCTTTAAAATCTCATGTGTTTATTGTTGGTGCAAAGGAAGCGGAGCACTGGTCTGGTTCCCCAGTCCAGCTGCGTGGCTTCGGGTACAATCGGTACATGTGAAGATAGCTGGCCCTTGAGTTTCAAACAATGTATTGCAGCATTTAAGAGCTAAGGGGAGAAAGAATGTTGCCTCAAAAATTAAGTTGTTTTTTTTTTTCACTTCTACTCATATAATGTATTCAAATGACAGATTCTGAACCTAATTAATAAGGTATCCCGCTATAAGCAGGTGGACCTATGGTTCCCGTGGTTCCATGGAATATTCAACCCTGGTGTACTATGCTGAAGTCTTTCTGGTTTACTAGCAGTATGTCCAACACGATGGTAAATTGTACAATGAGAAAGTCAAAGAAAGCACCAATTTTTTTAAGAACTTTCATTTTTTACTTTCTTTTATTTCCAACAATTTGACTTGGCCATTATTTAAACCAGACATTTTTTATGTTGATTTCTTGTTACTTAATATTCTGAAGTAATGTATTTGGCCTGTGTGCAGTTTGACTTCAAGACTTTTTTTTAAGAAAGAAAAGGTTATGTACAGATTACAGTTATAGTAGTGGCTAATGTTGGGGTTCCTTCTTAAACTTTAAGGTAAGAATTCTTTTTTTTTTTTTAATTTTATTGTGTTTATTTATGTACTGCACTTAATAATAGAAGAAATTGTAATTTAATATTAATATATGTATTATTATTAGTTAGTCTTAACAGCCTTGATTTTCAAATGGCATAACAACAGTGAGTTAGTTACAAATGTAAGTTAAGAAGTTAAAGTTATTTTTAAAATCAACATGTTTGCAGGAATCATGTTCTGTTGGCATTCATATTTCATGATTAAGTGTTTAAAGGCAGAAGATTGGTCATACAAGGTTTTTGAATCATGAATAGAGTTAATGAGCTGAAATAAAATATTGATTTTGTAAGGACTTTATTCATTTAAAACATATGGTTACACAGTTGGTTACTCAATTGGATCAGTTGGTCTCCAGTACTAGCACACTAATAAAAGTTTTCAAGCTTGTGAGATTAAGCATTTGTCTGTTTAATTTAACATTTTAAGTCACGTGAATTTCAAATATTATAACTTATTAGTTTCCCCTAGTTAACTATTTTCATAAATTGGTTTTCAACTTTTTTTTTTTGTCTTTCTGTGGTACTAATATCATTGTGCATACTATGTCAGTGCCCAAATTAATCAGTTTTGTATGCATGTGCACAAACTGACTGTGTTAAAAGTTAACAAGCTAGAGTTAATGGTAAGTTTGCTAATCCTTGCCTGGAGGGGCAACAATCGATGAAATTAAATTGCATCTGAAATAATCATAGGTTTATTGTGACAATTTAAAATGCCATTGAATGTTGTTTTTTCTATTTATTTATTATGCCATTTGTATTGCTTCCTAATTTCTTTTCAATATTTTTAACATGTAACATGGGTGGTGGTATCTACAAACATAATACATGCATGCATTTCTATGATTTAAATACTGATTAATGCTTTGATATTTTGAATTAATTTTTGTTTTTAATGCATGTTGCATATTCATACTGCCTTTTATGTATTTAAGTTTGCATTTTGGTTATGTGTTTCGGGTTATGTGACATGTCGCATGAGGAATGCTAACATCACTGTTTAGTGCTATGTCCAGTGCTAAAGATGTCAAATGCTTGGACCTGTGTCTGGGTAGTAAAAGTTTAATTAAGGTTTTGGTAATTTTGTAATTATCTGGTCAAGGAATTGTGTAATTTGTGCTCAAAATATTTTGTATGTCCTAAATGTTTGGTCACAGTGTTTGTTGTTTTCGTGTGTATGTGTGTGTTCACATGAGCTTGACTGTGCATCATATGTGCAAGCGAGACAGAAAGAAAGAGGCCATCAGCAGTGCAACACGTTTGCTATGTATTCTGATGATTGTTGTTATTTTTCAAGTGAGGTATTTCAAAATGCTATTATTTTCTTCTGTGTTGCACAAACATACTATGAATGTCCTTGAATATAGAGATTTATTTTCTCCAAAACTTGTTTTATATTTTTAGTAGCATTTTCCATCAACTGACAGACCAAACACCCAGGCATTTAGAGTTTTTAGAAAAACGTTATTGATATGTTGAGTATTTAAGCATGCTAAAAAAAAATTTTTTAGTATAAGTACCTTTAGGTATACTATTGTTTGATCCAAATAAAACATAATTTTACTCTTAATTCAACATAATCCATTAATTTCAGTTATTTGTCTAAAAAGTGTAAGATAGGCAATGACTGTGCAACAGTAGAATTTTGTTTGAAAATTAAATGTAAAGTTTGTTTATTTTTACTGATTTTCTCAAACTCTTAATTATGCTTTACTGCTATCTCAGGCGGTCTCAAACCATAGTAGGCAATATCAGAGCCTTGATTTTCTACCGTGGTTTGTTTATGGATTTGTGAGTTCCAGATGTTATCAATTATTTAACTTGGTTTGATTTGGAAATGAAAGTTTGAATCAATTTTTCACCAAGAAAGTTTTTGTGTGTACAGTTTGGTTATACTGCAATTATGAATCTCGGTAGGTAAAGATGGGAGAAATTTGATAGTAATGTGTGCATTTTTCTGTGTTTTAGTCTAGATTTATGTAATTAAATTTTTCATAATATTTTACTTTGCAGTAATTTATTTTATTTAACTTTTTTTTTTCAGATTGTTTGAAATAACTCGGTTTTTATAATATTAGTATATTAGTGTAGCATTAATTTTGGAATTTTATGTTTTGCTAACATGATTACAGTTGATTTATGTCATCAGGACCCTATTTCATAACCAAGTCTATATGTTACAAGTTACAAGTTATAGTTTTATTATTGTAAAACTGAACTGTTTCATAAATAAAATTCTTTGACTTGTAAAAGTTTGCTCTCTAATAAAACTGAATTACAAGTTTAAAAGTCATCTGGGATTGCTATATTTAAAGGGAACCTTAATTGTGAAACCAAATTTTATGTATGAATATAAATATTATCTTGAAAAACCCGAAAATGTATAGCACTCTGTAATTACTTCAGAAAATTAATATGCTCAAAGATACATTTCTAGAGTAGCAACTTCTCTGAGAAAAAAAATTGGAAATGATTTTCTAGTGATTATAATTACTTTCAATTTCATAAATTGTTAAATTTTAATAGGTCTTTTTTTTACATAATGAACATTACGAGAGTCAAATGTTGGTAATATTTGGTTAGCAGTATTTAAAATACTGTGAAATTGTGTAAAAAGTTGTTTAGATTAAGTCAATGACAATTAAAATCATGTAAATATTTATGGAAGGTAATTTATGGTAGGTCAGCAACATTCAAACTTTTCAGAATGTTGTTTTTCAAGATAGTAAATAAACATTAATAGGTTTAAAAAAAAAACCTTTATGCATTTTTAAATTATTTTTTTCCCCTTCAAAAATACATGACTTTTGGAAATCAAGCTTTATCTGTGTCTTGTTCTATAGTTATTTCCTTATATGGAATGCTTATAATATGTAAGAATTATTGAGGTGGAAGAGTATATAAATAAACTACATATTTGTTTTTTCAAGATGATAACCAAAGAGTTACTAGACAGAGATTATTTACGCAGTGTTAGATGTTCCAGTTGATGTTCTGTATATTCACAAAGTCTTTCAAATGCAATTGATTTTAGTCAGAACCTCATGTTTTATTATAATTTTATCACAAAGTCCATATTAATCCTGGGTAAATATTTTATGCTCTCCTTACCTCAATACCATTAATATCGTCTCCTTTAGTGAATATTATGTCAAGTTTACTTCCACATTAAAAATACAAATTATTCTTGTAAAATGTTTTACTTTCGTGCTATGACTAGTAGAAATTGTTTCACAAATTACAAGCCCATGTAGGTTACAAAAAACATTATGAAACACAAGGGTAATATTACATGTAGAAACAGCTTGTGACTTGTAAATCTGCACTTGGAATTGCAAATGTTTTCTGGTTTTATTAAACAACTTCCTCGCTTTTTTCCTTAGCTACAAGAGAACATACGTGTGACTTGTCGACTTGAAGTTTTATGAAATTGGGCCCTGCTTTTATAACTCGTGGTCTTGCTCTTATCATTAAAGAATAGAAATTACTGTCTTTATGTTCCTAATTTTTAGTAAAGTCTGTAATAGCAACAGTTGTTTCTAGTATACATTTTTTATATATATAAAATGTTATGTTTTTTTTACAGATTTAGAACTCTGTGAAGCTCTGAAAACTTGTTGCAAGTATAAAATGTGCATAATCCTGAAAGTCTGAAATGTGTACAAAAATTATATGATGCAGTTCTCTTTGTACATACTGCAGTGAATATTGGTGCCTAATGCTGCATTCATTTCGTCCAAACATGTGTATCTTTTCAAAAGGTACTTGTGCAGCTATTGTGTGGTTCATTATGTACTCATTTGTGTGCAATATGTAATACCATCAGCAGTCACTGTTTATTATACTTGTAACATTTCCATTTTTGTTTTATAAATGCATATTAAATTATCTACAAAATATATGCCAAATTTTGTTAAATTTTTATTAAGTATTTTGTTTTTTATACATAGTTCTGTAATGAAATCAAAAATTTAACCAAATTATTGTATGCTTATATTGTAAACTAGATATTTACTCTAATTGAGAATCAGAATGACTAATTTGTATTATTTCTGAAAAAATAAATTTTCCTCCTTCAGCTTTGTGACAGTGATAATTTGTTTATTTTTAGCTTTACGTACACTTAAATTGTGTGTGTCTACAAGAATTTTCATGAAAATATTGCACAGAAATACAATTGCAGCACAACAATCTAATACATAAATACAATAAGGGACAAGATAACAATCAATATAATTAAAATGCCTTTATAAGAGACAACAAATGCAAGTATGACAGGTAAAATGTAATAATAGACAGTAGTAATAAGTGTTCTGTTTTATCCCTAAATTTCTTTCACACAGTTAAGCTCAAGTTGGTCATCATTTGATTCCTTGTAATCATTTTACAGGACAATAATTACTTTGCAGAACATCTTCCCTTTTATATTATAGGTCTTTTGAGTACTCCTTTAAGTATTAATAGTCTATTGATTAGATCTGCACTCTATACACACAGTTTTATTCTCACAGGTGGAACTGCTGACAGGAAAAACTACCTAGCGCTTCTACCATAAACTGTTACTCATATTTTCTGGCCTTAAATAAGTTTACGGGGGATGGGAAAATGAAAATATCATCGGCAATGAGGCGCAATTAAGTAACTATTCAAAAGGCTTCAAATATTATCTATAGAATTATAATCAAACATTACCAAAATGTTTGGGACTAGCCAAACCCATACAATTGCCTTCACCACCCTGATTTCTAATGTGAGAGATTTCACCAACACACCAGAGAAGCCGTAACTTAAACAATGTAGCTCAGAAGAAGAAACTTTAGCGAGAGAATGTTTGACTCTTTCAGCGTTGTGGACTATGTTATTGTACTACAACTACTTGTGGACAATCACTCAAAAGAAAAAAAATATATGATCATGGAATATACTAATTTTGTAAATAAAAGAAAATAAAATGTAGTGTTTCGGCCCCTCGGGTTGCTAATTATTAAATGAAAGAGGATGTTTACAAAACTGAGTTTATTGTACAGTGACTCCTGTACATGGTGCTATCTCGTTACATGGCTTGTCACGAGCGGAGCTAGGATCCTCCTGGCACAGGTTTGCTGCCTGTTAGCGGTAATCACAGTAACTACTGATCCATCTAGTGGTTGTTAAGGGTCAAGGGATGCGAAGTTGTTGCGATGTATTGCGATGAACCTGGATGGCTGAAGGTGTGATGTAACTCCAGAAGTTAGTGCATGAGTAGCCTTAACGTGAGTCCGAAACCTAACACATAGCATATGGGAAACATGGCCTAGCAGGCCAAGTGCGAGTTATCACCTGCTAAAGTCTTAAGCGGATAGATACACTCTTATGGCCTCAAGTCTCGGTATGGTACGGAATTCGATTACACAAAATTCTGGCAGTTACACAACAAAAACACTAGGGATTGGATGTCCAGCATCTGACTGAAAAGCATTCAATACCATCACTGGCATAATGCCTAGGGTCGCTAGCAGGAGGGAATAAAGAGTGGAAAGGGTCAATCAAAGTAATTAATCCCAATATTTTAGTTCTCTAGTTTTATTTTCCTAGATTTCTTTAGGGAAGGAATGTCTGAAAAGGTCTATGACTTAATATATGCAACACATATACATAAAGGATTTGAGCATCATACATGTTTATACACATATACAACACACAAATATAACCCACAGTAATTATTACCCTAGATAACCGCAGAGATGTTAGAAGCCAATTTATCATACTGTTTGTGAATATATACAACTGCCATCTGTGGGCAGCTGGCGACACTACACTTTCCATAGGTTTTGTAGGGCTGCAAGTTGCACTCTGTCAAGAAGTTTGTTCCCAAAGTGTTGCAGTGCCAGCCAAGGCCAAAATGGTGGATATGATAATTTTACCCCCCCCCCCCCCCCCCCCCCCCTCACTTTGTGGCCTCGGCTGGTATTTTGATATTGTTGCACTTGCCTGGAGTCAGCACGCTGGGCTGGCCCCTTTACACTGGCCACTGCACTGCACTGCACTGTCTTCTTGCGGATTGCCTTTAGTGCTCTTGGGGTTTGGAGTCCTTGGAAGGAACCCTTTTCTGCCTCCATGTCTGAAAGTGAAGCATTTTATGGGACCTCCACATTAGATGGTGCTGGTAGGGCTCTTGGCTCTAGTGAACCTTGGGTGGATAGATGTGTTACTCTGAGGCTGTCTCCATGGCGGTATAGGTGATGTCACCTTTGGGAATTCCCCCTTCCTTGTGCCACTGAAAACCGCTGACTGAGCTATCTTGGTTCAGTGGGATTGCAGCAGCATCTGGTGGAGAAGTTTCATGGAGTCGCTGGTCTCCTGGGTCCAGCAAAAAATTATGCGGGTGTATTAGTAGTTCCACATTGGTGTCTGGATTGGGGTTGTCAAAATTGCTTTTATTTAAGGGATGCAGGCCACCAATTTCTTTGATGGTCCAGTTAAGGGCTCGGTGAGAGGTTCATCAGAAGTGAATAGTCTTCTCTTTGAAGTCAAGTCTCGCCTGCTACTGCGTGAGCCAATCTTGGCCCTATATGAGATCGTCGTGGAGGTCCTCTGTGACTGGCAGGGAATCTCCACCCTTGTATCTGCTATGCAGCAATGAGGGTGGTCCCTTGTTTGCGAGTTATGAAGTTTGGGGTTGAGACTTCGTAGAGGTCCCTGTTGCATAAATGACACTTTCGTGTATATAACTAGTGGTGGCTGCTAAGTTGATTAGAGCATGAATGGACTGCTGGTTAAGTAGCACTTTGATTTGTGGCAGTTCTTGGTGTGGATCGTGCTGTATGCACATAATGCCCAGGGTAGGGTTACTTTCGTGTGGAGCATGGAGGCTGGAGTCATTTACCTTAGACCCAGGGGTCTGGCTGGTAGGCACAGTTTTCTCTCTCCAGGAGCCTTCCTGGTTAAGACTTCTCCTGTCAATCAATTTTTTTGGCGGAATACTCGCTAGTCTTGGTGGAAGTGTTGTTCGGAGCATTGTCTTCATTTGTGCAAGCTTATGTTCGGGGCCATATTTCTCTTTTAATATCTGAGGTGGGCCTGGTTTACTTGCTACGGTGCCCTGAGTTTCGAAATGATCCCGCTGCACTGCAGCAGTTCGCATAAGGAGTACTGATAAATCCTTGGGAGGCGGGTACATCAAAAATTGCAGAAGTTTGGGTTGCACCAGCTCCAGTAGGGTAGGGAGGAATTCATTGGTATCTCTTCCTGGGTGCAGCCTTTCATAGAGTTTCCTTTTCTATTGTAAGAAACATTCGACATCCTCCCCTACCTTTTTTTATGTCAAATAACTGGACAGTGAGCTCTGCCATTCTTGGTTGGTTACCAAAGTGGTTTAGGAAAACCCATGTGAATTCTTCCCAGTTGCACAGCTCTTCATGCGCATTCCACCATCTAGCTGCTTCTCCCAATAGTAGTGGACCTACCATGTGCACCCATTTGGTGTAGTGGAATTCTTGCTCATGTAAGGCCTGCTCCTATTGTCAGGCATCTTGCACAGGATCCTCATGATCTTGTCCTCTGAAGGAACAGAGTGCACTTGCAGATCTGGTACTTAAGGGTGTGGAGTCGTTTTCTCAACATAGAATTCATGTGAATGAAGTCCCAATAAGATTGAGTAGAGTGTCCTCCCAGCCGAGACAGGAGAGGTCTGTCTGGCAAGTGACAAGGACTAGGGCAGTCTTTATGGCAGTTCGGTGCAAAACAACACCTGGCCACTGGGGTTTTTGGCTTCTTCTCTAGAAGCTTCTCTTGGCAGGGGTTGCAGATGTGGATCAGTACCTGTTGTTCAAAGACTTGTTCCATGAGGTCAAGGCATTGGAGGTGGAACTGGGCACTACAACATTCGCAGCTGATGCTTGGTCCTTCCATGGCACTACAGCATGGTGCTGCACAGGCTTCTGCAACCATCGTGGAGAATGGTTTGGGTGCCACCAGGTTTTTCCTGCACTCCGGCAATGGTGATGAGATATCCATAAGCCTATCTAGACCAGGGATGATGAACCTTTATTGGTTAACATGCTATTTTTTATGGGAAAAAAAATTTGGCTATGATGTGCTATCAAAGAATCTTGACTTAGTGATGATAATGGATAAAAATAAAACTAGATGCTATTAACTTAAAACTCTTTATTTGTAACTCAAAATTTGTACAGCAATCAAAATGTTCACTATTTTATGTTTATTTAAATAAAAGGTTAGATGCTAACTATCTTATATTAGACTCATACTTTGTTACTTTCAGCGATCAAGTACATAGATTCTTTAATTATTGGCGTGCCCGAATTATTTTGTTGCGTGCCACCACTTGCACATGTGCCATTGGTTTGTCATCCGTGATCTAGACTAAACTCGCACTACATTGGGCTCCAAATTGACTTGTCCCAGTCCTGTGTCAGGGACAATGTGCTGGTCACCTTGGCTAGTTAGGCTGCATGGGTATTAAGAGGGTGGGAGGAGGAGGAGATTGCCAGCTGTCTCCGAAGAGTTGCTAGCAGGAAGGGTGTGCTCACAGTCTCTGCAGAGTCGCTAGGAAGAAAGAATTTTCCTGCAGTCTCCACAGAGTCACTAGCAGAGAAAGAGATAGGGGAAAGTAAAGGGTCAGTCAAAGTAACTAATCACAATATTTTACTTCTCTGTGGCATATAATGAGTTGTATCTACTGTTAAGGTAAGGAGAATCCATGCCTACCTGTTGGTGTTTCTGAATTAAGTTCTTTATTTCATAATTTTTACTATCCTTTGGGGTTTGGTGGGCTAGTCATTGAGGCCATTGACTGCACATTCATCTGTGGGCTATACTCACGAATGTGGGGATAAACAGGCAAGCCCTGCAGAAAAAAACCACGTCTTCTCTTCAGTCTTCAATGCTATAGCATCCTGAAAATGCTGTAGGAAGCAAATAAGAGACATGAAAGTTCCTATTTACATTTGTTCAGCTTTGAAGTCTGTGATATGGTGAAATTAAAACGGTTGAGGAGAATAATTCAAGATTGGTTTGACGTACCCCACGTATTCCCTGGTGATGGTTGAAGTTGCGGGTTCGAACCCCGTACACCAGTTGACTAATTCGCTTATCTCTGGGTTATGTGTGGGGTGGCTGAGAACAGAGGAGATGTTGCAACAATGACCACCCGAGCTGTTGGCCACTCGGGACGCCGTGGTAAATGATTGTAGACTGGACTGGTGTGACGTTTGTTTTAATACAAAAGCTACACTTTACAAGGTGCTGTCTAAGTAACTAGCCCTTTACATTTGAGTGCCAAGGGCACGTTCTGACACTATCACCGACTAGCTCCAGATCTCGTCCCTATGGTAACAGACGTAAGGACGCCTGAGCGCAGCATGAAGGCTCGTGAAGAAGCAAGTTGACGTGAAGACATTACAAGAAACTTAACTCTAAATCAAAATGCACAGAAGTTAACTGGAACAAACTATAACACCGCCGGATTGCAAGTCTTTCAGTTACGCGGAATTAACAGTTCCTAAATAGTTGAACAAATTTACACTAACTCAGTATGCACATGAGGTGGTGAGTACACCGTACATTAGGAGAGTAAAGATTATGTAGTATGCTTGGGCAGAGGGCCCTTGTTGGTACGCGTCTCCTAGTCCCAAGTTAAGTTAACATTTGTTGAGCGGTTTACATGTTCAGCCCGTAGGCAGCCCAGTGCGGACAAAGTTCAATTTTGCAGTTAATCCACCGCGACTCAGGAGAGGATCCACGCAGTGTGGCCCTTCAACTACAAAGTTACGATTTACAAAGCGTGAATGCGTTAAGAGAATTAAATGAGTTAGGTTAAGCAGCTAATGCTTTAAATCAAGTCGGATGGAGGCTGGCCATGGAGCGAAAAGAAAAAGATTGATGAAAACTTACACTATTGTAGCTACATCAATGTTGGTGTGGTGCGTGAATGCATCTGGCCTCGGCGCTGGGAGAATGACAACTGAGCTGGCCCCTAGCGACACTTTGACACGCGGGGTGGCTGTTCACGCGTGAAGTGTATAGAAAGCAAATAAAAAATGGTTCAGGCTAATTTCTTGGACTGAACTGCACAATGAATATAAGTGATTTAATTAATAAATCAACATGGTGATATAAAATGTATTAAAATACATTTTTTTCTTAATTACATTTACATATGGCAGAATGATATACTAAACCCTGGCAGAGGAACACAATGTTGTCATCCGATAGCTGCGCTGACAGCTATCGATATACCGGCCGCGGGGACTTTCTACTTGCTGCACTTCATTTGTTTCTTACACTTGTACTGCACACGAGAAAGGATCACAGTAAACAGCAATGGGCAACAACGGCCTAAGCGACCAGAGGGAGCCCCGAAGGTAATCATGTTCATGTAATAGCGAAATCAAAGTGTTGCGGTGTCGTTCCATTTTTTGGCCAAATTTTTCCGTTTATCTTCGGAGGTACTCCAAGAGGTTGCATGATCCTGTGCCCTGGAGAAGGATGCATCGAGGAGTCAATCATGGCTGGACAAATTTTAGTCAGAGCACTTGGGGCCTGTTTCATAAAACTACAAGTTTACAAGCTACACATTACTAGTAAATATTTGACAAGTCTAGTTTATAAGTGTTTAATGAATAAAATGTTTTTACTTGTGAACCAATTGGCGAATCAATAATTTTACAAAAGACTCACAGCTGTATTTTAATGCCAAACCAAAAATGAGTGGTGGCAGAAAGCAAACTGAAAATAAGATTATGATTCTTAACAAAATAAAAGAAAACAAAAATATTTTGTTTTTGGGCTCTCTCAGACATGCTGGCGAAAGAAAATATAATGGTTGCTTGGAAGGAGATTTTGAATTTTGCAGCTTCATTAGGAATTAATCCTAAAAGTTAAGACTGAAGTTTTGTTTGGGATTTTGTTTTACAAATTTATTGTCAAGAAAAGTACAATGGTAAGGATAGTCTATGAAATTAGTTTTATACATCGTATGTAACAGAAATATGCAATACAATCGTAACAAATATTTGTATTGACTTCAAATACAGTTAGGTTATCATTTGACAGCTACCTAACCTAAATCAAACCTGCACCTTTCTCTTTTCTACAAAGTAAAATAGATAATCCTAAGAAGGCAGGTGTTACACGGGGAAGTGGAGCGAAACTGACAGACATTGAAAATTTAGTTCTGGATATTGATGGGAAAGATTCCCCTCTTGTGTTTAGCTTGGAAGTTACAGAAACTAGCCAGGGCCAGTAACGTTACTGTCCAGGGTTCTAACACAAGCTGCAATAATGAATCAATTATGTTCGAAGTAGATGTTGCCATGGATGAAGGGGAGATGGTTGCTGAAGCTGTTGTGGGTTGAAAATCTGCTGAAGAAACAAGCCAAGGTATGTCTGTTAAAAATTTCCACATAAGCTGCAGTCATAAGATGATTTGTGTTGTTTATGCAGATTTATGTAACAAACCTGTAAGTAAATGTGCAACATATCTTATCATGTATTGACAGTATGTCTTGCAATGTATAATTGCAAAAAATAGGGCACCTATCTAATAAGTTTTTATTTGTTAATAAATATTACAGCCTTGCGCAATATAACTTCGTAAGTCTCACCATGGAAAAAATAATCATTCATAGCTCCTAAAATTTGTATTTAAATCCAAGGAAGGAATAAAAATAAATAGTTAAGTATACTATTTGCGGAGTTATCACTCTGATTCTCAGACCATGAGCGTAGTGAACATGGAGAGCTTACCTGTTTACCTGCATTTTTACATTTTCGTTAATAATTACTTGGAGACAAACAAGTCCTTGCACACTGCATGTCGGCTAGCTCATATGCTCACACGCTTGGAATCAGAATGATAAAGAATTGTAATTAGAAACTAAAAAATATAGTTATTTAGAAAATTATCTTCTCTATCAATATTGAATTGAAGTGAAAATTATTGAAATTGCAGTAAGCTTTAAATGACAGAAATTTCAATAATTTGCTAGTTTTAATGGTGTCTAATCCCACAATTTCTATAGTAGTAGGTACTCAATAAATACAATTTTTTGAAATTTTTAATTTTTTTTTACAAAAACGCCATGCCTGTAGACACTCACTTTGTTTCCCTGAAACTTTTTTGTTTTACTTCTAAACAAAATTTTGATAAAGGGCTTTAAATAATTTGCAAGTCATATGTCTCAAGAAGAATTTACGTGGCATTGGGACAAAAAAAATTATCCATCATGGGCTATTTTGATTAAGTATAAAATTTGTATTTGTTCAGTACCTCTGTCAAAAATTTTTGAACTGTATGTATGTTGCAAAAGATACTTAAAATAGTTATTGTTCTAGGCTCCAAAAGGAAATGTTAATCTGGAAACAGTATAAAGGACAAAGTATTTTTAAGAGAAAAGTGAAAGCTGCAACTAGAATACACGGAGGTGCAGATGTACAAAACTAATTTAGACTTTTTGTATCAGGAGCATCAACTTAATTTAACCAGATCTAAATACAGTAGAGCCCCGATTATCCGAGACTTGATCATCCGATTCGCGGATTAACCGCGATTTATGTCCATCAAGTCCAATTTTTTAGTTACATATAACCAATGCCTCAATATGTACCTATGTAAATGTTAAAATACTTTGCAAAATGTATGTTGGGCAAAGTACTTTTGACTCAGTCATGTTTATATACAAAGAAAGTTAAAAAAAATACTAGTCGATACATACGTATGTACATACTATTTTTGTGTTCCGTGTTACGTGAATAGATTATACACCGGTGCGCGATTCCATGTCCGCGTGACCGGACTGTACACTTCCGCGCGCAGCACGGCGCCGTGCCACAGAAATTACCCGGCGCATGGAGACAGTCCATTAGTGTACGTTGTTGAAGCGTGAAGGTGGTGATAATTTTATGTATTGTAACAGCATTCCGACGGATTATACCGTAGTGTTGTGCGGAAGTGTTGAGCGTAACATTTCATCATGTCATCAAATGAACAGAAAAGAAAGCGAGTGGTACTGTCAATCGACAGCAAAACAAAAATTATAGAAAGATTTCAGAGTGGAGAAACGATTGCAAAACTTGCGACTGAGTTTGATGTCGGTAACACAACAGTGCGCGACATCATAAAAAATCGCGAAAAAATCCTTCAGTTTGCTTCACAGGCTGACACTTCAAGTGGATTAAATAAACGAAAGACGATGAAAGAATCCACATTTAGCAGCTTGGACGCTTGTTTGTTTCAATGGTTTCAACAGAAAAGGTCGGAGGGTGTACCACTAAGTGGCGTAATTTTATCACAGCAGGCTCAAATTTTTTAAAAAAAACTAGACCTGACAGAAGAATTCAGTGCATCACGAGGTTGGTTGGCAAGATTTAAAGATCGTCATGGAATAAGAGAATTGTCCTTGGAAGGTGAAAAACTTAGCGGCGATACCGAAGGGGCAAGCGCATTTAAAAAGGAGTTCCAGCGGATTATTGACAGACACAACTTAGTTCCAGACCAAGTGTATAATGGAGACGAGACTGGTTTGAACTGGAAGTGCTTACCAAGTAAAACACTTGCAGCATCAGCAGAAAAGTCTGCGCCTGGCCACAAATTGAGTAAAGAGAGAATCACAATCATGTGTTGTGCTAATGCTAGTGGAGAAGATAAACTAAAATTAGTGTGTGTCGGAAAAGCAAAACAGCCACGATCATTTAAAGGCACGGAAATGAAATATTTTCCAGCTGATTACTATCACAATAAATCTGCTTGGATGACTCGAGAAATTTTTAAACTGTGGTTCCATTCCAAATTCGTACCACATGTTTCTGAATTTTTGAAGTCAAGAGGTTTGCCGGTCAAAGCAGTGCTTTTCTTAGATAATGCACCATCTCATCCAAATGAAAACGAGTTGAAATCAGCAGATGGGAATATTTTTGTATCCTATTTGCCTCCAAATGTGACTGCGCTCATTCAGCCAATGGATCAAGGTGTTATTGTAACATTAAAGAGGCATTACCGACGAGAACTCTTAAACTTACTGCTGGAGAAAGATAGGGCAATGGTTCAGTTTTGGAAAAACATGAACTTAAAGGAAGCAATTTATCTTGTTGTTAAGGCGTGGGGAATGGTCTCGAAAGTAAACATAGTCAGATCTTGGAGGAAGTTGTATTGTGACATTGAAGGTTCAGCTGATAACTTCCACGGCTTTGAAAAAGAAGACATTGAGACGGAAAACTTTGCTGAGTCGCTTCAATCGACTATAAAAAACAATGAGCAATTTGCTCATGTTGATGAAGAAAATGGCTACAAACTGACGTCTTGCTTCCTGGGTATGAAATTAAAAGTGATGACGACATTGTCAATTCGAACACATGCGCGACCGCCGATGTCAGTTCAAGTGATGAGGGCGACGGGGAAGATTTGACTCCAGCAAAACGTGTGAATCTGCAAACTGCGTTAGAGTCAACAGAAACACTTTTACAGTTTATGGAACAGGAAGAAGATATGTAGTGAGTTCTCAGATATTCTTACATTAAGAAAAGTAAGATTAAACATCAAACGAAAAATAAACAAGTTGCGACAGAAAAAAGTAACAGACTTCTTTAAAAAACTGTAGAAGACTTAACATATTTTCCTTAAAATGCTTAAAATGTGTTCAAAGTTCTAAACATCTAGTTTTATAATGTTCTTAAGATAACTTTTACAAAAGTTTGTACCGAATTCCTTTGTTTTCAATTGCAAACCGCTCCACTTCAACTCCTCACTGTGAATGTGTCACGCTGTTGGGGCCAGTAAATCATTCCTCTCGCTGACAGTGATGACAGTAGTGACGAAGATAGTGGTGGTAGGTCTGATTCAAGTCTGGAAGGGATAGCACCACTGCCAGATAGTGATTAGGTGAGTACCAAATCGTAACACTATCATATTGTTGTCTTACGTTACGGTGCTATTTTATCGATTATTCAAAAAATAAACATTGGCTGTATCCGAATACTGGCCTAATGGATCCCTTAGCTAAGGGATCCACTAAAAGTGCATCGTAGTGGACGCGGCCATCTTTGTGTTGAATCCGAATTCTCACAAGGGATGCCGATGCATCCCTTCACGCATCCACTAATTCGAGATTTATAGGGATGCGACACTCGCATCCACTAACGCGTCCCTACATCCATTAGCTTCGGAATCGGGTTTTATTTTGTTTGTGTATAATATTACTTCAGATTTTCAGCATAAGATTTGTTTAAAACATTATAAGCGAAAGTGATAACTTAAACAGAGACAAATGAAGACGTTAATAAAAATCATAAAAATACGAATTTAAACTTAAAGTATAATTCAAAACTCATAAGTATTTTTAAAGTTTACAATTTATAAAATGTATTTTAATTGGATCGCTAACATGTATAACATACACGTTACATTATTTTTTAATTGGTAGGTATTTATTATTTACGTTTTGCTGAATATTCGTAGATATCCCTACAGAAAATGGCTGCGTAAACATTAGTACGACTGACAGTCAACAGGTGGTGCTAGCAGTAAAAGTATTTGGATACTATCCATCCATTAGAAATGCGTCCTCTACATTGTGGCTGCATTTGCTAAGGGAAGTAGGGCTGTGTGTGCTAAGGACGCATCCCTATGTATTCGGATACAGCCATTGTTTCCTTTTGTGTCGTGAAAGGTAACGGCACCATTTTCCTGAGGGGGGTCCCCCATTTAAAAAAAAAAAAAAAAAAAAAAACTAGCTGACGCGGCGCAGTGATACGACGGTGTTTTTTATTTCAAAACTCAGCCAATATATATTTTAATATTTTTAATTTAAATGGTTAACGGCTTTCGCCCACAACCAGAACTAAATCATTCCAATCTTTATCATTTCGTAGCAATCATATCTCTTACTGTAAATAAACATCCATGCCTTACCCGGGACTCGAACCCAGAACCCCTCGCACCGTAAGCCGGTGTGCATCCGACTACGCTATGGAGGTCGGCAAAAAAACTCAGCTAAGAGTGAACGGAGAATAGATACGACCCCTCACGCATACAGTAAGTAAAGGGAGAGGCACCACTCCCATAGTAATGATCGTTTGCTTAAATTTGAAAACAAAACCCTTGCGATCATACCATTTCTTTGCAACTTGACAACGAATAAATTACAGCCAGATACAACCTGAGAAAGGTTAAGCGCGCAATAGTTGGCACCTTTGTAGTTGCCATATTTTATATATTTTCGATAAAGGCTACCGATATTGTAAAATTGCTTTATGTTAGGGCGGGGTTACACGGGACCCTGAACTACTTCAGGTGAACATGTTTAAGTAAACACGTTTACAAACGCGAAAGTGTGCGGTTACACGGTAGTTGCTGAAAAGTGTGTTTATCTCTAAAACCGATTGTCTACTGTCAACGAATGACTGTGTTGTTGATCTCTATTTTTTAATTGCATCCAGAAAACGCGGGATTTCCTCACTTGTTTATACAGCAGTATCAGCAGAAATATAATGTGTTTACATATTGCTCAATATTTTTTTACAAATCGGGAATTCAAACATGCACAGTAAAATTTTTAAACTTATTTTTTATTATTTTTTGAGCGAGAGTACCTATCTCAGTTTTAAGAAAATTAAGGTCAGGATAAATTAAAAAATATATGTAATTATCTGTTGGTTTTTTTTTTTGTTGCATTCGGTAAAATATTACTCGAACTTGTGCCAGAAACACTTTCCATCTAGAATTTCTGCAAAAGACTGTTTATATTCTAACCAGCCAATCAGAGGCTAATGTAGAAGATATGTCGATCTGAACTACTTTGCCAACCTGTTTAAGTTAAATGAGAAATGGCCTCGAACGAAACATGTTCAGACTGTGTGTAACCGCACTCAACAGCTGAACATGTTCACCTGAAGTAGTTCAGACTCCCGTGTAACCGCGCCCTTAGTCCTTATAATGGGACGTTAAACTATTTCTACAATAGAAAAAAAATTTCCGCAATAGAAAAAAACTTCGGTTCAAGGTAGACTCGAACCCGCGATCGTTAGAGCTGAAACACAACGCCTTTAGCCGCACAACCACCAATTCACATTAAATAAGTTTAACAAGTATAAATACTTATGTAATATTTTTCTGCACTAGTAAAGTTCAAATTATACAGCCAGATTGAAACTAATGATCGTTTAGTATTTAATTTTATTTCTGTTTATTATATTTATTTTCCATTCCGTTATATATTTTTAATTTTCAACTTCAAAAACAGTAGTTGGTAATATGGAGAACGACAGGCCAACGTGCTCTAATTTTCGTTTTCGGCAATATGCCACACAGCATTTAGTTTTCAGTGACAATTAAAAAATATATACTTTTACTTTCAAATCCCATTATTACCACGAGACAATACAATACAATATGTAATTATAACAACTGGATATGTAATAAACTAGAGATCAAAACTTGTAATCTTTTTTTTTTCCGATGTTGGCGAAACATGGTATGATCCAATTTTTAAGGATTCAGTTTGTCCTATCTACTGTAATCTCCGAATGTCCACAGATGGCTGTCTGTGGGCTATTGACCTTTGAGGCAAGCATGACTCGGCTAACCGCGATTTTCGATTATCCGACTCACTCGTCCCCTTCATTAACACGGATAATCGGGGTTCTACTGTACACTGAAGATATCCAACCAGTCAAATGTTATACATTTAATGAAAATAATGGGATTGAAGTGTTATTGGAATGAAATTAAATTTACCACTGTAGAAATTATTGTTTCTGTTTTATTCTCATGATAAAATTTTGATTTATAAAGTTTTATTTTTACTTTATTTACAAAAGTTGTGGTATTCACTATGCCGTGTTGAAAATCTGGACAACAGTAAAACAATCAATGGGAAATAAATCATTTTAATTATTCAAACTGGATAACTGTGTGTTAGCTAACTGTTGGAGGGGCTGAAAAATAAACCATGCTGGAGTTATGTGCTTGGGCTTTGTGGTCTGCATTTATAGTTGGGTACTCCTGGGTTATTATTAACCAGGGGCGCATGTGCCCCCAGGGGCGGGCGACTGCACTCGTCAGCCCAGCCCAGTTGCCCAGATAGCCGCCGGTTTTTCATCACTGGGGCGCAGCCCCTCAGCGCGGGGGAGGTACAAGCCCGGCAGGGCTCTTGTTCTCCCAATTTGTCATCTTTATTTGGATGGGAGGAATGAGAGGGATAGCCCCTCCCCTCCCCCTCGTCATTCAGTTGTCTTTCCGGGTAGCTTGCGCATTCCCAGCTGATGTATTGTCAGGGGAAAATGTTGCCACCTTTCCCCCAGGTGTCCTTTTGATTTTCTACCCCCGTCTGCCCACTGAGGATGAGGTCGAGCGCAGGATTACCCCCCTGCACATTTGCCCTAAAACGGTCGGAAATTTTGAATAATTGTGGGTCTTTATTTATTTATTGTGTGATTTTAAGCATTTAGCCGAAAGTGTTATTAACAAGCTAGTCAGGGAATGCTACCAGGTCTCCAAAAATATAATACAATGATTAGTTGATTTAATTGATTAATTAATTAGTGTTGACTTTAAATTGATTTTATGGCTTAGCTGTGCCGAAGTCGGTGCTTTGTTAGTTGTGTAAGGAAATTGGCTCTGGCCAATTATTTGCTCAGATTTTCTCTGCTTAGAATTTAATTATTAATCTTTGTGCAGATTTTTGAAGAATATTAATTTTATTATCTGATTATGTATAAATATATTTGTTAATTTATTTGTGTGTACGAGAAAATACCGCGTATATTGTGGTGAAAAAACTGGCTAAATAGTGTCGAAGTCGGTGCTTCGCTCTGATTGGCTGTGTGTCTTTGGCTCTGGCCAATCGCAGCACAGTCCGCACTGCGGGCTGTCCGCGGAGTTTACCGTGAATTGAGACACGGTGCTGGATTTTCCGTGGCGTAGGAGAAGGTACTGGCGGTACTGTCAGGTAATTTACGACCTTACTCGCAGCCCGTGAAGGTTGTCAGGGCCTGAACGAGCAGGAGGGTTTTCATGGACGGATCGGAGACTGTATTGGCAAGGAGCATATAAGGTTTCATATGTGCCATGAAGGAAGCAAAATTGGCATCACGAAGGAATTTTAGTAGGTCCTGTAGGTCTGTGAGTGAGGACTGAAAGCCGCTACAGTCGCCGAGAGAGGATGGTCCAGGGGTGGGGTGGTGAGTGGAGGGGCGGGCTGAGGGCTCGCCTGATGTTGTTCTGTTGCTAGCCGCCTGGGCGAATGAAACTGTGGGGCGAATTGGATTTGAAGGTGGAGCTGTTGTTAGAAATGGGAAGCTGGCTGGCGAGATCTGAGGGACACTCTGCTTTGGTTTTTCTGCGCGCGAGTTCGCGGAATCCTGTCTGGCCTGGACATGTTTGAGGTAAATGGGGCAAAGTTTAGAGTTGCCCTCATGTATTCCCTTCCCTTTGCAATTAGCGCAATTAGGGTTTTTGTCAAGATTTGGGCAGGCGGCGTGAATGTGGGGCCCGGCGCAGTGTTTACAGCGTGTTGCCAGGCGGCAGAAGTTCTTTGTGTGCAAAAACTGCCAGCAGTTATTGCATTGCGCCACGTCTGAAACACGTTTTTTGTACTGTGTAATAACAACTTTAGTCATGTTGATGACAGATAGTGTCGTGAGCGGCGGCAGTGTGTCATTTTTACTGGCTGTTACACAGAAGCGGGGAAGGGGCTCCTCCCAGGTGTGAGTGGGATCGACAGGGTCTGTGATTCGGGCCTTGAATTGGTAAACATCGAGGACAGAGTACCCGCGCGTCTCGAGGTCCTCTCTGATTGCATCTGTGGGCGTTTGTTTGGGCATTTTTATTACCACTTTTTGTGGCAGCTCTGAGGCCGTGCTGAACGTATAGTACGGAATGGGGGCCGAGTCAAGGAA
This sequence comes from Bacillus rossius redtenbacheri, assembly GCF_032445375.1. NCBI lineage: Eukaryota > Metazoa > Arthropoda > Insecta > Phasmatodea > Bacillidae > Bacillus > Bacillus rossius. The sequence goes on from NC_086331.1 coordinate 116,264,772, forward strand.
TTGTTTAATCAGTTGGTAGGCCTGCTCGTGCTTGCATGCGATCTGCAGTCCCTCCCGCACAAGAGCGATTTGCGCGCCTCCAGGGGCCAAGGCTCGTACGCGAGTGACCAGCTGGTTGTATAGACTAGTGTCTGGAATGACCAGCCTCAGAGCATGTTAATTTTCTTTGAGCGCGGGGTGGTAGGCTGTGCTGCAACTCCCTGTGTGCCAGGGGAGGCAGCAGTGTCCTGAGTGTTCACTACCTGTGTGGCTGATGAAGCTGGCGCAGGTGCGCGTGTGGTGGAGCCGGGGGAGGGGGCTTCTGATGGGTTCTGAGAAGTGTGAGGCGCTGGCTCACGCGCTGACCCTGCCGGGGGGTGGAGGGGGGGCCCGCTGGACAGCGAGTGGCGCGTAGCGGTTCGAAACCGCGAGAGGCTGAGGCGTGGTCGCCTGCGGAATTTTCCGTTGTCTTTTCGTTTGTTGTTGCCAGTCGTGATTTTTCTCGTGGTGCTCCCTCTCCTTCCTAGCACAGTCCCGCAAAAATTCTTGGTACAGTTCGGCTGGTACTGACAGTGAGTTGACTGAGGAGCGAGAGGCAACAGATTCAGAGTCTGGATAGGTGGCTGTTTCCATGATTGTTACTGTGACTTCCTGGGAGGGAGTGTACAGAGACTGGGTGTTGTGCCTGACGGGCTGAAAACTGCAGCCAGGATAGGCTACGCCGGGCGGTAGATTGTCTGGCGTGGAACTGGCTGGGAGTCCCTGCTCGTTCATTCCGCTGTCCCCCCTCAGGGCCGGCCCAGAGGCCCGGTCGTGGGAGGGGCGGGAAGCCACGGAAAAGTCCTGTGTACGGTACTTGCTAGGGGCAGTCTTAAATAAATGTTGTGTATCTATTTCGGTGAAAGAGGACTCGCCGCTGACCCAAACGGGACTGAGGATAAGTTAGATTCGAATCTCAGATTCGTTTCTAAATGAGTACCATAATAATTGTAGTACCGTACGATAAAAACGAAACAAAACAATGACTTGGTGCAAGAACGACATATGTAAACCAAAGTAAATTTTTTTATTTTAATTAAATAAAATAAGTATAGAACCCTTGTAAGATGTTTATATGTACATAAAATCTGGAAACATATATAATTCAATTTAAAAAGCAAAAAGTAAACCTATTTTATCAGATTTAAAGGTTTTTGAACACTATACAACAATTCTATATAAAAAAAATGTAGGCCTACTATAAAATAAAATAACAATGGTGCAACATTCCGCTTGGTGAAAAAGTTTAAGGAGACCCATGTCTACAACTCACATATTGCAGATAAAGGTGACGTGGCACCATATTTTACCAGTACCTCAATATAGCATTCTATGTGCCTCATATCTGGTCTACCTTGGTATTAAGAAAAATTATTATAAAATAAAATAATAAAGGGTGCAACATTCCGCTTGTTGCAAACGTTTAAGGAGAACCTTGTCTACACCACACATATTGCAGAACCGGGTGACGTGGCACCATATTTTACCAGTACTTCACTATAGGATTATATGTGCTTCATATCTGGTCAACCTTGGAAATAAAAAAAAATATTATTATATGATAAAGTAATAAAGGGTGCAACATTCCGCTTGGTGCAAAAGTTTAAGAAGACCCTTGTCTACACCACACATATTGCAGAACCGAGTGATGTGGCACCATATTTTACCAGTACCATACCATAGCATTGTGTGCGCTTCATATCTGGTCAACATTGGAAACAATAAAAATTATTATAAAATAAAATAATAAAGGGTGCAACATTCCGCTTGGTGCAAAAGTTTAAGAAGACCCTTGTCTACACCACACATATTGCAGAACCGAGTGATGTGGCACCATATTTTACCAGTACCATACCATAGCATTGTGTGCGCTTCATATCTGGTCAACATTGGAAACAATAAAAATTATTATAAAATAAAATAATAAAGGGTGCAACATTCTGCTTGTTGCGAAAGTTTTAGGAGACCCTTGTCTACACCACACATATTGCAGAACCGGGTGATGTGGCACCATATTTTACCAGTACCTCACCATATCATTCTATGTGCTTCATAACTGGTCAACCTTGGAAATAAAAAAATATTATTATATAATAAAATAATAAAGGGTGCAGCATTCCGCTTGGTGCAAAAGGTTAAGGAGACCCTTGTCTACACCACACATATTGCAGAACCGGGTGACGTGGCACCATATTTTACCAGTACCACACCATAGCATTGTGTGCGCTTCATATCTGGTCATCATTGGAATAAATAAAAATTATTATAAAATAAAATAATTAATGGGTGCAACATTCCGCTTGGTGCAGAAGTTTAAGGAGACCCTTGTCTACACCACACCTATTGCAGATCCGGGTGACGTTGCACCATATTTTACCAGTAGCCAGGGCCGCAACTAGAGTCTCTGGCACCCGGGGCATGAATGGATTCGTGCACCCCCCCCCCCCCCCCCTTCTCTCTTTTTTTGCACATACCACACCAATAAAGCGGTGTTCCGGGGGCCCTCCCACGGAAAAATGGTGCTATTTAAGCATTTTCCATACCTACATGTAACAGTTTCTGTGCTACTGTAACTGCTATGCATGAACCCACTAAGTCCATAAAGTAGTCCGTATAATCATTAGACTTGTTCATTAAATATGTTGATACGTTATATTGTAAATCAGATTAGACATTCCTGGCATGCAAGTTAAAAAACCTTTTAACAGTTACCAGTTGTAGTAGGAATTACAATGCAAGCGATTTCGGCACCCCCACAGCTTTGCGCCCGGGTCGTATTCCCGGCTGCCCCCCCCCCCCCCCCCCGGCCGCAGTTGCGGCCCTGCCAGTACCTCACTATAGCATTCTATGTGGTTCGTATCTGGTCTACCTTGGAATTAAAAAAAAAATTATAGAATAAAATAATAAAGGGTGCAACATTCCACTTGGTGCAAAAGTTTAAGGAGACCCTTGTCTACACCACATATATTGCAGAACCAAGCGGAATGTTGAACCCTTTAATATTTTATTTTATAATATTTTTTTTTAATTCCAAGGTTGACCAGATATGAAGCACATAGAATGCTATAGTGAAGTACTGGTAAAATATGGTGCCACGTCACCCGGTTGTGCAATATGTGTGGTGTAGACAGGGGTCTTCTTAATCTTTTGCACTAAGCCGAATGTTGCAACCTTATTATTTTATTTTATAATAATTTTTTTTAATTCCAAGGTATACCAGATACAAAGCACATAGAACGCTAGGGTGAGGTACTGTTAAAATATGGTGCCAAGTCACCCGGTTTTTTTAAAATGTGTGGTGTAGACAAGGGTCGCCTTAAACTTTTGCATCAAGCGGAATGTTGCACCTTTTTTTATTTTATTATATAATATATTTTTTTTTAATTCCAAAGTTGACCAGATACGAAGCACATAGGATGTTAGGGTGTGGTACTGGTAAAATATGGTGCCACGTCACCCGGTTCTGCAATATGTGTGGTGTAGACAAGGGTCTCCTTAAACTTTTGCACCAAGCGGAATGTTGCACCCTTTATTATTTTTATTTTATAATAATTTTGATTTATTCCAAGGGTGACCAGATATGAAGCACATAGAAAGCTATGGTGAGGTACTGGTAAAATTGGTGCCACGTCACCCGGTTCTGCAATATGTGTGGTGTAGACAAGGGTCTCCTTAAACCTTTGCACCAAGTGGAATGTTGCACCCTTTATTATTTCATATTATAATAATAATTTTTTATTTCCAAGGTTGACCAGATATGAAGCACATAGAATTCTATAGTGAATACTGGTAAAATATGGTGCCACGTCACCCGGTTATGCAAAATGTGTGGTGTAGACAAGGGTCTCCTTAAACTTTTGCACCAAGCAGAATGATGCACCCTTTATTATTTTATTTTATAATATTTTTTATTTATTCCAATGTTGACCAGATATGAAGCACATAGAATGTTATGGTGAGGTTCTGGTAAAATATGGTGCCACATCACCTGGTTCTGCAACATGTGTGGTGTAGAGAAGGGTCTCCTTAAACTTTTGCACCAAGCAGAATGTTGCCGCGTTTATTATTTTATTTTATAATAATTTTTATTTATTCCAAGGGTGACCAGATATGAAGCACATAGAAAGCTATGGTGAGGTACTGGTAAAATTGGTGCCACGTCACCCGGTTCTGCAATATGTGTGGTGTAGACAAGGGTCTCCTTAAACCTTTGCACCAAGCGGAATGTTGCACCCTTTATTATTTCATTTTATAATAATAATTTTTTATTTCCAAGGTTGACCAGATATGAAGCACATAGAATTCTATAGTGAAGTACTGGTAAAATATGGTGCCACGTCACCCGGTTATGCAATATGTGTGGTGTAGACAAGGGTCTCCTTAAACCTTTGCACCAAGCAGAATGATGTACCCTTTATTATTTTATTTTATAATATTTTTTATTTATTCCAATGTTGACCAGATATGAAGCACATAGAATGTTATGGTGTGGTTCTGGTAAAATATGGTGCCACATCACCTGGTTCTGCAATATGTGTGGTGTAGAGAAGGGTCTCCTTAAACTTTTGCACCAAGCAGAATGTTGCACCCTTTATTATTTTATTTTATAATAATTTTTATTTATTCCAAGGGTGACCAGATATGAAGCGCACAGAATGCTATGGTGTGGTACTGGTAAAATATGGTACAGGTCACCCTGTTATGAAATATGTGTGGTGTATACAAGTGTCTCCTTAAACGTTTGCACCAAGCGGAATGCTGCACCCTTTATTATTTTATTATATAATAATAATTTTTTATTTCCAAGGTTGACCAGATATGAAGCACATAGAATGCTATAGTGAAGTACTGGTAAAATATCGTGCCATATCACCCGGTTCTGCAATATGTGTGGTGTAGTCAAGGGTCGCCTTAAACTATTTCACCAAGCGGAATGTTGCACCCTTTATTATTTTTATTTTATAATAATTTTTATTTATTCCAAGGTTGACCAGATATGAAGTACATAGAAAGCTAGGGTGAGGTACTGGTAAAATATGGTGCCACATCACCCGGTTCTGCAATATGTGTGGTGTAGACAGGGTTCTCCTTTAAATTTTGCACCAAGCGGAATGTTGCACCCTTTATTATTTTATTTTAAAGTAATTTTTATTTATTCCAAGGTTGACCAGATATGAAGCTCACAGAATGCTATGGTGAGGTACTGGTAAAATATCGTGCCACGTCACCCGGTTATGCAATATGTGTGGTGTAGACAAGGGTCTCCTTAAACCTTTGCACCAAGCAGAATGATGCAGCCTTTATTATTTTATTTTATAATATTTTTTATTTATTCCAATGTTGACCAGATATGAAGCACATAGAATGTTATGGTGTGGTTCTGGTAAAATATGGTGCCACATCACCTGGTTCTGCAATATGTGTGGTGTAGAGAAGGGTCTCCTTAAACTTTTGCACCAAACAGAATGTTGCACCCTTTATTATTTTATTTTATAATAATTTTTATTTATTCCAAGGGTGACCAGATATGAAGCGCACAGAATGCTATGGTGTGGTACTGGTAAAATATGGTACAGGTCACCCTGTTATGAAATATGTGTGGTGTATACAAGTGTCTCCTTAAACGTTTGCACCAAGCGGAATGCTGCACCCTTTATTATTTTATTATATAATAATAATTTTTTATTTCCAAGGTTGACCAGATATGAAGCACATAGAATGCTATAGTGAAGTACTGGTAAAATATCGTGCCATATCACCCGGTTCTGCAATATGTGTGGTGTAGTCAAGGGTCGCCTTAAACTATTTCACCAAGCGGAATGTTGCACCCTTTATTATTTTTATTTTATAATAATTTTTATTTATTCCAAGGTTGACCAGATATGAAGTACATAGAAAGCTAGGGTGAGGTACTGGTAAAATATGGTGCCACATCACCCGGTTCTGCAATATGTGTGGTGTAGACAGGGTTCTCCTTTAAATTTTGCACCAAGCGGAATGTTGCACCCTTTATTATTTTATTTTAAAGTAATTTTTATTTATTCCAAGGTTGACCAGATATGAAGCTCACAGAATGCTATGGTGAGGTACTGGTAAAATATCGTGCCACGTCACCCGGTTCTGCAATATGTGTGCTGTAGACAAGGGTCTCCTTAAACTATTGCACCAAGCGGAATGATGCACCCTTTATTATTTTATTATATTAAATTTTTTTTTAATTCCAAGGATTGACCAGATACGAAGCACATAGAATGCTATGGTGTGGTACTGGTAAATATGGTGCCCTGTCACCCGGTTCTGCAAAATGTGTGGTGTAGACAAGGGTCTCCTTAAACCTTTGCACCAAGCGGAATGTTGCACCCTTTATTATTTCATTTTATAATTATAATTTTTTATTCCAAGGTTGACCAGATATGAAGCACATAGAATGCTAGTGTGACGTACTGGTAGTTATGGTGCCACATCACCCGGTTCTGCAATATGTGAGGTATAGACATGGGTCTCCTTAAACTTTTTCACCAAGCGGAATGTTCCACCATTGTTATTTTATTTTATAGTAGGCCTACATTATTTTTAAATAGCATCGATGTCTAGTGTTCAAAAACCTTTAAATCTTATAAAATAGGTTTACTTTTTGCTTTTTAAATTGAATTATATATGTTACCCGTTTTTATGTACTTATAAACATCTTACAAGGGTTCTATACTTATTTAATTTAATTAAAATAAAAAATTTGACTTTGGTTTACATATGTCGTTCTTGCACCAAGTCATTGTTTAGTTTTGTTTCGTTTTTATCGTACAGTACTACAATTATGATACTCATTTAGAAACGAATCTGAGATTCGAATCTAACTTATCCTCAGTCCAAACGGGCTAGGCTCGAGGTGACCTTTTGGGATTAAAAACCTCCCTCAGGCCGGCTGTCACTTTTGTGTCCGTGGAGCTAACGAGGCGAAGCGATGCGCAGTGAGGAGGTAGGGCCGCACTCCGACGATGCTCACGACTCGTGGAAGTGCCCAGGTAGACATAGGTAGGACAGACAATTTATACAGTTTCCTTCTACAATCGTTTGTGTTAAAAATTTACATATTGCTATCCCTTGGGATGTTTTGCATTGTAAATGTTATTTACAAGGCTACGAAACGTACTTACACTACACACTTAATAATCTTCATAAATATTTACAATCATAACATATATATATATATATATATATATATATATATATATATATATTGACGTCCCTCGGCTTCAGGTCCCCGTTTTCCCGTTGAAATAAATGTCCTGTTATGCCCGTACTGCCCTCGTCGGAGAGGTGTGGGTCCAGGCCAACGTGGCCGGGACCGGGAAAGGCGGGACCTGGAGGGAGAGTGAAGTGATTGCGAGGAATGTTGGTAGGTTGTCGCAAGCAGAACACGGCATTAACGAATTTCACGAGCCGTCTTTTATTAACGCTTATAAAGTCCTGCCGCAGCCTGGCGGAACCGTCGCGGAACAAGTGCCCTACCACGGCGACACGGACTCCCTGATGACGGGGCGGTTCTCAAATACGTTTCGGCGCGAATCGTAAAGTTTATTAATGCTAGGCTGACCCAGTGAGAAAGGGCCCGAAGACGGAACGCTGTACATACGCGGCCCGTTACGTAATGTTCCGTGGACAGCGAAAAGTTCAGAGACTCGTAGCACCACGTTCGCGTTGTAGAAACTGCCCGCTAGACACGTCTCCCGATGACTCGTAAGTTAACAATGCTAAGCTGATTCGCGGTGGCAGCTCAGCTGCCGTGACCGACTGCGGACTGAGCGAACGTTCAATCCCGAGCGCAACGTGCGCGGCTCGCGGAGCAACGAACACGTCTGTCTCCGCTCGAGACCAGGACGCGACTGCCTCTCTCCGCTCGCCCGCGGGCCGGCGCCCGCGGGTGGCGGGGAGGGAGGGGAAAATCGGCCGGCGTGGGAGAGAGCTCCGTCCCGCGGCGCGCCAGGCTGCAATTACATACTACGGCGAAACACTTCAGAAAAAGTTATTGAATTATTTACAAAGACATACACGAGACATTAATTACACAGCGAACTTGCACAATGAATAATAAATAAAATAAGTTAATTACACACATTCAAATCCCTTAATCGTTTACAAATATATACACACTGAAATAAAAGATAAAGTCACATAGAAAAAACACTCGTTGGCATGCTAGGGCGCACGCGGGTGCGTCCCTGGCCGTCGCACACACTGGGGTTCACTGGGGGGGAAAACAGGCCCCCTCAGGCCCGCGTCGGTGGCCAGGTACGGCCTCTGTATCTGGGAGGGTACGACGACTGTCGTCATATGCCCCCCCTCTCCCGAGGCCGTCCTGGCCCCCGACGCCGACCTAGACCGGCAGCCGCGTCCGCGTCCGGCCACTTGTCTGGTCGTCGGAGCTCGTCACGTCATTCCGTCCGGGTCGGGCAAACTGGGGCAGGAGCTGCATCACGCTGCAGCGTAACCCCCCGTCGGTCGTTTGTCTTACGTCGCGGGGTTTGCGCTGACTCCCCCACTCGTAGTCCCGGAGGTAGTGGGGGGCCGTCTTCTCACGCGTGGACCGGCGCAACGCCGGTCCCCTCCCCGCGTGAGCGGTCATCCTCGGCTCCCCGGAAGGCAAGTCCAGGACCACCTGCTGGGCCCTGTCGACATCGCCCTCCCCACTGAGGAGCCGGACCGTTACCCCGTCTGTCACGTCCTTGCTCACGTCCGTCCCCGTCACCCGCCGTTCCCAGGAGTGGACGTACCTCCGTCCACGTCTCTGGGTAGGCTCCGGCAACGTCACCACTGGTTCACTCAGGTCGACCAGGTCGCCCTGAGCAGTGTTGTCATGTGTTACGTCCTCGATGAGCGGTCCATCAGTGTCGTTGGCGTAGGCGCTGACGTCATCAGGCGGGAGCACCCGGTCCACAAAGCGCTCCAGCTCTGCCATGCTTGCGCCACGCGGACCCCTTCCGCCCCTTCTGACGGGCGTCCGTTCCCCGCCCCCTCTTGCCAGTTGCCAACCACCGTTCCCCTTTTGCTGTCCCCCCGTAGGAGGCTGAGTCGGTGTCGTCGTGGGGGCCCGTCCATGTGTCGTGCCCCAGGTGTCGTCGTCCCTGTCAACGTTCCTGCCAACCCCCCGCAGTGACTTGGGGTGGGCGTGTCCTCGTCGACGTCCCTGATCCGGCTCCGGTGGCGTCACCACGGGGTCACCGAGGTCGACCAGGACTCCTACTGCGACGTTGTCATCGGTCCTGTCCCGTGTGTCGTCGTCCCTGTCAACGTTCCTGCCCACCCCCCGCAGTGACCTGGGGTGGGCGTGTCCTCGTCGACGTCCCTGATCCGGCTCCGGTGGCGTCACCACGGGGTCACCGAGGTCGACCAGGACTCCTACTGCGACGTTGTCATCGGTCCTGTCCCGTGTGTCGTCGTCCCTGTCAACGTTCCTGCCCACCCCCCGCAGTGACCTGGGGTGGGCGTGTCCCCGTCGACGTCCCAGGTCCGGCTCCGGCGGTACCACCACAGGGGCGCCGAGGTCGGCCAGTACACCTTCGGTGACGTCATCCTCGGCCTCGTCACCGTCCACTGGTCCGCTGTCGTCGTGGTCGTACTCGTCGTGCGGGTCGCCTATCAGTCGAATGTCGTCCCTGTGCACCTTAGTTGTCCGTCCGTCGGCGCGACGCACGAGGTACGAGGTGGTGCCCAGTCTGTCTACGATCTCCTGTGGCCCCGCCCACTTAGGAGCCAGACTGGCGCAAAAGCCCCGCTCGCCAGCCGACAGGTGATGACACTTAACAAACACCTGCTGGCCAGGCTCTAGTCGTGCTGGGGGCTGGTGCGTCTGCGGCGTACGTCTAGTCAGGTAGTCAGCTTGGCGACGTCGGGCGTCTTCGCGCAGATCGTCCGTGGTCATGTTGTGCAAGTCGGGGGTTGCGCGCGCTTCCCCGGGCAGGGCGAGGTTCCGGCCCTGCACCAGTTCAGCGGGGGAATGGCCCGTGACCGCGTTCGTCCGACGGCGCAGGCAAAACAGCAGCGTCGGCAGGTGCAGGTCCCACTTGGTGTGGTCCTCGTCCAACCGGATGCGCAGCTGAGTTTTAATGTCCTGATTCCGCCTTTCGGTCGGATTCGCGCGCGGATGGTAGGTGGGCGTCGTGTGATGCTCCACCCCCCAACCCGCGCAGGACACTCGCCAGCTTCTCCCCGTGAACTGCACCCCGTTGTCCGTCAGCAGGACCGCGGGGTACCCGTATCGCGGGAAGAACTCGCGCTCGAGCAGGGCAATCACGGTGCCGGCCTTCACGTTTGGTACTGCTAACGCCTCCGCCCAGCGGGTGAAGACATCCGTGACCACAACAATGAATCGCCGACCACGGGACGTGCGAGGATACGGCCCCATAATATCCACCGCCACAGTGTGGAAGGGATTCCGGGGCCGTCGTGGGACCTGCTGCTCCTTGCCGTCGGGTCGCCTGGACTTCCGCTCCTGGCAACGCAGGCAGGCCCGCACGTAGCGTCTTACTTCTGCCGCGTCGCCAGGCCAGCGGAACGTCCGTCTGACCTCACGCAGCGTCTGCTCCGCGCCCGGGTGTCCCGCCAGGGGGTGGTCATGCAGGTAGCTCAGGACCCAGCGCCTGGCCTCGGGCGGCACGTGGGTCCGCCACCCGCTCGACCTGTGAGCCCCCCTGGTCTGGAGCACCCCGTTCAGGCTCCGGCAGCCCGGTATCACCCCCTCCCCACACTCTGTCAGTCGGGTCCGGGTGTCGGGGTCCCGGAGTTGCGCCGCGTGGACCCACGCCAGCAGGTCAGTCATAGTCTCGGGTCGCGCGTCAGGTGCAGGAGCAGTGGGGCTTGTCAGCGCGTACAACGCGCACGGTCGCGGCACCGAGTCCTCTACCCCGCGCTCACGCTCAGGGAGGAGCACTTCCTCCCAGCCCTGGTCGTCGTGGAACTCATTCTCAGGGTCCGGATTCCGGGACAACTCGTCGGCCAACTGATTTTCACGTCCAGGAATGTGCTTGACCGTGAACGAGAATTCCTGGATCAGCATGGCCCACCGAGTGAACTTAGACTTCCGGCCCTGAGCGGAGTCCAACCAGCGGAGGCATTGGCTGTCGGTTCTCAGCGTGAATGAGCGGCCCTCGACGTGGTGACGGTACCTCTGTAGGGCCCAGACCACCGCAAGGCACTCTTGCTCATTCACGTGATACTTCCGCTCAGCCTGCCCAAACTTGGCGCTGGCGTACTCGATCACGCGCCTCTCGCCCCGGTCATCCATCTGGTACAACACCGCCCCCATCCCCTCCTGACTCGCATCCGTCTGGATGAAGATGGGGCGGCTGGGCACCAGGCGTGAGAGCGTGTGACAGTTCCTGAACCGGCGCTTCACCTGTCGCAAGGCCTCGTCCGCGGCGGGGGTCCACCGGAACTTAGTCTTCGGCGACAGTAGGTCCGTCATCGGGGCCGTCACCGTGGCGAAGTCGGGGACGAAGGACCGCAGCCAGTTGAGCAGCCCCAGCAGCTTCTGGAGCTGCTTCCTGGTCTTCGGTGCCCCCTTTCCCTCTATTAGCTCCAACTGCTCAGGTCGGGGGCGGCACCCCTCCGCCGTCACTATGTGTCCTAGGAACTCTATTTCCGTGGCCCCAATGTGGCATTTCTTTGGGGCGCACGTCAGTCCGTGTCTGGCCATACGTTCTAGCACCAATGCCAGATGGTGCGCGTGTTCCTCCCACGTCCTGGACCAGATGATAACGTCGTCCAGATAGGCACTGGCGAACTCACCAATGTACCCATCCAGAACACGTACCATCAGGGCCTGGAACGTGGCAGGGGCGTCCATGAGACCAAACGGCATGGCGCAGAACTGGTAACGTCGACCGTCTGGTGCCGTAAATGCCGTCTTAGGGCGGTCCTCCAGACATACCGGCACCTGCCAGTAGCCTGATTTTAAGTCTAGTGTCGTGAAAATAGTGGCGTCCCCCAGTCCTGCCAGTGCGTCTGTGATATTGATCTGCGGGGGCGGGGCGGGAATGGTCAGTTTGTTTATCGCCTTGAAGTTTACGCAAAAGCGTAGACTTCCGTCTTTCTTGGTGGCCAGCACCACCCGTGAGTTATACGGGGAGGTGCTGGGTTCCACTACCCCGTCACGTAACATCTCGTCAATTTGAGTCTGTATGGCCTCCCGTTCCCGGATGCCAAATCCGTATACCTTCTCAAAGGGAGGGCGGTGCGGTACCATCGGTATCCGGTGCTCCATCACGTTTGTCCGTCGTAGCCGGTCCGCGGCCGCAAATACCTGTGCCTGAGAGGTGAGGACATGGTTGATGACATCGACGTACTCCTCTGGAACACCGTGCTGAAGGTCCTCTAGGCGAATGACTGACTGAGGGGGACTGGGGGGAACCTGGTGCACGCCGTACACCGTCCAGCGCCCCTGGGTGCCGAAGTGCATCCGGCCAGCTCGTACTTCCACGGTGGCGTCGACCTCGTGCAGCCATGGGACCCCCAGAATCAGCCCCTCGCGGAGCTCGGGGACCACCCAGGCCTCGACGTGGCTAACGTGACCAACGATGCTCATTGTTACCTGAATGATGCCCCCTGCTGCAACGACGGCATCCCTGGTGGCCAGCTGCACCAGCTCCCTCCGCGGTGTCACTGCCTCCGCTCCCACCAGGTGGGCCGCGATGTAGGTTCGGCTGGCGGCGGTGTCCACCAGGGCCAGCATCTCCCGCCCGTTAGCGCGGACAGGAATTCGCAGCAGCTCCGGCTCCTCGGGGCCGACCTGCCCCAGCTGTGCAGTCGTCTGTCCCCCACCGCACCCGGCCACCTGGCCGTCCGGGCGTGGGGAACTCGCGGCGAGGTCCGCGGCTCGCTCCGGCGCCGACGTGTTGACGTTTCGGTGGTCCACCTCGTCGACGACAGGTCGACGAGGCGGCTGGTCCGGCCCTGGTATAACCGGCCTCAGGGCCGCGGCGGTGGCGCCGGCAGTCAGCTGTCCCTGCACGGAGATGGCCGGCGGGATGCCTGCGCTGACGCTCTGGTTGTCCACCCCGTCGACGGCGTGTCGACGAGGCGGCTGGTCCGGCCCTGGTATACCCGGCCTCAGGGCCGCGGTGGTGGCGCCGGCAGTCAGCTGTCCCCGCAGTTGCCTCGGCATGGGGACAGCTGATGAGGAGTAGTCCCGTTGTCCCCTGCTTCCCGGCGGCATACAGGACGTTAGTGCGGTAGGCGCCGGTGGTGGTCGACGTGTTCTGTCAGTTACTGGGACTGCCGGTGGCTGGCGGGCCGGGGAGCGGCACCCAGTTGTCCCTCCGCCCCCGGTCCTGCGTTTCCCGCCTGCGACGTGTTGCCTTCGCGCGCCTCCTCCCACGCGGCTCTGGTGGGGCAGAGGCGATGCCAATGGTACGCGTCCGGGCAAAAACGGCATCGCGGCGGACGTTCGTCCCTCTCTCTCGTATCTGTCCGCTCGTGACGTCCTCCTCCTGTCGCAGCTGGTTCCGGGCGTTCCCTGGTGCCACCGCGGTCTGTTGTCCTGCGCGGTCCCGCGCCGCCGGCGTAGCTCACCACGGTCAAGTCACTGTCCGTGACCTCTGTGACGGTGACCCCTCGCGGCCCCGAGCGAGCACGGGGAGCTCTCGCGCCCCTGAGTGCCGTCCTCCACTGCGACATGTCACGTTCGATCACGCGGGCGAGGGCCACGAACTCCTCCGTGTCACGACCAGCAGCCGTCCTCATGAAGGGGCGAAACTCTGGCAGCAATTGTTCGACAATGGTTGGCAACGCCGCACTCACGTCCCCACTTGTCCCCAATCGGCGGAACATGCGTAACTTCTCGTAAATGAACTGCTCTACACTCTCGTCCTCCTCCTGGTTTCGGCAATAAAATGTCCGCAAACACATTGCCCGCGCCTGATCGTTATCAAACCTAGTTTTGACTTGGCGTACAAAATGTCCCCACTCGGTATCAAAACTCCCGGCCATTGACCACCAGTTCCTTGCCTCGCCGCGGAGCTGTCCCGCCACTCGCGGCGTCCACTCCGCCCGTCGCACTTCGTACAGTTTTAGGAGGTGTTCACACTCCCGCAAAAACTCCCGCGGGTCCTCGTTGTCTCTCCCCGCAAACTCTGGCAACTCAAACTGCGTGCTCACGTACCGCACTACCGGCCCATCTGCGTCCGCGTGCCTGTCCCCCTGTTCCCGTTTACTGTCCTCAACTGTGCTGTCCGTGCTGTTTGCGCCCTCGGCCGCGCCGCCGGACCCGCAAATCTCGTTTTTTACGTCCATTTTCGCGGAGTCTCCCTCCTCACACAAGTCCGTTTCGAAACTGATTAGATCGTATCTTTCTTGTCCCGCCTGTTTCCACGCCATCCTGTCCTCCTGTGCTACTGATCCGCGGATCGTGAACACAATCTCCCCCAGTAATACAATACGATCCTCCCCAGCGCGTTATCTTCAGTCCGGGATACCGCTGCACCGCCGTCTTGTATTTCTGTCCCCCACGACGCGCTATCTCTCGCCGAAACGTCTCGTGTTCGCGCCGTTCCCGCGCTGCGTTATCTCCCGCCGGCGCGCCGGCGCGACGTCTCGAATTCGAGCCGCTCCCACGCCGCGCAGCCGCACCTGCTTCCGTTCTGTCCTGCACCTGCGCGCTTGCGTGCGCTTGCGTGCGCTTGCGTGCGCTTGCGTATGCTTACGGCCACACTAGTTGGGCGCCAAATGACGTCCCTCGGCTTCAGGTCCCCGTTTTCCCGTTGAAATAAATGTCCTGTTATGCCCGTACTGCCCTCGTCGGAGAGGTGTGGGTCCAGGCCAACGTGGCCGGGACCGGGAAAGGCGGGACCTGGAGGGAGAGTGAAGTGATTGCGAGGAATGTTGGTAGGTTGTCGCAAGCAGAACACGGCATTAACGAATTTCACGAGCCGTCTTTTATTAACGCTTATAAAGTCCTGCCGCAGCCTGGCGGAACCGTCGCGGAACAAGTGCCCTACCACGGCGACACGGACTCCCTGATGACGGGGCGGTTCTCAAATACGTTTCGGCGCGAATCGTAAAGTTTATTAATGCTAGGCTGACCCAGTGAGAAAGGGCCCGAAGACGGAACGCTGTACATACGCGGCCCGTTACGTAATGTTCCGTGGACAGCGAAAAGTTCAGAGACTCGTAGCACCACGTTCGCGTTGTAGAAACTGCCCGCTAGACACGTCTCCCGATGACTCGTAAGTTAACAATGCTAAGCTGATTCGCGGTGGCAGCTCAGCTGCCGTGACCGACTGCGGACTGAGCGAACGTTCAATCCCGAGCGCAACGTGCGCGGCTCGCGGAGCAACGAACACGTCTGTCTCCGCTCGAGACCAGGACGCGACTGCCTCTCTCCGCTCGCCCGCGGGCCGGCGCCCGCGGGTGGCGGGGAGGGAGGGGAAAATCGGCCGGCGTGGGAGAGAGCTCCGTCCCGCGGCGCGCCAGGCTGCAATTACATACTACGGCGAAACACTTCAGAAAAAGTTATTGAATTATTTACAAAGACATACACGAGACATTAATTACACAGCGAACTTGCACAATGAATAATAAATAAAATAAGTTAATTACACACATTCAAATCCCTTAATCGTTTACAAATATATACACACTGAAATAAAAGATAAAGTCACATAGAAAAAACACTCGTTGGCATGCTAGGGCGCACGCGGGTGCGTCCCTGGCCGTCGCACACACTGGGGTTCACTGGGGGGGAAAACAGGCCCCCTCAGGCCCGCGTCGGTGGCCAGGTACGGCCTCTGTATCTGGGAGGGTACGACGACTGTCGTCAATATATATATATATATATATATATTTGGTTGGGTGGCCTACAGTGTGAACCAGCAGCCATGGTTCAAAACAGCTGAACTTAGACGTTAGTGGGTTACCTACGGTAAGGAAAATCACGGGTAGGGAGGCTAGGTTTCTTGGTAGAGGCCTTTCTACCACAAGAGCATAAGGCCATGGATGAAGGAGTAAGAGGATGGGCACGGAAACTGGCCACCTCGGATTATTACTACTTCAGGGTTATACATGAATATGATTGCCTATAATGAAATCAATTAATATCTGACATACCTCATGTGGATGGTGGTATAACATCGAAGGATACGACAAGGGGAAAGGCAATCCCAGTTTTTGCAAGTCCTGATACATTTGTTGTCTGTCCACAAAATTTGGACATTCCAGAAGTATATGTCGCATATCTGCATAAGGGTTTCCGCAGGAACAACCCGCCGAATCAATAATACCCAGCTTGTAAAGATGTGCCGGTGAACTATTGTGATCTGAACGAAGACGGAAAGATATTAGGCCTATAGCACGATTGTGATGTGATGACAGGGGGTAGTGGGATATAACCTTAAATGTAGTGCCATGTAACTCATGATATAAGGTAGAGCGGGCAGCAGATAATTGTGTCAATTGGGAAATCATGAGAGAATGATAATGGGCCTTGATAAGTGGTTGTAAGAGCTGCGGAGATCGCGGGTACATAGGGACACCCTGTGAAATTGCCATTTTCGCTAGATTATCGACTATTTCATTGTTGTGTATGCCAGTATGACTGGGAATCCATAGAAATACAGGTTCGTTTGTGTATTGACGAATGGCTAAGCATAATTTTTTAATTTCAAGGATAAGAAGCTCCGCAGGAGTCAGGAAGGACTGTAGCGAGGTTAAAACGCTAGCAGAGTCGGAGAGTATGAGAGGAGCTTTTATCTGACAGTTTAGTATATATGTCAATGCTTGATAAATCGCGAATTCTTCCGCCAGATAAATGGTGATGTAAGTAGGTAATTGGTAGAGGCCCGTTTTGTGATTAATCTACTCAAACCAAGCTGCTCCCGTTCCAGCAGAAGTTTTGGAACCATCGGTATAGAGATGGGTACTGTCCGGGTATTGTGCGAGCATTTCCAGAGCCATCTGACGGAGAGCAATAGGCGAGGTATCTTTGCCTCCGAAAATTCTGACAGTGGGAGTATAATGGTGACATGCATAGTCATAGAAAAGTTTGATTGTATCTGGGCGGGCAACATGGTTACCGAACTTCGTTTTATAGACAGGGGAATTTCACATACTGTATCCATCAACCTTTTGAGGCTGGTTAACTTCGTCCGATGTAGATGAGTCCAATGTTTACAGTAAGTTAGTGGTCGGTATAACGTTAAAGGCAATATACCTAACTCAACTTGCAGATATATAATTGGTGTAGATTTGAAAGCTCCTAAAATAATCCTCATGGCTTCGTTCTGTATTTTTTCCAACCGATAAGCTTGAGTCTTAGATATATGATGTAGGAGAATACAACCATATATTAGATAAGTTCGGATGGTAGCAAGAAAGATAGTCCTCAGGGTATGAATATCTGCTCCCTATCTGTTGGCAGTTAGAGCTTTAAGCAGTTGTATCCTGCGGTAGCATTTATTGATCACATAGTTTATATGGCCATTACCATTGAGAATTCTATCAAAAATAACACCTAAATATTTTACTTGGGAAATGGCCGGAAAAGTGTGACCTTCTAATGATGGAGTAGGAAGAGGTGAACTGTACCGTTTTTTAGTGAAATAGACCAGATGGGTCTTCGATAGCGATAAGGACATTCCATGAGCTGTTAACCATTCATTGGCAGATGTAATGGCGTCAGCCAGTTTTGCACTAACGTCCTGGAAAGTGGGTCCTTGATACTACAGGACTATGCCATCCGCATATGCGGTAAGGCGAACATAGGGTCCAAGATGGAAGATTAAGTCCTGCGTATAAATAAGAAATAAAATGAGAATAAGTGAGCTTCCTTGAACTAAACATTGGAACACTTGCCGAGTATAAGGGCCATTATGAATCATTCGAGGTTTATAAAATCGCTGAGCGAATAATTCATGAAGAATTTTGTTCAGTTTCAGCGGAATGCCTAAGGAGTTTAATTTCTGTTGCAATATATGTAATTGGACATTGTCAAACGCTGAAGAAATGTCCATGAAAAGTGCGCCTAGGATCTCTTTTCGTTGGAACGCTTGTTGAATACGTGAATATAAATAGCTGATGGCATTCACTGTACCAATACCAGATCTAAAACCTGCCGTCGTCCGGGGTCTCAGGCTCGAGTCCCGGTGCGGTTCCTAGCGGGAGTGGCCGCTGTGAATGTAATGTGTCCGGATGGGCGCCAGACTAGCTCTGGTGCTAGTCGGTAGGTGGGTCGTGGGGTCGATTGCCCTGCGTGGCCCACTAGGACCGTCGGCAATGTTGCGTGGGTTTAAGGAATTCCCTACTCGGCGGTGGTTGGGAATCGTAGGGTGAAATAATCATACGCTGAAATGAGGCAATAAATGACGTGCGTCATTTATTCAGGCGACTGTGGCCTGGGTGTAAAGCCGTTGGTTACACGCCACGTCGTACAACAGGTGACGTCACAAAATACAAAAAACTACACAATTACACACAACTAAGTCTGAAAGTTACTTAATAAAACGTGGCACAAGTTTACAAAAGAAATGTTACACGAGGGTGCGTTGCACAAGTTTATGAATGTTACGTGGAGGTGCGTTGCACAAGTTTACAAACGAAAACGATCAGTTTCAAGGCGCCGTACAAAGTCACTAACTATTACTTATTAGCGTGGCCCTAGGCGTTTCTGAGCCTGGTTATTCACACGAGGGGTGAGGGCGATTGGAGGCGGCCAATCCTGTAAGTCTACGTATCGAGGCGGTGTTCGCGTCCACGGTAGTAGAGCGCGGACCGCAGCTAAATTCGTTCAAAGTTCCCTTACGGGTGGTGTCAGTGCCGGAGCGACTGATTTTAACTAAAGTTCTGTTCCTCGGGAGACGGCCCATGCCGGATGCTGAACCTACCCCGCGGACCAAGTGTGGTGCAGGGGGGTTTTAGATTTATGCGGCCGGATTAGGTCCTGGACCGAAAATTGGACCGGGTACGCACGGAGAGATTATTAAAAAAGAGGTTTTAAGAAGTGACTATATTTACCAGAGTGAGTTCGATGTAGACAAAGGATGATGTCTCTCCGTGGGACGTGCGTCCGCCCCGGTCCACGAGTCGCGCTGTACTGGCGTCATGTCATGGCGTCCGGCCGAGGCTCGGTGGCCCTCGCGCCAGGGTTGACCTCATTACGTTAGTTTTTAATGTGACGTGTTAAATAAGAGAATTTAATGACGTTAAATTCTTACATTAATTATTAAAGCTGAACCAAGGTCATTCGTCCCTTCTACAAATTGAAGTTATTATGTTTAGGAATTATTTCAATTAAATTTTACGTCACCCCAGCGACTGTTCGTCTCTTGCCAGATTGCTCTGGTGGGGGTAATAACGTAACACGAGGGATGAATAATTATGTCATATGGTTTCATTGACTAATACAGGCAGAAGGCCGCCAGGGGAACACTCACACACGTATCAACGTATCACACACGTGAGTGCCTGGGCACTCCTACGTCGCACTTTCGTCAACCAACTTAAAATTAATACGTAATACTGTTTAATAATCTGTGTTTGCTTTTATAACGTGGTTGGTTGAAATGACGGTCTGTTTATTTGAGGGGGTCGGGTTCTACCTTGGTTGCTGGTGGCTCGCCTGACTCGGGTGGGCCATGGCTAGGGGCGCGTTCCGTTAGCGGGGTTGAATACTGGCGGTTGCAGGTCGGGCTTTAGGGTGGCCTTCGGTCGGACGACGTCAAACCATATTGTTCCTATCGTACAAGAGAATAATGTTCTAACCACCAAACCAATCTGTTTTTAATCAATTTCTCAAATAGTTTTGCTATATTAGAACGCAATTCTATAGGGCGGTAAGAGGAAGGTTAAAGGGGAGGTTTACCAGGTTTGTGGATGGGAAGAACATAAAACTCCTTCCACGGAGAAGGAATATACCCAGCATTATATACCAAATTAAATATACGCAGCAAAAGACTGAGGGCATTGCACTGTAAACGTTTGATCATGGAATTCGTTATTAAATCTGGCCCAGGGGCAGAATCTCTGGAAGAAGAAAGGCACTTATGGAGTTCAGAAAGAGAGAATGTATCTAACAGCACGTGAGGATTTGGAGTACAACCTCCGGTGGGTACCGTTAAAGCCTGGGTAAATGGATTGACATTATAGGAGCATAATCTGGGGCAATCATTTTCATAAAGTCAGGTAACAGTGGGAGGGGTATATCATAGGCGTGCGCACGGTAGGTGCCACAGGTGCTTTGGCACCACCATTAGTGTTAACGTTATTTTATTTTTTACAAGCAGAAATAATACATACTTACAAAAAAACTGTATTATTTCCAAAAAAATATGTTTTCCAATCGTGTCGAGTTACAGATATGTGCTCATAACACTATCAGTATGTATATCAATTATCAATCGAACCAACTATACACACGGAAACAAGCCAGGTGCAATTACTTGTGTCGTACATGCGGGCCGCGGCTACGAAACTTCTGAAAAGTAAATACTTCTCCTAGTTCTCCTCGAATTACATAGAATGCGCGCTCGGTGTCCACCACTAACCTTTATTTTTGGTGTCCACTGTTCACTCCACTCGGCAGGCGCACGGAATAATAGCCGCCGTCCGCCAGGTAGCACTACTGTGTAGTGTTTACTCTTACTGTTTACTCATCAGTTTACTGTTCTAATGAGTACACGAGTACAGCCTGTGTTTGTTATGTGTATCACTCATTAAAGAATTATCATTTTATTTTCACTAGTTGACAGTTGTTATGGTTCGTTAATTGCTGTATGTATCTGTCTGTATGATGTATAAATGGATTATTAAAATTAAAAAGCCGGATCCCGAAAAGGATTACTTGATGACTTATATCAGGGGTGCCCACAAGGGGGTGTAACGACGCAGACTGCGTCATTAAAATTTCAGGGGGGGGGGGGGGGTGGTTAAAAGACGAGAAAAATGTATATATTATTTACATAATTATAGCTTCTAATGTGAAAATACATTTCTGGTGCTTTGATAATTGAAAGGGATCTTGTAAATCAAATTGGCAACCCCGCACTTTCCTCAACAAAAGCAGTTTGGCATCTGTCGGTTCAGGATGGAAATATTACCTGATATATGACCAAAAATATTATTAGAAAATCATTTTTAATTAATGCAAAATGTGATAAAATATAATACTAAAAAAGTATAATATTATAAAATAATTGAGTAAATCATTGAGAAAATGGTATAAAAAATTTCGGGGGGGGGGGGCCATCATTAGGTTAGGGGGGGGGGTGAGTCATAGTGTTTGGGGGGGTGGGCACCTCTGCTTATATGCAGTCGCCGACAAAACATTTTTGTTGTATTCCAAAAGTAATACCTTTTGCCCACTCTTATTTGTGTGGTTTTATTATTTTAATATTTTACATATTTGTTGATTTGTTGATTTTAAAACTTAACATTTGAGAATGTTTTCTCTAGCATTTATTTGGCGTCTTCAGAAAACATGTAAGTACGTTTTTTTTAAAGCCACCAGCATGAATTCCGTGCAAACAATTTGTACAATTTACATTATGGTTCAACAAAGCTTAAAACTGTAAATAGTTTAGTAGTTTTCCTGGCGATTAAAAAGTTCAAAGCCATAATTAGTCATAAAAAATGTTAAAATTTTTTACATCTGTGTATTTAATTTTTTTGTTCGGAAACACCTTAAATAGCATCATTTTGCGCTATCAAATCCAAATTTTTCCGGGGGAGGACCCCCGGACCTCCCGCTTTAGGCTCGGGTCCGTGAATGATAGGGCTGTTGTGTAATCTGGCACCACCACTACTGAAGTCCTGCGCACGCCTATGGGGTATATTAATTGAAGGGGATGGACTACTACAATTTTTGAAGGAAGTAAATTTTTTCCACATAGAATGCAGTGGGGTGGTACGTGACAAGGAAGAACAGAATTGTTTCCAGTGAGTCTTTTTGCGTCGTTTCCAAATTAATTTAGCCGAGGCTTGGGCTTTTTTGAGTTTAATGAAATTCGCTGTGGTAGAAGATCGACGATATTCGCGGAGAGCCATTCTTCTCTGTTTGTTGATGTCTGAACATTGATTGTCCCACCATGGGGCCTTACACGTTTTAGTAGGTACACCTTTAAACTTAAGTGGGATAGCTGCTGTTGCCGCTGCAAGAATATTAGTACAAAATGTTGTATATAGGTCTTCAACATCATCTATATGTTCATTGAGCGTAGTAATGGTGAGTTATTCACTGATCTGTGAAAATTTATTCCAGTCGGCCTTTGAGGTGAGGAAAGAGTAATATTCCAGAATGGAGGCACCCTCACTAGAAGAGGTTTGTGTACTAATATGAATAGGGAAGTGATCGCTACCCCAATTATCTGACCATACGTTCCATCGTAGTAGACCTGCAAGGTCCGGGGAGATGAAAGTAAAATCAATAGCAGTGGGTGAGGTGGTGCGTGGACCGAGCCACGTGGGTTGTTTATCATTAAGTAACAGGAACGGTGTGGAATGGAGGAAATCAAATAGGCGCACACCAGCTGCGTCATTGTAAGCATTACCCCACATGGTGTGATGAGCATTAAAGTCCCCTCCTATAATACATGGACTGGAAAATTGATTAAAAAAAGTTTCCCACTCATGGGTCTCGTAGTCAGTATTAGGATGGACATAAACCGTGATAATATGCAAATTATAATTTCGAAAAGTTAATTTAACTGCAGTCGCATCTATACCTGTAGTATTGTGAGGAAAGGTAATGTGTATTCCAGAACTAATGTGTTTATGTGCTACCAGGATTGCCGTTCCCCTGTCGCCCCGATATGACGAATGAAGTTGAAACCCCAGGATACGAAATGTATGACCCTGTGAAAACCTAGTTTCAGTTAATAAGACTGCATCACAAGGATTGTTCGCAAGGAAGTGTAATAGCGGAAAACGGTTCGCGTTGAAGGAGCGAATGTTCCATTGGAGAAGAGAAAATTGCCTATTCATAACATGTCTTAACATAACTATAATACTAAATACATTGTCTGTTCATATTTACAACTGCCATCTGGTGACGAGTGGTGGCACTACAATTGTGCCGCGGAGAGGACTTTAACCCGGAATTTAGTTTGAATAAAGAGGTACGACGTCAAGGAGACGGCCCGTTGTGATATATTTTATGACATTTTTCAACCTCACTATCACCATATTGTTTTGCCCAAAATTGTGCGGAATTGGTGCATTATAACTTTTGATGATTGTTATTTAGTAGGTATGAATTAGAATATCTGATATTAAAAACAGTCACTTTTACAAAAAAAAAAAAATTCAAACTGTTTCCACACTACAAACACTACACGTCAGTCTGGTAAGTTCGGGCCTTTTTACTACTAGCGCTGTTAGTGTGAAAGCAGTCATGGCTGTATATATATGATGCGAAGTTGCTTGTACATGGCCAAGTTTGTGTTTTGTTTTTCTTGTCTGTCAAACTTGTAGCGAAACAACAATTGTGTATTATATGAAGGTTTAGTTTAATTTTAAACTTGTCTAACGATGGCATATGCTTTAGTTGCAAATAATTGGGAAGGTATGTAAAATGTTTGTAAGTGTGCGTGTCTAATGAATGTGTTTGTCTGCTGGTTTGGTGAATGCTGATATCACAGTACCCAAAAACGAAACTCGAAAAGACTACAAAACACCCAGAGCGATAACACAACGAATATAATTCACAGGAAAACGATATTCTGACTTTACGTAAGGACTGGACCGAAAAAAATAATTACGAAAAAATAAGTTATTTAAGTCTAACTTTTGGCCGAAAGTAAACATTTCGTCTTCATTTAGTCAAATAACTGGGTAATTATTGGACTTCGTGGCATTTTAGAACGGAAAGAAAAAATTCGCAAAACATTGTTTCCACACACTACACACTTCCCTAAATTTACTCCGAAAGGATGGTTTCGTAATTCCTACTAGTTAGAGAAAAAATTAAAATGTTATGTCTTACATTATAAAACCTGTTCTTTTACGCTTCCGCCGCCTTTCATTGTTTACCCGCGATAAATAGGAATGTATGTTTTCCATATACTAGAGACGTTCCTAAATCAACCCTGAAATGAAAGTTTCTTAATTCATTCTGGTTTGTGAAAAAATAACAGTTTACAGCTTACTTTACAATACCTATGTATTCACACAATCACAGACATTCATTGTTTGTGTTTACCTGTGTGGGTTTTTAAAAATTTTTTGGGAGAATGTTAATGTAAGTGTTGTTTTAATAATGAAATTCGTTTAAATAACTTCTATTGCTTATTTAAGACTTTTTAATACTTGTATTTCATGTTTGTTGTTTTAGTTCAGTACATTGAATGATCCTGATGGCGTGATCCTGGGTAAATATGTAGTTGAGCGGTATTTGCGAAAAAAAATGTTAAAAATCCGAAAATACCTTTATTAGACGCTCTTCAACTTCCTCTTTTCATTAAAAGCGGCGGAGGTAAAAAATTCCATATACTTTAGAAGATATCGAATTTTTAAATTTCATCATATATAGTTGAGCGGTATTTGCGAAAAAAAAATGTTAAAAGTCCGAAAATACCTTTATTAGATGCTCTTCAACTTCCTCTTATCATTAAAAGCGGCGGAGATAAGAAATTCCAATTACTTTAGGAGATATCGCCGTTCTTATTTTGCATACAAAACCTGTGTTTATCATTCGACCGCCGCCATTTTTTTATTTTGCCGTGTGTTTGTGAATGCCTAATTAATGAAAATGGTCGATTAGGTCAGGTCATTTACATTATAAATACTTTGAAACTAAGCGTACATTAAAAATAATATGAAATTATTTCAATGGTTCTTTAGTTTTAAAGTATTTATAATGTAACTGACCTGACCTAACAAACCGGGACAAAGGATGAAAAGTAAAAACTCACGTAAAATTTTTTTGTTACTTATTACATACTTTAGCAACAATAAAAAATAAGACTTTAAAATTAGAAACGTTAAAAACTCGCCTAAGTTGGAGGCGGTAATTAAACACAGTTTTAAAACAATAAATGAACTAAATAATCACATATTGGTTCATTTGAATTCTGGCCTATCACGATCAATCATGTGACATCATTATCCAATAAAAAAATAGATACTCGTAAACAAGAAACAATGCGGAATGCCACATGAATGCACTGATATAATTGTGATGAAATTTAAAAAGTCGCTATCTCCTAAAGTATTTGGAATTTCTTATCTCCGCCGCTTTTAATGTAAAGAGGAAGTTGAAGAGCATCTACTAAAGGTATTTTCGGATTTTTAACATTTTTTTTCGCAAATACCGCTCAAATACATATGATGAAATTTAAAAATTCGATATCTCCTAAAGTATTTGGAATTTTTTACCTCCACCGCTTTTAATGAAAAGAGGAAGTTGAAGAGCGTCTAATAAAGGTATTTTCGGATTTTTAACATTTTTTTCGCCCAACTACATATTTACCCTTCCTCTTTTCAAATCAACCGGCGGAGATAAGAAATTCCAAATACTTTAGGAGATATCGAATTTTTTAATTTTGCAATACAACAACTGTACAACCATTCGACCGAAGACATTTTTGTGAATTAATTTTAATGGCTGTTTAGTTTTAAAATATTTATAATGTAACTGACCTGACCAAACAAACCGGGACAAAGGATGAACAGTAGGAACTAAAATGGTCGATTAGGTCAGGTCAGTTACATTATGAATACTTTCAAACTAAGCGTACATTAAAAATAATATGATTTAATTTCAATGGTTCTTTAGTTTTAAAGTATTTATAATGTAACTGACCTGACCTAACAAACCTGGACAAATGATGAACATTAACAACTCGCGTAAAATTTTTTTGTTACTTATTACTTGCGCAAAAATATCCAAATAAAAAATAAGACTTTAAAATTAGAAACGTTAAAAACCCACCTAAGTTGGAGGCTGGTACATTTCCTTTGCCATTAGAAGGAAATGATGTAGTCGTTCACCTACGTCGTGATACCTCCGACGGAACATAAATAAATAAATAATCACGTATTGGTTCATTTGAATACTGGCCAATCACGGAACTGTCACGTGACAAAATTGTCCAATAAGAAACATAATAGATACTCGTAAACCAGAAACAACTCTAATTGCCGCATGAATACACAGGTATTGCGATGAAAATTAAAAAATTTGATATCTCCTAAAGTATTTGGAATTTCTTATCTCTGCCGGTTTATTTGAAAAGAGGAAGTGAAAGAGCATAGAATAAAAGTATTTTCGGATTTTTAGCATTTTTTTTTCGCATATATCGCGACTTTACATATTTACCAAAATGTCTGTTTATTTAGTGAAAATTTTCTTAATCACATACTTTTCTTTGTCGGAAGATTTTAGCAATACTCTGAAATTGCTCGAACGAAGCAGTGGGTTATTTGTTAGTTGTTATGTAAATTTATTTTAGTAAGTAGACATGTTCCAAATAAAACAATATCATAGAAGGATATGGCTTTTAAGCTATTGGTAGGCATTTACAAATGCCAATAAATTTATGAATAAAATATATACTACCTACCTAATTGTGACATCAAAGTAAAAGCATAAACAAGGAATCGCCCGCCTACCTTTTCAGTAAGAAGCACGAAGCCCATTTTCAGTAGCTGTTTGCTAGAAAATAAGTATTTTTACTATTAAAACATAAAATAATTTTTTAAAATAACAATGTCTTCCAAATAAAAACTGACCTAAGTCGGGAATATTTTTGTGTCTCATTAATGCCAAAACATCTTGTAGCATTGCACAATGAGGATTTGTTATATACATATATTTTTTTTGGGTCATAAGAATATTGATTAAAAATAACTTTGATATGAAAGATAATAAGTATTTAATATGTAGATAAGGATTGTTCAGATCTGTTAAGAATTGTTATTAATTACTTTGGTTAAATTTCATGGAAAGCCTTAAAATACTTATTTCCTTGAGATACTTAATTATTAATTTGAGGGTTAACTCCAGTTCATAATAATTAATTTTGATATTTGATAATTAATTTCAGTAATTGTTTTGTTTAAGCAGTATAGATTATAATTTTACAGGACATCATTTTTAAACAAAAGTTTCTAATATGGTATGAATTTCAACTTTGTTTACAAAATTTTGAACATTGTATTTGAATTTGTTGGGTAATTTTAAATTCTATTGGATATTGCTAGTGTAATATTTTGAGAATAGTCTGGAAGGTACAGAAGGAAGAGCGGACAGGCGCGACACTCTGGCGCCAGAAAGTTATTTTTCACTTTGTAAATGCGTGTTTGGGATTTACGCGTCACGTTGTACGCACAGCTGTAGCGACCGTCTGGAAGGGTCTCTGGAGGCTACCACTAGCCAGCCAATCAGGGCGAGCCCTGGCGTCAAGTGATGTGCCCATACGAATTTCCTTATATGGTCATGTTTTGGAATTCTGTGCTCTGATTGGTCAGTTGGCCCACGGGGTTGCCTCCCTTGTGTTCACCTTTACAAGGGAAGGTAATCTCGTCGACCATGTCACTTGTTGCTCGATCGTCGCCGAAGACGGTTGCGTCGTCGGCAAGTCACGACACAATATGAGAATTAACTAAGGGACAATTTAACGCCTAGGGGCTGGGTCCAGGCCGTATTTTTTCAACCTAAGTTCATTTTTTTTCGGACTAATTAACTAGAAATTTAGGCCCTAGGCGTCGGCATCGGCCCGACTTCCTGGGATTACGGTCCGCGATCGACGGTACCTTGTGTTATGTAATTAACCAAGGGACATTACTAAAATATTTTTTTTTTTGGCGAGTGACAAGACTCCTCGACCATCAACGGCAAGATGTACGGTGCTGTGGTATGTATTTGGACATCATAAAAATTGGTATAAGAAAAGACAAAAGACTGTGCAAGTCACAAAGTTTTCTAACTAAAGGCATTTGTAAAATCGTGTAGGTACTGAGGCCATGTAACGATGAGAAAAAACAATTTTTTTTTTTGGGAAAGAAATAAACAAAGGTAATTTAATAAACTCTTTTATTTCCAAATAACATAGAATGCAACCATCGTAATGAAAAATTCCTAAGGAACATTGTTTGTTTTGATTGTTTGTCTTTGTTTTGTTACGTTTCTCTGTGTGCTTAGCCGGGCAAAACATACAACGTAACAATCTCATTGTTATTACTGGGTAAAACATAATTTTTAGTGATGTGCATGCTAAGTTTATTTTTTGCTATGTCTTACAGTTAAAAATAAAATATTTAATGGAGATAAAAATTTGTTTCATTAGATATTGTTGTGGGAGTAGAATCTCACCGTATAAACGCAAATAAAAAACACTTCAGGTGTAAAAATATATCAGTAAAAAGAGTTGTTACTGACCAACTTTGTGTGTGACTGTGTGTATCTCTGTGTGTCTGTGTGTGTGTAAGGAGGGATAAGTAGATAAGCCAGAAGACTACAGACAGCCAGGTAATCTATACTAATGTGGGAAAGAGAGGGGTAAGTCTAGAACATAAAAAGCTAATACTCAGTTCAAATTTTAATTTTTTTAGGGCCCATAAATTAAGGCCTGACAATACCACCCCCACAATTAAACATTACTCAGTTTTCACGCTATTTATTCAGTTTTTGATGGGCTTTCGAAACCCCGAAACCCCCTGAAAAATCTGAATCCAAGCTTCTTTTTTTGTGATAGTTTACAGAGTGTGAAGAACCAGATAATGCTGTATTAAGAGTGGGATAAATAGCTACTAGAAATTCCAGCTGCTTGAAGCGTAACATGTGCGCCTGATATTGTACGTTAGACTGATATTGCTCTGAGTCCCTCGCGATAGGCGACACTTCTCAGTCCCACGATAAGGACCGAAAGGGGTGGGGTGGCACTGCGAGGCAGTCGGATTTAGTTTTCCTTGCTGTCTCTGTGTTAGCTCGGGATACCTATATGAATGGATGTCCATTTATAAATGGCGAAAACAAACGCACGTTTTGTAAAAGGTAATGTACGTGGTAAATTGCATTTGTCTGTGCGAAGAAAACGGAATAGAGATAAAAATCTAGCAAATTGGAGAGAGAAAAAATAAAAAAGGTTAAAGGTTAAAGGAAAGCACAAAGACTGAAGAAAGTACGCCAATTGCAGAAATTACATCTGAGAATGCTAAAAACAAGAAGAAATTACGTTATGAATAGTTTCTATTGTGTATTTTATTTTGTAATAAAGGAAAAACCTTTTTACTTTAGTAACTACTATTCATGAAATATACATGTGTTATATATGTGATACATTATATATAAAATACATTTTAGTGTTAAATGGGCTACAAACAAGAGATACTTTTATATGCTACGTAATGAAACAACATGATAGCTTTGAAAACTTGTAATATTTTCATGTATATTATCAATTTGTATGTAACCGCGAGGTAAACTATTGTAACTTATGTATTTTGTTTACTAATCAGCTTTAAAGTTTTGTGTAGTTATTAGTATTTTGTGCTGTGCTTATAGTGTTGGAACTGCAAAATCTGTAAAACTTATCCCCCATAAATGCCTTGCAAAGTAATATCCCACGGTATATTTAGTTCATTTAATTTTTATACAACTATTATTATTTGGTTGAAAATAATATGTATGCCAAGTAACCTAAAAGCAACTAAAAATTATTAATTGTATATCCACAGTCCAGTTTAATATTTGTAAATAAACGGTACTTTAAAATATATATGTACAAAGAATACTCTAAGAATAATGTAAATGAGGTGGACGCGAATGCAATGACAAGAGAAATGCAGAGTAACCCGACAAGACATGTGTTATCGAAAACCAGACCTTCCTCTAAACCCCTTCCACACATTCGTCAACAAGGCGCAGATAACAGCCGGAACCCGACCACTCTAATGGCGAGGATTATCTACAGCCCTCGGGTCTTGCTGAAGGGATGGAATAAACGTGTCCTATCTCCAAACAGTGAAGAGGCAAATTTTCGGCTCAAACATGAATGTGCAGTGACTACGCGTGTGCAAGTAATTCGCAATTGTATGAAGATAATTATTTCCAAAAATCATATACTATAAAAGAATGTTACATGTAAATCGTTCAGTTTTTACGTTTTTGTTATTCCGATTACTTTATTTTCTGTTAGTTGTCAAATTTGTGCAAATATAAACCTTTTTACTAATTAATTTTGCTTATTAATAACAACATTAACCACATTCTGACAACTGGGATCAGTCATTATACCTTTCCTAAATGATGTGTAAAAATCTCATTCATCTGCATTAACTGGTTTGACCTCTACTTGCCGTTGCATTGACCACTAAAACAGCTCTAAATGAAGCCCTTTATCGCCCTTTTAATGAGCACCCACTGTAACTGTATCCATGACATTACCCATGGTCCATTATTTTCATTTATTCCTCAGCAAACAATGAACTAAATGAATTTTAATTACATTTATGTAGAACACTTAGTTATGATAAAAATGTTAGGCTATTGAGCTGATTTGTTGTAGGCTTATTACTGCGAATTCCGTCACGAGAAATAAGTTAATATTTTTCTTTCAGATTTGAGGAAGCAGGCAAGAGTGCTTGAAAATGAAATTGACATAAAGTTGGTATCCTTCAGTAAGTTGGGCATTGGAGATGCTGCAAGCAGCTACAAGTCTCTCAGGTATGATTATATATTCTCTGTGTTTACTGTATGTATATTCCCTTAAAATAATAATTAATTCACATTTTAATACTATGTTGGAGTTAATCTATAATATTAAAAGAGTTTGTCCGTCTGTTTAATGAGCATTGTGAAAGTGTTATGCCTGTAGACTTCCATAGCGAAGTTAGCTTAGTTCTTTACGTAACATGAACGTATATTTGAATTTTAATAAGAATATCAACATTCTTAACATAAATTAGCAAAACAATCATCAAAATTTAAGTCCCAGCTTGGCCTAAAAGCATTGTTAATTTTTTCTAATTTTCAGGGTGAGTGCTCCCGAATCCCGGTTTTATCTGAGGATGATTCTGTACACCTCAGTCTCCCCAGTAGAATGGCCTCTTTCCAGAATATCAATTCAATTACTCGGGCGGCAACCAAGGCTTTGGTTCGCCCAAGCCCGAGAAACGTCTTCCCGCTGCAAGATGGCGATGGCGTCTCTCTTTTCTTCCTTCTCACTATTTATTTTTCGTCCCTAGTAACCAAGGAGCTATAGGGCAATCAGGAAACCAAATTAACTGCATAGTGAAATAAAACTTGGATATTAGCGTGTAAGAGTGCTGAACTAAGGCAAATGAATAAAGTTTCCAAAGAATAGTGCTTAGATGACCCTGAAGTTAAAAAGTGTGTTGTCTCTGGCAATTAGATGTGTTATATATGTTAAACTTTGGTTGTTATCTTTACAATAAAATAATTAAATACATAAGATCGGCTCATGAAATATACAATTAATTTTACAATAATAATCAAAATAATAATAATATGACTGTAAACAGTTGGACTGGTTACAGTTTGTTGATAAAAAATGCTGAAGTATAATTTGTGAACAGAGTTTTAATTCCATATTGTACAATTAATATGGAGAGAAACTTTTTATAGAGGACACATAATTAAAAAAAAATTACAACTATCCAATCAAATTTTTTTAACTTCAAAGAAAGTATTTTAGTAAAAAAAAATAAAAGTTTGAGTTAGTTTACAGATGATGTAATAGGAAAGTCAAATTCCATTCCTCAAGAAGTCACATACCATTTTGTCAAAAAGGCAAACTTATATTCTCATTAAAATAAGTAAGGTGGTGCAATGATAAAATGTTGTACTCACATTCATGAGAACATGGGATCCAATCTTAAGAATATATATTTGACACGTTTCAGCGACACATCTGTTCCACAATCAAAAGGGCAAAGCTTTGAAATTGTTGCTGCTGAGGTTCAACAGCTTTTGGATAAGGTAAGTTAAATTTTCATGTTGTTTAAGTGAATTATTATCTGTACACCCGCCCCTCGAAGTAACACGTTAATTCATTCCAAGAAAACAGAGCGCTAATAAAAACAGTGCTAATAAAATATGTTTGTTTTCCATAAGAGTGTATGTTTTTCAAAATAATTTGTTTTCCAACCAGGTAAGTGTTTTTGCTGGCAATCATTTTAATCTTAGACACTACTCCTCTTAAAATCAATTTGCAGTACTAATATGTCTAATTACATTTGAATTACATTTAAATCTTGTTTGATTAGCGCTCTCTTTTACTGGAACAAATTAGGGTGTTACTTTGTGGGGCATCTGTTACAGTATTTGTCTAGATTGTTGGGATAATAAAAATTGAATCAGTTTTTTTTTACTTTATTTTAACTGTGTTTTTTGGTTATCCGTGGACCCCTTGCCAGTCATTACCTCGGATAATCAGGAGTCTACTGTACTTATAATGAGAGTGAAAAAAGTGAACACTTTATGCAATGGAACTGAAACATGGTAAATCACTATACAAATAGTTACTCTATGCCAAGAAAGGTAGGAGTTTATTGAACAATAAGTTTTATAACAATAACACAATTACACTGGATTTGTAGCATGACTAATGTGATCATTTTAATCCTCTCTTTAGTCTTCCAGCATAAAACTTAAGGGCGCGGTTCAGGTGTTTTGAAAATTTTCTCTCATTGCGATAGTTCACTGATAAGCTATTACTTATTTGATAAAAATATTTTTAGCACTTAAAAGAGTACCTAGAGCATGAGTCAAAACTGCTGTCTCACAATTTAGTTATTTATAGATAATTTTTTATTTATGCATGATATCCAAAAGTTTTAAATGCATAACTTTTCTTTAGTATTTTTCGCGAAGGCTATCACAGATAAAATTGGTTCAGAGTGCTGCATTATTGAGAAAATAATTATTTTCTTTATTATACTGAATACATGTTATGACAAACTCGACACTTTTAAATGCAAAGAAGTATTAATACTGCTGATTTTGTAGGCTAAGAGGTAAAACAAGTTTTACGGATTACTTAGATATTTTGTGTGTTTCGTTACCATGGTAATTTACTTCGCTACAATTAAAACAAAGTGTGTTCCGCGTGCCTCAATGGTAAACACAGTTCTGTTCTCGTTCACTAGAATGCGCGGGGAGTGTTGTTGACGGAACGGCGGTCCAGCAGGTAGCGGACGATACTACAGTGTTGCCGCCCGGTTCCATCGCCCGTTCTGTTCGCGGCTGCCGAGAAGAGAATGAATTCGTATCAAGCAGTGATTTATGTAACACTTTCTTAGGTGCTATTTGGACGTAAGATTTGCTTCCCAAACTTCAGAGATTTTATATGAATTGTTTGCTATCATAGTTAGCCGATCGAAACGTAACAAAGGAAAATCTATTAGGGAACCACGATACATTTTAGAAGCACAATCATGTTTAAAAAAAAAAAGGTTAATGTTTAAAAGAAAACAACTATCACTGTTGCAAGAGGCGAGCAGCTTTTTAGGTAGATTTAGAAGAAGGACTAAACATTACCATCGTGCAATTTCAAGGAAATGTTTACATAGTTTGTTGTTTCATGGTTCATGGACCCTAAAACCATAGGCTATATATATATACACACACACACACACACACACACTTTTATGAACACTATAACAGCCATTATTTTGTACAAATCACTTCCAAACTAATAAATAAAATAAAAATAGTAGGCCTAATCGAAAATCTTGGTCGAGTTCGTTGGGCAAAATCTGACTGAAAGTAGAGAAATAGGGAAAATTAAAAAAAAAAAATTGTTACAACTACCTTAGTGGTATGATAAATATCGTATCCGTATGAAGTAACTGTATATCGTTTGAGTAATACCAAAAACGTTTGTAAAACACGACCAACCATAATTGCAAGGGGTGGAAAAAAAACGCAGTTGGAGGACAAAAATAGTCATACCTCCCTTATTAGGCCCGTTCCACAATGACACGGAAATGGAGACGGGACACGGAAACGAAGACGGATTTCACGGAACAGAGCCTCTACAATAGCACGCAAACGGAGACGGACCCGCACGAACCTGCTCAGCAATGCTGAAGTCTTCCATTTACGTTACTCCGTTAGACCAATAGGAGCATGTTATTTATTCACTGCAGTTGTCAAGCTACAGTTGCGCGTTCATGTTAATTAAGATATTAGTTTTGACTAATGTTGGCTTCCGTATTTTCGACTACTTTTTTATGCGTGAACAACAAAACAAGATTTGTTTTGAAATTTGAATTGTGCACGTGGGTTTCATCATGACGAATTTTGATGAACATTTAATTTTCATGGTTAAAGATATGCCTGCTATATATGAGAAGACGGAGAAGGACTACTTTACCACCGCCACAACGCAAAAAAAAAAATCAACTTACTACATTACCAAGTTAACAACCATACATTTCGATTTAACAGGTAGTTCACTTGATACTCGTAGTTTTCAGTTATGTCACGCTCGCTCTTTCTTATTGGCCAAGATTTCTTACGGGTCCGTGTATTGTAGAACGAGAAAAATACGGACGGAACGGAACAATACTCCGTTTTCGTCTCCGTTTCCGTGTCATTGTGGAACAGGCCTTAGGCACACCTTCGAATCCGTTCGAGTTGTTAGTAAATCCAATTTTTAATATAATATTAAAACTTTTATTTGAATCAATTTTTTGATAACTATTGCTCCAAGAGTTTTGAAAATCAAGGGTTAAAATAAAGACATTAAAAATGTATTAAACATAATAAAATCTTTTCTAAAGATTGTCTACAATTTTAAAGAAATTATTTTGTTACATCCAACCATTACCTAAAGAAGTGAAGAAAAAATAAAAGGGTTGAAAGACAAAAATATCTTACTTCCCTAAGTAAATAAATACCTATCGAATCCGTTCAGGTTATATCTCCAACAATATAATCAAAATATATTGTCTGAATTAATATTTTTATACAACCAACCATTGCTGCTAAGGGTGGAAAGTCGGGGGTGAAGGACAAAAATTTCACAACATTCTTACTAGGTACAATATCAAATCTGTTTCTACTCTAGATACTATCTATAGCATTTTTCTGAATCAATTGATAAGACAAACCGTTACAGAAAGTGGTCGAAAAATAACTTCCGTGCGATATACTCTATCAAATTAATTATTATATATTTAAAAAATTTATAAATATTATCTCGAACATTCATCTCAAATAAATGTTGATACCACTTATCAATAATGCAAGGGGTCGAAATAACGAGGGCCGAAGTCGCAATAAATCGTTAATTTTTTTAAAGGGGTAAACTATCAAATCCATTATAATTTATTGTAAAATATCTTAACACTGTCTAATACTTTAGCTGACACATTTTTTGTTGAGACGAAATATGCTGCAAGAGGTTGTAATAACAGAGGTTGAAAAAAAAATTAAAACTTCC
This sequence comes from Bacillus rossius redtenbacheri, assembly GCF_032445375.1. NCBI lineage: Eukaryota > Metazoa > Arthropoda > Insecta > Phasmatodea > Bacillidae > Bacillus > Bacillus rossius. The sequence continues at coordinate 116,300,177 of NC_086331.1, forward strand.
TTACTATGAGTAGTATCAAATTCGATAAAACTTAATGTAAGTTCTTGAAGATGTTCAAGACGTTTCTAGGAGTTCACAGAATGTTTCAAAAGAAATATACTCCTAAAAATATACATATTTTATGTAACAAGATTCTTAGCTTTTCTTTAAACAGTTTGTTTAAAAGTAACTCTCAGGAGTGATATATAATTATGCTTTTATTATTCTCGGGTGGCTTTTCATGCTTATTTTCATAAATACATTTTTTTTTCGTATTATGCCACATTTATTTCATTCAATTTTTATAAACGTCTTCATGCTTGTTGACCTTGCCCTAGCGACGGGGCAGCAGTCAGCATATAGCTTTAGTTACCCAGAAGACAGTCGTTGAGATGAGAGTCTGGAAGTTAGGTATGCCTAAGTCAGTGACAGAAGTAGTGTGCATACAATAATTAAAAGCGCCAAGTTTATCAGAAAAGTAAGTGTAATTATTTTGACATCGTAATCTGTGGGTTTAATCGTTGAGAAAGCAGAGGTTATCTACGGAGCGGCATTTTGAATTAGCTGCCACAGTCGCCGCCAACCAGACGACACCATTTCCGGACCGAGGTTACTAAGTTACTATCATATACAAGGTATTTTAATTTTATTTTGACAACATTATTGTAATTTATTGTTTCTGTAGCGCATTGTTACTGTGTTAACTAGTAAATAAATGCAGTGTTCCAACTCCAATTATTTCCAGTAGACGCAACGCCCACTGAAATATTGATCAGCGTGGCTGTAACTGGTTGGTAGTCGCTGGCTCCTCTGTGGCATTGTGGTCATCGGTGAATTATGCTTGTTGTGAATGTACAGCGCATTGGCAAACTCCTCTCCTGCAGCTCACATCAGTCGCCAATGAATTATCATGTACTTTGTAATCATAAAGATTGTTTAAGAACTCAACGAAAACAGTTATTAGGCTAATTAATAACGGTTCTACATCAAAAATGCTAAATTAAAAATGTGTCGTAATATTTTAGTTAGGCCTATTAGAATTAGAAAGTGTTAAAATACCCACCTTTTATTATAAAATATTGCTACGCAATTCTGAGTAACACTACAGTACAATTGATAACAATTCCTAATTCCACAATGCCTAACTAAAAAATTACGACAATTTTATATATACCTATATAAAGTAGTAGTAAATGTTGGTTTCTCTGTTTCCCTTGTAAATAGAAACCAAATTATGTGATTAAATATCTGTGTTATTTGTGTTTTTTTGACAGCATTTGTAATGATTTAGGTAGGTAATAAAAATGTAACATTTAACTGACAAGATTATTGTTATACCTCTAATTTTACATTCTACTATTGTACTAATTACTTCTAAGTGACATAATGACGATATCTGACATTAATGCTACTTATATATTTATTGTGACCTTGTGTTTCTGATTTATTTGACTTCTTGTATGTGAGTCATAAGTAAAATATAACTATAAGGCATTCAAAATTTAGGTTACCTAGACAGAATTAAAAATTGTGGTATGATTGCGCTTGTTTTAACTTTTGTTTTCAGCATTCAAAATTGATATGTTAGTAGAAATTTATTAAAATGTTTTTACATAAAAATTGGTTGTCTGTAAAGTCTGTTTACGGGCGATAGTTTAAAGTGACGTCATAACAAAACTTTGATGAAATGATTGCATACTTTTATGAATAAAATGTAATCATTTGTATTAAATTATCACTATCCTGTATGGATACAAAGAAGGAGTGAAATGAAATCTACAATTTAATTGATACATTTACTTTTATTTGCACTCATTAATTCAAATATGTTTATTACTTTAACAAAGAGATTATTTTAACTATAACTTTTATACATGTTTGCTATTTAACTTCTTCCAATCTGTGTTATTCTGTTAAGGATAGGACGATGATAGGAAAAGTAGGAAACGAATGGGAGTGTTTCAAGTTTAATGTGCCTTGAAAATGTCAAATCTATGGTTGTTCCAATCGAGTGGAAGAGAGATAGATGTGGCGCAAGCGTACAATGAGCGTAACGGGACACAGTGTAACGGGACAATGTGTGTAACGGGACACTTTTTCGTGCGTGCATCCGGCGTTCATCTATTTATTAGACGTCACGTCAAAAAGTGAATAACACTGTGTATTATTGTTTTATTTCTAAACAAATTTAACTCCAATTATTGCGTACAACACGGTAATGTTTTTTTTTTTTAAATGTGTGAACTCTGGAGTGTGTGAAGTGTTTTCCCGCGGGCCGCCAGCCAAGCTTGTCTCTGTTCCGGCGGACTGTCAGCATGGCCGGGTCTCGGCAGGGTGAGGGAGAGGAGGAAGGAGGAAGGAAGAATGGGAAGGGTCGAGCAGAACTGGCAACAGTGCGGTTATCAGCCCTGTACTGCGCATGCGCGGGTAGAACCCGCACATTCAGGGGGAGGGGGCAGGCAGACTGCCTTCGCGTGTCTAAAGCCGGCCAGGAGAGAGGAGAAACACAACCTTCCCGTATGAAGAGCCTGACTCGAATGACCGCTGTTCCCAGCTACGCAGACACTTATACTGACCGGGCGGAGTGGTCGGGTAGTTGATTTCGATGGTTTTATTGACATTTTTGCCAAAACATAAATATTGGTTAGAGTAGTGATTTTTAGTCACTGAACCGCGCCCTTAAGCATGAAACAGAAAATAAAATCTTATGTTTGAAATAGTTTTGCAGTATATATGTCTTTTGTAAAACAGTCTTTATACCATAAACCCCAAAAAAGTAAAAATGGTGTAAACTGTAAATATAAAAATAATGTTGTGTTAAAATGTGCTTGGTTTGTAAAATTTAAACCACATGGTTTTCATGTTTTTCTTCCCTGTGGGGTTGAACCCTTGGACTAGCATTTCAAAATATCATGCTTCGTACTGTTAATAACTGTGGTAGTACAGTAACATACTAAGATGTTTTATATATGTCTATGCAAATATTTAAAACTGTATCAGATCGAGTAAAAATTTATTTTACTTCTCCATAAATAGTTCTGGATAACAGGAGTTTCTGATGAAAGAATTTCTTATTCACATTGCTTAGCTGTATTACAAAATTATGTTCTATCAGTTTTTATTGATACTTCAATTTATGTTTGTTGTTGAGTGTTACAGTTGACTGAATTAAATGAGAACATGGAAGAAATGGCATCATCTGAGGTGCACACTAGCTCTGCGGTTCTGCATACTCTTCAGCGTCACAGAGAGATTCTGCAGGATTACAAGCAGGAATTCCACAAAATGCAAGCAAACTATCAAGCCAGGAGGGATAGAGAAGATTTGCTGAAAAGCGTTCGCAAAGATATTGAGTAAGTTTCTTGTTAGGTAGTGCCGTGCGTTTTCTGAAATTTATTGTTTGGTTTGTTTTTACACCACGAATTTTGGTTTTTGGTCCCAGTTTCATTTATTATAATGCTAAAAATAATGTTTTGTTCCGAAGTGCTAAGCTAATATAGATGGCTTGGTCAATCTTGCTTGGTCATTAAATGGTTTGAAAACAATTCAATTAGATAGAAAAAAAGGAGAGCTTTACAATCTTTGCACTAGTCTAATGCTTTATATTTTAGTATTTTTAAGCTAACCTCATTCCATAGAATAGTCTGATTGTTGCTGGCTTCCAGATCTTGACTGCGAAGATACATTCTCCCTTCCTAGTTCAGTATTATTTGTGCTCGCACATATATTTTTGCTTACAATGCTGATGTTATTTGTTCTTAATAGTCCACAGCTTTTAGCATGTTTAATATTAGCATTGAGATTCTAGTTTAGTGCCAGTCATTATCAGGAGGTGAATTCTACAGGTTAAAAAAACTTTTTAAGTAAAATAAGTCTACTATTTTTTGCCATTGTTTTCTCCACCTGAAAAAATAAATAAAGAGAATTTAGTGAAAATATTATCATCATCTGGTTGGGACAGATTTGAATGAATGGTTGGGTGTATACAGTTCCTGGAATGTGTAGTTGTTGACCTTAATTTATTCTGTTCCATTCCTTTTCAATTTGGTTTCTTTAATGTTGTGTATGTTACAGAAAATTAACTTATTTTTTTGGACCTGACCTAAAAATTGGTGAAAGTATAAAAAAAGTGATGATTATCAGTTTTCCATGCAATTGCAGTATTACTCCTACACAGTGATGATGGATGAAAGAAAAATACAGTTAACTGTCAATTATCTTGGTTTCTGATTATCTGGTTTTCAGATTATCTGTGCTTAAATTTAGTTTCATTATTAATTTGTTATATTCTGAAGCTGTAAAAATAAAGATGGCATTGCTCCGGTGTACTCCTTCACTTAGCCATTTTATATTTTAAACCAACCTGTTACAGTGTCAGAAAGCTGTTTGGTCCGACCCTTTGTGTCTCCCACCCCCTCAGCTGTTACATTTGTCACATTTTAAACCAGAGGGGGCTGACCGACTGCTGCTTCACATCTTCAATCTCAGTCTGGTTTGTTTTTCTTTTTAACGTACTGTCATGCTGCTTCCCGCCTGCCCATTGGCCCGGCAGGTTTCTGGTGAGTCACGTGACTGGCTGGCATTCGGATGGAGGAATGGATAACAGGAAAATCTATTTTTAAAAAAATAGATAGAATTTGTGTGTGCACGGTTTGCGTGATGTTATCTTGAGGAGTGTTTAGCTAACTTTACCTCTTTGGCCATTTTAAATAACCGTGAACTAGCAACATGCGTCAAGGGAATCTTCACGTGCGTAAAGGCAATCTTCATGTGTCTTATCATGACAGGTTTTCATGATGCCAAAAATATTTTCTTGTGCTATTTATTACCCTGGCTTGTAACTGCAACATTTCATGACGAACATTGGAGCCACGGCTCTGCAAGTTGCGCACATATTGCTGCATCCATCGTTGATTTATGGAAACTTTCCTGTGTTAGGTCCATGAATAGTACGCCTTGGAGACTTGGTGTATTGAAGTGTTGTTATATATTCCTCCAGCCTGACACAGTTTTCTCTGCGTACTAATTTTATGGAAGGACAATTCATTAGCGCTCTGTTTTCCTGGAATGAATTAGGGAATCACTTCAAGGGGCAGGTGTAATCATATTGGTGCTTAGCGATCTCTGTGGTTGAGGTTAAGGTCTTGCTTCATCTAGGTTCTTGGTTAAAATCCAAGGTAAACTATGGATGTTTGTATAATTTTATCTGTAAGTTTGTTGGTTTCAGCATCTAAAATATACACTTAACATTAATATAATTTTAAAATTGGGGTGTGAATCACTGATGATTAGGAAAGTTCTGATAAAAAATTGAAGCAAATTTTAAAATAAATTAATTTTCCTGACAAAATTATAAAAATAGTTTGTTCACTTGATCTCAGTGGAATTAAACTTTTTGTACACATAGTGAAACTTCCTAATAATGGACACCTGTGGTGAATAAAAAAAAAGATTGAAAAGTGTCCATTATTAAAAGATTGACAAAATTTAATAATTATTTTAAAGTGAAAAAAATATTGCATTGAATTTTGGTAGGCCTACTTCTTATGCCATCTATATATTGTGAAGATGTAGGAAGTGAAGTACTGCTACTACAAGAGTTGACAATGGTGGAAGATGTTCTTATTATACTCATAATAGTGTGATAATGATTTCACAAATAGATCAAATTTCAGTCGCCAACCTTCCAGAAATGTCTCAATTTCATGCTATATCTTGAAAACAATGTGTGGTATGGATAAAAACTGTTACAAATATTATAGTTTTTAATTTTTCTAACTTTCTTTATTTTATTGGAAAATCTCAGGACTTGTTGCTGAGCTGTGCCACTCCTATCCTGTCTTCTGTGTGCAAGTTTTTAAAACAGCTTAGTTGATAAATTACATATTCTGCATCTAAACTGCATCACGTATCCCACTTTTAACAACTTTGTTTACTTTGGCATGGCCACAACTGTTGGGAGACTGCTGATACCCTGGAATGCAAAGGCAGAAGGCTGCTCAACTTACTTTCCAAGCAATAGCCAAAAAACTTCACATCGTTCTCTCATCAAACTGAGATTATATTTTACGGGGGAAGGCAGGGAAGCCACATTGTAACAGTTGGCACTTATAATATTTATGAGCATACGAGTTTGCCAAATCCTTCAATAACACAGGAGGAACACAAAACTGAATCTAAACTGCTATACTAAACACTAAACAGACACTTGTCGCTGGTTTTTCACATGCCGGGAGGAGTGGGGTAGCAGTTTGCTAATGGTGGTGGGAGGGATAAGGTGACCTCAAATGATAAAATTTAACCATTGTTTATCTCAAGTAGGTGTCTGTTCATTTCTTAAATGTCCGTTATTAGGGAGTTTTTTCTCCCATAATCCATTTTATTCTGCCGGCGATTTAATCAGTGTCTGTTATTCAAAAGTGTCCGCTAAGGGAAGTTTCACTGCAGTGATTTTTAAATGTAAATTATATTGTAGTGTGACACAGCTTATCTTTGCCTGCTTCTATTTCTTACATGTATATGTGTTAGTGTTGATTTATTCAACGTTTAAATACTATGCAACGGTGTGTGTCCATAATTTTCCTTAAGTTATTATTGTACATATATACTTAATAGTTATAAAAAATAGTTATACTAATTAGTATTTTCTTCTGTAGTAATTACAAGAGCTCATCAGGCCTAAACAGAAGGTTGGATTTATGCCTCAAAGAAAATGAACACATTCGTAGGTAAGTAATCACATTTTCTACAAAGTAGTTTGTGATAAACTAGAAAATAACTCTTAAAAAAGAGCATGAACTATTGTCGAAAATAAATTTCTCATAATTATTGCTGTAGTAATTATTTAAATTTTGTAGGTTTGCCCAAAAAGTAAAGATGGAACACACATATGAGGTATGATAAAAAAAATACAGTGAAGGAATTTTTGTAGCAGCAACTGCTGATGCTACATCTATTTGAAGTAATAAGCCTGATAGCCAGTTTCGTTGAGAGTGTCAAATTTGAACAAATTGTGACTTGGCAGTCGGCTTCCAGAGTCGGAAGTGTTAAGTTGTGTTTACAGTGCCTGTTATGCATCATTGATTATGAACAATGTGTTAACATTAAGTTTTGTTTTAAGTTTCAAAAAAGTGCCAAAGAAACTCATGAAATCAGTATCTGGTGGTGATGTGATGACTCTGAAGACAATTTACAAGTGGTATGAGCTATTCAAAAGTGGAAATGAGGCAATTGAAAACGGGCAACAGTCGGGACATTCTTTGACCTTGAAAAGTGGCAAAAGTTCAAATAGACAATTAATTGTTTAAGAGCTTACCAAAAAATTGAACATCTTATGCAGATCCGTGCAAAAATTTTAAACTAATAATTTGCAAATGAGACGAGTGATTGCGAATTTGTTCCCAGACTTTGACTGACAAACAGAAGAAAAATCATGTGTCAGTTTTTATGGAATTGAAGGATTGTCTTGGTGCATATCCGGACTTCATGGCCAAAATTATAACTAGAGATGAAAGTTGGGTGTATGCCTGCATATAATTGAGGCAAAAATTTTAAGTTCCCTATGGAAAATAAGTGGCTCTCCTTGCCCTAATAAGGCACGTCAGTCAAGTTGAACGTCGTCATGCACATTGTTTTTATTCATAATGAGGGCATAGTGCGATCAGAGTTTGTTCCTAAGGAACAACTGTAAACTGAATATTATAAGGGTGTACTGCAATGTTTGCGAAACAATGTATGGAGAAAGAGACCAGAAAAATTGGCCTATGGCTTTCGCTATCACAACCGTGCACCATGCCACACCTCGCTTCTGATTCATGAGTTTTTGGCAGACAAAAGGTTCCTACCTATCCACATTTACCTTACTCTCCGGATTTAGCACCATGCAACTTTGGGTTGTTCTCAAAAATAAAAACAGTGCTAAAAGGAAAAGTTTTGACACCGTCCCCGACATTGAGAGGGCCACGATGGAGCAGCTGAAGGCCCTTCTGAAAGAAGTTCTCCAGGAATGCTTCCAATCATGGAATCAACACTGGGATAAGTGCATTGCTAGCCAAGGAGAGTATTTTAAAGGAGATAAGTTAAAATTCGATGTAAGCTTATTACTTTGTTCATTATAAAATTATTCATAGTATTTTTTTGATCACACCTCATAAGCCAAAAGGTAATGTTTCTGTGCACACAGTATGGAACTGACTTTGACATTGATCTTTTCGCCTTTGTTGTACTGATGTTCAACTTTGCTAAGCTGAGTGTGGTTGAGCAGCCAGTGATAATTTAAAAAAAAAATTATTTATGGGGACGTTATATATCGACAAAATGTAAGAAAGTAATGCCCGTAATGCTGTGGAGGCAATACAAATGTTCATGATGAATAAAGGTGCATTAGCCCATATTTGATCTCTGAACTTCATTAAAAACCTGCGGAAGAGACTTCTACGTGTACCATTTACTAAAGAATCAAGCGGAAGTCGTTCCTAGAAAAAACACATATACCAGTAAACAGTTTGTAGTAGGCTTTTATTAAATTTAATTTAGCCATTGTATCATAAGGTTTAGGACAAGCCTCATATTATGTTTTGAAGCAGTTGCTTACAGTGTTTAAAGTGGCATCAATTTTTAAAACTCTATGTTATTAATAGTTGTTTTACCCGATATAAAACAATGTTTATTATTAGAAAGTTTATTTTTCAAGTAATATTTAAGATGTTTTAATGTTATTTTGTTAAAGACTTTAGCAAGTACATTCAACAGCAATATGGGCCTATAATATAAAACATTTAATTTGCCGCCTTTCTTATGCATAGGAATGACTTAAGCTATTTTACAGGGTGAAGTAGTGGGACGAGAAGCAGAGCGCATCACTTTTATGATAAAATTTGGAATATCATCAGGGCTGTAGATATCGTAGGCTTCAAGGATGTTATACCCCAAAGGAAAAGACTCTCAGAGATATCAGAAATAGGGATAAAATCATTGATTGGATCGGATTGTGAAGGGTCACGATTGTTAGTTTGGGGTACATAAACACTAGCAAAATATTTAGCAAAGCATCACAGATAATGCCAAATTTATTGGGATTATGCTTGATTTTGTTATTAACATTTTGCAGCTAATGTTTTATGTCCCGGGCAGTGAAAACAAAGCATAATAATTTAAATTCATGTTACATTATACAATTTATGATTTTTTTTTTTTTTTTTAAATTTTAATGCCTTAATAAGTACCTTTGAGTACCAATGAGGGTAGCTTGAATTGATGTTTGTAGTTTGCAGATAAAACATTTTATGTAATTATTCACTGTTGTAGTTGAGTAAGCCACCATATTATATAGAAATTTGGTTGAGATGTTTTCGTTCTTAACTTAAAAGTATCCATTTTTATGTTTACTTCAATAGCTGGGGGAGGTACATCTTCTCTGACTAACTAATCAAGTGTTTTTGTGATGGCACGTTGAAGATTTGTAAAACTAAAGGCCAGCAGATGATTGAAAGATTAATAATTATTATTTTTGATTTAAATTAATCAACGCCTGTGCTTAAGTTTTTATACTGGAACGTAGTATATTCAATGTAAGCATATTTTTCCAGTCAACACTAGGTACATTAATTGACCTTGTATTAGCAGATTGTCTTGAGAATTGGTAAATTTGTCTTCAAGAAGTTCAAAGTAAGTAAAATAAGTTGTGGGTGTAGTAATCAGAACTATTCTTATGTTTAAGATAGTCATTTTTTTGTGGGCAGATTAATAATTTGTTACATCTTAATAAACATTGAGAAATAAAAAAATGTGGCTAACCAAGATCTATTGACTAGTTAAAAATTAAAACAAACCAGATATTGCAATATTGGCCCTAAATTAGTGAGTGGCATAGTGAATTGCTTATCTTTTAGTTTTACTTTTTAAAATTGATTAAGTTGATGATTTTTCCAGTTCCGACCGCCTAATTGACGAACAAATTAGCATTGCAGTCGATACCAGGGAGCACCTCATGTCTCAACGATTGTCTCTTAAGCGATTCCAGACAAAACTGAATGACATTTCAAATCGCTTTCCGATTGTTAATAGCCTTATTCAAAGAGTTAATGTACGTAAACACAGAGACTCTCTTATTCTGGGTCTTGTCATTGGAGTGTGCACTGTGTTTTTGATTTTTTATGCTACCAGCTAGCTTTAATTAGCTACTGCAGCAGAATTTAGGAGCTACTTGTGATGTGATGTGGTGATCTAGTTTTCTTGATACACTGTACCCAACTGGTATCATAATTATTTAAAATTCATTAATTTTATCTTGACTGTTGAATGAAATTTATTTATATTTATGTGATTCCATGCGTAAATGGTTATTGTCAATCCTAAAAACAAGTGCATTTTTTTTATAGATTCATGTCACACATTAAGTTATGACTCTACAAATACAGGATAATTATAAAGTCCGTGAAACATTTAAAAAAATTGGTACAGTGAAATGGCTAAGAATTATGTAACAAATTCTATACCACGTGAAAGAAAAACTCTCAAAGTTTTTTTTTCACTAGTTATAAATGTTCTATGTGTCCACCTTGCGTCACACGACACGCATCTAATCGATAGTCCAATTCTGCCCATACCTGACTCAGAAAATCAGGAGTAATGGTAAGAGCAGCTGCTACAATGCGGTGTCTCAATTCGTCAAGGTTCTGTGTTAGAGGTGGAACATAAACACTATCCTTGATGTATCCCCACAAGAAAAAATCGCAAGGTGTCAAGTCCGGTGATCGTGATGGCCACGGGAGTAGCACTTGGTCAGCGGCCGCCCCACGGCACATCCAGCGATGTGGCAACGTCTCATTCAGATAATCTCGTACCACATTGTGGTAATGAGGTGGAGCACCATCTTGTTGGAAGATAGAAGTCCCTGCTATCAGCTTCAAGTTGTGGCATAAGCCACAATTGCAGCATGTCGAGGTAGGTGATACCAGTGACAGTTCTCTCAGCGAAGAAGAAGGGGCCATAAACTGTCTTGTTTGACAATGCACAGAACGCGTTAACTTTTGGCGAATCTCGGACGTGTTCGAGAGTTGCATGTGGATTCGCTGCCCCCCATATGTGTGTGTTGTGTCGGTTGATTCTTCCTGAGAGATGAAAAGTGGCTTCGTCACTGAAGATTAATTTGCTTGCAAAGTCATCGTCTTCAAGACGGTTCTGCATGGCAATGCAGAACTGCAGTCGGAGCAATTTGTCATCGTGGCTGATGGCTTGCAGAAGCTGCAATTTGTACAGCTTCACTCTTAATCGCTTACGAAGAATTTTCCACACTGTTGGCTGAGGGATGTTCAATTCTGCACTAGCCCGATAAGTTGACTTCTTGGGACTCCGCACCATCACGTCCCGTACACAATCCACTGTCTGTTGTGACATGCCTGGCCGACCCGACCGTTTTGCATCGCACAAACAGCCGTCTTCCTCGAATTTCTTGTACCACTTCATTATGCTATTGTAAACTGGTGGTGTTTTGTTAAACTTGCCACGGAAAGCTCTTTGGACACTCACTACCGATTCGCTACGGGCGTATTCAAGCACACAAAAGGCTTTCTCTGCCTGGTTCGCAGCCATTTTCAGCAACTACATGCACTAGCGCCTCTGTCGGTTGTTTTTTAAAATAGCTTTTTGGGGCTACATTCAAAAAAACTTTGAGAGTTGTTTTTCACGCAGTATATAATTTGTTACGTTATTCTTTTCCATTTCGCTGTACCGATTTTATGAAATGTTTCACAGACTTTATAATTACCCTGTACTATCCCATTAAATAGAATTAAGGTTTTTGTATTCCAATGAATTTAAATTGTTTGGCCAACAATCTACCAGAATTTTTCTCAGAAATAAAAAAAAATTCAGTCGTCAAAATAACATTTTTGCAAAAGGTTATTCATCAGAAAGTTGCACTTGTTTATGAAGTATATTGCATGTAAATTATTTGTTATAATGTTGTTGTACTGTACAAATTTAAGTCAGTCAATCTGTACATATATTTTTTGATTCACCCTTATTCTATTTACATATTTGTTATTGAAAGGCCGGTTTGACAATGTATGATTAGTATTGGTTTTCTTACCACATGTTAAAGACACTAGTGTGATAAGCATGGCAAAATGGCCCCTATTGCCAATATTTAAAATAACATATGTTCTGCCATGAGGATACGATACATACAGTGTTTTGTGCCTAACCTTGAACTGTCCTTGAAATGATCGAAAAAGTACACGTAGAGTCATGGACATTCATTACGGAAAACTTTAGAGAATATTATAACTTTTTTACCAATTTATTCAAAAGTAATAGCAAAAAACTTATATTTTAAATTTTTTTTAATATTTCTAATGCACTTACACAAACCAAATTTTTTTTTAAATTTTTATAAAGAAAGCTAGGTTTAGCATTTTTTAACATTACATTTATAAAATAACATTATAAAATAAAATATGTGAGTATTAAAAACTGACGTGGGTTACCTCCAAAAATTCAACTGCGAAAGATGAAGGGAAAAAGGCACAAAAATTCTGTAAACAAAAATGTTGGGTTGTATTAGTCGATAACTGACATAACCTAGAAAATAGTTCCAAGATTTTGGTTCCTAGGCTAGTATACAATTTTAGTTAAGTAAAGGCCATAATTAATTAGTCTATGGATTTTTCTAACCATCTTATTTTACCACAACTTGTAAAACGGTAATAAATTTCTGCTGTATAAAAAATTATGTAATATTAAATGCTGCTCTTTTTCAAGTAATTTTGCAGTTTTCTAAATATTTTTATTCTTTTAAAATGGTTGTACAATCTCTACATTTTCCTGAAATATATAAGTTATGAGATATATATTTTTTTATATAATTTTTAAAATAAGTTTTTATAGTTAAAAATTGAACTAATTCATAAAGTAACATAACTTCAAATCAGTTAAGAACCAGTGCCATCCTTGCCCACAAATATTCTAATAAGATTTTTATGGTACACATTAAAACCTCAAAACTATCAAGAATGACCACCGTGTTTCTGTTTGCCAAGTAACCGGAACTAATAGTTGGTTACAGACAAATTAATTGTTGGTTATAGCTAATCATACATTGAGAAACAGAAAATGTAGTTAACCAAGACTGAATTTAATTAGAATTAAATCAAAACAAAAACATACGTTGTGAAACTGGCCCTAAATGTTGTGTTGAACGTTTTAGAGAATATTCAACTGTTATTATTTTTATAAATATAACACTAGTTAAGTTACATGTTTGCAACTGGTAATATAAAGCATGCACAACTTATTAAAAAGTAAACTTCTCCACCATGAATCTGGATTTAAGTTATCTCAAAAAGTTGTCATCCTGAACATTTCTGGGACTACTCTTGACCCCCTATATCTCATTGCCCGCCCAGGCCATGCTTCATTTATAACTCAAAAAGGATTAAATCATGTTCTGGAGATGAAAAAAATTGTAAAAAGATTGTGCTTTCAATCAAAGGTAAGGTGAATATATTTAATAAACTGGATTCCAGCACATCAGTTCAATAATTTTGCTTTGTGTTAAGTGAACTGATAAAACAAAGAAAATGGCATGAGTGCATGATTGACCACAGCTGGCCACTGACCTGTCTCTAAGCGCTGCATGAGCATGCAAGTTTCAAATCATAATCGGCAATGCTAACATCATGCCATTGCCTTTTATTTTTATGCAACTAAACTTTTTATAAGCATTTTTCAATGTTTGATGTAGTATAAGGCTGCCTGTGTATTCATGTGTTGTATATCTTATTTTACACCAAACATTTTACTTAGTTGTTCAACAAGTTAAGCTGGCCAGACAGAGCCTTCCCCCCTTAAAGTTCTGAATGTTTGATGAAGAAGTGTTGAATAACTTCTGTCAGAATCATCAAAAAATATATACTTAAAGTGTTATATAAGAGTTGTATATATGTATTACACCAAAAAACTTATTTTATACAGCATGTTCCATGATGCAACATCAAGCAGAGAACAGTTGTTAGGCCAGTAAATTAATGTTCAAATAAAAAAAAAATTCCAAAAGTGTAATAGTTTTTGCATTATAGACATTTTTTCAAAGGTTTTTTAATCCTCGCCCTGCACCAAATTATTAGATACTGTGATTAAAAGTTTTTGTTATGCAATCATAAATAAGCCTACTTTTGATGACAACTCAAAATGAAATCAAACATACTATACTTTTAGGGTTAAAAATTATTAGAAAGACTTGAATGTTATACTGCGAAAAATTTTCAATAGCCAAATTTGACTAGTTATACTGTAAAAAAACTACTTTGCCAGTTATTTGAAAAGATAGCTACTCAAAGCAAATAATGTGCTAAGTTAGCAAAGTAAATTTTTTTACAGTGTAAATAGTCAAAAGTTATTCAATTAAAAATTGTTTCTGCACAAGTCTTGCAAAGAATTTTTCCCCCCAACAGTATATTGTGTTTGACTTTATTTTGAATTGTTATCAATAGTAGGGTAATTTATGATCTCATAGCACAAAAATTTTAGTCAGATTATCTAATAATTTGGTGCAGGGTAGGGATTTAAAAAGTTAAGAAATACCTTTAACTGCGGCACTTTTTTAATTTTGGTTTTTTAATTCAGAACAGTTTAATTGTTCTCGACTTAATGTTGAGTTATGGGACGTTCTTTATATACAATAATTTAAAAGATATTTATTTTTGTGGTGGTAGTGGTAGTGGTAGTAGTAGTAGTACTAGTAGTATTTTTGTGATAATTATGGCAGTAGTTGTACTTTTTAATAAGTTCTGCATATTTTATTTTGAAGGTGCAAACATACAAGAAAGATTTTCTCATATATATACATATGTACCTTAAAGAAAGACAGGGTATCTTTTTAAATGTGCAGTCATTTAGAAATATATTTCATCAACTTATTTATTGGGCAGCTTTCATTTCATTATAAAACTTATTGCAATTAAAGATATGAAGATGTGTAAACTTGTATTATAAAATATATAAATGTATAAATTTTCATAATGAAATATCTTTGAAGATGTGAATTGACAGTTTCTTGTATGAAGTGTTTACAATTATATTTATAGGGCTTACAACATTGCAAGTATTTAGTTTCTTTCTAGGGTGATCCATTGTGGCTTGGGTGGTGGGGGGGACAAGGGAGGCAGCTGTCTCCCTCCCAAAGTTGAATTAAATTAAAACAAGGAGCATGGAGTCGTAACTAAAAATATTTTATAACTAATTATTTTACTCTATTGTTCAAAAAATTTATTTTAAATAACTTATGTTCTACCTTTTGTTATTGTATGGCATCATAAATTCCTATGAAAGAGGTTGAATTCCCAAAAATGCTTGCCTTCTTCTGTTTTGAGTTGGATGTGCACTTGGTTTCTGTAATACTGAAGTAAAATTTGATTGTTAACACAAATGGTGAGACTGAAATAAAAGTTTCCATCACACGTATAGTACAAAAAAATATGAAAGTTCTTTTGCAGAGAATTTCCAAATGTTATCTTATTTTTCAGGTTTCGTATGTTCTATAAATTATTTGGAAATTTTTCTATTGTGGTTTTTAAATCAGTTAAAAATTGTTTCACGAGAGATTTTAATTTGTGTTTAATTTTAGTCTTGAAAAATTATCAGGAACAATGTGTTCTGTATGTTACATAAATCTTACAATAGTATGTAAATTAAACATTTTTGAAGGTATAAAAAAACCTGATTAGAAATTTTGTAACTGTTGTGATATTTGTGCAAATAAAATTTTCAGTACAAGCCAAAATGTATTCTGTTATTTCTTATTTTATGGCAGGATTGGATCCAAGAGTATGGGGGGGTCGTTAAATGTGTTTGCATGATCTCTCTTAAAGTTAGCCTAATACAATGTCCGTCCTCCTGACAACCTAGTTAACCATCACTTCTGCCTTGTGGGAAGTGTCAATTCTTGTAAGCAGCAAAACCAATTACTAAAGAAACGTAATTGAATGTAAGAAGTTCAGAAACAATGTACTAGAAACAAAGAAAGTAAAATAGTTGGTATATGTTGTAACATGAAATAATGTAAAATATCATAAAAAATGCTGCATGTACATAAAGTATCTCTCTAAAGAATAATCAGCTGGTATTTGAATGATATAAAAAAATTTAGAAAACAAAAAAAATAATGTTTTTTTTTTTACAAGGACAGCATTACAGTTTTGTTCTGCCTCTCATTAGTATGAAAGGAAAATGTTCCAATGTACAATTGATTCACCTTTAAACCTTTTTGGAAGACCTGTTGAAATATACTTTCAATATCCCACTGCCAAATGACAAATTCAACATTGCCATGGACCTAGTGACTTATGCAAGCATTGGTCATGCTGAACTGACAAATTATCATAAACATAAACAAGTTACACTGTAATGCGCATGCTCGTTTTGTTCATCCCTGCATTCAACAGGTGCAGTTTCATGGCATAAGTCACCTAATTATAGCCAATTGTGAGGCATTCAGTGGCTAGGAAATCCCAGCTGAACAGCGAGCATACTGAGAAGTTTGTTTGTCAAGCTTGTTATGTCACTGCAGAACCTACCAGATGGCTGATCAAGTGGTATGAAAACAGGGGCCACATAGACGATGAGGTAAGACTAATTCCACCAATTGCAACGAGGAGACACTGCCGGCCACGCATGACAAAGTATGGTATAAATCCAGGAATGCAAGTTTACCCAAAAATTATCTTCTTCAGAATGTGAAAATAATATTGGGTTATCTGAACCATTGCCAACATCAGATTGACAAGTGTCCTCTGACCTTGGAAAATAAAAGACCGGATACTTAAATGCACTTATTGATAATATTATTGTTCGTAAAATGCCTGACAACCTTCCAAATGATAGGAAAAGAGCATTTCCCAGAACAGTTTTATTTTCTAAACATAAGAATGGGTAACAGTTTTCCAAGATTGGCTTGTGCAGAGTGAAACAAACAAGTCACTGTTTTGTTTTCTTTGTAAATTAATAAGTTGCAGCTCTGATGTCCCGAAATCTCAGATCTGTTTTGTGTAGTGAAGGGTGGAAACAGGAGTGTAGCATTGCACAATGAGGATTTGTGATATACGTGTATTTTTTTTTTGTATCATAAGAATATTAAGAAACACTTTGATATGAAAGATAATAATTATTTAATATGTAGATAAGGATTGTTCAGATTTGTTAAGAATTGTTATTAATTACTTTGGTTAAATTTCATGGAAAGCCTTAAAATACTTATTTCCTTGAGGTACTTAATTATTAATTGGAGGGTTAACTCCAGTTCATAATAATTAATTTTGATATTTGATAATTAATTTCAGTAATTGTTTTGTTTAAAGCAGTATAGATTATAATTTTACAGGACATCAATTTTAAACAAAAGTTTTTAATATGAATTTCAACTTTGTTCACTAAATTTTGAACATTGTATTTGAATTTTTTGGGTAACATAATGAAGGTGTACAAAACAAAATCACCAATAATCAAGGAGACATTACCAATTTACAGTTAAAAGTAAATGAGAATTCCCATAATGTCTATTACGATGAAAAGAAGGTTCAGGAAGTCAAGGAGAATTTTGGGGCTGATGGTGTAGGGATGTTAACAGAAAATTTTAAAATAAGTAATCAGTTCGAGAATTTCAGGGATGATGTGGGTCGAGAATGTTTGCAAAAGATGGAGGAAAAGTTGAGTAAGATTAGAGGGGATGAACAGTGTAGCATTGGAGGTTCTGTTTTGACTGTAGATGAAGTGAACACTATTGAAGGGACAGTGATTACATTTTTTGGAGATGATCGAGGGGTTACTCCGATACAATTTGTAACCAAATGTGAGAAAGTAGTTAGCTATTTTAGTGGTTCGGATGAGCATCAGGTAGAATTGTTTATCACTAAATTGGATGGTGTTACGTTGCAATGGGCAATACATAAGAAGAATGAATCATAAAAAAAAAAATTGCCAGTTGTGTAAATACTGACGTCAACCGGGGCTCCGCCCCCTTGAGCCTGGCCAGACGTCGTTCCCTTCCTCTCTTTTCGTTCCCCCCCCCCCCCCCCCTTTTTTGTCCACCACCGACGGACATGAGCATGTGTGGAAGTGTGTGTTAAAACTGTGTGCCAGACTGCAAGGAGGCATTTCGAGTCAGTGCGACGCCCCTTTTCTGAATTTATTTTATATACACTCCTTTATAATTCTTATTCTCTAGTCCCAGTGCTGGGTGTGTCATCAGTGTCACTTGTGTCGCTGTTGTTCGGAGTTAGGGACGCTGCCCGGGCGAACCCGAACAGGCACAGACTTGGACAAGGCTAGAAAGGTCTCGAAAGAGCCACCTTAGTGTATAAGAACTTTCTGCTGTGTTCTTCCACCGTCGAGGCACGAGGCCGCTGAGTAACCCTGCCCGTGCGTGGCGCAATTGCTGGCGCACGATATTAGCGCAAGCGACGCTGCGCTCGAGTCAGTCCGTCATCACCACCGGTCGGGAGCGCACGCGTCTGCAACCCGGGGACTTCATCTCTTGCTAAACTTTGATCGAGTAATTCTGGCATGTAAAGTAATCTCCAAAAACATTTTCATTTTATCCCCGGGGCGTCTCTCAACCGGCGGGCTGTTTAACTAATCGTATTTCTCGCTTAGAGACTTTCACTAATCTTCCTACGTAGAGACTTTGTGTGTAGCCACGAGAGTGAGCTAACTTCATCTAATCTGGTCCGTACCTCGGCATTTTAACAGTGTAACGTAATCATGTAGGTGAGATCGGGCGGAAGGAATAAAAGGCATAAAATCTAGTACTGTGAGTATTCTTTACTGACCACGTGGTACTTCCTTACTATAGCTAGGTGTGAGGCGTACCCGGCGCCTTAAGATCGGGCTAGGCAGGGTCAGTCAATACTCCAAGCAACAGAAATAGGGCTGGTAACTCGCCTCGCTCGGGTCACGTCACACCCTGAGAGAGAGGTTTAGCCGGGGTCCACGTGCCCTTACACGTGGTGGCGCCCAGTTCCATCAGAGACTGTCGGGATCCACAGCCGAGTAGCCCTCAATTGGCGCCCAAGAGCGCGGGGCGAGTTACCTCTTCCGCGGAGACCAGAGCGTGTGAGTTAAGCGGTTGTGCACCGAAACACGGGAGCCTGGAAGATAACGGACCGGCCGGCCACGTGGCACGTGACCAGGTCAAGAGCGCGCACAGCCCACGGAACTCCCAGCGAGCGGCCGTGTGATCGCATCCCGGGCGAAAACAGCTGCCCAGACGGTGAGTGTGTGTGTGAGTACCGCCAACCGCATCGCGCGCGTAGCGAGGAGAAGAGAGACGCCCACCTGTCTCACCACCACACACCACCATGTCGGACCACGGACAGAACCCCGGACCGGACCCTATCCAGGCAAGCGAACTGTTTCAACTAAATGCCATGTACTGTGCCGTTTGCGCACGACCACGTCAGATGGGCGGGGCAGCAGGGGTCTCGTGGACGGACACGTGTGTATGCTTGGGACAGTATGACGGGCCACGTGTGCAGGGACTAACAGTGCGGGCGACACATCACGGACTGGAATACAGGAAATGCACGAGTATGGAATGTGATGGGGAGGCGCGGGAGGGAGGATGGTGTAGGAACTGTCGAGCATTTAAACACACCAAGTGTTTGACTAAGCCCGAGGTGACATCACTACGAGACGAGTGGTACACGTGTCAGTGGTGCCAACACGTGAGACAGACGGCGCAAGACACCAGCGGACCGACGGACCGCATCCCGGACCAACCACGGGCTAGACTCACGCTAGTAGGCCACGTGGAGCTCCCCGAGTTCGCCGGCAGGACCAGTGACGACCCGCGGAAGTTCTTAACCACGTGCCGGGGGCGGCTGGACCGGTATGGAGTGCCGGAAAACGAGTGGGCGGACCGCGTGGGGAACGCACTCAGAGGGGACGCGAAGACGTGGTGGCAGATCGTGCATGAGTACGATATGCCGTGGCCAGACTTCACGAGACGTTTCGAAGCGCGATTCGCAGACGTGAAGGCGGATATGAGGGCGCGCACTGAACTTTACTGTCTCGAACAACACCAGACGGAGACGGCGGAAGCTTTCGTCGTGAAGAAGGTGCGGCTGTACAAGCGGTTGTTCCCTGACAGCGAACCCACGGAGATGTTGGAACATGTGGTTGAGCTGATGCGCCCGGAGATCCGCCCCCACTTACGCGCGGTGACGCAACTGACGGCGGAAGAGTTCATCCAGTACGCCCGCGCCGTGGAGCTGGACTTGAAAGCCGCGAAACCGACAAAAATAACTACGTCAGCTACCGCTAAGGCCGAGACCACGACCACAGCAGACGCTAGGGCGCTGGTGCCCTACGTCACGCCCGACCCTGACGGCAACACGAGACGCGGCGGGGCCGGCCAGGGCAGCCAACCTCCACCAGCGTGGCGGACGCGCGCCATCAGCGCCGGCCCACCACCACAGTGCCACACGTGCCCGGCAGGCACGTTTCATTGGCACGAAGACTGCCCGGTGCGCAACAAATACCGGCCGGACTTCGCAGCGCGTCAGCAGGCGGGAAACGGGCGACAGGGGGCGGCGAGCTAAAGCAGTTCTCCTCCCCCGCACCACCAACAACAACAACGACAGGGCCACTCCTGGGCCACGTGGGCGCGGCGGAAGCCAACCTGCTGCGAATCCCGGTGGTCGTCAACGGGCACGCTGTTCACGCGCTCGTTGACACCGCCGCCAGCTATAACTGCGTCACGACGCGGGTGGTTGACCCCGCCAAGTTCGAACCCAGGGAAGGGCGCCTGCACCTGGCCATGACAGGGGACGCCTGTCACACCCAGGGCGTCACGACGTTGGAGGTGTACGTGCGGGACCAGCTGTCAACAACGACAGCCGTGGTGGTGGAGCAGCTGCGGGAGGGTGTCATCCTGGGGCTCCCATGGCTCTCCGAACAGCACGCCTACATCGACATCCGGGCCGGGTGCGTGCACGTCGGCACCCGGGGACGACGGAGCGTCTACGGACTGGGGCAACCCATACCACCCAAAGTAACCAAGGTCAGTCTCGACGAGTTCCGCCACGGGGTCCCCCCGGAAGTCCGTGAACGCATTCAAAACACCCTAGATCAGCAGTGCAGTGTGTTCGCGGCCGCGGACCCGTTAACACGTACCAACCTAGCTGAACATGCCATCCCGACTTATCCTCATGAACCCATGTTCATCCCACCTGGCAGTTACGGACACGTAGGTAAGCAGGCCATCCTTGAACAGATCCAAGAAATGCTCCAAGACGGGATAATCGAGCCCAGCGAGAGTCCCTATAACTTCCAAATAGTTTTGGCGGAGAAGAAGGACGGGAAGTTACGCTTTTGCGTTAACTTTAAACCCATCAACAAAATCACTATAAACGCACCACCACCCCTCTTGAGCATAGCTGACACCCTAGCAGGGCTGGGTAACGCAAAAATCTTTTCATCTCTGGATCTAAAATCGGGCTATTGGCAAGTGCCTATAAAACCGGAAGACAGGCCTAAAACAGCTTTCACCTCACCAGACGGACGCCGATTCCAATTCTGTGCGATGCCATTCGGCCTACAAGATGCCCCCGCTACTTTCCAAGGAATGATGACGAAAGTCCTGGATAACTACTCCGGCAAGTTCGCTGCGGCATACTTAGATGATATAATCATATGGTCACAAACGTGGGAGGAACACGCACACCATTTAGCGCTAGTATTAGAACGACTAGCTACCCACGGCCTAACTTGCAACAGAGAGAAATGTCATCTAGGAACTACCGAGCTGGGCTTTCTGGGGTTAGTTGTCAACGCGGAGGGTAACAGACCGACAGAGGAACAACTGCGCGTCATCCTAGACAAAGAGCCCCCACGCACACGCAAACAGCTACAAAAATTCCTCGGCCTAGCCAATTGGCTTCGAGCTTTCATCCCGGAGTTTTCCATTGTAGCCGCCCCCCTGACGGACCAACTGTCACCCAAGCGGCCGTTCAGGTGGACTACCGAGACCCAGAAGGCTTTCGACGAGCTGAAACGCAGGTTTGCCAACTGTCACTTACTAGCGCGCCTCGACCCGGCCAAGCCCTTGATCGTGCAGACGGACGCAAGCGAGGAAGGGATAGGGGCAATACTTTTACAACTCGATGAAGAAGGGGCGCCACGAGTCATAGAATACTCCAGCGCAAAGTTCGGTGACGTGGAGAGGCGATACAGCGTCAACGAGAGGGAATGTCTGGGGGTAGTCTGGGCCCTTAGACGCTATCGGCCGCACTTGGAAGGACAGAAGTTTACGTTGCGCACGGACAGCCAGTGTTTGAAGTGGTTGGCTACGATGCAGGGCAGACGATCCAAGCTGACGCGGTGGGCCATGTTGCTGCAGTCGCTAGACTTTGAGGTAGAGCATGTGCCCGGGAGACAGAATGAGCTAGCGGACGAGCTGTCACGCGACCCCGACAGCACTGCCATCGCCCGAGATGACGCAGATTGGGAGGAGCTGTTGCCGCCCACTAGCGCCCGCCAGACTAACCAGGCTCAAACACCCACGCCATATGCGGCCGTTTGCGCGGTTATCCCCGACACCACGCCGACACTGCCACCGGGCGCCGAACTGGATGACCTTGACGCATACGTACGGGCGGTGCAGCTGACGGACGCGGAGACGCAGGAGCTCGTACGATGATGCGGAGAGGCTAACTGCGAGGGATACCGAGTGGTTGACGGACAGCTGCTGGCACGCCCGAAAGGGACAGAGGATCCATGGCGGACATTCGCACCGGGACCCACGCGGAGGGAAATCTTTGATATGATGCATGTCAACCGGCTAGCCGGACACCCAGGGGCGGACCAGACACTTCGTGACGTCCGAGGACTGTTCCACTGGCCCGGGGTGGCGAAGTTTGTGAGAGACAGCGTGCGCAGATGTCGGCATTGTCAGCGCCGTAAGACGCGCCGGTCAGACGGGACAGCCCAGCAAGTACCGAGGCAGCCGACGGAGCCGTTTCACACGGTCGCACTGGACCTGATGGGGCCCTACCCGCGCTCAGCCAAGGGGAAAAAGTTCCTTCTAGTCGTCACCGACTGCTTTACCCGCTGGGTAGAGGCGTACCCACTCTCCAATGCCCGCGCCGGCACCATCGCGCGAGTCCTAGAGACGGAATTTTTTCCTAGGTGGGGCTACCCTAGGGTGATTCTAACCGACAATGCCACACAATTCACTGGTCGGACGTGGACCCAGCTGGGGAAGAAGTGGAGGGTGATTTTACACACCACCCCCGTATACCACCCCCGCGCCAACCCGACAGAACGGAGAAACCAAGAGATCAAGGTGCAGCTACGCCTCCGTCTCGCTGACGACCACTCGCAATGGGATACCCACATTCCCCAGATACTTTACTGCCTCCGGCGGCGTGTGAACGCGGCAACGGGAGAGACACCCGCCAACATGGTGCAGGGGCAGAACCTTCCCCTCCCCGGGGAATATCACGTGAGGCAGCAGCGGGAGGCGGGGCAGGAAGTAGAAACGCACGAGCGCAGGCTGGAGCGGCTGTCAGAGGCGCGTAACGCGGTGCGGCGGCACCAGACAGCATATCAGACGCAACGCTAGCCGGAAACCCCACACCCACCCCCCGACCTGAACCCAGGGCAAATGGTGTATGCAAGGCTGCACCCGCTTTCCGCCGGGCACCGGAACTACTGTGCCGGGCTAGCGCCCAAATGGATAGGCCCCGTACCTGTCATAAGGGCGGGCCCTACGATGGTCACCATCAAACTGCCCTCAGAGCGGGCCGCCAAATACCATAGGGACGATGTCAGAATAGCGCATGAGGCGGAAGAGACTGATAAGACGGGGGAGACGGAGAGCGGGGTAGCGGCGCGGCCATTGGCTGCAGAGGGGGCTGAAGGGACGGAGGGGCCGAAGGACGGAGGGGAGGCGCGGCCAGAGGAGGCAGAAGAGGGGGAAGAGACGGCGAGCGGAGGGGTGGCGCGGCCAGAGGAGGCGGAGGAGGGGAAAGAGACGGCGAGCGGAGTGGCGGCGCTTCGAGAGGGGGCGGAGGGGGTAGAGGAAACAGGAGAGACGGAAAGCGGAGAAACCGCATGGCCGATTACGTCAACCCCGACGGACACTGAAGGGGGCGGGTTTAGAGGTTTCCCGGAAGTAGAGGCAAGGCTGGAGGCACCTGTTGTGGCGGCGGGGACCCGGCCGCGACAGATGTTGGAGGACTCGGAAGGCGAGGTCTCTCCATTTAGGGGGTTCCTCAATGACATGGGCGGAGGGTTAGGAGGCCAAGCTGGGCCGCAACCACTCATATGGGAACCGGATGAGGCACAGAGTAGACCCGGATCACCGGAAGAACCGCTATGGCCCCTCCACTATTCTCTAGCGGACTCCACGTTCAGCGTGAGGGTGGAAGAGCCGACTGATGACGAGAGAGAAGCGGGTGGGTCGGCGGACGCCGCGACGGAAGTGCCCACACCCGCACCACGGTACAATCTCCGGCCACGCCCCCCGCCAGTCAGGGGAGGGGGTGACGGCGCACGGAATGAGGGTGACCAAAGCCGGTGCAAGCGGAGGGAAGCGTCGCCATGCCAGGCTGTTTCGGAGGGGGGCAATTGACGTCAACCGGGGCTCCGCCCCCTTGAGCCTGGCCAGACGTCGTTCCCTTCCTCTCTTTTCGTTCCCCCCCCCCCTTTTTTGTCCACCACCGACGGACATGAGCGTGTGTGGAAGTGTGTGTTAAAACTGTGTGCCAGACTGCAAGGAGGCATTTCGAGTCAGTGCGACGCCCCTTTTCTGAATTTATTTTATATACACTCCTTTATAATTCTTATTCTCTAGTCCCAGTGCTGGGTGTGTCATCAGTGTCACTTGTGTCGCTGTTGTTCGGAGTTAGGGACGCTGCCCGGGCGAACCCGAACAGGCACAGACTTGGACAAGGCTAGAAAGGTCTCGAAAGAGCCACCTTAGTGTATAAGAACTTTCTGCTGTGTTCTTCAACCGTCGAGGCACGAGGCCGCTGAGTAACCCTGCCCGTGCGTGGCGCAATCGCTGGCGCACGATATTAGCGGGGACTTCATCTCTTGCTAAACTTTGATCGAGTAATTCTGGCATGTAAAGTAATCTCCAAAAACATTTTCATTTTATCCCCGGGGCGTCTCTCAACCGGCGGGCTGTTTAACTAATCGTATTTCTCGCTTAGAGACTTTCACTAATCTTCCTACGTAGAGACTTTGTGTGTAGCCACGAGAGTGAGCTAACTTCATCTAATCTGGTCCGTGCCTCGGCATTTTAACAGTGTAACGTAATCATGTAGGTGAGATCGGGCGGAAGGAATAAAAGGCATAAAATCTAGTACTGTGAGTATTCTTTACTGACCACGTGGTACTTCCTTACTATAGCTAGGTGTGAGGCGTACCCGGCGCCTTAAGATCGGGCTAGGCAGGGTCAGTCAATACTCCAAGCAACAGAAATAGGGCTGGTAACTCGCCTCGCTCGGGTCACGTCACACCCTGAGAGAGAGGTTTAGCCAGGGTCCACGTGCCCTTACACGTGGTGGCGCCCAGTTCCATCAGAGACTGTCGGGATCCACAGCCGAGTAGCCCTCAGTACTTTTTTAGGATAATTCAATGAAATATTATTATGGACAATCAACTGTACAAGGTTTGATTTTTGTGTAAGGTATCTTTATGTTGATATTGTAAACAAATAAATGTGATCAAGAATTTTATCATGTTGGACTAAATACACTTAACTATAGTGAACATTTAGCATATTTTTTAAATAAAAAATTGAACATGAAATTCAAATGAAATGTTTGGTAGTGTCGAGGTATAACCTGTTGAAGGTTATATTTGTTCTATAATCAAGTGTTAACTGTGTTCTTTGTGCAAGTTTGATTTGTCACTTTTTAATTTGGTATGGAGAATTGAAATAATTATGTTTATGTAATATTTCAGTATATGGGTAATTTTGTTTTAAGGATGTGTAATCATATGAAAAGTAAGGTTATGTTATTGTGTTAAAAAGATATTGCAATACTCATGGTCAGGTTAATTGGTTGCAATTGTTTACACTTTGTTGATTTGTTATGGTATTTCTTTTGTATTCAATTGACACTTGTGTACTTTTTGAATTAATTTTTTATAAATTCAATCAAAAAGTAGGGGGGGGGTTATGTAGCTTTGCACAATGAGGATTTGTGATATACGTATATATTTTTTTGTATCATAAGAATATTAAGAAACACTTTGATATGAAAGATAATAATTATTTAATATGTAGATAAGGATTGTTCAGATTTGTTAAGAATTGTTATTAATTACTTTGGTTAAATTTCATGGAAAGCCTTAAAATACTTATTTCCTTGAGGTACTTAATTATTAATTTGAGGGTAAACTCCAGTTCATAATAATTAATTTTGATATTTGATAATTAATTTCAGTAATTGTTTTGTTTAAAGCAGTATAGATTATAATTTTACAGGACATCAATTTTAAACAAAAGTTTTTAATATGAATTTCAACTTTGTTCACTAAATTTTGAACATTGTATTTGAATTTTTTGGGTAATTTTATATTTTATTGGATATTGCTAGTGAAATATTTTGAGAATAGTCTGGAAGGTACAGAAGGAAGAGCGGACAGGCGCGACACACTGGCGCCAGAAAGTTATTTTTCACTTTGTAAATGCGTGTTTGGGATTTACGCGTCACGTTGTACGCACAGCTGTAGCGACCGTCTGGAAGGGTCTCTGGAGGCTACCACTAGCCAGCCAATCAGGGCGAGCCCTGGCGTCAAGTGATGTGCCCGTATGAATTTCCTTATATGGTCATATTTTGGAATTATGTGCGCTGATTGGTCAGATTATCTTGTAGCTTTATAGAAAATAATCATATTATAGATTATGTATGTTTACTTAAAGACTACTCTGGATATAATCCTTTTTATAAGGTTTGCAAGAGTAGTTTATTTATATTTATTGCACACATGATTATATTTTTAACACACATATATATATATTATATAATATAATACAGTTTATATTATATAATAATTCATATCCTTTTAGCTTGCTTATACAGGTTTCCAGGGCGTTATTCTGTCATAATTCTTATTCTTATTTTCAAAGAGAGATCTGGTGTATATTTTTAATTCTCTTATTCTTAATTAATTCTTTTCAGTTCATTTATCTAATTTGATATAATATTCCGGCTGTTCGATTACACTATACACAAGAAGAACAGCCAAAGAAACTTGTGTAGGAGATTCAAAGAGTTATTTTATTTTTCTGTAGTAAGTTATTCCGTATCGGAAAGCAGATCTTCCATCAGAGATTGTTCGTGCATCCAACTATCGAAACGCTCCAGTCTCTTGGATACTTCAAAGGTGTAATTTCTCCATATGTCATAAGTCTTCTTATCTCTCACAATTTGATTAATATCCTTAATATCAACATCCTCCATAGCCATCTTCCTTGTGTACTTGTTTCGTATGTCTTCTATTTTAACGCAATCATTTAGAACATGCTCTACTGTGTCTTCTTCCATGCACACAGGGCACATAGGGCTTTCCACTAAGTTAAAAGAGTTTAATTTGTGTTTAAAATTCCCGTGACCTGTTAGGAATTGTGAAGTGTAGTGGTCAGTACTTATCCATGAAAATTTCATCCGTTCTTCTATTGAAGGGAATATATTGTGTGTATGCCTTCCCTTGTCAGAGTTTCGCCACCTTTCTTGCCAGATTTCAATATTTTCTATGTGAATTCTGCGATATTTTGAAGCAGTGTATTCCTTGTTCATCTTTAATATCATAACTTTTGCTCTTTCTTGTATTAGTAGGTCTATAGGTAAGGCTCCAGCGATAACCTGCAGTGCTTCTAAAGACGTAGTTCTGTAGCTTTTTGTTACAGCAATTAGAGCTGTTCGTTGGGATGAGTTTAACCTTCTTCTTACATGTGAATTGCGTAGTAGTTCATACCAGACTGAGCAAGCATAGGTAAGTATGCCCAGGTATACTCCATTGTACAGTGTTGTCATAGTATTAGTGCTCAATCCTACATTTGTAGGTTTATGACTCCTTATTTTTTGCATTAACAGTAGGGCCTTTTGTGATGCTTCTTGTATGTGTTCTTGGTATCCTGTTCCCGTTGTGATTTGTACCCCTAGATACTTAACTTTTTGTTTTATCTTCACTATTCGTTCTTGAAATCTTATTAAAGGTGGTCTGTCTTTATGTAATTTTCCCTTTAGTAATACGCCTTCAGTTTTTTCAGATGATATAAGAAGTCGGACACTGCTTGCCCAGGTGTTGATAGAGCGTAGAATAATTTCTGCTGTCTGCTCTAATTCGTAGCGTGAAGTAGCGGGTATAATGAGCAAGCCATCATCTGCATAGCCATATATAATGTTATTTACTGGTAACTCAATTTTCAGAAGCTCATCAAATATTATATTCCATAGTAGCGGACCAAGGACTGAACCCTGAGGACAGCCCATGGAGAGCTTCTTTTCCACAACTATGTGGCCCAATCGACATTCACACTTTCTATCTTGCAGAAAGCCCCTTATGGCGGCATACAGGTTCTTAGGTGTGTTAAGATTCTTTAAGCGCCATAATACTTGAGGCCACCAAGCGTGGTCGAATGCTCCTGCTATATCTATCGTCACTCCAAGCACATATTTTTCTTGTAGGTTTTTAATATATTGATTTACATCGTATAGCGCTTTTTCTGTACTATACCCTCTTCTGAAGCCATACTGCTGTTTATCTATTCCCTGTATTACTTCCAAATAAGCTGTTAGTCTTGCATTAATGAGCCGCTCATAAATTTTTCCCATGTTAGGCAGCATAGTTAAAGGCCGGTATGACTTAGTTAATTTCGGGTCCTTAGCATTTCCCTTGTATATGATTTTGAGAACTCCTTCCTTCCATATTTTTGGAAATGTTCCTGAAGATAAGCATAAATTATACAGATGTAACAGTACTTCCTTGATTCGAGGGTAAGCTCGCCAAATTAACTCAGTTGTTATATTATCTTTACCTGGTGCTTTTCGTGGTTTTAACTCTTTAATGATCTTGTCAAGCTCTTGGATGGTGAAAGAAACTGTGTCTTCTGTATCAGGCAGTTCTTTCATCGCTTCTCTCTTCATCTTTTGAATATTCGTATCTTCATCTGGGTTGTCATTAGGTAGTAAATCATGTAGAATAGTTTCCAAATTTTCTGTAATGTCAGTAATTTGTCTATTTGCCATCATCATCCCAGGGATTTCAAAAGAACTTCGTACTTTGCCAGCCATCACCTTGTACACATATCCCCAAGGGTCCATATTCCCCTTGTTAAGGACAAGTTTTTCCCAGTATACCTTCTTCTTTAATAAAATATCTTTCTTATATTTCTTTCTCCTTATTCTGTACTGTTGTAAAATTAAAAGTTTATAAAATCCATTTGCCGCTCTCTTCATGATTCTTCTTAGTCTTTCCAGATCTCTTCTAGTTTCTTCTAATTCAACATCCCACCAGGGATTTCCAGGAATAATTTTCGTTTGTTTCCTAAAGCATTTCTCACAGATATTCTGTAATATAATTGTTAATCTCATGGCGAGTGCTTCTGCGGAGTTATATACATCTTCTTCATGTGATAATTCATTTATTTTGCTTGTTATTAATTCATCAAACTTCTTCCAATCCGCGTTCTTATGTATGTACCGTGGACTTATTATTATGGGAGGCATCTCAGTTCTTTGCAATTGGATTTCATAAGTCATCAATCTGTGGTCACTTGAACTGTCCAGATGAATCTTCCATTCATTGACTCTTTCTTTCATGTTGTTATCAGTCAATGTCACATCAATGAAAGTCTCAGTATTAGTTGCTGGTGATAGATATGTTCCTGTTAATGGATCATCATTAATAACATATAGATCTCTTTCCATGATAAAATCGTTCATGATCTCACCTTTTTCGTCATTCACTGGTGAATTCCAAAAAGAAGATTTTGCATTTGTGTCTGCACCAATTATTATATTTTCATGTCCAATTGTATCCAATATTGAATTAAGCTTATCAATATGTACTTCAATAGGATCTGAGAATTGAAAATAGGATGAGATAACGTATATTTTCATCATCCTCATCTGCATGATCATGCAAACATGATGTTCATTAGAAATGCCGGAGAGTAACATCGTAATTAGAGTTTCATTTCTAATCCAAATTGCCGATTTCGGATTATCTCCTATTGCATATATTAAACCATGGATTCCTGCAACTTGCCCACGTAATACATAGGGTTCTTGTAATAAGATCACATCAAGCTTCATTTTTTCTGCAATCTTATTTAATTCAGCACTGACAACAGCTGAACGTTGTGCGTTTAGTTGCCCTATTTTTATGTTATTTTCATATTTCACCATAATTAGTTCTTTCTATTTCTCTTTCGTAAGCTCTCTTATAGGCAGGGCAATCAGTGCTATCTACCCTATGCTCGTGTGGTTTATTCTCTCGTCTGCAATTTGCACACTTATTTCCTTCATTTTTCTTACTACATTCTGTATACTTATGCCCATCAAGTCCACATATAGAGCAGATAGTTTTGCTTTTACATTTATGTGCGGGGTGTCCGTAATTCTGACAGTTGAAACATCTAGTTATTGACACAAAATCCCTAATTTTACATGCAGAAAAACCAATATACATATGTGTTCTGCTTAGCAAGATATTCCTTATTGGTCAGTTGGCCCACGGGGTTGCCTCCCTTGTTTTCACCTTTACAAGGGAAGGTAATCTCGTCGACCAAGTCACTTGTTGCTCCATCGTCGCCGAACTCGGTTGCGTCGTCGGCAAGTCGCAAGACAAATGGAAAATTACTAAGAGATAATTTAACGCCTAGGGGCTGGGGCCAGGCCGTATTTTTTTAACTTAAGTTCATTTTTTTCGGACAAATGTATTAGAAATTTAGGCCCTAGGCGTCGGCATCGGCCCGACTTCGTGGGATTACGGTCCGCGATCGACGGTACCTTGAGTTATGTAATTAATTAACCAAGGGACATTACTAAGTTTTTTTTTTCTTTGGCGAGTGACAAGACTCCTCGACCATCAACGGCAAGATGTATGGTGCTGTGGTATGTATTTAGACATCGTTAAAATTTTTATAAGAAAAGACAGAAAACTGTGCAAGTAACAAATTTTTCTAACTAAATTCATTTGTAAAATTGTGCACTGAGGCCATGTAACAATGAGAAAAAACATTTTTTTTTAAAAGAAATAAACAAAGATAATTTAATAAACTCTTTTATTTCCAAATAACGCAGAACCATCGTAATGAAAAATTCCTCAGGAACATTGTTTGTTTTGTTTTGTTTTGTTACGTTTCTCTGTGTGCTTAGCCGGGCAAAACATACAACGTAACAAGAGTATTCATGGCACAAGCTGTATGACAAATTGCCATCTCATAAAGTGAGTGCTCACCATAAGCAATGCTATATTAAATGGAGAGAACTTGAAAGCCGATTCAACCAAGGAACTGACAAACATGCTCAATTGAACACAAATTTGTTTAAAATTAAAATATTTGAGGGATCTGTTTCACGGGGTATTATCCGTAGTTCTGTTTCTTGGTGTGAGAGGCCTTGCATTTAGAGGCACTTCTAGTAAAATTGGAGATTCCAATAATGGAAACTTTTTAGAAGTTCTAGACTTATTAGCTCAGTATGACCCACTGCTAAGAGAACATATTACTAAAGTACAGAGAGCTCAAAGAGATGAAAAGGCTACCAGCTCACTATCTCTCCTGACTCACAAAACAAATTTATTGAGGCTTGTCGTGCCTGGGTTCTTCAAGCAACACTTGCAGAGAGAGATAAATTGAACTGTTTTCTGTTACATTGCAAATTTGATCATTGGTGAGCGGGAAAAACATAAAATTCCTTTGGTTGACTGCAGAGGACACGGAAATGACAACACGGCCAGGCCAATACGTCTGGCATGTAAAATGTTGCACAAACTATCATTTGTAAATTGAACAAGCTTGCTATATTTTCAAACTGCGTTGCACATGGCCTAAATTTGTGGCACCTGAATGCTGCTGAGTGTTGTCAAGATATTACTACGTTTTTCGGAATGGTCCAAAAAGTTTATAATTGATTTTCTCGTAGCCCACAGCGATGGGTTATATTGCAGAAAGAAATTGGTTGTTCCTTGCATAGCCTTTCTAACACAAGATGATCTGCTCAAATAGACAGTGTTAAACATTTGCCCCTTATCAAGCAAGCACTAAATAAATGTGAAGATATGAATTTACCAGCTGAATGTAAAACAGAACTTATGAGAATTTCACAATATCTCAAGTCCTTCAAATGTATTTAAATGTCTAGTTTAGTTGGAAATTTTCATAGCAATTGACTTCAGAAAAAAATATTTTACAAGCCTAAAATTCGACTCAATGTAGAAGTCGCAAATATCAATAGTTTGATTGAAGAACTAAAGCAGCTTCGTGATCAATGGAAGGATCTTCTAACCAAAGAAAAGTAAATAGCCAAGATTATAGCTACTGAGCTTCCAACCGATACTGATTTTAAGAAGAGAAGATGAAGAAAAGAAAATATTTCCATGATGAAATCAAAGAAGATGAATCATTGTTTC
Source organism: Bacillus rossius redtenbacheri (assembly GCF_032445375.1). Lineage (NCBI taxonomy): Eukaryota > Metazoa > Arthropoda > Insecta > Phasmatodea > Bacillidae > Bacillus > Bacillus rossius. The sequence goes on from NC_086331.1 coordinate 116,332,805, forward strand.
TGATGAATGAGAACGAGAGACGTGAAGAACAGGAATTCAGAGTGAATGTTTTTTACAAACTTATTGACTCAGTTGTTAGTGGACTGACTGTACAATTCACTGTCACCAGAGAAGTTAGCTGTATGTTTAAATGTTTGTGGCACTACGTGGATCTGAATGACCACAACATTGAAACTATCTGCATGAAGCTGTGTGAAAAATATCCTGAGGGCATAAATGTAAGAGATATTTGATGTTTTCATGTTTTGAATATAGGTCCTAACGAGTTGATACCACTCCAGCTTTTAAACACACTGCAGAGATTAAAACTGGACAGTTTATTTCCAAACTTGTGTATCGCTGTTAGTGTTCTGCACAATTCGCGTGACAGTTGCAGAAGCCAAAAGGTCCTTCAGTAAAAATGCAAAAAAAAAAAAAAAAAATGTACACCGATCAACAATGTCATTAGTGGGCTCAGCTTGCTTGCCTCAGAGCCTGATCTCATGCAGTCATTGAACTACAACGATGTAATTAATGATTTTGCATTTAAAAAAAAGGCATGGAAACCAGATTTGTTGTGATTACTTTTGAACTGCATAATAGTTTGTAATCAATGTTATTGCGTAGTATAACCCTTTTAAATGCATTTTATGTTTGAAATTTAAAAAAATATATACTATAGTACAGGTGCACCATCCTTTATCCGAAATTACAAAATCCGAACAGCTCTAAAATCCGAAATTTTTTTTGAAACTTCAACGTCCGCGATATTGTTCGCAGTTGTGTGGCAAACTCAAGTCGCGATCGCGTGACTAGTGCGAGCGAGTGACTTGGCAGCACTGCGTCAGCAAGGCAGCATGCAATTTGGCAACGCCGAGGCGCTGTGTTTACCGTTTGTCCGGCAAACTAGCGTCAGATTAGTGATGGGTCGAAACAGTTCGTTTTAGAGAGTCGTTCACGTGCGCTCACTCTCGACAGGGAGTCGTTCGTTTGAGTCATTCAAAAGAGTCATATCGTTCATGAGCGGATCGTCTGTCGGTAGTTGTAGATTACGCTCGCGAGCGAGTCGGAGCGCGTCACTTCATTCAGGAGCTAGTCCGGGATATTCATTTCGTTCAGTTGCGAGTCGTGAGTTGTCATTTCATTCACGAGCGAGTCGGGGTCGCAAAAAGTCGCGAGCAGCAAACAGTCTTTCTTTGTGGCCAAACATTTTGAACACGGGAGTGAGTATAAATACATAATAATAAGATTAACTTTATTTATTTGATCTTTAATATACTTAAAGTGTTTAATGTTTCCATGAATTATTTTGACGTTATTTAATCATGGCACCCAGAAATCAAAAAACTAGTCAAATTTGGGACTATTTTTCAGAAGTTAATAACAGTGATGGAAAAGCAAAATGTAATTTCTGTTCAAAAGTGATTTCGTACAAAGGTGGAAGTACATTTAATCTCACACGCCATGTGCGAACCATACATCCCACAATTTCACTGTCCTTGAAACGTCAGCTACCTGCAGATATCTCAAGATTTGAAGAGGATAAACCAAATGATCCAGAACCTTCTGTATCCAGTAGGCCTGCAGAAGAAACTTCAAATACTCAACGAAACACAGTCCCTTCTAGTGAAGCACAGTCAGTAGAAACAGTGTTACACACAGGTCGGAAAAGTGTGAGTACAATTTCTTCATACTTTCATAAGCCATTGTCAAATAGGAAAAATAGAGACATTGATAACAGTCTTACAGAATTGATTGTTAAAGATTACCTGCCTTACAGAATAGTAGAAAGCCCAGCTTTCAGAAAATATTCGCAAAATTTAAACAGTGGATACCAACTTCCTACTCGAAAGACTGTTTCCACTGTTTTAGTGCCTCAAATGTACGAACAAACGAAAGTAAAAGTTAGGCTTGCTCTAGAGGCTGCTGATGCAGTTACAATTACGACAGATGGTTGGACATCAGTAAAAAATGAAAGTTACATATCAGTAACAGCACACTATATTAACAAAGATATGGAACTACATTCCTGTCTTCTTGAATGTTTTAATTATGACGACAAGCACACTGCTGTAAATGTAGCAGAGGAATTAAGGCGAGTGACACATGAGTGGGGCATCGACAGAAAAGTTGTTGCAGTTGTTAGTGACAATGCAGCTAACATGGTGGCAGCTGTTAACCTTACCGGCTGGACACACATATCTTGTTTTGCCCACAACCTGAACTTGATTGTTCAGCATGGACTTGATGGGACTAAAACCAAGATACTACTTACCAAAGTCAAGAGTATCGTGGCATTTTTCAAACGAAGCCCTCAAGCTTGTGCAAAATTGAAATCCATGCAAGAGCAATTAGGTGAGCCATGTCTGAAGCTAAAGCAAGAGGTCGTCACTAGATGGAATTCTACTTACGACATGCTTCAAAGAATTGTTGATGTCAAAGATGCCCTAGCTTCAACTACAGCCATTAACTACCCAGACCTTCCAGTTATTACGAACGAAGATGTGAGCAATATTCAAAATGTATGTAAATTATTGAAAGTGTTTAAGGACTGCACAGAAGAAATTAGCTCTGAAAAACAAGTCACTGCTTCAAAAATAATTTTGTTTGTTAAAGCACTGAAGACATGGTGTGCTAGACGTAATTCCGAACTCGACGAAAATGTTCCCGCCAAGGAAATTGCAGAGAGATTGCTAGAAGGCATCAACAAACGCTTCAAAGCTGTTGAAGAAAACAGTGTGTTTGCAGAAGCTACGATGTTGGATCCGCGATTCAAGGCCCGTGGTTTTTCCGATGTGAATTCTTCGGAAAAAATTAAACAGACTCTAATTTCGCACTGCGTGAAATTCGGATCTAAATCTAATCCAACCATAACACATGAGGTGCAAAATGCTACTCAATACCAGGGGTCTTCGATTTGGGAAGAGTTCGATGAAAGTGTAAAAAAATTGCTGAGCAATCCCAATCGAAAAGTTGCAGGGATAGTTGAAGTCGATAAATTCCTACAGGAACCATTGTTGCCAAGAAATGGAAACCCGCTCACTTGGTGGTTTGAAAGGCGTGAAGTTTATCCAACACTATTCCAACTAGCCAAAAAACGTCTTTGTGTAGTTGCGACCTCAGTTCCATGCGAACGAGTTTTTTCTAAAGCTGGCCAAATTATCACAGATAGAAGAAGTAGGCTTTCAGGAAAATCTGTTTCACAAATATTATTTCTGAATGAAAATTTGTAAAGTACTTTGTGGACAATATTTAAAATGCGCCTTATTATAATGACTTGTTGAAATATGGATATTTAATCGGTGTTTACCAAATAATTGCAGTTATCGCAAACATTCATTATGGACCAAGAAACAATTCCCGAGTACATTATTATTTCAGTAATTTTAACTTCGAACTGTTATGCATCGATCTCAACAAAAAGGATTACTCCTATGTGTAAGAAGAATCTGAATCTTATTCAACGTGTGTCGGCTTTTGAAAGTGCAGCAGGAGTCAGTGTTAATTAGCATCTCAACTAGTACATAGGCCTAAGTGTTCCGTTTTGAAAGTCGAAATATACACTTGCTGCAGTCAACATAAGGTAATCATTTTCGCTTAAATTCATGTAGCTATTAATTTAATTTAAATGCGTAATTTACCATCTCACCTAATTTTATTTTTAAATTAATTATGTTCAAAATTTCTGTGCAGCTATAGGATATATGTAAAATTTTATATGTTTTTTTAATCCAAGATATCACAAAATTATTTCAAGACGTTACATTGCTTTTTTACCGAGTAGTCGAATCAATTTTTAAAACAATTTTCACAATTTTTAGCTAATTTTTAAGTCAATAAACCCAATATTACACAATATGTGATGTGGCATGTTGTAAGGTTTTTTCTTTACAATATTTTTCCACGATAAAAGAAACCTGCACTCTTTTCGTATTGTTTCTCTCTAGGATTTAAAAAATAGAATGCTGTGCTGTGTGATTTAAAGCAGATACCACGCTCCAACGTTATGAATCTGTTACCAAAGATGTGTCTTTGTAGAAAACACGCGATAATGAAATTCTATAAGCCTACAAACTAGCGGTCTTATCTGCTACCCGCCAACTTCTCTTGTCTCATTTTTCATCCAAACAAGCCAAGGTTATCACACCTACGAGATATCTGCTTCATTCTCACATTTCGTCGAGCGAGCCAAAGTCATTCAACCATTCCTTTCTGTGTATCATTCGTGAATATAGCCTGCCGATTCTTACCTTTAATATCGTTCGCGAATGATATGCTCTTTTTTGAAGAGCGACTCGCGAGTCGCTCACATAAACGAGTCGTTCAGTATAAACGACTCGTTCGCGAACGACCCATCACTACGTCAGATACAGCTTGCTGCTTGGCTACGATAGGAGTTGTTTTATCGCGGTTAGTAGTTAACCGTGTTGTTACGCGAACGTGTTGCCATATTTGAAGACGGCAATGGCAAAAAGGCATTTCGATATGAAGATGGGTGGTAGCGAAAAAAAATGAAAACACAACATTATCAATAACTCAGACGGTGGAATTATTGCGGAAACTAAACCAAAACAAGTGACACTTCAAGAGGCATTTAAAAATGCCATCATTCGTGCTGCTTTATTTCAGGAGAAGTAAAATCCTGCTCCCGGCCGATCACGAGACGTACGAGTTGACGGCGACATCGGCGGCAATGACGACGCACCATAAACATTCTCCAGATGTTTTACAGTATCAGTTGTTAAAAACAAATTATTTTGGCGATTGTTTCAGGTATTTATTTATGCTGCAGTGTTTATTTACGTTGTGTACTTTGTTGTTTTTGTACTATGTTGCTTGAAATACTTAATAAATCTGACATAACCTAACTTGGCTTTACTAGGCCTCCTGTATTAAAATTCCGAAATCCGAAAAATTCTGAAATTCGGAATGCTGCTGGTCCCGACCATTTCGGATAAAGGATTGTGCTCCTGTATATTATTCTGAATGTAGTGATTTGATTTGAAGTAATGACTGTTCTGTTGTAAAACATTTTGAAGTGTTTCTAAATTAAGGCATTTGTATATAGTATATGACATTTAAATTGATGTGTTGTAGTAGGATGTAGAAATATATTATTGTTATTTATAAATGCATGTCATTTATGATTTTGCATCAAATTAAGGGTAGTAAATTAATGTTTATAAATTATTAATATGTATTACAATTTTTTCGATGTAATTTAACATGGTTCTGTGTTTAATGTTTCGAAGTAATAACATTTATTATTACTTTAAATTAGTTTAATAATAATATTTATGTTCAGAATAAATTTTAGTGATACTTATATATTTTAATGCCTGATATAGTGATGTAATTTCTGATTATCATTTCATATTTTTTTGTTATTTTAGCAGTATATATCAAAATTAATTTTTCTTTGAATTGTGATGAGATTGACAATGTAAAAGTGCACTGAGATAACACCTAAAAATGCCCTCTTTTTTTATAATTAGAAGATTGTTAAGCTATGTTTAAATGAAAGAAGAAATTTTGCAACATTCTTCACATAGATATTTATGATATAATTAGTATTGTTACACAAAAAAATGGGAGGGGGGGGGGGGGGGCTACTACCCCAACTGCCCAGGGGCCCACAATTTCTCTCGGTGGCCCTGCACCAAATCTTTGGCTTTGTTGGTGTGAACTGTACTTTTTATAACTTCTGCTTTCAAAGAGGGCGTGTAAAGTACAAAGGAAATACAGAATGAGTCTGAATTTGACAGACAAACTTGAACTGCAGGTTAATCACGACAAAATAATTTGAAAACCTCTACCGACTTATGGTCTTAAGTGCTTCCCCAAGTCTGGTGTACGTCTTTGAAGTGGGGCTGAACAATCTTTTTATTGTAAATTATAGAGAAAGTATTTAAGATGGAAACTTGAGTGTCTGAATGTTTAATTGAATGATGTTTTACAAACACAGTGAATTTTGTAGCTTTAGAAAAACTATTTCATTGAAATAGATCGGGGCAGTAACACGTCAGAAAAAATGTGGAAAATAGAAGTGTTACTCCCATTATTTCAATCAAATAATTTTGCTACAGCCATAAAATTTACAGTGGTTGTAGACGATCATTCTTAAACATGATTCAGAGACTCAGTGTTCCATCATAAATACTTTATTATTTACAATAAAAAAGTTGTTCGCCCAAACTTCAAAGTTTTAAACCATAAGTCATATAGAAGTTTTCAACCTATTTTGTCATTAACCTGAAGTCAAAGTTTGTCTGTCAAATTTAATCTCATTCTGTATGTTACCACCCAAATGCATGAGGGTTAATAAAAGAAATTATTTTTGTTAAAATGTGTAACATAACTGTATTTTATAAGCTTCTGTTGATTTTATGCAAGAAATTATAATTGAGATATAAAATTAGTTTAATACATTTTTTTTTTCAATTATGCATATAAAACTGAAAACTTGTTTCAATGGGAAACACTGTTTTTTGCTTTGTTTTTCCATTTTAATTTGTCTACATGTTATTTTCCAGAAAATATTAAACTTTAATTTAATTACTGTAAATCACAATATTTTATGATGCATATCCTAACTAAAAAACAGCATTCGTGTTCCAGTGTTCAAATTTGTAATTCCCACCCACCTGCATCTTCTTCACGTTCTATGCCACCTCTTGAGTAGATGCAGCAGCAGCAGCACTCAGGTGCAGAAGTTATAATTACACCCACCATTAGAACAATTTGGTTGTAGTTTCAAAAGGGTCAATAATTTTAACGTAGCTCTTTCAATAAGACGTTAAGTTGTACAAGTTACTATTCTTAATTTTCTGTTTAATGTACAGAATGTAAACCTGGCTGCATTTGTTTTGAATTATATGCAATAATTACAATTTTAAGCAGTGTTCAGATAAGCCTTGGCTGTAGTAAGTTCATTTGTTTTACTTGATATGGAGTTTCCGTCTGTCCGTCCTAACCAAATTTTTTTAGTCTACCTACTGAATTTTAACAGTAAGGTTCATTGCATTTTTGGTGCGCTTCTGTGCTGTCATAAACAATTTTAGCACACATTTTGGCTGAGAAGGGACCCAGGTCGTAGTAGTGTAGTTAATGTTTGATTTGTATTCAAATGAGCATGTAACAAAACTATTACTTGAGAGTACATATTGCACAAATGTAACTCTTCGCTCCTGAAATGCACAATAGAATACATGGTGTTAAATTGTGGTGGAACATAATTTAACAAAGATTTAACTTTCATTTTGAGACTTTTTTATTACAATACTACAAAAAAAATTGTCACTAGCTTAACATGGAAATTAGTAATTTTGGAAATTAATAATTTTGTGTAAATCTTCCTAACCAAAATTCCACACAGAGCAAACAATATCTATTAGCATTCATAACCACTGTGATTTATGAAATTTCAAATATTTTTAATAGATCCACAAGCACATTAATAAATTACCACAAGAACATAATTTTTTTTTAGTATACAGGGAATATTTTTGAAATTAGGCATACTTATAAACAAACACATTCACTTACAAAAATTATTTAATACAAGTTTTAACTACAACACTTAAACTAAATCAAAATATTAATAAATTGTTTTTAATACTCTTAAAATCTTGAGGCTACACCACCACCTCTTGAATCTGAATGAGATTTCCAAGTGTCTTCAATTTTCTCAACTACATTACAGCTCGCGTAGGGTTCCTTGAGTGTTCGCACTTCAAATCCTGTTTCGTTAAATAAGTGCAAGACCTCTTCAGAAAACTTGGCTTGGGGCAAATCTATAATAATCAGAATAATAAGTTAGAGTTTAAATATAAAGATGGGTCAGTTCTATTCTCAGTTCCTTAAATTAATACTATTAAATATATGAAGAGAAAATCACTTGATAAATGGTAGAAAACATTGCAGTTTTATTTGTAAGCCATAAATATTCAAGACAAATTGATTATTTTTTTAACATCGAAGATGCATTTTCATTCAAACATACCATATCTTCTAGGTAAATTATTTTGTAAATTTTTCACCACAATTGCTCTAACTTGCTGTGATTAACCAAAACTGATTTATTATCATCTAGACTGAAAAAAAAAAAAAAACTTTTAAAGGAATGACACATAAAAGGGTTCTGGTATGAATTATGTTTACTAATAAAATAAAAGTCTGTGAACCAAAATGTGTAAGAGAGAAGCCATTTTGACCATCACAGTTGCATTAATGCTTCAGGTGGCATTAATTTGAACTACATTATGTATTTTATTATTCTACTACACAAAACATTCTGAGCACTTACCACACGACATCTGAGATGCATTTACATAATATAAAAAAATTGGTTGTCTGTAAAGTCGGTTTACGGATGATAGTTTAACGTGATAACAAAACATTGATGAAATTATTGCATACTATTATGAATAAAATTGAATCATTTTTATTGAATTATAACTATTTTGTATAGATACAAAGGAGTGAAATGAAATCTACAATTTAATTGATAAATTTACTTTTATTTGCACTCATTAATTCAAATATGTTTACTACTTTAACGAACCGATTATTTTAACTATAACGTTTATACATGTTTGCTATTTAACTTCTTCCAATCTGTGTTATTCTGTTAAGGATAGGACGATGATAAGAAAAGTAGGAAATGAATGGGAGTGTTTCAAGTTTAATGTGCCTCGAAAAAGAAAATCGATGGTTGTTCCAATCAAATGGAAGAGAGATAGATGCGGCGCAAGCGTACAATAAGCATAACGGGACAAAGTGTAACGGGACAATGAGTCATCCTTTTTCGTGCTTGCAGCCGGCGTTCATCGATTTATTAGACGTCACGTCAAAATGGGACTGTATCCTCACATATTCACATCTTTGCTAACTGCAAACAAAAATATTACGTTCACCATGTTTATTTAATGAAAAAACTAACACATCCCTTATTGATTTTAATTACAGCCTCCTGCAAAGAAAATTATAAACTCATGAAATCAAATCCTTTAAGTAGCATATCTGTTTCCACACAGAGATATAATACTGTTTAAGTAACAGTAAAACTCTGTTACACTGCAAATTAATGAGTTCAAACAGTATAGGCATAGCTATTCCTTCAATAATAGCACATGTATTTTTTGTTAAAAAAAATACCTGTAGTACAATAATAATTTAGATTGCAGATTTCCTTAATTGTAGGATTTACATGTCCACTATTGGGTATATAACATGTCACAAAATTTAAATAAAGTAAATAAAATGGCCCAGAATGTTGCTAGTTCCACTACTTATAACTATGTATATATAATGAAGTGAAATATTGCTACTGCTACTACTACGAAAGTTGACCACAATGGAAGATGTTCTTGTAAGTACTCTTAATAGTCAAACAACAATTGAAAAAAAAGCCCAAAGTTAGATTTAAGATCTCCCAAAAATTTCTCAGCTATGCCATCATCTTACAAATGGTGTCTTGTAGAAATAAAATGTATAGAATATTGCAAATACTATTGATAATTTTAAAATGAACAAGAAAGTTTTTTTTTTACTAAAATTTTTATATCTTCAACCAGTTTAATTTGATTGGCAAATCTCACAACGTGTTGTTGAGCTCTTGTCACTCCCAGCCCTCTGTTTATGTATCAATGCAGTCTTAGCTCTGAAAAAGATAACAATTAGTTGAAGAACTGCACTTTAGTGGCATGTATGCCACCTTTAGTCACTTTTGTTTATCTCGGAATTGGATGCGACAAATTGAAGACTGCAGATAACACCATGAAATGTGAAGGGAGGAGACACACTTCCTTTCCATGCCACAGCTGAAAAACTTTACGTCATTCCCTCATCAAGACTGGTTATTTAATGGGAAAAAGCAGGCAAGATGCATCTTTACCGTTTGCATTTCTGATACATATCTGACTGATGTAAACACTTGCAAATATGTGATGGACATGAAACAAAAGATCAACAGCTACACTAGACACTAAACAGTCACTTTCCGTTGGCTATTCAAGCATTAGGAGGGAAAAGTGGCTGTTTTCTGACCATGATGGGAGGGGTAATGTGTGCCACGCAATAATTTGTGCCCTTTACTTATCCACATTTGTGTCCACACCTGTTTCTTAGAATGTCCACTATTTTGGAGGGGAGGGGTTATTTGCCCATTAGAGACACAAATTTCTGCTGGTGATTTTGAAATGTCCATTATTTAGAAGTGTCTGTTATTCAGAATCCATCCATTATTCAGAAGTGTCCATTAACGGATGTTCCATAGTCACAGTTTTTGTAACCAGAGTTCCAAAATTCTATCAAATTTAGACTTAAATTTACTGAGAATGCTGCAAAAATGTAACCTTTGGTAAGTATAAATCTTAATGCTGATAGAATTCTGTACATAAAGAGTATGATTTTAAATTTCAAGGCATGTATTCGAGGTACATACATTTCCGGGAAAACAATTTGTTAGAATAACCTGAATTGAATTTTAGTAATTGCAAGCAGAAACTTAAAAAGCTAAAGGTCACATGGTAAGTTGTAGCAAGTGCAGCTTTTAGTTTGGACGAAGTGATAAAAATGCTGAAACTGATTGGATCCTGGGCTCTGAATTATTTGGCTGCAAACTCAACTGGGCACAAATCACATCTCACCAAACAAGCATGCCACCAATAACTCCCACAGAAAATGAGTTTGAACCAAAAAACCACAGAAAATGAGTTTGAACAAAAAAACCAGCATGCAGCCATTTCTAACTGAAAGTAACAAGATAACACTGACAACAAACAGGTGCCCAAGTTATGCTAACCTTCGGTCTGTATTACTGATCCACCTGCAGCCATATGGAATCTTGGAGCTTCTACAGCAACTGTAATATTTTCTTCACGCAGAAGCAGGTTCACAAGCATTTGCACAGCTACCGTGGCATCTCCAGCCCCAAACACCAGTCGCCTCCCACATATTTTGTCACGTTCTGTAGCCACAATTGGCACTGCCCAAGAAAATGGACGCCTGCCTGGCTTTGAGCTGTTGCTGCTAATGTCCAAGTTACTCAAGGCATTGTTTAAAATAAAACCTCCATCAGTAAGTAACTGTGATCCAAACCACGTATTGACACCACTGCACATACAAAATGGTTTGTTAATAAGATTACACATGGAAAAAAAAAAAACAAATACACAACCATACCTAAAAATTATTTTACACATGAGATGCAACAGTTGAGAGACAACAAAACTGAAAAAAAGCAAATATAATATCCTAAGAATTTTGATTACAATTCCATGTTTGCTTGTTTACTAATAAAAGTTTGTGTACCAAAATGTGTAAGAGAGAGTCCATTTTGATTATCACATTTACATTAATGCTTCAGGTGGCATTAATTTGAACTACATTATGTATTTTATTATTCTACTACACAAACGTTTTGAGCACTTACCACACGACATCTGAGATGTATTTGCATAACATGAAAACGTAGCCTCACATACATCTTTGCTAGCTGCGGAAAAAAAAAATATTACTTAGTTTCTGATTGTTTTATTTATAGCCAACTATGAAAAATGCCAGTAAATAAAAATATTTTTCAGCTGGTTTACATTGATGTAATGAATGATTTGTGTCAAAAAAGTTTTCATTCCAGTGATAGCTGACTACATGATTTATTTATGTTGAATATTTGTAGATGGTTTACATTGATTTAATAATTTAATAATTACACAACTTTTTCTTTTATTAGTAGTGATTATGTGAAGATATGCTAATATATGTTTTCCAGGGGGCATTATTGTTTTTATTACTTTGTGTTATGTTAATTTAAAATAATCAAAATTTAATAAATTTGTTTTGTTACTACGTTAAATTTCCAAAATTTTCCAGCATATTTGGGAGTTCAGTCAAGGATTTTTTTGTTAAAGATTTGTGGCAGCCCTGTCCAAGTACTCATACCTTTAAATGCGTTATATAAATTATATTCACACCAAAGAAGTATTTGGTTTAACAGGGTTGCTGCAGGTCTGGAAAATATGGAAAGCCTGTAAAACCAGGGAATTAGAACATGGTCAGAGAGAACCTGGAAATATCTGGTAAGACTGAGATATCAAAGAAAACTATTGACCTTATAAACTTTAATCTGAAATACAGTGCTAGCTAAATATTTTTTTTAGACTATAAAATTCTTTAACTGCTAAAACAAAACCTATATTTTTAAGCTATTGAAAATCAATAAAAAATATTGAGTACGTATCGTTACAAAAACAAGGGAACAAGTAAAGTAATGAAATGGAAGTCTAAGAATAATTTATGTAATTAAAATTACTCTTTCTTTATGACATAATTAAAATACACCTCTCAGAATATATATTTTCAATTTAATAATACTAATGTCATATTTTACACTACACAACAAACATAAACACAACCCAACATAAAAATTGAAAGGAACCAGAGTGAGACCCTATTTGGGGCCTCTTTGCAGTTTGTAACCTGCAGAATATTTTTTCTGAGACATTATACTATACCACATTTCTGGAATGAGTATCAACTTCTGATATCTTCAGTTCCCGTTACAAACAGTATTCAAATATACATTAAATGTTGCATTGAGTGTAACTATAGGTTGCTACAGAATGTCAGTATCAAATTTCGCTCACTTTACCAAGTTATCCTAAGGGGAAAAAATTTCTGGTCAGTTTTTGGTATTAAATAGTTGCTATTTCAACCAAATTTGCACACTAAAATATAGAATGTTTGCAGTTTTCATGCCAAAATAGTTTTAATGTTCATTCAGTCTTCTATAGCACAATGCTTATTGCATTAAATACCAACACATGCCGTGGTTTTCCAGCTGCCACAAGTCTGGTAACCTTTGACTCCCTTCCACCACATACCACTGGGCATGCATAGTTTTGGTATTTTTTGAAAACAAGTGGTATGTTTTAAAGAAAGTAAACTAAATTAACTAAATAATATATCTGGTATCTACAATTTTACCTGTTGTTTTCCTGCCTGGCATTTCAATTATAACAAATTTTTACCTGTAAACTATTTTATTTACTAGCATGGTTAATTAGCTAGTTCTCAATTGTTCCAAATGTTCCAATTGGTACACAATTAACATTGAAATAAATAAATCAGTCATAAGTCTGTCCAAATAAGAGTATTAACCTAATTAAGCTACTATTTACATATACAATAGGGTCTAGATTAACAGAGTTAATGTGGATCGCTGCAACCACGGATAAGCAAAATCTCAGCTAACACGGATATAGTAAAAAAAATTGTCTTGTTTCTCAGTTGGCCCAGTGATATCATATTTTGGTGTGGTGGTGTTTCCATCTTTTCTTCAGTGTAGATTCTTTCACATTTCACCATGATTTGTCCAACCAGTAAATGGCAATTTTAAAGTTAATTTTCTTTATGCTTTCGACAACAGTTAGTCATTTTCTAGGTCCACAAGAAAATTTTTCAACAATCTTTGCTGGTGGTAATGGCACTTTTGGTTGGCTCAGATAATACGGGACCTCGGTTAATCAAAAAACTAGGGTATTTTAGACTACTGTATCACTGAAATATAACTCGACAGTAACTCTATTTCTTGATGGTCTTTGTCTGCGCGTCACTATTCCCGGACACTCTTTCACCACTACCGACCTGGGTTACAACTAATGTCCTTTATTTGAGGCCTGGAAGTTGACAAATAATGCATCCAAGTTGATGATGTTTGAGTTGATGGTGGTCCAAAGTCTCGAGATGTGAGGGCAAGAGACAGCGGTGCCACAGGCGGTGAAATTAATAAAATAGCTGTTTTTTGTTTTAAATATGGTAATTATATGTTTTGATGTGCAAAATTTCTAGTTTTTTAAAATCATTCTATATTTTTTTAACGTATTTTATTGCTTTATATATTTCATTTGCATTTTGAAAATGTTAAATTTAAGTTTAACTGTTGCAGGATGGCCACACAAATCTCAAATGAAATTCCCAGACTCTTCCAGGTTTTCCCTGACCCTGATTTTGCAGTTTAAAATTAATCAGTGCTAATTTTTTTTAAACTGTGAGTATTCAACAGACGAATAAGTAAACAAAGATTTAACTTAAGTTTATTCCAGGTATAGGTAATATAAATTTGATAAACTAATTTTCCAGGTATAGGCAATATAAAAGTGATAAACCATGTCTCTAGTTGTTTATCTATGTAGAAAACTCACTGTGAATAAAAAATTTAAGAGATTATGTATTTATGCACCCAAATGAATTGCAGCAGACAATTAAGTGAACAGGATTGATGTTTCAATGCTTCAACAAGGGTCTAGTTTGAAGATAAAAAGTACTTGTAAACCTACCTACCTGTGATCTGCTCTTGGATGATACAAATCACTGTGCAGAATGCTGAGAAAAATATTTTGTTCCTCATAAGAAAGTAGACAGGATTAAGTGTTGTAACAGAGAGGAATGTGGTTGCACGAGACATGTACTGTCTACATTAGTAACTGCAACGATTGTGGCACGGATGAAGGGAGTGAAAGATCCAAAAAAGGACACATGTTTAAATAGGTCAACATTTCTACTAACAGAAACTTTTTGGTTCTATTTATTTACATGTAAGACTGTGGTCTACGTTACACTGAAAATTAGCTTAGAACAATCTAAAATACTATAGGAAACTACTTACTTTTCTCTAGTACTTCAATCAAGTTATGTGGGTATTATTCCCAAGGTGAGTCTCTTTTACACCTTTAAAATATTTTTGGATGAACTGTGTTTAGATATAAATAGCCCATTAACCAATGATTTTATGAATATTTATGTCTATGCAATCTGTCCCACTTCTTGCACAATCTTACCAAAATATTCCATGCAAGATGATGCAAAGCACTACTTTTTAAAACATGTATAAATTTTTTATTTGACTAGACATATGTTAGCTGTAAGTCATTTCTCATAAACATTAAGGGTGAGAGTAACATGTCACGTATAATGTTGCAACTTTATATGAAATACAATTTTCATTGGCAATTGAAATTAAATGTGCAGCAACTCACACTGTTTTACCTTATATGACTTTCTGAGACTACATACTTTCTTCCCAGAGTACAATTTCCCATTTCCTCATAATTTGTAATTATTTTAGGTTTTTTTTTAGCAACTGCAAACCTTCGGTAAACCATAAAAAAAAAATTTCAAACTAGATATAAGATGTCGGTTGTCCATTTTTAAACAGCAGGTTAACTAACATTTGAGCTTGACAAAACTTTTGCCATGCAGTGTTGTCAAGTTTTGAGTTCCAGTACCATGTTTTTTCAAAACACATTTTATGAAAAATTTAGGGAGGATTACTCGTGTAAATACAGTAATATACAGACCCAATTTTGAAAATGATAGAGCAAAAATCATGTTTTTATAATGAATGGCTATAGAAGTAACCTTTACGATGCAAAAAACAACATTAACTCAAATATTTCCCTCAACCCTCAAAAAATTTCCTAACTTTTCCTGGTTTTCCCGGTCCGTGGCCACTGTGTGAGTCATATTATGATTGTAGATTTTTCATTCCATCTCTTGACACTTGTGAGAAGTCTGGTAGGCAATAATGCATTTTTTGATTTTACAAATTAGATAAGAATATGTGTAATATTGCATAATTATTTTAATGTTTTGACAAATTCATAATGCTTCACACATTTTTCTCAACAAATGTTAATGTTTTACCAACCATTCTAAGTATGATTATAGTGTAACTTAAAAATCCTTGATTTTTTCAAAAATTTCTTACTCTAGTTTTACAGGATTTTAAAATGCCATCAGTTTTGTGTATTTCTAAGAAAGGTATGTTTTTGTAGAGTGGTTTTTTTTAAGGAGGCTAGTTGTTTGTGTACTTAGGTGATCATAACTAAACTGGAAAGTTTTTTATGTTATGGTAGTTACATTAATAATACGAAAAATCATTGTTAACGTATTTAATTTCTAGTAAAAATATTTTTGCGAGACACTGGGTATTTACATGTCTAGGTGGCGATAACTAAATTAGAAGGCTGGTTAGGTTATGTCAAGAGCATTTTAAAAACTACTGTAAAAATTGATCAATTGTATGAATTCTTGCACTATTATTTTTTTTATACCTACTGTAGTTAAAATAATAAAAACCAAAACTTAAAGAAAAAATTTATTAAACTCACTGTCAAAATTTTGTAGAAAATTTAACCATTTTTCCTGCATCAAGTTTTTCTAGTTTTCAAGAATTTCACCCCAGAATTTCCCTAGACTGCTATCACCATTCCAACTATCAATTTTAAAATTACTAGACTGAATTGAAAAACAACCATTGCATGAAAATAAAGTAACATAAGTTGTACCTACTCAAAAATACTATTTTGGAAATTTTTTTAATGGAAAAATTGCTATACTTCATTTATTTTAGGTAACTAATGTGCTTTTCCTAATTTCTACAATTTTGAAACCACTCTGGCATAGGAAAATAGGCTGATAACAAAATCTTGTCGATGGTTTTCTGATTAAGTTCAATTTTTAGAAGAGAATTCATTATTAGCATAATTAGTGGTCAGGTAAATTACACTTACCTGATGACAGAAACATACAATTCACTGAAATCAACAGCAGCAACATGAGATCCCACAGCCTCTGGAAAGTTCCAATTGTTATCATTGGTATAGTTAGTATCCAAAAATTCTGGGTCACCTATGTACAAGGGAAAAAAATGCATTGGTGACATTCAAAAACACATATACAGATACAAATACTTAAATTAACTAAAATTATGTAGAAAAATTTTTATTTGTTTACAAATATTTACAGTAAACTTCAAATTAGTGCTGTTTTTATTTCCGAAATTCAATTCACAAAACCATTTTTTTTTGTATTCTTGGATTTGAATCCAGATTCCTATTTTATTTGCTTTAATACAAAAAACTTTTTGCTAGCTTAACAATAATTATAATAATATTATGTTTAAACATTTATATTATAATTATAGCTAAATTGGATACTGCCTACATAAAGGTCTCTAGGGCAGTACAATTTCAGTTAAAAATTAAGCGGCATGTGCTTATGCTATGTTTTCAATAAACATCACTTAAACATTATAACCTAACTTAAAAATTTAACATGGAATGTAAATTCTAAACCATACAATTTTGCCTTGAGTGATGGAATTGTGTTGCTTCATATCTTGTTAAAATAGTGTTTTCTAACAAACATATTTTTTTTATAACTTAAAAATCTGGCATGATACATTACAATAAACAGAAAAAAATAATGATTAAAAATATGTATTTTAAAAACACTAGACAATTAACATTCAAAATATAAAATAAAGTCTAAAATTTGTTACTGAATATTATTCCTTTTCATTATCATTTTATTCTGAGGAGACAACGTTAATTTCATAAAGTGTGATTTTAATTATAAAAACTAAATTACACAAAACCAAAAAAAAATTCTTGCTGGATTACATTTAATATTTTCAGGAGAATAACTATAGTCACAAGTGAATGGTGAGATAAAACACTTGCGCTGAAGAATAAAATCTATTTTGATAACTTTACGTATGACAACCCTTTATCAAAATTTAATTCAACAAACCAAGCATTTAACAAGCATTTAAAATACCATAAAAGGTAATTCTTTAAATTAAATATTATATTTCATTTCTAATTAACATCTCATTAACAGTGAGGGAGAATAAATGCATAATCCAGACCAGGAATACTTGGAAAGGCATTGACCACTTTCTACAGTAAGGAACACTTCCCAGTATTTTCCTGGAGTGATTTCAGGAAACCATGGAAAACCGATATCAGAATGGCCAAACTGGGATTCAAGCCTGGGGCCTCTGATATGCGGGCCCAAAGTTTTAACACTGTATTATATTGCTCCATAAAATAGGTAATGAAATATTGTAAGACTTACCCAAATTGCTGTAATTATGTCTGAACACCTCTCGCATGACTTTGGCTATTTGATTGCTGGTCCATGACTGTGACCCCTGCTGGAGTGTTTTCAGCACTACATCAAGAAATAAACCTCCAGAAGAAGGACTTGGCACAAACAGGTTATACTTTCCTGCATTTAACTGATTAGAATGACATCTGACTGACTGATAACTAGCCAAGTCTTCTACAGTCAGTGTTCCACCTGCAGCCGAAACTGTTGCCACAATGTCAGATGCAAGACTGCCCTCATAAAAAGCTGAAATAGGAAGGTAAAAAGAATCTCAATTAATTTACACTGGTGTAGAGTTGGCTATTTCAACAAATTCAAGCTTTTGAGTGGAAAATGCTAACAAATAAATGATAAACACAGACAAATATTTACATAATTTATTTCTAGTCTCAGGAAATTAGACAATGAAAGGAGGATCTCCTAAAATTTGCACTTTTATTGTATTAAAGATAACTTTTTCATCTCCAAAAATTAGCTGATGTTCAAGCAGGAAACCTTTGGAGGAAACCACAGCATCCAACTTAATACTGGAGACAGTGGAGACACACAAATAGGGGAATCCTGTGTTTTCTGTGTTTGTTTGTGGAAGGACCAGGTAAGTTTAGTACACTGGCTTTTTGGTCCCACAAAGATTGTGTTTTAAAATAAATTACTCTTATGACTGATGCCTGTTTCATCACTGGATGTCACGTGCAAAATAAACATAATGGCACATGGCACTCATTCGTGCTTAATGCTGTAAGAATATTTGCAATATAATCAAAACATAATAGATTAATGCAAATACCAAATAAAGCTGAAATATATTTTAAACTTATACCCAAAGCAATACACTAAAACCGTGTAGATACAACCCCTCACGGTACACAGGAACAGGGTCGTAATAAACCCACCCCAACCCCTTTAAGAGAAAATATACAATTTCTCGCACCAAGTCCGTGTTCAGTCGTACCTGGCACGAAATTGACAAGTTTTAAAATTTAAATATAAATGTATTTTAACAGCAGATGACTCCTGAAAAGAGAAAATACCCAAAAAGTGCATGTCAGACAACTTAATATCACCAAAACTAGCATAAACTCGGCGCAATGCGCGGCACAACTGTATCTTTTAACGAGAGCTACAACCAATTGAACTGACATTAAAATATTAATTGATAAGACATGAGCCATAAATATACACCACATCAGAGAGGTCAAGAACTTTAAGTGCCTTGACATCACTCTGTTACTGCTTGCCTGAGCGGGTGATACATGGAATGTTAAGGAGGAAGGAAAATGCAGGCAACTAGTGAAGTGTGAGCCTTGGTAAAAAGGCCAAACTTTTTTTGCATTGTGACATGACCTTTTTAGTTAACCCATGGGAAAAGATAATTGCCTGAGCTGTTCATATAATCATCGCCAGAGGCAGTTAGACAGTTAGAGGGGTAGGGGCGGGCATGAATTCAGTGCTGGACAACAGTGATTCCCTACATTTATAATTGGATGTTTTCTACCAGATCTATACAAGTTTCCTTCACCACTTTGAACAAAACTAACTACCGGGTGGGCACAGCAGGGTTCAAGTCAGGTGATTTTGCAAACTAATCAAGATGTAATAGGGTGGAGGAGTGTTCATAAAACCAGTCACATATGCATCCAACCCGATGAACTTTGCTTTTGTCATCTTGAAAAATCGGGGTGTACTTATTATGCAGATGTTGACTGAAAGGCAACACCTGATCACCCAGAATGTTTAAATAAACATGCTGGTTCATGTTAGTTGTCACTGCAGTGAGCGGGCCCAATCCATGATACAAAAAACACCCCCAAAACATCACAGACTCACCTCCAGCTTGAACCTGACCCTGCACACATCCAGGATGAAATATTTCATTTGGTCTTCAGTGTACTCGACGTCATGCATCATTGGAATACAAGCAAAAAATGTGATTCCTCAGACCACACTACGTTCTGCCAGTCAGCTACTGTCCTTGTGAATTAATTTTTTCCCCATTGAAGATGTGCACCTTTATGTGCCCGTGTGAGCAATGACCTATTAATTCTGTTAAACTTAACTTCATTTTTAAACCATCTGTTCCTCACCTTGGTCTACCTCCACCAACTTGGCACAGCCAGAGAGCTGCTTAAATAATTATTTGCACCACTAGATGGTATTTAATTACTAACCGCAAAGTATCTATTAGCCCGATCATTAGGCGAGATCTGCGCCTCCCCAAATCTGGTATCTGCTGGTAGGCATTTTGAATAGTTGCATTCCAATTGTATTCAGTGCAGCCAACATAATAAACAGCAGCAATTAACTCTGAACATAGTAAACAGTTAATCCCTTGTCACTGAGAGTGCAGAGGTTTGAGAATCAGTTTTTTTCAAGATACTAGGAACTCTCACATCTTTCATGTGGGTGATATCACACCCTGGGATAATAACCTAGTATAGAGTCTTTGCTCTTTAGATCACAAAAAGTTATGCCTTATACATTGTATACTAACTCTCCCGATGAGACCCATGTAAATTCCTTATAATGTATGTCACAACTCACTACACTAAACATTCCATTTACTAGAGCATAAATCCAATTTCCAAAGTGAAAAATGTCAACAAAAATTTTGTAAGCCAACTTTTTAAGCATAAGCAACAACCACATCACAGTAACATTCCATACAAAATTAAATTTCCATAGAATAAACATAAAGACCCAATTCAAAACATATTAAAACTTGTGATTTTATTTATTACTAGCTGAAGTACCCGGGGTTGCATTGGCTTTTCGCAGAGTGAAGAGGATTTTCTTTATTCGATGCCTGCTACCTTTAACGACTGGCCTTGTGATTTATTTATGGTCACTGCAAAGCAGACTTTATGGCAAAATTCACTTGATTTCGAAGGTGCAGTCAGAGGGTAAAAGCGGTATTTGCGGTATGAAAACCGATTCCCCCGATGCAAATCTGGTAAACACAGTGGCCTTGATAACATTTTGTAGAATGCTGTCACTTGCAGTCTAGTTCCGTTACAAAGCTTGAGCAGGTTAATATTGCACAATAGCTAGGCACAAAATTTCATGGGTTTATTTTTAAAGCGATTTTGTTCTATAAACAGGAGATTTCGGAGTTATAATTTATTTTTATAAATTCATTTTATTCATAAAGCTAGTGTGTTTTCCAACTACTAATATACTCAGATATTTCTTAGTACTAATTTCACAAAATAGAGTGATTTTGACTAATATACGGTGCACTTTTTACAATACAATTTGTAATATACATATATGTCTTGGGCAGAACTATTCAGAATAAAAATTAATCTACACATGATTGTGTGTTTGGAAAATGCAGACATCAGAAATGTAAAAATAAGAATTACTGATAAAAGATGCAAGCTCAGACAAAGTAAAATTAATATTTTCCAAACTACTTAGATACATTTTTATACAAACTTCATTCTGATGATATTAGGTTCATTTAATTTAATATATTAAATTTAAAGTTTTATGATTTAAGTTAAGTTTTACTAAAAAGCTGATTAATTTAATGATTTTGGTTGAATTTTAATGTATTATGGTGTATTCACTTAAATTTCAATGTTTCATGGTGCACTGACAAGCTTTTTGGTGTTATTTCGGTTTTATAGCAAATCACAGTATAATCTTGTCCCTAGTAATAGCATGACAGGAGTTCCCACCTTTAGCAGGAGTTTGTGAGAAGGAAGACCATGTGGGTTAAGTAGGGTTGGTTAAGGCTTTTAAGGAACTCTATCAGATAGTGGACTGCTTCATCTGATAGGAAAACTGAATCAACAGACCTGTATTCCATTTCTGATCCTTTAAAAGACTTAAATATTAAGTTTTTGATGGCAGCAGAACTGTTGGTCTAAAGGATAGTATGGCACGTTCACACAGTACATAGACTGCATTTGTATATCCGAAATATTAGGATATATTCTAGCTAGTAGGTATGTCTAATATCGTTGTCACTGCTGTGACCAGGTGGTCAAAAAATATATACTTTTCCTTAGAACTTAGAATAAGCTTTATTCCGTCTTTAGAGTAGCAGCTCCGAAACTCTCCAACAGAAATGTTGCCTCTTAAATGGACCCTCATATTTTTCTTGAGAGACAGTTATTTAATGTAGGGCCACAGATGTGAGGATTTTATGCATGGCTTAACCTCGTCAGCTTGAGTTTCTCTAGGCACACATACACATTCACACACATAAATGAAAGTATCATACAATCGATTACATACTTTTCAGTTCAGAAATGGTGAAAGTATTTTTATTTTCTATATAACTCTGTACCCTACACAAATTTACATGAAGAAGATTTTAATTTAACATTCTAAGACAAATTCATTAATTTCTACTACCTATTACGGCACATGTTAAAAAAAGAACACCAATGACGTAGCTGACCAGTGTAACTAAACTATTTTTAAATATTTTAGCAGTATTCAATAATTTTTACTTTTTAAAAGCATGATTGTTTGAAAACTTAAGTGCACAAGGAAATCAATTTTGCATGTTTAGTTGATTGAGAGTTTAATGTATGTCATATTCTAATTTTTTTCTAAATTCCATACTCACATTTGTTTCAGGTCATGCAATTTTTGTGCAACCCAGAAACTATGTGACTGTGACAGAGAGGCAAGCTAAGTATGAGCACATATCCCATTTTAAAGTTTCAATATTTCATTTAAATTCTTACAATATTTAAAGTTTTATGAGTAGTAGTAGCAGCAGCCTGATAAACACAAACACATAAATTAAAACCAGTGTTTGCAACAAATTTAATTTTAAAAAGAACAAAAACTTCACCACAACATATTGGTTCATTTACTTAAAAGATTTTCAAATTATATTAATGACATCACAGGGCACAAAGATGTAATGGTTCCTATCTATAACCCACAGCCAATTCCTTTCCCAATATTCCCTGGTTTGAGCAGTGAGTTACAATATCTAATGACCATGCTGTCAAAGATACTTTAACAAAATAAAAAAAACTTCACACGCAGGGGGCTGTAGGTATGTATATGAAAATACACACTTGTATAAACTTAAAAAGACTTTACCTAATCAATTTAGTTTTATTATAAAAAACAGTTTAAATTACAACCTTGTTTTACCATTCACTAACATTTTATGACTTCTTCGTATAACTACTTAAGAGCCCTAGCACAGAACGAATTGGACACTGTAAAATACATGAACATGCAAAGAAGTTTGAATTAGTAGCATTACACAGTGTTTGCATTACATGGGGAATAAACGAGGGTAGTTATCTGACATTTAGTTATAACTGCCACTTACATAAAGTATGAAGAACCCCAGCACCACAATTCTCGAGAAAGAATGAACAAGATGTGTGCAATTTTCAAATTCATTCTGAACTCATTTCAGCAAATGATGGCCACTGCTGCTGTTTTTTTTCTGCAACACAAATGTGGCACATACGTGAAGATTTAGGTGTTAAATATTCACCATGAGATTTGACAAGTAGATATGGGTTTTTAATACAAACCATGCATTATATTTTAGGAAGATTTTAAGAAGATTTTCGTAACACTTAAGTATAATGACAAACCATTATTTTAGAAGGTAACTACACAAACTCAAACTGGCTACACACGACAGTTCTGAAACACTACCTCACAATTTTAAAGGTGATAGGTCATGTTATAAAAAAAAAAACAAAGAAAGCTAGGTATTGTTATGAAATGGTTTGTCATGCCTGGAAGGTAGGCAGTTCACAAAGCATGCCAGAACAATCGGTTGCATACCTTTCAGGAAATTCAATTAGTAAGGCACCACAAAGTTTTCCCATGTATACGGAGTGAACATCTGCTGACAATATACATGTTAAATAAAATAAATAAAATGAGAGCAAAAGTGAAAGTTCCTTTGTGTATCTACCCATCCTAGACAGTATTCCTAAGAGGAAAGTAGGCAACACAGGAAGGGGCTGTAAGAATTATGAACTGCCTACCTGCCAGACATGACTAATATTGATCTATGATGCCTACCATCATTTTTTTTCATAACATGACCTATCACTCCTGTAAGTTAAGAGGCAATGGTCAAGAACTACAGTAGAACCTCATTTTTACGTACCCGTGATTAATTATTATTTTTTTTTTTTTTACTTGCACTGTCATTTTCCCTAGAGTATTAATTCATTACTTTCCCGCTTTAAGCAAAAACATTTCCCGCAATTTATGTTGAAACAGCACTGCATTTACCAGCAAACCATCAGAAAAGTTTAGATGGATCAATAAAAGTCAAAAGTGAATAGCGTGAAGTTTATTTATTATACGTTACTAAGTGCCAATGTACCATGTGCCACTGTTAGCCATACAGCTATGAACCAAAACTTTGGTGACGTAAAAGAGAAAATCAAGTTCATTTTTATATCTTTTCCCTTTAAACTTTAATGTTTTAAGCGTGAAAATAAAGTTGTAAATGTGGTTTATACATAAACAGTGGATTACTGTGCCATTATTAAAATGTGTTTTAAAGCAATGTACCAAATTCTGCATCAAGTTCATTTTACAATACCAGATTCCTATTGGTTAGAAATAAAGTAGGGTAAATGTATGACATTATGGAAGTTTCAATGAAAATGATAACAAAGTAAATTGAGGAACGAAGGAAAATATAGTATGTGATATTGACAACAGTGCAAGCTAAAATAGTGGCCTTAAAAAAAGACAGGTGTGAGTTTTGGGAGTGATCGTGGTATGTGGAGAGAATTAATAAGAAAATAAATATTTTTATAAAGTGAATAAATAATACACAATAAGTAATAAATAGATAACAATAAATTTATTGGATATGTGTAGAAATAAGTGTAACAGCCTAAGGAGAAGAGCAAGGTCATGTTTATTTAAATTAAATTAATATAACGGTGCAATGTAGAGAAAGAATGTGTGGTTGTGATTGTAGTAGTAAACAAGAAAACTGCGGTTCGTGTTTCACGATATATAATAAATTGAATGAAGAAATGGCAATTGTTTTTGGCGTAAATTTTATATCTACAAGAGAAATATTGACAGTAAAAGATTATTGCCACAAAACAAAGAAAAATAAGTGGGTTTTTATGTCTTTAAAATGTTAGTGATTTGTAGTTGTTTTATGTGCATTTTGTTTGATGAGTTGGGTAAGAAGTGAGTTGTGTGTTAGGTTAGTTTCGCAAACATTGAAGTGAAAAATCAGAGTTAAAGGTTTGGTGAGGGTAGGTCAGCAAAAAAAAATTATATACATATATTACATATGGTAGGAATATTGATGAAGTCATTAATAAGACTGTGCTGAAGCAATTACGACCTGTACATTTTTTCGGTATAAGCAGGGGAATTTATGGATTTAGGCGAGAGAGAATGTAGACACAGTTATTTTTGGGTATTTCATGTAGGTAAATTAAGGGTTTACGTTATCGTAAAGTAGACTTAAATTTTATCAGGTCTAGGTTGTTTAGGATACCTGTATTTCATTTTATGAAACTGAGACATTTCCCCATAATTCTTTTGCAGTATTGTGAAGTAGTCTATAGTCCCACCTGGTAAAGTCTATTTTGTGATACTAGTATTTAATTTTTTGAAAGCGAGATTTTTTTACCAAACTCATCAGTATCGTGAAGTAGAATACAGTCCAAACCGGTATAGTCTATTTTGCGATACCAATATTAAATTTTTAGAAAGTCAGACGTTTCGAGGAAATATTTTATCATTATCGAGAAGTAGAATACAATCTCATCTGGTCTAGCCTATTTTGCAACACCCAACATTTTATTCCTCATAATTCACTACTTAAGTAACTTTTATTTTTCAGAATGAATATTTTTACAAAATAGGACACACTGTAATATTTCATGATACCGCCATAATTTGAAACATCTACAGACATAATTTCTTGATAGTGAAATATTGGTAGTTTACGATACCAAAAAAGTATAATATTCAAAAAAATGAAATACATAAAAAATAATGTGTTTATAGTTCCCCGCCCAAAACCCCCATATTCCCGCGCTTGTCCCAAAGAATGTAGGGGTGGTAATGACGTAAGCGACACAATATTAATAATATTATCAGTATTGTTATGTAATCGTGATTTAGACTACTCCCCAAATTCCCATGCATATGGTGTCTTCGTGCATGTTTGACGATGTTCATTTTACCACTTTAGAAATATTTTAGGAACACTGTTGGCAACACTGAATTTCCAAACACTGCATCAGAAATGTTCTCAACTTTTGCTGTTCCTAAATGTAAACAATAGAATTGAAAGTGGTAGTGTTTGTTTAATAGAATTATTCCTCATAAAAATCTGAAATTAACTAAATGTTAACATGTGAGTATACAAAAAGTTCAAAAATAAATTGTGTAAGAAAATCTCACCATTACAAGTGGACATACTGAGATGCTTCAACATTCTCATCTCTTACTCAAGAACCGAAAATTTCATGTTCAACTTTAAACAATTGTGAAAAACTGAAAAATTGGATAGATATATTTTTTCACAGTGTGAGATGATAATGAAGTTCTAGTTAACATATAAAAATGTAAGCATTTTTGATATTTTATTTTGTATGGTGTAAATTTGCTTATTATTTCCATCATAGAGAAACAGTAAAAAAATGTTCTTAACACTTCCCTCTTTTAAAGTTTTCCCAGTTTTTACATATATTTTTTCCTGCTCTTTTGAAATATGTAAAAACGAGGTTCTACTGTACTCAGTATATTGATAGCATAAGTTCAATAGTTTATATAGAGTATGACACAGTTCAGTATGTTCAATCATTACATGCATAGGTGTGCAGTCCCAATCCAAAATTAATGGTTTACTGTTATAATATTTTTCTTCATAGAAAACACAGCAAGCAATTCCTTCTATGTTAGTGGCTTACATCAATATGCTTTCAGCTTACAAAGTAATCAAGCAAGTGCAGAGGACATTACCTAATGGTACATTTATACATTTCTCTAATAAATATTCAACTTGAATGAATAAGTTTTTCTTGCCTTGGAGTTTATTCCGATTATAACACTTAAATGTGTTACCTACAAATAAAGATTGCATGTTTCACATATATACTATTACTTTAAAAATAAAGCGTGTAAGATGTCAACTATTTGTCACTACTTTTTAAATTCAATTCCTTGATATTTTCACTTCATAAAAGTAATATTGATTTTAAAAGATACTTTTATTTCTACAAGAGCAAAATTAAATAGACTTTTTATGAATTACAATGTCATTTAATATAGCAAATTGTGACAAAAGACTCAAACAAAAGCCTACGTTTTGCCATGTGTTAAGGCGGCAGGATCAGGGTTGTGGAATTAAATCAATGAGGAAGTGTTTTATAGCAGGGTAAACATGTATTTTAAATAGAAAATTACTTTGTCAAAACTACTTTTCATGTAATAAAAGATGCATGTCTAATTTTCTAACTGTTGATGACAGTAGTTTTTCCAAAATAAGGTGAACTATCCAACGAAGAATTTTTCTCAGTATCCACAATTTACCCTGAGTTATCTTCCTGTGTTGCATTGCAATATTACAAGCTGTCTTTGACCTGAAAGCAGAGTTATTTTACAGTTGTTTAGGGTCTCATACCATTTTCGCCATAAATGACATTTCCCCGATTGTCATTTGTGTTGTGGGAAGAAGAAAAAAATATGTTGCAATTAGAACCTCTTACAGTTTATAATAATTTGAGATGATTTTGGAATTTATTTAATACTTGTTTCAAATGATTTTCAT
This sequence comes from Bacillus rossius redtenbacheri, assembly GCF_032445375.1. Lineage (NCBI taxonomy): Eukaryota > Metazoa > Arthropoda > Insecta > Phasmatodea > Bacillidae > Bacillus > Bacillus rossius. The sequence continues at coordinate 116,360,496 of NC_086331.1, forward strand.
GAAATGTATTGTTTTGTTAGCTTTTTATATGTGTAATATTCAGAAGTTGGCTATTATTTTTATTGAGTATTTATTTTTTGGTTCTGTTAGTTTGTATTTCGACAGTAATAGATTAAAAGTTGAACCATTGAAGCGAAGAACCTCAGATGAAACCAGTGGTATAAATTTCATTTCTTGTCTTCATGTTTGTAAGAATGATGGAGATAGGCAGTGAGTGGTTCATTTTATAATGATTTTACATACCAGTTATTGTGTGAATTTGGGTAATATTGCTTAGCTACTATATTATTTTGGCTAATTCATAGTGTTTCACATAATTTTTAAACAAAATTAATTTCTACACAAACCATGCTAATAAATGAAAGTGATTTTGAAGAAGGTGAGTTTTAGTGTTTTTTTTTGTATTTTATTTTACATTTAGATTGGTTGTATAAATTTCCATGAAGGGTATGGTTTTGAAGTGTATTTTTTCTGGGATGCTACGTGTTTGCACGTCTAGGTGAACATAACTTAGGTGGAAGGTTTCTTAGGATAAGTTACATTAATAATACATAAAATTGTTAACATATTTCAATACTATGAAAAATTTTTCTATTCTCACTTGATTACGAAAAATTTGCTAGTTGTAAAGGACTTTGAAATAGAAAATTAATACATAATTATATATAACTAGCTGCAGTACCCGGCATTGTACGGGCTGAACACAGAATGAAGGGGACCATTTTCGAAATCAGATATAGATAGTAATTGTCTTCTTAATTTGAATGTCAAGTGTGCAAAATATTTAATACCACTGGCAGATCCCGGTAAACGCTATTCTGCCAGTGTATAGTTATTTACCTCTATATATCTAAAAATTGGTGGTCTGTATGTAATCTAGACTGTATAAAGCACTATAGAAAAAAGCTGAAAAATAAAGTTACTGATATTGAAAGATTCCATTATCTAGCTAATGCTTGGCATGCATTGCAATGCCTCATTCAGTTATTTTTGTAATATGTTTGAAGTAGTTACTCTTATACAAATTATCTATTTATCCCTCTATCTCTATTTATCTCTCTATATCTACATACATACATCTATACTTCCTACTATCTCTATTCTTTCTATATATCAATCTCTATGTAGCTCTATACATCTATATATCTCTTTATTTAACTCCATTTCATTCTCAACCTATCTCTCTGTCTCTCTCTATCTCATTCTATATCTCTCTCTTTTATATTTAATTAAATTGTGTCATGCATGCTCACTTATACAACGAAAACAGACGAAGTGTCCCTATTTAATATGAAATACACACATTTGTTGAAACGATTTGTGCTCCAACTATTGTTGTACCTTCTCAGAATCCTTAGTGGGAATGTGAATAACTCACCAAAATTTCATCGCAATCGGATGAATGGTATAGGAACACACTAGCGACCCGCCCCGGCTTCGCACGGGTGCAATGCTGATACTAAATATACTACAGAATGTCTTCATATACAACGTTCACAGCTTTTTTGTCATAAGACAATACAAACATGTTTCTTTAGAGGTTACTCTTGAAAGAGCGACATATATTTGGCCATGTGAAAAACGCTCAACGCTCAAATATAAGCCTGCAACGTTGAAAGTTTGACCCTGCGATTTATTAATGGTCATTGCAAAAGATATCTTTACCGGAAATTGTAGGCGTTTAAATTGGAACGGTAAATCCGATGGTATCAGAGGAATTCGGGGAATCAATACATCTTCTCCGGTACCACATCCGGTGAGTGTTGTGCACTATATTATGAACGTTTTTAGTGATTTTACCAGCAAACGCATGCCATTGCAAAGTTTAGGTGGATTCATGTTTCTTAATAAAATTACAGGACAACCTACTTTCAACACCATTTTATAAGGAGGGAGTCCAGACGGGTTCAAAAAATTGTAGTACATTATTTTGATCTATCTCGTAGGGTTCAACCAGCGTTTGCAATGTAAGTGCAAAAAAATGTTTATTTACATCACATTAGAAACCTCTAAAATTATCAGTGTTTCTCTACTATATTATGCATGTATTATACATATAAACCTTCCTCTTGAATCACTCTATCTATTAAATAAAACCGCATCAAAATCCGTTGTGTAGTTTTAAAGGTATAAGCATACATAGGGACAGACAGACAGCAGGAAGCGACTGTTTTATACTATGTAGTGATGCAGAGTAAGTAAAATTGATATAGTAATTTTAATATTTTTTGCATTTTTATTTTTACTTTATTAATGATTTGCACTCCAAAATTTCCTTGGACTTATCGCCCGACCCACCATCAAGTTTTTTTTAGGATCCAGCCGATTTTAGAAAACACCCCTTGTGGGATATTCAAGCAACATTAGTAGTACTCAAGAATACAATTTTTTGATTAAATTTTTTTGGAAAACTCGCCAACTGCATATCTACTTACAAGTATTATCAGAATTTTTTTTAAATTTTCATCCTAGTTTATCACTAACAAGGCAATAAACTTTATTACAGATTTACAGAATGTTAAACATTGTCCAGGCCACTCCAGTGTTTCAGGGGCACTACGCAACCCACGTTAACCTCATAAGATTCAGTGCTATTTTCATTTTGCTTATAACTTACTAACTAATATAGATTTCGAAATGATGCTTGCTTGATATGCAAGACAACGATGCTCTTATCAAAGCCCCTTTCTTCAAAAATGTGCATAAATTATGGTTCAAACCTAGACATTACACTTATGCATATTAGTAAAGATTAGAATAAAACCATAATTTATGCACGTTTTTGAAGAAAGGGGCTTTGATAAGAGCATCGTTGTCTTGCATATCAAGCAAGCATCATTTCAAAATCTATATTAGTTAATTAGTTATAAGCAAAATGAAAATAGCATTGAATCTTATGAGGTTAACGCGGGTTGCGTAGTGCCCCTGAAACACTGGAGTGGCCTCTTAATGTCACTTGTTAGATTGTAAGTGAATAAGCTAACATTTATGGTTTATCACCTTCATTTCACATACTTAATCAATAAATTGTGCACTTGTATTGCTTTTGTACCTTGAGCATAATTTGTACATCACTTTAAATGCCTCCCACTGCTTACTTAGGTTTACTACCGCACTTTTTTTTTTATAAAAAAATAATTATTATTGTAGCAAATGTATGCAGAAGCTGAAATACTTAATGATTGCCACATGAAATTAATACTTCCATCTAACAATGTTTTTGTTAACAGAGAGTTCCAATCCCAGACTTCTTGTTAGAACAAGTGTACTTGCTAAATGCATAAATTATAAAATACAAACTTTTTCCAGTGGCCTAATTCTCTGTACCTGATCCAAATGACAAAATGATTCAAACTTATTCCAGAAAATATCATAATAATCTGTTGTCTTTATAGGTAAGAGGAATAGCTGCAACAATTTCAGGCTTAGCAATTTACTAGCGTGAACTCACCCTCGCTTTGCACATCACCACAAAAATGCAAACAAGTCAGCAAGAAAAAGGTCTTCAATCTTGTGGGCAGATAATTAATTGACAGTTAAAACATACCACAAGCAGTCCCAGGAAAGTAACATCTACCAAAATGAATATTAACATAAAAATTACATGCATGCAACAGAGTTATTAATGCCATAGAATCTTTAGCACAAAATAAATATAAAACTATAAAGAAAATTAGGAAATGGAAAAGAAGCACTATGTACAAAAGCATTAGTACCTAAGAATTGTTAGTCGTGTGATGACCACCATCTTCAAGTATACTCAAATTACCAACCATCTGCCCCTTCATTGGCAATCATCTCCAGTGAGTTGGCCAGAGTTGGGAGAACAAGTGGCTGACCTGCTTCCAGTGGCATTACCAGGTCGGACAGTTTAGAATTTTGAATCTGCTTCTTCAAGAGGTTCTGAGTAGCCACCACAATGGTTTTAGGAACTTGAAAACCAAACCTTCACACAGAACACATTACCTCATCATTTTAAATTAATATATCAACATACTAAAACCTACAACTACAGTACATAACTTCACCCACAATATCATAAACTTTTAGTATAACATGATAAGGCAAATCAAAACAGTGAATTTTTGCTCTGTGAGAAGTTAATGATTTTATTCTAAAGTTAATATGAAGGAGGTTTATGCACTGAAAAGGATAATTTACAATTGCTTCAAAATCTTAGATTAAGTCATTAAAGTAAAGTTGAATGACAATGACAAAACATGGGATGTTACTAAGTGTAACATGTTAAAAAAAACTTCTAACGCTTATATTAAATGGCATTTTTCCCTTGAAACTTAAAAATAGTAGCTAATTTCTAGGCCTATGCGAAGCTACGACTTAGCGAATTGAAATTAAAGCTTGTTTTGATATTTGATTCGGCTTCGCCAGGAAATTAGCTATTTGAAGCTTTGAACATGATGCAAAGCTTCGCGTGCATTGCGAAGCTTAAAAAACAAACACCGTTGCATGAGGAAGTGCTCTCTAAGAGTCGTGATGCGGCCTTAGTTTTTCCTGCAAGCCATAAAACATGCTCGAATACGAATAATCAATCCATCTATTAATGGTGACATAAATTGATTTTAGTGAACAAAGAACAACAGCAATCTCCAGTTGCGACCACAGCCGTAGTTGCTACGTTCCTTTCAGTTGTAAGGAGCAAACATTCACTTACCACATAAAATGGCTAGTTCAAGCCATAGTTCTGATGAATCGCCTGCGCTATTTTTAAGGCATAAAAAATCAAGTCTTATTTGAGATTATTTTACCGAATCAGACAGTTCGGCGGCAATATGTAACGAATGCAGTAAAATCTTCTCTACACCACGACGTATGTTTATTCACACTACCCCATGGAAAAATAACTTGTATAAAAAAATGCCTATAAGCACATTGAACCTCTTCAACCTCTTTTTCAAGAGCTGCTTATACACCTTTTACACTGGACTGGTGGAAAAATCAAGGAAGTATAAAATATCCAAACTTGTCTGTTATTGCTGCAAAAATTTTAGGGATTCCTGCAAATCAAGTAAGTTCTGAGTGACTGTTTTCAGTGGTAGGTGGTGTTTTTGAAGTCTAATTTAAAATGACATTTGAAATGCTTAACTATAGTAACACATCTTTAGATAATTAATTTTTTTGATAACTAATTAACAAAACATTTGTGTTAACTGTATTGTTTTGCAATGTTTCTGTTGGGGCCTGTTGATTAAATTAGGTAATTTATAAGGTTTTGGCTGGATACTTCAAATTTGTACAGATATGATGGTTTCTATTTTAAATGTTGTTGGATTTTATTAACACCTGAAAGACACTAGTAAGAACCCTCATAAAAAATAAAAATATAGAAAATAAAATATGAGGTGGAGTTTTAATGTAATGAACAAGTATCTCACTGAGTAGTAGGTAATGAATACAGTAGGTAACTGCTCCCTGATGATGGCGACTGCAATGTCGACCGAAACGTCGGAGAATTATTCGCCAAGGACACGGCTACAACCCAGAACCCAGAGTGAAACTTGTTTGAATGATATGTTGAAGTGTCAGTACCATTTTGAAGAGGCTTCAAAGGAAATAATTAAAGAACAGTACCCAACATTATGCAATACCTCTCGATAGTATCACAGAGAAATTGCAGGTATTTCTGAATGAAAGGAAGACTGTTCATGAAATTTGCTAAAATAACAGGTCAACTTTTTTTTTTTTTTTTTTTTTTTTTGAGAATCATAAGACCTAAATCTTTGCTGTGGTTCTGGACCTAAGGTGGAAGTGTTTTCATTAGCACATAAGACCATGAAGTAACAGAATGATTAAATAATAATACAGCTACTATACACAGCAGTGTTCCTGAGCAATCAGAAACACTTTCTGATGGGCAGGAAAAACTTTCTGTTAGGGACGGAAAAACCTAGCACAACAAGACGTTGGTAATTATACATTAGTCATCAGGAAAGTTAATTACAGTCAAACCTCATTAATACGTATCCGCTTAGTACGAAATTCCCGTTTATGCGAAGTACTTTCACAGTCCCGGAAAATAAAGTATGATTTCCTATGTTATTCAGTACTTTTAATACGAAATACAGATAATATGAATTACGAAGTTGTTTTGATCCCTAAAGCAGCTGTCAACGTGTATAAGTAAACGGTTAATACGAATTTCACCGCCGAAGTCTAAAGTAAATCGTCTTCATAACCGTCATGTAAACAAACGTTTCTCCAAAGATACATGTATGTATCCTACAGCGCAAAATGGTCGAAAAACAAGATGAAAAGTTCAACTCTAGTGGTGATGTTAGTAACTAAACTAGAAAAGATGCCATGTTGTAAACGGAAAACGAAAAGGAAAGAACTCTATACTGTATTAATATTAGTCGTCGGAAGTGTACATACGTAGAAGTTTAAACAATCTATGGAAAAAAGTTGTGATATTTTCCATTGTTCACGCACGTGTATCTTAACCTCAATTTTGAGTGTTAGTTGTTTTGTAATATGACTGCGAAACGTAAACGCAACGGACTTACATTGCAAGTTAAAGTTAAAATTATCGAAGAAGTAGACAATGAACAGAGAACGAAAACTGAAATTGCGAGAGAATTTAACATCCCGCAATCATCGTTGTCGACAATACTAAAAAATCGTGAAAAGATTGAATCGGCTTTTGCGAGTTCGTGCAGATTATCAACAAGAAAAAGAATGCGAGGCCCAAAACATCAAGAAATGGAAGCTACCTTGTTGCAGTGGTTTTAAGATATGCGTGCAGCAAACTTGCCAATTTCTGGACCTATGATTCAGAAGAAGGCAGATTACCTAGCATTGAGGTTAGGAATTTCAGACTTCAAGTTCAGCAATGGTTGCCTACAACGGTTTAAGGATCGCAACAATCTTGTTGGCAAAACTATGTGTAGGGAGTCGGCAGCAGTAGATACTACCAAAGTTAAATGTGGTAAACAATGCCTATAAGAAAAAGATAGTGCAAACCAGAATTGATGCTTTTTTTAAACCAAATGTTTGAATAGAAAATGTGTCATGAATGCAAGTTTATTGAAGTTTGTATTATGATTTATTCTGTAAGTGTTGCATTGTGTTTGTTTTCTTCAGTGTTTACATATTGTCATGCATGTAGTGAAGCCAGCTTATACTACCAACGGTGTGTATTTCAATCAATTTTTTTTGTCATGATATCCTAATAGTTTGGTTAATACAAACCCTCGTTATTACAAAGTGCTAAAATTATGGTCCCTTCAGGTTTGTAATAATGAGGTTTGACTGTACTGTGCATGGTGGGAAAGCAAACAGAGACATTTTCACTTTCAAAACTAGCAATGCACTTCTTAAGTATTCCTGTTAGTTCAGTGTTTAGTGAGAACTTTTTTCAGCAACACAAAATACTGTGACAATGTAAAGAGTGTGTTAATCCAGACACAATCAGTTCATAAATTTGTTTTCATTGAGCAGGACCAGCATCATCTTATGAAAAAGTTTCATTTTAATAGCCATACATGTCCCTTTCAAAAAATTTGTTCACCTTAAGATGTGTTAATCTGTAGATTAAAAAAATTAGGTAGTGAAACATTTAAAACCTTTGATTCAACCACAGTAATTTTTTTATTTAAAGCACTGGCAAGTTCAATAATAAAATGTAACCTTTATTGCTCTAACCAGCACTGAGATAGTGAAAATAAACATAAATGCCATAGCAGTAAGAAAATTTTAGTTGAATTTTTGTTCGCTTTTGTGCAACTCTAAATAATAATACAAAGCCATGAATGAACTGGAATAAAAAAAATCAACCTTCTCCACTGAAAACCAGATAGAACCAAACATATTGAAAAATGCAAAAACTAATCAGCCCCAGCTATTTCTAGAAAAAAAAAAATTCAATTTACAGGGTGATTACCAACTGCAAGAGGATTAATAAATACGCAGTTATATGTACAACTTTGCTAACAACTCACATAATATAATTTGTACTACGCCTATTCATTCATACGAATTACCTTCAACAAAAACATAAGGTTCTTGCATTCTATCAAACATTACACTGTTTTTGCCAACTATAAAAAATAGCCAAAAATTGTGCAAATCAAATTACCTGGCAATCTGTACTGACGGCATCACTAAGTCTTTCCACGGCATCTTGCCATAGAGCTTGTGAGCCAAACCCAGACCTCTTAGAAGACCTGGAACTCCCACCCAGGTGCCCAGTTTCTCTGGGGAAGGGGACCACGATGTTGGCACAGTTTCACGGAAATCCAAGACATCTAATACTTGTTGTTTGCGATGACTGTATACCAACAAGAATCCGCCACTGCAAAAGCAGCGCCATGCTTCATGCTTACAATACGCATTATAAAATTTAAATGAAATAAAGCTTAACTAAATAAAATTCTACAACTCTGACATGGTTAAATAAACCAACTGATGAATTTGACAGTACATACTACCTTGCTTTATCACATTACAGACAACTTTCAATTTCCTGATAGCCACATAAACTGGAAGTCCAATCAATGTGCTTTTATAATATTTTGTTTATTTAGCTATAAATCTAAACAAAGATAACAAAATGTCAAGAACTTTCATGTATCAAATTATATTGTAATCTAACATCAGTTCCATTGATGTACAGTAGACTCACAATTATCTGGGTGCGGGTTATCCGGTTTGCAGATTAACCTTGCCATATTTCACTTTAAGAAAGCATATAAGTAAAAATTATTTTTGATTCTTTATTTCCATGCACACAGAATGACAATGGTACTTGTATAGCATTAAATACAATGCGATGAATTAGTAACACAACAAATTAATAATGTAACGAATCAACAAACAATATTTTGCTTTCCTCAATAGCTATTCGCTTCCTTCATTGCATAATTATTTCCGATGACGCCCAAGTAATCAACAAAAGTTTATTAACTGTCATCCTGCATGTCAACAGCATTTCTGGAGAGAAAAGCCAGAATCTTTAAGGGCTAGTGTACCTTATGCCACTAGGATGCGCTAGTGGCAGAAGTGCTAGTGGCAAATCATGGCAGACACACATTTAGAAAACAAGAGAGTCCAGAATTATGTTAACAGGTTAAATAATCTTTCAACAATATAAAAGTTAAGTTTATGCTTTTTAAATTCTTATTAGAACTGAAATATATAATTCTATATCAATAATATTATTACTTTGTAACTCTAAATTGTGGTAGTGCCTACATAGGAAAAATAGTTATGCCCAAGTATATTATGTAAACAATGCAGTAGGCCTATGTGAATTTTTAAATTTAATTTCAGGTTGTTTAATCTTTAAATGTTATTCAAAATTTATTTTAATGTACTTCCAAATGTATTTAGAAACATATTAGTACTGTAAATTAATTTTATTGGGAGTAGTGTCTTGATTAAAATGGTAGTCAACAATCACACACACCTATTTGGAAAACAAATTATTTTCATTAAAATACTCGCTTATAGAAAAAACGTATGTGTCTAGCGCTGTTTTGATGAGAGCTCTGTTTTACTCGAACAAATTAGGGTGTTACTTTCAGGGGCGGGTGTTACAATGTTTGTCTAGATAATTGGGATAAAAAAAATTCAGTTTTTTTTAAAGTTGCTTTAACTGTCTTTTTTGGTTATCCATGAACCCCATGCCAGTCATTACCCCGGATAATCAGGAGTCTACTGTATTTAATTATATCATGTAACAAAAACTTTTTCACATTAATTTCTATACTTATACATTTAAAGTGATGATTGATGAATAATCCACGTGAGATTCAATATACTGAATAATTGTAGAAATAAGTTATTTAACATGTATTTCATGCAAAAATGTGTGCTAATATTATCCTCAATTGTTCAGAATGACAAGAGAAAACTGACTAAAAATTCATGACTACATAAGTCTATACTTACCCTCCCAGGCCCGTAACGTGGAAATTATACACACCAAGACACAGTGTGCTAGCTATTGCAGCATCTACGGCATTTCCTCCTTGTTTTAAAATTTCTGTTCCCATAATGGAACACTTATGGCTATCTGTTGCCACACTTCCATGGGGTACTAACTGAAAAAATAAAATTACTTATCATAGAAAAAAATTTGTTTAAGTATTAGGTTAACGTAAGGATTCCCACTTATTGTTTTTAAAAATTAAACAAATGCAAGAAAAGTATCCAATATAATTTTCTGTATAGTAAAACCATTTAAAATTCATTCAAACTCATATTTCATTACAATTTCTCAGCATTATATAATAATTAATAAAATCAAAACAAATATTTTATATAATTCTGGAATTAAAAGGAATTAATAATTACAAAAACATTCCCAACTAATATCATAGCTCAACAGTGATTTTGCTATTTTATATTTTGAGGTCTTTTTATAATAATGTCCATGTCCTGATTCCAAAAATGAATATAGTCATATCACATACCATATATTTCAAAATAATATTTCCATTTTTTTACATTTTTTTTAAATCTTTTGTGTGAGCATTAACCATTACAATGCCATCTATTGGATTAAATCAACTTAAAGGAACTAGTTGAACTGTTATAAGGCAGATGGCAGCATATTCTAGCTGCTTACATAATTTTGTATTGTGAATTCATCTATACAGGCTTTAATAGTTGTTCTATAAAGCAAAAAATTAACATATAAATACTACCATTTTGCTATCTTTATCATATGTAATTCAGTATAGAATAATGGAAAGGAAGTGTTGTGTAAATAATCGAAATTAATTCTGATATTTTCCTGGTAGTTTTATTGTGAAGCCACATAAAAAAACATAACCTCATTTGTAACAAAAGCGTACAAGGCTTACTTTGGAATCGAACTAGAAGATCTATCCAAGTCTTGGGCTCCTCATACTGTGTGCAGTGTTTGTGTTGAAGACTTATAAAATTGGACAAAAAGGAATAAACAATCACTATGTTTTGGAATACCAATGATGTGGTGTGAATTTAAAAATCACAGTACTGACTGTTACTTTTGTACATGCTGTGTGAAGGGTTTTAATTAACAAAATAATAATTATATACCCAAACTTGCCATCTGCTATGAGACCAGTGGCCCATAGCCCTGGTATTCCTATACCTATGCCACCTACAGACAGTAGTGAACTTTATTTCTGATACAGACAGTAACAGTGATTCATCATCATTATCACTTGTGTCCGACAAGTTCGTTCCTGAAACATCAAATGTGCCACAAACTTTATCACAAGCCAAGCTGAATGATATAGTAAGGGATGCAGTTTTATCTGTTTATCTCCTTACTCCATTTTTGTTCCTCGTCATGACCATCACTTCTAAATCTCATACCACATTTCCTCACTTCCTTACTCCATGCCATTAGTTATCTCTTCATAATCCTCTCCAAAATAAATGAATAATAATAATGGGGACAATGCATAACTTTGCTTCACTCCATTGACTTGTTTGAACCACTTTGTCATTCCTCTTCCAGTTCTCACACTGCTTCTGTTCCCCCTATACATACTCCTCGCACTAATTATTAACTCTTTTTAATCCCAGCTTTTTCCATAGCTTGCCAAACACACTGTAGTATACTTTCTCCACAAGCAGGAATATCATCACTAGATTGTTTACAAATTCATATCTTCTCTCCATCAGTCGTCATATGGCAATAATCAGGTCTATGATAGACCTCCCTTCTCTAAACCCATGCTGCTCCTCACGCCATTTTCCTGCAATGCCTTTCCGTATCTTCTTTTCTAAGATATTCTCATACACCTTTGCACAGTGGCACATCAAAATGATCCATCTATAGTTCTCATATATTTTCCTGTCCTCCTTTCTTAAAAGCTAGCACTATTACCCCTTTACCCTAGTCCTCTGGTATTCATTTTTCTCTACAAATACACCTCATCACGCTATACAACCAAATTAATTCCTACTTCCCCTGCTGCTCTTATCACTTCTACTCTTAGCTAATCCCTACTTGGAAATTTGCATTTCTTCATACTTTCCAGTGCTTCCTTTACCTCTTTCCATGTGATATCATCATCCAACTCTGTCATTATTTTCTGCTCATATGTTTCTTATTCATTCTCATTTTTGTCTGGGTTCAGCAGCTTTTTAAAATAATTAGGGCCTACCCCATAGTTTCTTTTTCCCTTATACCATCTCCACCATACTTCATTTATCATCCTGACTGCCTGACCCCTCTCTTTTCTCCTACTCCGAGCTTGGCTGTATAATAGTTTCTTACTTCCTTCCACATCCTTTTCCATCTCTATCCATTTTTGCATTCATTCCTTTCTCTCTATGACTTGATTCACTTCTCTCTTTTTTTCCTTATTCTCCTTTCTATTGGGACACCTCTTAAACCAATCTCTGAAGACTCTGTTCATCCCCTTTACTGCTTCTCTAACTCTCTCTCACTCCACCTGGTGTTTCTTTCTGCTTGTTCTTCCCTACACCTCCTCTGCAGCTACTATAAGATATTTCTTAAATTTCTCCCATTCTTTTTCGACACCTTGCAGCTCATCCTCGGGAGGAATCCCCTTACATTCCTCACCTATTTCTGTCTCTTCTCTTCATTCTTTTGTCTCCACACCCTTATTCTATTATCTTGTTTGGTTACTTTATTTCTGAATGTCCAGCCCTTTAAGTCTGCTAGCAGCTTGTGGTTCCCACCTAGAGCCACACTTGGTATCACTTCAATATTTATAGTTTGCTGTTTCACATCTTTTCCCAGCAGGAAGTACTCTATGATGGATTGATGTCAGGAAGTTTGTAATATTGTCACGACAAGTTTATGCTTTATAAATAATAAAAGTTCTCCTTAAATGGCATACAATATGTTGTGTAATGTCAACACTTGAAATAACCAATTGATATAGGTACACTAAAAAATTGTATGTCAAACATTAGGCTAGAATAGAGAAAGAATTAAGGCTGGTCTGCAGGTTGAAGAATTTAATTCATATCTGCAGAACATAGCCTGTTGCAATTCAAGGTGCTTTTAGGGTTACTGGGTACAGCAACCACATCCTGTAACTGAATTAGATATTTTACAGACTCTTATACGATGTGCTTATTTTGCAGGAGGATAATTCTCCAGCCTATTGTCCCCAGCTTGTCAATTACTTCCTCAAGCAACCTGGGAGTTACAAATGGACTGACAGTTGTCCAAACCCTTGTCTTCAACATGCCATAATGGACTTAGGCATAAGCAATTTCAGAGGAGGTATAGTTATTACATCACTAATTTGAACCAGGCATTATATTTATGTTTTTCTGGTAGCTGTGAATTGCGATGTGTTGCTTCTGATGTCCTGTAGTACATTTATTCACAACAATATCCAATATTTCAAATAACTGTCACTGTTTCCCTGATACACACTATATAACGGTTCGTTATATACAAAATAAACAGATGTTCAACGCCGATTGTAATTTTGTTTTTATTTTTTCAAACAGAATGCCCCGACGAATCCAAACACTTCCAATGGTTCATTCACTCGTTCCACAGGTATAGCTGACTGTCGAAAATTGCTCGTATTTCACATGATGAGAATTAACGAAAAAATAGCGTCCTTCAGCAATGTTTTGCTGCAAATACATGAAGTCGGTGCGGCCTCAAACGTGGCAGCACCCAGCGAAACCGAATTTCGCCCCGAGCCAAATGCCGACGAAGGTGGCCGCAATTTCTAATTATTGTCCGAAAGAAAATAAAACAAATTAGGTTGACTTAATACTCGGCCTGGCTCTGACCACCAACGTGAAATTATCCATTAGCAAATTACATTATAATTTGGCGAGAAGCCACCGAACGCGACCTACTGGGGCAGCGATTGACAGACGACTGGTGAAGTCCTGCCACACTCTTCTCCACGCAGGGAGTAGACGTCACATGACCTCACCGACCAATCACATACACGCTTCTTTCACGCTTACAGATACAAGCCAATCATAGAACAAGTTACAATACATGAAAAAACCTTTTACATACAGAACTATGGGCTTCCCCTGATCTATCTCTTTTCAATTTCACATCGAAATCGGGGACTTCCATTCTCGTTCTCTCTCCCACACCGTGAGAGAGCAGTTATCATACAGTTCCCACGTAGGGGGGAAATTACCGTCTTTATCTCGGTTGGCGGGGAAGCACTGTTCCTTTCTCACTTACACTTACAGGCCTCTCATGCCTCTCTTTCTAACCATCACACCAGCCCAGACACAGTACCGTGTTCTAGAATCATCCAACACGTTAATGCACATTATAAACAGCAATTATAATACAAATTACTTTACCAAATTAAAATCATTTAGAAATAACCTGAAACAGTAGGCCTAAACAGGTAAAAATCTAGTATAATGGCTCATTTGTGAATAATTTCATAAAAAATAGTAATGATTAAAAACGTCTGTTAAAATACATAATACCTTCTTAAAACACCTAGCATGTGCAAAATAACAGCATAAAGTCTGATTATACTGTTTCAAAATGTATACATTATTCAAAAAACATTGACTTATTATTGCTTACATATACAAAAAAGAAGTTTAAAAGAAAAATTATTTAATTAGGAGGGCAGGGTTCTGCAATGCTACAACTATAGCAACATTTTTAATTGTGTGCATCTGAAAATATTAAATATAATATGATGGTGTGCTTAGTTGAATGAAAACTGAGATTTAAGGCTCCTCTGCATAGTCCTTACTTGAGACAGAGGAAAGTATTCCATTTGAATCACCTGAAACAATGCTTTTGCTTAGAATTTTCTTGCCTGATTATGCAAGAAAACTTAAATTTCCCATTCCATGGTAAGCAATTTAACATTTAAAAACTGAGTGCTAACCATTTTGAAGATGGTGTACAAGATCAAGAAAATCAAGAAAAAATACTGTAATGACTGTTTGAAAATGCTAACAATATTTTCAAGCCAATCAAAAACATAAACTAACAATTAAACCATTATATATATAAATGAATTATAATTTTACATAATATGATGTAACAAAGCTGTGAGCTGAATTTCAGAATAGCATACTTTCATAGTACCTATTACAAAAAATCATTCTAACATTTCTTTGCTAAAAATGCACTACGAGATATATATACAAGTTAAGTCAATGAATATCTATATCAGTTTTAGGACTATTCATGTCACAACAGTAAAAAATAAATGAATAATCAACTTTAATATAAAATGTTCAGATCTAAGTTTACTGAAATGAAGTGGAAAATGTTTTGTAGAATAATGCTAACCTCAACATTTCCTTGATAAATGTGTACTGAAAGTGCTATGGTAACAGCGACTGTAATGCTGACAAAAAACAGAGAAATACAACGCAGACTTCCGATTCCTCCCTCTTCGCTGGTAACCAACGACCAGCAGTTTCCAACAATAGTTCGGGTACAAACGCACAAGAAGGATCCCTGTGGCACTGTCTCTGTAACTTCTGGCCGTAAGTATGGGCCCTGGATGCTTGTATTATCTGAAACAAGCCACATACTTAGTCATAACCACTACAAAAAGACACTTTCAAATATATTTTATTTTGTACATGTGCATATTTTATAAAAACTTATAAAGTGAGACCTAGCAAAAATAATTAGAACAAACAGCTAGTGCTTCTGTGACCTAATAGATTTTTACTTTTTAGCAGACCAACCACACAGCGTCCAGAAAAAAAAATTTGAAAATTAATTTAACTTGAAAACTCTTGCTTTACAACTTCTTCACTCACAGAATCATCAATACAAATTAACAATTCTTTTAACCATGGTTAATTTCTCTTTTAAAAACTTTTTTGGCAGCATAAAAGTACTGGTTGTATGAAAAATGTCCAAGTATATAGTTGACACAGTATTCGTACCAAAAATATCGCTAAAAAAATGTCAAAACTGGAAAATTATATAGGCCTATGTTGATTTAGTAAAATACAGATTAGCTGTCAACATAACTTAATTCTGAATTCTCCAGTAAAAAAGTAATAAGTAATACTAATGACTTAAAAATTAGTGATTAAATATTCACCAACAGCATCCCCATCATAATACGCACAACTACAGTTGCTTAAAATGTTCTATTTAAAAGATATGCAATGTTGCCAAAAATCGTAGCACAGCATCAAAGTTGTGTGTTAGTGGTTCAGTTTTATGATTTAGCCACTATAACTGTTAGTTCAGTCCATTATGTGGAAAGACATGTTTAGTTTAAGAAATACTGTTTACTACCTTGTGTTACTGTTTTTTAAAATGTAAAAATTTAAGTTTAAATGATTAAAAGAAAACAATTTGAGCTAAAAGGATTTCATCTTTCAGTTAATTTTCTGTTAATTTTAGTTATGAGAGAAGCCAGAAGTTAATAAAATTTTTCTAAAAGTAATGTTGGTTTGTTTTGAAACATAATTTTATTGTATTTTTTTTTCAAATTGTAGCTTGCATTTTGGATGATTTTTTATACCATTTTTACTGTGTGAAATGATACAGAAGTGATATCCAGTATGATAACATTCAGAATATTTTATAAGGCGAAGCTAATGCTGCACAGTTCAGTCTTCACTTGGCAGGTGTATTGGCAGGTTGTGTGTCACTTGGCATCCCTTAAAAAAATTTACAGCACATGTGGTGTGGATGGTTTAACATCTGTCTCATGTGCCACGCCTTTCTTTTAACTTTTTTTGGCTTGTCAAACTAAAATATTTGATCCTGTGGTACATGATGCTTGCTGTTTTAATTCAGTACATTGGAAGATCCTGTACTTGAAAAAAATATCGGCTTATAATAGTGAATTATGATCGGAAGTCGAGTAAAAAGGAATTTTTTAAACCTACAATCTTAATTCATCCTTATTTCGCAATTTAGTTCATGAGCAGGATCTTCCGATGTACTGAACTAAAACAGCAGGCACCCTGTACCAGCACAGCACGTATTCCTCACAGAAAATGAATGATGTTAACAATTCTATTCAAATTTTTACCTCCCATTAGACTCGTTCGTTACAACATGACTCAAAATAGTACTTACTTTAAATGCAATATAACAAAAAAACATTTCATAATACAATTACTTATTCTAATAAAACAACAAGCATGAAATATAAGCATTAAAAATTCCTTACAATTGCAATAGTCGTTATTTAAACGAATTTCATTATTACAACATCTACATTGATCAAAGTTCTCCAAAAAACATTTTTAAAAACCTATACGGGTAAACAATTAATGTCAGCGATAGCATGAATACGCGGGTATTGTAATGTAAGTTGTACACTGTTATTTTTTCACAAACCAGTAGAAATTAAGAAACCTTCCTTTCAGGGTTAATTCAGAAATGTCTAAAGTATTTGTAACATGTATTTTAACTGGAATTCATTCAGTGATTACAGAGTTCCGCATAACCTCTGTTGATGACATGGAAGGTTAACAAAAACACTTTAACCTACGAACGTTCCAAACATGTTAGATAGTTTATATTTACTGTACTATGTTATTATGCAAAATTATTATGAACATATTAAATGTAATATATATAGGTATATACAGAATGGACAGTATTGTTTGTAGCACAGTGATAAATAGAAACTAATTAACAAATGCAAAACTACAGACGTTTGGTATGTGAAAACCATTTTTTACATTTTTTTTTTCTTTCCGTTCTAAAAAGCTGTGATATCGGAGTATTATCAATAAAGGTGTTATCCCCAATTTCTCCAGAAAACCTTAGAAAGTTACTTTAATGTCAGTATGTTACAGAGTAGCCAAGACTATTTTCTATTTTGTCTTCCATTTCAATTGAATTTTAAAGAATATTCGGTAAATATTTACTTGGGCGGTATTTCCGAAAAAAAATGTTAAAAATCCGAAAATACCTTTATTTAATGCTCTTCAACTTCCTCTTTTCATTAAAAGCGGCGGAGATTAGAAATTCCAAATACTTTAGGAGATATCGAATTTTTAAATTTCTTCATATGTAGTTGCGCGGTATTTGCGAAAAAAAATGTTAAAAATCCGAAAATACCTTTATTATATGCTCTTCAACTTCCTCTTTTCATTAAAAGCGGCGGAGATTAGAAATTCCAAATACTTTAGGAGATATCGAATTTTTAAATTTCAGCACAAAACCAGCGCATTCCTGTGGCGTGCGTGCACCATTGTTTCTTGTTTACGTACGAGTATCTGTTTTTTTATTGGTTAATGATGTCACGTGATTGTTCGTGATAGGCCAGAATTCAAATGAACTAATACGTGATTATTTAGTTCAATTATTGTTTAAAACGGTGTTTAATTACCGCCTCCAACTTAGGTGAGTTTTTAACGTTTCTAATTTTAAAGTCTTATTTGTTATTTTGATATTGTTGAGCAAGTAATAAGTAACAAAAAAATTTACGTGAGTTGTTAATGTACATCCTTTGTTACGGGTTTGTTAGGTAAGGTCAGTTACATTATAAATAATTTAAAACTAAAGAATAATTAAAATTAATTCACATTATTTTTAATATCACCTTAGTTTGAAAGTATTTATAATGTAACTGACCTGACCTAATCGACCATTTTAGTTTACTGTTCACCCTCTGTCCGGGTTTGTTTGGTCAGGTCAGTTACATTATAAATATTTTAAAACTAAACAGCCATTAAAATTAATTCACAAAATAATTTTTAATGTCGGCTTAGTTTGAAAGTATTAATAATGTAACTGACCTGACCTAATCAACCATTTTATTAATTACGCATTCACGATTCACGTATTCACGAACACACGGCAAAATAACAAAAATGGCGCCGCTCGAATGGTTCCACAGGTCTTATATTGCAAAATTTAAAAATTCGATATCTCCTACAGTATATGGAATTTCTTATCTCCGCCGCTTTTAATGAAAAGAGGAATTTGAAGAGCATATGATAAAGGTATTTTCGGATTTTTAACATTTTTTTTTGCAAATACCGCTCAACTACATATGATGAAATTTAAAAATTCGATATCTCCTAAAGTATTTGGAATTTCTTACCTCCGCCACTTTTAATGAAAAGAGGAAGTTGAAGAGCATAAAATAAAGGTATTTTCGGATTTTTAACATTTTTTTTTCGGAAATACCGGCCAAGTAAATATTTACCGAATATTCAACAATACTGAAAAACCAAAAGATCAAGTTGAAGCCAGTATCAAGAAAACAGCAGAGTTGCCAAAACAATCAGGGCAATGTCTCATATCCCTCTCAGGTACCCTATTAAAGCACAACATATATTTATGTCATATTTACATTACAAGTACATTAACATAACAATAATTTAAAACCAACCCTTAACCTCAAATACTATTTTTCACATGAAGCTGAAAAAGTAGTATTATTCAATATTTACTGCGGCTCAAGCATGGCAGCTCCTAAAACGTGAAAATGGTTAATAGCATAAGAAATTCTTTAATTATAGCAATGCACCCCCACACAATGATTTATAAATAAAAAAAATTACTAAAAATCAATTTTTGGATGTTAACCTTTTTTTCAGAGTGAAAATCCTAATGTTATCATATACAGTATCATGCCATCAGGATCAAGAAGTAAACTTGGATGTGTGATACCTTACAATGTGCACAGTTTAATTCAAACAATTTTTTTTTCAAATTTTTTTAATGTTATTTAAATTAATATGTCATTAAATATATATATATATTTTTCCCATATATGTATAAATTAGTGTTGACTTGTAACACACCCAAGAAATGTAATAAAATATATATTTCGCTTCTGATTAGCCATAATTTTTACTCAAAATATTTGCAGTAATTACAATTAAATATTACCGCGTATACGAAGCCGTTCTTCTTTCATATCACAAATTCTTAAATATATTTTTTATGTATTTAACACAAAACGACCCACAAACACAAGGAATGAATCATAACAATGCGCATAGAACAACGACATAGAGACTGCGAATATATATTTTTATAGGACATTTTCCAGCTTTGATCTAAAACAGCTGATCTAAGGATAGAGAACAAATTTTAACTAAATTAAACACTGAGGCAACCTATTATCGTACTTGATATTTTGTGTTTGCTGAATCCAATGAAGATTATAGGCGTTGTTTTCATTAAATGTGTTGATTAACATACGTGAATTTTAAATTTTTATCAATATTTCTCAAGTGTCTAAATAAAAATGTCAACCAATGGGTTGTTTATATTGTGCTGCATATCTAAAACGTATTTGATTTGAATGAATAATTGTGATAGTGCATGGTTAAACTTAAAGAATAGGGAGGAAGCACCCTAAAGGTAGATATATAAAGCAAATGCCAAGCACCCAATGATACCATTGACAATGTTGCTTATTTAAGTAGTAAATAATGTATTGTGAATATGTGTCGGTTATTACTATTCAAATACGTAAAACAGCCAAGTTATTAGTGATGGGTCGTTCGTAAACGATTCGTTCAAAAAGAACGTATCTTTGAGAGAACGAAATCTTGCGATTCGTTCGCGATGTAAAGAACCGGCTCTTTGAGAGCCGGTACCGTAAAATGGGGTGAATAGGAACAGTGGGGTGGAAAGGAACAAAACTTCATGTAAATATAAAAAAAATCATGTGAAGCATAATTGCAGTGCAATGTCTTTGAGTTAATTTTTGTCATTTTGCTAACATGATACTAAGATGAGAAATTATATTTTACACTGTTGGTACCACTGAGTAACAAATAACACAGCTGTAAATTTTGTGCTCTAGATTCTATGAAATATTTATTCCCCAAAACTTCATCTGTAAGTATAATACTACACTTTATATACCTTTAATGTAACTTATTTTGTGTTAACCTAAGGTCTATTTAAAATTTTTCTTATGTATATATATATTTTTTCTTTTCAAACATGTGATGCTAACATTTTGTTTTTGTGAGGTTATGTTTATGTAACTGTGGGGTGAATAGGAACACTGAAGAAGAGTGTTCCTATTCACCCCACTCTGTATAGAACATGTTTGTAGGTTGTTTCCTTACCATAGAGTAAAAATATATACTCTGAAATATATTCCCGATATTACGTACCAGTTTATATTTTGTTTTTGTTGCAGATTATGACGTGTGCCTAAACAATGCCACGAAAATATCAACCAGTTACTGAGCGTAAGCATGCAGATTGCCCACCACATATTCTCAAGTTGGCTGTTACGCACATTCAAAATGGTCTTTCTTATAGAAAGTGCTCACAAAAATACAACATTCCAACGACAGTGTTGCACAGACACGTTAAGAAAGGAGATAAAATAAAAAAAAAGGTGGACAGACAGTTTTAAGTGAGGAGGAAGAGAAAATATTGGTTGATCGTCTCCAAGTGTGTGCTGAATGGGGATATCCCCTAGATTCGCTTACCTTGCGATTAATTGTAAAAGATTTTCTTGAGCGACAGGGAAAGAATGTGCCCAGATTCAAAGACAATACACCTGGTCGCGATTTTGTTTATTCATTTTTAGAGCGTCATAAAGAAGCTCTGTCAGCTCGGATGTGCCAGAATATTAAAAGGGCCAGGGCAGCAGTGTCACATGATGTCATATCTAAATACTTTGATGAACTGGAGAAAGAGTTGATGAATGTTCCCCCTACTCATATCATCAATTTCGATGAAACCAATTTGAGTGATGATCCTGGAAAGCATAAATTAATTTTCAGGCGGGGTTGTAAATACCCTGAACATGTGTATTGAACTCTTCCAAAGCTTCCATTTCAGTCATGTTCGCGGCAAGTGGAGATGGGAAAATCTTGCCTCCCTATGTCGTGTACAGAGCACAACATTTGTACGACAGTTGGAGGGTAGGTGGACCACAAAACTCAAGATACAACCGTACCAAATCTGGTTGGTTCGATAGTTTTTGTTTCAGTGATTGGGTGGAGACAATCGCCATACCCTATTTGAAGAAACTTGATGGGACAAAATACTTGATTGGGGACAATTTAGCTTCTCATCTGTCAGTTGACATCATACAGCTCTGCAACATTAACAACATCAAATTCATATTTTTACCCACAAACTCTACACACCTCACACAACCTCTCGATGTTGCGTTCTTCAGACCCATGAAGAATTCATGGCGTCAAATCTTGGAAGAATGGAAGAAGGGACCAGGCCGAAATGAGGCATCTGTACCCAAAGACAAATTTCCTGGCTTGTTAAATAAGTTGGTTAGCACACTTAAAGAAGACAATGTACGATCTGGTTTCAGAAAGTGTGGCATTGTGCCTTTATGTCGGAACAAAGTCCTTCAGATGTTACCAAGCATTGACAGCAGCGCCCAGAGCGAAACTCAATCAACTCAACAGTCCCCAGCAGTGCAAGCCATAGACAGTACTTTTAAAGAGCTGTTGAAGAGCTTATGGCAGTCTGACTCTCCCAAAACCCGACAGAAGAGAAGAAGAGTTACGGTTATTCCTGGCAAAAGTATGGAGGTGAAAGACTTTGAAGAATCTGCAGTTGTGTCTGAACCAGGACCCTCAGGACTAGAAACAAATGGTAGAAAGCTTGCTGGAGGGGCCCCCACAAAGAAGACCAAAATTCCAGTAATCACAGAATCATCATCATCTGATGACTCAGATTATTGTGTACAAGAAAGTGATGAGTACACATTGCAAACAAATTCAGAAGAGGAACCACGTTTGGGAACTCATGTTAGTCATGTCACACCGGTATCGACAAGTGTTCATCATCCAGGAGACTATTTGGTGGTTAAAGTGTACGGGAAATCAAAGAATGTCTTCAGACTCTATGTCTGCAAAGTAATGCATCCAGAAGATGATGGTTACGTAGGAGTCTTTTACAAAAGGAACCCTCAAACATGTATATTTTTCCCAACAGATGAAGAGGCATTTTTCAGTTCCGAAGACATTGTCACAAAATTACAACTTAGTGACACAGAAAAGGCATCTTCCAGATTCAAAAATATGATTAGTTTTAAAAATGATCTCAGTGATCTTTTTCTGTATTAGATACAGTTAGCTTACTGTTCTTCAAATAAGAATTCTCTCTTTATGTGGAGAGAACTGGTAGGTACCAATGTGCATTTCTGAAGTTGTATGATTTACTCAGTAGAAAATGTATTTCTTTCTAAGTATTAACAATATTTTTCGTAACACTTATGATGATGTAAAATGAAAAGGGTATATTTTGTGTATTTATAAGTTGAAATTTCATAAAAATTTGTATTTTCGTATTAAAATGTTTTATATTCAATTAATAGTGTGTTCCCGTTCATGTCTAACAATTACAACCTGTTCCTATTTGCCCTACTAATGTTTGAATATGAACAAAGATGAATTCAAATTGTTGTTCCTATTCACCCCTCTTTGTGGGGTGAATGGGAACACCGTTAAAAAAATTAATAATTAACAAAAGGAATTTTTAAAGAACACTTGTTGCTTATGGTATTGCAAGAAGAAGGAAGGACCTAAGTTTCTGGCATAAATTTATTTATATATGTTTGTGAATATAGTTACTTTTATGTGCTTGAAGTTGGAAACTGTTCCTATTCACCCCATTTTACGGTACCTTAAAAGATTCGGAAGAACGAAAAAGCGGAGAGAACGGGAGAACGAGATGAGAGAACCGGCCACGCCCCCGGTCTGATTCGTTCGTGAAATGATTCATGACGTAAGGAGTCAAATGAATTAATAATCACAGCATGCGCATGTTCACAAGAGCAAATGATAACTGATCAAATAAAATAGGGTAACATGAAAAGTATCTATACCCGAAAATGTCAACTGTTAAGTAGTGGTTTAAAAATGCTTTTTCACATTCACATACACACATTTGGAAATAAAAAACTAATAAAAACCGTATGAATTAAAAATAACAGGGAAATTAACTTCCAACGTTCACACTTACCATTTTTGGGTTAATTAATGTACTTCATTTGTCTCTCTTCATACGGTACTGAATCGCAGTAGTAGTGACGACAGTCGTCGTACCCTCCCAGATGCAGAGGCCGTACCTGGCCACCGACGTGGACCTGAGGGAGTCTGTTTCCCCAGTGAACCATCAGTGTAGTGCATCGGCCAGGGACGCACCCGCGTGCGCCCTAGCATGCCAGTGGCTACTTTAGTGTTACGAATAATTCTGTGTTGTATATATTTTTCAAATGGTCGTGAACCTCAATAAGTGTGTAAATAATGTAACCATAATGTATTAATTATTGTGTAAATAATCTTGTAATTTTCTCAAATGTCTCGCAGTGTTAATATGTAATCGCGGCCTGGCGCTCGTCCGCGCCGCGAGGGGGGCGCTCTCCCACGCCAACCGATTTCTCCTCCCCTCCCCGCGGCCCGTGGGTCTCGGCCCGCTGGCGGGCGGGGAAGGGCAGTGATGCTCAGGGCTCGTTCAGCGACAGACGTGCACGCCGCTCCGCGCTGATCGCGAGGCGTGTCTTCCGAGCTCGCGGTCCGGCGATAGCGCCACTGTACGGGTGGTTGCGGCAGCTGAGCTGCCTTCGCTGTGCCGCTCACACGGTTGAGCTTCCGAGTTACGAGTTACGAGTTATGTCACGAGTCGAACATCCTAGAACGCGGTGACATCCCTCGGCTTGAGGCCCCCGGTTCCCTGCTTGCGTGAATGTCCAGTTATGCCCGTACTGCTCTGCGGAGAGTGGGTCCAGGCCAACGTGGCCGGGACCGGGAACTGCGGGACCTGGAGGGAGGAGTTACGTGGAGAGGAATATTGGTAAACTGTTCCAATAACGATTCGGTGTTGACGATTTTCACGAGCCCCTTTTATTAACGAGTTATTACCCTGCCACAGCCTGGCGGAACTGCCGCGGAACAAGCTCCCTTCCCACGGCGACCCAGACTCCCGTAACACCGTACAGTCCGTTATGACGTCCTAGCACAGATTGAGAGTGGTTATACGTAATACTAATCCCGTTTAAGGTTACACCATGAAGAAGCGCTGTACGTAACGTTCCGTAAGACGATAGAAGTTCTGAGTCCCGCAACTGCACGTCCACTGTCTAGAATACTCTGCTAGTAACGTCACTCGACGACTCGTAAATTCAGTAACGCGGCGAATGACTCGCGGAGGCAGCTTGACTGCCGTATCAACTCGAGAACTGAAAACGAAAGGTTGGCCACGAGCTCCGGGTATGCGCCTCGCGAGCAGCGCGGAGCGGCATACTCGACCGTCCTCGTTCGAGCCCTGAACACGACTGACTCTCCCCGCCCGCCCGCGGGCCGGCACCCCCGGGCTTCGGGGAGGGGAGGGGAAATCGGCCGGCGTGGAAGTGGTCCCGTCCCGTGGCGCGCCAGGCTGCAATTACACACTAGCATACTTGAGGAAACACAGAATATTCACAGCTAAACGAAACATTAATCACAACAAGTTTACAGAATTAATAAATTATATACAATATTTACATACTCGTTGAGGCCCGTGACCATTTGGAAAATATACAAAAACACAGAATCCTCTCTTGCACAAAAAGGCTCATTAGCCCGCTAGGGCGCTCGCGGGTGCGTCCCTGGTCGTCGCACTTAACTGGGGGGAAACACACTACCTCAGGCCCCCGTCGGTGGCCAGGTAGGGCCTCTGCACCTGAGGGGGTACGACGACTGTCGTCAGCGGAAGCGTAGTTACGAACCGCCGAAGCTTCGTCGTCATTACGAGTCTGTTACGAGAAGGGCCGCGCACGTGTCACGCGCCTTTGTGGAGCAACCTTCGGTCAGGAACTTTTTTACGTGGGAGGATTTGTAGTTCGTGTCGAGACGAGTTGGTTGCACGAGACGGTCTTCGGGAGTCCGGGTCATCGTGGGTAGGGCGCTCATTCCCCGACGGATCCGCCAGGCCGCGGCAGGCTCTCGGAATTACAATAAAAGGGGCTAGTGGAACTGTTAACATCGAGTGGTCCTTAAAAACTGCCTATCTTTCTTCCTCCTCACCTCACTCTCCCTCCAGGTCCCGTATCCCCCGGTCCCGGCCACGTTGGCCTGGACCCACACCTCTCCGACGAGAGCAGTACAGGCACAACAGGAATTTAAAGTAAATGGGGAAATAGGAACCAGAAGCCGAGGGACGTCATTAGTATTAAATTTTTGTCTTTTTTTCTCTAAATGTGTTGGTCTACATGTAAACACTTTACTGTCACTAGAGTGTAAATAGCCTGTATATTAATATTTGTAACTTTAAAAGTAATAAAATATAAATAATCTTGTTTCATATACGCAACTGTGATTCACTGGCTACGAAAATCAATGTTCAAATACAAAAATACGTAGCTAATACTCTAAAGGATGAACGAGTTACCACACCTGATAAAAGAGCCAGATCCCATACACAGAAAAGAACGAAATGAACGAGATGAACGAATCATTTCACAGAACTAATCCAAAAGAACCGATTCGGTCAAAAGACCCGTTCTGCCCATCACTACAAGTTATGTTGTTTGATTTAGCTTTCCCATGTTTTATGTTAAACATTTTTTAAATTATATTTAAAACCTACATATTTCCTAAAGTATGTAACGAATATAAGCTGGAATTTACTCTTAATTATAAGTATTTGTGATTCTTTGTTATATGTATTGAACTAAATTAAATATTTTTATTGTTTTCTTTTCTATGAAACTTTAAATTGACTATGGATACGAGCAGGAAGGCCAAATTAACTCATTATATTGTCGTAAGCTGGTCGACTAGTCCCTGACATGCTTCCATTCTGCCGGCTACTCAGGGTTCGGTAGAGGGGGGTCTGGGCTGCATGGCCGAGGGACTTAGTCTCCAGAATTGAAATGAGAACAACTCGAATAAAGTTTCCTGGTTTTTTATCCTCCAGAAGATGAACACTTTACATGGGGCTGCCATGTTTCCGCCTGTGACTATTTCTATATTGGGCGAAGCCCGTTTCTGTGCACTAATATGGTAATGAAAAATACTGCATGTCCCGCCCGTGACGACTGTTACTCACACAGTAAGGCGAATGTCCAGTTTGCAAAAATGAAACGCGACTCGCAAAAATTAAGAGAAGAACACACGTGTGTGAAAATAATATGATGAGAGCACGCGACTGAATGACAAAGTAACAAACTCGACTGCAAAGCTGAAATCGCTTCAGCATGGGAAAATCTAGAGCTCCTGCAAATACTGCGACCGTTCAATCTCACCGTCCCGGAGCGACGTCACCAACACATCCGATGTCTCTCGTGCTGGGTCCACGACTGACTCCCACTCACCTGACGCACCCGAGCGCCCGCGTCTCTCCCCTCTCCGCGAGCCCGTGGAACACGCTGATTGGTCACAGGCGGAAGCCACGGCCTTGGCGCCAGGTGAACAGTTACAACTTACACAAATACATACCCTTCAATACAAAATTAATTATAATAAAATATAAGCAAAATATATACAATAAACGTAAAACAAAAATATATTTACAATAAAATAATATGTCAAATCCTGTACAGAAACAAAACGTCGCACGTCACCTTCATTTGCATCGCACTACACACGCAAGAGATGGCGCTGGCGAGGCATAACGGCCTGAAGGAGCCGGGGAGACACTTGGGTCGACGTCAATATGTTTATTCATGTGTCTTTACTAATTACCATTTGCCATCACCCGACCTCTGTGAAAGGCCCGGGGGGTACCTGACGGGCGCTACGGGCGTCGCGATGCTCTTGTTGTCCGGAGGGGCGCCAGGCTAGCGGGCTGCTAGGCCGTTGATGTAGGGTCGTGGGTACTCTGCCCCCGCGTGCCCCGCCAGGTACACGGCTAGAATCTAACCTGAATGGTTCTCCCTTGACTGTGAAGGCCGCTCGGCCGTGTGGAGGACGGGAGACTACGGAAAATTATTGTACACGAGTTGGTGAGAATTACCTTTAATTTAGTCCCGCTACAAAAACTCTCACCAACACTTGGCGACGTCTAGCGGTTACACAATTAACACAAAAAAAACCACAACACTACGCGACACTAATGATTACCGCGGTAATCTCGCGGGACATGGGTCGATGCTCACTGGAGACGGCCAGCGCCGAAAGTTAACGGGTGCAGGGGGGGGGGGGGGGGCTCTATGAGCGGGCTCCTAAGTTCAGAGAAACACTTACGTGTATGCAGCCGGCAGGCATATGCACGGCGTCCTTAATTAAAAACACTTTCGCTGGAGTCGGCCAGTACCGTACATTCTGTGATACGATACATAGCACGGTATCACACTGAAGACGGTCGGGATAGGCCCGGCTCCGCAAAATACGCGCCGAGTCGACGTGGGCAGCGGTGAATTAACAAAAGGTTTTAAATTTGAAGATGTAGTACAGAATAAAAATAATCAAGGAAACAAACTTGAATGCTGCCCACGGACACACGTCTGTTCCCGGCGCGGAGTAGTTGGAGACTGACGAACATGGCCGCCTCGCAAGGAAGAGAAACTTTCTCTTCTTTGTGAGTCGGCACCAAAAACTTATAATAATTTAATTGGTTACATGATGAGTAAAAAACATGCTCCAGGTGCTTGATTAAAATGTAGCACCTGGTAATTGGGTGCTCAAGGCTTAACAATGTTTTAATGTGACGCCAGCCAATAGTGCGCGGACAGCCTAAGGTTCACCCGCTTAGATCGACATGCCCGAACAGTTCCGAAGTACGTTCCTCGATCGGGTAACTTCGGTAGTAGAAAAGCGCGGGCTACAGCTTTTGAACGTGAACAATGACATCGTTTTTTGAGCTAGCAAGAGATAAATTGCAAAATTGTACCAAAATTGATAAATATAACACTATTCCGGGATATGTAGACAGTGAAACCTGTTATAACAATTTATTTGATGCCTTAAAAAGTGCAGGTTACTTGTTCTCAGAAGTAGTGCAGCACAGGAGCAATTCAAAATATTAGATTTAATTTTCTATAGAAGACGAAGCAGGCAACATTAAAATGTTGATCTTGCTTGGTTCAAATCCTCAACCCTTATATCTGTCAATGAAGGAAATGAATTGAGCTTTCAGCTTGGTGACCTCTAGATCATTACAAAAAAATGAAGGGCTATAAAATGCTAATGATATGACAGAATGGATGGGTGAAGTAACGTAAGAACTCTGAGAAAACCAACTAACCACTGCAATGTTTGCTATGTTCCCCACTATCAAAAGATCCATTAATGACCTT